>NC_086386.1:14466930-15833358 GCF_036588685.1 Mytilus trossulus | reverse complement strand
GTCGCGTTTTTTTTTTAACTTTAGCCTCCCACTTCGGCAATACCACATCATAGAGGGGAAGGGGCGGTTACTCAGTACATTTTTTTTTGTCAATTCATAAAAAAATCGTTATAAGTAACAACTTTCTGTATTCTCAGATCTGCAGTAACATCACAACATTGAATTCACCAAGGTATACTTAAGTTTTTATCTATAGATGTCTTATTAAAAATAATAACCACGGAATCTCTAAGTATTTTCTATGGTAAACAAATATAATGTCTGAGATATGTTCTTATGCGAATATTTTTTTTTCTCATTTCTTTAAGATAATAGAGTAATCAGATATGTAATGTGACCCATGTGTTGCGGTTCATCGATTTTCGGTAAAAGAAAAGAAAATACGGCATTACTTTTCCGCGAAAAAAAGATGACGTTTCCGGAAAAAAAAGTTTACGTTTCCGCAAATAAATATCTTACTTTTCCGGAAAAAAAGTCACTATTCCGGAAAAAATAAATAATTACTTTTCCACAAATAATTAAGGAATACCTGTTGTTCGAACGCAAAGCTATAATAAAAAAAGTGAATAATTATGTATTAAGTTAAATGTCATCATAACATGTAAGTAAAATAATAATTAAAATATATGAAAACGTATTTTCAAAAATATCTTGATATGAGTTCATAAGTCAGTTCTTGCAGAATATGTGTAGCCAACAGGTCGTACAGAGTCCATAGAGGCACATTCACCGTTTACAAGTTTTGTATTTTGTTAAGGAAGGAAGTCCATCTTCTCCTTTTCATATTTCCGAACGGGTGCTTTTACAGTTCTCATCTTTATGTAAGATGTTGTCTTCAGTTTCAATAACACATCAACAACGACAAATATGGTAGGATGGCTAGCGTAAAACTGCTCGTTCAGGTAGGCACGAAAAGACTCTACACCATTTGTTGTTCTATTTTCCTCGGGGTCTGGAGGTGATGCCCAAATGATTGGTGGAAATCTCAATTGCCATCTATATAAAATTCCAGCATATAATCGGAAGACCTCATGCATTTATCGTCAGTTGGAACATCGGCAACTAATTCAACAAAGCATTCTTCAATCATGTTAGTTGGCACGTAAGCCAACCCAAAGACTTCTCAATGAAGTTTAACTCATCCTTACCCGAGTCAACTAGTTATATCTAGTAAATTTTAGCTATACTGAGATCAGAACATTTTCTTTATTAAAAAAAAAAGAAATAATTATCATATATGTACATTCAAATCTTTATTATTTACCAGGTAAATTTGCGGAAAAGTAATAAATACAAATTGCGGAAACGTATACTTTAAATTTGCGGAAACGTAGTATTGAGACTTTGAAGAACTAGCGGAAATGCAATACGCCCGTTTAAAATTGTTAAATACTTCATTCATTTTTTATCTGTTTATTTTTTATTTTGAGTTTATGCATTAAATATCAATCTCTAACACAACATGATTGTTTTTTTACATGTAATAGTACTCCTTGTCAAGAGTGTCATATTATAAGTCCTTAGTGCACTTAGGAGTCCTAATCAGTGTTAAGACACACTAACTTCATAAAATATTATATGAAATGATATATAGATTTCTGTACAGAAGAAAAACCCAAATAATTACAAAAAAAAAAGAACCATAGAACATAAATCTTTAACGATTTCTTGTTTATGAATGTTGGAAATTTGTCTCTTACTGTTGAATTAGTCGCGAATTAATTTATTGATTATAACATTCTTCAAAATAACCTTTTATTTCTTTTCCCCTGTTATGTCAACGTTTATTGGGGCCAGTTGTTATAGAAATTTAACTTCTGACACCTTTTACCAATATAACAGGTAAACCTGTGATAATCTAGCCACCTGTAATATGCATTTACCTGTAAAATCAAACCTTTTAGAGAAAAAATACAAATATACATGTATATGATAATAAACGGTATTTTACTTTGTAAACGATAGAGAAAATAAAACTTATCTATGTGTGGAACTTTTAAATTTTACAACTTCTATTCTTTAAGAAGCTTCAATATTCGTGGATTGAAAATTGGAAACTATGTTCCTCTTGTGTCCATTCTGTTACACTAATAGTCCGATGCACTTAACCATCATACCCGTTTATAAAACAAGGATGTCTCAATTTGTGAAGTCCGATTTTTTTTTTAAAAACACTTGTTGAACATGTTTTAGAAAGGGTAACTTTTGCTTTCAGGAATTAACTTCCAAAGAAAAAAAGTTGACCGCCAATCAAAATCGATTTTACAATTGGCTAACATTTGTGGTTTTATCTAAAATTATCGAATTTACGACTTGTGTTTTAATTCACTTGGTCGAGGTTAACTATCATTGTCGAAACAATTCACCTTATCGACGGTTAATGCATTATCAAAGAAGTATCTATCATTGTCTGCGCGCGAGTCACATTAATTAGACCATCTATGATGGTCGACCGTAAAGTATACTTTACGCCGTACATCTATAATGGTCGACCGATAATCTATCATTGTCGCCGATAAATTGTGATTATCTATTAATGTGCTTCCCGCGTTCCATATGTGACAGACACAATTTTCTGGAAGTGACCATCATGCAACATTATTTAAAGAAAATCGATATTCTTGAAGTTTAATTATTAATGACTAACAGAAAACGATATAAGACAATTATTTATCTGGGGAAGTTTATGATTTGCATCCATCAAGAATAACTATATGTCACCCAATTAGACGCTGCAACTGAAATTTGATGCCGTTTTTCATTGCTTTTCTTTCGTGATTTTTTTCACTAGAGAATTTTGTACGTTTTACTGGAATAGTGGTAATTAAGTTTGCTATGATACACGACCATATTTATTCTTCTGGGACTTAATTTCTCTTCAGTTTCAGCCAACTTTTGGATTTACTTTGTTAACAATCTCCCATGCGCATAATAAATCGTTAAAACGTGTTTTGTAATTCAATTATTTCTATTTTGCCAGATGAAATTCCATAAATTGGAAAATTATAAATCATGCATTAAAGAAATATAATGAGCAAACAAAAGTACTAAACCCTTATATGCGGAATTGTCTTCAGTTTATTGTACAAGTGTTATTGTTTTCATAGCTTCAGTTCATCTAATGATGTTGAACCTATTTTTTTTTGTATAAGTTCATGACTGTGACTGTCGGTATTTACTGATCGGCCATTCAGAATTATGCACAATGCAGGGAGTCAAGACCATATTAAGCAATTATCACAAGAAACATTAGTTTACCTTATACAAGTTAACTTTTGAATTTCATTGAGTCATGCAGGCGATGAATTAGGAGTCCGATATATTCCAATGACACTGATATTCTATTTTGATCAGTTTGAAATTCTTTAAACATACAAGCCGTGTGGGACAGGATTTATCTCATTTATACCAATTTTACTAGGTATGATCTTTAAAAAATAAACCTGTGGCATTTTTTCAAATTGAGTTAATAGATATAGGAAGATGTGGTGTGAGTGCCAATGAGACAACTCTCCATCCAAATAACAATTTAAAAAGTAAAACATTATAGGTTAAAGTACGGCCTTCAACACGGAGCCTTGGCTCACACCGAACAACAAGCTATAAAGGACCCCAAAATTACTAGTGTAAAAGCCCATTATAAAGTTATTTTAATGTTATGTTCATAGGTCAAAGATCAAGGTCACATGAATATGCCTTAATAGATATAGGAAGATGTGGTGTGAGTGCCAATGAGACAACTCTCCATCCAAATAACAATTTAAAAAGTAAACCATTATAGGTTAAAGTACGGCCTTCAACACGGAGCCTTGGCTCACACCGAACAACAAGCTATAAAAGGGCCCCAAAATTACTAGTGTAAAACCATTCAAACGGGAAAACCAACGGTCTAATGTAAATATTACAAAGCACACGAAAAAGACCGCGCGAGGACACGTAGGTTTAGTCAAGATCGTTTCACACTCAGTAGTCGTAGAGCAAAACTAATATGTTGCAATATTCGTCATAACAACAAAAAAATGGAACAATATTCTACAATGGGTAAGAATGACGTTTCCTAAATATCAATTTAGGTCAGAAGTTTAAGTTCATGGTTATCTAATCGTTTTGAGAAAGAAAAAAAGTCGATGGAACATTTTGTTGTAGATACGGTATAAGCTTTATTTTCCACTACAAAACAATTATTTAGGGGATGTAATCGTGTAAAGCATTTCTAATCAAAAGATATGCAAAAAATTTAGCACTCGATGTTACTTTTTTCAATTTCCGATAACTCATACTCTTATATAGTAGTCTGTTTAAAATAATAATCCTAACCTAAGGTTTGACTCATCCACGTATATATATTTTGACGCCGCGTGAATGCCCTGGCTCTCCAAACAATCATTTAGTGTTACAGCAAAATGAAAACAAAAACATTGATGGTTTTTTTTTATAATTCTTTTGTATTACTGAATGGTTAAAATTTGAACATAGATTGGCGAAAATTTGAAAGTGTTTCTTTAAATCATCATTTACATATACATTCATTTGCCTCACGTTCATACCTTATTCTGCGACCTTTTTACTAAAAAAATACACAACCAAGTGTCATGTATTTTATTTATCTTTTTTCTTAAATGCTAACACGTTATTTGGTATTTCTCGTTAAGAATTATATAAGAAGCTAACCCCAATTCCTCAGTCTTGTTCGGGTCGCCAAAAGATGTAATTGCGCTTGTTTTCTGTTCGTCTCTTTTTTTTTCCTTATAAAAAGATATTTATAGCGGAAATGCATGATAAACTATGAATACATCATACAATGTACCAGTAAATCTTAAATATTTGAGTGATTTATTTATATTATTCAAAATTCTAGTCATATTTGCATTCTCCAAAACAAAATGAAATAAAATGTATTATAGACAACAAAATGAGCGAAGTTGTTGTTCAATGTGAAACTTTGGAACAAACGTGTCATCAGTATATTGTCAATCGGGCATAGATTCTTCTGACTGATCAAAGAGACTGTAATTTCAAAGATTATGATTATGTGAGTTATGCGAGTTCATTATACACGAGAAAGGACATACCCAGACCATTCCTATAGATAGCGTTGACATTGAATTGCGCAAAAAAAACAACAACAACGGAATGCTTCCTTCTATATTTGCTTTTACTGTTTGTGAAATATTATTTAATCTATACTGATTGTTATGGATTTGGTGCATATTATCATATGATACGTCAACAAAGATTTGATGTATTAGTACGCTTATAGTCCTTTAAAATCGAAATGTATGTTCTCTTTTGTAAACAAATACAACTACATCAAAGGAAAATAAAGAGACGGTGCAATAAAATATTTGAAGGTGGAAAACAAATAAAGAGACGAGATGAATTAAATAAGAATCAGTCTCAGTTTAACTTTTTATTTACATGAAGTCTAAATTTTTAATTGGAATAACCGGACTATATGGGGACATTAAACTGAAGCCGATTGTCTTGGAACTTTTGTTTAATTATAAATCAAGTGGCAGAACTACTATTATCTCTGAATCAGAGGTGTTATTTTCCAGTCAAGTAATTTTTTACTGCCACCAAGAGTACAATGAATCTCCAAGAACCAAATTATTCAGAAACAGCAAAATCAATGAAATCTTCGAAAAACGACCAATTTCTTTTTCAAAGGTCTAGAGGTTCAGGCTGCTCACTTGACAAGACAGATACTATAACATAATCCAGGCACTTGAAATCAATAAAAAATTGGATATTAAACGGTTAATTGCCTCTCTATTTACACAACGAGTCGATGGCTGTATAATGTTGGGTAAATAAGGCGGTATCAGTCGCGTGCGCTAAGATACTTTAGATACAAGTTTCCGTGTTTAGATGACGTTAATTCATGCGAAAAATATGTCTGATCAACCGCATGATTATTAGACTTCATTACTGAAAAGAAATCGTTTATATATATGTAAAGCTTCTTCAAACCTAATGTTTATAGATTACGAGAGTTGGATAATCATCCATCTGACGGTCTCATGTCTACACGGACATTGGTCAGCCTTCACCTGAAAAATAACTGCATTTTTTTCTCTTCTTTTAATTGTCAAAAATTATTATACAAATCCGGTCTTTTTTTTTTTTATCTGTTAGATACTTAGATGATAAAACTCTATATTAAATTTCTAATAAACGGAATTAAATCGTCGATAAAATAGCAGAATTTGTTCAAAACTAAAAGATTATGCTACAGGCACGCAGTATCTTCTTCAACTAATACTATCTTTAGATTTCCAATATTTTGTTCGAAGCATCAACTAAGGTTATGCAAAATAATTATAGAAGTCATGAGGTGATTTGTGTTTTGTTATTTTTTATGATATAAAATCTAAGAAATCGTAAAATAATTTTAATTACACTGTACATATCCCTGGAAACAAGAAATTTGAAAATGTTACATATTTCCCATTTAAAAAAAAGAAAATAGTATAACAATAAAAGAGGGACAGTCAAATTCATAGGATGCATACAGAGGAGGGACTAAATCTGGGACTGTAAATAGTTATTTCTAAAATATTTATTTGTATCTATTCTGACGTAATTTGTATTTGTGCTGTCCGGTACCGTTTTATTTATTTCTTGACAAATAGAAATATTTGTGTTTATTAATATCTTTGAAATACATTTTATTGTAGAATTTCTTGATGTTTTACGATTCTTTTTTTCCTGGAATTTCCAAATAAAATTAATCGTCCAATGGCGCTGATAAGAATTAACAAAATTGATGGAAATATTTTATAAGTGATCTTTTGATTAGTATTTTATCTATCTGTAATTTGAGAACAAAAAAATAAAGAACAAAAAATAGCCAATGCATTCACTCATTTTAGCGGGGAAATATCTAAATATATTTGCTGTGTGCTTGTATATGTTTATCACCAATAAGCTCTTGATTGTGAATATATGTACTAACAATTTTTTATATAAGGATTCAAGCCGAAGTTTTACTTTTAGATTTTTTTCGCTTATTTAGTCATAGATTTGTGCACATGTATATTTAATGGCTCGAAAATGCTTGAATAGCGGATGGTCGTTGTTTTTAAATGCTAAACTTGATAGTTCCCGCAAAACTGTTGACAATTGAATATCAACCCCTATCTTTAGTTTGACAAGAAATCGGTTAGATCTAGAATAAATAGTCCGAAAAATATCGCCTGAATCCAAAGTGTGTCTCGCCACTAACAAGGTAAAAATAGATGTCAACAGTTTATCAAATTTTATATCTAAAAATTCCGCCTATTAGAAGTTAATTATCTCAGCTGACATATGGTCAGTTAGATTTCTTTACAGTGATAAGATGAAATGTTATTCAAATTTGGGACAGGTTTGAGTTTTCTAAACAATTCATCTCTATTTTGAATAAACAATGCATTAAATAATTTGTTTTTCCTAATTGATTTCGATTATCTTATCATTTGGATTCACTTGTTTTTTTCTCTATAAAAAATCACAAAATTCCATTCACTGAAATTTTCAGGGAAACATCTTAGTAATACCTATAGCTAAAATAAGCAGTCAAAACTCAACTTCAATTTATTCGCATATAGTTGCACTGATATATAGTTGAGATTAAATAGTATACATTCACCATGCAAAATCTGTCATTAAGCAAAACTAAGATCAGATCATGAGGCAAGTTTTATTTATCATTTTATACAATTTGTCTAAGATTTCCGCACATATTTTGTGTTGTTGGAAAAAGGAGTATCTTTTTTCAAGTATTTTTTTGTAAACCGAATTTGACATGAAATGAAATGAAAACATGACTGAACGTGAATTCCATATAAAAAAGGGGTAGTAATTCTTTTAATTAATATTATTATTATTGGGGATACATGCAACACATGAGGTCATTTCAGGGTATATAATAACTACATCAAATTCTCGTCGTGTGACAATTAAATGATTGGCGACAAATTGATATTTTTCTTGGTAATATCACTAAGTATTATGGCTTAAATATGATGTTAAAAGCGATTTATTAGCAATAAACTTCATATAAATATTTGGCATTTCAATGACTTAGTGATGACATGGATACGTTAGCTCGTGTAGCCTTTGGGTGTATGTATCACCGTTAAACATCATGTATCTCGAACGAACCAGAAACAACAATCTCCTCGGTACAAATATTGAAATAGAAATTATAGTAATATGATTAAAAACTCTACACATTTACAAATAACAGTTCAAGTAGTTTCTTTATACATTGTTTCTAATCTAATACAAAATTTAAAATAAAGATAAATACTGAGGAAAAATGTAAACTTAAAAAATACTTACAATTGCGCTGTAATTCTTTTTTATTTTACAATATATTTGAAAATAAGAAAACTCATTTAATTATACAAGATACTTGTAATATATCGTCTGTTCATTGCACTTTTAACTAAAACAATTTTATTGTTTCTAGAATTCAAGTTTTTTGCGTTTCCCATTTCCATTTTTTTGCACAAAAAGTCCTTATTTTGTAAAATGATTAGAAAGAAAACTATATGTTTTATCCTATTTATAATAAATATAAAATAGCACTTCACCAATAACTGAAATCACACATTTTTTATTTATTTATAATCATCGGTAACAATTGTAAAACATTATTTTTTTTGTGTATTTAATAATTCGAGAATAAATTAAACTGTAAATAGGGAAAGTATACAGTTTATCAGATATCCCGCTAGGAATATTTGCTCTACCGAATGATGCGTGTATTATTTCTCGGCGGGTGTGCTCATCGGCTTGCGAAGATGATCTACAGTTGGTAGGCGGGGCTTAGGAACACTAAGATATTCGCTATGACAAAAATGGTAGTAGGTTTGCCTATAGGCGGAGTAATAATTAATTTGTGCACTTTTATTGGTTCAAAAGACCAATGTTTACATTTTATTTACATTACTAATGATAGACAGAAACGGACTACTATATGTTTTATTTTCTTGCTGTCCAAATTATTTTAGCAACTAGCACCAAAAACAATTGTCATTTTAATCTTCTCGTGATCTAAGTTAGCTGTTGAAAGACAAAGATGGAATCTATACTGGAGTGTAAACAGTAATTGAAAAAGACGTCATACTGGTGTGTGATGGAAGAGTAAAACACCACATACAGTGACAATTTTATATTTCTATTGTGTTTGATGAACGGATCACACCCGGATATGCTTCTGGAAGGTGGCTCACCAGACATGCTTGCAGCTCAGTCTAAAATCCTGTTCCAGTTGAATAAGTACTACAACGAACGGGTACAGTCACGACAGGGTGGCACGATGAAGACCATAAGAGAGGTCTGTAAAGTTGTGCAAGAGGTCTTGAAAGAGGTTGAAGTCCAGGAACCTAGATTTATAAGTTCTTTGAATGAAGTGAACGGAAGATTTGAAGGACTAGAAGTTGTGTCCCCTACAGAATTCGAAGTTGTTCTTTACCTTAATCAAATGGGAGTATTCAACTTTGTAGACGACGGAACTATACCAGGATGTTCTGTTCTGAAACTGAGTGACGGTAGGAAAAGATCTATGTCATTATGGGTAGAATTTATAACAGCATCCGGTTACCTTTCTGCACGTAAAATAAGGTCACGATTTCAGACACTTGTAGCACAAGCAGTTGACAAATGTAGTTATAGAGACATTGTGAAAATGGTCGCAGACACAACGGAAGTGAAACTTCGAATTAAAGAAAGATATGTCGTGCAGATAACACCAGCATTCCGCTGTGCAGGGATTTGGTGCCGCAGTGCTGCACACTGGCCAGTACCTCATATAGCATGGCCAAATCCAAATCTCGTGGCCGAAGTGAAAACAGAAGGATTTGATTTGTTGTCAAGAGAGAGTATTTACATGAAAGATAAACAAAGCGCCGCAGAGGGGGATGCTTGGGTTTTGTCCTTCAAATATGCAGAGGACCGACTGCTATATGGTGGATGTCGACGAAGATTATTAAGTACCCTAAAAACTCTCCGAGACAGACACTTAGATATACCGGGTCAGCCAATAACAACATATCATTTAAAAACATTAGTGCTGTACGAATGTGAGAAACATCCCCGTGAAATGGAATGGGATGACACATGTCTAGGGGACAGGATAAATGGAATTCTACTCCAACTTATATCGTGTTTACAGAATCGTCGCTGTCCGCATTATTTCTTACCAAATGTAGACTTGTTCCGTGGAAAATCAACATCCGCAATGGACAATGCAGCCAAACAAGTATGGCGAATATTGCGAGAACTTCTAACAAATCCAAAAAGTTTGGAAAAATTGTGAAATGTCAAAACCGTTTTTAACTTTAATGGAATTCTATTTGTTATGAAGAAAGAACATTCTGTAAAAGGAATGCATTCAAGTCATCAATCAAAGCAGTGACAGTGCCAACATTTTGAGGTGAAATATCGGAAGTAAGCTTTCACTTGTGAGTAAATACATTGATGAAAGATGTCCGAATAATATTCTTCTTGTGTTACCACCGACTGGTAAGTGATCTGAGCTGCATCTGTTGCTTTATACCAAAGATAAATATGAGACATTCGATCTCATATATGTATGGCATTCAAGACATATTTAAAAGATTGAGTATGAAAAAAACAGTGCGAAATTTCAAGTCAAAATAGTGCAATTCTTCAAATTGTTGAGGAAAATCTGATAATTTTTGTTTTGTGCTGAATGTCGTAAACTTGCATTATGGTATCTGTAGTGTAAATTATTGTTGATCAATATTATTGTTATGCTTTAAGATAAAAATTCCATAATAAATTAATTTATATTAAAATATTATTTATCATTTTAAGATTGATTTCGGATCATAACAACAACAAAAAACATTCATAAAAACAGGCGGACGACTTCTTCATTTTACTCTTGGAGGAAACTTGGACATTTTTTTAAATATTATAAAATGGAGGGAGATACAATTATGGAATTCAAATTAAGTATGATATGGTTGGTCTTTCCTAATTATTAAATATGATCAGTGATTACAATGGGGAAATATCATTCCTGAAGTTTGTATAGGAACATTTCGATTTTTCAGAGCTATAAAAGTAAACTTAAAAATTGTCAAAGACGAAATGTGAAAACAACAATTCAATGCATGTTTTTAATTATTTATGAATTGGAAAATATCTGCAATAAATATTCACACTTTTAAAATCAGATTTTAATTGTTTGTTAGAGTAATGGTTTTGTTTTAGGTTAAAGAAAACGAAAACTTTATTTGCTGTTGTCATAAATTTTGATTTTGTGAAAGTCTATAGTAATTTACTGTCAGGGCACACAATATGTTAAAAAAAATACAAGGGCAAATTACATTGTATTTAAAAGTGCAGTTTCTTGAAATGGGTTCTCCCTTTTAAATTATTTTTTTTTACCTCGAATTCAAATGACAATTTATTAATGACATCTTTATAGCACATATTTATTTTAATAATTTTGGGTGCTGTAATGGTAGACTTCCAATATTACTTCCTACATAATTCACCGGTACATAATTCTGTTGTCTGCGACTTCATCGGACGATTTTGATTTAGAACTTGTGGTAAAATGTCATGATTATTTTAAATATTTGATATTCAAGAGTTCTACAGAAGCTTTTCAAAGAAATCATCGCCCCCAAAAATACGATTTTATACTTCACCCGCAGGAAAACAAAAATATATCTATATATTTTATATATGTCGTCGAGTGCTCGTTTCTCAGAGGTTTATTTTTAATATCTATAACCATAATGATATTCAATATTTTACATACATATATTTTTTTTGCTGACTTATAATTTAAAAAAAATCCAAAGGAACATTCCAAATTTTGTCTAAGCGACAACTTGATTTCTTGTATATGTCTGATAAAGCGATGCACTTGCAATGAATAATTGGAGTAAATAAACTATTATTTGAGAACAAATTTTAAAAAGACAATTTGATAATTTTACAAAGAGATTAAATATTTCATAAATGAAACATAATATGCGATATTTTAAAGGAAGATTTTACAAAGAAAAGACTAAAGGGATGATTTTTTCTTCTTATTTTGCTTTTTATGTTTATATTAAAATTTTATTGTTTCACACATTCTAAACTCCTTTTCATGAATATATTTGACACTGAAGTAACATATTTTATAACAATATCAAATGTTAAAGGTTAAGTTTATATAGAAAATTGACTCAAAAATCAAATATCTAGTTTTATTTTCTGTCTACACACCAGCAGCAGACTGTTCTCGTTGTAGTTAAAATAAGTGAGGTCAGAGACTCCAAACTTTTAAAAACAATAATTTTTATAGGTCTGTCAAATGAAAAATGCAAGAAAGAATGAGTTTTAGGGTCAAACCCATAAATATCAATTTGCCACTGCAAACAATATGTATGTTATGTAACTAGAAAACATATTTCTTGCCTCTTTCATGATATTTATACACTCAACATGCGTTTGTTTGTGTAAATGTCAACTTCTGAGATTAGAAATTCCATCAACACTTCAGTGAACTACACTTGTTAGCAACCAGAGATCTGTCAGTGCTCGCCTCCAACCGATAAAAACCCACTTCTCATTACGTTAAAAGCACTGAGATGCCAAAAACAAAAATTCTCTTTAAAATTTTGATAGTAAATTTAAGTATGTTGCAGTTTTTTAACATCAGGAGATAATTGCATGTAAAAAAAATGCTGCCATGGTTTTGCAGTACGAGATGAGGCGACTATCATGTTTAAATAAGATTTATTTGACACGGGATATATTTTCATAAAAAGTATTTTACTGTTAACAGTTAGATAATTGGAGAAAGGATGCATTAGTTTTTTTTTAGTTTTATCGTGATAAGTGAATCTATAAAGTGACGTCACATTTTTTGTGATAATTTACGAGAAAGCATCACTTTTTAGACATGCTCATCGATGCATTTAATTAGACTTAAATAAAAATTAAATACAATATTAATAGATTTTTGGTAGACACGACAGCATATCTTCTTCATCGAAAAGTTTATCAAATTCTATGTATAACGATACGTTACAATGATTTTTTTAAAATGATGTAAAATTCAACAACCCTGAGTAATTTATCATTCAAATATACCACACACTTCGACGATTTATGCTCAACCATGACGACGATTAGCGTCTTGTGTTTGTCATGAAAAACCTCAAAAACACATAATAGTAAAAAGTCCTTATCATCATGGAAAATAAAATAGAAATAAAATTGAATAATTAGCCCCTGTTTATCATAAAAAAGACTTTATTGGATGAACGGGAGAGTTAAATGCAGAATTTCGGATGCAGCGGAAAGAAAGTATCTAATTATGCAAGGGAGAGCCTACCAATTTTTTCCTGTTTATAGCTATTTATCAGAAATTGGAGATTTACGACCAGGTTTTTAGGATCTTTTCTATTTAAGTGGAGCGATTTCTTATCATTTATAGTTTTTTTATAAACACATTTGATAGACTGTAATTTTGAAATAATTATACTCTATAAGCTTTGTATTAATGCAGATTATAGTTTACATGTCACGAGTTCAAACAGTGGTGAATGTTGACTTTTCTCAAGCTCTACAAAACGACTTTATTTTCACAAATTACAGCTTTTATTAATTTTATTCTTTTTTCATCTTGATCATTTTCTGTCAAATATATTAATTTATGAGTAGAGTCTTTCTTTTTGAACAATCTAAATTTGATTTTAACAGCTCTAAAACAACCCCGACATCCGTGACTTTGCAGATCCATAATTAGTCTTTCTTTTATTATGCAATCAAATAAATACATTAAAAATTACACACCAAAAGTAATAGAAAGATTTACAACCAAAAATTAAATACTTTAAAACGAAAAATCATTGAATTTATTTTATATTATCGCCTTTCTTTATAATTTATCTCTGCACATGCAGTGAACACATTGATCGTAAAATGGCGATAATGCATATTATACAGTTGTACAACTAGACGCGGGTAATTACTTCTTATCAAATTTCATAATTAAAAGATTTATGTATGCATATTTTTAAAACAATAAAACAAAGCACTGAACAAACTGGATTAGCCCTATATATAGTCCTGTAGACGCTGATTGTTTTTAAGTGCCATGGTACCCAGACATATAGTTTTTAAGAAAAATATAAATAGTGATGTAAAATTTCCTGTGAATCCTTTGTTATTATTGCTAGTAATTCCTTTACGACAATAATAACAATAGCTTAAGCAGTTGGTTATAAATAAATCAGGCAATCAAACGTTTTCCGGCTTATTCTAGTTGTGCAAAAAAATAAGTGATTTTTCTTTCCAAATACTTTTTTGTTTTCACCGCAGAACAGGCAAGAAGCCGAAAAGAAGGAGATAATCTGAGAATCTTAAGATGTGTTTGGTGTTTTGTTATTGTAACTGTGTCTATGGCAAGCAGTTGGTAATAAAGCAACCTGGCAATCGAACGTTAATCAACTTTAATCTAGTAAAACACAAAAAAACTACTATTTATTTTTTCCAAATATCTTTTTGTTTTCACCCCAAGATAGACAAGAAGACGAAAAGAACGAGAGAATATGAGAATCTACTGATGTGGTTGGTCTTTTTGTTATTATAGCAGTATTTAAGTCAAGCTGGCCTCAATCTGTACTAATCCACTGATAGACAGGCAAATTTGTTAGATATAATGTATCGGCATAAAAGAGAATTGTTGTTAAACAACATATGTGTTTGATTTTATACGGATGAAGAACGGTATTTCACATAAATAAAGATAATTAGCACTAAGCGTGGATATAAAATTTAGAATTTTGTGTTGAAATCAGGCTTTCGACTAAGATATAATTCTGATTATCCTCAATTTTTCATCATTTTATTGTATTTATTGTTTCAATACAATGACTTTTATAATATCTCGGTATTAAATTGAATATAAGGTGATCTAAAATCTACAATTCCAGAGTATAGCTCTTTAACCATTTCAACACAGACAACAAAGAGGATACACTGCCATGTTTTCCTAATTAAATTGAAACGAGAAAACAAAGACAAAAATAAAAAAAAAGTTTTATTTCTACAGTTAAGATATAAATACCGAAGAAAATAGTACACTTACATATATATTGTGCCTAAACCTTAATTCTTCAAATCTTAAAATAAAATTTAGAATGGAAATGGGGAATGGTTCAGAGACAACAACCCGATCATAGAACAGACAACAGCAGAAGGTCACCCACAGGTCTTCAATGTAGCGAGAATTCCCACACCTGGAGGCGTCCTTTAGCTGTCCTCTAAACAAATATATACTAGTTCAGTAATAATGAACGCCATACTAATTTACAAATTGTACACAAGAAACAAAAATTTAAATAATACAAGACTTACAAAGGCCAGAGGCTCCTGACTTGGGACAGGCGCAAAAATGCGGCGTGGTTAAACATGTTAATGATATCTTTTAACCCCCCCACCCCCCCCCCCCCCCTATACCTCTAGTCAATGTACATGCATACACATTATGACCTGGATGGAGAGTTGTCTCATTGGCACTGATACCACATCTTCCTATATCTATTTACATATTAGTTTTCGTTCATTATTTTGTACATTGATTGTTTGAACGGTGAACTATAGTTGTAAATTTCTTTGTCATTTAATCTCTTGTCCCATTGGCAATCATTTTTTTTACCAAATATAAAAAAAGAAGATGTGGTATGATTGTCAATGAGACAAATCTCCTCAAGAGACCAAATGACATAGAAATTAACAAAGATTTGTCACCGTACGGTCTTCAACAATGAACCAAAATTCAATCCACATAGTCAGCTATAAAAGCCTGTTTTATTATGTCTGTTTCTGTGTTTTGTTCACGCATCTTTGTTAATATAATGGAATTTGAAGCGACTGTTATACAAGTGAGAGATTTATCTAGCTATAAAACAAGGTTCAATCCACCATTTTCTACATAAGAAAATGCATGTGTCAGGAATATGTCAGTTGTTATCCATTCGTTTGATGTTTGAGCATTTGATTTTCCGTTTTGAATTTTTCTCGGAGTAAATAAGTATTTTTGTGATTTCAATTTTCAATTGTTATAAATATAATTCATTGTTTATAGAATCCCGATCTGGTAATAGTCATTTACGGTGCATGCTAAAAATGAAATATTTAAAGGTCATCATATACGGTCTTCAACAATAGGAAAATGTTATTACCGTATAGCAAATTAAAAATTAACGAATGGACGAGAACTGTCATATTCTTGACTTGAAAGTGTTTTTACCGTACAGCAAATAAAAAATTAATAGACAAAACCAAGAATTTGTGATATTGCTAAATGCAAATCCTTGATTAAACAAACACTTTCAAAATCTGCTGTCAAAAGTCAACTCTGCAAAAGAATACAACAACAACAAATGTCGACAAAGATTTAATGGAAGACACATAGCACAGAGTCTGTAATTTCAAGTCCTTGTTATTTGTGATATATAGTTAGTATACGGTTTGATATATAGACTCACTGCCTCATTCATAAACACTCTTTATATCTCAATACCAAAAAAAGAAAAGAAACTCTGCGTCTTTAGTTTTTACAGATGCTAACGTAAATAGAATTATTTTGTTGTTGCTATTCTATATATGTTTTTCACCGAAAATATATATATATATATATACAACTCGTCTAAACATCAACCCAACAATGTTAGATCTGTAAATTTGCTTTCGCAAATTTTTGGTTCTTCCCTCGCCGGGATTCGAACCCATGCTACTGTGATATCGTGACACCAAATCGCCTGCACTGCAGCCGTCCCGCTAGACCACACGACCACCTGGGCTCTCAAAAAAAGAGCTTTCGGTGGACATGTGTTACCTTTCCACGTCAGTTTTAATTTAATATATATATTATATATTATATTTATCAATTCAGATAAAAACGATTACACAAAATTGAAAAAATCAAAAGCAAGGAAACCGCCCCTTTTTGCTGGTCTATCTTTCAAAGTCACAGTGAGACCTTCAACAGGGAACAAAAAAGCTTACAGCTCACTACAACTTAAAAAGGACCCCTTTATCATATATAGGTTTGAGCTTAATTCTTTAGCTCTCTTAGATAACGATTCATTTTTAAATTGAAGAACATTGTCACAGGGTAATGGCAAAAAATATAGACAATAACGGCCAACGAAATCGAGTGTTCACGTCTTGTAAATGGTTATTGTTATTGAAAATTATGTGAAGTATTGGTCTGCATAGATTTTTAATTTCTCTTTTTATATAGTCTTAACCCTAGTCATCACATCAGATATAACACCACTGTAGAATGGTTAACTAATTGATACTTTCTTTGTTTGTGGTACACGGCTTGTCGGTATTCATACAGACCTTTTTGTACGAAGTGGGTAATATGATTCAGTTTATTAAATGTAGTATAAAATTTAGAAACAGTTCATTTGACATGTTGTAAGGACTCTATTAAATTGGAACGGTTTTAAAAAACTGACGACATTTTTTTGTCATCTTAAAGTGATTACTAAATGACTGATTATATAATGTGACCTGACAAACAGACACAGTTTTTTTGTCTTATTTAAAAATTTGAAGAGGTTCTTTGAATATGATCTTTGCATTGCCTTATTCTACTTGTCTTTTGGACGTTCTTACTCAAAACTTACTTATTGTTTGGAGGATTTAAATTATTAACTTAATACAAACATAGATATATTTCATTTTCAGTTTTGGTTGCAGATATAACAGAGACAAGAATAAATTCCTTACTATCGAAAATTATTTTCGCACGAGTATATTATGACAAGCCTGAAGCACATCACACTATTTGGTATACTTTATAATCAAAGTTAACCTTCAAATATTTTCAAAGACTATGATAGCTATGCATACTAAAGCATGTTGATATTAATAAATCCATATTTGGCTGTTTACAGGATACCGAACTATTTGTTAAATAAAATATACGAAATCCAAATATCGATGACAATACACGAAAAACTAAAACGAAAAGATATGAGGCGATTGTATGGGCAAATGTTATTAAGACATGTACGTGCATCAAACCCTAAAATAAACATACGAAGCACACTATTCAGAAGTGATACAGGTACTCCAGAATGGTAACTATATATTTAATTACACAAAAAGTCATATTAGGTCATATACCACAACACAATAAAAAAATGTTTATGTATATTTTAATTGACTATACTGTACGTATTGTTGTGTGTTTGTTTTTTCTACATTGGCTAGAGGTATAGGGGGGGGGGGGGGGGGGGTTGAGGGGAAAAAAACATGTTAAACCCAGCCGCATGTTTGCGCCTGTCCCAAGTCAGTAGCCTCTGGCCTTTGTTAGTTTCTTGTGTATATTTCGGAAAATAGTATGACGTCCATTGTCACTAGTTTTAGTTTAAACATATTTAATTATAGTGGATTGGGAAACAAGTTTTGCAACTTATATTAACCCTTTTCCACTTTGCGGGTTCGAGTGCCGCCGCTACAAGGCAGCATTAGCCTACTCTTTTTCGAAATCTACAAGGGTGTCTTTAACGTGCAAGAGATATGGCTCTCTCTTAACACGGGTCAGCCATTTATTGTCCCCTTCCGACGGACTATCATCGTTTCCTTAAGACCATACTCGCTAATGGTGTCAAGGGAGAGCCGAAAATTGAGTTCCTGAAATTTTCATCCCGAACGGGAATCGAACCAGGAACCTTTGTGTTAGTAGTCCGATGCACTAACCACTACACTACGCCTCTCACATTATCACTGACCTAGTATACATTTTTGTTTAGGAGCCAGATGAAGCACGACTCCGGATACAGGAGATTCTCGCTGCATTATAGACCCATTGATGGCCTTCGGCTGATGTCTGCTCTTTGGTTGGGTTGGTGTCTCTTTGAAACAATCCCCATTTCCATTCTAAATTTTATAAAGCTTCAACTGATATGATATATAATAAAATTGCAAGTATTTTCGATTTTCTTCTTTAACTATTGTTATTAAATTTGTGTTTGTGTTTGTTTGTTTGTGTTTGTGTTTGTTTTGTTTTTAGTTTGTTTATTTGGTTGCCTTTTATTGTTCTTGTGCATACATATCTTTTATTAATCTCAGTGATTTGACTTAGATAATCTATATAAATACATTTTTTTTTAGTGTATAGTTTCAACTGTGCTTCCATTTGACCTACGCTGAATACATGCTAAAATACACTGGTAAAAGTAAAAAAATAATACTTTTTATCCTTCGTCAGATTAAAACAAACTGATTTAAACTTAGTGCAGTATAGATTATAAGAAATAAATAACAAAAATAGTTGGCCTTTGTTTGTTTTCTTCTTCTGTCACATCAATTATCGCTATCTACAGTCATTTTTCAAATATCTTTTTTCTTAATTGCAAGCATGTTAAACATAAATATACAATATCAATTTTGAAAGTGAAGACAGAAAATTAATCTTGTAATTGACCTGAGCTGACCCCGATGCTGTGCGTCGTACCAGAAGACAATATGTTGCATATATATCACAATAAGTAATGCTATATGTCACAACGAGAACATGGTTTGTGCAATAATTTACCTGTTTGCATGTTTACGACAACGCGTATGTGCCACAGTAATGCAATTATTGGTGAATTATGGATTTGATGTTTTTATGGATACTATGATAGGGTAAAGAAATGATGGTTTTTTACCTGGCAGATGTTGTTCTGTAGTATGTTAAGTTAATCTTGAAAAATGAAAATTACACAAATAAGTCTGTCCAGTTGATTATATATCTTGTTAACTTTTTAAAAATGGGTTACGAAAACACTTTAATTCAGACACCGACTTAATTGTACCATCTGCCTCTAGTGGTATTGGAATGTTTATTGTTGCCAAATAAGATACACATAGAAGACAAACTAAAGGGTGCTACTTCATCAGAGTGTATTTGCAAGGTTTAACAATAAGATTCGATCCCCTAAAAAAATAACAAAAAAATATGACGATAACATAAACTTTATGTGAGATGCCATGGATCTGAAATGAAAATTAGCTTAGAAGATTTTAGATTTAAACCAGTTTTAAAACACAAGGATATTAAAGGTAAGTTGAGCACTGACCATTGTACCCCTATTTTGACAATTTTACCTATTATGTCTGTTTTGTTCACGCATCGTTATAAATATAATGGAAGTTGATGCGACTGTCATACAAGGGAGAGGTTTAGTGCTTGAAAATCAGGTTCAATCCAACATTTTTCGTTCTTTGAAAATGTCTGTACCAAGTCAGGAATATGACAGTTAATGTCCATTCATTTGATGTTTTATTGTCATTTGATTGTGCCATTTGATGTCAAAACTTTTCGTTTTGAATTTTCCTCCGAGTTCAGTATTCAAGTGATGTCACCTTTTAACTCTGTAAAATGGTGATTTTCATTTTGATCGAAATAAACAAAAGTAATTCCAACTTTGCTCAAGTATATTAAATAAAAGTTCATCGGAAACGCTATGGGCAATGGAATGTTTTGCGTGTTGAATATAGAAGTACATAAGAAGTGACATGGAATTAAGTTGTCACTCTGTAATGCCACACTTTGTTTTCCGGGTCTTGTATACTGTTACAGCTAACATTATGTTATGTCATGGGTTTAACTGTGGAAGACACTGTAGACAAACGAATGGTAACTTGGATCCCTTCGTCTTGGCGAATTGGTGTCTTCGTAGTTAAAAAGCACCCAATATTTTACTTTAACAACAGAGTAAAAAGGGTATGTGTGAAACAGACTATTTGTGTACCACACATAGGTCTGTAAAAAAACTGTGAATAAACTATATGTCCCATATGACATTTGCATTGAGCAAAACCCAAACTGCCTAATAGACTATTAAAGACAACGAAATAAAACAGTGAAACGACAACCATTGAATCAAATGTACTTGTCTTGGGACAGGAACATACATAATGTAGCGGGTTAAACGAAGAGACTAAAAAAATAGTCTCTTCGTTTAACCCGCTACATTATGTAAAACGAGGCTTATTTAAAGTATTATTGGTTCAGATTCCTTACATCACTGATCGCATTTCTATGTTTTTCTTTGGTTAAAAATTAGCAAACTACTCATGAACGTATTAGTCAGATCTTATATTTATAACGAACGTTTTCAATGCAGTAAACTATATCATTCTAGAAATTACAGGTTTTGCCTTCTCCTCTGTCCACTATGTCAATGAGTACACCATCCTGACGCCAACACTTCATAAATATGCATAAAGTACAAGAAGAAGAAAATGTATAAGTTTAATGTTTAACATTTCTATTCTAAAAGAAAATTAATAGTCTTAGAGGAAAGAATGCAACAGTAAACATGCAAAATCTTGTCCATTACGCAAATTTATTTGCCCTGCATGTCAAGATTTGAGCTGTGTATTAGCAGGTAACCAAATTTATGTGTATTTCTACTAGCTGTTGGTCTTACGACGTCGTTGGTCTTCAGGGAAATTAAAACGAGACATTTATTTGCCTGTAATGATTTATCCAAGTTGTTCTGCCCAAGGCAAAATCACATATAATTTCTGTGTAGTGTTTTACATGTAATTAAAAATTGGTCATATCAGGTGAAAATTTGTGAAAACATGTTTCAGGGACGTTGTAGTATATCTATCACGTTAATTGTGAAAATAAATCATAAATCAAGGAAATAGTAGCATATCAATATGATGTTAAAAAATATATAAAAAAGAACCCACACATATACATAAATCAATTCTTTGAGCTTCTTAATATAGATTCAGTAAATACTTTATGTTACAACCATTATCTTTCTGACAGTAAATATGGAGATAATCCCGTCGTGTATGATTGTTTTCGCCAAGTACAAAAATTTTGCATTTTCTTTCAGGTAGACCCCATGATGATATTCAAAATATATACAGCAAAAGCTGTCTCTTAATACAAGTTCAATCCATTTGAAAGGACGACACAGGGACTTAATATTAATCAATTTATAACACAGTAGATTAAAAAAAGTGTACCAACTCATTTTCAACCGTTAACAAACTGTCTATGAACAGACTTTCTATCAAAATGAAGAAATCAACAACCCTTCATAGATAGTTAATGTCTTCCGTGTATGAAATAATAAAAGAAGAATTCTATTGAACTACATGCTTTATAAAGGCAACAGTAGACTATCGCTGTGTAAAACACATAAATCCATGGACAAACACAAAATGGAAATAACCGGAATCACTGAATTATAAAATAAAGGTAATTTCATTGTTTCGATTTATATTCATGGAGTTCGTATATTGAGGGTCGCCATCTTGCTGTCGGAGGTTGAAACTAAAGTCATGTGTTCACCCCGGCCGTGTCGGATGGACAAGCATGTCCATTTTTTCAAGTTGTGTGCAAGAACCTGTTTATTGTTGTCTAGGTCAAATAATGTATCAAATATTATACAGTGTGATAGGTTTCTTCAATAGATCTCCAATATATCTCCAATATGACGTCATTCGTGTATGACGTCATATTTGGGCATGGTTAGACTGATTTATTATATTGAAATTAAATAACTCGAGTTAATATAAAACGATAACGTAGTCTTGCTCGTTATGAAACCTAGCAATTACATACTATTTCTGTACAATATGAATGACATGTATGAAGTATTTGTCACTGGAGGTTAATCAATTAACAATCAATCAATCAATTTGAATGTTAACCTATATTGGATTGTTAAACTGAAAACATCGCAATATTAACTTTCAGGTTAAATTAGCTAATGTCTTAACAACAAAACAACTTATTATTATCTATCATACAAGTGAGAGGTTAAGCTAGCTATGAAACCAAGTTATATCCACCATTTTCTACATAAGAAAATGCCTGTACCAAGTCCAGAATATGACAGTTGTTATTCATTTGTTTGAGCTTTTGATTTTGTCATTTGATTAGGGACTTTCTGTTCTGGTGTTTTCATCGGAGTTCGGTACTTATTTTACTTTTTAATGCATACAACAACATCTGCCTCACTTGATGCAGGTAGCAGTTTGTTGAGGTAGATTTCATACAGAAGCTTCTCATAAAGAATTCAAAGAAACTGGCATTATATTTTTTTAACTTCAAGTATCGTTATACAGGTGATAGTTTTATTGTCCTCTCACTTAATATCTAAAAGTTTGGTGACTCTGTTGAACGCATCCACCAAATCCACTTAAAATAAAGGCTTTACTTTTGGCTGCCTCGTATTTTGACTGATATTTTCAACTTGTGACGACAGTATGGATTATTTTCACGTTTATAGATTTTGAGCGATAAGTAACTATACTTAGCTTTGACATTTGAGTAGAAGTATGCAAAAGTCAACAATGTTGTCTGATAGCTATTAGCTTCGTTTGAGGACAGGCACAAAATAACCATCGTTGTTCCCTGTGGCAATTTTAGCTTCTTGCAAAAGAGTTTCGCAAACATTTTCTATGTGTTTGACCACACATGGAAAAAATGACACATCCATGCATAGAGGCTAAAATCTGGAGATGCGATTGTACCCTCTTTCAAGGAGAAATTAATAATGTTGGCAATATTTAAGAATTTAATTAAATTTGGTTATCAATACTTTAAAACAATTGCATTTCAACCCAATGTATAATTACATTTAATTATTGCATGCATTTTCTCCGTATATTCATAGTTTATCTAATTATCTTGTTTGATGTGCAACTATCTCAATCAAAATTAGCGTTTAATAATTTTGGCTGTTCAGTTTTAGGCTGTTGTGGTTTTCATGTTCGCATGGTTATTTCTTTTAGGGTTCCAAACTGTTTGTTTCGTTCGAGCGTGTCATTAGATGATTACTCGAGAACCACGACAAGTGCCAACGGAAATCATACATATTTAATGCAATAGTTTAAATCGCAATTCAACCACCAATCCCATTGCCGTTGCAGTTCTCAACGGAGTATTCCCCGGCTTGATATAATTTTGTTTACAGACAGAAATAAAACCACTTTGTCATCATGTCCTATACATCATAGTGTGTCAACCTGTTGATTCAATGAACCCGATTTGATAGCCATAGGACTAACTTTTCAAATTTAACGGTAAAATGATAATTCAAAACAAATTTGTTTAAGAAAAACTAAAATTGGATAGGAGTTTGATTGTCATTTATGAGAAACGAGAGACAAACAATAATGAATATTTTAGTTTTTTAATAATGTCATTAATGGTATTAGTCCATTGTATTGCATAGGCTAAGGATGACTGAATGTCGTTTACAATTTGATGAATATACCATGCCATTAATACATCATTATCGTTAACAGTTTGACGAAACATGCTATGATGTCCTCAGTGAAATCTTTGTTTTGTCGTCTAGAGTTTATAAATACCCGATATCTTTAAATGACAGTTTTTATATTATGTAGAAATAGGAAGATGTGGTGTGAGTGCCAATGAGACAACTATCCATCTAAACAACAATTTATAAAAGTAAACAATTATAGGTCAATGTACGGTCTTCAACACGGAGCATTGGCTCACACCGAACAACAAGCTATAAAGGGCCCCACAATTACTTGTTTAAAACCATTCAAACGGGAAAACCAACGGTCTGCTCTATATAAAAAACAAGAAACGAAAAACACATATAAATTTCATAAACAAACGACAACTGTGCATCAGATTCCTGACTAAGGACAGGTGCAAATTCCAAAAAACTCTCGAGGAGAAATCATTCGTTGAAATAACACTTATCCAACCTTTTTTTTCAAATACGTACGACATCATAGGTTATCTTTTTAACGAATAAATAATAGTGTGCACAAATTTATATTTCACTATATGTATCTCCAAATCACTGGAAATTACACAATATATCTTGCATCTTCTATACTCAACCCTTTTCAACCTACACATTAATGACAAAATAAAATGCTTTGAAGATATTTAAACTGGTGGTACTTTAATTGAGTATTTTTGCACAACATATATGTTTACACTCTCCATCAAATGGTTTGCTTTTTTGCTGTATATAATCTGCAATGTTAATATCATATAATGACGGACCAGGTTTTGAGTATTACAGTTATTATTTTAGTGAGGTTTTGTTCTGGCATATGACCTATTTACTCGGAATTGTCGTTCAGTATAGTTTTGGGTATCTTTTTCTCTTCATAGATTTGTTTTGTTTTTCATTTTATATATCATTTCAATACAGTAGTTCTAAATTAAGACAGAAGTAGTTTACCGATATAAAACTCTTTGCAATGTATTGGTTGATTCCATATTTTGCTATTTTTCTTAGTTGTTTTTAATTCTGAATGATTTTTTACATATGCAATCTATATTGCTTGATACTTCAACGGAGAAAAATTCCACCGGCTTTGGTATCAAACTTGTGGTTGTGAAACTTCGTGAAAGATACCCCAGGATGTTACTGGTCCACTGTCTTTGGCATCAACCTAGTGTTTGTCAAACTTTATAAAAGATACCAAGCTTATACTCGTTCAATGGCTTTGGTTTCTGTCTACTGGTTGTAGATCTTGATGGAAGGTACCAGGCTAAAAATTGTTCAATGTCCTCAACATCAGCTTATTTAGTGTGAAGCATTATAAAAGATAACAAGCTAAAATTCATACACTGGCTTAAGCATCAGCCTAATGGTTGTAAAGCTTCATGAAAGATACCAGGCTAGTAATCATTCACTAGCTTTGGCATTAGCCCAGTGGTTGTGAAGCTTTGCGAATGAGACCAGGCTAAAAATTACGTACGCCAACATTTGGCTACACAAGTCAAAACCAAAACAATTGAAATACCAAATCAATTGCATACAAAGTTAAGCATTAAACACTAAAACTATTTTTTAACTGTGCATAATCTGGCGTTGTCAGTTTATTTTCGATTTGCGAGTTGACTGTCCCTCTGGTATCTTTCGTCCCTCTTCTAATACTAAAGTAAGAGTTTTGAATGATTTTAACAATTTAATAGTCTGACACTATATTACAAATATTATAGGCAGTTTGTTTTCAAATCCTTTGTTATCAACTGGTATTAGTATCACTATAAACAAATGTGTGCTCATATTGAATGACGGCATCAATGATTTAAATCTAGTAAGCCTGTTTTCTTTTTTATACATAAATTTAACATTAAAATAGCTGTGGATTACACCAAAGAAAATATTAAAAAAAATATGATTTAATGAAGTTTTGATTTAGATATTAAGTTTTGATATGCATTTGTATTCATACTTATTATGTAATATAATAATAAAACTATCTTTATTTTAAATCTATTGAAAAATCAAGACATGCAGCATGCTAATATTTATATGAAGGAACAAAAATACAATTGATAATTAAATAATTAGCATTTAAAGTAAGATTTATGACCAGAAGCCTTCATCTTTACCTAAACATCAAAAGTAGAAAAGATAAAACACGACCATAGCTTCAATTATAACATTTAATTTAATAAAAAGCAATAAGAAAAAGACTATAGACTAAGAGAAACGGGGGCTGTCATATTTTAACACAGACATACGTTACCAACTTTCAGAATGGTGACTTTTATTATTTTGTATGTAAATAAAGAGCTAATTGAATTAGTATGACTACATGTATTATCATTGTCAATGATAACATTTGTGATGGAATGGGGTGACCGGGGTACACCAATGTACAGGTTTTTCTATATGAATTGGATTTTAAATAAACATCATATTCATCCGAGAAAAAAGGGATATTCAGTACTAGATTAAATCTGGTCACTCTAAAGTTTTCTTGTTGAATTTACCTTCATTAAGAAATGCGAACCAAACGTTTGAACGCTGGTATGCATAAATACGTACAAGTGTTATGATGTCGTTTGTGTAGATGTTTTATAACATATTTGATATCTTTGATTTGAATCTAGCGCACCTGTCAATGCTGGGATCGAACTCGCAACCTCAGTCCTGACATACTTAAATCACTCGACCATCGAGGTTCAAGTTATTTAAGAGTCGGAGATCAGCTTTTTTATGGGTTAAGTTTTCATAGACGGATCCAGAGGGCCTGGAACCCCCTTTTGTGGAAACTTTTATATGGAATCACCGAAGCACCGATGTAGCGAACACCTCCTTTAGAACAGTCGGCGCCAACTCCCCTTTTGAAAGTTCTGGAACCGCTACTGGTTTTGAAAAGTATTTGAACCATATTGTCATGATACAGTTTCATATTATATATATAAGAGAAAAACATATCCGCTCTTCATTGTTTTTCAAGTTTGGTGGCAAAGAACATCATTTACTCCGTCCGGCAGTCCTACATTACTAGATTTTAATCAATATAACGTATTCAATGATTTCTTTTTAAATAAGCGGAACTATTGATTTATAATGAATGAAATACAATCTGTTTTGCTGTCAATATTGTCTATCAGTTTTGTAGATCGGTCAAATGTCACGTGACTTTTAAGACGTTTTCAGCTAACGTCTCCATAATTAAATATCCATATAATATTAGAACTACCGCTTAAAAAGTCGTAACAACATTAATGACTTATAAACCGGGGGCAACCTACCTAATCAATATAATATTAAAGAGAAAAAGCACAATTAAGTGATAAGCTTTCTACTAAATTACACTAAGAGCTGGTAATTATCTTTAATGAACAAGGCATGATGTGTTGGATTAAGTGCATTAGAATGATAGAATGCGCATGTCTTTTTCTGACTTATGCTGAAATATGACACTAACTAATTACAGTATGTTTACACAAGAATGGTAATTAACCTAATGGAAATGACCAACATTTAAACCATGCTAAAAAAAAACTATAAAAAGTAATACCTTTACTCTTCCGCGTTAGTGTGTATAATATTCCACAAATTTAGTTACGATCACCTGAAACAGTGCGCATCTGGTGTATAACATATTATTAGGTATCTGTATGAGTCCTGCTAGAGCATGGTGTAAACACAGATTTTTGTCGCGGCCTATTTTTAAATGACTTTTTGATTATTGAGTTAAAAGATGTTTACTCAGGACTGGATTACCTTACCTGTATTTGGCAGAACTTTTAGGAATTTTTTGTCATCGGTGCTCTTCGGCTTCGTGCTTTGTTTGGCATTTAAACATTTTTTTATTCGAGCGTCACTGATGACTATTCTGTAAATATAAAATTCAATCTTCTATCTATGATGAGTTTATTTATGAAAAGTTAACAGAAAGATCCTATGAAGATTCATTTTGTTGCTGACTTCACAAGTAATACCACTTCCATATAAAAATTTAAAAACAAACTTTGCATTTGTAATTGCATTTCCATCCTGGTATCATTGATGAGTTTAATTACAACAACTGGGTTGATGCCATTGCTGGTTGAGTTTTTATACCCTGATTGTCTCACTAGCCCAGTAGTTAGCACTTCTGTGTTGACATGAATTGTCTTTGGTGTGGTCATAGTTATAAATAAACTGTTTATAAAACTTTGAACCTTTGAAATACTAAGACTTTTCTTCCTAAGAAAAAGAAAACCTAAGCTATATTTTACAAAACTTTTGGGAATTTTTGGTCCTCTGTGAGCATTAACTTCGTATTTATTTTGGTCTTTTTTTACTTGTTTTAGTCGAGCGTTACTCATGAGTCTGTTGTAGACGAAACAGGCGTCTGGCTCAAATACACAACAACATTTCAATCCTGGTATCCATGATGAATATAAATATATATATTGTACTGAAACTCCTTCAAAACTTTGTTTAACTCATTACTTAAACATTTTACAACTATCGGTTTTTTAAAAATATGCAAAAATGACAAAAATCGAATGTTTCCCTGCCCTATTGAAAAAAGTCAAAATCAATCTTTATGATGAAAAAAAAACATGAACATATATATGTCTAGACAGTATAATTGCACTTTACTATAATTACCATCTCTTGTACGAGTATGGTCATAGGATAAATAATTATATTGGACAATATGGAGATAAATATTGTTAATGCATAACGGATAGTCTGGAACTAAAAGTATCAAACAGAAAGAGGTAAAATAACAAAAATAAAAAGTTTCAAGGAAAATTCTAAACGGAAAGTCCATGATCAAATGGCAAATGCTTTAAACACATCAAACGATTGGATAACAACTGCCATATTCCTGAGAAATTCCATAGTCATCAAGATATTGGAAATGATACTGTAAAATTTTGGAAGATTAGAAAGAGCTCCAATGTGGCATGTTGTTTTATCCTAGCACAGGCGCAGATTCACACTTTCAATGATGTTGTACATAATGATCCAAATGAGTGCATATATAAAGAAGATCTCAAAACTATTAAATTGATTATGAATTTCAGAAAGGATGTGCCAGTATGAGCGGCTTAAAATCATTAAAACTCAACCGAGGAAAAACCTTAAAATCAAAATGTACGAAATGAACAAATAAGATCATACTGGTATACGACTCAAATACATGACAATATCGCTAGTAAGTCCATAGACATGTATGTAGACTAAGGAACTATGAATGGAATAATATGGAGAGAGAAGTCATGTGCACCTTTAAATGATATATCCAGGCATTATTTATCTTAACATCAATTTTCGTTGTTGCTTAATTTCTTTCCAAAAACGACCATGTTATATATCTTATGGCTATATATATATCATGTGGTGACCGCTTACCACCCCCTCATTGTTGAAATGAAGCCAAGGCTAAAGTTAACATCAAAAGAATTATGGTAGATCATCAGTGAAAATAAATGCATTTTACGCTAAATTGGTCATGTTATGTATCCGAAGGATGACAGCATATACACATATACGTCATACCAAATACTCGTCAGTGATTTTAACTGGCAGTCCATCAAATGTATAAATTGATGGAAACTGTTAACCAAATACTGAGAAGGGTCCATCATTGTCTCAAATAAGGTCGTTATTTCTATAATGTGGAAAACGTATACGAGTGATAAAAAGAAATCTTATTTTTACTTTCCTATCTTTTTGAAAATGTTACAAACTTGAATGGGTCTTAACACTCGTTCAAATAAAAAAAGAAATTGTATATCTATGACATATCTTTGACCAACTGGTTTACTGTTTATTGATAAAAAAAATGCACAGTTATCTTCAATGTGTGTTTCTTGGTTGAGAATATGAAGTAAAAGAAAATAGTAAAAAAAAAACTATTTTTTCGTGTACAACACGTTGAGATTGTTATTCAGAAGTTTGAAGGAAGTCGCGTGCATTTCATTGATACAATGATGCGGATAGATTTGAGCGCGTCATGTTGATGTGCTGAAACAAGTCATTAGCCTATATTTTCTAGAAAAAAGTCATGTCAATGATCTTAAAATATTAAGCAGTAAAAGATGTTCAAATTGCCATAAATTAAGAATCTTTGAAAATAATTTATTGCATTGCATCTTGAGAGTTAAGGAATTATTTTTTGTTTCCCATTTGTAATGTCGGAGTACATAATAACTGAATATACAGTATTGGTTTGTCTCACTGTTGAATACCGTACCTTCACATAAACGTCTTTTGTTTTTATATAACTACAGATTTATTTTATTAATTTAAACCCTGTCCGAAAAAAATGAATACACCACGTTTAACATGAAGGCAAAAGAAGCAGGCGAAAACACCTTTGTAATAATATATTAAACAACTAGTCATACCGCTTAAAAATACAGATTTTTTTAACGAGTCACATCGCTTAAACAGTGAACCATTTTAATACATATTGAGTCCCGTTATGATTGACACATACACACGGAGTGATAACAGATACACAAAATATAATTCATTTATCAAAAATATTATTTTATTTCCTGTAGCGAAATACGCTGCGGTGGGTCGATTTTAATTTAAATAAAGATCAAACGGTTTAGTTTTTTACTCTATATTTTGTGAAGGGCCACTTTCATTTGATACTACAAATGAACATCGCTCTCTAAGATGATATCAGTCAGTAAACTTAGCATTTTGTCGCCTTCAAGATAGTAGCAATTTGATTTGAATTATTGTATATAATAGTAGACATATTAGTGAAGACGTACATATTTTAGATATGACGAGCGATAAATAAGGAGGCCTTTCACCTGTATAAAGAGACAGTTAATATAATCCGCCCACCCTTTAATACAACAACATGGGAGTTATTGAATGTCAAATTGAAACACACAATTTTACTCTTCTGCTATAGTAGATTTTCCCTTGAAGATTAGCATTTGTATTAGTGTTAAATATTGATTTCATACAGCTTTAATTTTAACTTTTTCTTTTACCCATTAATTTCACATCCAATAATCATCGTTCTTTTCTAAATCTCGGGTCCTCCTCAGCCTCGTTGTTTTACTTGAGTCTGCATCTGCTTCATCGTCGTCGTCCTTCTCCTTTTTAGCACTCGTCACTAACCTTAAATTGTACTTTGAATTTGGACTAGTTCCTCTCTTTGTGTGAACATTATTTCTTATCAGCAGGTATTGCTATGTGTTTCTTTTTCTACATAAGCTAGAGGTATAGGCGGGGGTTGAAATCTCACAAAACTTGTTTAACCCCGGCGCATTTTAGCGCCTGTTCCAAGTCCGAAGACTCTGATCTTTGCTAGTCCTAACATATATTTTTAGTTCAATTATATATAAATATACTTTAGTGTGACGACCATTTTCATTGAACTAGTACACATATTTTTTAGGGCCAACTGAAGAACATCTCCGGATGTGGGATTTTCTCGCCTGTGTTGTACACACATTGGTAACATTAGGCTGTTTGCTCTTTGGTCGGGTTGTTTTCTCATTAAAGTATTCCCAATTTCCATTCTTAATATTAACTGATCGAGAAGAAGGCAATAATTGAAATCCCGAAAACGTGATTTTAGCCATAGTGTCACATAGACGTACGATATTATACAAAATTCCACGGAAAAACTTTACGTGAAAGGATCATTTTCATATCCGACAAATATTTGAAAAAGACAAATGACAAAATCGGAATGATATAACGATAATCATCAATATATTTAAATTTACTTAAATTCAAGGTTACATCAAACTTAAACCAATGTACATTTATTTTCAACTGGTGTGGCACTTTATTAACATATTATGATAATAAAAAAAACAAAGTGTTGGCTGATTTATAACAAAATATATAGTATATCATTCACAAATATTTAATATTCTTGTTTATACGTTCTTCTTATAGCTCAAGTATAGTTATCCTTAATATAGTCTTATGATTAAACGTTCATCTTCCTTTATGCACCAATCGATGTCGTTAGAACAATAACAATTAAACTTATTGCAATGCCTCTACCATTGCAGTCCAAATTTAAAAAGAAGATTAAAACATTAAGACCAAATTTTCTTCTAAAACGTTATGCAATGTAACGTTAGTGTTAAGCATCTGTGAAAGCTAAGAATGCAATCTACATGTAATTGTGAATGAAAATGGGAATTTGTCAAAGAGACAACAATCCGACCAAATAGCAGATAACAGCCGAAGGTCACCAATGGGTCTTCAGTGCAGCGAAAAAAATCTGCACCCGGATGCGTGCTTCATATGGTCCCTAAACAAAGATGTATACTAGTTCAGTGAAAATGGACGTCATACTAAACTCCGGAATATATAAAAGAAACTGAAATTAAAAATCATACAAGACTAGCAAAGGCCAGAGGCTCCTGACTCGGGACAGGCAAAAAAAGCGGCGGGGTTAACATGTGTTTTGAGATCTCAACCCTACCATTTTCCTCTAGAAATGTAGAAAAAACAAACACACAACAAGACGCACATTAAAATCAGTTTAAAAGAAGTCTGAATAGATAACAAAACAAACAAACCAAAATGACAATGATGCATAACTTAGAAAAACCTTCTTATTCATTTAGGATCTAATTTATCATTTAAAAAAGTATTAGCAAAAATATCGGACTCAAATGGAAATTCAGAAAAAGAGAAGTATATTAAACAAAGGCAACAGTAGTATACCGCTGTCCAAAACTCTAAATTCTATGGACAAAAAAACTAAATCCGGGTAACAAACTAAAACTGAGAGAAACACATTGAATATAAGAGGAAAACAACGACATAACATTAAAATGTAACACACACACAGAAACGGACTAAGCATTAGACAAAATCCGATGAGAATAACAAATATAACATCTGACAAAATTGTACGTTAAACTCTATGAACCCACGAAACTAATGGAAAATAACTGCCATATTTCTAACTCGGTAATTGCACTTAAAAGAGAAATGTTGGATCAATCCTGGTTTAATAGTTCCATTCTCAATTTTATAATAGCTAGCTAAACATTTTACTTTTATTACAGTTTAAACCCAAACAGATAACCTCGGTTTACGGGACATTCACTGGGATTCAGCAAATAAAACTGTGTAAACATACAAGTGACTTAAAATTCCCCCAAAACATTAAAACCATACTCTGTCAAAGAATCCAACAAAAAACGATTTTGTAGAAAGTAAAATAACAAAAATACCGACTCCAAGAAAAATTGAAGTCGGCAAGTCATTAATATAAAATGACCAAATTAAAATCTCAAACACATGAAAAGAATGTAGTCGAAAACACATATATTTACAGTATAGTCAAATATTATTATATATGAAATTTCACGATAAAGTTCAATTTAAGCAAATAATCAAAAAAGAAAACAGTACTACACAAACATTGCGCCATCCGCAATACCAACGTCCAAAACAAAAACAAAACAAAAAAAAAAAACAACCGCCAAAGCTAGATGAACAAATACCAAACCCCACTACCAAAAAAAGGAACATAATACTAGAAAGAACAATAAACGATAAATATATATAGTATAGTCAAAAAAACTTTTTAGAATTGTTAACGAGTTAAAAAATGGTAGCGCCATCATCATTCAAGTGGTAAACATATAAAAAGACCCTCCCCCTTTTAATTCAACATTATATGACGAATGCATCCATATTTATTTGTCAAACATAAAAAATGATAATATTTTATGAGAGTTTAAACTCATTTGTTTTCCCCTGGTCAATACAAGGGTCCCTGAATACTAAGTATAGGTATTTATATATCAGGAAATGATTGAATAAACTATTTGTTATCATCAAACAATAATAATGACTAAATGAAAAATGTATACTATACTATTCAAAATATATTAATTAAACTAAAAAAATATTTGAATATATCATTTGAATAATTTTCGGACATAACAAAACTACATTTCACTGGCAAGATTAAAAACAGGAACGGTCGTCTTTAAGTCTAAAATTCATCATAAAAGCATCATAGAATGCACTAATCTGCATGATAATTTTGTACATATACAATAATGTTAGTTCAAAAGTGTCAAATGAAATATATCCACTGAATACCTACTGTCCAATAAATAACTGTTACATATTATTAACATATATAATTATCATCATAAATTTTCAACACTACCATCAAAAATCGATCATCTTTTCAAACTAGTGGTATATCAAGACCACACAGTGCATTTATCTTCATTTTGTAGTCAACATAATTATAGGTCGAACAATAATCCTTACACAATAGAATGGCGATGGGCGTTGGAGAATAAAATTTATGAATTAAAGGCTATAATTGAAATAATTTTTTTAATAAAAAAGAATCCTTCAAATTGATTGATTTTTATAACTACAACTATGAAACATCAAAGCGCCTTCAGATGAGCAATTTATAAATACGCTAAATCTGTCATATTTTAAAGAAAATGTTTACTTAAATAAAAGTTAAAAACGTGCCATCCGACTAAAGGTTGATAAAAGCGTTTTTTTTTTAACAATATGTAAACGTTTTTGTTTGAAGTCTATATTGGGATTTTTAAAACCACAGCTACGTCTAATGTTTACAACTAAGAAGTTCAAAACAGTATTTGTTGTTTTAAAAAATACTAATAATAGCTCTTTTTACTGTTCGCACTTTAAATTTAAAAATATGTCTTACTTGTATCCATTTTAAATTTAAGTGACCTCATTGGCCACATTGTATATAAATTATTATTTAAAATTTAAGACACCGAAACTGCCTTTGATTTTGTCATACTTACAAATAAATACAGTGAGTAAATTATATAAGTGTATGAAAATCTAAATAATTAATCTACTAGCACTAAAAAGAAGTATTTCATAGTTATGCAGATACTCAAAACATCTGACTTATTTTCATGTATAAAAATGACTGTTTTGAACAGAAAAAAAAGAGAGATATCAAATTGGTTTGATAAGTTATCATTGGTATCAAAATTTCCACTTCCATTATGAAGGTGGGTTTGCTGTACTTGATTTCGGTTTTTTTCAGTTTTATATGTGCTCTAAGTCCTGGGAGTAGGAGAACTTATTGTAGATTATTTCCGTGAAATAAATCAGGATTTTATGAGCTACATAAATACAAGGACACCAATGAAGGGTTATGATGGTTTATCACCGACGATAAGAAAGCTACTACTGTCTAACTGAAAGTGAACAGATTCCAGTCAAACCTTATGAGCACCAACTCCTGCCAATTAAAATATAATTCACCTGTTGCTACATTACAGTATTATGTCAGAATCAAAGTATATAATCTCCATGTTTCTCGTGTAAAACTTACGGCACTGTATTCGTCATTGGGCGATATTTCGGATTTTGATAAAACTTTATATGCATTGAGCACATTAATGACTTGTTGAACTACATCTTAATAGAGGCAAGTTATATTTTTTATTATAGATGAAGCAGTTATACTACCAGAGATGCCTTCTATTTTATTTTTTTTTTACTAGTAACGGAATGTTAAAAGCAGCGAAAATAAGCCTTTTGTTCACTGTTAAATGAAATTCTCGAAAATCCGCTCGATTTTGTTTTTAATTTACAATGTACATTAATGTTTCCAATATCATTTTTAACGATATTGATATATTTGAGGTTACTGGATTCGTTTTTTTCTTATTTTCTTATTTATAATTTTCTTATATGAGTGACGTCCAAATATTTTAAGAACTATGACGCTGACTACTATTCACCCTTAAACATAAAAAAAAGTTTTTGAATTAGCAGTACCTTATGACTTGCAACTACCTATTCGTCATATAAACTTACAGTTGCTTGCAGTTTAGCAGATCTTTATCCTTACTGTTAGGTTAAAGAATCAATCTATGAATCAATAACAAATTAAAAGAATTTGTTTAAGGAAGTCTGCTGCTCAATTTCATAATAAATAACTTTCCATGAAACTAGTATATATTGATAGGGGATTAATTGAAGAATCTAAAAAGCAAAAAAAAATTAGGGGTCAATGTGCTTGTTTTTGAGATATAAGCCGTTTAAATTTTGGCAGGAAAATGTTCTCTCTTGACTTTTCATAGCTTTATCATTGACCAGTTAACGTTCTCAAAAACTATTAAAAAATAAATAAAAAATTATAAAACTTTTACAAATTGCTTATTATTATACATGGAAAAGATTTATAAAAAGAAATATGGGGTTCATGGGCAAAATATTGTATGGCATTGAAATGGATAAAACCAGAGGATTTCGAAAATCTGACAAAACCTCCAAAACATGACAAGCAAACATCCTTAAATTTATTATACTAAAAATACAACTTCGCATATGGTCAGAAATCTGTCAGTTCTATCAAATAGTACGTATCAATGAATGTTGACGTTTGTTTTGTTTTGTAGCAGTGCAGTGTTTCTGTTGTTCCGTTGTTTTGTATGTGCTTCCTTGGTTTTTAGTTTGTGACACGGATCGGTTTCCGCTTTATAGATTTATGACTATTGAACAGAGGTATAATACTGTTGTCTTTTTTAACAATCGCATTGGTAACGCTTTGTGATTTTAATTTCATGAACAAACCCTGAGGCTAACAATATTTTGTTTTGAATTTGATTTCTTCGGGGAGTTAGAATATAAGTTACTGTTTTTGCAGGTAAAACTATTTTCAACTCTCACCTGAACAAACGTAGGTCTGAAAAACTCCAGACACTTGCAAGACAGTGATATTATGTAAAAAATATTAAAATATGAATGTAATTAGTTTTAAAACTAAGTTTCTTTTTTCTTCTTGAAGAATTGATCTGGCAGTTATAAAAACTTCAACAAACCAGATTACGAAGCCATGAATATGTCACAGGAGTCGTGATAGACAAAATTAAAACCAATAAATACAGCAGGTTACATGTTTAAATGTTCTGCACTTATTGCATATCTTGAAAACAAGTTTTATCAGACAAAGATTGGTTTTAATCATAATATTAAATGCGTTTTAATACCCTTTTATTTAGTTTTTTGTCCTTATTTATTGCGTAAATAATATATGTATACATGTAGCTTTCTACGAAGATGTAAGATGTGTTCTATTGATTCCGATTATTTTAGGTTGCAGATATAACTAGAGAGACATCTACATATTAAAGCACATGAGACAATAATCCACTAATTACCACTAAATGAAAATGTAAACATTTGGTAATTGTATGGCGGAAATCCAACATTGTAAAGGACAGCAATTCCAACGAGAAACATTTAAACACCAATATGGGCTGTCAGAAATCGCAAAAATATCATGAAAGAGCAGTTTGTATCTGTAAGTGCATAAAAAAGAAATTCAATGTTTTTGAGACCTTTTAATGGCATGAATGTTAATACTCAATCATGATTCTGGTACCGTATCATCGAATATATCGCCATTTTAAAAACTTGCCCCTTATCTACATTCTCACAAGATTAAAACACAAAATGTCTGAGAAACTTTCATCCTTACATACCTCTAAGAAGTGAAAGAACACTTTACCGAGACCGTGCATTCTCCGTTTCAGCCATTCATTTAAAGCAGATTATTAAAACTGTTTTTCTTGTCAGAGATTTGTACAGTAACCAGTATTTTGCATTTAATCAATCATGAAATAAGATTTGAACAACAGTTTACTAATGAAATTTACCATTTGGACTTTCACGTAAACAAGGATATAAATCAATGCAATCAATAGGTTTCAAAAATTTATAGTATTCACGCAATGGCATTGCCTTCTAAAAACTAACACCTGTTCAAAACTTTCTAAATTAATTTAAAAAATAAAGAAATCAATTACACCTACGTTTTCGTTATTGTTTCTGCAAATATACAACAATTATTGTCTTCAGAATTTCACTTCATTATAAAACTGTATATTGAAATAAAGGCAACATTAATATACCAGTGTGCTAAAGTAACAAACACATCCTGGTTGCAAACTAAAACCGAGGGAAACAAATTAACACTTTAAAAATTGGTTATCCCCCTTTTCGAAGCTTGATTGTGTTCATATGAAGATTTATTTCGACTTCCTCGATCATGCTTTTACACGTAATGATATCATGGAATGTTGTAAAAATCCACATGAAAAAAATGAACACAAGGTTTCTTTTTAAATAAGCAGTTGTCCACATTGATAAAGCGATTCATTTGTCAAATAAAATCATTTATCTCAATTAACACAAACTAAAGTCCTCATTAGTAATTCTGTAATGTTTCAAAAAAGATATACGACAGAACACACGTGCTATACATGCGGTCTACCAGGATGAGAGAACTTCTTCACAACGAGAATTCAAACAAATAAATAGCAGCGTTATATAGAAAAATAAAAACGATACCTCAGATACCTCATAAGATTAATATAAACAATAAACTCATCATAGATACCAGGATTAAAGTTTGTATTTAAACCAAACGCGCGTTTCGTCTACAAAAAAAGACTCATCAGTGACGGTCGAACCTTAAAAGGTTAAAAAGGCAAACTAAAGTACAGCGAGTGACATCACGTACTACGGAAGGGGTTCTTGGTGTGCATATGTCAATACAAAGAATCAAAACTTCTATTAACATTTACAAAGTAGTTTGAGGTATAAGGAATATTAGTGTCACATATTGATCGTAAAAGGTAAATAATCAAACAATTAATTGATGAATTACCGGATAGATTCAGATATTACATAATTAAACTTTGAAATAGTCTATGTATTATCCAAACATCATCATCTTCTGTCTTGGAAAATGAAACGCGCTTTTTGTTTTTATATGATTAGAGTTATGTACTTCATGGATACTTAAAGATAACTGTTTAAAGCTTGTTTTACGTAAACATTGTACTATAGAAACAGTTACAGGCTCCATGAAGATAATTTACCACTTTGTTTAACAGCGCGCTTGTTTAAATCCTGGAGGACACTTTTTTCCACTCTGATGTATTTGATATGAAAAATTAATCTTAATGAACCCTTTACTTAAACTGCGTGATTTATAGATGCTAGTCTGTTCTATTAAGTTAGAGGATAATTGTAACTATGCACTACAAGAAAACGGCAATTTTCTATGATTAGGACTATGTTTAAATGAAAATTTAACGATATCAGAAGCATACTGTCAAATTAAGGCACGTTTTATCATGGTTAAATGATTTCTAATTACTGTTTGATATAGTGAAATTTAAGATAATTACGGCAAGATTGTTCTTCTGATTACACACATCCCGCACTAAATCAATAGCATAAAATTGCATTTACTGCGGAACTATTATATGCATTTTCTAAAAATTTGTTTGTATAATTACTAGACCAGAAAGACACATGTTTATATATAAATCAATGTTTTAACACCTGTGTTTGGTTTTTTTATACTGCTTTTCGATCAAAATAAAAATGTGAACCCACTTTTTTCAAAGCAAGTATTTACTTCCAGCTAATTATTAGATTTTCTGGTTGCTTGACATCGTGGTTGTCATCTGAAGGCTCATTCCTTCACACTTGACAGATGGCTGGAACGACTAAGGTGGTAGAATCCAGGAAATACATGGCTATTTGTCTTCCTAATTATTTTTACTCCCAAGTTATTAACAATGTGCACATAGGGGAAACGGATAATTTCCTAAACGAAATAAAAATTTAATAAACGTAAAGAATGTCTCTATAAAATTACAATTTCCATTTTAACAAGTAAATCTGACCCAACATCAGACATTAATGATCTTTCCAAATTTTTTTATGAAATGAAGAAGGTATGATAGTAGAAATTATCATTTAATAGGTACCGCTTACTTACTACTTACGCATCTGAATTCATCCCTAGTTTTGTTTTGAAAGAGCTCGCGTCGATATTACTTTATTCTCATTGCTTTTTTTATGTATCAATGTGTGTGCTGAATCTGCCGGTTACAATCTTGTCTGTCCTCTATTTTCAACAAGAAACAGACAAGAAGGATTAAAGAATATAAATGTACTGATAGTTTTTAATTAGTTATCAAAGGTACCAGGATTTTAAACTGTGTGATATCCTTAGTGTGAGACATGAAACACATACAAATCTGCTTTCGAGGATGCATAATAACTATAAACATCGTATTTTAAAAGTAACATTACCTGTTTCACTTATAGAACAGAAAACGAATACCTTCTGCAGTATACCTGGTGTTTGGTTGGGTTCGTTTTGCTCAATCATTAGTTTTCCGTGTATTGTTTTGAATACTGTATTTCGTCTACTCCTCGTTTATTTCGATTTTGGTTTAGTATATTCAATAAAAAAAAATTAAAGCAGAAATAATAACAAACCTATAAAATAATATCTGTTAGATGTTTTAAATACAAAATTGGTCAGTCGAACAACAGTATTTTATATATCTTTATAAATTTGCCTCACTTTTCTATAGGTTCATGTTTATTGCATTTAATTCAACTCATCGAGAATCTCAAGTTGGCGTCTTGTCATTAATGCATTAATATAAGCCACGTATTAAAAGTCCTTATGAGCTAGTACTAATTTACAAAAGCGAAACATGGTGTCACGTGTAGTCAAACTTATCTAGCAATAGATCAATTTAAATTTGGTTAAAAATATAGGAAACTAACACTTATTCATTTGTATGTGTCCGAACCTATTTAAGGGATTTAGAATCATATTCAAAACAGTGTAGTCCTGGTCATTGATTGACGATCTAAATTATCCCATTGACTGAGACAGATTAGGTGAACGTTTGTCTGTAACGACCATTGCTCACTTCTTACTTATTATAAAATTTAAACTGTGGGGTCACCAAAGGTTCTTAACGCCTCTAAAAATAAAAAGAATTCGAAAAATTATTCAGGAATAACCTTTATGTTTTGATTTATATTATTGATATAAATCAACACATTGTATTATTCCGGATTCGTTTTTCGAATTGCTTTATTTATGTGTTGAGAACCTTTGGTGACCCCACAGATTCAGTGTCTTTAACAAGTACATAGTGAGCAGTGGTTGTTAACGACAAACATTCACCTAATCTGTCCCAGTCAATGGGATAATTTAGGTCGTCAATCAATGGCCAGGACCACACTGTTTTGAATATGATTCTATCATCAACAGGACCACTCAAAGTGGAATGTTTGAAAGCCAATTTGCAAAGGAACCGAAATTATATGACAAAAATAGGACCTTGTATGATGGCTAAGTCCGTATGATGACCAATTAATATATGCAACAAAAAAATCTTCTTATAACGTATAAAAGAATATATACATCTACAGACAACATATATCAGAAAATCTAAATGAAAGAGCAGAATTTATCAGTAAATCTAAACATTAAATTTCATTTTATCAACAGAATACAGTCTTTAATAATCGTCTATTGATATTTTCAAGTATGTATAGCAATACTTGAACATTTAACAGTAACATCTAATGATCGTCTGGTTCTGAAATTGAGGCATGATGCATGCCTTTTTTTTTTTATTTCAACTTAAATCGGAATGGTACAATGTTAAAGCATAAAAAAAACACAATCTAATCAATATACCCCAATGAGATCTTTCATAGTTTAAACATATTTATTTATAGTGGATTGGGAAACAAGTTTTGCAGCTTATATTAATCCCTTTCCACTTTGCGGGTGCGAGTGCTGCCTTGTAGCGGCATTAGCCTACTCTTTTTCGAAATCTACAAGGGTGTCTTTAACGTGCAAGAGATGTGGCTCTCTCTTAACACGGGCCAGCCATTTATCGTCCCCGTCCGACGGACTATCATCGTTTCCTCAAGACCATACTCGCAAATGGTGTCAAGGGAGAGCCGAAAATTGAGTTCCTGAAATTTTCATCCCAAACGGGAATCGAACCAGGAACCTTTGTGTTAGTAGTCCGATGCACTAACCACTACACCACGGCTTTCATACCTTTGATATTTTCATTTATACTAGAACATACCCGTGATATCGCGGATTTAAGGTATATAACTATGCGCAAGCCTTATTTTAGTATTAGTGTTGTCATCTGATAAAGTCGTGCAGATTATAAATAAGATACTCAGTTTTCTCTGCTTTCAAATCTTTCTGTTTGAACCCGTCAAACTGGAACTGGAATGGAGTATTTTTTTAATCAACAGCATTGTCCTATACTAGTTATAAATAAAGTTGAATTCTTTGATTCGCTGTTTTATGTCATTCCCGCTAACAAATTGAAAACTGTACCTATACGCCAGATTTTTAGTATTCGTATTGTTATCTTAGAAATTACTAAATTACTGATTAAAATACTACAGTTGGTAACAATTTGACAATTTAGTAGTGTCAATCCTGTGATTATGACCCGTGTATATAGCATATTAATCCTGAATACACCGTTTGGTGGTGCGCCTGTCAGATGCGGAACGTACAGATAAGGTAATAGGTGAATATACTATTGGTATCGGTATCGGACTCGACCCGGAACTTCTTAATTATTGGCAATATTAATTTCGTGGAAAACAAAAGGGCCTGGAGTGATGTAAGTTTTAATCTACACCTTCGTACTTTATTAGTTATATATAAAGTTGAATTCTTTGATTCGTCGTTTTTACGTAATGACGGCTGACAAATTGGACCTCGTAATTTTAGTATTATAGATATTACCAAATGACTGGTTTCTTTTTGTACATTGGGTGAACATAATCATGCACAGATTATCAACACATTCTTTATGGTTATACAAAAGCATTAAAATTAGGAATAAAAGTATATATACATATATTACATAAAAATGAAAATATATGTAAGATATGATCCAAAACTTATTATGGAGAGTGAATTGGTATTAATATTCTCTCTCTTTCGTTCTTATCACAGTTTTATAAAAGATGTTACTGTTATAAAATGTTGTGTTGACAGATTCAGAACCCATTTTACCCAAATGCACTGAAAGAAAGAAACATTTAAAAAATGATTTAAATGATTCGTTTTATCTTAATCAAAATCATATTTTTTCAGGTAGATTTTTATGGAATATGCCAATAGAAATACTATATTTCATTTTAGTTTACTATCAAACAAACATTTCGACAAAGAAGAACATTATTTCTATCTAGATTCTCCATCCGTTTCATCATTTATGAATAAGAATGTATACTGGCTAGGTCATACCGATCTCCTACATCACCAGACTAGACGAAAGTGAATGAAGTGAAGTCAGCTTTCTGCCGATAAAAGAAAGAATGAATTTCCTTTGGACATGCAGTTATTCGTCGTGTTGTAAAAACAGGTTAATTTCTCGCCACTTGACGTTGAGTAAAAATGCATAAAAATACAACTTCATCATCATTATTCGCAGTGAAAGTAATTAGTTATGACAAGACGAAGAAACACAGAAACATTAAGACCCCTTGTCTCTCATATCTCCTGATCAACAAGGAAATAAGAAAAGCGTGCCAGACCACTACTTTTATGTTCTTGTTAATTGCATTACTATGTTAGAATTAACAAACTTCATAAAAATGTAAGACATTACTATAATTTATAAAGCTTCCCATGTACGATTCTTAAAACAATCCTTAGAGGTTACCCGTTTTGCCATTTGATTAGTGTTTGTGGTAAATTATAATATGAAGAAGCTGAGTAATGTATATACTTTGTTTATTTATTATTACATTCATGAAGTAGCTAGGAAATGTATATCTTTGTTTTGTCAGAAAACAAGATACAATGAACAATCTTTTGGCTAGGTTCTGAAGAGTTAGAGTATATTTAATTGTCATTACCAAATTAACATATTTGCATGCAAAATATCTTTTCGTGTAAAGCCTTGGCTTGTTATCAAATGACAATCATTAAACCTAGTGTACGGTTATGTTGGTTAGTTTTGGTAATTTTGCGAGAAATTTACAATATTTATAGTATAGCGAAAAAAATACATAGAAAAACATACAGATATAAATATTTGAAAGAGTAATGTCTTGCGAAAATCTAAAGAATGTTTTTTTTTAGATTTATAACAGTTTTTTATTATCGAGTACCGAGGTTAAAACGTTGTCATTTGACCTCATTACACATTCACTTTTCCGATTTTACCAAAAATATACAGTTTGATTCGTTTGTGTCGCTACGAATTCGTAATCTTTCCTGAAAAGTACCATATTATTCTTTCTCTCAAAAACTGATGTTTCCATTTATGTTAAGCTTTATAACAAAGGGTAAATAATAAAGTACTTATCAATTAAAAATGAAAAGAAACCTACAATCAGAAGCAACCCTCATATCATTTAGACTCAAATCAAATTCAAACAGAATGCCTAGTAGAACTACAATAAATAGACAAGTATATGGACAAGTGTTAATTGTGTGACTAATATTTTCAAAGTATGCTCTCATTTTAGGTGATTTATTTTTAATAATACTCATATAAAGTATAATTTCATTTAAAATAAAATTTGACATCTCTTTCTTAAGTATTATGGATATTATTGCGAGTCCACTAATAATTATGTAAAGTGAACACACAAGGAAAATTAGTTTTGTTTTCAAATGCTATATTACATGCATTGTATTCGTAATACGTGGACTGAAATGCCAATTATATAGTTAACAAATGCACACCCTCAGGGGGGATAATATAATGTATTTGCTCTAGCTTTATTAAAGCAGCACGAAACCAGCTTTCTGATCAGGAATCGCATGCAAGGAATTCATTCGAATGTCTGCTGCAATATTAAAACACATTATGTATCATTAATAAAGTACATCTTAACGACACAAATACAGCAACTTAGTACATATTAATTTTAAGTCTAATATATACGTCAAATTAAAAGAGGGAAAATAAGAGAAAATATATATCAGTTAAATAGCATAATAGAGTTTAACAAAAACACCGAACTCCAAAAGACAAATTCAAAAAGATGAAAGCTACAAAAAATGATCAAAAATCAAATGCTATCAATAACAAGGAACAAGTGAAAAACAACTGCAATATTTCCGACTCGCTACTGTTATTTTTGAAGAATATTGCAGGTCAGTGAGAGTTTTCCGACTTGAAAAATCGTATACTTGCCTTTTGACAAATGTTGACAAAATAAGCAATTGCAGAAGATAATTCAAAACTTTACTTTACTAAGAACATAGATTTGCATTCACTTTTTCTTTGTATCGCATTTTCCCTCTTTTTTTAAAACCCTTTACATTTTTTGAGTGTGAGATACATTTTGTTTTCCATTAAGATTTTACATTAGAATTTTTTCTAACGACGAAGTGACAGGCATATAATTATTATATCTTCCTAGTCGTGTTTAAAACATGGGTCTTTAAAAGCATTAAAAGACATTTAATGCGTTTTACTAAACGTAATCATTAAGAGTTACCCGAACATCAGTAGGTTGATGTAGCAAACAATGACAGAATGATCAGATATGAAGCTAGTCAAATAACGCAATTAGCCAAAGCATCACAGGGAGTCCCTATCACACAGCCATTTGCATTGAGATGATGAAAGACTGGGGATGTACCTCTAATTGGTTTTATAATCCGGTCCAACTGAGTTGACAAAACTAATACTTGGCTGCCAATGAAAACCTCACAAGCGGAAAATCTTATTGACTGTAATAAGTAGATTTCACTTCAATTTACATTAAATATCAACCACAGCCTCAGGAGTTAGAGTATGTCGCATTTTCGAATGTTTTAAAATATAGATTTCAGGAAAGCCTCAGGAGTTAGAGTATGTCGCATTTTCGAATGTTTTAAAATATAGATTTCAGGAAAGCCTCAGGAGTTAGAGTATGTCGCATTTTCGAATGTTTTAAAATATAGATTTCAGGAATTGACATGTTATATATATATATCCTTGTATGTTTTTTTTTATTCAAACAATTATTAACCATATCTCATACCCAACATTTATATTAATTTCTTATTAGTATATGCTTCCCTTCAAGTTTTTTCTGCAAAACATTCGGTAAAACTTCGAAATTTTATATTAGGATAATATAAAAAAAAGAAGATGTGGTATGATTGCCAATGAGACAACTATCCACAAAAGACCAAAATGACACAAACATAAACAATTATAGGTCACCGTACGGCCTTCAACAATGAGCAAAGCCCATACCGCATATAGTCAGCTATAAAAGACCCCGATAAGACAATGTAAAACAATTCAAGACAAGCTTCATAGTCCCTAATCAATACCAAAATTAAGAATGTCGGAATAAGTTAAGTTAATAGTTCATGCAGTTAATTTTGATGTGTTCAGTTCGTTTTTACTTAATAAAACTCAAGAATATTATTTCGGACGCAGGTAATTTATCGAATGCTATCATATGTGTTCACTGCGGAACTTTTTGAAATCGTTGCTACAATGGTACCATGATCTCAGATGTAAATGCTTCGGTACTGAAATATTTAATTCTTTCTTATATTGTCCGTTAATTAAGTATTAATTTTTTTAAAACTAAGGTTCTGACATCATCAGGCGAAGTTGACGTCACATGACTTTGACCCTTATGTCATATAGCAATTGAAGGTAAATCCAAGAAGCTCTGTAAAAATCAAATAAAACCTGTCGTCTTCTTACTTCTTCCAAAATATGAATAAAAATATCTGCAAAGAATCCTGGTACCTTTGATAACTATTTACTGAATTCTTCAGTTTAAAAAGTAAAATCACAAAAATACTGAACTCAGAGGAAAATCAATTTGGAAAGTCCATAATCACATGGCAAAATCAAAAAACAAAACGCATCAAAAACGAATGGACAAGAACTGTCATATTCCTGACTTGGTACAGGCATTTTCAAATGTAGAACCTGGTTCTATAGCGCTAACCCTCTCACTTTAATAACAGTCTCATCAAATTCCGTTACATTTACATGATGCGTTAAATAAACAGTCACAATCAATAAAATAGTCAAAATATGGGAACATCAGTCATCATCGTATAACAATTTAACAGGACACAACAACATCTACTATCTACGAACACATGGATTGATTTGAGTGTCTGACGTCAGAAAAATTATATACGTCACATAAATTTGTCGTTCAATGTGCATACAATAGTTATCAAAAGTACCTGGATTATAAACAATTTTAAATTTTACATAGGCAATGAGCGCAGACAGGGTTAAAAAATCAAAAGTATGTAAGAATAAATTACAGAAATCGAACTAGTCCAAAAGTTATACATAGAATTTATGAGAATCCAAAAATTTTAAAAGGAACAATTTAACAGGACACAAAAACCTATCCACGAACACATGGATCAACTTGAGTGTCCGACGTCAGAAAAATTATATACGTCACATAAATTTGTCGTTCAATGTGCATACAAAACAATTTTAAAATTTACATAGGCAATGTACGCATACAGGGTTAAAAAAATCAAAAGTATGTAAGAATAAATTACAGAAATAGACCGAGATTCAAACTAGTCCAAAAATTGTACATAGAATATATGAGAATCCAAAACTTTTTAAAGGGAACAATTTAACAGGACACAATTACATCTACTGTCTAAGAACACATGGATTGATTTGAGTGTCTGACGTTAGAAAAATTATATACGTCACATAAATTTGTTGTTAAATGTGCATACAAACAATTTTAAAAATTTTTCATAGGCAATGTACGCATACAGAGTTAAAAAATCAAAAGTATGTAAGAATAAATTACAGAAATAGACCGAGATTCAAACTAGTTCAAAAGTTATACATAGAATTTATGAGAATCCAAAAATTGTCAATTCCACTACGCCATTGATTGATTTTGACGTTTGTGGTTCAACGTATACAAGTAATTCATAATAGAAATATATCATAATGACATATTATAGACAAATATCATACTGACGGGATCTTTTAAAGTACAGAGTCACGTTATAAGCACAAAAGAAATACAAAGAGTCACATATACAAAACAAATCACCAAAAAATGAAAGCCAATACAAACACATTGACGAGATGTATAAGTACCGAGCCACGTCAAACGGATATCACATAAAACCATTCAACAGTAAAAGTAATCTTAATAATAGAACAAAAACAAATAAAAGAACAATAAAACATGTTGTTAAGATGATACACAACATCAGTACGCAGAATCTATACATCAAGACCATCGTGTATTATTTGAGAAGTTGATACGGAATATTTATCAACAAGGTCTTGGTACCTTCCGATGAAAAATCAAAAGTATGTAAGAATAAATTACAGAAATAGACCGAGATTCAAACTAGTCATCTTAACAACATGTTTTATTGTTCTTTTATTTGTTCGACAAAATCAGATAAGTTCAGATAAAAAAAATCCATCATTCCGTCCTGAATTTTCCTCGTAGGTCGGTATTATTGTAATTTTACTATTATTTTTAGACATTTCAGCCTGTTTTATATCTCTAAAAAGGTCAAAAAGAAATTTGAAAGACAATTACTTATCAGTTTTGCTTTATGTATGAAAAGACCATAAAAGTCTTGGTTTGATTTGAAAAAAAAACCCAACTGTTATTTATGTACTGCAGGTATAATTATGTCTGCATAATAAATCTCTATATTTGTTATGAAAAAAAAGAGATCTCGGGCAAATTTATGTTTATATTTATATCTAAACATCGGATTACTTTATTGGTTGTCTAACAAAGAAAAACCTAAAATAAAGTTCAGTAATCGGCTATTTACTCCTGTTTTGACATGTGACATTAACATTATGCATGACATAGAAGTCCTAAATTTTCTATAAAATGGAACCCAATAAGGTCCATCCAAGATAATCCAAAGATTAGGTATAAATGAAAACTCGTGATTTTTTTCTCATTAAATTGCTTGTATTTGGTTGATTTGCATATTAATCAACTCATCTAATATGATACAAGAGTAGTTAACCATTTTCAAATTTCATGTATTCATTTAAAGTATACAACTGGAGGAACAAGAAACAAATACTGAAGAAATCGCAAGTACTCCAAAAACAAGAGCGAGATGCAACAAAGGAAAATGGTTTCTTGCTTTACATGCACCACTCAACATGCGAATCCACGCGGATAATCAGGAATATGACACAATCGGAAAACTTACAGATTGGAAGACTTTTCTGTTATCTATGAATCATTTCTTGGTGACCGTTAAATGTATGTGGTGTCGATTTCAGTTATTTTACCTGATATTTCTGTTTGAGTTATTCTGTTTTCAAGAGCAAACACTAAATTATGTATTCCAAAAGTGTGAACATGCACCAGCGTAGAATTATAATCGAAATATATAATAAGCCGTACAATTTGGCAAACGGTAAATGTTACTGCTATATAAAAAAAAGGAAAGTTGACAATTGAAAAATTGAAATCATAACGTTTTGATTTAATATACTTAAACCACAAATATTTATTTTATACCATATTTAACATCGATATCAAATTGAATACTCACGGGTTTGTATCATCTAAAAAATAACACAATTATGTGGTTTCACGTTATGTACACTAATGACCTGTGATATAATATACATATATATAATAAAAGGAAAGATCGCATATATGTATATATCAATGTCGGTTTAAAATAAAGGCAACTGGAGGCTGTCACGGTCCATTGCACTCGTCTCTTTGGGTGTTAATTTCCATTTCGGTCCGATATGCGTATGATGACAGTGACAATTTAATGGCCATTGTTCGTTATAAGATTCAGTATTTAAAAAAACTGAGAAAAAACAATATAAAAAAGTATTGTATTAAATTTAATCCCAAATTTAGGGATTAATTGTGGCTGACATCTACTTAAGGGAATTCAATAGACGTTGGGTTTTTTCCAGATGAGCGCAAGTTTAAATGATTCTTGTATATAGCAAACAATAAATGATATTGTCCTTCAAAATCACCTTTCTTGTATAATTAGCTAATATTTTTAATTTTATATTTATCACACAAAATTGTATATATTCCATCTAATTATATTTTATAATATGATAAATAAACATTAGTTTATCCATCATTGCATCTGATATTTGTTTTGTTTCTGGAAACCCTCCTTTTTAAATTAACCTTGGAGTTCGGTTCGTTTCAAACTTGTGTATACCTTTTTCCTAATTGTTAATCTTCACTTGGTATTTGAGTTTTGATTTTGACGCTTTTAGTTTTCTATTGTCAAGTTCCTATTCCTCAGTAGTTACAGTCACACCGTTCTAACACTTGACGTTTATTTATCTCGAGTGACACATTTTACTTAACCTTAGTAACTGGTGTGTGATCGAGTTTTACAAACTGGCACAACAGTGCTAATATGACGAATAAGACACAAAATCAACACTCCACAGGTCTAATGGTCACCATCAGAAACTATTTAACCGATACGATGCGACTGCATTCACGAGAGATATGCATGTTTTAGCGATTTTTTTCATATCGTGATATTGTGATGGAGCTATAATTCTCCTGGCTGCAGATTGATGTATAACAATAGAAATGAACTTTGCAAAGCAACCCGGTCCCTCTCCTTTATAAGAAAGTTCTTGTGATATTCAGTTTACAGTTGATACGTACATGTGTATCTATAATGAATTTAATAAATGCCCTAATTTTTACTACACTGGTACAAGAATGGGTCAAGTATTGCATGCCAGGTTAAGGATGAATAGTAGTTCTCTCAATGAACATTGTTCAAACGAAATCTAGTAGATTCGTCAAACTGCTCGTGTGGTTTTATCGAGTCTACAGCTCATTTCGTATTGCATTGTAAAAAATATGACGAATTGCGTAAAGACATTATTTTCTCAATTAATTATCCAGTTGCACTAAACACGGATTTACTTTTATTTGGATCACAAGCTCTAAATTTAGACCAAAATAAAGATATTTTTGGAAAAGTACAAAAAATCTTACTAAAGTGCAAAGATTTACAAGATAAATTGTTATTCACTATTTTCACAAAGTTGCATTTCATCTAAACATGTGTATAGTATTTCAGTGTATATTTCTTTTTTTCTTTTTTTCACTTTTTTTTCATTTGTTGTATTTATTTTCATATATAGTTAACTGGAGTTGGTATTTCAAGGAAATAGATTAATATAAGCTATATTTAGCTTGTTTCCGAATCCTGTTATTATTGTGTATTTTGTATGATTATATATTTGTATTGATGATGAATAAATATGTTTAAACTAAAATGAATTTTAACGCATTTAAAAATCGGTAAACGTCTGCTGTCTCTAAAATAAAACTTAATGAAGACCATGCATGAAGCCTTAAAATGAACATGAGAAATATTATTTAGTGATTGGGAACTCCTTTATGACTATCTTGTTATTCTCATCAGATTTTGTCTAATGCTTAGTTCGTTTCTCTGTGTGTTACATTGTAATGTTGTGTTGTTGTTCTTCTCTTGTATTTAATGCGTTTCCCTGAGTTTTAGTTTGTTACCCCGATTTAGTTTTTTGTCCATAGATTTACGAGTTTTGAACAGCGGTATACTACTGTTGCCTTTATTTGGCGGTTTTGAGAATATGAGCCTATTCTTACATTTAGATTTCGTTGCTATTGACTAAACACATGAGACTGGTGATGTTAGCGTTGCTATATATTAAACAAAATATCAGACTGGTGCTATGAATGCACTTGTAAGTTTTGATATGTTTGCTTTAGATATTTCCGTTTAAAACGTCGCTTTTGTCAAGAAGGTATGATGTTTTGTTCATCTCTTTATGTATATGCCACGCTTGTGAATGGATTATTTAATTAAGCCATTATAAAATTAGGTCAGTATTATATCGTTTAATGTACTTTGAATATTGCTTTATATAAAGTTCACATTTTAATATTTTAATAAGGGTCTGTGATTTGGTTTTATCGACGTAGAATTGAAATTCAGCTACTTCCCCTCACCTGCATCAAAATGAAAATCAAGTTTCATTTTGCTCCAAAAAATAAGTTTTGTTTTTCTATTCCATAGTATATAATTCACAGTGTGTATATGACGACGTGGGACAATTTCCCTTGAACAATTACCAATACACTTGGATACCTCTGACCTTCATATTTTTTATCTTTGAATTTCTAGATCAATTGTGCTGCATTTGCACCTATTTTGAATTAGTCGCCCTAGTGACTCGCCATTGTTTTTTCCGTCGGTGCAGTAATTGCAGCCGTGACATACTGGTCGTACATCTTGTGTAATCTACAATTGAAATAAAGTAATCTCCTTATTGAGTAAGATTATACAGTAATAGAATAACAAACGAGTAAGACAGACAGTCGAAAAGTTTTGATTTAGTACCCTTTTACAATAGTTTACCCATGTTGAATTTTCACGCTTAATAAATTTTTTATGGTTTTAGTATTGACGAATGCATACATGCACAGTGAATATTGTTATCAATATCTGTTTGAAGTCGGGTATATATTGAATGTAAAGTCTGATTGCAATCGTTGCACTATATAGATAAGGTTATTGCAGTGTGGACCTTATACTTAAGTAAATTATGCAACTAAAATGGTAGTCTTTTTCCTATAATTACGCTATTTACTGGTAGAAATTATATGATTATTGATCTTACTGTTTTTATGACCTTATAATCATATATAATGACATAGCCTTTGAAAATTGACTGCAATCTAACCTTTTTAATTTCCTGAAGTTACATGTTTAGGGTCTTATAAAGGTTTTATATAATCTGTATTAGAAATAATCATTCTAAAAAATTACTACGGTTCGATATAAAATCTTAGCATTCTACTCTCACTTACGTTTAAAACACCAACAAAATCCTTCCGCAAAACTGTTACGAATGCTTCCATAGCCAAGATTATATCTTTTAAAATTGCAGACAATTCAATAAATCTGAAAATTCATAATGCATTTATTATAAATAATGATGTTTTGTCAATAAAAATTAAGTTACGATCAAGCCCATTTCAAAATAAGATTAATACAATAATTAAGATCAAAAGACTACAGCATTTAGTGCGAAAGGTACGAGAGACATTTTTATCCCTTTCTGCTTTCATTTTAACCCTTAAGTCAGTATCAATAGGGTCTGAAATCAATAATCAATAAGTACTAAAAATGTGTATCTGACATTTCACAACTAAAATTTCGATAAAAGATGTATTCATTATTTATCTCATTCAATATTTACCCTTAAAGATACCCCTTTAACTACAAAATAATTTTAGCATTTGCAAAACGTTGATTACAAAGGAAAATTAATTTATGATGATAATTTCTTTTTAACGCCTTATATAATCACTCAAATAAATTTAAAGTAAGCAATTGTTGTTCTTTTGTAATCGTATTACATAAATACTTATCTCTCTCGACATCTATCCTTTAATGGTATATGGTATCGTATAGTTTTGTACGAATTACCCTTACAAGAGCTTTGGTCATAGAGCCAGTTCTCTCGACATCTGTCCTTTAATGGTATATGGACGGTATCGTATAGTTTTGTACGAATTACTCTTACAAAAGCTTTGGTCAAAGAGTCGATTAATTGTAATTTCTATTGCAAATAATGAATTGCTGAAAAGAATATATGTGTTCATTCTCATTTTTTTGTCTGTGTATCTCTAGACGAATTATATTCTAACTACCTTAACAATCAAATGGAATAAAAATCAAGTCATTGTAAATGATCATAAATTCAAAACTGTGCTGTCCAAGATTGTCGGCATGAAAAAGTAAAAGTCAACAAGTGAGCAACGATTCATTGTTAAATATTAAATAACGAAAATATTATACCTTAAAGCATAAAAGAAAAAGGCAACGAAAACGGTTTTGAATCAATTAATAACTTCTAGGAAGAGACAGATTTTTCTTTTCTTTATTCAAAATGATAATCCCTTAATAACTATTCTACACTACATTATCTTTTTTAAATGAGGAAAATAATAACTATAGCCAGCTGTATATACTTAAATTTGTTCAAACCTACACAATATCGCCTTGATCTTATTGAAAGGGACAAGCTGCGAAAGACAGAATGTAACATCTTTATTGGTTTCATTCATTTCTGAGTTTATGTTTGAGTTTCGTAAACTTCGTTATTTTCCAAGATTTTAAAAAGAACCCGTCTTTAGCTAAATTTTATTATGTTAATGTGGACATGGTCTTTTGTTTTCGTTCATTTTGTTCTTTTCATTTGGTTCTTTAAGCGTCAGATGATATTTACACAAAATAAAGCATTGAACCACATAACCATAATGAAATCACCAATATAAAATTAAACAGTAAACCAATTTAGAACATACTCACCTCTTCTCGTCCAATGAAAAGTCAGTACTTTGCACTCCAATTTTCATAGTACATGGTTTCGCATTGGGCTTAAATCTTCATAAAACATGACCAAGTATTGTCTAATCTATAATTAAAACATAATAACAAATAAGCAAAGACAAAGGACATCTACTCATAAGAGAATTAAAAAAAAAATCTGTTGTAATTTTGACAGTTGACAGAATGAAAAAAGTAAATGTAGAACAATACTCAACTAAATTAATTAAACATTATAGACAACAAATGACATCTAAATTAATATGGTCGTATGGCTCTTCAACGTTTTCGGTTCTTATATATCATTGGCTTAAAACTATTAGGCATTGAACTTAGATGATGACGGTAAATCCAGAAAACGCTTCGGGCGTATGGAATTTATAAAGTGTTGTTGTTATAGATGTTCAGGAATAATCTCGGCCGAATTTCATAATGTTTTCAAAAATAAATCGTTCTCATTTGTGTACATTATAATGCAGCAAAATTCCAAATATAAGGTCTTTGTGCTTCTATGATAGCGATTTGAAACCCAAAGTAAAAGTAAAGATTGAATTTTTCGTGAGGAAATGACGGCTTTTTCATATTAAAATTTAATTGTTGAACGGAACAAATCGTAACAGAAAAACCAAGAATTTGATATTTATTTTTACAAAAACAAAGAGTTTTGGTGTCTTTAAAAATATAACGATTAATATAGATGGTTGTATGACCAGTATAAAGCAATACGAATCAGGTTTATTCCACCATTTTCTACACAACAAAATGACTAACAAGTCGGGAATCTGGCAGTTGTTTTCTTTTCCTATGTCTTTGAGCTTTTGAATTGGTCATTTGATGAAGAACTTTCCGTTTTAAACGGATTTTTTATATTTAATCTTTTACCTAGAAGGGATCGTCACAGTTTTATTTATAGATTATTTCGTCATTCTAGTACATATATTTTAAAATAAATTCTTTTGTCTTGAATATAAAGCAAACTTTTTTCTAAAATTCAAAGCAAAGCCTCACAAAGTCTCAACATATTAAGTTGCAGTCCATATAACTTGCACATAAATCCCGATCAATACATTCCATGGCAGATTTTTTCAGAGCGTCTACTGTCTACAAATCTTTCCAGTCTGAATGAATCAGAATCTTAACTATGATATACATCCTACTCTTTGTTACGGATCTGTCAAGCTTCCAAGTGACTATGACAATAGCCATGCTATCGCTAGATCTTGCCATATGTTTTCAATTTTTAGCTAATATTGTAGCCGACTGCTACATACAGAAGTATGACAAATTGCAGATTCGTATTTATTAGACCTACCAAGAATTAAGTGTTGACAGCTCATTTGCACTTCCGTGAAATCTACCTATACTTATAATAAATGTATAGGTAGACTTCATGGATAGTTGGAAAACTGATATGCAACAAAAATAAAATGGTGAACCGCAAGATATAATAAATAGAAATAGGCAGATTCTTATTGTTGATGAAAAGCACAATGATCAAATACTACTTTTCGGTAAATTTTATATTTGGGCGCTAAACTTCCGATTCTTTTGCTCTCTCGCTAAAAGTCCTATATACATATATGTCTGACCGTATTATAGATAAGCACAGATATGTTTTTATTCGTTCTAACTACAATCCTGATCTGATTTAATCGTTCATGACTCGTTACCTTATACTGCAGGAATTTAACTACATATAAGCAACACGACATGTACAGCGGTCACAATAAAACCAATGTGTTCGTCCATTTTTTTTATTGGTGGGGTTCGTGTCTCTGTCTTTAGTTAGTGAAATCGCCACATAGAGAATATTGTTTTTATTGTTTTCGTTTTATTTTAACAAAAACGTGTTACATGGTAAAGCATAACTAGACGAAGCTTGTTGGAATATTTTAATAAAATGTAGGTGCTGAGAAAAATCGAGGAAAATTTCAGTTATATATATTGCATCTTTCGGCCAAGAGGTATCACAACATTTAAAGGAGCTGACACCATCATGGCATGGCATAACATAAATGTTGAGTTTTACATGAAAAATAACTTGAAATCCCAAATTATTGCCAATGAAACAAATATCCATTAGTTCAGCACAAAACATCAGCAGGTCCGTCGCAGGCTGACCTTTAACAATTAGCAAAACATATTTATGCAGAATAGAATTCTATTTGCTAGTAGAACATTTCCCAGAATGAAAATATGTGAAACAATTCAAAAGAATAAAATAAGCGGTATTATTTAAGATAAACAAACAATAACCATAACTAAATTTGAAGACAGACAGTGACCAAGCCCTGAATAAAAGGCTCTTGACTTGGACAGAAAAGCACATACAAATATGCGAATACCAGTTTACAATTTTGAAACGTTCAAATATAGATAAATTATTTTTTTAATTGAATTAAAATTGTCATGAAATAATGTTTACTGCGATTAATTGCCACACTGTTCAAATGCATCTGGTTTTAATCTGCAGGTCGAATTCGTGCTTATAAAACTTAAATGTGTGTTTCGTTAACTATTTCCTTTAATTTAGATTTGCATGAGAAATGAATTAAAAAGAGTAATTAGTTCTCTTTGTACACATTTATACATTTGATAAATATCAAAAAGTGTCATATTAGAAGCGGTGTGGTACAAAAAATCCTGTTAAAATCAATTTAAAATAATATTAATTTGAAAAGCAACAGTAGGATAACTATCCATTACTCATGTCAAACTTGAGATAACCATTAAATGACAAGATGTACTTTTTATCTCGTATAAGTTACAATTATATATAAATACATCTATGGTCAAAAGCTTCTATATATTTCAAGTGTCAACCAGTGATACGTGAGACCTCAGTTTGTGTTTTATGTGCGGTAACTCAATCGTCCGTTACGGGACCTGTTCACAGCAATTTATTGTAAGGTTATTGTTCCGACCGTAGTAGATGTCACATTATTAGTTAATAGACCTCAAGTCTATAATTTTAGAAGAATGTAACATCCCTCCCATCCTCGACAGTTTCAAGTAGATTTGAAATATTAGAACAAATTAGTAGGTGTAGATTTATAATTTCAATGTCTCGAGTTATCACGGTTACGGTAAATAAAGAATATTTTGACCTCGAGTGCTCTTATATTCTGCAACGCTGAGCTATCACAAATTTATTGGCGCCGACAATAGAATCAGAAAATAATATATATGTTTACAGACAGCATTATGCATCTGCATTTTATATAGTTCATAAGGTAACAACAAAGATAAATATCATGGCATATTTAAGAGCAATTAAAAGTTTGCATATATCATCAGCAAATGTGGCTTGATTCAGAACGTAACTTGACATAAAAAAAGAAAAATATGAATTTAATTCAAATGAGACAAAAGAAATAATACCGAATGTGTTTTTCATTTATTTATTCAGTATTTCTCTGCTTGTTATATTATTACTAGATTTGTTATAATCATATTTATTGTAAATAAGGAATTTTGAAACTTCTATACTATTTAGTGAAGGAATGCTTTGAGTTAATTTTAAAATCAGCCTAATTTGATATGGACGAGTGCATAAATTAAAAGACGTGTGGCTTTCATTACAATAATTGATATAAGAGTAACAGCCAATCAAATTATTACGGAGATATTCGCTACAGAAAGCACGTCTACCGCACTTCAACAGATAGAGAAGCTTGTCACATCAAATTTGTAACCACTTCTATTAACTAGAAGGCTAATAATGGTCTACTGACAAAGCCAAAGGGGTTCCTAATATGAAAGCGGTAAGTGAAGCAACGTTCACGATTTGAACTTTAAAGAAAACGCTCAATTATTTATATTTTCGCCGATTCATTCCAAAAAAATATTTATTAATGCCATAGAAAAATTAATAGGTATGTTGAAATAAGTGAATTTCCTATCGCGAACCCCTCAATCATATAAATAATCTTTCATAATGCTAATGATTCAAATTGATAACCAAGACGGGCGTCGATATGGTGTTCAAAGGATTCATCACGCAGAGAGGACGTTGTTCTTCCTATTACAAACATTCTATTTGGTTTGATAATACACATCGGTCAGAATGGAAACAGTCAATTCCAATTTCATTAAACAATGACTGATTTACAGAGAGACATTATGACTGTTTCATAAGAAGACATAAGAAAATTGCACATATTGTGATATGCGTTTTATAGGGTCTACTATTTAGTAGAACATAACTTATGCATAAAAATGGACAATAGTGCTTGTTACATTCATAAATGTTACACACACAAAAACACAGAAAACTGATTTTAAAGCAGTAAAATTGTATAAAGATTGCAGCCTTTACCCGCGTGCTTCGAGATTACAATGGATGGAACATGTTACTAAAAAAGAATTCATATTCTCCTTTTACAAATGTTATTTTCAACCAAATGCATAGTATAACAGACAACCAGCATAGTATAACAGACAACCAAATCGTGATGGTGACCAAGAAATGAACTCCTGTTAAAAGAATTCTTTAGTACTTTTACAAAAGTAACGTTGACTTTTCAGGTTTTTTTTAATTTATATCTGTATTACATTGTAAATCTTGGTTACGTTAATAAATGGCCAAGTTAACTTTAACAGAAATAATTGTCGCCATTACGTCCTCGTAACCACAAACAAGTTATATTTTTAATAAAAAAATAAGTTGTATATGTAAGGAAGATGCAGTGACGTAACCCTATTCATATGTAGAAAACAATGGCTGATTAACTTTGCAGATTTGTTTTGGTATCCTTGTCACTGATGTATGATGACATGTTAATGTTTAACCTAACCGATATATACCTCACACTGACACATCAAACTCCCGGCTATAGAATGGACCAAGAAACCGCGGGAAACATTGGTTTACAAAAGGAAATGTACATCCGGGATACAGCACACCTGGTAAAGGTCACCCAAAAGAAATAAATACTTGTACGATGAAAGAGAAAATAGCGACAATTTCACGCCCAATTACCAAACCACTTAGGAAAATTTCGATTTGTTAACCCATGACTTACATTAAATGTATCTTGATTTAATTATTAATGGGTTTTTGTGTTACCTGGATGTCACCATAACACATCATTAAACAACGGCTCGACTAAATATTTAAGAATTGAATGCTCCTTTTTGTAAATTCATTGCGGTGCAAAAGCGTTGACCGAAGTACATTGTGTATGAAGCGCGGATGCGCTATGTTCTTAAAATATGCGCACGGTCAATGCTTTTAAAATCCTATGAAATTATTACTAAGAGAAGCATTCAATACGTATAATTACATTAATTCGCTATGATCACGAAAACAGGATTCCTATCAAGGTTTACTTTTATCATTCACCTATGTACTTTATTGTAGAAGCGCGTATCATTACGAGAGTTACAATTCATTTTGAAATGAAGGTTGATTTCAGAATGCCGCGAGATTGCTGTTAGCCAATCAGAATAACGTATTATAATAAAACATACATCTTATGTAATTATTTTACGATATTTTGCAATTTAAAGTTTTATAAGAAAAAAAACATCGCCATTTCGGTCCCTTTTCGAAGTGCTAACTATACTTGAAAATTAAAAAAATTAATTGTGGCATTGCAATGGACGAAATAAAGAAATAAGTGGTCCCTGAGGTTTTTTTAAGGAAACAGACGCCCGACTTTGACCACCTAAGTATTGTGAAGTCACATGAAAGTTCATTTGAAAAAGTGTGAGACATGATAAGTACAAAATCTAATCTCTGAAATAGCAAAACAAGTTGATTTTTGAAATCCTTTAAAACAGTTAATTTTATTAATATTTGTCAAGTGAGCCACATCCTTATCCAAGAGCGCAATTATTTGTTTAAATTTTACCGGCAGATTTTTTATTTTCAAAATTGTACTACAAAATAGAATCTGGTACCCGCTCTGGTCGTGTTTAGTGGTGCTCTATAAATGCTACCAAATTTTTCCCAGAAAAGGGGGGACCGGCAGGGGCGGATTTAGGGGGGGGGGGGAAGGGAGCCCGCCACCCCCCTTTTTTGGGAAAAATTTGGTTGCTGATATAGGGAATCACTGAGGTGTGACTGGAGCGGGCCCCCTCTTAGGTCAGTCAGTGGGCCCCCACTTATGAAAAATCCTGGATCCGCCACTGACCGGTCCCCCTGGCCCCCTCTAAATCCGTCTCTTATTTAGTGTTAAAGATAGATAAAATATACGGAAAATGCATTAGTAATAAATGCTCTCTTGTAACCTATTGTAGCAAAACTATCCAAGCAAAACTATCCAATTTTTGCTACTGCGAGTCATTTGTAGATCTTAAAATGAATCTATTTAGACAGTTTATCATGACATGTCTGTTACATTTTAGCTTCAATTGGAGATAATCCAATGTAATATCTATCATGAATAAAAAGGGGGATATGTTATACTGGATGATTTCCCTTTGAAAATCAATTATTGTTAAAAAAAAAAGGGGGGTGTGGTAAGTTTGGCAATGAGACAACTCTCTAAAAGAGACTAAATGACACAGAAATTAACAACGTTTGGTTACCGTGCGGCCTTCAACAATGAACAAAGCCCATACCGCATAGTCTGCTACAAAAGGCCCCGAAATCACTGCGGGTGCTGATAATAGACTCATAATAGTTGCGTACGGAAAATGTAAAACAATTATTACTAATTTCAACTGAAAATATATCTCAATAAAAATCCACTGTTTCTCAAAGACTAGCTAAGGTTGTTTTCCTTTTAGCAAGAAAAGAGAGTATAGAAAAGCATGTAAAGTGTTAAGCAACTCCAGATATGTATGTTTGGTGAATCTGACTACTTATATTTATTTATTTCATTGCATGTGTGCATTGTAAAAATTTAATGCATTAAAATATATGTTTGCAAAATTAAGTGGTGATCAGTTAGCTAAATAATGCAATTGATAAAGTAAATAATACATGATGATTAACGCTAAAAAGAAAAAGAAAAACACAAACAAAAACAAAAAAACTTTTAAAAAAAATATGATTAATTTAAAAAAAAACATTTCTCAAGTTGTTTCGTGTTTGATTGAAAAAAATGTGTTTAAAGATTATATGAATTCTTCTCAGATATCGCAGTTTATTTTAATTGAAAGGAAATCATTATTCAAGAAATACTCATTTATCTTTTTAAAAGCACAGGGCACTATGACATTTTATCTCAAGGATATAAATTTAATATTGGATCATATGTAAAAACCAGAAAGAATGACAAACGGTTAATATGATAAGAAGTAGGAAAATGTTTGATAAGCTCGTATATCTCTCGTTTGTCTTGCAGAACATATTTAAATGGCTGTCAAAGTGTTATTCTACGTATTGCACGGAATAACATGTAATTCTACACTACATTCTTGTTTTCATATTTATTACAAAAATTCAATTTAAAGCAATGATAAGATAGTGATTAAACATGCAGTGACGATGACCTCGTGGTAATTGCTTACGAAACATGGATTCTACTATGAACCCCGCCATATAAATTCCACGACTCCGCGAAAATATGTCTCTACTTATATCACCTTCGTCTTCATAACAAATGTCATGTAGAAAAGTTCGACAAGAACATTGCATGTAAGATACGATAGTACATTTAACGGTTAACGTCATTTACACATAACACGTACCGACAGTATCATCATAGCTTACATTTTAATACAACGTGCAACACAAAAATACATGTATTTTTTAACAGGTCAACAGATTTAATTGCTTAATTTACATGCAACAGAATTGAAAATGGGAATGGAGAAGTGACCCGAACAAAGAGCAGAAAAAAAGCTCAAGACCATCGATGGGTCTTAATAAAATAATTTCATTCGATCAACTCATGTTTTGCAACGACGGATTTAGGAGAATGTACCGGTCATCTGTCCCTCTGTTCTAAACAATATCAAAATATCCTTTTACTTTTGCTTTAAAAAAAAGTGTACAAAAGTTCGTTTCGCTACGCTCGAAGGTATTTCAACCGTCTTTGACAATTACTTCTACTTTAGTCGGACACCGTATCTGTCCCATACCTAAATCAAATTATGAAATTATAAGGACAACAAACTAATTTCTAACAAAATACGACATAATTATTCTTCTTCTTAAAAATCAGTTGCGACACTATTTCCTTACAGGAATATGATGAGAATGTCAAACTGTCATAACTCACGTAGATCGATGTGGTGGCTTAACATACTCCACTGAGTTTTATGAGTTCACTTAACTTAGTTTATTATGAAAGCGTTACTTGGTTTGTTTGACTTTAAAAAGAATATTGCCCAGTATAAGTTATCACTCGTGACCCACTCATGTTTTGCCTGCATAAAAAAAGTGTAGTGTATAGAAATATGATCACTTTGTGATCTATACTGGCAGTAAATTCCTTTTTGAAGTGAGGCGGACGTTTTAGATGTGAGGGATGTAAAATTTCGCAGTCATGTTAGGTCAGAAAGGGATATTATATCCGATGACTCTCGTAATGAGAAAGTGTCATATTCTCGCCAAGGCACAAACTTCTTCCAATATATCTTTTAGGAGTTCGTAGCTGACCTATCAAAAGACAATTACGCCCCTATCCAACATACATCTTTGTTTTCAACAATGTCGACTTCTATTATATAGACCGTGTTGTATTTATTGTAAGATTTTCCTCATCCTGGACATGCATGTCATATTTGACGCTAGGCGTTAATCTTGAACAATCATACTTCCAGTCTCAATTTTATTTTCATAAAAAGTCACAGTTTACAAGTAATATATTATCCTTTGAAAGAAGTCAATTTCAGCGCGATTAGCTAGTCAAGATCATATTGGCAAACCGCAGAATATAGTTTATATGGATATAGACAGAAATTGCATAGTCCCCTGTTTTTCAACAACTATGTTATACAGGATCTAGAGGAGACATTTTTATAGAGTCAACTGACTACGGATTATCAAGAGGAAAAGAATGAAGGGATACTGGCCCTTTGGATAAGTTAGAGCGACACATAGACTGCGAAAAAGAGAAAACAGATGCGAGAGCTTAGGCGTCAATTCACCACAACTTCTTTAAAGGTTACAACAATAGAACTAGAAAGTTGATCACATCTTTCGTAACCACATTATGCTAATTTTACGTGTAATTATCAAATAACAAGCTCCTAATGCGTTCTTCGGTATGCTATTTATAAAATCATACCACAAACGGGGATTATTTCAAAATTTATAAAGTTTACATACTGGTCAATAAATCTTAGTACCATGAAACATTTGTTTGCTTCCTTACACATGTTTATTTATTCTATTTCCTCATGCATACGGATGTGTAAATCTGGGTTTTTTCAGAACCAAATTATACAACCAATTAAATTAAGGGATATCTCCTGTAATAAAATTTCGAAAAAAACAACACCAAATGTAAGTGAATTAAAAAAATGTACATGTATGTCATTATATAATGATCTGTATCATGATTACGAACCTATATTCTGTGACCTGCTCGACATGTATACGCGGCGAATAAAAAATATTATAAATGAAAATGGAATCAATCACGACATGCCATTTATATAGAGAGATGAAATAGAGGCAATGTCAAATATCTCAACTCAATGCATTATTAAAAAGATACAGGTTAAAGCCCGTAAGAAATCTCATGAATTCCAATACGGAGCTAGACCGGTGGCGTATGAAAGGTTTAGTGTATTCTATTTTAATTGCATCTATCAAAATATCGCAATAAGAAAAAGGACACAATCTTCAGAAATACAGATCAGAATACTGTTGTGTTTAAGGATCTATGTCCGTTGAGTCGGAGAAGGGTACACAAAAAGTACTTATTGGAATTCCGACTATTTGTTGATGACCAAACAACCAATATATTGTCCATAAAAAAGTCCAACATTTTGATGATATCGTTTTGGCTATTGTTGGAATCAGTGTGGGTCTTTACAAAAAAAGCACGAAATTGCATGACGACTTATACTCAGATTTTGTTTAGATGGTTTCGGTCCCGTTTTAAGGTGTTCATGTATATAGAGATCTACCTTTTGATCATTGTTTGGTGTTTATAAATTCTCTCAATCTACTAGTTTAAGCAACAACAAAAATGGTTAAAATCGTTATTAAATGGCAACAGCTGATATATGGAGTCGAGTGAATGAGTTATATTTTTAAAAATAGTATCTTGCTGATCATTTTTGCAATGCAAACCTTATCAAAATCTTAAATATTAAAGCTTTTAAAAAGTACAAAATTGAACAACCACAATCGTTATCGAAGTGCAATAAATCCAATAGGCACCAGCTGATAACTTTTTTGAAGATATTTATTAGTTGGTATTTTTCCCGCTATCTATTATAAAAGATATACTTGTACTCAACAGATCCGTACTAAGCCATAAAAACAAACCCAAAAGAACCCAAAAAAGACAGGGCGACACACATATATAGGACCAACCAGAAAGAACCCACTAAAAGCTAGGTCAAACAAGTAGGATAAGACATAGTCAAATTTTAAAACTATAAGTGGACAGCAATCTCTTCAATATGTTTTATAGATATATATTCTGACTACAAATTTTCTTTAAATTTCGTAGTTGTCTAGACAAGAATTCGAATGTACCTCCGTTGGCTTCTGTTAGCCCAGTACAACTATGTATCTATAATAGTAAAAAAGTAAATTTTCTTATTGTTTTCAGGAGAACGCTCAACGAGGCTTTTTTTAAAACTGTAAGAGATATCGATTAGGATGCACAAATTGTTTTTGAATTTAGAACCTCGTCTTATAAGCAGTTGAGCGCTCGCTAACAGAATTATACATACCGCATTTTCTGTGAGCCTATTTTTCAGTGGTTGTTGTTGCATGGCTGCTGCCTTTTATGTGTTTTTTTTTTCGTTTTTGTTTTGTTTTGCACATACATCAGACCGCTATTTTTGTTTATCAAATTGTTTTGATTTTTGTCATTGAGAGGCTTGTAGCTTTCAGCTATACATACGGTATAGGGTTTGCATATTGTTGAAGGCCGTGTGAGGTCTTAGTTGCTTTTGTCCACGTCACAAGTATTCCGAGTGTATTTTGAATAAACTCTTGTGGATAGCAAGTTGCCTCAATGACAATCATACCTATTAAGTATCTTCGTTTTATCGTTTAATAACAAACAATTTTTGAAAAGTGTAATTAATTCAGGTGTTCTGCAAAAGTTTCAAAAATTTTGACACAAAGATATGTCTCGCCTATTTGTTATTTTGATAATGCGAATGTGAAATAAAAATAGCAAATCCTTTTAACTTGTAAGATTTGTAGATACTCAAAGTCAATGAACCCGGTATGATTGAAGGTACAGGGCTAAATAATCTTCATGAAAATGACATGTGCCCATGCTAATACAACTGCATACCAAATACCACAGACTTATCATAAGTTGTTGCCTTAAATCAAACCTTAACACAAATATGAACTTGTAAACTATATCTAAGTTTCAAAGCCAATTTACCATATTGAAAAGGAGGGGGGGGGGTCAAATCTCCAGGTAAAGTTCAAACGAAACTTGCAAATGCTAATACATTTGCAAACTAAACATTGGCGGTTCATATTTAACTGAACTAATCACAAACAAATACATGTAAACTAAGGAAGAGTTTCAAAGTCTATAGACTATGATTCAGGGTATAGAACCAAATTCTGTCCATGGAAATGAGATGTGACAATGCTTATACAATTGTATACCAAATATAATTGACCTACCACTAACGGTTCCCCTGATCACAAGCTAATATAATACATTAGAACTAAAACTTATACATGTAAACATAGCAGTTTCAAAGTCAACAGACAATGACCAAGAGAGCCGCGAGGCCAAATAATCTCCATGGAAATGAGATATGCAACTGCCAAATGCTTATACAACTGCATTCCAAATATCATTGACCCAACATTAGTGGTTTACCATAAACTTACCTAATCACGAAGTGACAATGTAAACAAAGCAGTTTTAAAGACCAAAGTACCATGACTTACAGGGCGGGCACAATAGATCTATCTCCATGGAAATGAGATATCCAAAATGCTTATACATAATTACAAAAATCTTATTGACCTATCACTAGTAGTTCATCATAAACTAGACCTAATCACAAAATAATACATTGTTGAGGTCGCCGCCACCACTGCCGCCGACGCCGGAAACCTATGTCTCACTTTTTAATTCTGTCGAGGAGAGACAGAAAATCAAAGAGCTGAAAGCTCTGAAGAAAAATGACGCCACTGTCTCTAATATTGGGATAGTTTTTATGCAAGTCTTGATTTTCACATACCGTAATTAGTTTAACAATGCAACATGTATCGTAAGCATATAATTGATATTCGTATATGTGTGTGTGTGTGAAGTGAAGGTGACAACTGGCTGGTTTTTTAAGACAAATTAATAGGTCAAGACTAGCTGAATTGTACAAATAAATACCGAGAAAGGCTTGTATATTTCTCACTGGTACATAGTCTGAATCTGAGTCCGTTCGCTTCCATTCACGTTTGCGCCCACTCATTTTCACCCCTTTCACTTTCACACCCTACATGTTCGCACCCAATCTTAATTGGTTTTGTGTTTAATAACTATGCAAGCAAGTGTTTTCTTATAAGTATAATTGTTGTCATTTTCTCAAAATAAAGAGAGACAGCAATTTTTTTTTTGTGTTGAATAAATCTTAATTATGTTTTGGATAAGGTATTGCTAAAAATAATAATAATCCTTTCTAAATAAAGTGGTATTTTGTCAACGTTTTATTTTGTGTTGAATAACTCTTAATCATGTTTTGGTTAGTGTATAGCTATAACTTGTTTCATTGACTTGTTTCAAAATGAAGTGAGATTCTGACTATGTTTGTTTCTGCGTGTTGAATAAATTTTATCATGTTTTGGTTATATTAGTGGATTGCTATATTTTGGTTTCTATGTTTTATTGTTTCGTTGTTTCAGATCAATGGGACCAAGCTGTTAAAAACAATTATCTTTTGTGTTTTTTCCTTAAAATCTTCAATGTTTTACTCATACCAAGCTATAAATACATTCAGTATTTACAACAAAGCAATTTAAAACAACAACCATAATTTTCCAATTATTCAACTTGAATTTAAATTAAAATTGGGCGTGAATGAGTAGAGTGTGAATGTGCGAACGTGTAGGGTGCGAAAATGTATTGGGCACAAACAGACCTGATGCCACACAGTCTGAACCCCCTTCTCCCACAAAATATTAAGTAAATAATCTTTTTGTTACTGCTATCAAAGGTCTAATGAAACTCAGATAGTTTCAAACATTTGTCAAAGAATTCTAGTCAAACTGGCACCTAGTTAAATTGGCACCTGAACGTCGTAGGAAGGCGTCCCAGAAAAATAATAAAATAGCCTTGCCAGACGTCATAATTATTTGGACTAATACTAGTACATGAGATATTGTGTATTTTTCTGCATTATTTTAACCAGTTGAGCATTTTACAGGATTGTTGGTTTAATGCGGTTTAAACTTTACTGAAAATCAAACACCTTAAATTTGCTAATTATTTGGCATGAAAGTTTGATTTATTGAAAGGGACTCATAGTTTTCCATTTTATTTTAATAATTGACTTGTTTTTACAATTACACAAATTGTCTAATTGTTAAAACAACAGCTTTGGTAAGGGCTTCGTTGTTTACCTTTATACACTACATATTCACTTTCGTTTCGTGGTTTACCAAAATACACAACAACATATTCACTATGTACTTGGTAACAGTAATTAATTAATTGAATAGAAAATATTATATCAAATATTATTGGATGCCGAATTGACGTCGAATAGGTGCCGATTTGACTAGATGCCAATTTAACCAGGTGCCGACTTGACTTGTACGTTTCAATTCCTCTGCGATCGTTTGCGGTATTTTCTTGAGAAAACCTATTTTCCATCATCAAAGAGAAGAAGAAACTGCTTTAAAATGATTCTGGAACGCTTCATGATTGTTAAAATAAGTTTAATTCACTCAAAAACAATTTTAAAACTTGCGATTAAACAGGAAGTTTCCAAAGCACGTGTAAAAGAAGAAATTAACCGGTGAGAGTGGAAATCCGTATATGACAGATATCCCTATAGTACGACTTTGAAAGTATAACAGTTCAATCCTTTTGTAAAACAATCTTTAATATACCTATCACATTAATGTTTGAATGGTCTTAAGCTTATTCAAACCATATAAGTCGGTATGAAACACCAAAACGGAATGAACAATAACCGATTACGTTTTGTAGTTTACAAATTCTAAAACTGGTTCCCGTCAAACTACAACACTTTGTTCGAGTGTAGTGGAATACAAGCAAAAACCAGTGTAAACTGGGTCCTGGCTGGTTTAATACTACACAATGATGCATAATGATAACACAAGCAGATTCCAGTTTGTTTTGAAAATAGGAAATACGAAACCAAGCGCGGTAGGCAGAGCAATGTAATGAAGTTCAGGTCGGCAGTTATGGAACAATGACTGCGTCATTTTCCAAAAACTGAACAATATAAGCGAAAATTATATAGTATTCAGAAGATCATTTATAACTGTAAAAATAAAAAAAGTATACATTATTATATCTGTTCATTTTTTTATTGACTTTCTGTTGTGCATAGGAAGGATTGAAGTGAAAGATCGGCTATCATCAAAACAATAATGACATAATGACTATTACTTTTATAGAGCCTTGTCCAATATACTGCAAGCTCGTCAATACGTTGTACTTTATAAGCAGCTTACGACTAAAATAAGAATTAAAATCCCCTTGTCTCATTAATTAATAAAGGAAAGTAGTATAGAGGTTGTAACACTTGTCGACAATGTCAAACTTTAAAACAGTGACAGCTCCAGAATAAGTACTTATAATAACAAAATCTGATAGACCACATCAGATGTCACACATGAAAAATAACTCTTTTATTCACTTAAAAGTGTCATCATTTAATAAAAGTCAAAGTCCTATAGGTCTATTAACTACTGTGGGATGACAAGCTTAGAGAATGTGGGATATAACGCCGGATACAAAAGGGAGAAAAGAGCTCTTCGGATTTCGGATATTAAGTGGCGGGTAAAAATATGAAATCAGGAAACGGAGTATTTGAAATGTGGGATAAGGGGTAAAACAGTGGAATCTGTGGAAAAAGAAGAGACGTAGGAGAAATGGACTAAACAATCGGAAATTTGAAAATATTTCAAACACTGCGGGACTTATAGAAAAACCAGCATCTCCGAGTCTTCAAAATTTCAGTTGTGTATCAAGATATAACAATATATATAAAAATACAATGCTAACGCTCAGGATAAAATTCAAATATCACGACCAAGGCCATGTGTAAATTTCCAACAATCTATGGCTTCCATGAATAATTTCTTAAATAAAAACAGATAACGCATTGAATAAAACTTGAAAAACAAATATAGTATGTCTGTGATAGGAAAAACCGTAAAATTGTCCTTGATACCGAATAAGCTTAAGTAGCTATAAGGTTGTCAAGTGCATTGTAATTAATTACATACAAACATAATATGGCAACAACGAGACTTGATGTCTAATAGTTACATGAAATGACTTTTATAGTTACTATCAATGTCCGCCCTACATTATATAGACTTACATGTTGGTCATTCGCTTTCTAAAATATTTACGTCTTGCAGAAAAAATCTTAAAACAAAAATGATATAGAACATTAGTGCGACTCATTCACCCCAATAAACTATACGTATTTACATAAAATGACCAGCAGAAAACATACATGTATTACCTGACCGGTGAACATCAAAGAGTACCGAATACTGCACCGAGAATACCTCATACTTTCGTTTATATTGGTAATTAACGTAGAATGTTAATATAGAACCCATCACATGTCCGTAAAGCCTTCACCATGACAAGCAAGTTTTTTCCTTCTTTTTCATAATACATAAAAATATAAGAGAATGTCGGGATGGTCAATAAGAGATCAAAATATTTAGAAAATTATTTCAAAAAACGATTTTTTTTTAATTCTAAATAATTTGAATGTGTACATGTTTTTGTTTAATAATCAACTAAAACGGATGAACAAACGGTATTAAATAATCTATTTGAATTTTCCATGTTATTTATATTACCAAATACTTGTTTATCGATAACGCTGGTAGACATTGAATTATCTTCGCATTTCGACTTCCTCCAGCAATAAACACTAGCCGCTACGAAATAGCACAAAAGTGCTGAAAGTGGCGTTAATCATCAATCAAACAATAGAATTATGTTTACGAAAAGTAAGTGCTTGTTCTTTTATTCAGAGGGAATCGCTATTCATGGTTAGTGTAGATATCAACAACTCAAATCGAAAATTTCGTGATTGCAGATTGTTATTATTGATTGGGTTGACAGGTATAGCTGACTGTGGCGTCAGCGCGATATGTATTGTAGCGTCAGACACTTTAGTGTCGTTCGATGGATTCTCTAAACAAATAACCAGAGTTTAAACTGGACCAAAACAAACAAAAAACTTGTCTCTGATGAACGAACAGAGAAATGATAAACAAAACATTTCCTTACAATTTTAGAGGACAGGCAGGTGGTCTTAACCCCGCCCGTAGATACATGTAATCCTAAACAAACTAAGGAAACCGTGATTTTCGGGCGTGTTTGTCTTTAGTCAGAAACCCCAAAACAACAACTCAGTTACACCGGTGAAATGACCTTGGTCCTACTTTTTGTCTAATTGAAGTAACTTTCATCACATGACGTGTCATACTAATTTTATGATCCATCAACGTTCTTGTTGTCATCACAGTTAACATATTCTCTTCATTCTTGACGGGACCACATAAGAAACAATCGTAAATCATTAATATGCGATATAAAAATGACAATATACATATCTATGTGCTCAACAAATCAATTTAAAGATGATCATTTTGAATATATAATCATTGTTGTATCTACCGATATCCTTCACTATTGGTTAATTTAATTAATATTAAAGGTCGTGGATAAACGATGCCTTATAATTAAATAATGCCATATTAATTACATTTTTCATTTGTCAAAGTAGTGCCGCTGCATGTATGGAATGATCTGACTAGCTATTAACCTAGCAAGTTGTATTATGAAGTTTATTAACATCGACAAGTGGTCGATTTTGTAGAGGTTTGTCAGTTTTTTCAAATTAGATCCAATCTCCTATATATATATATATATAAGTTTGGTTTATGTTTGATAAAACACAGAAATGCAGAAACACCTATTTAAAACTTGGATCTCTACATTCATTTGAAAGACCGACAATCCAAAGAGTAATGTTGCGCACCCTTTTGGCTTATATACCTAATTGCAGGCAGGTCAGAGTAACCGGTTATATTGAAAACAGTGCATACGTTGAAATGTTGTCTGCTTTTTTTGTGTATGATTGAATTTTATCTTGAAGTTCTTTAAGAACGACTTATGTCTTACTATAAGTAGCACACCAGCTTCACATCATCAATGATTTTGAATGACCCTTGAGCGTAATGTCAAGGTCAGATGAACCATGTCGAATATGAATATATACCTTACAACCGCAATTCGATGTACAGTTGCCCTATAAATTGTTATAGCTGGAACAAGAGTGCATACGCTGAAATGCCTCGCCTGTTTTACTAATTATGATTGAATTTCAATTACACAGAATATTAACATTTACCATTGATGGTCAAGGTCAGACGAACACTGTCCGACAGACATGTTCAATATACAACAATCATTGCATAAACCAATTATAGTTGACATGTTGCTTATAGTATCTGAGAAACAGATCAAAAATACAAACATTGGTCATTGAACGAAAAAATGAGGCCAAGGTGAGATAAAATTTGCCGGTCGGACATGTACAACGTCCTTGCAATCATTCCTTACACTGAAACATAGTTCACATACTGCTTGAAAGTGTTCGGATGCAGACAATGTAAGGATCAACTATTTCGAATAAAGTTATTCTAATACTCATAGTTAGAATAATAATGAGTATATCACAAAACAAAACAAATTATAGTTTAATCTTTAAACAGATAGTTTAGTCGCCACTGGTTTGTAACCCGTATGTCTCGTAAATGAGACAAAATTCTCTTTCATCACAGACGAGACAAACATACCTACAAACTATGCAGCATTTTAGCGGCCCCTTTGCAGCGAAATATATTTGGATGTCCCTGTGGTATCTTTCGCCCCTCTTTTCGTGTCTGAACAGCTACCAAACCATGCAATTTTATGCTGACAAATGAACTATGAAAACTATGCCAAGGTCAGATGAACCATGTCAGACAAACATTTGCAACTCACAAGCATTCTTTCGACCGCATATAGTTGATCTATTGCGTATTGTATATGAGAAACGGACCTCATCACTAAAACTTTACGCCTCTCATTATACCACGAACTGAGGAAAAGGTCATGTGACATGTATTCCTTCCCATGATATCTAGAAAATTGAGATTTGTAAGCAGTCACTGAACATTGATAACTATATATACTAGTAGGTTAAGGTCAAAGGACATATGCCACACGGAATGGGTATACAAGATATTGATATTTCATCGTATAAGAGATGTCTTACGCCGCCACCGCTGTAGAAATAAAAAACGTCGCCCAATGAATCATCCAAAATGAGTTGAAATGAGACGCTATAATACTTCCATGGAGAAACGGATCAATTAAATTAAGACATCGTAAACGATCACCAATGAAACATGTACATGCAGTTCAGGCAAGACGAACCCTATCAGACGGAAAAGTATATCATGCAATGATTCTAATAGTATACCAAATTTAGTTGTCCTGTGATGTATACATAATTAAATGACAAAATAATCATTAGTTTTAAAGAGGTTACTGAACCGTTTAAACAAAACCGAGAATTGTCATATACCAAAAAAAATCGAGATCTGTCATACGCCAAAACAAAATCGAGAACTACCATATGCCGAGAACTTCTGGCCATACAGCTGTATACAAGAAATGAATCAGTAAAGTCTTCTACCTTCTCAAATATAAAACTTTTGAGTTCTTCTAAACGCAATTGATCTATAGAAACGTTAAGCAGCTAAGAAAATGGCCTCATCATGACGAGCAAAATGTATACCAACCCTAAAATATAGCCAAGGTAAGCAAAACAAACTAAGTGGTAAAAAAGCAAAGATTAATATGCCAATTAAAGACAAAAATAACAACATGCTAACAACAGAACGAGATCAATATTTGAGATGGAAGGAACATTTTCAAGAGGTTCTTAATCGAAAAGATCCAGATAATCTAGCAATTATTCCTGAGGCACCCTTAGACCTTGAAATAGACACAGATCCACCTTCAAAACAAGAAATACAGAAAGCCATTAAAAGCTTGAAAAAACAAAAAGGCACCTGGTACAGACCAACTAAATACAGAACTTTTTAAGATATATATCCAGTGCTAGCAGCGGAAACTTTACATCCAGTATTCCAGAAAATATGAGAACAAGCTGTTATTCCTAACAGTTGGTCTGAAGGCAACATCATAACAATTCCAAAATCAGGAGACTTAACTAACTGCAACAACTGGAGAGGAATTACCTTACTATCTATTCCAAGTAAGGTCTTCTCTAAAATTTTGATATCAAGAATTACAGGCTGTGGATAAAAAACTAAGACAAGAACAAGCTGGTTTCATATTTGTACTAAGTAACATCTTAGAACACTATCATGAGTGGCAGAGAAAACTTCTAGTAAATTTTGTGGACTTCGGGAAAGCGTTTGACAGCTTACACAGAGAAAGTCTTTGGGGAATTCTGAGAAACTATGGAATACCAAGTAAGATAGTGCAACTCATCAAGCAGTTCTATACAAACTTCTCATGTACCATCAACTCTGAAGCTGATACTTGTTTCCATGTTAAATCAGGAGTGAGGCAAGGATGTGTTATATCATCTGTGCTGTTTATAATTGCTATAATTGGGTAATGAGAACAACCCTAGCAGAAAGTAACACCGGACTGAGATGGACACTTTGTTCCACGCTTGAGGACACCGACTATGTTGATGATTTAGCACTTTTATCCCATACCGAAAACCATATGCAGGAGAAGACCAAAAAACTAGAAGAAACAGCTAAAATGACCGGGCTTAAGATCAATGCCAAAAAGACAAAGTTAATGTACCTCAATACAGTGAGACAACCTATAATATTTATAGAAGGTAAACAGCTGGAAACAGTAGACTCAGTCAACTATCTAGGCAGTTGTATAACAACAGAAGGTGGTGCTGAAAGAGATATTAAGATTAGGATAGGAAAAGCTAGATCCGCATTCATAAGATTAGGCAACATCTGGAAAACAGCAGCCTTTTCAAAGAAGACCAAGCTCAGGCTCTACAACATCTGTGTATTATCTGTACTCCTATATGGTTCAGAGTGCTGGAGAATGACTGACAAAGATATCAACAGACTCTCCAGCTTCATTAACACATGCCTGCGGAAGATAATGAGAATATTCTGGCCAAACAAAATCTCCAACAAAGATCTACATAAGATGACCAGCACCAACGACATGGCGACTTTGCTAATACAAAAAAGATGGGGGTGGCTTGGTCATGTTATATGCAAACCAACTTATGACACGACCAAGGTAGCACTTAGATGGACACCAGAGGGGAAAAGAAAAAGAGGCCGACCTAAAACCACATGGAGACGCACCATAGAAAATGAGCTAAAGGAAAGAGGATATACCTGGGGCACGGGTGAAAGAAAAGCAAGCAACCGAGAAGAGTGGAGAAAACTTGTCCTTGCCCTATGTGCCATAAGGCATAGCAAGGACTAAGTAAGTAAGTGAGTAAACAAAACAAAACCAGCCGAACATCTTAACGTCTTTACCATACATAATGAATCATTCTATACAACCAAATATTATAGCTGGTCTTTTACTTATAAACGACAAAACTCATGAAACCAATGAATCAGAGGAACCAGACCGACACACGTATTCGCCTCCCAAATAAAGTAAGCCTTGGAGAATCCAAGAAAAATACATAATCATGAATTTGAAATTTGACGAAAGAACTATAACATCAGGCAAAGGTAAAAGGATCCCTGCCAGCCTAGATCTAGTCTAGTGGCAATGTTGCTTGTAGTTGGAGAAAAAGACATAATAATAACTTTTGTAACCACAATTGACCATGAAACTAAGGTTAAGTTCTGATGATCCCTGGCTGAATCTTAAAATCGTTGTATACACTTAATTAAGTTAACCATTGCTCATAGTATATGTAACTCTGACAAAACCATAAAATCATTGATCAATAAACCATGACAAGGCAAGGTAATATAAAACCTGCAAGACAAGCATGAACACCTAACAATTATTCATACACTAAATATAGTGGCCCTATAAACTGATGTGCTAGTGGTAGTTTTACTACATGGATTGGATATGCGTTTAGTGCGGGAGAATCGAAGACTCTACTCTGCCGCCGACTAGCTTACATGTACCTGTAGTAGAAACAGAGAGCCGAGCGCGTCATTCTTTTTAGTAAGAGTTAGACCTCTACAGTGCCTTCCAGCGACAACACATGGTAACTTGGGTTTAGTATCCTAGGCTAAACTGCAGAGGATCTTTGAGTAGCAAGGACCCCTGAGATGCCGTGTTTAGGCCCACCGGTGTGTAGATATGCCGTAACACTCAGCAACATTGCCCCAGCTATGGGTAAATATTCAGCCAGGCTATGTAAGGCAACTTGTCTAGGAAAAGATCTTAACAAACTGGGTAGATCAACGCTCATCAGCCCAGCAAGGCAACTGATAAAGAGGACACGAACCTGAATGACAAAACCCCTGGCCCTCAAAGTTGGGGGTTAAACATGAGACTAATAACCTCATCTTATAAAATAAAAGATTACAGAAATAAACAAGAAATCAACAAGCAGTAGGTATTCATGGGACGACAGGCTGCACAGGTAGGTAGCAAATAATTGTTCAAGGAGAAAGTCGAACTCGGGAGGCCTTGGACAGGAACCAGAATATCATGAATAAAAAAAGACCATAAAGATTATTGGCGAGTGGAATGTGAGAACTATGTTCCATGTCTCAAAAACTGCGCAAGTCATAAGATAGATGGAAAGGTAAAAACTAGGAATATTAGGCATCAGTGAATGCAAGTGGATAGAGTCCAAGTTGACAGTCAGGAAAAATAATCACACAGAGCCATATCATCATATACTCCCGACAGAAATGACAACCAACATACTGAAGGAGTATTAATAATAATAAATAAGGAATGTACAAAGATCTTGATAGAATTTGAACCTATAAACGAGCGATTGATCAGAGCTTGTTTTAATTCCAGCTATATCATGACAACAATTACCGTATTCAGTGTAACTCACCTACGAACGATATCAGTGCAAAAGAATAAATAAAAGACGCCAATTATGAAGCTCTTCAGGCACAAATTAGCAAAACACCACAACATGATGTCCTTCTTATTATAAGAGACCAAAATGCTAAGGTTGGGAAAGTAAATACAGAACACAAAAGAGCTATTGGAAAAGGTCATGGCGTAATGCATGAGAATGGAGCGAGACTGGCAAATACGTGTTCACTAACTAATGAAGTAACTGGAGAAACCCTAGCTATTTAAGACACACAAAATTACAGAGAATTCTCCAAACCAAAGGGACAAAAATCAGATTGACCACATTATCATAAATGGTAAATGGAGACTTTTATTACTCGATACCCAAAAATATTTAGAGTAGCAGATGTGAACAGTGACCATTATTTAGTTAAAGCTAAAGTCCAACTGAAGCTGAAAAAGGTACAAGACAACAACAAACCTGCAAGAAAGATCATCAATGTCAACCGTCTGAAAGAACCTGAAATCAAACAAAAGTTTGTCATTGAACGCAGAAACAGATTTCGAGCTTTAGATGATCTTGATCAAACTGAAGACAGTTCCATGGAAAAGAAATTGGCAAATATCGAAGAGGTGTACCAAAGCACATGTGAAAAGCGCATTAGCTTCCGAAAGAGCAGCAATATAAAATGGTTGACATCAGATACATGCATATGGCAGATACATGCATATGGAAGGCAATCGATGAAAGAGTAAAACTAAAAACAAAGGTCCTCAGTACTAGATCATATATATTAAAAGAACAAACACAGAAAGAATATTTAGAGAAAGATAAGGAGGTAAAGAAAAGAGCTAGAAAAGACAAAGGAAACTATCCGGAGGAACGAACTGAACAAGAAAAAAAAAGCTGCCATCAGAAGGGATTTAGAAGTAGTCTACAAGATCACAAAAGAACTATGAGGACAATCCAAACAACCACCCCCAGTTAAAGCAAAAAAAAAATTTAAAAAATCTTCACAACTGAAAAGGAATAGGCAGCACGTTCGGTAGGACACATCTGTTTTAAATAGACCAGAGCCAATAAAAGAATTTCATGGAGCACCCTAACTTAAAAATCTAGATATAAGCACCTACTCGCCATCTTAAGAAGAAATAACAAAGGCAATTAAATCCATGAAATCAGGAAAAGCAGCAAGTATAGATGGACCTCAAGCTGAACTACTCAAAGCCGACATCAACAAAGCAAGTCATACTAGAATCATATTCAAAACAGTGTGGTCCTGGCCATTGATTGACGATCTAAATTATCTCATTGACTGGGACAGACTAGGTGAACGTTTGTCTGTAACGACCATTGCTCACTTCTTACTTATTATAGAATTTAAACTGTGGGATCACCAAAGGTTCTTAACGCCTCTAATAATAAAAGAATTCGAAAAATTATTCAGGAATAACCTTTATGTTTTGATTTATATTATTGATATAAATCAACACATTGTATTATTCCGGATTCGTTTTTCGAATTGCTTTATTTAGGTGTTGAGAACCTTTGGTGATCCCACAGATTCAGTGTCTTTAACAAGTACATAGTGAGCAGTGGTTGTACCGACAAACGTTCACTAATCTGTCCCAGTCAATGGGATAATTTAGGTCGTCAATCAATGGCCAGGACCACACTGTTTTGAATATGATTCTAAATGGTATCTTCACAGACATGTGGGAAGAAAATAAAATCACAGAAGACTGTGTAAAACGTCTCATCATTAAACTAACGAAGAATGGCGATCTTGGGAATTGTGACAACTGGAGAGGGATAACATTACTCTTTATCCCAAGTAAAGTGCTGTGCAGAATACTGTTAAACAGGATAAACTCTGAACTGGAAGACAGGTTGAGACAGGAACAAGCTTGATTTAGAAACGGGAAAGGATGCATTGATCCGATACTTGCTCTTAAGAACATCTTTGAGCAATGTACCGTATAGCGGGTTATTTTCGCGGGTGTAAAATTTCGCGATTTTCATTGAACAAGGTATACGAAATAGTTAAGCGGTTATTATTTTGGCGGATGAAAACTTTTATTAATACCTTTGCATGTACTACTTTAATTTGGCGGAATTTATTTTGGCGATTTTCTTCTATCCGCGAAAATAAGCGAAAATTTACACCCCGCGAAAATAACCCGCTATACGGTATATTAGGGAAGCCACCTCTATATATCAACTTAATCGCTTTCAATAAAGCATTCGACAGTTTACACAAAGAGACCCTTTGGACGATCCAACAGGTAGATACATTTACTTATATAGGAACTGTGGTTAGTACAGAAGATCCAACACAAAAAAGACATTAAAAGTAGGTTAGCCTAAACCAAGGAAAGATCTGCATTTCAATGACAAAGATCAATTTGGAAGTCAAAACAATACAACAGGAAAACAAAGATGACTATACAACAGTACATGTACTGTTAAATACGTCCTTCTGTATGAAATTGAATGCTGAAGAGTAACAAATACAGATACGAGATAGCTCTAAAATTTTCACCACGATTGTATGAGGCGAATATGCAAAATCTTCTAGCCAAACTGTATTGAAGATGAACATCTCCTTGAAATGATTAAGTCCACAAGTGTATTGAAGATGTACATCTCCTTGAAATGATTAAGTCCACAAGTATCCTAGATAAAATACATAAAATACAACAGAGACGTTTCAGATGACTGGGGATTTTCTAAGGATGCATGTGTCCAATATAACCAGGATAGCTCTTAGATGAATACCACAGGGAAGACCCAAAACCACCTGGTGTCGAACGATTGAAGCAGAACTGAAGCAGCTTAACATTACCTGGGGAGTCAGTAGCCGAAACAAAGGCTAAAGACAGAACTGGTTGGCGAAATCTTATGGTGACTTTATGCCCCACCAGGAGTGAAGAGCATATATACACCTAGCAATTATATCATACACCAAATATAGTTGATTTTGTTTATATTTTCTGAGAAACCGACCTTATGATAGAATTTTTTACAATGATCAATGAATCATAAACATTAGGTTAAGTTATGATGAAATCGGTCAATTGCTTATATCATCTAAGGTATGTACTCAAGTTCACTGAGATGTTTGAGATGAAAGCACTCATTTACATTGGAAAAATTGAGCGAAAGGTCATCACAAATATATGAATGAAAAGGGAAAATTTAAGACATAATTTGGCTTTGAGGTTCTGTACGATTTCCCCCTTTCATAAGAAAACAAAAAGTTAGCAATGAGTGTGTACACTCAAGTCCCCACAGGAATTCTAATTTGAAACATCAATCAACTAAACTCAAAAAATGTGATGCACCCTTACCTTAAAATTACTTTTTAAAACTCACGAGAACTAAATTGACAAATGAACCAGACAGTTGAAAAGTGACCGGCATAAGGCAAGATACTGTACATGTATTACTCGACATGAAATTACCAATCATTTCACTTTTATTGACAACAATTGACAGCCATTGGACGGTATATATGGCATCACCTGACACCTCAGGTATACTATATATCAAATTTAGATACCTGTTGCAAAGTGAGAATGGTACTTGGACTAAACGTTTATGAGGCTGAGACTACGATGACAATTGTTCCAGTGTGAGGTAACATTCAAGACAAGGGATGACACATGTCCCAGTGTGAGGTAACATTCAAGACAAGGGATGACACATGTCCCAGTGTGAGGTAACATTCAAGACAAGCGATGACACATGTCCCAGTGTGAGGTAACATTCAAGACCAGGGATGACACATGTCCCAGTGTGAGGTAACATTCAAGACAAGGGGTGACACATGTCCCAGTGTGAGGTAACATTCAAGACAAGGGATGACACATGTTCCAGTGTAAGGTAACATTCAAGATAAAGGGTGACACATGTTCCAATGTGAAGCAAACATTCAAGACAAGGGATGACACATGCTCCAGTGTGAGGTAACATTCAAGACAAGGGAATACACATGTCCCAGTGTGAGGTAACATTCAAGACAAGGGGTGACACATGTTCCAATGTGAGGCAAACATTCAAGACAAGGGATGACACATGCTCCAGTGTGAGGTAACATTCAAGACAAGGGATGACACTTCTTCCAATGTGAGGTAATATTCAAGACAAGGGATGACAATTGTTCCAGTGTGAGGTAACACTCAAGACAAGGGATGGCACTTGTCCCAATGTGAGGTACCATTCAAGACAAGAGATGACACATGTTCCAGTGTGAGGTAACATTCAAGACAAGGGATGACACTTGTTCCGGTGTGATGTAACATTCAAGACAAGCGATTACACATGTTCCAGTGTGAGGTAACATTCAAGACAAGCGATGACACATGCTCCAGTGTGAGGTAACATTCAAGAAAAGGGATGACACATGTTCCAGTGTGAGGTAACATTCAAGACAAGAGATGACACATGCTCCAGTGTGAGGTAACATTCAAGAAAAGGGATGACACATGTTCCAGTGTGAGGTAATATTCAAGACAAGGGATGACACATGTTCCAGTGTGAGGTAATATTCAAGACAAGGGATGACACATGTTCCAGTGTGAGGTAACATTCAAGACAAGGGATGACAAATGTTCAAGTGTGAGGTAACATTCAAGACAAGGGATGACACATGCTCCAGTGTGAGGTAACATTCAAGACAAGGGATGACACATGTTCCAGTGTGAGGTAATATTCAAGACGAGGGATGACACATGTTCCAGTGTGAGGTTACATTCAAGACAAGGGGTGACACTTGTTCCAGTGTGAGGTAACACTCAAGACAAGGGATGGCATTTGTCCCAATGTGAGGTACCATTCAAGACAAGCGATGACACATGTTCCAGTGTGAGGTAACATTCAAGACAAGGGATGACACTTGTTCCAGTGTGATGTAACATTCAAGACAAGCGATGACACATGTTCCAGTGTGAGGCAAACAATCAAGACAAGGGATGACACATGTTCCAGTGTGAGGCAAACAATCAAGACAAGGGATGACACATGTTCCAGTGTGAGGTAACATTCAAGACAAGCGATGACACATGCTCCAGTGTGTGGTTACATTCAAGAAAAGGGATGACACATGTTCCAGTGTGAGGTAACATTCAAGACAAGAGATGACACATGCTCCAGTGTGAGGTAACATTCAAGACAAGGGATGACACATGTTCCAGTGTGAGGTAATATTCAAGACGAGGGATGACACATGTTCCAGTGTGAGGTAACATTCAAGACAAGGGATGACACTTGTTCCAGTGTGAGGTAACACTCAAGACAAGGAATGACACATGTTACAGTGTGAGGTAACATTCAAGACAAGGGATGACACATGTCCCAGTGTGAGGTAACATTCAAGACAATGGATGACACATGTTACAGTGTGAGGTAACACTCAAGACAAGGAATGACACATGTTACAGTGTGAGGTAACATTCAAGACAATGGATGACACATGTTCCAGTGTGAGGCAGACATTCAAGACAAGGGATGACACATGTTTCAGTCAGTGTGAGGCAAACATTCAAAAAAAGGAATGGAGTGGAGAAGTCAAAATCATTAATTGCTGCTCATGTGACTTCTAATCATGTGATTTAAGTTAGTTCTTGCTTACCTGTGTTCTGTCTCTTCTATTCTGGTTACTTGTGGCTTTCATTGTCAGTAAGCGTACAAGGGTATAATTTGTATTGTTAAAGAAAGAGTTTGTTCAGAAGACTTTCTGGTCACAGGCACTTGTCTCAGAATTTTTTTTTATATATACCTTATTATGCTATAATAAGATATATTGGAAAAAAAATTTCTGAGACAAGTGCCTGTGTTTCTGGTACCCTAACTATTATACTGATGTTAATAATTGCAAGCATCCAACAATAAGAACTGGAATTGGTTGACACAGGAACATAAATATTGTTAGATATACTGGTCCCAGGTTGAGGTCACCAAAATTACAAAAGAGAATATAAAATGTATCATTTTCAAAAGTGGGACATCAACACTATCTTTCTGTTAACTTCTGTTGGTTGGTTGTTTTGTATAACAGCTTAGACCAGACCACATAAAATGACTTACTCCATTTTTCTGTCAAAATGAAACTGAAAATTAATACAAATGGTGTCAATACAGTGCATTCTGAAATTATATAAACGCCCTAGTTACAATAATGGAAATTTATTTATTGTGGAAACGTCTTAATAAAATTTGGCAACAGGAAATTTGAAGGAAGCATTAAAAGTCACTGTTCTAACATCAATATTTCCTGAACCATACATACTTAGTAGGTGTACAAGGTACTATGGGAAGTCACATAAAAGGGAGGTAACACATGCATGTCAAATGGATGTCAACTTCGTTACACATCAAAGACAATTGTATTTGTTGACATTGCATAATGATTAGCATCTTGTAGGTTTCATTCATAATATCTTAGATGGACTGATAATTTATTGTTCCTCTAATTAATTTTATTACCATAATTTGAGTATTTATTTCTTACTTAATCATAATTAAAATGCTTAATTAATTTAAATTAAATGTAACTTTTTGTCTCTGTTATCATCATATTTCATAATAACAGACAAGTTTTTGACTATAAGGTTTCAATTCATGACTAATTAAAGAATTAGTGCTTACAAATAAATTCATGTATTCAGACATTTACAGGTTTGCCTACAATAAGGAAATATACAACCATTAATTTTCCAAAACAAATCTACTTTATCATATACATATAAATGCTCAACAGTTTAATAAACTAAAAGTAATTGTATTTAAAAATCTTTAATTCAAAGATGTTGGATTGATAATAAATATTTAATTTTAAACCTTTTTCACTTGACTTGGTACATGTAACTAATACCTCAATATTATTATTTATGTTTATCATTTATTTCCCTAATTTGCCATTGAATGGTTCACAATTTTGGAAATTGATATGAACAAAAAGAGATGTGGGGTATATATGATTGAGTAAGCAACTCTGCAACCATTGGTCCAAACCAAAGCAAACTTTATATGCCTAATGAGATCTTGGAATCTAACATTGAACAGCTAATCTTGCATAGCCATAATGGTTAAGAATATTAAGTATATGACAAAAAAGAAGTTGATAAGCTGTAAAGCATGCTCACATGAAGCTTTCTACCATCCAGGGATACTTAATTGTAGTTTCTGGGGGAAAATGTAAAGATATTTTTTGCAACAAATATACAAAAGGACTGATTGATAACCCCTTCACCCCTCCTTCATAGCATGCATGGGTAAAAAGCTTTTGTTAGTGTATTAATACTTTGAAATATTTAATGGAGAATGTATTTCTTTATCATAACAAGTATGTCTGATTAAAATGTTTTTTCAAATTTATCTGTAGGCATTTCAATCCAGATAAAAGAAAAGCATTCTAAAATATCTTACATGATGTGACACTATAAAAAATTTAGTACTCATTAAAGGGCAAAAATTCCTAAAAGAATTGGTCTGACAGTTTTAAGGAAAACAGACAATAGGTATATCTCAACATTCTGATCTTTTCAGCCCATGTCAGATTTTTTCTTTCTACAGCTGTTTTAAAAAAAAACAAAAAAAACTTGAAATGGCATTTTACCCCTATGTTCTATTTTAGCCATGTTGTTTGTGGTAATTGGCTAAGTTTTTTATAAACTAGATACCCAATGATAATTGTGGCTAAGTTTAAATTTGGCACAGTAGTTTCAGAGGAGAAGGGTTTTGTCAAAATAAACAGACCACAATGGACACCATCTGATGAGAAAATCTCCCTTGGCCCCTAGGATCAGGTGAGCTAAAAACTGACAGCCACTTTTGCTGTATTATTCAATACTGTAGATTCATATGTTCATATTCTAAAAGATATTGGTAGTATTCCATACCAAACATAACAAAATTTAAAACACATAAGAAAAATTTGTTTCTGTTAAATAAATTTGGATGTTCAATTACTTAAAACAGTACAGGTATACAATAAAGGTCTTATAGGGGCACAGTCACTCACATTAGATATACATTAGTGTGCAATAAGTTTAATACAGCTTGCTGTCACTCAAAAAATATTGACCTAACTATTTTCAACCAGTGAAGGTTTTACAAATCTACTTAGTGTCTTTTCAAGAAATAGAAGTTAATAAAGGATCAAATGTCAAGTCTTTGATTGTATTATGAATCATAACTAGCAGTTCCCGAGTAGTGCTTGTTGGTTAATTTTTTGATAGGCATGTGGTGAATATACAGATTCTATTTATTCAAAACATTTGAGTGGTTGTTCGTTCTTTATTGCTAATGGCCTGTATTACAATTAAAGATGTATTTGACTATGAAGAGTCTAAATTTCATGTCCCTTTGTGCTTCAAGTATATACTTAAATGGAAAAATTTCAGTTGTCTAATTAATACGAGTTCAATATATTTGTAATTTTACAGAACTTATACATAAGGGGTCAAATGGTTGAGTCCAATGTTTTTTTCTTGGTGAATTTTGGGGTTGTCTGTCATCCTTAGTGATTTCACAGAAACTTCCCAGGATTTTGATTTAAAAAATGCCTATCCTCAACAATATGACTTTTATTGAAGACCTGTTGGTGACCTTCTGCTGTTGTCTATTCTATGGTAAGGTTGTTGTTTCTTTGACACATTCCCCATTTCCATTCTCAATTTTATTTCAATGATAGATTTGTGTTTGAATGAACCTATTTAAATAATGCTTTCAAATAGACCTTCAAATTAAAAAAAAACAATCACAGAGATCAGGTTATTATAATCCCTATGCCATAACAATGTTGGCCTTTTTGTAATTTTCATTTTTATCCCAAAAATATGTTCTGTTGGTAATTGATCTATGTTTTCAACATGTGCTCTTAAATTAACATATGACGTTTGAAGACATGCTCATGACTGGGTATAACATTTGGATTATCCTGAAAAACAGCAATCTGCTTTTCTTCCAATTTTTGGCGACTTTACTTCCTCTCATGACTATTTTTAATATCTGAAAAATAAAAAGGACATGATATTGAACAATGTACACCTGTATGAAAAGAAAACTGTCCCCATTTACATTTGTTGATGATGGGGCCCCATCCTATTATTTTGAAATTTCAAACTACTCAAACCCTAAAATTAGCTTAGAAAAAACCCAGTCACATTTAAAGAAATTCTATCCTAACTATATTGGATCTAGACATAGTTGTGCAAAACTGTTTGGCTTTTTTGTAGCAATTTCTCTAGTCTATTCAACCATAACAAATCATGGTACCTGTGCTGTTCAGGTCAAGCAGGTGTCAGCAAGAAAATAAATATATTCATCTAGCGGCTGTAATCATTTTTCAATACTGTCTATTATTTCAGGTATGTTAAACTGTAAAGTTACAAAGTTCTAAATCATAGTTTTTTACTTGTTAATTGAAATAAAAATTAAACTTTAAAACTTTAGTGGTTAATTGTCAAATAATTTTAAATTAATACCACAGGTAAATTCATGTTATGTACAATGGTAATACTGTAAACAAATAGTGGCAATGTAAATAAAAATCTGAAAGTCAGAAACAGATTACTGGTTTTGATTTGGGACACCCAAAAGTACAGTGTCCTTTTTTTCACAAACAGAGCAAATATCTCTGTCTTATTAAAAAAAGATGAATAAACATAATTTATAATTTTGATTTTTGAAATTATATGCTATGCAGCAACTGCTACAATTTTACATTGTGGCATAAGGGAGATAATCCAATTCTTTTAAAGGCTCTTGCTAAATATATTGGGATTATCTCCCATTATTCATTCTACAGATCAGCCTAAAATAAAATTTGAAAAATTTGTGTAAATTAATTAGAATTATCAATATAGAAGTATGTTCTCCAGGTTGATCACCAATCTCTCATTCTTGTTACTCGTTTTGTGCAAACTTGTCATGCGCAAAATCTGTATGTTATTATAATATGTTAAAGTATCTTTCTTTTTACCATTAACTTGGTTTTATAAGAAATAAAAAATCTGAATCTGAGACTATATAGCCCAATTATATAGAAATAGAAAATAAATAAATACAGAAGACATCCAATAATTGGTCAACTTCTGAGATCATTAATCATCAAATCAAATCTTTCCTTTCATAGGTTCAGTATTTTTTACTCTGCACTTTCAATAATGTTCAGAACACAGATATATATTTCTAATCTTTACAAGCAGAAAGAAAACCAAACTAAGGATGAAAGTGACATATTATTTTTTTCATACCTGTCCTCTTTGTTTCCTGATTAATGTGATGCAAAGGTTAACCCTTTCTTATTTACAAATCCTTTGTCAGCGATATATTTTTCTGGCTGTACTGCAAGTTCATGACCTAAAAGCAAAACATGGGGATTAAAAAGTACAAATTTGATAAAGTGAGCTATTTTCATGATATTTTGAAGTATGTATGTGTTTTGGCCCTTTCTTTGGCATAAATCATGAAACGCTAACAGAACCAGGAGATTTATACTATACTGAAATATAACTACAAGATATGTACAAAATTTTAAAATTGTATAAATATATAACGAGATTTTATTACACAAAGATTGCATAGTTATTTTTTTTGTTAAAAAGGGACATAATTTGACCATTTTTACATATATTTTAAAGAACATGCAAGAACCACAAACCTATATACCAGATAGTGTTATTCATAAAGACAGGCAGAAGGACCTTTTTTGAGACATCAAGATTGAGCCATCAAATACACTGGAATTCAGGAGTACCCAGGAAAAACATCCCAAATTCAGGATCTAACTTCATTGTAAATGAATTAGGGATTTGAAAATTACCAACTATAAAGACAATACAAGATCATTTACATTTTTACTGTACAAAAAGCATTTCTCATAGATGGGAATTTGAAGTGCCTACCATGGGTTACATAAAGGAATAGTATCTATGGAAAAGACCCATGAAATTATTCATTTACAAAAAAAAGATAATTGGAAACTCATCTGAATTGAAACTTTAAACTGTCAACGGTCTCATTTCTAACATTTTATGATTTTTAAGAAAAAAATTCATGTAAAAGTAACATACCTAGCATAATATATCTGTAGAATTATTTGGAAAAATATAACGTCCAAGATATTTTAAGATCCATGTTCTTTCTAAGCAATGTTAGTAGTGTTTTCTCTTTTTAACTTCTCAATGTTCATTCACTGTCTGGATACTGTGCAAACAATGGTCAAATCTTTCTACCATGCCCAAACATCTGTTCTGGCCATTTCACAAACAATGGTCGAATCTTTCTACCATGCCCAAACTTCTGTTCTAGCCATTTCACAGTCTTTCTGAAAAAAAAAACTAGAACTCCCCTGGGTGTAAACCAGGATAAAATCATACATGGTAAATACTGAGCTGAAAGAGAACATGAAACTGATTAGATATAGTAACTACAGATGAGGTCAGAATGTCGTTCCATCAATAGAACTGTCCAGTACTTCAAAATCATCATTGGTTTTATGTGTATGCAATACTTACTAAAAAAAAATTCACACATATAAAACTCATGACCACTTAAAGTTACTGAACTAGTTTAATCTCAATTAAAATATAAATTTAGAAAATTCAGATTTGTAAAACAATTTATCAATTTTGCAGTTGCAACTGTATCATCAGTAACACTATGGTGTTGCTTCACACTGAAAAACATGATGTTTTCATAGTAAAATGTTCAATGTCATTAGTATACCTACATTATAAACAGCAACCTGAAATAAAAGAGAACATTCTACACAGAAACATCATATACTTCAAAGGGAAGCAACAACCATAATGATTTTTTTTAATAATTTTCCAGCTTCATCTGTAGTTTTGATATTGAACATGTCTTGTCTGTTTTTAACACATAACATAAAACAAAGATATACCACCTGTAATTACGTGACATAAAACACATATATACCACCTGTGTTTGTTTACCTTAGGATCGTGTTTCTTGTTCTCTTCATTGTCTTCGTCAATCTCAAAGTAAAGTTCTGACTTTGTTATTGCCATGGTACCAGCAATAGCTACTCCAGGGGCTATCAGTTTACAGGGGGTGGACAGAGCAACAGGACCTGAAATAAATTTAAAAATAAAATAATATTAGAAGAAGTTTACCAATGACCTTGTTATATAACCTATTTAAAAGCTTATTTTTTTTAATGTGATTGGGATAATAACTGCGTATCACTTTTCCTCATCAAGTTTTATTTGTTTGTGTTTTGTCAATTTTTCTATATCTAATAACCACATAAGCATTTACACTATTAGTCTGCTTTAGACGAATCAGATGTCTTCCACCACCTTAGATTGTAAAATAGCAGAAAACAAAAGGTCTAATTTTTATAAACTTTTATAACAGCATTCAAATTACATTTTGATAAAGTTTTCAAATATATGCATTTTAATTAAGACTGCAATCTTCAATAATGATTTTAATAGTTCAACATATAACAAAGTTAATAATAGAAAAAAAAATGTCTGAAATTTTTCACTTTATTATTTAGCAATTAATATTGAAGTTTTTTCTGGGTCAACTTCATTCTTTTTTTTTCATTATATTTTACAGTGATAAATCAATTCCTACACGTACCATTAAATTCCTGGTCGAGATCTCTCTCTTCCATCATCAGTTCTTCGTCAGTATAATCTGGTTGTTGTTGTACCTTCTTCTGAGCTGATAGGTGGGCATGGAAAGCTTCTCTAGCCTGGTTTATTGCATCTTCTTCTGCTCCTGTAATCATCAGTGATTGTATTAGTATTAACAATATTCTAATAAAGTATGACATTGATAATTAATATCAAAAAATATGGGATAAACATTTTTTTATACCAATACTGCTTAGATCTGTTTATTTATTAGTATTTATTTATTTTCTATTGAACTTGAGTAAATACAGTTAAAGATTATTTCCCCTTTCCCAAATAGTTTGCATAAATAAATGAAACAACAAAAGAGAAGGAACTATACCTTAAAGGGCTCATATATAGGGAAAATTTTAAAGTTAATATATATGAAATAAATGATTTTAAATTTGTAATGAATTTGTTATGACAATATTTAGTTAAAAGATGTATTGAAATAAAACAAAATCACATTTGAGAAGCTACAGTAGCACCTAACCATGTGAAAATTTGCTTATATAATGAATGTGGTGAGTAGATGGAGGAACGTGGTGGGAAGATGGGAGGCACTCATATCAATGACTGCATTTACCTTACAAATTTTCTAATATAGGATGAAATAAATTTGTATTAAATAGGATATTATAGTATTATAGGTACCATGTTCTATAGCTGCCTTTAGAGTAGCCTCAGGATGTGTAGATCCATGTGGATTCCTGATCATCCTTCTCCGTCTCCTAGAATCATCCTCCCATACATCTAACTTCCAGAAATCTGCAGGTCTGGAATGGAAATAATATAATCTCTACTTTTATTCTATAGTCAGGATTAAGGTTAATACTTCAGGAATTATCATGTAAAATTCTATACTGTTAATTCATAAATTATTGTGAGGTGTTTATAAATGCAAATAATTTGACTGGGTAGGTATTGCAATAATAACAACTCACATTCAGATAACTGAAACAGACCTTTAAGCAAAATTTTTCTAAATTGTAAAAATCACAATAATTAACTCCCATTTGTGTTCACTCTTGAATAATCGCAATAACAAAAGTGTGCAATAATTTCTGACTTTACAGAAGTTCATAATCAATATTTAAAAATTGTTTACTTTTTAAAAATAAATGTTTGACTGCCATTTTTAATATGAGTAACTTACTTTTCACAAGGATCACCCCAAGCTCCATGTTTATTGGTCAGTATATACAGTATTTTGTCCTTCAGTTTAACAGCTATCTGGTGATCTCTTCTCTTTGCAGATTTTATCAAATGATCACAAAGTTTTTCTTCTTCCTTTCTGTCTAGCATAGTTTGGGCACACAATGACTACAAAAGAAATTATCAATATAAACTACAATTCTTATATAAACTACTTCATTTCTTTTATCAAGAAGTGTAAATTAGATTCATAACTTTATATCTAATCAATTATTGAATTATAAGACATATGTCTGTAACATCACATATTTCCCATTTGATAATCTATTTTTTAACAAGAAAAAAACTCCAACCCAAAACATGTCTCATTGCCCATTACAAATGCACCAAGTTATGTCGGATAAGTTTAATACTTATAGATTATCGTTGATCATCTAAACGAGATTTGTTTTCTCGCTTGAGCCGGGACAGCGAAAGCGAGAAAAGCAATCGAGTTGAGATGTCCTATGAAGAAGTCGTCAATTTCATGTCAATTTCATTAGCAACGCCACGTACCTCCTTAGTTTCTAGAGATAATTTTCCATCTCAAGCGAGTAGCATGATATGAAAAATTATCACAGAAAAAGATCAAAGGAAAAATGCACAAAATAGCGATAAATTAGTTTAAACAGTTAGCTGTCAACAATTTCTTACCTCAAATTCAGCATGTTTCTGTACATCTTCAGCCCTCATTCTATTTAATATGAATTCAGCTTCATTTGCAACTCTAACTATATGGTCCCTAGTAGCATGTGCTAACAATCTGTTAATACAAATTCACATGCTTAAGTAGTTTAAAGAATTTTAAATAAAAATATATCAACATGAAATATAATATATTGCAGTTTTCAGAAGCATCTTCTATTCTTCACAGAATATTGAATATGGTATGACTATTTTTAAGAATTCCATTAATACAAACATGCTGAATACTTTTTTGTTTTTAAATAAGGTTATTTTCATTAGTTTTGCTCAAAAGCACAAACTTACTAGAACCTTTTCTGTGTACTGTCTATTTTTGGCATAGTCGTGACTTTCCAGAACTGCATAAGGAAATGTGAAGTTCTAGATAATGCACATCTGAATATAGCGCTTCCTTTAGAAGACTAGTATGACCAGTGACTTACCTCCCCTCATTGACTAGTTCTATAAAGGCAAGTCCAGCATGTTTCTGTAGAGAGTTCTGCCACTCTTGTGAACACAGTAACATAACCAGTTCTACTACAGAGGTGCTCTGTTTCAATGTGACTAGACCTACAAAACAAAATGCATTGATTATCTATGCTATACACAATTGTTTCAAGACATTATCATTTGTTTTACAATGCAAATAAAAAAGTTGAACTTTGAGTGAAGTCAAAATGGACACCCCAACCTACAAATTCCATTTGCTCCCCATTTTACATCTTTTATCAGGATTTATTCATATATGTACATCCTGTGAAAAAATTAATAAATATGTATGTGGAAGGTATAAATATATATACATATTACACTTTAAAGTATACACATGGTTTTGATATATTACATGTACTTATTTTGTCTATAATTAACAGTAAACAATTGTTTACAAAAAATCAAAGTCTGAAATTACAACCTAAAATGATTATATAACAGGGTATTAAATAATCCTAGAATTATTATTTAATTGGAATTTAACAATATTTATCTTTATGACACTTTTCATGTATCATATGCATTTTAAAGTGAAGGAGCAAATGAGTAAGATTAACATCATATCCATACTGAACATGATAATTGAGTTTTATTGTTGGGTTCGACTTACCTTATGTATGTTATGAAGAATAAAGCATGTCTTTTACATCATGAAGATATATATACAGCCTTTTTTTTTTAATTGTTATATACATTTGTTAACAGTGTCAGTTGACTTAGGCCGTGCTGTGCATTTTACATTTTACTTTTTTTGGTAAAGGAGTAGGTCCGGTAAGTACTCATTTTGGCCTCAAATTTCAATTTCATCTGACGAAAGATTTTGACCACTTTTTAAACACTTAATTGTCTATTTCACTTGATTCAATTAGTTTATGTGAAAGATTTTAACTGATTAAATAATTACAAACGATCCGATTCAAGCGCAAATATGAAAAATCTCTCAAATATGCCAAAAAACGTCACTTTTCAGATAGTATTTGTCAAAAATGAAAGTGGCAGCATCCGTGTTCATCCACAACCTTTATATATGTTATGTATTATCATAAAATACAACTTACATTTCAATATTAAGGATGAACACGAATGCGGCCACTTTCGTTTTACACGGAAACCGTCTAAAATTTAACTAAAATGATAGAATTTTGAAGATTTCAGTAATTTAGCATGACTAAATGGTGCTACAACCCGATATATATGCATTGTAATGTCAAAAACAGCCCATATTTATGTAGCAAAAGCATTCAACTGTCTGATAAATAACTAAAAGTTTACATTCTCACAATTTTGTATAACTGTTATATTTTGGGGCCAAAAAGGGGTCTTACCGGACCTACTCCTTTGTAACCTGTAAACAACAAGTATTTACCTCCTATAAGCAATTCTTGTCCATGTGATCCAATCAGTGTCTTTGACAAAAATGGAGCAAAGTCGACAAAAATTTCTCTCAACAATGGAGCGACTGATCCTAATGCTTTCTCCAATCTTTCTGTAAGTGATCCGGTATCTCCACCAGGCATAGGTAGATTCTCTACAGGGCCAGGTATCTTACTCCTACTAAGCTGGAGTTTAAGACTGGGTCTGTTGTGCCTAACACCATGGGTACCAGCAGAGATAGCAGAGATGGGCTGTGGCTCAGGTTCACCGGAGCCATCCCATTCTAATTCCTGCTCCTGTTCTGTGGAGGTGGCTGAGGTATCATTTACTGATGTATCTTGGTCTTCTACACCTGTCATACAGAATATGGTAATATTTTTTTTTCAGATATCCATTTTGTACCCTTAACTCCATGGTAATTTCAACTTGTGACACACCAAAGAGAGTTGAAAATAGTGTTTCACTTTATCGGTTCATGACATCATTAAATTATCACACTATGGTGGTCAGTCTCCTGTGAGGTCTTTTGTTTGTTTTTAAGTAAGTGTCTTCATGTGTACTTGATATGTTCCATAATAAGTCAATAATGTTAACAGAAATAAACCATTACAATGTTATATAAAATTCTGTAATTCCACAGTATATATATTTTTTTTAAATGTAAATGTATCTTCGATTCAGTAACTACGAAGCAGAAGATGTGGTTGATATCAACCTTATATTTAAATCTTTAAGTATGGTTACAGCTAATGCAGCTTTATTAATTGCCTTAGATGGAAAACCCCACTTTTGTGTACAAGTTAAAAGTACAGGGACCTGTATTGAATAATGTTCTACCAATCAATAGTATCAATATAAGCCTACCATTTTCTTTAACCTCAGTCTTATCTTCTCCTTCAGTCTGACCCCCTTCAGCTGCCCCTCTGTCTTCCTCCTTCTCTGTCTCCTGGTCATCTGATTGGTCTATAGACTCGTGACTCTGATCTGCACTTGGAGATTCAGTTTCTTCATCTGAAAAATTTTAATTTCTTAAAATCAAGTGGAAACATGTTTTATAGACTACTGTTAACTGTGATTCAGGTACCCTTGATTTACAGTATTTTCTTCAATACGTTGACTTTTATCCTTGAAAACAGCATAGGAGACTTTTTTCCTTTTTATCTTTTTTATTAGTTTCGCTAGAATAGTGTCAAATAAAGATAATTTACAAAAACATTTTTCACTGTGACTCTCATGAGTTGCTTAAACCTACTTGCATGCAACGACTTCAATTGACTTAAATCTTATGTAACACCATGGTTTTATGTATGTTTGGCAAACAATTTTAAAAAGAGCATTGAAACAGCAGCACAGTTAGCAGAATAGACTGTATTCCATTGATGTAGTCTGAATAAGAGTTATTCCCCTTGGCTGTCATGCTAGCGCTAGAGGGCAAACTGGGTGATTTTTTATTGGACAAACTAAGTTTAAATATGTTTTACAAGCATTTCTGATAAAAAAAAATATATATATATCAACTACATTGTAGTGATAAATTATACAAGATTAACAAATAAAATTGTTCAGGAAACTTTTTTCTTTAAGTGTAGCTGTTTATACAGCATTCACAAAATGTTGAATAAATTTATAATTATCTTCACATGCAACAAATGACCTAATGATATTTTTATTTTAGCAAAAGAAACATTTATAATCTTTTTCATTCTAATAAGGATAAAATTGGGTAGGAAAAATAGCACATTGATACCCTGAAAATGCTGATAGAGGCCATTCATGCTGGGAAGCAGGCTTTATAAATGACAACAATGAACATATATACGTGGCTTCCATCGAAATATTTCAAGTGAATGTACACTTGTTAAGTTCACCTTTTTTAAACTATGCAAAACTTATGTATCAATAACATGCACAACTATGTATTCTGTTTTTGTCTATACACCAAAAATGTATCCAGCATTAATAAAACAAAACATAAGGCAAACATAAACAAGGTTGCTTCAAACCAACAGGTTAAAAATAAAAATACAAGCACATGCATATTTAACACAAAATACTTAAGGCGATGGAGAAATCATACTAAATACATTGTAATTATTTTAAATATCCTCAAAAATATATTTATACTCCAGGGTTTTTAATGGTTAAGGTGATACCTAACACCTTGACTTAAATTAATTCAGCCTGTTTAATTTTCATAAAATTTTGACAAAATATTTACTTTGACCCTTTGACAAAAATATCACAATTTCAAAAAGCTTGAACCAGACGCATTATTAAAAAAGATTAGTTGGATATATAGCAGTTTGACAAACACTTATTTTGATCATTGAGAAGTTTCATATTTTCTTAACAATAAAATATGATTAAAATGTTCAGCTGATTTTACAGAGTTATCTCCATGCAGTGTTATGTACCACCTTAATGTATGACAATACAAAGGTATGATAAAGGATGCAAGGATGTTATGACACAGAATGTGGGAGAGGATAAGGTTGATACATTTAGTATGAAATCTTAATAACAACCTTTATTCTTACTTTCTGAAGGTTTAACAACAGCTGCAACATAAAATATATAAAAGAAATGCTGTATACTGCCAACAAATTGTTTAATAAGCACAACAAGCATCTGATTTTTCTTTGAATATTTGTTTTATATATATTTTTTTCATTGTTTGAAGCCCTCATCACATTAAACATTTTAAATCATATACATGTAGTTAATCAGAACAAAATAACTCAGATAAAACAATTTAAAATATGGTATAGACTGCTATGCATATGAAATGTTATAAAGTCACTGAATTGTATTTTTTCAAATAGATAATGATTGTAACTGAAATAGTTAATGAGTTTTTACTCTTTACTATATAAAGTATTGTATTCTACTGTTGAATATTGTAAGTGGTCCCATAGATGACTTGCCGATACTTTTCTGTTTACTGTCTCTATGATGTATACCCCACATCAATTTTTATTAATATCCACTTCATAAATAGTGTATACCTGTTGTATCATTGATATGAATATCAGCTTTAATCTTTGTCTTCTCATGTGGCTCCTCAGTTTTATCCTCTGATTCTGTATCTTTTTCTGGAGTTGTCTCCCCTGCCTGATCATCCTTTTCTGGAGTTGTGTCCCCTGTCTGATCATCCTTAACTTCTTCTTCCTGTTCACTTTCATCAGTTTCTTCCTCCTCTTCATCGTCTTCTTCTTCTTCCTCTTCATCATCTCCATTTTCATCCCCTAGCATGAAAATATTAAAGAAAATTAAATACTGCTAATATATATATATAATAATATTTTGGACTACTCACATTTCAAAATGTCTACTGTCAACAATGATTTTTAAAACATTCACAATGTTTACCTGCTTTAAAAAAAAATACCATGATATTGAAATTTGGGAAAAATTTGTATTTGTAAAATTGATCTTGAGTTCTTTATTTTGCTTGAATGTATTTTTTACTTGATTACCTCACTGTCAACGCACAACTAACATAAGTTAACCAAGTTGAATAGACCAAAATGTGATTTATATTGACAAATAATAATTATCTTATGAAGCAAGGAAAAACTCTTTTATGGTCTTATTTTTTAAAGTTTAATATGGAAAATTCAGGAACACACAAAGTGTGTATCATAAACAAAAATAACATATATAAAAATACACTTAAGACGAGTAAATAAAAACGAGCAAGAAGTTATTGCAGATATATCACCTGTGTCAAAGAAAAAGAATATGCAAATGTCAAATCAAAAGATAAATGATAGAGATAAAAATAAATCAAAAGTGAAAATAACCAGCACATGTTTTTAAAAATCTGGAAAAAAATAGAAAGATGGTTAAAATAAGAGATTATATGAAACAACATTTGACAACAAATTTTAACCTTCAGCCCTCTTATCTAAATTTTCAGTCATGTTAGCATTCTCCAAATTGGAATCTGTATTTTCTTCATTTTCAACTACTAAATCCCCAGCAGCCATACTGGCTAGAACACTTCCATCTTCTGTCACTTCAAGGTCACTTTTAACTGAGATACTGGATAAGGTTGATGAAGATTCCTTTGTTTGAAGGTCAGGGTCAGTTGGAGATTTATTGTCTGTTTTTCCTAGGAGACCAGTTTTTAGGGAATCACCATTTGGGGGATTTAAAAGAGGACGCAAGTTTTGTAGGAGTCCAGTAGCTGAGGAATAGGAAATTAAGTTCAATCAGCACAATTTTCAATATCTCACAAGAAATTATAAAAAAAATCAAAATTTCTCATAAAAGAATACAAGCAAATACTATAATTAATGCATTAAAAGCTATAAACTGATCTGATTACTGGCTAGCATATACATGCTATATATGTAAAAAGAAACATTCAGTTTCCAAGACTAAATATCATTTAATTTTCATAGATTTAAAATGAGACAAGTTTTGTGTTAGAGAAGCTCAAAGCAGAAATCCTTCAGAAATTATTTATCTTCTCTCCTTAAAAGTCTCAATACAATGATGCAAAATATAACAATTTCAGTTGAACTCTATAAATCTTTTTTCACTAAATCCGATCCCTGTATAGACTGACATTAAAAAATGTGCAAAAATATCAATTTTGGTGACTCAATAAAGATATCCGAGTATCATGAAATATGTAAACAACAACTTGCATTGTACACTGAAATAATATATGAGCTAGTGTACAACGCATTATGTTAACATACATTTATATGTTCACTGAGCTGCAAAATCGGGTCAAAACTGTAAATTGACATATCTTTACAAAAGTTCTTTTAAATATAATGATCTATGTGTACATAGTATCAAGATAACGACTTAACACAAAGACAGACAAACAGACAGAAATACAGACTCACAAACTTGAAATACACAATGCAACAAATTATTTAAGGCGTAGCATAAAAATATCTTTCAAAAATACATAGAAGTCAAGTTATCAATAGTGATATATCTGAATAAATTATGAGACATTCTAGCGTGATTATTGGTTTGCACACCTAGCATGTATATCTTTAAGTATCTGACAAGCTGCAGGCCCGTAGCCAGGAATTTCCAAAGGGGGATTCGTTTGACTCACAAACTCGACTTTAACAGTCACAATTCGAACAGAACATTGACTTTAACAGTGCTTATTAGTTTTCAAGGGGGGTTCGTCCGGGTATGAGCTGTAGTTTCCCTGTATTAGTATATCCTCATCCTATCATAAATTACCTTTTCTTTCCACACTTGCCAGCTTCTCAATTTCCATCAGTACTAAGTTATTAAGTTATTAAAAGTTACCAATCATAACAGAATTTTCAGTACATGAAATGATTTAATATCATATTTTGTCATATTTTTCTGTTGTTACTGCAGAAATATATATATTACTACAGTAACTACACTCACAATACCTTTTTATTCAAATTTCAACATGCAAATACAAGTAATGTTTAAAAGAACCTAGTAATATAACATGTTTTAGAACACTGTTAACAATTCTCTAGGAATTTATCTAAATTGTTTCCAAATCTTTTAGTATTTTTTGCTAATTTAGAAAGTAATTTTATCAAAAGTATACACAAAATGTTGTGATTGGTTAAAACCATCATGGAAATTCTGCAAAAGTTGTGTATTTTTTATTTTGAAATTTCCTATTGTTCTATACATTCTAAATCAGGAAATTGTGAGTTGTAAAAATCTAATTTATCCAATGAATTTAAAAAAAAAAGATAAATCAACCAATTTTTATTTAATTGTCAAGTATTTGACCTGAGCAATTTTGATTGCACATCAAAGTTGTTTAAATCTTTTTTTGTATAAAAAGAGCTCTGATCAGAATCCATTCTGAATGAATCACTTGAACTAAAATGTACTTACAAATAACTTCTGCTGTCATTATTTATAATCTTTTTAACTTAAAATGTTTCCATATCTTTACTGACTTTCACATATTGATTGTCAAGTTGACTTACCAGATTGAGAAGTAAAAGACTGTCTGTGTGTACTAGAAGTGGGTGTGGCAGCAGGACTGGGTGGTTCTAGGATATCTCTGTACTTGGACACCATTAACACTGAGGTGAAGTATACAATAGCCAATGCTAGGAACTGTGCCTGTTTAGTTTCCTCCTTGTTAAATAGACAAACTTACTAGTAAAATGATCAATTTGATATGTTTCTTGTATTTTTTATATAGATTAGACCAAGGTTCCTTATTGAAGACCTTAATTTGACCTACAATGTGTTTTTTTTTACAATTTATGAATTGGATGGAGAGTTGTCTCATTTGACATTCACACATTAATTCTAAGACTTCATTGTCTTTTTCTTGTTACTTTGTCTTACTTAATGATGAGTCTTATGTAGACTAAATCAGGGGTGTGGAAATATTTGTTGTGAGCACTTGTCCCCTGGCAAGTGAAAACTAACATTTTACTTGTCCGGAAAAATATTTACTTGCCCTGATGATCTCAATAAATATTGAAGTATTTCTTGTTAGCTAATATATGATTCTTACTTCACACTGTTGTGCATCATCCATTTGTTTATATGTGTAAAAAAAATAGGAAAGTAGGAAATGGGTTAACATCAATGGGACAGAAACCTAACAGCAAACTAACCAATGGAATGACATGTAAAGGTCAATTTTGCAGCAGTTTTGATAAAAATTGTAGCCAGTAGGTACATATACTAAATTTGAGGAGAGTGACTGATAATTTGAAGAAATGTAAACTATAAATAATAGATAAAACTATTGATTTTGTGGTGTTTCTCTCAACTGACACACTTGTTTTTTTCTTGATTATTCATTATTGTCTTGATGGGCAATTAAAGCGTCCCTTCTTTTTACCCCTTTGACAACAAATCATGTTGACCTTTCATCTATTATAAAATAAGACAAAAACTTAATTTATTTTCCGAATTTCCATAGATAGCCAGGGGCAATCTGATATCCACGATGTCTGAAATTCTCGCTTCCGTTTTTATTTTTTAAATACTCTGTGTCCTCCATTTGCATTTAAGGTTTTCTACTTGACTCATGACTCTTTTTGTCTTGCTTGCCCAGCTTTTTATTTAGTATTTATCAATCTGAATCTTGATACAAAATTAAAAGAAATGACACTTCCGGCAAATGACGGATAAAACCTAATCGACGATCCCGGGTCAATGGAAAAAGCCAATGCAATGTTACGCGACTCGGGTTCGCATACTTATTTTTATTTATTTTGGTAATCGATCTATTTCCGGTATCATGTAATATTTATCGTCATGAACATTGATGTTTTTACTTGCTGAACATTGGTTTCTCTTACATAAATTAAACATCTCTATACGTTTTGAAATTAATTTTATCTTTTGTTGGATTTGAACTTTGTCTTGTGTATTTTTTTACTTGTCCACGGGCAACCAAGACAAAAATAATTACTTGTCCGGTTGTTCAAATGTACGAGTCGGGCGAGTTGGGCATAGCATTTCCACACCCCTGTAAATGCACATCTGGTGTATCAAATTATAAGCCTGATACCTTTGATAACTATTAATCAAGAAATGAATTATTGTCAATTTCTTGGAATAATATCCTTGTGCATTACTGAAACTCAAATTCAAAATATCCTATCATAGTTATCGTTTTGACAAAGGAAAGATAACCTATCATAGTTATCGTTCTGACAAAGGAAAGACAACTCTAATCAGAACTCACCACATCTCTATAAACAACGGCCCTTAGTCTGTTAATGTCCATGTCTTGTAGAAGTCTGTCATAATCCTTTATTGGAGATACATTCTCATTCAGATTCTCTACTATGTTCTGAAAAGAGAAAAATGAAAAATATATTTATTCTCTTTGAGTAAAACAATCTCATTCCGTCTCAATGTTTTCAAAAGTACGTATTTGGTAGTTGATAATATATTCTTATTCAGAAACTATATTACACAATCGAATGTAAAACATGTAGAGTAAAAGTTGTTTTTGTATTTTTCAATCTTTAATTGAAAAACATGATTAAAACATTTATAGAAACAGAGTTTATGTAAACATAAAATGGGAGAAAAGATAAATTTTGTTCAGTGATTTTTTATTTAAAATACATTGGGCAATGGTCAAACAATAATAAATCAGAAAGCGACCTACAGTCGTTAACATCTATGTCATTTGGTCTCTTGTAGAAAGTTGTCTCATTAGCAATCATACCACATCTTCTTATTTTTGTATATGTGAAAATTTGTTTACTTACCTTTTCTGTAGGATGTGAAGCCATGATTAGAGCCTGTATGGGGTCAACACCATTAACAACCTGGCTCTGACCTCTCATTGACCCCGACCTTGATCTTTCTGAAGGTGTTGAGGCACTAGTTGGAGTTTTTGGAGCCTGTCTATGTCGACATTCTAAACAATTTCTAACTGTTGATGTACATACTGGAAAAAGTTTAATGTTCATTTATGATTTCAGAAATTCAACAGGGTTTTTTACACATTAATTGGAATCAAAATGATAATGTTAGCATACATTTATGAATGAAAAGTAGATTTCAAAATGATTTTTTTGTGTTTTGTATGAAGCTTGTCTCATGTTCTTCTTTCAAAATCCATATCTGTTTCTATAACGGATGAATTTCTAATTTACAGCCCTGTATATCATAACTTATCAAATACTAAATGCTTCAGGAAATGACTAGAGCGCATTAGTAAATAATTCAATAAATTTGCAAGTTATTTTCATAGAAGTTAATTTTTTTTCAATGCAAATATTTTATTAAACAGTTGAGTATTATTTGTTGGGTTTTTATTTTCTATTTTTCCTACACATAGGTTAACCAGGAAACAAGTGTTCAATTGTTTTGCTAAAGGCTTGTAAGTATAATTTGTAAAAGCCATGATATTAAATTTTTCCTCATCCATGAACAACAACTCACATTCTTTTCTATACAAATACTTCTGTAAATATTTACTAATATATTCAAGTTTCTTTCAAGTTTATTATATATAAAAAAAAATGTTACCTAATCTAAGGCACTGCCTCAGAATGCCCCCTGTTGGCATATTCTTTTCTTGTTCTAACTCAGCAAAGTTTGTAGAACTGGCAAATACTAAGATATCAGTCATATTCATCACACGGTTCAGTATAGATACAGCTTGTTCTATAGATAAGCCTTGGGTTGGTTCTAATAACTCTACTTCTCCCTACAAATATTGAACACAGGTTTTATAAATTCATTAAATTGTATAAAAGAATAACATAAACTTCATTTTAGTTTAAAGGTTAATACAATATTGAAGTAGTCATCATTGGTCATTGCATTTATGAATTCATTTTTGTAACACTGAATTAAAGGAATACACCTGCATGTGTATTGTATTGGCAACTCAAGGTAATCTGGAACCTGCCAAAAGATCTAAGTGCTTGCCCTATTGCGAAGTGTTGAAGTTCAAATGATATTTTTACTTATTAACAAGTTCCATAACTATATTTATACCTCAAAATAAGGATTTGAGTTTTGTTTTGAAAGGACTTGCTGTTAACAAATACTTACATTAGGTGAAGTTGAAGCTGCTAATAAGGGAAGTAATCCACCACAGGAAGTGATTAGATTGTCTGCCAGCTGAGATATCATATGTGTTACATTGACAACATACACATGGTTCTCACCAGCATTTACAAAGTCTATCACAGTCTTAGTACTATGGCTGAAAATAGAGAAAGATTCTTTGTAGGTATCACATATTTACAGCACCATGTCAATCATTTTTAAATCTGACTGTATCTTAGTTTTCTCATTTGAATTGTTGTACATTGTCATATCAGGGCCTTTTATAGCTGACTATGCGGTATGGGCTTTGCTCATTGTCAAGGCTGAACAGTGACCTATAGTTGTTAATTTCTGTGTCATTTTTGTCTCTTGTGGAGACTTGTCTCATTGACAATCATACTGCATCTTCTTTTTTTATTTATAGGAAATAAAAGAACAGTTCAATGGCACCAGTGTTGCACAAAGGACAATAACTTTCTTGGTCTGTTTGTTTATCTAAGTAAATGAGAGATGATTATTAAGCTTGAGAGCACTTAGATGCAATTTTCTGTACAATTAATATTAACAACTTGTTTGCAAATTGTTCATTTAAATAATATCAATTTAGTTGTATGAATCATACATAAATGAGTTTCCAGCATCACTTATTGAACTCCTACCTTTTCCAAACTTGTAGGTCTGTTTCTATAGAAAACAGCAAATCTGATAACAATTTCTGATGAAGGCCTGACCACCTAAACTCAGGTATTCTAAATGGTGGAGCCCTTGGTCCAGGGCTGAATATTCTTGTACTATCTGTCCTCTGTACTGAGGCCTGTCTTCTAGGACGTTCCTCAGTATCTTCACTTTGTTCCTCTTCTGTTTGCTGACTAGGTTTTTGATTTGTACTTTCTGAGCTTGGTTCTTGTGAATCATTTGATTTTTTACCATCAACAATATCTACCACATCATCTATAACTTCATTTAAAAATTGTTCAACTTGTTGCTGAGTATTCAATTCTTCAGTTTTCTCCCCTTGACTATTATTGCTGTCACCAGATGGCCCTCCTGATTCTGCCAATTCCTTTAAAGTAACAGTACTTTTTGGCAGAGGTTTTGCTATTTCTGCATCCGAGACACCAGATATAGTACTAACAGGGTAATGTCTTCGTTCGGCTGGGTCAAGGTCATCAGTTCTTTGTTTATCATATTCTTTGTACATTCTGGACATGTGAATCTTAAAATCTACGTAGGCTACCTGTAAATGACCATTGTACATTTTAAAAAATGAACATAACTAAAAAAAAAAACTTACAAAAATATGGGAAGTAAAGCTTTTTAGCATAATCACATTTTTTTAATAAAATTTTTACATTGAATAACTGTGTTTTAAGAGTATATTCACGGTAAAGAAAGGCTTTCAATATATAAATATGGCTCAAAGAACCAGTTGCATACTACATATACATATGGAAAGGCTTTTTTTTCTCCATAAATCAGATTCCATTGTTGCATAAAATTTTCAAAGGATGATTAAGTAATTCATTGGATTGTTTAATACATGGACTTAATTTGTTCCTTCTTTTGCAAATTTTTGATATTGGACAAATGACTTCATTCCATACAATATAAATATTTCCTATCTTTGGTAAACCTAAATGAATAAATCTTGATAAATTTAAAACTGAAATCACATGTTCTAAATAATATACCAAAACAGTGTAATTGTTTAGAGTAGTAAACAATGAAATAAGCCATACTTTATCAATCCCTTGAAAGATGAATATTTGTTTTCATACCTTTGAATGAAGAATAGCTAATGTATCTATCCAAACTCTCCATCCACCATATTCATACTTTATAGCATGGTGTAATAACATCCTAAATAATGACATCACCATGTCTGTGATCTTAGCCTCCTCCTCATTCTGGGGATAAATGTAGGCAAGAGAAAACAGCCAGTCCTGCCAGACAGACATCTGTAACAGTGTTCTGAAATTAAATATAAACAGATGTAGTATACAGTTTATAATACTATCCCTGTATTCCTCCCATCTTTGGTTGTAGTGGAAAAAGAAATCATTTCATCTTTTATAAGCATTATTTTTTTTCAATTTGCACACCGTAAATGTGTTAGAAATACTTAAAAGTGTCAAATAATAAGACAGGCAAGATGAAATTTCTGTTCTTGTATCAATATACAGTAATGGGACAAAAGTGAGTTCTCACTCAAAAAATGTCCTATCATTTCAACTAAAATCAATATTTTTCAAAAAAAATATTACCAAGTAACTGTATGAGCGATTTTTATAAAATAGATACCAAAAGATGTAAAAATGTCGGAAGTTTTATTGTTAATTCAGTCATTATTTTCTTGAGTTTCGTTTTCATCATCTGATGAGTTTTAAAAAAATACAAACGCAAATTTTTACGATTTTAATTTGGTTAGAATAATAGCAAACTTTTCAAGAAATTATTTTCTTTGTGTTCATCTTGTCAGAAAATTAAAATGAGCATGAATAATATTATAACCAATTCTAACATGACGTCCTTCAAACGCTTTGAGTACACACCCGTGGTAAAATATGAATATATTGCATTGGCTGTTCCGATCGTACTCCCACGTCATATGTTTTTTTATGAATGAAGTACCCAACGTCATACAATGATGACGTTATAATTTAAGCATTTTACGGGAAAATACACGCTTCTGATACCGAAAATCATCACAACAAGGAAACGTCAACAAACAATGCTAAATTGTGGTATAAGCCCATTTTTTTATACATAGAAGACATATAAGATAATTATCATTAAAATTCATCCAAATCTATCTAAATAAGTTTTGTGAATAGTTTCAGCATGTCACTTTTCTGTTTGCTCCATTCTTTTACGCTAATCTAAAAGTGCGTTAATTTATGAGAACGGCAAATAATGGCCTCAACCTAGAGCGCTTCCATTCAAAACAATTGCCGTATTTGTCCTATTAGAATCGAAATAATTCATGGGGGCTTGAATATATATCTAGCTATCACTATCGCTCAGGGTAAAATATTTGTCATAAAGGGCCAACCTGTGGTAAAATAACGATATATTCAAGCCCCCATGAATTATTTCTTAAATAAACAATAAAACTTCAGACATTCATACACATGCCTAATGTTTTCTCTGCTATATTTGACAGTAAAGGGAGATAAAAGAAAAACAATCTTCTCTTCATGTCCATAATTATAATATACTTACCTCCTGTTTTCTCTGTTATTATTGCACAGTATAGTAAGATCTGATAAAAACAGTCGCCTCACTTCCATTATTTCTGGTGTCATCTTACATTGCCTAATCATTGTGGCCACAACCTTCAATATCGCTGAAATTATATGAAGTAGTAAAATAATCTACCAAAATACTACATTCTATCCAGTACCCTTCCCACTATCTGTGACTTCTAATTGATATATAATATTTCTGTCAAATACTTGGTCTGAAATATTCATTTTTCTGCCATTCCCTGCTTCATATTAGCACAGATGTAATGCAACAATTTCAACTCAATCTTCAGACGACATACAAATTCTAGACTTAAATGATAAATGGCATAGGTTTTATGTTTTTCATAAATAATTGGTCCAACCCCTAATTCTTTTACATATGGAAGCTTTATCTTCTATTTATGCATGGTTATGCCACTGAATTAATTTTGCTTAAATTATGATACACAGATTAATTGTTGATGTTAAAAGCTACTTTCAATTGCAAAAATTGTCATTGTGGTAATTTTAAATCTACTTTAAGTAATAGATGATGGTAATATGCAATATACTGATCTAACTTAACAACAATTCAACTTTACTTACAGGAATTTTCTATTCTAAAATGTGATTCAGGATCAATTTGTCTCTCAGATGTCATCTCTAAGGTAATTCTTTCAGTCAAAAGCTAGAAAATAAAATATATCCTATAATTTCAAGTCAGATGTAAGAAAATAAAATGTATCATATTATTTGCTAAGATGAAATCCAAAATGCTTTAAATATGTGGCTAAGAAAAATTTCTCAGAACTGTTTATTATTGTATGGATAAAAATAATTCTTGACAAGTTAACCTGTTGGTGACCTTCTGCTGTTGTTTTTTCTATGGTCGGGTTGTTGTCTCTTTGACACATTCCCCATTTCCATTCTCAATTTCAAGTTAACCTAATTCAATCCAACAGAACTTTCTGAACATTATTCCTTGAAGTATGTTGAAAATTTCTAGATGTAATTTTATTTTAAGTACATGTATAATTTATTAATATGTATGACAGTATATTTATAGTATAGACTTAGAAAATTAGGCAAAAGTCACAAGTAAAATCCTTTATAAATATTGTTTAACAATAAATGCTATACGTATACCTCAAACAACGCATTATATGTATTTAATGTAATACGTTGTTCATTTAACATCAACCGTTCACCAAGTAATGAAAACTGATTGTAAGGTCCCATACATTCTTGTTTCCTTCTGAAATGTAACCAATCATTATGTATCATGTCCAATAAGCAATGACAATTATTATTATATAAGACTGATAACTATTTGCATAAACATGACTTTTGGTGGCCTTTGACTATTGTCTGCTCTTGGGTCAAGTTGTTGTCTTTTTGACACATTTCCCATTTCTATTCTCAATTTTGTTATGTAGCATTTTACATTTGAAATTTTAACACTGCTCAATCCTAAACAGGAGAGGTTTTATGTAATTTATTAAGTAGGTTAATTTTCAACATGGCATATTCTGATCAAGTGCTATAACAGTGCTTTGAACTAGACAACTATACTGAGCCAAATTTTTAAATTGTTTTTCATGTATTTTATAGAAGTATTTCACTTAACCATAAATTATATAAATAATCACAAAAATGTTTCCATAGTATCTGGATGCCCACTCGCACTATCATTTTCTATGTTCAGTGGACTGTAAAATTGGGATAACAACTCTTATTTGGTATTAAAATCAGAAAGATCATATCATAGGGAACAGGTGTACTAAGTTTCAAGTTGTTTTGACTTCAACTTCATCAAAAACTACCTTGATTGAATCTTTAACCTGAAGTGGGACAGACAGACGAACAAACGGACAAACTAACGGTACAACAGACGAATGGATGCACAGAGCAGAAAACATAATGACCCTCTACTATTGAAGTTGGGGCATATAAAGTATAATAAGTGCTTAACACTTACTTATGTGTAGCTCTCATTAAGAAAAATCCCATTAACTTCAATGCCTGTATTCTCAGCCTTTCTGATGGTGATGCTAGAAGTTTGAAACAAGTCCTGAAAGAAATTTAAATATTTTAATTAATGTCTGAAAGAAATCCTGATTTATGTTTTTTTTACATCTAAACTTTCAGTTTAATTTTGCTTTTACCTTAAGCTATTGTCAACATTTCTATGTTTGCTTCAGATGAATTTGTTTTAGAGCTGTCCCATTAACACATGTATGATACACAGTGAAACAGGGAAGGTACTATGATATAATGGAAACCAAATTAAGAGGCAATCATGGAATTTCACTATTCATTGTGGAAAAAAACACATTTGTCATTACTTATATCAAAATCACTGTTTCACTAAAGGAAACTCAAAAAGTAAATGTAACAATTAAAACATGAGCACAAACTCATTTCCTGTAGAACAGATAAACTTACTTAATCCCAGCTTTCTTGTCAAATGATGGCACCATAGACATGGGATGTTCTGCCATAAGTGATGTGGTTAACTGGAGGACATCCATTAAATTATCATCCTACAAAAACAAAACTCAATATAAAGCATACTAGTATATTTTATCATGATTTCACTAACAATTGTAAATCAAAACATTTGACTTCTACCAGTTGTACATGTTGTACTTGTTTAAATATTTTCAAAGTTCAAAGTCTTTTGTTTTTGACCCAATTCTTTCCTCATTTCAAATGACATTTGAATTCTGATGTTTTATTTATGATATTCTTCTTATGGCAGTAATTGTTTCTAGCTTTTTATATTGCATAGACCTCATCAAATCTTTATCCAAATTCAAAACATACTGTATTTTAACTTTTTGAAGTATGTATATATTTTTCACAATTCGTGATTCAACGAGATTTTGTAACCTTTCAATGTCTATGAATAATCTATTTGCTTGTAAAGACAAAAATTTCCTTTTTGATGTTAAAATGTGTGTGTTAACATCTGTGATTTTCATACAAACAAACTTTTTATTCAATCATACCTCATGTAAAGTAGTTAGATAGTTAAGTATACTCTGTAATTCATCTTCCTGTACGCCCTGTCCTTTCAGTAACAACTGTTTAACATACAGTAACATGAAAGACCTTAGTTTTACTATCTCATCATAGGTGGGTCTTGGTCCATCTGAAAAATATCATATTTGTACTAACTTATTCTTTAATAAACCTAAATTACTGCTTTACTTTTTCAACTTTTTCTCGCATTTTAAACTCTTTAATATAAATAAATGTGTCATAATATCAAATAAGAAATTTAATCATGCATTTTCTTCTAGTTTTATGATGAAAATAAATCTTTGGTTGTGCTGTTGATTGTTGTTCAAAATATTTTTATACCACTGCTACTTTTATTCACTGGTCTCTGACAGAATATCATGGCGTTATATCTCTAGTAACTCAGAATTTTTTTAACTTTTGAAGAGTCATGGAGAATGTGATATACACATCCAATTTTATAATCTTGGTAAATTATGTTTATTAAAAAATTATTTATAAATCTACCACTTAAACTTACCAACACCTCTAGGAGTGATACCACTCCTGTCTTTGGGGTTGACCACCCAGTAATAAAACTTTAATGTATGCATAGTCTGTAACACAGCACTCACACGTCGGATGTTGTTATAGATATGACCATTACTTATAAAATCTGTAGCTAAGTAGCAATATAACTTGGTCTGGACCTGAAATAGAAACAATTGTTCATATAGAATATTGTTACCTTTATTGCCTTCTTGAATCAAAATTTCCCCACTTAAGTAATTTTGATGCCTTGTTCATTCTTCAAACTACAGTAAGTAACGCTTTTGTTGAAAAGACAATCTTGTTTGCTCTAATTTAAAATATTAGGGCTATACTGAAGAATGGGGATGAAGGCTCATGAAACATAAATTTGAATTTAAAACTTTTTATACTTTTTAAATTTCTAATGTTCACCTATCAATTATAAAAAGTAAATAAATTATATGAAGTGCCTTCAATCTAACCCTTCTATTTGATATATTTTCCCTTATACACTTATATTGTTTATTTCATATATAAAGTAAACCTATGTATAGTTTTGGGATGAAAGTAGATATTTTAGCGATATGTTTGCAAAAAGTTTTAAGTTGGTGGGCCACCTTGAGAATCTCTGTTGTCTGTTCACACCCTATATATGCAACATTTTAGCAGTATGTGATATCCCTTTCTTATAGCTTATATCTCTGCTAGTTGCCGATATCATAATTTTTTTGCACTAAAAATATGATGAAGCAGTAATTCCTTAAAAATAGTTTCATTTCATACATTTTACAAACACTAAGAAAAACTATCTATTAAAATACAATCATACCTCAACAGAACAATGTATCCAGAGTGCTGGGTTAAATAAGATATGGTCAAACAGCTGTTTCAGTAACATCCCACCTGTAGGTAAGTTTACTAAGAACTGTGTCAGGTCCAGGAAATGGCCTAGTACTGTAGGGTTCACATGTTCTCTGTTGGCCTGAAATGTACGTACTATATAGGTAAGAGAGAGGCTTGAACATCACAAATTTTGCAGGACTATCGATACTCTTATTGTTGGTTCTGTTGGTCTTTATGCAGTTTGTCTCTGTGGTTCTTTTTTGGTTTGATATTTAATTTCGTTTTGTTAAATAACTGTGGTTCAAAATACAATTGCTAATATTAGTATTAACAGTATTAAATCATCTACTGTGGATTAATTTATTTAGTGGGTATACATTTTTCGTGGAATGCTGGAAACTTGCATATTAATGGATATTTTATTTCGTGGTTTTGAAAATATCTGTATACAAGGCATATTGAAAATATTTTATTTCCTTGAAGATTTGAATTTGTGGTTTGCCTGTACCCAAGAAAACCACAAAATTGGTATACAAGGAATTATAATGAATCCACAGTATACCTTATCAAAACATGTGAAAATACTTTTAGGTTATTTTCAAGTCAGGTTTTGATTGTGGTATGAGCCTAAGATTGGCATCTTTTTAAGGTAAGTACAATGAATTAGAAACTTCTGGTTTCAATGTGGATTATTGGATATCACTACCATATACTCAATAAATTGCATGTATGAATAAATATCATTTAGTTTTCTTACCTTTTCTAAGAAGTATCCAATAACCAGAAATCCTTTGTTCTGTATCATCTGTTGTTGTATGGTGACTGAACTCTTTAATAAGATACACAATATGCTCATCAGACTTTCACTGAAAAAAATAATAATGGTGTTACAATCCAAGTTAATCATAATGCCATGATGTCAAGATATGATCAAAAGAGAAAAGATACCAATTATTTATATACATTAGACTGTTGGTTTTCTCATTTGAATGGTTTTATACTAGTCATTTTGGGGCCCTTTACAGCCACCTGTTTAGTGTGAGCCAAGGCTGCCTGTTGAAAAACTTACTTTGACCTACAATGGTTTTTACTTTTATAAATTGTGACTTGGATGGAGAATTGTCTCATTGGCACTCATACCACATCTTTATATATCTATAAAAGAGGGATGAAAGATACCAGAGGGACAGTCAAACTCATAAATCGAAAATAAACTGACAACAACATGGCTAAAAATGAAAAAGACTAACAGACAAACAATAGTAAACATGACACAACATAGAAAACTATAGAACAAGCGACACAAACCCCACCAAAAACTAGGGGTGATATCAGGTGCTCCAGCAGGGAAAGCCAATCCTGCTCCACATGTGGCACCCTTCGTTTAACTCATGTCAAAAATAAACTAACAAAGTCATGGCAAAATAATTATTAGAAATGTTTAGGATCAATTCTTGTGGACTTTAAGCATTTTGTGTTTTTTTCTCATTGCACAGTCAAAAGAATTGGGTTTTTTTCAACCCAAAAGATACTTCAAATATTCCTCTGCTTGAAAAATTTAAGAATTGAAATCATCAATTTGTTTTTTCTCCAATATGCATCTTCATTTTGATAAAACTTAAATTAACATTTATCAATTTCTTTATTTTTTTACTATATTACTAGGCATAATATGCATATAAGTTCCAATACTTACCATATAGAATAATCTACATCTGTAGGTTTGTCTGATCCTCGGTACACGACTTCATCTAACTGACCAAACAAGGGGAATAACACCTGGCAATAAAGTTAATTCAATTAGTCGGTGGTTTTAAAACAACCTACACACATACTGGATATATCAGGGTTAAGCACAGATTCTTGTTAATTATCCAGAATTACATGTCTATACATAGTTCACATGTTTGTTAAGATTATTACACCTTAAAGCAGTCAAAATTTTTTTTTTTTTATAATGCGTCTGATATATCTTTTTATCACAAACAAAGTTTCTTATTAAAATAAGATGCATAAAAATTGCTAAATGTAAACTGTATTCATTACATATAAGGTATATTATAAATTCAAATTTTAATTGGTGTAAATGTGTATTATAAATTCTTTAGTCTATAGTATATATCTGCCAGTTATTATAATGATAATGTGTGTAAGAAATATTAAGAAAATGCCTGCTTGTGAATTAACAGTTTTGTCCCCGTTTACAGAATGATTGAACAATCTTCATGATGGTTTGTTGTAGAAAGCTAGAGGACATCTTAGAGAACTTGCAAAGAATATTGTTGAAATGAACAGATGTTTTTATCATGCACATTTGTCTAAAATTCTTGAATTCTTCAGATACATAGACTGCCATTGGGACAGCAGTATTCATCCTCGGTAATGACCTCACCTACTGATCATCAATTTCTAATGTAACAGTCAATACTTCTGTCCAGTGCAGTCCATAGATTAATATAATGCCCCTTCCAAAGTTACTATAATGTCATTATCATAGTTAGTAAAATTCTGTATCTAAATATTGTAACCACAAAAATTTAGGCAGAGTTCAACATTGAGGACCACTCACCTGTACACCTCCTAAGGAATGTAAGGTACTGTGTATGGAATGTGTTATAACTGCCTTTACATCCTAAAAATAATATTAAATTCATACACATGCTTTGTTATTTTGGAAAAGGACCACATTGTTTGAATTCTTATATCTATTTAAACATATATAGAATTTAGTAAAAACACTAACAAATATCTGTGTGTAATAATATTTTGTTCCTCAGTGGAATCAATACACCTTATCTTATTTGTCGCCATTACTGTAAAATATTGACATCATAATAGAAAATATCTGACCCAACATTGGAAAAATGATTGTTGTATGACGTTTATAGTTCAAGCAGCACAGATTCTGGGGTCAGCCAGGATTAGTGATAAGGTGTATTGATGGAGGTTATTATGGTTTTTGTACTATTTAAAATTTTTGGTAATTTCTGCTATTCTTTTTTATACACTAACTATTCAGGAAATAAAATACTTGGCATATTGTACATCTAGAACAAGTGTTTGATCTATCATGAAAACCATTGAAAATTATTCACTATTGGTCAGTTATGTATGCTGAATGTGATTTTTTTAAAACAGGAAAATTCTTTCAAAGTTCCTTAATCACCAAATAAGATAATATTCATACTAAATCACCATACCTGTGACATCAGAGCATGTTGTACATGTACAAAATGTGTGGGATTCCCTTTTGGTGAAGACTCTAAACACAGCTGGGCATCACAAGCCATTGGATTATACATAAATACAATGGTAGATGTCAACTTTCCTTCATATAATAGCTGAAGTAGAAAATATTTTTATAAATGATCTAATTGTGGAAAGTTTGGTAGAAAAGATATACTGTGAGCTATTACTCATTAATATTGTGACCACTCGATGTTGACTCTTTTTTTAAGGGTTTTTAGATTAAATGCATATATCAATAAAATTGTGTACTTATTGCCATGAAGCAAGACGCTATGGCTTGTATAGTTGAGAAAAATGTAAAAAAGCTTCATATTATTGCAGACAGTTGTTTAAATGTAACTTTAAGGCAAACAGAAAGATGAAAAACAAAATATTCAAAAACGTATCACACTAGATGTCATAATCAGATGAAGCTGTATGCTATAAATCAATTGATTGTTGGCTGCTTAACATCCAGTGGCAAATATATTTCATGCATGTTCAGGACAATAAAGTTATGACTTGTATGTTTAATAGACAGACAGAAGTAAAATCTTTGGAATGGCGGTATGATCAAGATTGGATAATTGCTTGACTAATAGTGTAGGTCTGCAAGCAATTAGTAAATGGTGTTTGTCCAAAGTAAGGAACCTTAACAGTAATATCCTGTCAGGTTCTTGGTGCAAAAGAAAGTGTTTCAACATTTTATTAAAACGTCACAATTTCCAAAAACTTATTCTTTTTACAGAAACTTTTAAATTATCATTTACAGATCATGTTTTGAAAAGAAACCATTTGACTTGAGCTGCTACTTACCCTTCTATTGATTTCTTCATTGCTGAGGCCACTTTCATTTTCAAATCTAAACTGACTCTAAAAAATAAAATGTTTTGTTATTAAAATTCATGTGCCCAAATACAATACAATATCCAATTACTGATTCTCTTTAAAACTTCTTAATTAAAATGTCGTATACTATTTTGTTTTGAATAAAAACTTCAAGATTCACACAAAATCAAATGGAGAATAATATAGCTTTTTTTTATTACTTTTTAGTTACTTATATATACATTATTTGCAGATCATATAAAATGTAACAGTAAATATCCATACTTTAGAAATAGAAAAGTTGTCACAGTGAGTATAAAAAGTTTAAAACAATTCCATCATTACTATTTAGTAAAAAAAACTGAAAGGAAAATTTTGATTTTGGTTATTATCTTTACAATTTTGTTGTGTCAGATTCTTCAAATATTTTTTACACACAATTTTTATTTATTATTAAGTGTGCCTAGATCATGGCTTGATACCTTATAACTTGGACCCAACTGGTATACTCCATGTATCTGCTGCGGAGACAAGGCTTCACTGAACAGGTATACAGTAGACATTTGTCCACAAAACATGTGATCTGTTTCTCCTTCAGCACTTGATCCAAGAAAACATTTGTCAAATGGCTGAAATAAAAATAGATAAGATAAAAAAACAAAATATGCTGCAAATGGCTGAAAATCAGAGTTATTCTTCATGCATAGATTGTAATTTGTTCTTTGTAAATGAAATTATTTAGTTATCCCCTTTATACGGATTTGAAGTGAATGTATCAATTTATGAATAAGAACATTATTTTTTTATTCCTTTAATCTGCTGATTTTTTAAGTTAATTGACCAGATCAGTTACTACCTTTACTTTCACCTTCATAGAGTCTTGACACTTTCAGACACAACACACAATTGAATAGGTATTTCACATACAATTATCCAAACCTTGAGTACAGAAAACACATCCAGCAGCCATGATAATTACAGTAGAACCTGAGATTATACCAACTTACATCACTTGTATTGACTATTATTACAGTAAAACCTGAGATTATACCAACTTACATCACTTGTATTGACTATTATTACAGTAAAACCTGAGATTATACCAACTTACATCACTTGTATTGACTATTATTACAGTAGAACCTGAGATTATACCAACTTACATCACTTGTATTGACTATTAATACAGTAGAACCTGAGATTATACCAACTTACAACACTTGTATTGACTATTATTATAGTAGAACCTGAGATTATATCAACTTTCATCACTTGTATTGACTATTATTACAGTAGAACCTGAGATTATACCAACTTACATCACTTGTATTGACTATTATTACAGTAGAACCTGAGATTATACCAACTTACATCACTTGTATTGACTATTAATACAGTAGAACCTGAGATTATACCAACTTACATCACTTGTATTGACTATTATTACAGTAGAACCTGAGATTATACCAACTTACATCACTTGTATTGACTATTATTACAGTAGAACCTGAGATTATACCAACTTACATCACTTGTATTGACTAGCCATGACATTTCTGAATGTGATTCTATGTTGCCATCCACATACACACGTAGTTCTGACTTGGTCCATCTGTTGTATACATGTACTACGGTCACCATATGCCACTGGAAATTAAAACATACTTCATAAGCACATACATATGTTTTGAATCTTTAAAATGTTCTGATTGCTTCCCTATGTTCATATCAATCATTTAAATAAGTTATCATTTGAAATACTGTGGATTCATTATTATTTGTTGGATACCAATATTTGTTAATTTGGTAGGTAAAGGTATTCCACCACGAAATGAAAAATACAACAAATGACAAATTTTCTATGGGCTTGTAGGCAGACATCTGCAAAACCATGGAATAACATATCCACAAATATACAAGTTTTCCTGTATCCACGAAAATAAATGAATCCACAGTAGTGTGAATTCATCATTATTTATGAATTGAAAAATGTTCATGGATTTCATATGAATTTTCTATAGGCTTTCGCAAACTTTGGAAAAACAAAACAAAAATATATACTGTAAATTCAAAAATTATGTTTTTAAAATATTGCAAAAAATGTGACAAGGGTTATAATTACAATAGTTTATTTGCATGTTGAAACGTTTTAAATGAATTAAACATGATTTTTCTCAATATTGCAAAGATTTAAATCGCATTTAACTCTTAAGTGACAAATTCACAATAATAAATGCATGCAACAATTTCTGAATTACAGTTCACAAAAATGTAACTTTTCCTCAGTCCATGAATTTTAGTACCACCAAAAAATTATGAATCCACAGTCTATCGATCATATATTGCCACCTTGAACATAGAAAGAGAAATATCCATCTTTTAACCTGTTTAATCTCAAATACAGTCCCTGTTGATGTTAGTGTCTGATTCTGATATCTATCATGTTAAATCAATGATATAATGTAATCTCAAATAAATTACAGCTTAACTTTTTGAATGTGTAATTGTGTTATTTTGTTGTATAAAAATGTTTCAAAGAAAAAAGAAAAAAAACATATTTCAAAATTAACTTGATTAATACTAAATCATTTTCTTCTCTCATTGTTACTATCATTTAACTAACTTCCAAATTTGCAGTAAAATATATTAGATTTAAATAGATTTAGAATTGCAAAAAATCTTTTTCTTTATAATAAAGTTCTGCACTTTATAAGTTATTTATTTATCATTTTTCTATTTGATGATAAACAGGTTTCCTTGAGATCTATCAGATAACCCTTTCCTCCATTGAAATTTTTGTTTTGCATACTTGATTCACATAGGATTTTTAACAAAATATTGAAAATATACTTTGAAGTATTAATGCATTACGAAAAACAAATATTCCATCAAATAATTTTAGTCGGATATTCTTATGAATATCTTTTTCATTTTTAATACAAATTTTTTATTAATTCTGATGCAGACACTTTGAAGTCGAAGCATTTCATCTGAGGTACTACACAGGCGTCAAAAGGTGTCATTATGGAGTAAAGGGGGTGGCGTCAAAAGGCGTCATTATGGAGGAAAGAATTTGTTTACCCTTGGTAACCTTATCAACTATGTATCACTCCACACTGTTGTTTGTACATATGCATTAATAACATAAATTATAAAATACTGATAGGATTAAACAGATATATCCAGGTATAAATTCTAGGTTTTCTCAAAACTAAATCTAGCACAGATTACAACATAGAAGTAAGTTATACAACACAAGTGGAATGTGCATGGGGACAAATAATGACTGTCCCAAAAACCTTGTCAAACATTTTAGTACAAAAGTGACATGTTAGTAAGAGTATATGTTTCTTTGGCCTGCCAATGCAACCAATGGGGGAAAGGTCTCAGTGAAATAATGTCTTTTAAGGAAAATTAATCATGCTTCTTAATCTAGCACTTAACAGTATTATCATTTTCCACTGGAGAGAGAAAAATTCATTTGAAGAAATATACATTCTGCACCTTATGAAGTTAGTATATTTTTAACAGTGAACCATTATAATGCAGTTCAATAATTCAACGAGCATCAGTTATACAACAACTGTATGAAGATCTTCAAGGAACAAAAAAGACGAGCACATCATTTTTAGTAATTGGACCCAAATCTGGTTATTGAATTAAATTGAGAATGGAAATTGGGAAATGGAAATGAAGACAACTTATACTGTCAGTAAAACCTGTGCACAAACAAGAGAAATTTATCAAAATGCAGAGCAACTACAAGAAGTCTTAAAGCATTTCTGTTAAGCTTTCATCACATTCTGGAGTCTGTGCTTGTTAGATGATATTGCTCAAATTTGTCACTTTTTGAACATTTTGAAAACATTTTTACTACAAAGGAGTCCATACACCAAAATTAAGTCTAACCTTTATACATCGTTCCTGTAAAAATAGGTATTTTTTTCAGTTTTCCTTTTCTTTTGATATTTTTCTTATATATTTTGCAGGGAAGTTTTATTTGGATTTTGAAACCATAGGAATGAAGGAATTTAAAAAATTTATGTTTTTGAATTAATGATCTTCTTAAAGAAGTTTTAATGAAAATATCTTTGCTATTAATGATGGAAAAAATGTTGGTGTTGTCATAATTTAAAATTGAGAATGGAAATTATGCATGTATTTATTCTGTTAGCAATTTAATTTCTTCGATTTTGTAGACATTTTTTTAATTTTCAACATATGGTTTTCGTTTTTGTAAAAACAAACAGTGTCAGCAAATAAGGAGGTGTCATGAGCAATTTTTGTCCTCAAATTTTTTAAGATCAGTTCAACTTTCAAAATTAAGTGTTAACATTTTATTGGACTAAATAATCTATATCTTATCAAATGAATTGACTGATATAATTATAGACAGTATTTACCTTTCTTGGAAGAAATTCATATTTGACACAATGCTGGAAACCTTTTCCTTTGATCTTCATTGCAGTAATAACCAAGGAATTCCCGACAAAATGGGCTGAGTATCCAACTCCTTTGTTCGTCTTGAAACTATAAAATAAGACAAAATATAATATCCTGTCTATTTATTAAGTAGCCTGACTGATATAAACTCCTGAAATTGACTTGAGAAGATTATACTATTTGGCTTACAAGATCACCTCAACACAGTGGGTCTCGTTGGGGTCTAAGCGTGACAAGGGATTGCCGATTTTTTGTATGCATGACACGTGAAAGTAAAATTATTTTACGGTGAAAAAGGGAAATGAAGTCTAGCGGGACACAGGAAATTACAAAAAATTAACAATTGCTTATGTACATAATGTTAGGATCTGGGATCAAAACCACCCCCAATGAGACCTTCAAAACAGTGTTCAGATACAAAAAATCTTAACAAGAAAAAATACTTCAGAACGTATAAGAGTAACTTCAACCATTTTTTGGTAACTTTTTTTAATGGAAGTGCAGGGCTAAATGTAGATTTTTTTATGTTTAATTCTATTTCAAAAGAGAATGAAAGTGGCACTAGACATTCATTAAAGTTGCTGACAATCTTTTTCTCCATAAATTTGTTCTTTTTACATAAGTGTCATCAGTGCATTTAAAGCTTAAATGAAAAGTAGCTGTGATATAATAAAAATTTGAAGTCTGTCTCAGAAACAGTAAAGCTTCTAATCAAAACAAGTGAATTTTTATTTTTAATACACAGATTTAAATCTCTCATTCATGAATAGTAAAAATTTAATTTAGTGTGTTTCAAATAACATGATTTATTTTAAGTAACTACTAAATAATGCATTTTTGTTTCTTGGTAAGCACAATATATACTAATATTTTCCTACCAATATAGATATGGTTGTTCTCTTTCTACTGTTACCCCTGTGACTGGGTCTAATCTCATCCAACAACTAAAGGTCCAACCGTTCTGATATGGCCAGGTCTTTATTGGGGGTAGGGCTATATGCTGTAATACAAAAAGAAAATATTCATTCAATTTTCGTAACTATACAGTATAGTTGTCTTTAATCCTATTTTAAATTAAGTTTACCTATTGAAGAGATGGCACTAAAATAATTTTTATGCATAATAAAATCCAAAATAACCTATACTCATTTATCAAATACTGTTAAAACAAAAAGTGCAACTTTATAATGATATAATTTTATATGAAATTTTAATGTCCTTTAATTAATGTATACAATATTTGTGTTTTTTATTATTATGATGCAACTTGATATATTTCAATATGATCATGCATATTTGTGAAAAAAAGTGCTACGAAAATATGAAATGTACACCAAACTTACTGATCCTTTTTTACCCGGAAAGCTAAAGAATTCATCTGGTCCTTCTCTCTGTGGCATCATATTCAACACTGACAACAGCTTTACTGAATGTAATTGCTGAAAAATCAAAGAAAAATTAAATATTTACAGTTATTTTCGTAAAGACACTATTTCGGAAAAATAATAACTTGCTTGCTTTACTTTATATTTACATATAGTCCATATGTTGCAGCTGTCTATCATCTTTATTTTTGTTCAATTATCGTGTTTTATAAAATTAAGGATTTCATATTTTTCTAACTTTGTCATACCGAGGCCTTTTATAAGATGGGTTTTGCTCATTGTTCAAGGTCATTCTGAGACATAAAGTTGCTTAATCCACATCATTTGGACTTGGGTAGATAGTTTTCTAATCAGTAATCATAAAACATTTCCTTATTCTTATCTAATTACATTAAAATGCAGTGAAAAAAAGCAAATTATAATTTATAGAAATCAAGAATGTGTCCACAGTACACAGTACTCGCACTATCATTTTCTGTGTTTAGTGGACAGTGAAATTGGAATAAATTCTCTAATTTGGCATTTGAATTAAAATGATCATATCATAGGGAACATGTATACTAAGTTTCAGTTGATTGGACTTCAACTTCATCAAAAACTACGACCAAAAACTTTAACCTGAGGCGTGACCGACATACTGACTAACAGACAGACTAATGAACAGATGCACAGACCAGAAAACATAATGCCCCTCTACTATTGTAGGTGGGTCATTAAAAACTTAAGTTTAGTATTTTCACAATTCTTAATGCATGCTGTTGTTTGTTTGAAATTGGTTTATGTTACATGTACTAATTCCGGCTTCATTTGCATGGCAACTATGACACTTTACTTTCAGCTTTTAAATTTTTCTCCTTACTTCTTTATGTTATGTAAGTTATGTAATTAAAATATAAATAACTTGAGCTAACATTTTCCTTTGCATACCAAAATTGCATTATATAATTTTTTTGGTTAAATCTGGTTTAATTTTCTTTTCTTTTCAGGAAATAAATTTATTAAACTTTCGTAATTACCCATTTGCTATCTTTAATTTTCAGTAAACCCATAAGTATCTTCATTTCTCGTACTGTAATACTATAACTGGCCAGGCAACCTAGCATGTCTACTAATAAATCTGAAAAATATAATGTGACATCTTTAAAATCCTATTATTTTATCCTTTATCTATGTTATCATATTCATACTTCAGAATCTTATGAATTGTCAAAGAAATTAGATGTGTATGTCAAAAACATTTTAATAATTTAAAACATTATAAGAATTGTTGCACGTTTAATGATAATTTGACATTCAAGGTGCTTTCTTATAATGAAGATTCAGCTTATTCTATTAGGCAGATAATAGACAAATAAAATTGAGAATGGAAATGGGGAATGTGTCAAAGAGAAAGCAACCCGACCATAGAAAAACAACAGCAGAAGGTCACCAACAGGTCTTCAATGTAGCGAGAAATTCCAGCACCCAGAGGCGTCCTTCAGCTGTCCCCTAAACAAATATATACTAGTTCAGTGATAATGAATGCCATACTAATTTCCAAATTGTACACAAGCTTGTTTTAAACAGCATAAAAACGAGACCTCTATATCTATAATGAAAGATTACCTTTCAATTTGAAGAAAAAAATGTAATGACTCATGATCATGATTAATTTAATGTTGTTAACCTTTGCAAAAATCATATTTCAATGAGTATCTGATACATTTCACATTTATCAATAATCCATCAAAATGAGGTCAAGGTCAGAAAAACCTTACCAGACAGACATGCACACTGACCAAATATTATTAGCACTAAGTATACATGACCTAATGATTAAAGTATCCAGGACTCAACCGGACATTGTTCTACATTGTATAAACAATGCAAAACTGAGGTCAAGGTCAGATGAAACCTGCATGTCAGACATGTACACCTCACAACTATTTCATACACCAAACATAGTTGACCTATTGCTTATACACTGTAGTATCTTTGAAACCAACTCCACCACCAAAACTTTTATAACAGATCCATGAAATGACATTGAGGTCAGGTGAACTCTGTCTGATGGACATGTTGACTTTGAAATGATTCTGCACACCAAATATAGTTGTACTATCACTCATAACGGGAGAAAATTGTTTTATAAAATAACTATACTTTTTTTCATACAGATGTTGAACCATAAAATGAGGTAAATTTACAATGGACATACATGTATGAAAAGTCATAACCTAAGGCATCTGTATACAAAGAAAGGAGGTATACAGGCCTTCTATACTATGAAATATTAAGCTTCATACAAATAGTGATTATAGTCTATGCCACCTCCGCAGCTGAGTAAAAATTTTGCATCAGGGACAAGATAATAACCCTTATATATATGACACTAAAGACACATCCATACAACAATGGTCAACTGTTTTTGCATTATAATGGAAAAAACTCATTAGTCAAAGAGAATATGTGTTAGAAAACATATAATTCTGTTATATATCAATGATTGAGTGTCACAACTCCTACATAAAACAAAGAGAAAATAACAGAACATGAAAAATATCATCATTTGAGAGAAAAAAAGTATTAAAAATCAAAATTGCTCTCTCTACTAATTTGATATAAAAGATATATGAGAAAAAATCTGTAGTTCTCAGTAAGCCATTAGATTCAAAATTAGATTCCTCCGTCGAGGTGACATTATTGATTTATAATATAATGTTTGATCTTACTCTCTTGACATTTCTAACCTTGTCTATCATGAAACGGACACCTTTAATCATAAACTTCCTTAAATCATCCATAACTTCTGAAAATCATCTCAGAAATTTATAATACAAATTGTCTAAAACTCTTTATATGGAAAATCAATTTTAGATTTCTTGAAAATAGAATCTTTCCATTTATGTTACATTTAAAGGTAAACTTTATCATAAGATTCCAAAAAGTCTGATTATGTATCATTAAACCAGTTTCTAAGAAAACTATTCGACTCTATTAATGAATTCAAAATAATGATGACTTATGGTTGGACAACCAGCTGTAATGAACATGATGAAAATTCAAGAAATAAATAAATTAAATGATGCTAATATTTTGTCTGAAATTTTAAACCTATAGACTGAAACTGTTAGCACTTCAGCATTTATATAGGTTTTGGATCAGACTTATTCAACAATACTTCAGAATTTTTTTTTTTTACAAAATCAATTAAATGCAATAATATTAAATTGATTTGTCTCTTTAAACTTGTCTTGACTTCCTTGACTCTAAACTGTTACCGATCAGAGAGAAGAAAGAATAAGGAGTGACTGATTGGAATTTAACAATAGTTCCAATATAAATGTACTAGTTAAAAGTTAAAGAATGCTACCTGCTATTACATCATCAGCATCATTTATAAGATTCAAAACATGTTCTATCAGGCCCACTTCTGTACACGCCTGTAAGTTTCTACGACTTTTCTTTAACATAGCTGTGAATACACTCCATACCTCAGCCTACAACATAAAGATAATTATATAAAGCTACAGTTAATCAAAATATTTAATTCAATTGCTAATTCTATAATAATCAAGACAATTTGTTAAATTAGAACATCATAGATTATATCAAGAACTAGAGGCTCGTTTGGATTCTTTTTTTTTTAACCTTCACTAAATCTGCTAAAAATAATAAAATGTCATTGAATTTAGTAAAAAAAAAAAATTATAATGAGATCTCAATTCGGTCCCAATTCATATGCAGTCCTAGGGGGAAGGGTAAAAGTGAGCCATCTTTCCCAAGCATATTCTAATGAAGATGTTTTAATATTTTAAAACATTTTCAAATGTGTACCTGTTATAAAAAAAACTCATTTTGTTTGGTTTACAACTTAAACATTTCTTAAACAACCAATCATGGTACAGTTTATATAATTTACTTTTTGCATATTAACAATCCATTTACCAAATCATCAAAATCGTCTTTTCCGTTGTTGTTTTAAAACACCTTCTAACTTCAAATGCAAACCATGCTTAAGCTATATTTAATGTTTAAAGATACAATTGCAATTGTATGAAATGTCTGCAAACAGCAAACATGTTAAACAGCAATTAATTCAGAATCAATGAAACAAGGAAACTATTACCCCATCAGATATAATTGTGTTTTTTGACAAGTCAATGCCCAAAAGATTGAATGCAAAACCCTTTGGGTTGGATTTTCATACAAGCTGTAGTAAATTATGTTATTTATTGTGAAAAGTTGTCATATATATAAAGCTGGACTTGTATGGTCATTTATATTCAGTGAACAACTATATTGTCCAATGGTCAATTTCATTCACATAGTCTCTATTCCATGTTTGCTCTATCTCTTAACATAAGTTAGTTCTGTCACATTTTAAAAATATTTTAACTCTGCTCAATATTAGGAAACTACCGATCAAAAGATATTGTTTATATTTTTTTTAACAGTATCTCCAACTCATCATACAGTCTGGATATCACTACCTACCTGAAGTGAAATGGGACAGTGTTAACAAAAGTGACTGTTATATAATTATATAAATAACGTATAGGAATTTAAAGTATGATTACCTACCTGGAGTGTTAACGGACAGTGTGTTAACAGCCGAAGCATATGCATAATGTTTTGTTCTTCCTGTATGATGAAGTTATTTTCAATATCAAACTCTCCTCCAACCAACTGAAAAAGAAAAAAAGAGGTTTAAAATTTATTAAAAGATGATATAAAAAAAAAAATCAGACGTAAACATCATGTTTTTGGTGGGCATCATGTTCATGATGTTGTGCAATGTTAAATGTTCTTCGTATTGTTTTGCATTATCATGTATGTGCATTATGCTATTTTCTGTCTTTCTCAGACATCTTATTTTTGATTCCCTTTTGGAATCTCATCCACTTGTTTAGTCTTGAGCATAACATAGTCACTAACTCTAGCATTTAAAATGTAGAATGGAAATGTGGAATGTGTCAAAGAGACAACCCAACCATAGAAAAAACAACAAGAGTCACCAACAGGTTTTCAATGCAGCAAGAAGATTCTCACACCTGCATTTGTTCATTACAATTATCCTCATGTTTTGTTTAAATTTTAAGAAACATGTACTTTAATTTCAGATTCCAAACTTATAACGACAATATTTGTAATTTTCTTTTTTTTAAACTAATGACTGTAAAAACCATTTGCCTTTCAACTTAGTGAAATTCGATTTAATGTTTGCTATTTACAAGTTTAACCTATAATTGTCATATAAAATACACCTTGTATATTTGTGAAGTGCCCTAAAAATCTTCCTGTTTAAAGATCAATAACAATAAAGTTCTATTGACTTGATCTAACCCTATTACTTTTGCTTCAATCACTTTCTTAATAAAAATCAAGGCTTCCATTATTGTCTTCAAGTCTTTCTCATTTGTAGTCAAACTTTGTCTGTCAAATTAAACCAGGAATAACAGAGAATCTATCAGTATAAAAAGGACCTGTCATTTATATACTAATGTGAATTTAACAGTTTAACACAAGGAGAATATCACTGTGTTTGAACTGCATTCAACTGTTCAATAGTTAAGTTTATGGGTAAAAGAAACTGGGAATCAGAATTTTATTTTTACAGAATAGCAACACTTTTTTTCACTAATTTCTACAGCGTACATCAGGTCTGATCTAAAATTGTATTACATGTATGCTATTAGTTGAAGGAATTTATTGTTACAAAAGTACCATAAAAGGGATGAATGGGGAAAAATAGACTCTTATTTTATATTATGGGATGATGTGAGGTTCACATCAATATCACATACAAATTTCCAACATTTTGAAGTTTTTAAATCAGCCTTTTTCTTACATGTATATGAGTATAATTGATGTACTTCAAAGGGCAACATTTTCTCTGCACATTTCTCTGTTTTTCCACACAAAGAAGCAAATGTGCATTAAATACAACTGTTTCTAAATGAATTATGTAAAATCAAAACTTGTACAGAAGAAGGAATCAAATTCTAATTTGATGATATAATATTGCTGCATTCAATCTCATGTCAACATTTTGAAGCTGCTAAATGATCCATACTCATATCACTAATACATTTAAGTGACATAAAATGACACTTCATAACTCATATTTTACCATTTGACATTTTTGAAACATTTCAAAATATTACGGGTTATTCAACTTGAAAATCATATTACAAAATGCTGCCTTTGACAAGTCTATCATATTACCATAGATTTGTTCTCTTCTGGTACAAACCAAACTTTCAGCATCAACAAGATGCACATAATTTAATAATGCATAAGTATAATTTACTAAAAAATGTAAAGGTTTGTAATTTTCTATATGAATGATAGGATATGTAGGGTAAACAATGTGACAGCAACCCAGCAGAACTAAAAGACATCAAGAGGTAAACTTACAGTATAAATAGTACTGAGGATACAAATTGATTCTTAAATATTGTCAGAAGATTGATAATTCTTTGTTTTGAGTAGACACAAATCTGTTTCATAAAGTTTAAATATATCAACATTCAACCTCAATGCAACCATGTATAACACAGCAATTTGAAAGAAGACCTCTGTATTTTTAGATTGAAGTTTTGAATTTTTCTTTTTGCAGATTCTTAACATGACCAACAATGACCAAGTGTACAAGAAATTCAATATTGACACAAGTTTCATACAAAAGGGATTCCTTTTTTTTGGTAATTATAATCCTTTATTTTTTTTTAACCATGTCTATTCCCATTATTTGTAAGTTTTACATTAAATTCAAAATTAAAATAACTACAGATCAATACACTATAAATATCAATAATACACAATGATACTTGTTCTGTAACAACTTTATATGTTTACATACAATCTAAACAACTTTGCTGCAATTCAAATACCGGCCTGTTGGGCAATGTATTGATTCAGTGTAAGTATGTGTGATATCTACAATTAAACTTATTGATAATCATGCCAAGGAATTACCAGACAACAATTAAAATGAAGTTTTAAGTATTCCATTAACATAACAATACAGGTATGATCCAAGATTCTATACAAGATTCCATCAATTTAACACTGTGTTCACTAATAGTAGGGTAAAGTCTAGCAGATTCAGTATTAATACATTTATCTACTTGGTAACATATGACTAACAATAACTCTTTTGCAAGTTATCCAACTATATGTCCCCATTCAAATGTATATTAATCTTCAAAAAAAAAGGGGGGGGAGGGGTCCAACCTTGAAACCCTCCCCTTGAATCCGCCACTGAGCAGCAAAAAAAAATGTAGTCTTTGTTTTGAAACAGTTGTGTTCCAACCAACAAATTAACCTCCCACACTTGAGGCAACTACCATACCAGAATACCATCAAACTACCCTTTAGGAAATACAATTTGTATAACCTTTTAGACTACATGACTGCTGACTACACAAAAATAGATCTCATAGATTTTTTCAGTGGCCCAAGTACAATGAAGTATATACTTAAAAAAAGTTCCAAGGTGAAAATATAGTGTCCTTCCAGAATCAACTCATCCAGAATTTCAGCTTGGTTTTTATAACAAATTTTTAAATCATTATACATGTACAAGGTACATTGGGTTCAATGCACTCAAACATCTATTTATTTGTTGTCCTTTTTTCTTTTTAATGAAAGATAATTATCTCAATCAAGACAGCTCAGCTTTAGAGGAGACTTAACCTTAAAAAAATCAATGTATCAATATATATTATATACTGACTACTGAATAGCAACATTCCCAATAGCATGAATATTGATAAGTATTGTGTTGATTCGTATTAATTTTTAACAAAATTATAACCATACAATGAAAAGTTGTGGAATAATTTCATTTGTATGCGTTTTCCAAACATAAGACAAGTTAATATGATTATCTAATTACTAATTTCAAACTTGTCAATTTGGCTCCTGCTATTCTAAACAGTGAGGCAAAAGATGATAAATTGATTAACTGTCTGTCAGTAATACATAGTGCACTACAGGATATTTGGAATTGAAATTGCAATAGGCAAACAACAAATTAACTCAATGTAAATCAGAATTAAAGACAAAAATTACCAATCAGGACAAGAACATTCACTTTAACAAACTACATGTCCGTGTACAATTGTGCTAAAGGGCTAAGATATTAAGTAAATGAAGTAGTCAGCATGAAACATTTTAAACATAGAACAGATCAACAAGTGTAAAAATAATGTTCAACTGTGAAAAAAGTAATGCTGATGCTTATAACAATAAGAGGCTTATGTGATGCCTTACTTTTTATCATGTTAAATTGTAAAAATAATCTCAGTTAAACTTAATGACAATAACTTTCAAGGTAGAGCTTAAAGTCATAAGAAACAAGTGACCGGTGAAAAATAATGTTCTTCCAATTCTTGAACCAATACATACAAACATCATAACCTTAGTCTTCTGTTCAAGAGTTTTTCATTTTTTTCACATAAATTTTGTATAATCTTCAATTTTTTTTCAATCAGTCAGTGTTGTTGTGAAAATATGGCAAGAAATTAAAGTTCTTGTTTTATGCCGAAGATTACCGATTGTCACCTGTTTGTCAACAATCAACAAAAAAGCATGGAAATTGAGCATGTGTTTAAAATGTTAATTCAGAAAACAGTTTATTTTAAGGACATCCATGCATATTGCGGATGACCAGATTTTTACGAGTTGGGTCACACTGAGGTCACTTTGCATACGGAAAATATGTCGGGGGAATTGCTTCCTGGGAGGATGCAACTAAAATAAAGTAAACTTCTTCTAAATATTTATAAATGAAAGAATTTTCTTCAGAAAAAAGTATATGTACATAAGTTTTATAATGAAAACTATCCAGTGAGTTATAAAAAAACATTATGCATCATTTTTTTAGATTTAAGGTTTCTTAAGACTTTAGTTTAAGACGTAATTAATAAAAAAAAAAATTTCCTTCTTCTTAATTAAAGTGGATAAACTAAAATAAAATGCTTTGCTGAGCACAGCTGGATACCACTGCAGAGGACCAACTCTAAGTAGTTGGGACAGAAATGGACACAATATTCGCCCATGATACAGGTCTGAATTTGGATTATAATTAAATATTTGATACATATAAATAAATTTCTGACAAACAATAACTGTAGCCAAAGAAACTAAGAATAGATTATACAACTTGAATTTATATTCAATAGTTTGCTTTTGATTCTTATATGATGTGCTTCTTTCGCTTTCTAAACAACACTGTGATAAAATTCTTGATATATCTATACATTCTAAGCGCAGACTCAGAGATATACATAATAATGGCTGTTACAAAATACTTCCCACATATCTACATGTAAATTGGAACCTTTTTGCAGACCCTTTGCTGATTTTAATGATTTAAAAAGTGCAATTGAAAAAAGACAAAATAACTGTTTCTTATTCGGATGCATGATAAAAAGCAGTAATGCACAAGAGCTCAGAGATTTCCACAAATTAAAATAAAATAATATTCCGCAAAAGTCTATTACTTTTTTTGGCGCATTTAAGTCATTTCAAAACATGACGTCATACAAATGAAACCGCTAAAGTTGAAAGTTTTCTGTTATGAAAATAATGTGAACCATCAAAATTCGTATGACTACTTTTACTACAGTTAAGCTTTCTGTTATGAAAATAATGTGAACCATCAAAATTCGTATGACTACTTTTACTACAGTTAAGCTAACAAAAGAAGTCTGGAAATGAAGCTAATGTATGAAAGTTTAAACATGTCATGTGTAAAAGTTATGATCACTAGAAATAAGTGTGAAAGTTTGAGTCCAATTAATTAGAAGAAAGATCACCTATGGCTCCTCTTCGGAACCTTGAAAGACTAAAAGACAATTGTGTAAAACAGGAACAACAAGTGAAACTGTGAGCTACTGCTCACTGATGATACCCCTGTCGCAAGTGGATAATATTAATAGTGTAAAAATATGCAAGTGTTCGGTAAACAGGAAATTGTCGAGTGATGAATCTGAAAACACATCACACGGTATAGCTGACTTATATAAATCCTGAAACCACTTTTCAGAAATCCTTGTATTGTAGTTCCTGAGAAAAATGTGACGAAAATTTTCAACTTGGCTATCATGTGTAAAATCATACAAGTGTTCAGTAAACAGGAAGTTGTTAAGAGATCAATCTGAAAACACATCACACTGTATAGCTGACTTGGATAAACCCTGAAACCAAATTTCAGAAATCCTTGTATTGTAGTTCCTGAGAAAATTGCAACGAAAAATATTCATGGGACGGATGGACTGACTGACTGACGGAAGGACAGACAGAGGTAAAACAGTATACCCCGCTTTTTTCATGTGTTTTTAAAGCGGGGGTATAAAAACTTAAGCCCTTCTGGAAAATTGATCCACCTTGGTTTTATTTTGACTGGTCTAATGACGTGAGTGTACATACTGTCAAAAGTTACCAGCCTGTTCAGGAAAAGAAACTGGAGAACACAACAAAATCTCAATGTAGATCGACCCTATAAAAATACACAAAGTGACACCCTAGCATTCATTTTGTTTAAAGCAGTAGATCCATGAAAGTGATCCAAATTCTAAGTCTAAAGATGTATTGTCTGACAGGCACTAAACTTGAACAATGTATTTTCATGCAGCAATGTAAAGTATGATCTATTATTTTTTTTTATTGAGTTTAGTCATTCCAATTGATATTTTATAGTATTTCTTTCTACATTGTATGTTGTGATGTTATACTATTGTTTCAGAAAAGGGAGAAGGTTTGGTACCATTAAAACGTTAAATCCTGCTGCAATTGTTTGCATCCGTCCTACATTTGTAAGTCAGGAATCTGATGTTCAGCGGTTGTCATCTGTTTATGTGGTTCCTAAGTGTTTCTCATTTTTATAGACATGTACAAATGTAGATAAGACAATTAGTTTTCTCTTTTAATTTGTTTTTGTGTTTCATATTTGTTTTTCGTTCATTTTTTTACATAATAAGACCGTTAGTTTTCTCGTTTGAATTGTTTTACATTGTCATATCGGGGCCTTTTACAGATGATTATCTAAATAAATACACTCAAATTGAGAACAAACAACTGATAAGTGGCCTCGACTGGACAAGTCAAACAATTCATGAGACCATGCTATGACATCCAGATAAAAAATAATAATTAACCTGCCTTCCTATTATTGTCTGTTTACAAAGAGTAGACCCAGCAGAGCAGAAACTGTCATTCTTTTAAATGTGCAGGCCCAGGGTCCCACATAGGTTCAACGGGATGAAAAATTTGTGTTATTTCTGAACTAATTCGGATTGGAATAAATAGTAATAAGGTGTATACCATTTGATTGTACTCCAATGTATTCTGCATGCAATAACTGTTCATTTACTAATGTAAATGTGTTTGTGGTATCAAATAAATATTGTCTATTACATGTACATGTACAGGTATGTCCTAGGCTATGAGCTTGACATGCTGGACAGAGGTCAACATGGTCAACGGTCATATAAAGTTAGCTGCAGGTCACAGGCAGAGATGGGTGCTTTATATATATTTGGACAATTTGCAGACCATATCTTCCTCTTCTTGTACCACAAATACAGCTCTTCACAGTTAGTTTGGCCATATTGGACAGGGGGCAGATTTTTATAATAGACAGAGGTAAAAACGGTGTGAAAAATACGCGAAAGCATCATTAAAACAGAGCAGTTGCTTGGTGACATGTATAGGATTTCCCATATTTTCATACTATTTCCACCTCTTTTCAAAAAATCTGCCCCCTATCCATTACATGCAATATGGCCAAACTAACCGTGAAGAACCGTATTGCCATGAAAATATTAAATCCTAAAGCCTTTAAAAGGAACTGTGGGCTATGCTTCCACAGCTAGTGTAAATAAGAGTTAATCATGTTAATATACAACTCAAATTAGGAAATGGTTTCTCATGTCAGAAAATAAGAGCTTACTTAATTATTAAGTGACACACATGACTGATTAGGTGACTGGTAGTATACCAGTTTACAGGTATACACCCATGCATATTATTGTATTTGTGTATGTTGCAAAACATATTGCATGATGTATTTATATCAATATCTTACCAAGTATAAAACAGTATCAACCACATCTTTATTTGACACCTGTCCAACCTTGATTAAACCAATCAATAAGCCAAATTTCAACTCATCATTCCCAGAAGTTTTTAGAATGTCTTCTGTTGTTGTTACTTTTGGTTCCTTTTCTCCCTCTTTCTCATTTTCCGCCATTCTGACGGACGTGTAAGTCTCTTATTAAAATATTCGTCTATGTTGTTGCACTAGGACAGTTCTTTCACATCCTGTTAATTAAAAATTGACAGGTATTTACGCTTGGCTATCGCCGACTGGGTGATGCCAATACAACTTCCGGGTTACCGCAGTTAATGTTAAAATCTATCAATTGAAAAAAAATCTGTCTGTAAAATATGATTTTATAACAGTGAAGTGTTCTTTTTTAAACATAAGATTTTGAAGAAGAAAAAAACTCCTTAATATGACTTCTTATTGTTTTTGGAAGTGTAAACACTCCGCACTGAATACTTCCGGGTCATATTTTTAGATCTGCGGTTTCTTTCTTTGAAAAAAAGACCAGAATGTCAGCCCCAGAAGTGCCATTGAAGGTATTTGCTATATTCCTGCTAATATTTCAGACAAAAAGTCACAATTATGTTTAGATCATTATTGAAATCAACCTCAGTTTAGGATGAAACACTCCAAAACTTGCCCCTCCCCTCTCAGTGAGAGATGATGCATTATTTTATTGTTTTCTCAAGACCATTAAATTCAGATGATATTGTTGTTATAAAGCCAGAATCATTCAGTTGATAAATTGACTTAAAATGCTACGAGTTAAACATGATGTTTTAAACTAGTCGTTCTGGTGGGTCTCATTGGGGTCTAAGCGTGACATGGGATTGCTAATTTTTTGTAAGCGTTACACGGAAAGATAAATTATTGTGTTATGAAAATAGGAAATGAGGTCAAGCGGGACCTTGAAAATGACCAAAAAAAGAGAATTGCTTATGTACATAGTGTAAGTGGGATAAGGGAATCTGACAAAACAGTAAGTGGGATCCGGGATAGGAACCCCCCCCCCACCAATGAGTTCCCAGTTCTGGCTCCAAAGTCAATCCAGCCCACGTCTATCTGGCCCCATAATAAAATAAAATCTATATTGACTTTTGAGAATTTGATGACAATTTTGAATCAGTATAAATGGATTATGTACATGTATGTATCATGTGTATATCAAGATTACTCTGTTTTGCCAGACAAGTTGGGGTCATGGGATGGCATTATGTATACATTTTGTTTTTTTGATTTGGAAAAAGATGTCTTTTAGTTTGGTGAAGGTGAGAAAAAAAATCAGTTTTGTATTCATAAATTTCATTTGCTTCCAAGATGTACATTTTTGTACATGATGTAATAAGGGTTCCAAGTACTCAAGTAGTCTTTCAAACTGGACCTTAGCGCCCGTACATGTTGTGTTAAATTTGTCTGACTTGTCTATTGTTCTAGTTGTTATGTTTTCCTGAATTCATATGGAAAAATCTGGTTATAAACTTTCACCTCCGACACATAAATACCCACAGTTCAATGACTGTACTCTTGGACTAATAAATTCTCTACCAACTATTGCATTTACACCTGAAGGCTGAAGCAGGTGAGAATTTAGAATAGGAAACAGTTCAAATTTTTAAAATATCTGTATAAGTGATTTTATAGGCCTGAATGTAATTTTACATGCCTGCTCTAGGAATATGGTAAAATGTAGATATTCAATCAGTTTATACCTTGTCAACAAATTTTTGTTTAAATAAGTAGAAAAACTGAGTACATGTGGATTGTAATACATTGACAATTCTATATTTTATTCTTTAATTTAAGATAGATGAAAATGAGGAAAGTGTTGATAATATCTCAGTTTCATCAACAAGTGATACTGGAGAAAAATTATCATTAAATGAAGTGGCTCCATCAGGAGAGGTATAATTCGGCTTTGCTACAAAGTTGACATCTTTAATAGTATATTCACTTACAGAAAGTATCATTCTAACTTTGCAGTGATTTGATAATATTCACTTATTCTTTGACTCTAATTATATATAATCTATTTGGTGTGTATTCGTGCAACATTAAAGCTACACATGTACAAACATACATTTTTCTCATGTGAACTTCTTTTTAATTCAACAAAAACAAAGTCTCTTATTACTACATGTACTAGAAATCTACAAAATTAGTAATTTAAACAAATTTGTAAATTTTGTAATATGTTTTAGTACATTTCGTAACTTCTTGTGTAAAAACGTTAAAAAAAGAGAGAAAAAAAAATTATTTTAAGAAACTGACATTTATTTCACTTCAAAAGATGTACAATACATGAAGTGTGATATTCATTTACTTGAAGTTCAAATGATAAAAAAAAATGTTTGTGTACATTCATGTATCTGACATAGACATATGAAAATATTTTGTTTTGTCTGAAAACTAAATTCATCTTTGAATTCCAATACATGAATTCAATTTGATACTTTTGTATTTTACCACTCATCTGCACAGTTTGCTTCTATATCCTTTCCTTCTACCCTTCTGAGAGGAGAGAATAAATATACAATAGATGTAAAAGTATATATCACATCAAAAAACATTTTGCCTTCACCATTTTCACCATGTTTCACTAGAGCCATGTATACCACATACTTATTAGGAATTAATGTCTGACTGATACAGAAAAAGGGGCCAACCACTTCACTACCTGAAGTGTCAGATACAAAATGTAGAGCTACATGCCACCACATTAAGTGGTAAATTCAAAATCCACTATATTATGTTTGTATTTATTTATAGATCTATGCTTGTTTACATTTAAGATCTCTCTTTCCTTAAAATATATAATATATTATCAAAACTGCATACATGGCAAGTCTCTACATAAATATATCTATATGGATTTTTATGAACTGAAAACTTCTTTTCCCTTACCATTGATGAATTTAGATTTGCTTGTGTAGATTATATTTAATTAGTACACCTTGTTACCATGATTTAGGATCTTTCCTTTAACATCTACATTTTATATTGTAATTTGATGAATTTATTTCTCTATGTACTGCAGTTCATTCAAAATTTTGACCAAATGGCAAGTTGTTACATCAAATCAAAATTAAATGAACACAATGATGAATTACATTTCATACCAAAATTCAAATTACATATGCATGTACATGTACATATGGGTAGTAGTTAAAATGTACTTATAATTAATTATTTCAAACTTGTGTGCCGATCAAATGGGAAAAAAAATTTGTCAATTTTTGTTGTTACCAAATTTACACTCATTTATGGCTGTAAAACTCCAATAATAAAAATGTTCCCAGAAAACTGCAGATGTGAAAGATATTACACATGTAACATGTAGTAAATAGAAGTTTAAAACTGATCCTTGACCAACTCTTTTGTGTACAAAATGTAGGTAAAATAAGGATAAAAGTTATTGTCTTTAGTAAAGACTCTTTACTACATGTATGATGTATTTTGACAGTCAGTGTTTGATCAGAACGAGACACCTCCAGAAGTGACATTCATGCACTATAAGGTGAACTACAGTTAACACACACACTTGTTTTATTAACACAGGGACAGGGTGAAGCAGGAAGAATTAGTCAATACATCAATATTAAGGCATGTAAAACAGGATGGATCAAGGTGAACACTTTCAGTTGATATCAAGCTTTATTTAGAAAGAATTTTAAAAATTCATGGTTACTACAGGGTTTCAACTCTTTGACTACCATTTAATTTAAATTACTATTCCTTCATCAATGTCAACCATTGGATTATCCTTGTAGAAGTTCCCATTTCTGCATGAAAAAAACCTTATCCCATCTTGGACACGTGGACAACCTTGTATTTTCACCTCTGGGTTTGGTTATTTTGGGAGAGATCCGTTTGCGCCAAAAATGCGTCCATTTGCGCCACAACTTTTTTTCGCTAATGTTACGTTTGCGCCACCTGTTTTAAAATCACATGGTATCATTTGCGCCAAAAATAAAATATACGATTGCGCCAATTTAAAGAAAAACATTCCTTAAGCAAAAACATTTTTCTATTATAATCTCCTTATTTGGAAGGCAAAAGGCAATATAAAAGTGGAATATAAATTAAATGTTCATTCCTGAATCCATGTATTGTATACAGTTGCTGGAAATACTTAAATGTTCCAACAACAAAAACATCTTCTGCCCTGCATACAAAGAAATTTCAAGTTAGCTTCACAACCGAGAATATCAATGCCACTTTCAATATCATTTTCTAAAACAAACTCTTCTTTATTTGTGATCACTCCCACTTCACTTTAAATTTCTTGAAATTCTACTGAACTTTTTGGTTGGGCAGGGTACAGTTATCTTCTCTCTCTGTACATAGACTGTCTTATGCACTTCAAGTCATTTTTCTGTAGATGTTTCTCTTCATGATGAAAAAGCTCCGTACACATGATCTTAGCTAGTCTTTCGGATATATTTTCTGTAGCTTATCTTTTGCATGCTGTTCGTAGTATTTGACGCTCTAGCTTTTGTGGGTCTGTCTCGTGTATATGTGCAAGATTTCCACTCAGACAAAAATGATACAAAACACATATTAATCTTTAATATGTACGATCAATATATGTTCAGGTAAATTGGCGCAAATGAGTTCCGAAAACTGGCGCAATTGATACATTTGAGAGAAAAAAAATTGGCGCAAATGATACTCCTGAAAAACAGTAATTGGCGCAAAAGGAGTGCTGCCGTTATTTTTAGGCTTACAGAATAATTGATAATGCTTTTTGTACGTAGCATTGTTTCAGTTTCCAGTGTTCATACCAATCTTCATTGTCACCTGGATCCATCATGACTTACCTAGTTTTATTCTCAGTTATTTTGTATTTAATTTCACAATTTGTATTATTTTCACGTTTGTTTATATCATGATCAACATATTTTTTAATTATTATTGAAAATATTTCATTGTTTTTAGAATTGAATTGGTAGTTTGTAACTTATTGTATAAACTTATGACAAGTTATTTACTTTAAAAATAGAACATAAACTTTCTTAGTATCCATCCTTTAATCTGTTTAGTTCATCTCAGTTGACCTTGCATACCCGTAGCCAGGGGGGTTCGGACGAACCCCCCCCCCCCTTGAAAACAAATAAGCACTGTTTAAGTCAATGTTCTGTTTTCAAATTGTGACTGTTAAAGTCGAGTTTGTGAGTCCAACGAACCCCCCTTTGGAAATTCCTGGCTACGGGCCTGCCTTGTTCAGATATTGTCAGTAAATTACAGTTGTGTTTCCTGTCTTCTATATATTTAACTTTAACTTCCATGTCCACATAACTGTAACACATTTTCGAATAGACAGAAAAAATATTAAAGTCATTTCTTATAATTTTATTTTAAATTTCATTTTAAACCGTAACAATTATGTAAAAATGTTGATGACATCACGGTCACATGATTAAATTAAGTCTATGGGCTGATTACAAAATAACCTCAGCCAATCAGAAGACATATATATTACATCCAAAATTAAATTATTTTGGCATAAGCACCATTTTTTTTTACAGTAAATCATGCTAAATTTATACTTAAGATTTGGGGTCATTATTCTCTCTATATTTCCAAGAAAAACTATGGCAAGGTGGTCAGTGTTGCCATTCTTGATCAACAGCAGACTTACCCTTTTTTCCGCTTGATTTTAATAATAATTATAAGAAAACTTGGAACTTTGATGAATAAAATAAAGAAATTCATCTGAGGGAAATTTGACTGTGTACATGTGTTCTCATTTAGTAGGCTAACCTTTCATTTATGTCAATTATAATATTAACACAGTGTTTCGCTTGTTTTGTTCATTGCTGAGGTGGTTTACAAAGAAAATTTGTGGCAGTTTTAAAAAAAAATGTATCTGATAACTAAAAGTTGCTTATATTAAGTATCTGATGTTTATGAAAAACTACTCTACCTTATCATTTATGTGTTTATGAATGTTATCAACATTCCTGGTCTATTAATCAGAAAATTGATGTAATACATGTTCTATGACTGAAACCTAAAATTTTATTCTATTTTACAACTTAATTGCTTGAATTTAAGTGGTTTAATGCATGGTGCATTAAATCAAAAGAGATTAAATAAATACAAATTTAGTTGTTAAATTTGTGTAAGTATTATAAGAGGGATAATTTATTCAGATAAATATTGAAGGTCGGGAATATCGATTTCTTGTAAAAATATGAAAAAACAAAGTCCTTTTAAAAAGTTTAAGGAAAGAAAGCAAGTTTATGTGGTTTCCTATATATGTCATGTTTGTTTACATGTTGGTGTACCTTGTACATGAAACAAGCTACATATTTGTACTTCACTTCAAATAACAACAATCCATCATTGTCCCTAAAAACTGATTTGAAATCTTTAATAATATATATACACAAATAGATTTGTCAATTTTAAATAACTGTTGAAATAATACACAAGTATAAAAAGCTGTTTGTTTGTAAGATGGTGCAAATTCTGTAAAAAGTTGATTGGGGATACATTTATCCTTCTCTTCAACTTTGTACTTCAAAGTTTGGCTTTATAAATATTTTGATTTGAGCCTCACTGATGAGTCTTGTAAAGACGAAACGTGCGTCTGGCATACTAAATTATTATCCTGGTACCTTTGATAACTATTATAACCATATTTGTTATTGCCTTTTGATTCCATTGACTTTGATGTAATATTAACTCCCTTTATAAAACAGTAATATTGTAATACATAGCAAATACCCATTCAATTTTTTTAGGTTAAAACATTGCAATAATATTGATTAATATTAATTTTGATTTAAACAGGTTTAGACCAAAATATAGGTATAAATATTGTAAATTTGTTTGATTTTTTGATATCATGTATATTATGAAACTGGATCTCAACCATTGAAATAAGACAATAAGGCTATTTTCATTATGCTCAGTAAAAGCAATGGTATAAAAACTATTTTCATAAATAATCTTTTTGGTAACCATGCTAACAGTGGGGTGAAATTCACCAGTTGATCCTATTTTGCCCACTAAAATTATGAAAGGACATTATTATTTATTGAGCACAGTAAAAAAATCAGAATGCAAATCATGAAATATGATATACTTGTTAAATATCCATTTTCTGATATTTTTTAGCAATCATAGTTATGATAGTTGATCAAATCTGCAACCTCTTTTCAAAAATATGGCTCCATTAAAGGCAGGGTGCATATTTTTAACATTATGAATAGATTGTTTTCTCAAAGGTTCTCATGAACTATATGAGATAATTTTTGGGTTAATTAGATCATAAGGAAATATTTAGTTTAGTACAGGAAGCAAACAACCAAAGAACAAAAAAGTTTAAACATTGAATAAAAATTAAATGTAAACGAGGAAATATTTTTTTTGTAAAACACCATTTTAAAATCATAATAATTTAAGCATGGATCAAGAGGAGTATTTTCATGCTGACTTACCTCCAGATTTATTTGAGGTAATTAAATTATTTTTAATTGCTTTTTAAATGAGATCAGTTCAATTTGAGTACTTGCCATTATAATAATTGATTGGATATTGTTTAAGTTTGAGTACAAATGTATTTGTCATTTTTTTAACTGATCAAATGTTGTTAAAGTTGAGTATTTGTAATGTTGAAGGCTTCTATAAAAATTGCCTGTAGGTGCTTAGGTTGTCACCCAATATAAAAAAGCATTGGTTTTGATAGGCATATCTTTTTTCTGTGTCATTGTAAAGAGTTGTTTTAGCAATGGTAAGAAATGTTGTATTAAACTAATATCCAATTCAGGAAAGTTTTTAATTGGAATGAGTGAACCATTGTATGTATTTAAGCTGTCCTTCCAGTAAGTCACTTCTGGTTATCCTGTAGAATAAGCTCATTATCTAAAATGACCATTATACATGTTATATGTTGTAAGCGTAGCTGGCAGTAGACTCTCATGGGAAATTAATTAAGGTTGAATTTCTGTCCAAATTAGTAGTTGTAATATATTTTGTCCTGGAAATCAGTAAAGTGTCACGATTGAATTAGATTGTCTCTTTCGGAACAAAAACTCCCTGCAACCCTTTTACAAGAAGAATTTTGACCGACACAGATGGTCTTATTAATCCTGCTAGACATATATATTATATATGTTATGTTAGCACACTATCATGTTACAGCTGTTATCTTATTGCTAGCAAGTTGAAGGTTTGGTTAGCTTGCTTCTTTGTTTGTATTTAAAGTTTTGCTCAAGCAATGACTTCTGCCAACAGATTTTATATAAGTAGGTGGAGTTAAACTTGTACATGAATATAGGTAAATTTGATAATTTGGTAATGTCTAATTAAATCTTAATATAATGTTTACAAGTTTAACCTTTTTATATTGTTTTTGGATGTCAATCTTAATGGCATTGTATGAGCAAACATTTATACAAACAAAGCAAGCAAGGCAACCAAACCTTGATCTTGCTAACATTAGGATAAGAGCTGTAATGTCAGTTTGGATGAATAAAACTACATTTAAATTTACCAAAGAAAAGAAGAGAGATCAATGTTCTTTCATCATGTCAAAATTTGCTACTATTGGTGTTTTACATACAAAGTTTGATTACTAAGAAAGTAGAAAAGTATCTGGTTTTAAAAGTCTGTTAATGCATAAAACTGTTTTCTACAACCAAGGATTTGTTTAGTCTTACTATACAAGTCTATGCTACAATGTTAACTGATGATATTTTTGAGACTTCATTTATCTGACAGTGTAGTTAAATATTAACCTAAATCATCAAAACAGAAAATCTATAACCTACCAATACCCACTTATAAATGTTATAAGAGGATTTTTATGCTTGTTAATAATCTATAATTTGAACAAAATAATACATCAGTGATTTAATAAGCATCATATCTTATGATCAATCACTATTGTCGGACTGATTGATAGAGTGAACCAATCTTAAGGATTGAATTAACCGTCTACATCAACCTTTCATTATAACTCTTCCTCAGGATTGAATTTTCTTGTTACCAACAAAGAAACAGTTTTAAGTTACTAGAAATTTATATTTGATTAAATACAGACATACAAATACTGTAGTTCCCTTATTGTCATTGTGTTTCAAGTTCTAATTTAAGAATTTTTCAATGTACAGTAAATTAAGCACTAGTTTATGTATACAGTTTCATTGTAGGATAAAGATAAAGTCGCATGTACAATTTGTTTTCAGCATTTATTTTGATGTGTTTCAGGAAAAGAATCTATTTAATTGATTTCTTTGATTTTCATGACATTTGAAAGAATTAGTTAAAGCAATGAAGTTTAATTTCTACCATTTTACTGGAATAGTATTTACAAATGTACATTGGTATAAAACTTTAAAATCCAATAACCATATTACATTAATTTTAGTTGGTATCTCTGAAATGTCATTTTGTAATCTTCAGACAAGGAAGTAATAATCATCCTCTCTTATTGAATTATTTCAGCCTAAGGCAGCCCCTCTGAGGACACTGAATCTGAATGGCCATGTTGGTTTTGACAGCCTCCCAGACCAATTGGTCAATAAGTCAATCAGTGGAGGTTTCTGTTTTAATATCCTATGTCTTGGTGAGTATAATGTAAATGATCTTTTTGTAAGTTTTCACACTCAAATTAGCTCAATTTGTAAGACAATATATTAAGGGGCTTATTTTCATTTCTGAGATTTTGCCTTGCCTTTGACTATAAAATCATGCCTTTTCCAACAATATCGAGTCGAAGGGGAACTACTAATGGTAAGTGAATGGCTTTTGGTGTGCTTTTGAAATAAATTTATAAGCAAAATAAATTAGCAAATTTTCATCTCATTTCTATGGTGATTATATATGCCATGACTTATCAGTTATGGTTCATTGAATTTGAAAACTTTGCATAGGTTACATGTTAAAGGGCATGAAGGGTTGCTGTTTAAATTTCAACATTTGTATTACAGTGACTTGACTGTTAGTGTTGCTATCCACCAATTGCAACTCATTCAAAATTTTGACCCAATTGCAATTTGTTTTATTAAACCAAATTGTTCAACTGGTCAGAATATTGAACAAATTGTTCAGTCAAAATGTGAAAGTGCAAGGTGATAAAATAAAACATACTTACAATTCTATTAGACTTTAACTCCACTTTAATGATGTAGTGAAAATTTGAGTCTATCAGTTTGTATAGGTATATTATAGTCATTACCATGCTTATGGTGAAATTGTTTATTTTGAATAGCTATAAAAATGTCCAAACTAAGCTTTTATATAGTTTTTCTTTCTAAAAGTATTCTATATTCATAAGAACCAGATATCATTTTAAATAAAACATCATGTACTCAGGAAAATATGTGTGAAATAACAATATGCTTTTGACAAGTTTTCATGGGGAGATAACCTAAAATATCAATCTTTTGAATTAAGACGTTTTGAAGGAAAAAAATATTATCTCCCCATGGAAACTTCCTACAAACATATTGCAATTTTACACATATTTTACTGAATATGAAATGTTTTAATTCACACAATGTCTGATTCTTATGAATATAAAAGACTTTTCGAAAGAAAAACTATATGAAAGCTTAGTATGGACATTTTTACAGCAATTCAAAATAACAATTTCACCTTAAGCATGGTAATGACTATAATATACCTATACAAACTGATAGACAAACTTTGTCACATCATCATTAAAGTGGAGTAAAAGTCTTATAGGATTGTAAGTATGTTTTATTTTATCACCTTGCACTTTCACAACCTGACTTGTTTTCTACAGCAGTTGGTTCAAATTTCTGACCAGTTGAACAATTTGGTTTCATAAAACAAATTGCAATTGGGTCAAAATTTTGAATGAGTTGCAATTGGTGGATAGCAACACTAACAGTCAAGTCACTGTAATACTTTCAAAATAGCATACAGGCAAGACACATTTCTGTATAAACAGTTTATTGTTGTCCATATGATAGTAGGGGAGCTTGTCCTTCTTGTACAAAGTTAGTCTCTGATCAAAGTAGATTTACCACCAAATACACCTTATTGCTAATCTCGGCTGACCCGTCCGCTTGACCTTTTTGACGCATACAACAATCACTTTTCCATTAGGTCAGATATTTTGTTTAATGACGTCAAAATTTTACGGGAACCTGTGTGATATCCAGTGATGGCGGACAGATGGTGATAAGATGTATATATAAGGTCCCATCAACTTCAAACTTAGTACACATGATCATTATGATTTAAACTTTTTAGTCTTTTATGAAACTATAAGGGTTTTTACATAAATATTACACATTTAAATTCATTAAACCCTGCAGAACTGTGATATTTTACTGATATCTATTTTTAGGAGAGACAGGTATTGGAAAGTCCACCATGATGGATACTTTATTTAATACTCATTTCGACTCTACTCCCAGTACACATGATTTACCTGGTGTAAAACTGAAGGCCAGTACATACGGTAAGCAAACAAGTACAAATGAAACAGATGGAAATAAAATCAAATCACATGCATGTGGTAAGAAACAAATAATTTTTAAAGTGTTTATAAATAGGTATTTATCTTTTTTTTATATTGGTTAAGATTTATTGTTACAAATGTACATGAAGGCAATATCAAATTGTAGAATGCAACAAAGTATAAATGAATATCAAACATAGTTTAATCTGCTGTAATATTTGTTGACATTGTATACGTAGGGATACAAAATGTAGGTGTGTGTTGGATTCAGAAAAAAAGCATATTTTCCAATAAATTAATTTAGTTTTTTGCACATTATTTATACTAACTGTCATGTGCGTTGATCATGTGACATTTCTGATGACTTAATACCATATAAATGATAAAAAAAATTACCACTGCATTTTCATATTATTACAGAATTACAAGAAAGCAATGTGAGACTGAAGTTGACCATCTGTGACAGTGTTGGTTTTGGGGACCAAATAAACAAAGAAGACAGGTACAAATGTACATTAATAATGTTGTTTACAATGTTGTCACAACAACCAACAGGCTACCACATGACCATTCACCTCATTGCTATTTGTCCACCATTACTGGACATCACAAAGGTTCCCTTTAAATTTTGAAGTCATAATACAAAATATCTGACACCACAATGGAAAAGTGAGTGCTGTTTGACATCAATAGTTCAAGCCGAGCAGATTCTCTAGTCAAAAGGGTCAGATTTCTTAAAGTGATAAGGAGTATTGAGGCAGTGAAGAAGAAATTCAATTTAAAAAAAAGAAACACATGATTATAATAGTTTCATAAATTTTAAAGCTTTGTTTGAAATTATAATTATGTCTTTATTATGGTAAAGATATAAATGTAACATCATTATTCAATCGTATGAGGCAGAGACAACCGAATATTTGTGAGTTTTATGGAGTTTCCCCTTTACACAACAAACCTCAGTAATGACAGCAACTATTTGTTATCGCTCATATTTAAAGATGAAGCATAGTAATTGATTTTTACCTATCAAAATACTAGATTTGCTCGTTCTCATGAACAGTCCTCTATATAAATTGAAAAAATACAAACTTTTTTTTAAAGTATTGAGATGTTTCACAATCAATCCTCATTGTTCTAACTTATTTGATCTCAAGAGAAAACTTAAATAATAGTTTATTTCCCCTTTCAGCTGGAAGCCATTAGTTGATTACATAGACAGCCAGTTTGAAGTATATCTACAGGAGGAGCTAAAGATCAAAAGATCTCTTCATAACTTCCATGACACTCGTATCCATGCCTGTCTCTACTTTATTGCACCAACAGGTCACTCGTAAGTAATAAAATACCTTTATTTTGTAATAATTCTTCATTGCTCTAGTAAATCATAGGAAAGACAACTAAAAATTTGATTTCTTTGCTTGTGTGTACTTTAATGCATTGAATATAAGTACAATGAAGTATATTCTATACTACTTATATTTAGACTTGAAATAATGATGATAGTTGGATATCTAGCTGTGCTGGCCACAGTTGTTTGTAACATAATGATGGAATTTATCTTTGACCAGATGTAAACATTTGATGTAAATTATGCACATGTAAACAAGCTGATGTCATACATATTGAAATTGTTCAAAAGTACTCCACTTATATTCTTGTGTGTTTAAATTTTGATGTACAGATACATATTTGAAAGTTAAAAGTTTTCATTAAATAATAACTCCAAATTTACAAATAGATAAATCAAACTTATTGGAGTAAATTAAATAATAGTCATTTATTTCTTTTCTTAAATTATGTAAATGGTATTTTTTCAGACTGAAGGCATTGGATCTTGTAACAATGAAGAAATTAGACAGTAAAGTGAACATTATCCCAGTGATAGCTAAGGCTGATACCATTACTAAAGCTGAACTACAGAAGTTTAAAGCTAAGATCATGACAGAACTTATGTCTAATGGTGTACAGATATACCAGTTCCCTACTGATGATGAAACTGTAGCTGATACTAACAAAGTTATGAATGTAGGTATTATATTTGTAGATTTGGTGATGTAGGAACTATATATGAAAGGTTGGAACAGAGAAGCAATAACATTATATGATAAATTTTAACTTTCAGTTCTTTCAGTTTCATGAAATAGTGCAAACAAATAATGCTTTCAATATCTTAAACAGGATTTTTTTTGTTTGCCAAACCTAAATGTTCATAATTTTCATTACAGTAAGAACATTACAAAGTATCTGAATTTGCAGTAATATTCATGTACATGATTTAAGAAATTTAAATTTATAATTTTTTTTAGTGAACAATATTATAGAAAAGATCGTTTTGTGATATTTAACATTGACTAAAATATTTAAGAAAAAAGTTATTAAATTGAACTTACGGGTGATAAATGCTCTTCAATACATAGAAAACCTCAGCAACAGACTATTTCATGAATATTTACCTTTATTTTAGTCCCATTTACCCTTTGCTGTAGTAGGCAGTAGTGATGAAATAAAACTTGGAAACAAGATGGTGAAAGCTAGACAGTACCCATGGGGAACAGTACAAGGTATGTTCATTTCTAATTATTAAGAAGAGGCAATGTACCAATAAGGAGATGCAGTTTGTTGTAGGGGATCTGAGATGTATTGTGTTCTATAGTTGGGATGTCGAAGATATTAAAAAGAAAAAAATTGTTTAAGATGTAAATATGTACATCTAATTTGAAATTCTATGTGGTAAAGGATAAGTTCATGTTAGATTTTAATGCAATTTGACATGTTTATCAAGATTTCAATAAGTGTGCAATGCCAGTATGACTTTTATTAGTTGTAATTGATATTTATTGAATTATATATCAGAATTTTTTTATATGTGCATTGAACTGCAACATAGATCTTCATAGTCATATTCTTTATATTATTACTATTTCAGTTGAAAATGAAAATCATTGTGATTTTGTCAAACTGAGAGAAATGCTGATCAGAACAAATATGGAGGACCTAAGAGAGAGCACCCATAAAACTCATTATGAATTGTACAGAAGGAACAAACTACAGGATATGGGTTTCTCAGAATCAGAATCTCAAAGGTTAGGTTCATTCATTACAATGGTTATCACATAGAGATCATTGATATGTTTAGTATACACCTGTTAGTCTATTTCTGTTAAAAGTGACACACAAAAACATGTAATTTTTGGAACATTCAGATTTTAGTAAAGCTGAATATTTGATAAAATGATTTAAAGGAAATAAAATAAATTTATTGCTGAAACCTGGAATGATAATAGAAATCTATTTATCACTCAAGTTCAACAGAGAATGTGCTAAAATTCCTGTAACAGTGTATAGATTGTTTGGTTATAAGGTAATTTTACAGTCAGCCTTATGCATACATTTAAAAATTTAAAGGAATCCATTGTTTTTTCTGTTTAATATTTGTTTTCATTTTGTGTAATAATAACTTTCACTGGATACAAATTAGTCAACATATTTTTGAAATATCTTAAAATTTAACAGCAAGTCTTACTTGTGAACCTTTCAATTTACAGTCTGTCTGAGACATATGAACTGAAAAGACAACAACACTTAACTGAACTGAGCAGGAAAGAAGAAGAGATGAGACAAGCTTTCGTTATCAGAGTGAAAGAAAAGGAAGCTCATCTTAAAGATACAGAAAAAGAGGTAATGAAAGTTACCTTACAAATGACTTTATGTGCTCTGTTGTCCAATTACTTCATCTACTGTATTACTAAAGAGAAGATGTACTTTTATTGCTGATACGACAATCCCCCACAAGAGACCAAATGACACAGAAATTAGCCTGTCAATACTAATGTTGTGAGTTTGACCCATATCTTAATTGACTAGGATTGCAATTTTTCCTGCCAAATGTATGTGGTTTTTACTGGGCACTTAATGTCCTCCACCATTAAAACTAGCCACCAAAAACAGCCAACAGGGCTGAAAGTGCAGTTAATCACCAAAATCAACCAATCATGTGCCCTGCTGTTGTCAAAATGTCTTCATCCTTTCTGTTTATCACAATAAAGTCGATACACTTGAAACTCTAAATTGATATAGTGTTCATGTCTCATGATCAACAATTTATATGATAATGAATAGAATTATCACAATAGCACATTTATTTTATTAAGATACTTTTAGGAATGGCATGAGATTTGGGAACCACTTTTTATATTAAAAAAAACAGAAAAGAAATTAAAAAAAAGTTTCTGTTTTTATTTTTTACATTACAAGGCCAGACATGTTACTGTAAGTAAAAAAAAATAATGTTAAATGATATTTTGTTTCAGCTGCACGACAGGTTTGATGCATTGAAGAAGAAACATGCAGAAGAAAAGAAGAAATTAGAGGACAGTAGGAAGAGATTAGAGGATGAAGTTAATGCTTTCAATGACAGAAAGGTGGCCTACCAACAGCACTCATCTACCCTGGGCAAAAAAGGAAAACGATAAACATTACATTACAATACAAATTATAGTACTGCCAAAACTGTAAAGTTACTGATATTATAGGTACAAAAACCTTCAATAAGTTGTAGTGTAGAAAAATGAAGAAGTTGGCGTCGTAGATGGCAATATTCTGAATTGAAGTAAACTTTAAAATGGGTTTTTGTTTAAGGAGAGATTTCTTCTTCTTCTATTTTAGAGTTAATGAAGATTAAGCTAAGTCTTCAGAAATGTTTTATTAAGTGAAAAGAAATGTATGAAAAATTATTACAGGGCAAGAATTGTTAACATTTTTTTGCTTTCACTTAGAAAATGAATTTAGAATAGAATCTTTGAATGATTGAGCATTTCCCAGATTTAGGCTGCTATATAAAGTTTTACTTGTGCAATTAATGAAACAAAACCTACGGTACTAAAGTCTTGCCATTAGATCAAATACAAAGCAATCATGATTGTATTGTGTCAATAAAACTTTTTAAATGTTATCCACCACTTAGTATTTCAGCATTGATATTGTACTTATATTTTAAATGTTAGTTATGTATAAGTAGTCTTCATGTATTGTTTTATTCCTTATACTCTGATGTATATTTGAACTTATTTTCTATACATTTTTTACTATTTAAATCACTGACCCATTGCAAAAAATGACAAAATTAAACTTCCATGGACAAATAATTTCAGGGGGGATAACTCCAGATCTTCTGTAAAAAAATATTGAAAACATGTTTGGTTTAAAGAGAGGAGTGCATAATTTAACACTTTTAAATGTGTCAAAATCAAATTGATTTTATTGAATCTCAGTTTCTAATTTATATGTGCTGTCTTTTGTTTTAAGTGTATACATGATGCTAACTAGGTTGTTTAGCATAATAATATTATATAAAATTGATCATGTATGTAATCAATTTATTTATTAATATTTCCTTACTTATTAATGTAATTTTGTGTATAGTACATGTATAAAATGGTTAGTGAATAAGAATATTATGAATTCCATATGTTTTTGGCTTTCTTTATGGATTTTTAAATTAATTTTCTGTTTAAGATGAAAAGGTCTTTAATTTCTTTCTCTTCTAATAGTTATGTTACCATATTGTTGACAATCTTTGATGTCTTAGTTTTAGTGCTTATTCTAAAAGGACCAGTTTTCACAGCTTTCACGTCTCATCTCCAAAACCATTTGCATTTATAAATGTTTGTCTTGTCCAGTATAAACTTTTACTATGCAAATTTAACATGTGTCAATGTATTTCTAATTTGTGCTGATGTTTTTGTATGCATTTTGTATCTAGTCACTATAGCTTTTGTTTAAAACAAACAAAAAAAATATCATCCATTGTTTTGTTATTTATGTTATTTTTTTCGAAATCTTAGCTGACTTGAATTTAAAAGAGTTTGCAATTTATTAAACAACAGAAAAACGAGATATTCCTGTCATATTGACATTGTTTCAAGTATAAAACTTATAGTTTTAGATGACATTAAATCAGGAGTCGAGACAAATAACCCAAAAGAAATAGTTGCAATATATTATTTCCTTAGGCCTATAAAAGTTGCCTTGAATTTAACAGTTATAGCCACATAGCTCTTTTAAAGCAAATGCGAATATTTAAAACTCCTAAGGGAGCTTGCTTTCACCAATACTTTCAACAGTATATGTTTTGAGTTAATTTGGTCTAGCATTGGTAAAATAAAAGATTGGTCTGTCTTCAATCTAACAATTACAGTATAACACTTGTAACTCTGTATTTGCAAAATCAAAAGGGAGACTACTTAATCCAATCAACTCAACAGCCCAATACTCCAATTACAGTCATTTCAGAATACTCAAGACATTGCTCATTATGTGAAATTGTGCTTCTGATATGATGGTTAAAGCCCTGTTTATTTGGAATAGCAAACACAAAAAAAAATAGAAAGGAAATGTTCTTCATCCATTTCAAATATTCCAGACTTTAAACATAAAAATTATCGAAGCTCACTCTAGCTTTTGTACTTCATGAACAGCAGATGGACAATGACATACTATAATGTGCCCTTTGTATGAAGGGTGTATAAAAATACTGCCATTATAGCTTTTTTTTTTGAACATGTATATATACTAGATTTGCTGACTACACTATTGTGTATGGAAACAATTAATGCTGATACATATATATACACTGTTGGTTTTCCCGTTTGAATGGTTTAACACTAGTAATTTTGGGGCCCTTTTAACTTGCTGTTTGGTGTGAGCCAAGGCTCTGTGTTGAAGGTCGTACATTGACATATAATGGTTTACTTTTTTTAAATTGTTATTTGGATGGAGAGTTGTCTCATTGGCACTCATACCACATCTTCCTATATCTATGAATATCCACTAATCTAAACAAGAACACATTTTTCATAAAAACATTTATAAATATTTATGAATTAGACGAAGGATAATAGAAGATTTAACAATTTATCAGCACCAAGTGATAATAGACAGATTGTCATAAGGCCTTCAACAATATATAATAGACAGATTGTCATAATGCCTTCAACAATAGACCACCGACTACATTATTTGGGTTTTATGAAACGTAAACTTGACATCCTCATGCTTTTGAGGGTCAATAGCTTCGACTTAACAACAGATGCCACTTGAGAAGCAATCAACTATAAACCCCTTTCTAAATACTTGGATTTGTAGCTTCGCTTTAGTTTTATGTGCTGTTATATCTTCTTTATGTTTTGTAAAAATATGTAGTTTAAAAACAACTGTTATTGCTTTAAAAGAGTGGCAAAACATTCCAAAGGGATATCCAATATCTTAAATTAAAAATAATAAAACTAACAGTACGAATTTTCTTGCACCAGATGTGCATTTCGACAATACATGTCTCTTCAGTGATGCTCATGGCCAAAATATTTGAAATCCAAAGCTTATATAACAGATGAAGAGCTATAATGCAAAAGGTCCAAAAAGTATAGCCAAATCCGTGAAAGTAATCCGAGCTTTGCATGAGGGAGATACATTCCTTAATTTATAATAATTTCTAACATTTTGTAACAGCAAATTTAATAACACAAAAAAATCCGTATGTTAATGCAAGTACCTAAGTACTGGCTACTGGGCTGGTTATGCCCTCGGGGACTAATAGTCCACCAGCAGAGGCAGCGACCCAGTGGTAGTAATAAAATTAACGTTACCAATTCCCCCCCCCAAAAAAAAAAATGACAAACAAACAGTAGTATACAAAACAACAGTATATTAAGATAAACACAAACCAACCAAAAACTGGGGGTAATCTCATGTGCTTCATAAATGTAAGCAGATCCTGCTACATGATTGGCACCTGTCATGTTGCTAAATTTAGTACAAACCCGATTAACAAATCTTATTCGGTAAAAGTGGACAGAAATGATGCTATGACATCTGTGAAACAGATATTCCAAAATGGTAAACCAACTCGCCATGTCATCTATAAAATCACGAAAGGATGATTTGAAATTTACGATTTAGAACTCTCAGTTTAATAGCTTCCTTGTGATTAACTCTCTATCAAGGAAATCATGATAGGAAATACAAGCTCTGATATAATTTACCATCTCCGTATGCATATGCGGATGGAATTTGTCTACATAGAAATTGAGAAGCTGAAATCATCTCTTCTGTCGTAAATTGTAGTTTTCAACCGACCCTGATTGTCAGTCTCTAGATGAATGGCATGATTTGAGACATACTGAACTGTATTTGTTGAACTCTTTGTCTCAAGTTTGAAGGGATACATGCGTTCAACATTGTCACACAATTTTGAATTAGTTAGTGAGAGAGCATCTATCTAGTGGAAATTAAAATTGAAGAATACTGCTATCTTCTTTTCATCCTTCCTGAAAAGTTCGTGTTTGAAGTCAGCATCACTTTAAACCATGTAATAAGGTAAACAAAAATTTCAATGACATGCATGTTTTGAAATATATAAAAAAAACATTTGATTTACCAATCCTGGTAAGATCACTTATCGACAAGAGTTTTTAACAAGCTACTCAACTGGGGTCAATTGTGGAGCAATAACTGTTTACCACTGAGCTGCCGTTTATTACCCTTTTAGGAGAAGTTGTGTTGCAATTTTCTATTTCTGTTTAGTGTTGCTCAATCTAAGTATTTTGTAAAGTATTTCCCAATCTCTACGATGTGAGCGTTGGCCAATCTATAGTTTTAGCACTCATGTTTGTATTTTCTTTCGTCTATGTTACCTTTACTTCATTGTATTCTTTTGTATTGCCCCTTTGTTTCTTTATACCTTGTTGAAGTTGCAGAATTCACTTTTCTTCCTGTTTATCAGGATATGCAGGGAAATTAAATAGCTAATTTACTTTATTCACATCTAATGTCTAACTCAATTTCCTCGAAGGGTAAAGACAGCTGTTTTCCCATACCAGCCGTCTTTAATACCTATAAATTGTAATACTCCAGGTGCATATTTTGACTATTTGAACCTCTGTTGTGATGCCAGAGGCCAGAAAGAAAGAAAAAAACAAGACAGAAAAGAAAATGACAAAAGAGATGACTTGGAATTTTTAAATCTTTTTGACTGTTTAAAATGACGATCTTTTTCAAAATTTAAAGTTCGTCTTTTCCAAACAATAGCGTTTCACTATCAACGTGTATGTTCATATTTTTAAGATATTCTTTGGTTATGATATAAGTGGCTTGCTATAAATTAATGGATGACAACAGCAGAACCACAGGAGCATTTGGTATCATTCACTACAAGTCTCCTATAATAATCATCATTTAGGAAATGGCACTAGTGTCTAAGCCTTGGAATGCAGTATATAAAAAAAATTGGACCCGTCACTGTAATATGCCGGAGATCAAAATGATTACCCTTTTTTCCGTTAAGTTTAGTGTTCAACCTGTTACATTTTTAATAAGAGGTAGAATAACAGAAATACCGATCTTTCACAAAACTCAAAATGGAAAGTCCTTTTACAAATGGCTAAATCAAAAACCCAAACAAATGGAAAACTACTCATAATCTTGACTTAATACAGGCATTTTTCCATGTAGAAAATGATTAATTAACTTGGTTTTATAGCTAACTGAACCTCTCACTTGATCGCAGTTGTGTAAAATTCCGTTATATTGACAAGAACGTGTGAGCAAAACAAATAGACATAATAGGTAAACGGTGTCAAAAACCATCAAACCAGTTTCTGTAATAACAATATGCACAATTCAGCTGACTACAGTTTTCACTTGGTTTGTATATCAAACATGGATATACGACATTTAATTTCAGTAAACTACTATTGCCACTTTCTTAAAGGCGCGTTCCGTGCGAGTAACCTTAAAAGTGTTTTATTGTAAAATGATAAAATGCTAGTACTTCTAAATATCAGACAAGAAGAAACGGTATGTTTACCTGTCGAATAATTAGTCAATACATCAATATTAAGGCATGTAAAACAGGATGGATCAAGGTGAACACTTTCAGTTGATATCAAGCTTTAATTAGAAAGATTTTTTTAAAATTCATGGTTACTACAGGGTTTCAACTCTTTGACTACCATTTAATTTAAATTTCGATTCCTTCATCAATGTCAACCATTGGATTATCCTTGTAGAAGTTCCCATTTCTGCATGATAAAATCCTTATCCCATCTTGGACACGTGGACAACCTTTTATTTTCACCTCTGGGTTTGGTTATTTTTAGGCTTACAGAATAATTGATAATGCTTTTTGTACGTAGCATTGTTTCAGTTTCCAGTGTTCATACCAATCTTCATCGTCACCTGGATCCATCATGACTTACCTAGTTTTATTCTCAGTTATTTTGTATTTAATTTCACAATTTGTATTATTTTCACGTTTGTTTATATCATGATCAACATATTTTTTAATTATTATTGAAAATATTTCATTGTTTTTAGAATTGAATTGGTAGTTTGTTACTTATTGTATAAACTTATGACAAGTTATTTACTTTAAAAATAGATCATAAACTTTCTTAGTATCCATCCTTTAATCTGTTTAGTTCATCTCAGTTGACCTTGCATACCCGTAGCCAGGTAAAACAAATAAGCACTGTTTAAGTCAATGTTCTGTTTTCGAATTGTGACTGTTAAAGTTGAGTTTGTGAGTCCAACAAACCCCCCTTTGGAAATTCCTGGCTACGGGCCTGCCTTGTCCAGATATTGTCAGTAAATTACAGTTGTGTTTCCTGTCTTCTATATATTAAACTTTAACTTCCATGTCTACATAACTGTAACACATTTTCGAATAGACAGAAAAAACATTAAAGTCATTTCTTATAATTTTATTTTAAATTCCATTTTAAACCGTAGACAATTATGTAAAAATGTTGATGACATCACGGTCACATGATTAAATTATGTCTATGGGCTGATAACAAAATAACCTCAGCCAATCAGAAGACATGTTACATCCAAAATTAAATTATTTTGGCATAAGCACCATTTTTTTTACAGTAAATCATGCTAAATTTATACTTAAGATTTGGGGTTATTATTCTCTCTATATTTCCAAGAAAAACTATGGCAAGGTGGTCAGTGTTGCCATTCTTGATCAACAGCAGACTTACCCTTTTTTCGGCTTGATTTTAATAATAATTATAAGAAAACTTGGAACTTTGATGAATAAAATAAAGAAATTCTTCTGAGGGAAATTTGCCTGTGTACATGTGTTCTCATTTAGAAGGCTAACCTTTCATTTATGTCAATTATAATATTAACACAGTGTTTCGCTTGTTTTGTTCATTGCTGAGGTGGTTTACAAAGAAAATTTGTGGCAGTTTTAAAAAAAAATGTATTTGATAACTAAAAGTTGCTTATATTAAGTATCTGATGTTTATGAAAAACTACTCTACCTTATCATTTGTGTGTTTATGAATGTTATCAACATTCCTGGTCTATTAATCAGAAAATTGATGTAATACATGTTCTATGACTGAAACCTAAAATTTGATTCTATTTTACAACTTAATTGCTTGAATTTAAGTGGTTTAATGATATCAAAAGAGATTAAATAAATACAAATTTAGTTGTTAAATTTGTGTAAGTATTATTAGAGGGATAATTTATTCAGATAAATAATGAAGGTCGGGAATATCGATTTCTTGTAAAAATATGAAAAAACAAAGTCCTTTTAAAAAGTTTAAGGAAAGAAAGCAAGTTTATGTGGTTTCCTATATATGTCATGTTTGTTTACATGTTGGTGTACCTTGTACATGAAACAAGCTACATATTTGTACTTCACTTCAAATAACAACAATCCATCATTGTCCCTAAAAACTGATTTGAAATCTTTAATAATATACACAAATAGATTTGTCAATTTTAAATAACTGTTGAAATAATACACAAGTATAAAAAGCTGTTTGTTTGTAAGATGGTGCAAATTCTGTAACAAGTTGATTGGGGATACATTTATCCTTCTTTTTAACTTTGTACTTCAAAGTTTGGCTTTATAAATATTTTGATTTGAGCCTCACTGATGAGTCTTGTAGAGACGAAACGTGCGTCTGGCATACTAAATTATTATCCTGGTACCTTTGATAACTATTATAACCATATTTGTTATTGCCTTTTGATTCCATTGACTTTGATGTAATATTATCTCCCTTTATAAAACAGTGATATTGTAATACATAGCAAATACCCATTCAATTTTTTTTGGTTAAAACATTGCAATAATATTGATTAATATTAATTTTGATTTAAACAGGTTTAGACCAAAATATAGGTATAACTATTGTAAATTTGTTTGATTTTCCTACCCTATATATATCATGTATATTATGAAACTGGATCTCAACCATTGAAATAAGACAATAAGGCTATTTTCATTATGCTCAGTAAAAGCAATGGTATTTTTATAAATAATCTTTTGGTAACCATGCTAACAGTGGGGTGGAATTCACCAGTTGATCCTATTTTGCCCACTTAAATTATGAAAGGACATTATTATTTATTGAGCACAGTAAAAAATCAGAATGCAAATCATGAAATATGATATACTTGTTAAATATCCATTTTCTGATATTTTTTAGCAATCATAGTTATGATAGTTGATCAAATCTGCAACTTCTTTTCAAAAATATGGCTCCATTAAAGGCATGATGCATATTTTTAACATTATGAATAGATTGTTTTCTCAAAGGTTCTCATGAATTATATGATTATGAGATAATTTTTGGGTTAATTAGATCATAAGGAAATATTTAGTTTAGTACAGGAAGCAAACAACCAAAGAACAAAAAAGTTTAAACATTGAATAAAAATAAATTGTAAATGAGGAAATATTTTTTTTATAAAACACCATTTTAAAATCATAATAATTTAAGCATGGATCAAGAGGAGTATTTTCATGCTGACTTACCTCCAGATTTATTTGAGGTAATTAAATTATTTTTAATTGCTTTTTAAAATGAGATCAGTTCAATTTGAGTACTTGTCATTATAATAATTGATCAAATGTTGTTGAAGTTTGAGTACAAATGTATTTGTCATTTTTTTAACTAATCAAATGTTGTTAAAGTTGAGTATTTGTAATGTTGGAGGCTTCTATAAAAATTGCCTGTAGGTGCTTAGGTTGTCACACAATATAAAAAAGCATTGGTTTTGATAGGCACATCTTTTTTTCTGTGTCATTGTAAAGAGTTGTTAAAGCAATGGTAAGAACTGTTGTATTAGACTAATATATAATTCTGGAAACTTTTTATTGGAACGAGTGAACCATTGTGTGTATTTAAGCTGTCCTTCCAGTAAGTCACTTCTGGTTATCCTGTAGAATAAGCTCATTATCTAAAATGACCATTATACATGTTATATGTTGTAAGCGTAGCTGTCAGTAGACTCTCATGGGAAATTAATTAAGGTTGAATTTCTGTCCAAATTAGTAGTTGTAATGTATTTTGTCCTGGAAATCAGTAAAGTGTCATGATTGATTTAGATTGTCCTTGTCTGAACAAAAACTCCCTGCAACCCTTTCACAAGAAGAATTTTGACCCAAACAGATGGTCTTATTAATCCTGCTGGACATCTATATTATGTTAGCACCATTATCACGTTACAGCTGTTATCCTATTGCTAGCAAGTTAAAGGTTTGGTTAGCTTACTTCTTTGTTTGTATTTAGAGTTTGCACAAGCAATGACTTCTGCAAACAGATTTTATATAAGTAGATGGAGTTAAACCTGTATGTGTATCTGGGTGAATTTGATTATTTTATAATGATCAATTAAATCTAAATATAATGTTTACAAGTTTTAAAACCTTTTTATATTATTTTTGGATGTCAATCTTATTGGCATTGTATGAGCAAACATTTATACAAACAAACCAAGCAAGGCAACCAAACCTTGATCTTGCTAAAATTAGGATATGAGCTTTAAAGTTAGTTTGGACGAATAAAACTACCTTTAAATTAACAAAATAAAAGAAGAGAGTTAAATGTTCTTTCATCATGTCTAAATTTGCTACCATTGGTGTTTTACCTACAAAATCTTTAATTACTGAACATGTTATATATAGGAATAAAAGAAGATATTAGTTTATAAATGTAAAAAAAAAAATACAGCAACCTACGCTATAGGTCAAAGAGAAAGTAGAAAAGTATCTGGTTTTAAAAGTCCAAAAATACTTTAACTGTTTGCTACAATCTAGGATTTGTTTAGTCTTACTATACAAATCTATGCTACAACATTAACTGATTATATTTTAGAGACTTCATTTATCTGACAGTGTAGTTAGATATTAACCTAAATTATCAAAACAGAAAATCTATAACCTACCAATACCCACTTATAAATGTTATAAGAGGATTTTTATGCTTGTTAATAATCTATAATTTGAACAAAATAATACATCAGTGATTTAATAAGCATCATATCTTATGATCAATCACTATTGTCCGACTGATTGATGGAGTGAACCAATCTTAAGGATTGAATTAACCGTCTACATCAACCTTTCATTATAACTCTTCCTCAGGATTGGATTTTCTTGTTACCAACAAAGAAACAGTTTTTAGTACTAGAAATTTATATTTGATTAAATACAGACATGAAAATGCTGTAGTTTCCTTATTGTCATTGTGTTTCAAGTTCTAATTTAATAATTTTTCAATGTACAGTTAATTAAACTTAAATTGTTTTTAAGCACTAGTTTCATTGCAGGATAAAGATAAAGTCGCATGTACCTTTTTTAAAATGGGTCTCATTTTGATGTGTTTCAGGAAAAGAATCTATTTAATTGATTTCTTTGATTTTCATGACATTTGAAAGAATTAGTTAAAGCAATCAAGTTTAATTTCTAACATTTTACTGGAATTGTATTTACAAATGTACATTTGTTCAAAACTTTAAAATCCAATAACCATATTACATTTACTTGGTATCTCAGAAATGTCGTTTTGCAATCTTCAGACAAGGAAGTAATAATCAGCATCTCTTATTGAATTATTTCAGCCTAAGGCAGCCCCTATGAGGACACTCAATCTGAACGGTCATGTTGGTTTTGACAGCCTCCCAGACCAATTGGTCAACAAGTCAATTAGTGGAGGTTTCTGTTTTAATATCCTATGTCTTGGTGAGTATAATGTAAAGGGTCTTTTTGTAAGTTTTCACACACTTATAAAAGCTAATCTGAACATGCTGAAAGACCATATATTTTGGGGGCTTATTTTATTTCTGAGATTTTGCCATGCCTTTGACTAAGTCATGCCTTTTCCAAAAATATCAAGTTGAAGGGAACCCTTAATGTTAAGTGAAATGTATTTGGTGTGCCTTTGAAATAAATTTATAAGCTAAAGGAAAAAAAAACCATAGCCCCTCATTTCTAAGGTGATTACATAAGCCATATCTTATCAGTCATGGTTCATTGAATTTGAAAATTTTGCATAGGTTACATGTCAAAGGGTTGCTGTTTATATTTCGACATTTGTATTAATACTTTCAAAATAGCATACAGGCAAGACACATTTCTGTATAAACAGTTTATTGTATGTTGTCCATATGATAGTAGGGGAGCATGTCTGTCTTGTACACAGTTAGTTTCTGGTCAATGTAGGTTTACCACCAAATCGGGTCCCATCAACTTTGAACTTAGTACACATGACCATTATGATTTTAACTTTTCAGTCTTTTATGACACCATTAGGGTTTCTACATAAATGTTACATATCTAAATCACTAAACAGAGAACTGTAATATTTTACTGATATCTATTTTTAGGAGAGACAGGTATTGGAAAGTCCACCATGATGGATACTCTCTTTAATACTCACTTCGACTCTACACCTAGTACACATGATTTACCTGGTGTAAAACTGAAGGCCAGCACATACGATAAGAATCCAAGTACAAATCAAACAGATGAAAATAAAATCAAATCACATGCATGTGGTAAGAAAAATTGAATTTTTAAAGTGGTTATAAATAGGTATAGATTGAGATTTATTGATACAAATGTACATGCAGACAATATCAAATTGTAGAATGAAACAAAGTATAAATGAATTTCAAAAATATTACATCTAAAATAGTTTAATCTGCTGTAATATTTGTTGACATTGTAGGGATACAAAATGTGTCAGTTTGTCTGTTGGATTCTGGAAGAAACAAATTCTTCCAATATATTAATTTAGTTTTTGCACATTATTTATACTAACTGTCATGTGCGTTGATCATGTGACATTTCTGATGACTTAAGGTGGTACCCAACACTTTCACTAAAATCAATTTGGCTCGTTTAATTTTCATAAAATTTTGACAATGTATTTACTTTGACAAAAATATAAAAATTTCAAAAATTTTGAACCAACCGTTTTGTCAGAAAAATTACACTGGTTATATAGCAGTTTGACAAACAACAATTTTGATCATTGAGAAGCTTGATATTCCCTTTACAACACAACGTATTTAAAACATTTAGCTGACTTTACAGAGTTATCTCCCTGTAGTGTTAGGTACCACCTTAATACCATATAAATGATCAAAAAAATGACCACTGCATTTTCATATTATTACAGAATTACAAGAAAGCAATGTGAGACTGAAGTTGACCATCTGTGACAGTGTTGGTTTTGGGGACCAAATAAACAAAGAAGACAGGTACAAATGTACATTAATAATGTTGTTTACAATGTTGTCACAACAACCAACAGGCTACCACATGACCATTCACCTTATTGCTATTTGTCCACCATTACTGGACATCACAAAGGTTCCCTTTAAATTTTGAAGTCATAATACAAAATATCTGACACCACAATCATGACAATGGAAAAGTGAGTGCTGTCTGACATCTATAGTTCAAGCCGAGCAGATTCTCTAGTCAAAAGGGTCAGATTTCTTAAAGTGATAAGGAGTATTGAGGCAGTGAAGAAGAAATTCAATTTAAAAAAAAGAAACACATGATTAGAATAGTTTCATAAATTTTAAAGCTTTGTTTGAAATTATAATTATGTCTTTATTATGGTAAAGATATAAATGTAACATCATTATTCAATCGTATGAGGCAGAGACAACCGAATATTTGTGAGTTTTATGGAGTTTCCCCTTTACACAACAAACCTCAGTAATGACAGCAACTATTTGTTATCTCTCATATTTAAAGATGAAGCATAATAATTGTTTTTTACCTATCAAAATACTAGATTTGCTCGTTCTCATGAACAGTCCCCTATATAAATTGAAAAAATACAAACTTTTTTTTAAAGTATTGAGATGTTTAACAATCAATCCTCATTGTTCTAACTTATTTGATCTCAAGAGAAAACTTAAATAATAGTTTATTTCCCCTTTCAGCTGGAAGCCATTAGTTGATTACATAGACAGCCAGTTTGAAGTATATCTACAGGAGGAGCTTAAGATCAAAAGATCTCTTCATAACTTCCATGACACTCGTATCCATGCCTGTCTCTACTTTATTGCACCAACAGGTCACTCGTAAGTAATAAAATACCTTTATTTTGTAATAATTCTTCATTGCTCTAGTAAATCATAGGAAAGACAACTAAAAATTTGATTTCTTTGCTTGTTTGTACTTTAATGCATTGAGTATAAGTACAATGAAGTATATTCTATACTACTTATATTTAGACTTGAAATAATGATGATAGTTGGATATCTAGCTGTGCTGGCCACAGTTGTTTGTAACATAATGATGGAATTTGTCTTTGACCAGATGTAAACATATGATGTAAATTATGCACATGAAAACAAGTTGATGTCAAACATATTGACATTATTCAAAAGTACTACACATATATTCTTGTGTGTTTAAATTTCGATGTACAGATACATATTTGAAAGTTAAAGTTTTTATTAAATAATAACTCCAAATTTACAAATAGATAAATCAAACTTATTGGAGTAAATTTAATAATTGTCTTTGATTTCTTTTTTTATATTATGTCAATGGTATTTTTTCAGACTGAAAGCATTGGATCTTGTAACAATGAAGAAATTAGACAGTAAAGTGAACATTATCCCAGTGATAGCTAAGGCTGATACCATCACTAAAGCTGAACTACAGAAGTTTAAAGCTAAGATCATGACAGAACTGATGTCTAATGGAGTACAGATATACCAGTTCCCTACTGATGATGAAACTGTAGCTGATACTAACAAAGTTATGAATGTAGGTATTGTATATTTAGCTTTAGAACTGAAAATAGTGAAGCAATCACATTACTTGATAAAATATAACTTTAAATGCCTGCAACTGCTTAATTGTAAATTAAGAGTTTTTTGTGTGTATTATATATTACCATTGTTGAAAATGGACTTATGTGAAATTGTTACTGCAGGTTCATGAAATGGTGCAAACAAATAATGCTATCAATATCTAAGATGTGAATTTTTATGTTTGCCAAACCTAAATGTTCACAATTTTCATTACAGTAAGAACATTTCAAAATATCTGAATTTACAATAATACTCATGTACATGATTTAAGAAATTTAAATTTATAATTTTTTTTAGTGAACAATATTATAGAAAAGAACGTTTTGTGATATTTAACATTGACTAAAATATTTAAGAAAAAAGTTATTAAATTGAACTTACGGGTGATAAATGCTCTTCAATACATAGAAAACCTCAGCAACAGACTATTTCATGAATATTTACCTTTATTTTAGTCTCATTTACCCTTTGCTGTAGTAGGCAGTAGTGATGAAATAAAACTTGGAAACAAGATGGTTAAAGCTAGACAGTATCCATGGGGAACAGTACAAGGTATGTTCATTTCTAATTATTAAGAAGAGGTATTGTACCAATAAGGAGATGCAGTTTGTTGTAGGGGATCTGAGATGTATTGTGATCTATAGTTGGGATGTCGAAGATATTTAAAAAAAAAAAAAATGTTTTTAGGTGTAAATATATACATGTAATTTGAATTTTTCTATGTGGTCAAGGACAAGTTCATGTTAAATATTAATGCAATTTTACATGTTTATCACGATTTCAATAAGTCTACAATGCAAGTATGACTTTTATTAGTTATGTTTGATATTTATGGAATTATATATCTGAATTTATTTTATATGTGCATTGAAATTCATATCTTTTTTACAGTTGAAAATGAAAATCATTGTGATTTTGTCAAACTGAGAGAAATGTTGATCAGAACAAATATGGAGGACCTAAGAGAGAGCACCCATAAAACTCATTATGAACTGTACAGAAGGAACAAACTACAGGATATGGGTTTCTCAGAATCAGAATCTCAAAGGTTAGTTTCAATTCATTCCTTAAGATTGTTATCAAATGAAGACGATAAATAACCAATTTGCCTATTTCTTTTAAATATGATGCAAAAATAAATATTTAATTTTCGGAACATTGCAGATTTTAGTAAAGCTGATTATTTGATTAAAAAATTCAAACCAAATAAAATATATTTATTGATGAAACCTGGAATAATAATAGATATTTATTTATCACTCAATTCAACAGAAAATGTGCTGGAATTCAAGTAACTGTGTATAGATTGTTTAGTTATAAGGTTATTTTCTCACAGTCAGCCTTATGCATACATTTTAAAATTTAGAGGAATCCATTGGTTTTTTTTTGTTTAATATTTGTTTTTATTTTGTGTAATAATAACTTTCACTGGATACAAATTAGTCAACATATTTTTGAAATATCTTAAAATTTAACAGCAAGTCTTACTTGTGAACCTTTCAATTTACAGTCTGTCTGAAACATATGAACTGAAAAGACAACAACACTTAACTGAACTGAGCAGGAAAGAAGAAGAGATGAGACAAGCTTTCGTTATCAGAGTGAAAGAAAAGGAAGCTCACCTAAAAGACACAGAAAAGGAGGTAATAAAAGCATATAAATGTCAAGTTACCTTACAAATAACTTTTATGTGCTGAGTAGTCTATTATAGTACTTCATCAACTAGCCTGCCAACACTGAGGTTGTGAGTGCCTTGGATTGCAAATTTTATCTGTGTTTTTTGCTAGGCATTATAATTTCCTCCACCAATAAAAACTTGCCACCAAAAATACTTTACAGTGCTTAAAGTGCAGTTAATCACCAAAATTAATCAATCATGTGCCCTGCTGTTGTTAGAATGTCTTCATCCTTTTTGTTTATCACAATAAAGTCGATACACTTGAAACTCTAAATTGATATAATATTAATGTCTCATGATCATCAATTTATTTGATAATGAAAAGAATTATCATAATAGCACATTTATTTTATTTAGATACTTTTAGGAATGGCATGAGATTTGGAAACCACTTTTTATATAAAAAAAAAACAACAGAAAAGAGATACCAAGAGGACACTAAAAACTTATCAAATTAAAAAAAGTTTCTGTTTATATTTAATACATTACAAGGCCAGACATGTTACTGTATTAAAAAAAAAAATGTTAAATGATATTTTTTTTTCAGCTGCACGACAGGTTTGATGCATTGAAGAAGAAACATGCAGAAGAAAAGAAGAAATTAGAGGACAGTAGGAAGAGATTAGAGGATGAAGTAAATGCTTTCAATGACAGAAAGGTGGCCTACCAACAGCACTCATCTACCCTGGGCAAGAAAGGAAAACGATAAACATTAAATTACAATACAAATTATAGTACTGCCAAAATTGACAAGTTACTGATATTATTGGTACAGATACAAAAGACTTCAATAAGTTGTAGTTTAAAGTCTCTTAAGTTATTATGAAGTTGGCATAGATGGCAATATTCTGAATTGAAGTAAACTTTAAACAGGGTTTTTGTTTAAGGAGGGATTTCTTCTTCTTCTTCTATTTTTAGAGTTAGAAAAAAGAAATGTATTACAGGGCAAGAATTGTTAACATTTTTTTGCTTTCACTTAGAAATTTGAATTTAGAAAAGAATCTTTGATGGATTGAGCATTTCCCAGATTTAGGCTGCTTAATGAAGTTTTACTTGTGCAATTAAGGAAACCAAATCACGGTACTAAAGTCTTGCCATTAGATCAATTACAAAGCAATCATGATTGTATTGTTTCATTAGAACATTAAAATGTTATCCACCACATAGTATTTCAGCATTGATATTGTACTTATATTTTAAATGTTAGTTAGATATAAGTAGTCTTCATGTATTATTTTATTCCTTATACTCTGATGTATATTTGAACTTATTTTCTATACATTTTTTACTATTTAAATCACTGACCCTAGGCAAAAAATGACCAAATTAAACTTTCATGAACAAATAATTTCAGGGGGGATAACTCTAAATCTTCTGTTAAAAAAAATTAATTGAAAACATGTTTGGTTTAAAAAGGAGAGTGCATAATTTAACACTTTTACATGTGTCATTCTCAAAGGCAAAATCAAATTGTTTTTATTGAATCTCAGTTTCTAATTTATGTGCTGTCTTTTGTTTAAAGTGTATACATGATGCTATCTAGATGGTATAGCATAATAATATTATTTAAAATTGATCATGTATGTACATTTCCTTACTTATTAATGTAATTTTGTGTATAGTACATGTATAAAATGGTTAGTGAATAAGAGTACTATGAATTCTATGTGTTTTTGGCTTTCTTTATGTATTTTTAAAATGAATTTTCTATTCAAGATGAAAAGGTGTCAAATTTGTTTCTCTTCTGATAATGATGTTACCATATTGTTGACAATCTTTGATGTCTTAGTTTTAGTGCTTATTTTAAAATGACCAGTTTTCACAGCTTTCACATCTCATCTCCAAAACCATTTGCATTTATAAATGTTTGTCTTGTCCAGTATAAACTTTTACTATGCAAATTTAACATGTGTCAATGTATTTCTAATTTGTGCTGATGTTTTTGTATGCATTTTGTATCTAGTCACTATAGCTTTTGTTTAAAACAAACAAAAAAATATCATCCTTTGTTTTGTTATTTATGTTTCCCCGAAATCTTAGCTGACTTGAATTTAAAAGAGTTTGCAATTTATTAAACAGTTGCATCAGAAAAACGAGATATTCCTGTGATATTTACATTTTTTCAATATAAAACTTGTTTTAGGTGGCATTAAATCAGGAGTCGAGAAAAATAACCCCAAAGAAATAGTTGCAATATATTATTTCCTTAGGCCTATAAAAATTGCCTGGAATTTAACAGTTATTAGATATAGGAAGATGTGGTGTGAGTGCCAATGAGACAACTCTCCATCCAAATAACAATTTTAAAAAATAAACCATTAAAAATCAATGTACGGCCTTTAACATGGAGTCTTGGTTCACACCGAGCAACAAGCTATAAAGTGCCCAAAAATTACTAACTTTAAAACCAGTTATAGCCACTTAGCTCTTGAAATGCTAATGTAAATATTTAACACTCCTAAGGGAGCTTGCTTTCACCAATCCTTTCAACAATATATAGTTTGAGTTAATTGGGTCTAGCATGACTAAAATAAAAGATAGATCTGTCTTCAATCTAACAGTTACAGTATAACACTTGTACCTCTTTATCATTTGTATAGAAAGCACATAAAATCGGCAAAAAACCTTCTAAAATTTGTCTTAAAATCACCAAATCTTTAATTCTACTCCATTTTCTTAAAAAACAATATATTGTTGACACATAAATTTCTGTTTTAATGATATAAAATAATCATTGGGTCACCGACTTCGTTTTTTGTCTAACAATCAATTTGTTACCTTATTGGTAGTGAAAAACGTCAAAAATCAACGTTTTACAATTATTTCGACGTTTTGTTAGATTTTTTCACAAAGAACGCAACTTTGAATGATGTATACTGTAAAAATGAAGTCGGTGACCTTATCTTGATTTTGCAAATGATAATTGAGATAAATGCATTTTTATTTCGATTTTCAGTTGAAGTTCATCGAGCCAGAGTTGTATGCCAAATATTGAAATCTAAGACATAGCCCATTTACTGTACCTTAACTGAATTTTTTGAAATCTTTGTCTCAGGTTTGAAGGGATAAATGCGTTCAACATTGTCACACAAGTGAGTGACAATTTGGAATTATTTAGTGAGAGAGCATCTATCTAGTGGAAGTTGAAGAATACTGCTATCTTCTTTTCCTCCTTCCTGAAAAGTTCCTGTTTGAAGTCAGCCTCACTCTAAATTTTGTAATATGGTAAACATAAATTTCAATGACATACATATTTGGAAATTTATAAAAATACATTTGATTTACCAATCCTGGTAAAATAACATATCGCCAAAAGTTTTTAACAGAAGCTACTCAACTGGTGTCAATTGTGGAGCAATACCTGTTTACCCCTGAGCTGCCATTTATTACCTTTTTGGAGAAGTTGTGTTACAATTCTTTATTTCTCTTTAGTGTTGCTCAATCTACGATTTTGTAAAATATTTCCCAATACCTACGATGTTAACGTTGGCCAATCCAAAGTTTATGCACTCATGTTTGTATTTTCTTTCATCCGTGTTACCTTTTCTTCATTGTTTGCTTTTGTATTGCCCCTTTATTTCTTTATACCGTTGCAGAATTCACTTTTCAACCTTTCTTTGTTTATCAGGATATGCAGCGAAATTAAAAAGCTAAACTGATAATGAAAAGAAACAGTCATAATCAGGACAATACTGTTTGACTGTACATGCTGAAACCTTATTCCAAAACAGGATATCACATCCTAATGTCTGACTCAATTTCCTCGAAGGATAAATATTGCTGTTCCTTATCAGCCGTCTTTAATACCTATAAATTGTACATTTATAAAACTGTTTACAAAATATTGAATTTTTGAAATACTAAGGCTTTTCTACCTCAGGCATAGATTACTTTAGCTGAATTTGGCACAACGTTTTGGAATTTTGGTCATCAATGCTCTTCAACCTCGTACTTTATTTGGCCTTTTTAACTTTTTTGGATTGGAGCGTCACTGATGAGTCTTTTGTAGACGAAATGCGCGTCTGGCGTATATACAAAGTTTAGTCCTGGTATCTATGATGAGTTTATTTGTAATTCCCCTGGTGCATATTTTGACTATTTGAAGCTCTGCTGTGATGCCAGAGGTCAGAAAAAAGCAAACAAGACAGAAAAGAAAATGGCAAAGCGATGACTTGGAATGTTAAAATCTGTGTGACTGTTTAATAAAACGACGATCTTTTTCAAAATTCTATGTTCGTCTTTTCCAAACAATAGCGTTTCACTATCAATGTGTATGTTCATATTTATAAGATAATCTTTGGTTATGATATAGGTGGGAACAGCAGAACCACACTAGCGTTTAATATCATTCCTCACTACATGTCTCCTATAATAGTCAGCATTTAGGAAACTGCGTTAGTGTCGAAGCCTTGGAATGCAGTATATAAAAATGTTTGGACCCTTCACCGTAATATGTTGGAGATCTAAGTGATTACCACATTTTCCGTTTAGTTCAGTGTTCAACCTGTTACATTTCCTTCGTTAATAAAAGGTAGAATAACAAATAAACTCATCATAGATACCAGGATTAAAACTTAATATTTATGCCAGACGCGCGTTTCGTCTACAAATTAGTGACGCTCGAATCATAATATGTTGTAAAAGGCCAAATAAAGTACGAAGTTGAAGAGCATTGAGGACATACAACTACCGAACTCCAAAGAAAACGGAAAGTCCTTTTTACAAATGGCAAAATCAAAAACCCAAACACTTCAAACAAATGGAAAACAACGTATATTCCTGACTTGGAAAATGCATTTTTCCACGTAGAAAACGATTGATTAACCCTGGTTTTATAGCTAGCTAAACCCCTCACTTGATCGCAGTTGCGTTAAATTCCTTTATATTGACAATAACGTGTGAGCAAAACAAATAGACATTATAGGTACACGTATAAAAAAAAACACCAAACCAGTTTCTGTAATAACAATATGCACAATTCAGCTGACTACAGTTTTCACTTAGTTTGTATATTAAACATGGATATGCAGCATTTAATCCTCAGTAAACTACTATTGCCACTTTTTTAAAGGAGCGTTCCGTACGAATAACCTTAGAAATGTTTTATTGTAAAATGATAGAATGCCAGTGCTTATAAATATCAGACAAGAAGAAACGGTATGTTAACGGTTTGAACAGGTATAGGCAAGAGGTGATAATACTTGTACCACATGGAACTAGATCTGAAGCGAGAGACTAGATCAAATAAAACCATCCAAATTTTCTATTTACATTTGCAGTCAAACTCTGTGTTGTATTCCATCTTAAAAGATCTTTGAATAAATTCTACTTTATATTAAGGAAGAATATTTCCCTGGCAAAAACTATTAGCATGTAACCACATTATATGATGATGTTTTCAATAGACTCAGTTATCACGCCTTAATGCTCCCTGTTCAGATTTTGAGTTTGAGGGTTCATAATACCAGGGCATAAAGTGAAAAGTAAAATCACAAAAAACCTGAACTTCGCGGAAATTCAAATTGGAAAGTCCCTAATCAAATGTCAAAATCAAAAGCTCAAACACATCCAATGAATTGATAACAACTATCATATTCCTGATTCGGTAAAGGCATTTTCTTATGTAGAAAATGGTAGACTGAAACTGGTTTTATAACTAGCTAAATCTCTGACTTGCACGACAGTCGCATCATAAGGATGACACCCCAAAGATCTTGCATGACAGACGTATTGAGATTTCAACATCTTCCGAAACAACCACATATTATTCCCAAAAGAAGTTGTTGTGATATTAATGATATATATCACTAATACATTTATGAAATAATCCTATTTAAAAAAAAATGAGGCTCATAACACTTGAATGATAAACGTCAAATTTAGCAAGGCTTATTCTTTATTTTCAGATAACGAATGACAACTTTATTGAACAGTTATTTCAAATTTGAAAATTAAATTGGAGCTGTTGTTAAAGTGTAAATGATTTTTACTGGTCTCCAGTTGCTAGAAAATATTTTGACTTACAAGTCGTTCGATATACGATAAAATGTCACTTGTAATTACTTTTACAAAGACGATCTCATTTTTTGAAATACTTGATATGTTTTATAGCTTATCTGGGAAAGACATTGTCAAACTACTTCAATATCCTTCTGTCATCAGAAATTTTATGTCATAAAAATATATAAAACGCTAAATTCATTTTTCAATATACAACTGAATGTATGATTATTGTTATCAAAATAATTCTGAAACCATGCACTGCTGTTGTTTTAATTGTTAAATATGTTTCAACATATATATCCATATTGAAGTCAAGCTGAATATTTCTTGATTGGAGCTTAATCGCTACATAGACTATCTCAGACCATGATCATATTTTATAAGATTGTAGCATACGAATTTTAAGAAGAAATTAAATACACGTTGTCATCTAGATTTAAAGTTTAAATTTATTATTATTACTTGTCCACTAAATAAGAACCATTTTGCACATAAGGAAATGCCTGTATCAACTCAGGAATATGACAGTTGTTCCCTATTCGGTAGATTTGTTTGAGCTTTTGATTTCGACATTTTGTAAAGGAATTTCCGTTTTGAATTTTGTCTTGAAGTTCGTTTTTTTGTTGTTTTACACTTTAATGTTAGGATTCAAAACTAGCACTTACTGCAAATTCAGGGTAACAGTAATTTACATATTTCAAATCGCATAAATCTCATAAATCTAATAAATCGAATAGGAAGACGAATCAAAATAACATCATTAGCCGATGGAATCGCATATTTGTAGAATGAGCAAGTCAGGTTTATCTACAGGATAATCGTCTCCTGTTATTCATGCATTTCATATCTATGCTTAGTCGAAACGTTACCACGGAATCATTGAAATTTTTAAGTTAAATATTTCTATATGTCACAATAGAAACTAACTTTAGCACTATCGACCACCCTAAGCACCTACGAAAGAGGGACGAAAGATACCAAAGAGACAGTCAAACTTATAAATCGAAAATAAATTGATAACGCCATGGCTAAAAATGAAAAAGACAAACAGACAAACAATAGTACACATGCCACAACCTAGAAAAATAAAGAACAAGCAACACGAACCCAACTAGTTGTGATCTCAGAGGCCCCGAAAGTGTAAGAATATCCTGCTCCACATGTGGTACCCGTCGTGCTGCTTATGTGATAACAAATCATGAAATGGAAGGGGATTGTAGTTACGACGTAAGGAACATATCCGATATCATTTGCGAAACGGTTATTCAATAACGGTCATCCACTCGTGATGGTGTCCGCAAAATTTACGAAGAGATGATTTCAACCTCACCATTTGGAACTCTTGGTTTAATAGCGTCCTAGTGAGCAGCAACCCTCTATCAAGAAAACTATTTTAGGAAATGTAAGCACGCGAATATCGTATCAATTGGGAGATATATACCCCGTATGCAGGTGCTGCTGGAATGTTGCTACTTAGAAATGGAAAGTTCTAAATTGGAAAGCTGAAATTATCTCTTTTGTCGTAAAGTTTTGTTTTCAACCGACCCTCATTGTCAATTTCTAGATGTAAGTCAAGATATGAAGCTGACTTAACTGTAGTATCCTTTATCTCTAGTTCGATGGGAGAGTTGCGTTCCACATAGTCACCAAATTTTGAATTATTTAGTGAAAGAACATCATCTATATACTAGTAGCGTAAAGTAGTGTTAAAGGATACAGCTAACTTTCTTCCTAAGAAGTTTCTGTATGAAGTCAGCCTCATAATAATAAAGAAACAAGTCGTCAAGTAGAGGGCACACTGTGTTTCCATTGGAATGCCGACAGTCTGTTGATGAAAAGTCCACATAGACCAAAAATCATGTAATTCAGTATGCAGATTCTAAATAATTCTAAACTACAGATACAAAAATCAACGTTTACTGTTGACCTTCATTTGTAAAATATGTGATTAATACACTGCATGATGTAAAGTAACAAGTAGATGGTGTACCTTGTGGATCAGCTGTTTGCCGTAAAAGCAGATAATTTTACTTACCATGCCATCACATCAATGCAAATTTTAATAATGCATGGTAAATAAAAACACACAACACAGATACCTGGGTTGAATTTTGAACACCAGACGCACGCGCGTTTCATAAAAAGTACTCACCAGTGACGCTCGAATCAAAATATTCTTTACAGTTTAAATAATAAAGATATTTAAAGAGCATTTAGGTCCAAACATTCCGAAAGGTTTAGCAACAAATAGCTATTCCTCTGGCAAATTTTTGTTTAAACAGTTGCAAACAAACTTTTACACTTATGCCCATATCATTGACACTTCATGTCAACACACACATGTAAACGTGCAAACTACGGAGCTGGTGCTATCACCGGGGAGGAAACATTCGCCAGCAGCTGCATCGACCCAGTGGTTGTAAATAAACTCATCATAGATACCAGGATGAAGGTGAAATTATCATTCTTTATGACAGACAAAAACAGCAATATCAAGATAAATATGCTCATCTTATATGTTCATCTAGTAAATATCTTTGCAGGTTCAATTTCAGGATACAATAGCTTATACAATTTATCAACATATTGCAAAATGTCATTATAATACGTTGGAAGTAATATAATAAAGACAAAGACTCAAACAATATTTTATAATTAATATTGATACAATACATAACACAGACATATCAAGATCTATACTATTTTTATGAACACAAATATATTGCTACCATGCCGTATCTTTATCTTGAGGTACAACCATCAGAATTTTCTGTATTAGAACAGTCACTTTATCTAAAATAAAAGGTTTCATTACACAATTAATATTTCGCTAGTTATTTTTGAATGTTTAATATACAAAAATACAGAATCAGTGAAATGTCAACGCTTTATTTTCTCTGCTTCATTTTATTTTGTGTATTTGCAAAAAAAGGGAAGTGTAAGATATACATTTCTTTTCCAAATGTCGTAACCTCCGTATAATCCAACATACCAGTTTTGCTAATGTGACCTTAGAAAAAGCCTAGACGTTGTTAACCAATTCAGGATTAATGGCTTTACTGTCGAATAATACCTTAACAAGCATCAACGGTGATTTTTAATGCATATATTATCTGTACTGATTCTAAGCAATTGTTTATCATTACTTGTGATTGGACAAACGACTCGGATTCCACAACGGAATACTTCTAGCACATTTTCAAAAACGGTTAACAATTGATCGTAAAACAAACAAATACAACTTGTGCATTACCATAACATTAACCACATTCACAATTACATTAAACACATACTTACAATTTAATCTTTCAAACGATTTGGGTTTGGATTTCCAACCAACACCAATTATATAGAATGGAATGCCTAGAGCCATTATCAAAAGTGTTGTTAGACTTTCATTTGGTCTCTGCACAATTGTCATTGCAAGTAATACAATACTGATTAAGAAAAGGAATATCGGGAGCAGTATTGGCAACTGAAAGAGAAAAAATACAATTACTTAAATACTATTGTCCATTTATAAATTGATTAAGAAAAGAAACCAATACCTTAGATGGATTTGATCATTACTTTAATTTCCCTTCTGGTCTGACATAAAACATTACATGTGTTTCTGTTCTTGTATATATACGTTATTTGCTCGAATACTCGGCTTTAAAAGTTTCTTCTGAATATATATCAAATTAAACCATCAAACGAATGCAATTTAGACAGTGCTATTTTCATTTTATACAGTTTTCTCTTCCTCGTTTTTCAATAGGATTATCCTTGACTCTTGAGTTGGTTGACCGTTCTTGAATATCCGTTCTACAGATGATATAATATATGTTCCATATGTCGTAACAACAGTCCCGTTCCCTTTTCACTAATGTGACCTACCGAATAAGACTTTATACCGGATTTGAAATAACATGAGCAATACGGCTGGTGCCACATGTGGAGCAGGATCTGCTTAGCCTTCCAGAGCACCAGAGATCATCCCAATTCATAGTGAGGTTCGTGTTGCTCAGTCGTTGATTTTCTATGTTGTGTCTTGTATACTTTTATTTGTCTGTTTGTCCTTTTGTTTTTTTAGCTAGCCATGGCGTTGTCAATTTACTCTCGATTTATGAGTTTCATTGTTATCTTTCGCTCCTTTTGAGTTTTATTTCTACCTGTTATTCTCTGATGCCTCTTTTTTTTTAACAATGTATGGTAAATTTAGTACCCCCCGCACACTATTTATTATTAAATCATTATATTGTGCTATAAATTACACACACTGCTGGGTAAAATATATTAATTAGCACAATCGGAAGTTAAGTCAAAAAGCTTATACATATAAACATTTGAATTTACAATAGACGTGCCTGTTTGTAAAATACATCAAAGGTCCATGATTTGTAACAGGAAGCAGAATAAAAAAACACACTGGACTATCTTTAATGTCACTGTTTCATCTGTATTATTTAACGTTTTGTTTCAATAATACCAAATACTCTATAATGTTATCACGAATATGGGTTGCTCGTGTCAATCAAATTATTAAGAAAGGCAACAGTAGTATACCACTGTTCAAAAGTCATATCAACATAACAGTTTTGTTGTATTTAGAGTTACAGCAATTCAGGTAGTGTAAATTGGGAATAAATTTAGAATTTCGCAGTTATCTCCTTCTAATTTCAATGTTATTTCTAAACATGTCATTTACATGATCCTCTCATTAGTACTATTCATGAGCCAGTTTGTTTTAAATATTGAAAAAGACGTTTATGTAAATAATAATTGGTGTCTTAAAAAATATGATTTGCTCGAAATGTTTACAATAAATAATGCCGAATGCAAGATAAGAACATACCTTTATTGGTCGTTTTAAATCTGGTTCTTTGTATCGTAGATAAACCTGACCAGCAAAGACACACGTAAGAACTGTACAAAAGCTGAATCCCATCATTTCAATAAGGTAGAATATATTCTCAAATCCCTGCATGATAATTGTCAGGACCAACTACAGTCAGAAGAATAACAAGCGTTGTCAAATTCATTCAATTAAAAGAATCAAACCCAAACTTGTAAAAACTATGCTCAAATAAACTATATAATTTCACTTTGTTAACGTTTATATTACTAGTATCAGATAAAATATATCATAAAAATATGTCCTTTCTTAATTTTAGATATTATACCGAAGTATGAAGAAATATCATATATATAAAGAGACAACTCATGTGGGAAATAAACAATTGGATTGGCATTTACTATTTAGAAGTCCAAAACGAGTTATACGAGGTGCTCCGACATGGTAAGCATATTTTCACCAGAAAGAAGCTTATGAAGTTTCGATCACCAAGGGAATCATCTGTCACATAGTAGATTCTTACTTATTGACGTGATTCAAATGATACATTTCAGCTTTAAATTGTAACTTCATAATACTTTACTATAACTAAGATAGTAACTTCTGTTGAGTGAGTTTAGATGTTAGCACCAGTAGTCACTGAATAGTAGAACGTATGAGATGAAAAACGACCTTGAAAATAATGAACTTGAAGTAAATAAACTTACAATTATTAACAGAGAAGGAGCTGGTGTAAGGAAACGGCAGTTAATCATTGAAATGATACTAGGCAAATGATTGTTTTTGGCACCAACGAAAAACAACCTGAAAATAAAAGTATTTACTTGTGTCATTGCATATCATATCTGATTAGCTCCTCCAAATACCTCATTAACATACAAATATAAAATTAGTATGTATCATCAATATACAAAGTTAAATAACAAAAATATCGGACTCCTAGGGAAATTCTAAACGGAAAGTCCCTAACCAACTGGAAAATCAAAAACACATCAAACGAATATATAACAACTGTTATACCGGTATTCCCGACTTGGTACATGCATATACAGAACCATACCTGCCAACTTTTCAAAATGCTCATGGGCGTTTGGCTCTCGTATTCCTACAAAACCTTAAAGCAACCATAGTTTAGCGATGTTCAAATTGACCGCGTAAATCGAATAGAAAGAGACACATCAAGATAACAAACAAAAGGGAATATTTTGAGCTCCAAGAAGAACAGTTAATACCACAGATTGAGCTTGCTTTGCTATACTTGTACCATCCGCCATGCTTATTGACAGTCAGACAAACTGTCACAATTTGGAATAGCACACGTTTGGTGAACTTATAGTACAGGGAACTATCCAGGTATTCGACTATCTAAGATCGCGAAACACATGTATATTTTAAGTTGAGACACCTACACATCGTATCAGCTACCAGTTGTTGTCCAAATAATTATGAAATTGCATGCAATACCATCATTATCATATTCCCGATAATTACTGTTATCAAGTAGTTCGTCTATATGTATGTTGGAGCGTCCAAGGGCTGTATAGGCAATCGATGTCGTTTAAAACTTCCATTGTCGTATGTTGGAGTTTGTTTTTTGTTGCACTTCAGTGTTCCTGTGAATTTACATTGCTATACGACGGTATTTTGTACATCCAACATTGCTGCTTCTGTTATGGTTCCGGTTGGATAATCTGTTATGGCGTGTCGTTTGTAGTCCAAACAATTCATGACATCGTTGTTTGGACGATTGGTGTTTGCTGTTGGAATCTGTAAGTTGTTGTTCTGCAGTTTACATGTTGTGTCGACTATTATTATTATTTGTTTCTGCGTTTCTCTGTGATTCATGTTCTTGCGTGTGTTTGTGTCATATTTCTGTCACGTAGTGTTGTCATTTTAGCTATAACAAAGTTCAAACCACCATTTTTTTTAAATCAAAATGTCCTATACCATGTCAGGATAATGGCAATTGTTATCAAGAAGTTCGTCTCTATGTATTTTGGTGAGTGCAAGGGCTGTACTTCAATCGTCGTATGTTGGAGTTTTCTTTTTGTTGCACTTCAGTGTTCCTTTTTTCCTCTAATAGTTGATTTTGTTTCCATCAGATTAGTTTGTAACCTGAATTCCCTCAATCGCTTTATGACATACATTTGAGCACCGTTTACTTCTGTTGAATTTATTAACTAATTCGTGATATTGGTCATACAACTAACGTTATGTCAATTACAGTCGTTATTCCTCATTACTCTGTTGTATAAATTTATGTAAATTGTGCACACCCCTGTTAGCGAAGTCCACAAAATGTGAACACTCACGGGTTTAACGTATCAACTTAGGTATGTAGACATCATACGATGGAGAAGAGGGTATGTTACTTCCGAGAAATTTGAAGTCGAAATTTGAAAAAGAGAAAGTGTGAAAACGTTCGAAAGTGATACAGCGACAAAAGTAATTTTAATAAAAACTGGATTCTACGATTTTAAATTTCATTATTTCTAAACACTATTAATATTTTCCATACATTTTAGGATAAAGTGACCTATAACTGTTAATGTTTGTGTCATTTTGGTCTTTTGTGGATAGTGGTTAGTTGTCTCATTGGCAATCATACCATATCTTCTTTTTTAAAGTTAAGAAACGCAAATACATCAGAAATCTTTAGGATGACGAAGTTATTTGAAAAGTTCAATAAACCCGATGTCAATGACCACTCTTTGATTTCTTATTATGTAGTATACATGACAATCCGAACAATCACATGTCCTACTAAGATAATCTTTGATCTAAGCTTTGACCTTGAGATTCAAATATAAGCTTGATGATATACGATCATATTCCTATATAACAATAAACAGATATGATGTAAGACAAGGTCGCACTGACAATAGTGAAGGCATTATTGCATTCATTACAGTACACAGTAGAGTGAATAGACAAGGCGCCAATGCTGAGGAGGAACTGGAACAGTTTCAAAGTCTCGTCTATTCGCATCCTCAATTTTGTTTTAATATATATCTAAGATAAAGCTGAGAAATTTCTTTTGATATCTCTTTGGTTTGTAAAAATCATAACAATTCAGGTTTTGAGATCATATCTATGGTGTGCTTTGTCTGTGTGCCTTTTTGATTTTCTTGTTGGTATGTTTAATTGTGTTTATGGTGATTGGGATTGGTACAGTGTTGTCTACTGTATCCGTATTGGTGCTTTTGTCCATTGTGTCTGTTTTGTTTTGATCATACACATGAAACATTGTTGTCAATATAAACGAATTTTATGTGACTGTCATACAAGTCAGAGGTGTAGCTAGCTTTAAAGTAGGGTTTAATTCCTCATTTTCTACATAAGAAAATGCATGTACCAAGTCAGTAATATGATTTTTGTTATCTATTCGTTACATGTTTTTGAGCTTTCGTTTTTTGCCATTTGATAAGGCACTTTCCGTTTTGGATTATCCTCGATGTTCGGTATTTTTTGTAATTTTTACTTATAAATGTATGCAATAAGTGGTTAAGTTTAATAAATATATGAAAGCACGATGTTGGAAAAATTGAAGTCGCAGTTTTCAGTATTAATACGTCTTTGTTTGTTAAATGTAGATTAAAGGTTTAAACAATGTTTCAAATTATGTTTCAGACTGGTTTTACTATTGAAATATTGGAGAATATCAGTGATTATTGTATTTGATATCAATCAATAAAAAGAACATGTAGAACCTACACTATTTCTTTATACCATACAAGTCTGCTTTGTTTTGCCTGAGAAAACAACATGCAAATTCCGAACATCGACTTTACAGAGCCAGTGACGGATAAAGAAATTGTCACAAGGGGGCCCACTGACTGCCCTAAGAGAGAGCCTGCTCCAGTTATTCTTCATATTCCCTATATAATCAACCAACTTTTTCCACGCAAGGAAGCAGCCCCCATCCCTTTGCATTCGCCTATGAGAGCAATTCAAACTTATCAATTGATATCTGTCATACAATTTCAAGTTGTCGAATAACATTTGTTACTTCTTTTACATGATGTAGTTATATTTGTTTCATTAACATGCCATTAAGTAAATTGTATTTATATTTCCCATTTTTATGGATTGTTTTGATTTTATGCATTGTCCTGATTTTATGAGGTGTCCTGATTTGGCTGTTATGTTTTGACCTTTTGAAAGTTTTTGTTGTAAATACAGTAATCTTAAGAGATTAAAAGACTGATCGATGGGAGAATACAAGAAATTACGCGAGAACGCCACTTAAAAGACGTTAAACGAGAAAGGTAATTTCAAAGTATAAAGTCCTTTTTCTATAGAATCATTTGCGACATCAAAAGTATTGCTGTATTTACGCCCCTAATGAGTACCATAATCCCGTTTTTGTTGCACCTGTCAAAGAGTAAAATGTATTTGTTTTAATAACTTTTATTCTGTTGTGATAGATGTAGACTAAAGTGTACTTTTTGCACTTGTGATACTAAAACACTGTCTGACATTATAATAATCGTTCCACCATGGTCACTATCCTTAAAGTACACATGACATACCTTGACATTGATAAACTTGTGCCATTCATTGAACCCATTACAGATATAGCGATCAAAATCGGTATCAACCAAGTAATCTTTCCCACTGTATGTTCTGTGAACGTCTGAAAGATAAAAACAAAAACAGTCAACAAAAAGGTTAATGTACTTTAATATACTGTTGTCATTGGCTATGTCAAAACAAAGAAAGACAACAAGTATTAGAGTCTTAAATAAACATGTGATTTACAGAATATTACAATGTTATAAATATCTCATATTTGTGCTACCGATGGGGGCGGAATGTCTTCTAACAGTAGTATCGATCCCGTGGTTTTAAAAATTAAACAAAGACACCAGGCTCATAATATTTAATCCAAACAAAATCGTTTTGATTTTTAGATTTCACTGTCCTGTAACATTAGTTTTGACATTGCGTTAGGGTCATGCTTTTCTCGGGTTGAGTCTTCACACTACATTCCGTGAATGTGTACTATTAGAAACTTTATCTTTATTTGTAATTGGTTTTGAACTGTTTTTTCAGTAACAGCAAATACTCTAAGGTAAAAAAAAATGTTCTTCCTATTTAATTGTTTTGTGTACTTCCTGTTCAACTCATCGATGGGTCTTGTTATTTCAAAATGATGTTTGTAGTTTTTTTCTTAAGATGTGCGGTTGCACCACTGTCCCATAGTATGGGTACGTTTGAGCGACCACAATCATTTAAAGTCAACAGCCTATTCATTGGTTGTCTGGATAATTACCTCATTGTCCATTTTACAGCATCTCTTGTTTTATATGGATAAAATTAGGTGAAACTTCATATACCATTCGCCCGTTAATTAGGTATGCCCTACATACCACTTACGTTGGATGATGATTTTCGTATAATATTTAGTACATTTTTTTCAAAGAACCAGCAAAAGACTAAAATGTTTATTATGTAGGTAATAAATAAGTTTATTCGTGAGATTGATTTCAGAATTTGATTTTGTTTACTTTAAATAATGTAATGGTAACATCAAAGAGGCGTTCTATAACTTTGCCACTAATATCCTAGAGACTTACCACTGCAACAGCCGATGATTTGATAACCTCAATAGGTGACAACACAGAAAAATAAGCTATGTTTGCAACAATGTAAACTGTTGTCACTATTGACATAGAAATAATTATTGCACGTGGGAGATTCCTACAAAACAAGAAAGATAGTGTTAGTTTTTAAGCATTGCATCCTAAAATAAGAAGTGATTGAAATTCGTTCATTTTATAAAGTTAGGCAACAGTAGTGTACCGATTAATAAAGATAAAAAAAAAAAAAAAAAAAAAACGAAGAATGAAAATATGGCGTCGGCAAGGTAAACTTTGCCGACTACCATGCAGATATACAGTCTGCTTCAGTTGTGAGTGTCACCACCTGTTACAATTCCAACACATGTGATCAATAGAACAAAGCATGGAAACAGTCTCCAGTAAGTTGAGAAACCTGAATACTATAACGACCAACAAACTGGATAGATGAACTAATGAAAAGAGGAAAGAATATATCAAAGGGGAAAGTGAAATTAAAAGGTAGAGATTAAAAAAACGACAAGCTCATGACCAAACGAACAACAATAAAAACACGACGTCACACTACATCTGAATCTCAAATTGAGCAACACGAACCCCAACCAAGGATGATCTCAGATAATCGATGTTCTCAAGAGTAAGCAGCTTTTTTTTCCTCTTGTGGCAATCGTCGTGTTGCACATATGGTAAAAACAAATTCGGTGAGCGTCCGTAAAACTCTTGATAAGATGACACTGCTTTAACACTAGGGACACCTGGTTCCATAAATTTCTTGTGAGCAACAATCTGGTACCAAGAAAATCATGACACGAAATGAAAGCTCTGAAATATCGTATCAACTGGGAGATTTATATACACTATATACAGATGCTGATTGGATGCTGCTTCATAGAGAGAGGTACCATTCACAATTGGAAAGATGAAACAATCACTTTTGACGTACTGATTTGTTCGCATCTTTTCGTCATTATGAATTTCTTAATGTATTTCAAATGATGCGGAAGATTTATCGGCACAATTTTGGTACTTCAAACTATTCAACATCGCTTTTTTTATTCAGTTATCCAACTGTTGACTCAAGTCCAACTGATGCGTGGTGTGTAGACGAAACGCACGATGTCATTACGAAATCATAATCCTTGTTTCCTTCATGTATTTGTTAAAAATTGGTATCCTTTTTTTCAAATTGATGGGATGCATGTGATCAGCTATGAACTATTTAATTTAGGTTAGAAGATATCATTTTAATCGCGGAAAGTGAACTAATAAATATAAAAAGAAGAAAAATGTTGATCAACAATAACACTTCCAGATTATCTAAAGCTTATAGTCCACAAAATACAAGTTATCGAGAGAAAAAAGTGCAGATCAAACCTCGAAGAACATTCAATCACCTCTGAGATTCAAACTGGAATCTCAACTGAAAGTTTGTTTATCTATTGGGCCAAACGGCAACACTTCAATGATCTAAACCTTCATTAGGACCCAAACTTGTTATACTACATGATCAATCAAAACTGAAAAAATAACTTTTTGTGGGACATATTCGAACTGCAAAAAATACAAACACGATGATTTTGATAACGCGAAGCATAAATGGTAGAAGAATAAGAGATATATTGAAAATACACATACGTTCAAAAAGTAATAAGAGGCGAATTTACCTCCACAACTAACATTGATTGAAGTTTACCGGTTATCAAAAAGAGGCCGTCATTACTGGAAAATTCGAATCTCTTAACAAAGTGACCTACCAAAATCAGTAGTAAAAGCGATAGGTTAAAGATACTGACAGGCTAAGTAAGTAAATAAATAAGCAAATATGATGTTCTAGGACTACAACACAGACTAGGTATTTCTGACCAGAAGTACTAAGAAGATATGAATTATGAAAAATAAACGCTTAAACTCAAAACTTAAAGGTCCGGATGAACTTTATGTAGTCGGGTCAATTCTTTGCAAGGCTATGTAGCTGCGTTACAGCTGTTTTTCTAAATAGCTGAGGAGAACGATATGGACCATTCGACAATAGAAACATGATAAAGTATAAATAATGTTATAACTACTGGTACTCCCTAGACCTGTATTTGATTTAAGTTAAGTCATTGCATATACTTTTGGTTGAACTTGATCAGTGTCTGAAATACATTTGTGAGTGATGTGTTAGTATTCTTAAGATTATATTGCTAACAATACCGGTACTTAAAGATAAGATATAATCATCATGTCAACAATCCAAGTCTCATCATGAGAGTGTTATGAGAAAAGCCAATACTAAGATTATCACTGGTCACGTACAACTACCGTACAAGATTGATTCTCATAAATCATAGATTGTTTGGGTCTATGAATATTAGGAAACAATGAACTTTTTGCCGAAAAATAATGTTTGAAAAGTTATAACCATGAGAAACAGTCAGAATTGTGACCGAGTTTAAGATTTTAAATGCACAATACACTAGGCAGAATATTATATCCCTGATATCAACAGGTATGAGAGGACTTGATGAAAAAGTTCGAAAAGGTGATAAGATATTAGATAATTGTATGACACACTTACTTGTGAGGTTCTAAAAGTTCATCTGTGAGAAAATTAAGGTAACTCCTGAAGTATGAAAAGTAATTAAGCATGATAATAAGTACAATTGCATACAATACAAAAAAGTAAATCGTACAGAATTATCGTTACCATTTGTAAGCAAACTTTTAAAAATAAATCAATATTAAACAACATCATGTTTTGAATATAATGTCTCTATCAAAGTTAATGAATATGGGGAATGTGTCAAGGAGATAACAACCCTTCCAAAGAACTGAAGGCCACCAATGGCATTCGACCTCTTTTAAAAAATTACCTAAGTCTTGAAAAAATCGAGTTATCGATAAAGACAATAACAGAATGATGTATAACTTGGGGTATGCACAGGGATATGTGAAGAATTCAACTATTTTAAGAAGACTTGAAACCTTCTCTTTTTAATCTCGATCTATGGAATAGCAAAAGATACATTTGTCGAACCGACAGTACAATTAAGTTAAGAAAATCCCTTGACTCCTTTGATAACTATTTACACCACTGGGTCGATGCCACTGCTGGTGGATGTTTCGTCCCCTAGAGTATCACAAGCCCAGTAGTCAGCACTTCGGTGTTGACATGAATATCAATTATATGGTCCTTTTTATAAATTTCCTGTTACAAATCTTTGATTTTTTTGAAAAACTAAGGATTTTCAAGGAATAGATAACCTTTGTCGTATTTTGCACAACCTTTTGTGAATTTTGGGTTCTCAATGCTGTTTAAGTTTGTACTTGTTTGGCTTTATAACTATTTTGATATGAGAGTCACTGTTGGGTCTAATGTAACCGCGCGTCTGGCGTATTAAATTATAATCCTGGTACCTTTGATAACTTTTGACTCTATAATACCGGTTTACTTAGTGACTTACCATCCTCCGAATGCCCAGAATCCTGAGTAGAATGAAATGGCGATAGCACCAGCACTATAATCACTCCCTTCGAATGAATTATAGAAATTCTCTACATGACCTGAAACAAAGACCATGAGCTGTCTAAAGTTTATAGTTTTACAGAAAGAAAAAGAATTCATTGTTTCCGTTGTATTTTATTCGTTATATTCAAATTTTGCGCGTTGTGGACAACGTCAAAGTCGGCTAAACATATGAATAAAAGTGAGGATTTTATTAGCCATATACTCTCGGCTGCATAGTGTATCATTGTTATCAACAACTTAAGGACGAATATCAACATTTATTCATATTTTTAATAAAAGATCAATTTCGTTGTGGTAAAGCTAGCATAGGCATTCCTCTTTTACTTTTGTAAAATAAAAATTATATGTATACTTTATTTAGGTAGACAAAGTATCAAGAACTTGTAAAAACAATTAGCAATCTTATCATTTTAATTGGTATGTAACTTAATGGGACATTAAGAAATGCGATAAGGACTATGATTATAGTCAAGGATTTTATAATGTGATAGGAAAATCGATTAAAGGATAAAAAAAACTATTATTTATTTATTTTGACTAATTGATGTCTGTTTTTCTATCAAGATCGTTCTATATTCGTCAAGATTTCCAATTTATATGCAAGCTGAATGTCATCAGTAGTTGACAGACTACACAGATGTACAAATATGTATCCATAACATTAATAGGACAGACTTAAAACACGAATATCAATGCCCTTTTAAGCATTTCAATCATTCCATCAAAACCTGCATGTGGTCGACATTTTGTAAAGACACGATATAATGCAACTCCATGCTTTACTTACTTAAATCGAAAATATGGAAATAATATAGAAGCAAACGAGACACAGATTTCTTGAAACACTAAGATTTTGGTTTAATTGGGAAAAGGGATGCTTTAAAATTCTGCCATCTTTTATGAGTTTTATTTCTGTATGTTTTCTCAATCTTAACCAAATTAATAAACGGTCTTCTATGAAGACTAACGTATATATATTAGAGTTATATCAAGACGTTTTTTTGCAAGCGCTAGGTTAGTGGTATGCTAGGTGAGTAGTATGCTAGGTTAGTGGTATTCTTTGATTTAACCAATTCGTGAATAACTAAAAACCTGCTTACAAACATGTTGAGGTCTTCAAAAAGTTATACTGGTAAAAATCTGACAAATTGCTTTTCGGTGTGTATTTGGTTGTAGCAATAAATCAATAAAAAAGTGGGTTCCTTTTTCACATGGCAAATTAAATGGCGTTCTTTTAGGCCTATAAAATAACGTTTCTAGTGAAAAACAAAATAGACGCACGTATATGAAGCCTTTTTAAAACGTAGGTTTTCTGTTACTTGTTAAAGTGTAAATTATTTTATCTTTGTATTTTTCAACTGAAAATAATATTACACTGATACTTTCGGGCTGTACAAATGTTAACAGTCTATACAGTCCACTTTGTTGTTATGACTTACCCTTGCCTATATAGACAAAGCCGATGATAATAATCATAAATAAAGCTATAAGTTTACTGGCAGTGATGACTATCTGAACTTTTGTTGCCCACTTTACATTGACACAATTAACAATGATGAGTAAACCTAAAACATAAAATAAAATCGTTATGATGTACTAGTAAAACTAGTATGATTGAATGACTAGAACAAGAAAACTATGCAACAAATTGCAGTAAAACATTGAAATGTCAGACTAGCTCAAGTTTCACAAAATTTAAAAGTGATGATTTTTGGGTCTTTATGTTTTATTTGCTAATTTTGACGACTGAATGATTGAACACGTTTTACTAATCAACTAATTTTTTTTCCAAAAATTCAAATCAATTTTTGTGTTATAGGTTTTTAAACATTTTTAAAATTTGATTTTAATTGCGAATATAACAGTATTTGATATGAAATTCAAACATCGTATTTTGGACTTCTTTTCTTCTTCATCTAATAATTAAAAATACATTATTGTTCGTGTTGCACAACAAGTATACAAATCATACATAAATAACATTATTATGTTACTACATTTTATCATTGTGCCTTAATAATATCGTTGCAAAAATAACAGATCAAATTATAGTAAACATTTATATCAAATATAAAAACAAACGAACAAAAGAACAGAATTCATTTTGCACTACAGATATTCGAATAAATCGAATCCATTCACGGTTGATCGTTATGGACTGAATCTGGTTCAAAGATGGCGTTTGGATTGTCGCAACTACAATCGCGTACTCTTTTCCCCGAATGCGAATGTGACCAAACAAACAAGACTTATCACCAAACATGACAGTTGCAGTGTACCTGTGAAGCAGAATCAGTTTACCCTTCCAGAGCAACCGATATCACCTCAATTGTGGAGGGGTTCGTGTTTATCGGTCTGTTTTTCTATGTTGTGTTTTGTACATGTTTGCATGTTGGTCTTTTCTGTTTCAGTCAGTGCATTTTCAGATCAATTTCGACTTATGAGTTTGAATGTCGCTTTCGTATCTTTCGCCTCGACCCCTCTTTTGTACAGTCTTAAAAGAAGCAAAAACAGTTTAATATTAAAAGCACAGTAAACAGCAATGGTAACTCCATCGGTTCTCTTATTTATTTGGATATAACTAATTTTGAATACTCACATATAATTAACGCTGCTAACAATCGTATGCTGGTAGACGGTGGTTCACAGTCCCCATAAAGGGGTCTCAAAATATATGTTGCAAAAATAAGGCAAGAGGCAGCAATACATACTGGACAAATAACAACAAAATTAATCCACATGGCAATGAATCCCGGAAAATCACCGAATGCTCTCCGAATGTATGTATATTCCCCACCAGACTCTGGAATACATGCTCCAAGTTCGGCAAAACACAATGCACATAGAGTAGAGAATGAACCACATACTGTCCACATCACTATGGACATACCTACAGATTTAACATTAAGTAAAATTCCAACAGGAGAAACAAAAATACCAGATCCTATTATAATTCCTACAATTATACACACTGCTTGAAATAATCCAATTTGTGGTTTTAATCTGATAGTTGTTACTACAAGGTTATCTTGTTTAGGCAATAATTTGCCATTTTTATCCGACACGTCACTTGTTCTTTTTGTCAAGTCTGTCATTGCAAACCCATTGCCAGCACCATTTGATATTCCATTTGAAATAGAACTCCCATTTGACATGGGTGATGTCTTTTCTGGTGTTCCTCTAGATTTCATACCGTTTTGTTCCGTAATTTCTTCCATTTTATTTTCCTGTACTACATTAAGTTGACCTGAAAGACAAAATTTCGATATCAATTAGATTAATTTCCGACATGCTATATATACATGTTTACAAATCATCGCTTACCTAGTACATTTCTAGGTCACAAAACTTTGTCATTCGATCATCAGATATTTGATGTGTTTTGGTTCGCTCTTGTTAATAAACTATGGGTAAAAGAACTTTCGGGCATAGATTATGTTTTCAAACAGTTTACACAATTAAAAATAAAATGATGCACATTGTCACGTGTAAAACTCAAATGAATATTATCTAGTCGATTGGAATAAAAATAAAATGAAAATAAAAGTATAGTATTCAAATCTACATTTCAAAGCAACTGACAAAACTTTCGTTCAAGGGAGGTTAAAACAGTTGAAATGAGGATTATGATCTATATCGTAATATGACTGTATTGATATTCGTGGTGATCAATAGCATTTTCTAAATAATCTTATATATATTGGTTTGGCCGATTCTCAAAATATATACCATTATGTTCCCATTGCAGTCCATTATTCAAAATGACTTTGGAATCGTATCAACCGTCATGCAGTAAACTTCATTGCTAAACATCCTGTTTGAAGTTCATGTAATTACGACTGTTTCGTAACGTCATTAGCATTTCTGACATATTTTTATATTTCTTAGGGTAGAAACTAGTTTCCTCCCAGCGTAACAAACACTTTACCCATACCGTTAAATAAACAATATGATATAATATGATATAACATGACAGTAGATTGAAGAAGTTCAAAAGCCATAAGTCTCGTACAAAGAGGCGACATAACTTACAAGCATGCTGGCGCTATGCATCCATCACCGGTGTATGCTAAAACTCAACCCTATCAATCTCAAACTGAATACTAGTATAGCATTATGCGCTTCCGTGGAAACAAAGAAAGTTTTACGAATATTATCCTTGTAATATGAATGTTGCAAATATGTCATACTATCGGCAAACAGGAAGAAGCTTTACGACAGATTTAAAAAAAAAATGATTACACGCTTACACGATACAATATACTATCGTAAATCTGCAGATCAAGTATAGAATCAATCCATTAAAAGGAAGCCAAGACATATTGGTCGACACGTTTCTACCCTTAGTTTTCCGGACGGGCAGGCGAAATGACGGACTGAGTCGGGTGACTACTAGATAAGCTTTTGTTGTTGGTGACACAGGTAAAGATACAGTACTAGCCAAATTACATTAACGTAAAAGGTAAATCATCAAAACGTAAAAAAAACAAGCATGTATAATAAAAGCAAAAAAAGACTCATAATGGTTGTCACTTGACATCGCTGTGTTTGTTTCTTGAACCAGTTACTGTCATGGCCAGAATTTAAGAAATTTGTCTGACAATGTCAGACGAATGCTGATTATAAGACAGTCAATGACTGCCACTTGCCAATATTTGTTTTAATATTTGTTCCATATTAAGTAAATGTCATGGTCAGAATTTGAGAATAATGACAAAACCTCTAATCTGATAATATCAAAGAAGATGTTTTTAAAAAAAAAACAATTTATAACGCGCATATTATTTCTAAGACATTCAGGAATTATAACATTAATCAACTCATAATTGCGATAACGTCTGAAGTAATTATTTTAGTCGTGAAAGTACACAGTACACACATTCCTATTTAATTTTGTTATTTTCAACCATGTTAGTATCGTAAAAACTGAACTACGTAAGCATCAAGTGTGACATATATAGAAAGAACGCTCAAGCGTAATTGCAGAAACAGGAAGTATCGCGTTTGCTTTTAGCATCACTGGAGAGACACTGCTTGTCGAAATGCGCATCTGGTGCAGAAAAAAATGGTACCTTTTATGTTACCATTGGGTCAATGCCTCTGCTGCTGGACTGATAGTCTCTGGTAGTGTCACTATTCCAGTATAGCCAGATGTAATTCTGTACTGGCATGAAATACGGATTTTGTGTTATTAAAATTTTTTAAATTATTGTAATTTAGGGAATGTATCATGCAAAGCCCTGATTCCTTGCCCGGCTTTGACTATACTTTTTTGTCCTTTTTTGGTTTATAGCTCTTCCTCCTTTTGATAAGTAAGAATTTTCAACCATTTTGACCTCGTGCGTCACATATACTGAGCCTTTGGTATCTTTCGTCCTTCTTTTTTTAATAGACATTGATTGTCGAAATGCGCATCTTGTGCGACAAAATGGTACTGTTTATGTTATTCAAGATTTTACTTGTCCATCTGTACCAATATTTAGAAAAAGATCTAGGCACGAAGCAAGTCTTGTTGTCATGTGTATGCAAGTTCAAGTTCACTGGGATATATGGTCATAGATATGAATATAGACAAAAATAAAATAATGATATATGACAATAGAACACCTAGCCCAATCAGATGCACATGTCTGATCTAGACAACCAACCAACGAAAGTGACTAAAGACAAATAACCCTATATATTAGGTTGATCGAGAATATGAGTTCAACGAAATTCGTGTGAAGGACGCTGTGAATAATCCGTGACTTGTCTGCTACTCAGACCACTAAAGATATGACTTTAAATAACGAAAATTAGGAGATTTGGTATGATTGCCAATGAGACAACTATCGACCAAATTTTTAAAAAAAATTGAAGATAATGGTGTAAGCAATTCGCATTTTTATCATCTTTTCATAATATTTTGGCAATATTATTCTTGCTATTTGTCTTTTATGTTTTCTGTCAGTAAAAATATAAGTTTATCTCTCTCTGTTTATGCTGGGAATTGTACTCAACACGCATTGAATAAGGCACGTTTTCGAACTAGATATATATCGGGTCGATGATTACATACTTATAAATAGTTGGACAGTTTTTATCAATTTATCTTATGGTCAATTTGAACATCAAATTTGGTCAAGATAAACGCTATACAAATGTTTACACGTTTCTATAGGAAGTAAATAGACTCTCGAACTGCAATGATAACTGGTGAAAATTGTGGATGCAAAAATGTGAATGATGCATTTAAGTGTGTATCATTTGTCATATGATTATCTTGCTTACTACACAATCATCATTGCCATTATTATTTGGGTATCATTTAAAATTAAGACTGGACTAATTGAGTTTTAAATAAAACCATGTTTTTGAAATGAATGAAATAAGATGAAAAAAGGGGGAAACGGCCTTGATCGTGTCCATTTATAAACAAGTTACTAAAAGTAATCTCAAAGTACTTAGCATATTAGTTATAATCAAGTCTGCATTTTAATATCGGCGACTGATCGCAGTAGTTATTTCATATAACAGCGACTTATTAAAACATATTTTAAAAAATACTTCATTTATGTACTATACAAGGTTTGTATTTTACTGTATTAATATCGCGCATATAATATTATATCAATAATAATATTTAATAATTCACTTCTGAACGATTTTTGGAATTTCAGAATGTACTTATCTTTCTAAAAGTAAAATCACAAAAATACTGAACTCTGAGGTAAATTCAAAATGGAATGTCGCTAACCAAATGGCAAAATCAAAAGCTCAAGCACATCAAACGAACTGATAACACCTGTCATATTCCTAACTTGGTGCAGACTGGTGGATTAAACCTTTTTGTGTGAACGCTAGCTAAACCTTGTATGACAGTCGAATCAGATTCCATTACATTGACAACTATATACAAACTAAATGTCTAAATGTCAACTAATCCTATCATAAATGTTCCAAAATAGGGAAGACAAAATCTGATAGACAGCGGGAAAGTGAGGCAATCTAAACATGCAGTGCACTTCATGTAAATCTGAAAGTGGTGCTGAATAACACTTTGTTAAAAAAAAAAAAAAAAGAATGAAGTGACGCAAAAAAGCCAGACATCCCATCCTTTGCACATCTTCAGGCTTGGAAAATTTTAGTTTCAAAGAAATGATCACGACGTCACAAAATATTGCGTCAAAAGTATTAGTGAAATACATACAGAAATACGTTAAGTCCATCCTTTTTTATATATATATATTCTGTAAATTAATTTCAGATCAATTGACATATGGTAGTCTTCCATTAAGATCATTTATATAAAGACGAAAAATCCCTTCACACATTTAAAATATATTTGTATTTTTCTTGTTGTTGTTTTTTGTGGTTGTTGATAAACGCAATTCCGAAATTTGAATTTACTATATCTTTGCACTTTTGTTCACACGAAACTGTCCATATGTAAATTGCAGAGTTTAAGCATGGGCCCAGATTTAAATTGTGTCATAAATCTACAAAAAAAGTCAGTAAACCTGTAGTCATGTTTCACGATGAAGCATTTATTGAGTGCAACAGTGGCACCTGTTCGTTTTTAAAACATGATGCACCAGTAATCATAAATGCATAGTCTGCAATTTAATATTATATAACTGCATGCATGTCTTTATATCATGAAACTATATTGACCGTATATATTTTACCCTGCTAAAGACTTAGTTAAAACTTTCATTATTTACATGTTTTACCCAACTTAAAGTGGGGTCACTTTCTATATATCAGTTAATGTAGTCTATATGAAAAGAAAAAGGGACGTCATTTTACAGCTACTACATGTATCTTGCTGTTCCTCATTTCTAAGATGATTTAAAAATAAAACCATAAAGACGTGTTATGCTGAAGTACTATAACATTAGCAGTTTTACTCAACATCTTTTGCTTAAAACGTAAATGATTATTAAAGTGAGAAAGACAATAATAACACGACACAAAAAAAACGACATATCTCAAAGCAGTCTTTGGTAAGACAAAAGGTCTACAATATCTTTTTTACAGGGACATGTAAGAACTTTTTTTCCAGTCACTTGCATGTGTTGCATTGATGGTTCTTCATTGATAAAATGTCCTCACTAAATTTTCCGATCAGTTCAGAAACTGCAGCGGTAATGTAAATGGTACTTAATTCAATTATTAACGAATAAGATGAAACTTTGTGGGGAAAAAATAGGGTAACAATTATCTCAATGTAATTCTTCCAACGGAATATTTACAAAAACATTAAATAAAAAAAATAAAAATGCTTAAAATAAATCGACGTAACTACATGCATGAATATGTATAACTACCTCATTTTGCAAGCATTTCAAAATAACTTTAAATTTGGTATTCTAACAATTCGTTTAGTAATAGTATTATATATATTCTGTTTTATTTAATTCTACCGTGACAAAAACACACAAATGAACCATAGAAATATATTGTAACTTACCTGAATACGGTTCATGTTGCTATGGTATACTTATATTGCATCAGCCTGCATTACTTTCGGTATTAAATACACGTGGGTAAGGAAAACAATTATAGTACTACTATCCAAATACGTCAGTACAATGTCAATGTGATCACTCATATTGATCGTGATCAGTCAGAAGTATCACCTGTAAAAGCTAACTAGCTAATTTATATGCGACTTATCCGCTGAAGTTCACGTCGATCTTTTCATAGGGGTTCTGAATCAATTCAATGTTATAGCAGGTCACATAATATGAATGAATATGAATGAATATAAAATTCTAATTTTAGAAGTTAAAAAGTTTAAAGTTTAAAATACTAACCATAAGAAGACACAATAACGTGTTGACTTACTTTTCATTCATTTGTCTTCAACCTAGATTTATTCAATGGGTAACATTCTCCATATAAACTGTTTAAAAAAAAACGACAAGAAAATAAGAAAGGAATGTTAATAATAATAACACGCCTTCTTGCCAAGCTGTTATAAAATAACATATATGTTTCCGCTTTAATATACTATAGTACTCTAATGTTAAACATAATGTTAAACATAATCCTACAAAACCGATAAAAAGGGAGCGAGCGAGCAATAGAGGGAGAGAGAGTCCCTGTATGTCATGTATAGTTGATAAGATAACTTTATTAATCGATTGATCTTTATTTTTGTTGCATGTTAACGTCCAGCGAGAAATATCACATGCATCTAGTACACGTAAAAGGCAACTTATTTTTGCCTACTTCTATCAATGCACTTCGACACTGCAGTAATAACTTTGTAAATCAAACGAATTTCGCCTACAATAAATATTTGAAACTTTAAAAGTACGACCATGAAAATTACGTCAATATTTTTTACCAAATTTTGGTGGGGATGGGGGTTAGTCCCTGTCCATTTTACATCTAACACTGCCACTTTAATTAATTGATAGCTTTAATCAAACAATTGAATATCTGACCATTAATAATAAATAATGGAAAAAGTATTCACATCAAAGTACTGTTAGCGTCTTAAGATTGGCCTTTACATAAAACGATCTACCATGACAGTAACACATGGAACATACATCAAAGAACTCATTTGTAGCGCATGCATGTACATCAATTGACGCTATACTTCTGCATTCTTCACAGTCATCAGTTCATGGTTAATTGCACATTCCTGTGCATTTGACATTTCATAATGCAGCATGTACAAAACACGATTACACTGTACCAAATGCTGGTGATTGTAATAAGAAAAAAACACGAAGGTGTAACATACATTAAAGATTGAATACACTCCTTTTCTTTATATGCATAATATGAAATATCTAAGTATCAACATCTTACATTTCATGACGTAATGTTTCCCAAGGACCCACACACCAGCTTGTGCTGCACTTGTATAACTGACAAAAATTTCATCATATATGTAATCAACTTTTAATGCAGTCTTTTAAATTGTTATTTGGATGGAGAGTTGTCTCATTGGCACTCACACCACATCTTCCTATATCTATTACACGGACATACTTAGCACTAACATTTCATTTATAGGAGATCAAAGTGGCAACATCATTAATATTATAAAAGCAGTAGTTAAATTTAACGAAAAGATGGCCAATTTTACAATCAAATGAATAGAACATTTAAATACTATGACCTTGAACTATCGAGGTAGTGTACGTTTTTGGGCTTGTGTGGTCATGGAAACCCCAAAATGAACTATTATGTAATATATTTTTTTACATATCTACAAAATGGCTTAAAGGAAATGTAAACATTGGCATAAACTTGAAGTTCCAACTTGACTCTTTCTTACGCCATTCAGAAGAAAATGCTAATTAGGACCATGTTGGCAAAATTGATAAAGATCACAAGCTTCATATAAAGTTGTTTTGGTCAGGTGTCGAAGATTCAATTACATACTTTCTGTGTACTCTATTTGTTGTTATGCATGTTTTTTTTCAACTGTTAAGATTAATTGCATTTTTGACATATTACTAGATTTCCTGTCCTTTTACTGATGCATAGACAACCAGTTGCTCCGCAGGGCGTAGCTTTATACGACCGCAGAGGTTGAACCCTGAACGGTTGGGGCAAGTATGGACACAACATTCAAGCTGGATTCAGCTCTAAATTTGGATTGTGATTAAATAGTTGACACAGCATAGGTTTCTGACACAGAATGAATGTGTTCTAATGAACTTAAAATTTTTGTTTTCTCTTAGAGCAATTCACGATGCTGTTGAATATTAATCCTCTCAAAAAAAAGTTTGAAGAAATTTTCTTTTTATTTATGAAATTTCAAATGGGAAAAATTGAACCCTATTTTTTTAATCACATCCCCCTTTCCCTTATTCCAAAACTAATCTCAATTAAAATTTCTAATGGAGTTTGCAACAATTACTACTCATTTAAATAAATCATAAAATATTAAGATGTAAAAAAAAATGCTTGTTATCACTGAATGGTAAAGATTATTTTAATTTATCAGTTGGTAGAAAAAAGTGAATATACATTGTATATTGTATATAACAAAGATTTAAGTTGATTCTGGACAAAGAAAAATAACTCCAATTAAAAAAAATTCTTGCTATTGCACAATATTGTGCAATTAGATATTTCTTGCTTACTATTCTGGACAAAGAAAGATAACTCTAATTAAAAAAAAAATTGGCTATTTCACAATATTGTGCAATTAGATATTTCTTGCCATTGCACAATACTGTGCAATTGAAAAGACTTGCTATTGCACAATACTTAATATAATAATTTTAGATCCTGATTTGGACCAACTTGAAAACTGGGCCCATAATCAAAAATCTAAGTACATGTTTGGACTCGGCATATCAAAGAACCCCAAGATTTAAATTTTTGTTAAAATCAAACTAAGTTTAAATTTGGACCCTTTGGACTTTAATGTAGACCAATTTGAAAACAGGACCAAAAATGAAGAATCTACATACACAGTTAGATTTGGCATATCAAAGAACCCCATTTATTCAATTTTTGATGAAATCAAACAAAGTTTAATTTTGGACCCCGATTTGGACCAACTTGAAAACTGGGCCAATAATCAAGAATCTAAGTACATTTTTAGATTCAGCATATCAAAGAACCCAACTGATTAATTTTTTGTCAAAATCGAACTAAGTTTAATTTTGGACCCTTTGGACCTTAATGTAGACCAATTTAAAAACGGGACCAAAAGTTAAGAATCTACATATACAGTTAGATTCTGCATATCAAAGAACCCCAATTATTCAATTTTGATGAAACAAAGTTTAATTTTGGACCCTTTGGGCCCCTTATTCCTAAACTGTTGGGACCAAAACTCCCAAAATCAATACCAACCTTCCTTTTATGATCATAAACCTTGTTTAAATTTCATAGATTTCTATTTACTTATACTAACGTTATGGTGCGAAAACCAAGAAAAATGCTTATTCGGGTCCCTTTTTGGCCCCTAATTCCTAAACTGTTGGGACCTAAACTCCCAAAATCAATACCAACCTTCCTTTTGTGGTCATAAACATTTTGTTTAAATTTCATTGATTTCTATTTACTTAAACTGAAGTTATTGTGCGAAAACCAAGAATAATGCTTATTTGGGCCCTTTTTTGGCCCCTACTTCATAAATTGTTGAAACCAAAACTCCCAAAATCAATCCCAACCTTTCTTTTGTGGTCATAAACCTTGTGTCAAAATTTCATAGATTTCTATTGACTTAAACTAAAGTTATAGTGCGAAAACCAAGAAAATGCTTATTTGGGCCCTTTTTGGCCCCTAATTCCTAAAATGTTGGAACCAAAACTCCCAAAATCAATACCAACCTTCCTTTTGTGGTCATAAACCTTGTGTTAAAATTTCATAGATTTCTATTCACTTTTACTAAAGTTAGAGTGCGAAAACTAAAAGTATTTGGACGATGACGACGACGACGACGCCAACGTGATAGCAATATACGATGAAATTTTTTTCAAATTTTGCGGTCGTATAAAAAATTAAAAAGGAATGTTAAATTCTACAGACATCTCTACAAATATCATTTTAAAACAATTCAATTTTAGAGCAAATAAGGTCCCCAATCCTAACCTTACCCTTTCATTTACACTATATTTATCTTTTTTGTTTGTGGGAAATAGAGACTGGAATTTTCCTTTCGTTTCAAGACATGATAACAAATTGATACTCTTCTAAAAGGCAGTATTTATTTCATGATCACCAAGCTAATTTGTAAACTTAACATTTCATTGATTCTGTATATTCTGAATGAAATTTACAGTAACAAATGTCAGCTTTGACATCCTTGACCATTCAGAATCAAACATTACTCAAGACATACACTGGCCGTGTAATCTGACTTGACCTTTATACACAATTCCTACAGGGTATAATTTAGATTAGCCATAAAGCTTCATACAAATTTTGAATGTCCATCATATAAAACTGTGATGGTTTATTTTTTAGTGTCTTGCCAGAGTGGGCCATCAGGTGCAAAAAGCGTCATTTTTGACGATTTTTCGTTCTTTCTCTTTACCCAGAAGACCCAGGGATGCTGGTAAAGGTATCCACCTGTAGCCTGCATGTAGAGTGGACCCTAGTTAAGGAATTGACCGGGTTCAGCAGTCTACAGAAGGTCATTTGGACCAAAAATACTGAATTTCACGATTTTTGCCCATTTTTGACTTCAAATGGACACAAAATCGGAAGAAGTTGTTTCCTATGCATATTTCAATAATAATAACGATCAGTAGTTATATGGCCGTGGGTTTGCCCTATTTTTGCATTTTTTATGTGTCTGAACTTCCTGAGTAAGATACAGATGTGAAGCTCAACCCTCCAGAAAACTGAGTTTTAGCCAATTTAAATTTTCCAAGTCTGTATTTGTGCTCAAAATGCTACTTATACATGAGAAATGTGAATATGAATAGCCTCAGGTTGACGAAACATGCATAGCTTTTAAAATAAGTATCATAAAGTGGACTTCTAAAATTACGCCATTGGAGCCAAATAACGGTTATTTGGGTACGCCTGTCATATGACGGTCACCGCATGGTAAGGGTTAATCTATATCAATAACAATATAAAAGTTACAGTGGATGGACAGATGATAATTGTATAAATAACTTATTTAGTATACCCATCATGTTCTTTGTTTTTGTATTGTTATTTGAAAAGGTACAGGAAGTGTGACAACATGACTTTTTTCCTGGTAAATCTGCCTTGACAATCAAAATCTACAATAGCTGTAAGGCTCATCAATAAGTCAAATGTTTTCAATTATGGTTTCTTCTAAACTTTTCAACATCATACGATTAATCAATGGCAGAAAACCCATGAATTCTATAAATATATAATAACAAGATGAGAAGTTTAAAGTTTTTAATTTGACATTTCAGTACAAAATCTTCATGATATTAGCACCACAACAAATTGTTTCATAATAATAAATTTTCATAATATATGGCCACTTCAAACTAAAGTTAGAAAAAATATAATTCAAAAATTGTTAATTTCAAACTTTTCCCCAAAATAAAATATTTATGTCTTTTACCTTAATATAATAAATTGTAAAAAAAAACATCAGAAAATAAGGAGTAGCAAATAAGAAATTGCAAAGTAATCCCACTAGATTTTAGACATTGACAAACAAGAATGTGTCCAAAGTACACAGATGCCCCATCTGCACTATCATTTTCTATGTTCAATGGACCGTGAAAATGGGGTAAAATTTCTTATTTAGCATTTAAATTAGAAAGATCATATCCAGGGTTTCCGCTGGCGGTCGCCATTTTAGCAATTTGCGATAAAATAATAATTGTGGCGATAAAAATTCGTCATTTGCGAAAGAATTTGGCGAAAGATATATGTAGAACGATTTATTTTCCTCCATCTTGTTTATTTACTTTTTTCAAGTTTCTTTGACTTAACACGTTCAGACAATACTCGGAATTCACCTTGACCTCATTAAGGTTTGGACAGAAAAACAATAATCAGCTGATTGCATTTTATAGCTATCGACAACAAAGGACTATTAATAAAGGTGTTGATTGAGTTGTTTGACAAAATGATATGGTTAAATGGCTTCTGCTAAATGTCACATACAGAATTTATTTACCACTTTGCGACGCACGTGTTTGAAGCAAACTTTTGACGTCTCCTCTGCTTTTAAAGATAATTGAGATAAAGCTGTTGTGACGAAAAATGTTCAAAAGCAAGGAAAATCTCGGAAACACTTTAATTATCCATTGACTTAAATAGAGGTAATTGATTAGAGAGACTACTTTAAAGTTGTTTGAGTGACATACGTGTTTCAAGCATAGGTATACGTCTCAACTTTTTCATTTACGATGTTCAAAAAAAGAAAACTGTCGTTATGAAGAAATCTATCCAAAAGGTTGACTCAAATGAGAGTAGCCCTTCAATAATGACTACACATGAAACGAGAGATCAATTTCATGTGATAAAAGCTTTTGTTTTGATGTAAAAAACACTGTTTAGTACAAAAGGGAACATCAGTATTTTTCTTTTAAAGAAACTTTCCATACGAACTATACTGATATTATATAATCAAAACATGATGTCCATTAATTTTGTTATATTCCAGGACTTATATCTTAATTCTTTATTATTAAAATTATAGTGGGCCAATCAATTAGAAAAGTTGTTTTAAATACAATGAATATTTTTCCCTTTTACATTAAAAAATCAACTTTCGTTTTAAAGTAAATGTTTATATAATTAGTGTTTATTCATTAAAATGTAAATTTTAAAATAAGTTTGAGAGCATAATGCTAGACACAATCATCCTATTTAAGGAAAAGGGGGGGGTGTAGAAAAAAAGGTAAATTTTAAACGAAAAATGTAGTTATGTTATTTGGCGAAAAAAATAATAAAGTGGCGAAAAAAATATTGTTTTGGCGAAAGAGGTGGCGAAAGAAATAATTGACCCAGGGGAAACCCTGATCATATCAAAGGGAACATGTGTGCTGAGTTTAAAGTTGATTGGCCTTCAACTTCATCAAAAACTACCTCGACCAAAAACTTTAACCAAAAGCGGGACAGAATAGAGGACAAACAAAAGGACGAACAGACCAGAAAACATAATACCCATAAATGGGGCATAAAAAATCTAACTAGTTACTTACAATAAAAATAAAGGTTTAAGTCAACCTGGAAGTACCTGTCTGGCAGATCTGAAAATAATCTCCACTCTAATAATCATCATTATAATCGTTCAGACAAATATTTGATCATTCCCTTATACTTAAGCGGAGTAATATGCAATATATATTAAGGACGGATGAATAGATGAACCAATTGGCAGACAAGTGTATTACATAGTACCATTATAGGAGGGGTCCTGATCCCAAAATCCAGGGCTTTAAAACAAGAAATTCCGAGGTCTTTAATTTAAACATATTTAAATTCTGACATCCCGAAATTGGAGAAAAAAAATTCCCGGATCCCGAAAGGGTCGATCCCAAAATCCTGAGCTTAAAAACACTGAATGCTGAAGTCCAGATAAAGGTCCTACCCCCCTCTCATGTAACATCAACAGGGTTAACAAAACATTACTTTGGAATTTCAAAAGTAAGAAATTTATGTGCCAATTGAAAATTAATCAACAAAACGTTAACAATCACTTGATGGGATTTAACAATATATGTTTCTATTTTTCATGTACATTTGAAAAACACAAAACCTGGAATATATTAATGTATAAAACTGTCAACATAAAATATCACAGACAAGCATGAAATAAATAAATAAATATGTACAAAATATCAAAACAAATGGAATGTTAACACAATAATACAATTACTGTTCTTGATATCTAAGTAATACACACTAATCTCATTAAAATGTGTAAATATTTTTCAAAAATATAATTTTTGGTCAAAGATAGGAATTAAATAACATCAACTGGTTTAATAATCGTGCCATCAACAGATGTAAAAGAAAAGAGAAAAGACATTTTTGTACTTATTTAGCTTATCAGGCATATACAAGATGTACAAAGGACTATTGATATAATATAAGGGAGTATTGTATCAAAGATAAACACATTTTCAAACTCTGACCATGCAAGATTCTCATGTGAAGTCAAGTTGGAAGTATATTTTCTATAGGGACAGAACAGATTTATTTGCCTCTGATAATGCTTACAAAGTTCATAAACTATCTTTAGTGCAAAAGACAAAATTATCTATCGATCAACGATACTTTTGGTTTGTTTTCTTTGTTTTGTTTGTTGAGTATGATATTTGGATTTTACTTCAAACATTTTAACAATAAAAAAGTTTACTTTGTATTTACAGTCTTTTACTAATAGATTGCCATGAATATTTTGTGATAATGAAATAAAACTAAATTTATAATTTATATGAATAATTGCTATGATAGTGATTTGTGACTAATTGTACGATGATAACATTAATACTGTAATTCTGATGGCAAGATTAATGAAAATGATTAAATCATCTTTCACACACATATTGCAGTTTAGATGTTATATAACTGAACCAAATTGGTATTCTAATAATATGTCTACTATCATGGGGAACTTCACTGATATTTTTCAAGAGAGAACAAATTCAGTATATTGTATTAGTCTTAGGTTCATAGTGAAGATTAGGAGGTTTTCTAAATGTGTATTTTTTAATTTCCTTTTCTATTTCAAGGATATCATCCACTAACATCAAGGTCTTTTCAGTGATGTGATCAAGTAGGGAACCCAATAATTGACTTGTATCATAATTAACCAGATAACATTTTTTAAATGTATGATAGTCTTTCATACATTTTTTTAACTGCTCTATATGCCAGCCCTGCCAAATCATTGTGTTCAGGACACAGACATTCACATACAATGAAGACAAATGGATTTGCGTTTTGATTCTGTGATGCATGACTAGAATGTAAAAAAAGCTGTGAAAATTAATTTAACTATTGCTAATGAAATGTGATATGGCCTTTGGAAATTCTTAACGTTCAACCCTGAAAATAATCTCAACAACCCTTTATCTTAGTAAACAGACAATTACCAACAATATGTTGATGCAATTAATGAAATGTTATACTGGATGAAACTGCTTCAGTCTCTGTATCATAGTTTAAGATATCACAGAATGAGTTCAATGAGGCTTGATCTTTCCCTGAAAACATCGATAATTGAATGGAAATTAATTTCTATGGTTTATCCATATCCTATTAAATGTTTGGATATGGACTATTTTCTTTTCTTTTCAGCGAACAAATAACATTATCATTAATTGGTGTCTGTTTATCCATTTTTCTGTGTAAGATTATATCAATCCACTGTTAATCTCATGATAAAGATAATCCTGTGTCAAGTTTAAATGCCATCTCTATTGCTGTCTGAGGTATGGATTCATGGAAACAAACATACATCTCTTTTTCATCTGGAAATTTTCTTCTACAAAAGTAATATAGGTTTTAAATTTGAGATCTTTTTCTGTATGATTTCAAGCCTTTCAAAATGTTTTGATGAACGATTTCAGTGATACAATATTCTTTCCAAATTAAGAGGTTACACATTCAGGGGTAAGGGGTTCCTATTTTGTACAAGTATAAATATCATGTTTCTAAAGAATAACTGAACAGAAGAGCGTATGTGTAACGATTTGAAATAGAGATGCATAGATTGCATAATTGAAGCTTGCATTTCTACTGAAAAACAGTTTTTTATTGAGTAAATTGTTAACAGCAAAAAAGCCATAAAACTTTGACTAATTAAAAAAAAAAAAATAGTTTTTGCTGGTGCCTGTTACTCTCATACATACAAATATTAGAGAATTTATATTTTCTTCTTTGGTTGGTTTGTTGTCTCTCTAACACATTCCCTATTCTCACTTTTAAATTATAGCGTTTCACAAATCTAAAGAGTGAAGTGTTTGTATCTATTCAAAATGAATCAATAGAGAAAAGCTAAAATATCGTTTTTGAAAAAAACAAAGTTACTATTATCATTTTTCTGGTACACACTGATAATCTATCTAGAATACTTACCCTACAACCCAATATGTCAGAGACAATGGTGGAGGTTGTTTTTTACTGTTCTCTAAATGCTGAGGTATCACACAGGTAAACAAAACACCTTGTTCTTTTACATTAGTAAAAGATGTATCTTCTCCATATTTCTTTGGTTGGTCTACTTGTTTTGTCTTGAATCAAAGAAAATGAATATAATAAAAAAAGAAATCATTTTTGTCATGTTTTGGATATTTTGTCAGATTTTTGCAAACCTCTGGTTTTATCCATTTAAATGCATTGAAAAAATTTGCCCGGTAACCCCCATTTTTCTTTTTCAAATTCTTAACATGTATAATGATAAGCCATCTGTAGAATTATAAAATTTTAATTACTTTTTAACAATTTTTGAGAACTTTAAATTGTCAATGATAAAGCTATGAAAAGTCAAGAGAGAATATTTTCCCTCCAAAATTCTAATGGCTCATAATTTATCTTGAAAACAAGCACGATGACCTATATATTTTTTTTTGCTTTTTGGATTCCTTTATTAATTCCTTATCAATATAAACTAGTGTTTTGAAAAGTTAATTACTTTGAAACTGAAAAGCGAGCTCCCTTAAGTATATCATGTTTAATCAAGTTTTGCTTATCACTAAATATCTGTGACTCTATTCACAAAAACTTGTATGATTTAAATTTATCGTAAGTTATACTGAAATGTATATGACTTACAAGTAATTTTACTTTTATAAGTATTTGTGAAAAGAACTGCAATCTTGTAGCCTTATATGGTGGAAGGAACACACATAAATTGAGAAATGTAAGAATTATATGAAATCATTCCTCTCTTACAAGTGCAGATGAATGACAATGCAATTATCATAGTCATGGATAAAGGTTCTTTCATATGACACCATCTGAACTTAAATTTCTATTGAACTGAAGTTTGGTTGCATGAAATCTTGTAATTCATTTTAGATACTTATTTTCGGAGTTAAAGTTCTGTGTATTATAAACACGATAAAAACCATATACCAAAAATTTTATTACATAAAAAATGTGGCATTTTCTTTTAACATCAAGTATCATAGGCTATTTTCATACACGTGAAAACATTTTCTGTGAATACTGAATATATGCTTACCTTGTTTTTTCCAGCCTGTTGAAAGACATTGCGTATATGTAGACAAGCTGTATAGAAGTGGTTGAGTATAACTTCCTGTAATGCCCCGTTCACTACAGACATTTCCTGTTGTGTAGGAGATATGTATGTTCCTTCAAACTCATTTATACTGATGAAGTGAAACAGACAGTTATCTACTCCTCGTGTTAATCTGAAGAAGAAAAAAACCACAAATAGAGTTTGTCGTAAAAATTATTTACAACATTACAAACACTGTTGATGTGTTATAAATAGATAATGAACACATAAAATTTCTTATTTTTTTTGTATTTAAACTGGAGTGTGCAATGCATTTGGGGAGTAGATAGAAAGTTCTATTGATACATGTTTTCCAGTCTAAAGTGTTTAAAAGTAATTATATTCAGTTGTTTATGATGAACCAATCTAGATATAATTATTCCAACTATCATTAGTCATGCCGGTCAAATGCCTAAAAATTTAAACTTGGAATTTTTATTGAAAATTATTTTTCTGGCACCTGCTGTTCTCATGTATATAATTGTTTGAGAATTCATGTATGTTGGATAAAAGGTACCTCGAGTGAACAAAATGTGTTTATTTAGCTGAGACCAATTTTTTTCACATTTTCTAATTGGTATGGAAGATCCCATTTGCTAGTGATAATGCCAAATACACTCATCAGATACTGTGATTTAATTTTCCTGAAATATGAATTCTTTTCAAAATTCTAAAACACTGTAAATATCAAATACATTAAACTGATACCAATCAAATTACAAGATATAACCAGGGCTTTCCCTTGAAATTGTAGTAGAAGGCTAAATTAAAACTATAGGTGGCTGAAATCATGCCTTCCGGAAAGGGATCTGGCGGCCGTCTACCGGCTACTTTAGAAAGCCCTGTAATACATGTTTATAAGTGATGATCACTCTTGTTAGGCATTGTATTATCTTGCTAATTGGATAATAGCAGTTTAAAAGTTACTCACCTGATATGTGAGATCTCATCTCCCTGAGATAATACAACATGTGGAATACTGGTGATATCAAATACAGAGCCAGCTTTTGTCATTTTTGCCTGAAACCAGAAAAAATGTTATTCAAATTTTGTTTTCAACATATGGTTTATGTCAATGTAATTTGAGCTGTCCCAGGAATGTTAGTAAAAGGAATTCAGAAAGCACTTTTTATTTCATGTAAAAAAATTAAAAGAATATTTCATATGTCAATAAGATTGAAACTTAGCAATATTAGTTTTAACCTGACCAAGATTTCAATTATTTATTCATATCTGATTTTTTATATACAACTATATACCTTATTACTAATGCCAACACTGCCACTACTTTCCCCTGAATCATTAGAACCATACGACAGCTTGCTGCCTTGACGTTTCATCACTGGAGTAGAATGTTCACTGCCACCACCTTTACCTACGATGTCGTGGTCATCGTGTGCTGTAAAATACATAATGTATAGTTGTAGGTAATATTTACGAGATGATATTTTTGTACAAATAAAAATATCCCATTAGAGTCTCAAATAAGCTAAAAGGATTAAAGAATACTTAAAAAAATAAAAACAACTTTTTTTCTCTTCATAAATTTTCACTTTTAAACAACACATCATGAATGAATAGACCACTTTCGAGTTCATTCGTCACCTGAAAACTCCTCAATTAGACACGCCTTTGTGACATCATTTACCAGAAAGAGGGGATCACCTGTATCCCTGCACTATCAACATTTATCAAGCGTCTTAGTGATCGTCATTGTGCAGGATAAACTAGAAATAATGGTTGTTCTGTAGGTACTTAATCACAAACCCCTAATGACAGCAGTGCTGATTGTCAATTAGTAGGATTTAGTTTGCCAAATAAATTGTGCAAAATAGTATTAAAATTTTCCAACCACTTGCTCTATATTGGAATGGAAAAGACGACGCATGAATGATGTTCACTAAAACCAGAGTTTTTGACGGAAATGCATCAAATCGAAAGTTGTCTATTGTATGAATTCATCAGAAAACTGCCAGTATTTTCCATTCTATAAATGATATTATTTATTTAAAAACATTGACTTTTAATCTAATTAAAGCAAAAAAAATTGCAAGGAAATGCACCTTTCTCTGCACATTCTTGCTTTGTTTTAATGGAAATCCAATGAAAACATCTAATATATATATTTTAAATGTGAAAACAAATTAATTGACTGGTTAAGCATATCATTGCAACCAATGTTATAAATGTGCTTACAATTCTTGGAAGACAATCTTGATTTCTGTGGTGTTATAATAATATTTTCATCTTTCTTTTGTTTATGACCAGTAATGACAGAATCTGCACAAGACAAACATGGACCTTTAGAGATCTTCGATAATCTGTAAAATAAAATGTTTGTTTCAGAGAATAAAACCTCAATTAAAAATAAAAACAAGAATGTGTCCCAAGTACACGGATGCCCCATCTGCACTATCATTTTCTATGTTCAGTGGACCATGAAAATGGGATAAAATGTCTAATTTGGCATTAAAATTAGAAAGATCATATCATAGGGAACATGTTTACTAAGTTTCAAATTGATTGGACTTCAATTTCATCAAAATTTCTACCAAAATTTTTAACCTGAAGTGGGACAAACGCACAGACCAGAAAACATAATGCCCATAAATGGGGCATAAAAAGGATGATATATTCAGTGATTGTCAAGTTTTAAATTTATTTATGTATTTTCTTGTGGTCAAAGCCTTTGACCCTTGTTCCATATTTTCATTTTAAGCAATTAAAACAAATCATCTAATGTGGCAAGGATGAGTATTTTGTTTGTATATAACAAAATTATGTTAAACATCAAAATAGCAAAATGTAATGTTTTGAGTGATTTAGGGACCAATACACTTGCAAATTTTGTAGGTGCTTCCTCTATATATTAGAGGTTATACTTATTCATTTACTGTTTCAAATATATTTGTTCTTAGGACAAATACAGAACAACAGTCTTACCTGTGTTCAATACTCTGTGTCATTGTAACTTCATCTGCTTCAAACTGTAACAATGTAGCTTTAGCCTGACTGACAATAAATGGGTGTGGTCCAGGATTTCCCTTCTGTGACCTAGAACAACCTCCTGCCTCCAACAATGTGCATAAAAGAAACTGTTTCTGTAAAAATAGTTAAATGAAATGTTAGACAAAGACTGATGAGATTTTTAACTTCCAGAAAAAATAAATTAACTTATAACTTTGTATAGGTATAGAATTCTGGATTACGAAAATTCATAAGTGAAACAGATTCACCACCCTCTTTAGTGCAGTACTTCTCCACTTTTGATTGTTTAATTTTAAATATTCACAAAACTCAGTTAGCCTCAAGTTTCAAATATGAATATAGAGGAGAAATATAATTTCACACTCGATGCATAGGTAAAATCTATGTATACATTATATCTTCTATATTTGATTTTTTTATATTTGCAATAAGACCACTCAGGTCTAAGTAATGCATGTGATGACGAAATGTTTACATGATGAGATCACCACTTAATAATGTTTGAATTTTTAATAAAAACTATAATGTACTTAATATTCTTTCTTTCAGTAGTTTAAAAATCTAAATTAAGCATTCTGGTAATTAAAATTTTAAAGATTAAGAGTTGTGGTTAAATCCAATATCTAAATCAAAACCAAAACAATGGCACATTACTGTCTAAACAGTATTTGTACCCATTTATAAATGTTACCAATAAATCTTTTAATTCCAAAAATGCCATGTCTTGGCCACTTCTGCTTGAAAGTATTAACCTACCATGCCAATAACAAGTAGGAACCACCTTGCATCATGAGGATCTTGATAGCCCTGGGGACATGACTGTGTTTTGTGACAATACTGTGACGGGAACATCTCTCTCCATACTACCAGTTCTTCTACTGGTTTCCTAGCCAACATCTGTATTATGCAGTGGTGTTTCAGAAACAGGTGGATGTCTTGTAAGTCAGACTGGCACAGGTGGTTACATAGTAAATATTCCTGGAAAAAGAGGAAATTAAAATAATATTTTGGTGAAAATAAAGCTGAAGACAGGCCTTCATAGAAATCATTTTTTTTTTATGAGTACAATATCTTAGAATCAACTTTAATTCAATGAGAACAATAATATATTACTGTGAATTTAGAAATAATTGCATGCATTTATTATTGCAATTTTTTTAATAAAAGGACAAAAATTCCAGATTTATTTAATTATTGCGATTTTAAGGCAACCCCATACACTTATATGTATCAGATATCAGAATGCCAGTTTTTATTATTGTGACTATCAAACAGTTGCATTTTCGGCAATAATAAACAAGAATGTGTCCACAGTACACAGATGCCCCACTTACACTATCATTTTCTATGTTTACTGGACTGTGAAATTGGAATAAATTCTCTAATTTGGCATTAAAAATAGAATGATCTTATCAAAGGGAACATGTATACTAAGTTTCAAGTTGATTGGACTTCAACTTCATCAAAAACTACCTTGACCAAAAACTTTAACCTGACATGTAACAGACGGACAAACGAACAGACAGATGGATGAACGGACGGACGAACAGACGAACAAAAGGACGCACAGACCAGAAAACATAATGCCACTCTACTATCGTAGGTGGGGCATAAAAACTCACAATAATTTCTGAATTTACAGTATTTCATAACAATCTTCTTTTTAAATAAAATCTATTTACCTTATAAAATGTACAAGAACCAAGGATGGAGTATTCTCTTCTAGCTTCTTTAGATATTGGATCAAGCTGTAAATAAAAACAAGTACTAGGTGAACAGAAAGTTGACATAAAATGGATGTGAAAACATGTAAAACAATACATCTCTACATGAAGTTTGGTATCAGTAGATGAACAGATAGATACAAAACACAATAACCCCTTTGCAGTTAGGAAGTGTTTAACAGAACAGAAAAACAGTTGATCAGGGTTATCCATACACTATTTCTTTTAACATTTGTTATTTAGTTTGGTCCTGCATTTTCAGAATACCAACTAAAATTTGAAATAGACGACAAGGTATTATCTTGCACAAGCCTTTATGATGATGTATTACACATATCATAATAAGCAATACCTAACTACAAACATAAACATATAAGCTCTAAATAATGTGTAGGTCAATTAAATTTATTATTAATATCAATGAAAAGGGACATAAGCCACTTAAATGGTATATATTTTTTATGCACTTATACAAAGTGATATTATTTTTTAACATTAGGATGTTTCAGATGTTTTAATAGTCTTTCTTTTGGTTGATTAATTTATTCAATGAAATTGTGAAAAGTACTATTTCAAACTTTACTAAATACTTACAAAATCGTCAAAGTCAGAAGCTTCAAACTCGCTGAGGATTTCATCACATAGTAACTGTAATAAAATATAAACAGGTTTAAACATAACCAAAATTATTTAAAACTCAACCAGCTTTTAGGAATTATATTTTTTCAATTTCATGAAAAGTTTTAGAAAACCTTTTGACGCCTGTGTAGTACCTCAGTTGAATCGCTTCAAATACAAAATGTCTGCATCAGACTTAATTTTTTTTTATCCAATTTGAAAGGACATTCATAAGAATATCTGACTTGAATTTCATTGATGCAATATTTGTTTTCACAATGCATTAATACTTTAAACCTGATGATTTTTTTTTTATTGAAAAAATCCTATGCGAATTAAGTATGCGAGAAAAAAAATCCATGAAGGAAAGGTTTAACATTTATGTGTTTATTTAAGTTTGATTGTGTTCAGACCCCAACCACCTATGAGGCTCTAATATTAAATTAACATTTTATATTTCTTAAATCTTATAGGAAATGCAATCAAACACAATAAGTTGACTGGAGTAACTCTTGTCCTCCAACTATGGTTAATAATTTAGCCCTAATATTAAAGAGACATAAAGAAGATGAAAAATTGTGAAATTCTATACACTAGGGTACATATCTCACCTTTGTGTCATCAGTAAAGTTGATAGCTTTAGGACCTGGTATTAATTCTGTAAATATTTTGGAGGACTGACTAGATAACATGGCACTCTGGGAAATATTATGTAAATTATGCAGGGACAATGAGAACAACTGGTCTATCTGACTTCTGTGCTTCATATCTCGAAAAGCACTGAAATACAAGAAAATTAAACACAATTCAAGCAATTATTGACAAGTTTTATAAGATCAAATAAACAATAAAAAAACAAATAAATAAATAAAACCACACTCTCTCCCTGTTTCATTTTGTTTTCAATTCAATAATTCAAAATTCAATAATTTTTACTTGATGTTACAAACTGTTTCATGTAAACAAGAATCAAGGTCAAGGTCATAGCGGAGGAAAGTGCCAATAATGTTGCTAAAGATAGATATAAACAAATAAATTAATTTTGAATGATAAATAAACCATTAAGCTCACCTGTGTAATGGACCATATAATACTAGTATTAAATGATGAAGCTGCTTTAAGATTTCTTCAACACAAGACTTTGGTACCCTGTAAAGTAAGTCATGATTAAATTGAGCCAATAAGATATCAACTTTATGTTGTCAGAACAAATTGTCTGACTTTAAGATAATGACTGATTTTTTTTTTATTAGTAAACAACAGCAATTTTTTTCAGGAATATTAAGCACAAAAACTAATTGAATTTTAAATCAAAGAAGTAGGTTTTGTACAGTGTGTAAACAGGGACGAAGATTGGGTTATATATAAAATTGAGAATGGAAATACTGTAGAAAAAGAAGGTCTGCTGGATAGGGCAAAAGTTTTGGATTGAAACAGGCTAAATACTGATTACTTCATGGGTTTTTACAAGGATTATTCAACATGCAAAGTATATGTCATGGTCACATGAATCTGGATTTTCTTATTTCAGAATGTTTTTGATTTGAGTTCTATATGAATGCTATATTAATGATACATACTTATCAGCAGGTAATCCGATAACAAGGATGTCTTTCCCATCTCTTTGGTAAGCTATGTTAATCTTCTGTCTTTGGTGAACAAGAGTTGAGCTGTAAAAACAAATACATATTGATTTAAAATGAGAATTTAAATACTTTGTAAAGCTATTAAGATATTTCATTATTTCAAATAGGTGGTTGTTTTTATATTACCATATTAATTATTCTGTCAAAATTTTGGAAGCTTGACTGGCAACAGTGCCTTTAATTTTCCTATCCAAACATGTTATTTTTTCTTCACTTGAAAAAAAGGAAAAATATTGGAAAATTTCCTGTAATTGTTTTTTTTTTTTTAGAGACCTATTTTCTTCAGACTTCAGAGTAACATAAAATATGAACCTGTATTGTGTGTGATAATCCCGAATGAAATAATAAAGTTATATGAATATCAAATATAGACATGCCATTTATATGTTTCATTTTCTCATCTTGTATGTTGAGTTCTGTTATCTTATTATCAAAAGAGTTGAAATGGGGCCTTATATGAATCAATGCATAAACAACATATTGAGTTAAGCCTTCCAATTGATATTTTATCGTGTGTTTTTTTATACTGTGATGTTATACTATTGTTTAAGAAAAAGGGAGAAGGTTTGGTACCATTAAAACGTTAAAACCTGATGCAAATGTTTGTTTCTGTCCTTAGTCAGGAACCTGATGTTCAGTGGTTGTCGTCTGTTTATGTAGTTCATACTTGTTTCTCTTTTCTCGTTTTTAATATAGATTAAACCGTTGGTTTTCGCATTTGAATGGTTTTACACTAGTAATTTTGGGGCCCTTTATAGCTCATTGTTCGGTGTGTGCCAAGGCTCTGTGTTGAAGGCCTTACATTGACCTATAATGGTTTACTTTTATAAATTGTTATTTGGATGGAGAGTTGTCTCATTGGCACTCATACCACATATCTATAGCTGGAGCATTAAATAAAAGCTTAATGACAAATAATAAAGTATCTTATGAGGGTTGATAAATCAACTCAAAATAGTAGAAATAGATTTTTTTCCCCAAGCTAAAAGTATAAGTCAATTACAAACCAAATAGGCATAAAACTATGATATACTATATAGGTCCAAAAAATCTAGTTTTTATAGCTGAAGAATAATCTGAATTAATATATTTATATATACCTTCTAGCAGAAGTTGCTGCCACCTCTGGAAGTACACCACATAATGTTAGAAACAATCCTCTAACCTCCAGTAACTTACTATCCCCTGGTGGATACTGGTATACTATATCCTCCTATAAATACAAAATATTATATTCAAATAAAGTTTTAGACTATCTTCACTATCTTTTACATGATTGAATTCATTATTATGCAAATGACTCTTTGAAAAATACTAATAACAATATGATTTAAATATTTCATTTTTTTACTACTGAATTTATTCTATAGCATGTTGATGGAGATTTTTATTTATGGCTGTATACTCTATCACGAGGGGCATGTCTGCATGGAAAAACACAAAATAAAATTGTCATTTTGCAATGAATGAACAATTAAAAATGTCTTGCACATTGTTCTTTTTACTGATTTTCACAAAAGTCGGTGAATGACGAACAGGTTGCACGAAAATAACCCTTTACTACCCTCAATTATCAAAACAGTTCCTTTTTAGAGAACTTGTTCTCATATCAAAACACAACATGTTTCAAAGCTAGAAAGAGCAACCATTTTTTATTTTGTAATAATGCATATGACTTTAGTTTTGTTTTATCAAATCAACAAAAGTATCTTAATGAGAGTGAGGGTATTTACTTGATTTTACATTGACTAAAACAATACAAAGACAACTTACCCTAACACTCTCTGTATCAGAGCTGCCATCTCCCTCTAATGTTAGGTACATCACACAACAGGATGTGTCCTGTAGGTACTCCAGATGATGCTTTCTACTGTCACCAAACACTAGCTGTGACAGATTCTCTCCAGGCTGTCGATGGCGAGGAGGTCGAGGTGAAGGTGTTGTCACTGGACGGGGTGATGTCATTGCAAACTGTGGGTTCACTGGAGGAGGAGGGCTGGGCTTTGGTCCAACAACATTTGGCATTTGGAATGACAATTTTACCTGTGATAAATTTAAGAAAGATTACAGATTCTTTAAAACTAAAATAATCATGGTACTAATTTTGTCAATGCTTGTAAAGTGTAATAACAAAACACAATGTAATATCAAAGCAGTATCTGGTGAAGTTAACTGGAATAACATATATATATAGCTAGTTAGCTTGACATATGTTATGTAAATTTAAAATAAAATTGAGTGTATTGTTTATTCTTCATCTTTGACAACAACTGACTATAAAACTTTGATAAATGTGCAGTGCTTCCTGTGCCTGTTGTACTATAAGATTACAATAATACCAACAAACATTATGTATTGCATTATGCATTCTAAAATTAATATATAAATTAAACAAAATAACAATATGATATATGATTTTTCAACATGTAGATATTACAGTTACAATGTAAATATTTTTTTAGCTTCCACTTATTATACAATGATGGAGTTCATTTCTTGTATACATCAATATAAGTCAATTAAATTTTCAGTTCTACAGGGATGATTGTGAATTGTTTTTGGTTCTATTTCTACATGTAATAATACATATTTTCAATACAATGGTATTTCTATGTGCACTGTTATTTTCTTCTACTCTATACTTACAACTTTACTAGATAACTTGTTGCAGATTGTTTCTAAGTTTTCCCAAGTTACACCAACATCATTTACAGCTACCATCATGTCACCTGTAAATAAACAAATTAAAATACTTGGCACATGTACAAAAAAATATATATTGTGAATTATTATACAGCTGATATATTTTCTGGTATCATACTCATGTGCTAACAGTTTCAATACCATATTCTCTCTAAATAAAATTAATAAAAAATAAAAATTATATACATAGCTGACACTTACATTTATCAGAAGCTTTAATGTGTCCTTATTCCAAGTTTTAAAGTAATATATACATTAATTGATTTCACTTTATAGTTTTTGTTTAAAATTTATGTGTCCTATATGTATATCATTTAGTTTAAACAAAGTGAAAATTAATCAACTGTTCTGACATGTTCATGACATATGTATCCCTAATGAATAGTTTACTAGATTAAAAATAGTTTCTTAATTAACACATTCAATCTAGTAATCACATCCTTATATAGTCCCTAAGGACATCTGTTTAAAATCAATTTATTAATTGCAATTGAGAACTCCACAACAGATTTTTTAATTTTAAAATTTCACACATTTCCAGCACTGATGACATGACTGAAGTGAAGAGATCAAACTGAAAATTTGGTACAAATAAAATCAAAATGTGAGTAACTGGCCTTAAAGAAAACATTTAACACAACTTTGATGAAAGACAGTGAAAATAGGTCACAAGTTTGGGTACATTAATGAACCCTTTTTGATATTTTCATCATAAAAGGTAAATATGCTATTTCCTTTATATTTGTTTCTGTTTCATATTTTTCCATGCATAAAACCATTGCATTTGTCCATATCTGAATACACGTATATACAATGTATACATATAATTATGTATTATTTGTTACACAGTGTCTACATAATACTTCTTAACTTCAATATGTTGAAGATTACAAGAAGGCACATACTAGGGAAACAAATTAAAACTAAACATATTTACAATAATTTCAAGAAAAAACTTTTTTTTTAAAATTTTTGTATATAGATAAAAACATGGTTTGATTTAGCAATACATATGTGGTTTTGCACCAGACTTAAAAGCTTCTAAGTCTGGGCTACAGGCTACTTGGTATGTTAGGGAATTCCACAACCTTATTGTTCTAGGAAAAAATGAATATAAATGATAGTTTGTGGGAGAGAATGGCTGTATAAATTTATGTTCTTTGGATGGTATTAGGTATGTATTTACTGGGATGGAGACTAATTGGTGTTGAATTTTATATAGCATGGTGACGGATGCAAGATTTCTTCTTTGTTGTAATGTTGGCCATCTTAGATGTTCAAGCATGGCTGTTACACTGCTTTGATAGCTGTATTGGTTTAGTGTATACCTGGCAGCTCTTCTCTGTACCATTTCAATTTTATGTATTTGTTGTTTCTGCCAGGGGTCCCAGACGACACTACAGTATTCGATTTTTGGTCTTACGTATGTTTTGTAAGCCAGTTCTTTTGTTTTTATGCTGTTAGTTTTGACGTTTCTTTTAATAAATCTCAGTGATGCATTTGCTTTGTTCGTGATGTCATTTATATGAGAATTCCATGTCAGATCGTTTGTGATGGAAACGCCAAGATATTTTGCTTTGTTTGTTGATTTTAAAATATGATTATGTAGTGTGTATTTATAGATGATTGGTTTATGTTTTCTTGTTATGTGGATGATTTCACATTTGTCTGGGTTAAAGGACATGAGCCATTCTTGCTCCCATTGTTCCAATTTATGTAGGTCTGATTGAAGGGTGTGACAGTCATCTAATGATGAGATTGTTAGATACACAATAGTGTCATCTGCAAAGAGGCGAACATTACTTTTGAGGTTGTCGGGCATGTCATTAATGTAGATTAAGAACAGACATGGCCCGAGAACAGAGCCTTGGGGAACGCCTGACAATACAGGACAACTATTTGATGTGTGACTGTCAACCACCACTTTTTGTGATCTATGTGATAACCATGCCTCTATCCAATTTGTTGTTTTGTTATTTATTCCCATGCGTTTCAGTTTAAGAATAAGTCTTTGGTGGTCCACCTTATCAAACGCTTTTGAAAAATCCATGACAACTACGTCAGTTTGTTTACCATTTGCCATATAATCAAGTATTTGCTGTGTAAAAGTTAAAAGTTGTGTTTCACAGCTAACTTTTGATCTAAAACCATGCTGCAGTGGATATAGTAAATCGTGAATGTCTAGATGTTTCATTATGGATGATACAATTATATGTTCTAGTGATTTACTAAGGATACAGGTTAGAGAGATGGGCCTGTAGTTTTCAGGTTTAGATTTTGCTCCCTTTTTGAAAACTGGTGTAACCAAGGCCTCTCTCCAGTCGTTTGGTACTGTTCCTGTATTTACTGATGAGTTAAATAAGTCAGATATAATAGGTGAGATTTCATGATGAACTTCTTTTAGAAAATGAGGTGATATTTTGTCTGGACCAATTGCTTTTGATGGGTTTAGGTTTTTTAGTAATTTAGATGTTCCTTCTGGGGTGATGTTTATTTGCTTCATTTCTAGTTTGTGTGTTGCTGATTTTAATGATTTTAGTTCACAAATGTGAGATAATTTCAAAGGTTTAGGTGTGGTAAATGCTGAGTGGAATTGGTGGTTTAGTGCTTCAGCCTGATCTTGGGGGTTTGTTTTTGTTATACCATTTACCTTTAGTGGTGATACACCTATATTTTCACTTTTTTGGTTTTTTATGAATGACCAAAATTTTTTGCTTGGTTTACTATCTTTTAGTTTGCTGTCTTCAATTATAATGTTTTCTATGTAGTTCCAATATGATGTTCTAAGCTTTTGTTGTACTTGGTGTTTTAAGGATCGGTGCTTTTTGATAGTATCCGATTTTTTATCTGATTTTGTTGCCTTTATTTTCTTATGTATTCTGTCTCTTTTTCTGATTAGTCTCTTTATTTCTGGTGTTAGCCAAGGAATATCTTGTTTTTGTTTCATTATTTTTGATGGAATATTTTTGTCTGTTATTTCTTGTATTTTGTTTTTGATCAGTGTCCACTTTTCTTCTGTGCTGTTATTAGTTAATGTTGGAGAAAAGTATTCGTCTTGGAAATTTTTAACTTCTGTGCGTATTTTGTCCCAGTCGGCTTTTTTGTATTGACTTATTTTTCTTGGTGTTTTCTTTTTTCTACCTATTGTGATGTTCATTTCGTGGAAGACAATGTCATGGTCTGATGTTCCGAGACTTGGTAGTGTTTTAATGTTTTGTACAAGTGAAGGCTGGTTAAGGTAAAACAGATCTAGTGTGTTTTCCTGTCTTGTTGGTATATGTACAACCTGTTCAAGATTATGATCATTCATGATATCAAAAAAGTTATTATATGTATTTGTAAATTTACAATTTGGTTTCAGTTCTTGTTTAACCCAGTCATATTTAGGGAGATTGAAATCTCCAAGTAGCCAGATATTACTGTGTGTTGGTATTCTCTGTAATGATCTGCTTAGTTCGGCGACACTTTCAGTGTCGTTTTCCTGTGGTTTATAATAAGCCCCAATGTAGATTGATTTTACTCCAATTATATCTACTTTTGCCCATAGTAATTCACAATTTGTGTCCAATTCTGGTTGTTCTGATGACAAGATATCAACTGAAATTGCTAAGAAGACACCCCCTCCTTTACGACCTGTCCGGTCTTTACGATAAATACAGAACAAGTCTTTAGGGAAGATTTCAGAGTTACATATATCTGGTGTAAGCCAGGATTCTGTGCCTACTATAATGTCTGGTTTGACTTGGTCAATTACTTGATGGAGGTCAGCTACTTTTGATTTTATCGACTGACAGTTTATATTTAATATTGTGAGACGTTTGTTAGCCTTTTTTGCTGTTGTTTTATGCTTTTTGGTTGTTTTGAGAATAGGTTTTGGAGATGATGTTGCTTGAGGTGGGTCTAAAATCTCAGAACATGATGATGTATCTAGATTTAGAGAGTCAAAAATGTTTGTGTCCGACAATGTGTCGAGTGATTCAAAAAGTCCACCTGAGTAGTTGGGTAGTGCACAGCGAAGACAGTACCAAATGTGTTTACTGTTCGATAACATGTTATATGTCTCATTTCCTACTCCTTGACAAGATGTGTGATACCATTGGTCACAACTATCACACATAATTCCTTTATCCGACCAGCATACTTCTGTTTTACAGAAGCCACAGTCATATTTTGTTTCATTTAATGTTGGACCTGGATTTGGATTTATATCCAGTGATTGATTTAGTAGAAGTACACATAAATATAGTAGTGTTAGTTTTCTATCATTTTTATATGATGATGAGAAAACTTTCCGGTGTTTTATACTTTCAAACATAAAGAATGTATTTTTTAAGTCAAATAAATCTATTTTGGTGGTGATATATGGTGGTATGTTACCTGTATATGTACTGAGGATTTCAGTATAGGTAGAACATATATGATGGTTATGATTTATGTTCATGATGGTTGATTCAGGTAATGTTGTGCATACTATAATATTTGGAGTAGAGCTGTTGTAGGACATGCTCAAGATGATAAAAAGTATACATACTATTTTTATTAACATTTCTTCCTGGTTCAAGGTGGTACGTGCTCGAGAGTGGAAAGTGCAAACAAGACACACAAAATAATGTTAGATACTGATGAATTGTTATAATCTTCGTCCTCTGTGCTCACCCAAAGGCACTAAATGATACACACACAAATGGAGCATGTTAGTTTCATGATGAAGGATAGACTAGAATAGTTTCAAAAAATGATATTTGTACCACCACTGATTTTAAGCGGAAGTTTATAAAATGTAAACAAGGAAGTGGAATTAGTAGCGGGCCACTATGGCGCGAAAATAATATCAACTAAGTGTTCCAAATTTAGGCTTCAAAGTACAATAAAATTTACAGGTTTTTAGATTTCCTGTTTTAGTAGACAGGTTTTGTGGTGCTTATGGTTTTGGTAAGCTCTGATAATAGCTGTAAAGATGATTTTCAGAAAATAATTTTCAGCTGACAAAAACAACGATGCGTTTCCCTGAGCATGCGCACACCAGTGTACATGTATAAATATGTGTACTAACCTCTGTGTATTTGTTGAGATCTGCCAGCAGGACTAGACAGTGATACATGCTGGACAAGTAATTTTCTATCTTTGTAAGTCGTTTCTAGAGAACTTTTAGACTGTTTATGATTATAATGGTACAATGTTATACCAAAAAGTTTCTCACATAAAGCAATTCCTGAGAAACTCTCCCCGTTTCTACAACTGTAGGGATTAGGCGTAATATAAACATGTTTTATTTTTGCTGGCTTTGTTGGGGTACTGTCTACTGAAGATCTATCAACACTGACATCACTATGTTTGTCATAAAAATCACTATCATAACCATGATTATTTACATGTGGTGTGTGTACATTTCTACTTATTGAGTTATGATTAATATCACCATTATGGAGTTCTTGGTGCGGAGGGGAGCTATCAGAATAGCCACTTGAACGGGAACTATTTTGATCCTCTTTCCTATATAAATTATGACTGTATTTGTTATGTCCAAGCTTTTCATAGTAATTATTCAGGTCTGGAGATGAATTATTATCATAGCCAGTGTTTTTATTCTTTTCCCTATATCGTGATTCGTGTTTATCACTGTATGGAGATTCCCTCAATCTGTCTGAAAAGAAGGTTGTTTCATCTTTCTCTTCCTTTTGATCTACAGAATCAGTGTAATTATACTGTCTGTCTGGCCTCCCAGGATGGTCTGATTCTTTGACATAAAACAAATCTCCCTGTGGTTGTACATATGGAGTCCAATTGTCTTTGACATTACTGGAAAATAAAACACTGGTAAGTGAAGGTTGTAAAATGGTAAATGATAAAGTTTGTTTCTAAAGATTAATTTATGACAAATATATTCAAATCAGAATTAAAATATGAAATAACTTTGCAAGATTGTGACTAAAAATATATATTAAAATGCAAATAAAGAATTGTGAAAAAATCTGTGTCTTTTTTTATTAGCAGGCAAATAATGCAAGATTTATTTTGAATAAATGCACTGAGTTGCTGTTTGGGGTAGACCCAGATGCATCTCCTTTAATTTAAACTTAAATTTGAATCATTGTATAACATTTTTAACTTTCAATTGAATTTATTTTGGAAATTATGTATATTTTTGTTATGTTTATAAAATTTAGCAACTAAAAGAAGCTTTCTGACTTGTCAAATGAAGCTGTGATCAAACATGGATCTAAATCTTGCATATAAAAATGTTTTCATGCAGAGCATAATGCTTATTTAATCATTTATATTCAAAACATCCAAAATTTAGTGCTCAATTTGATCAACATTAAATAATGTAAACCATAAACCAATTTATTGAGGTGGATACATGTCTATGATTTTTGTGATACGCAATTTATACATACAGTAATACATGACACATCATGTACCAATAGAAACTTTCCCATAAACTGCATACATATCTATGTATAGATGTATTGAGACATCAACAAGATTCATGTAAAACATATAAAAAAGTAATAACCACCCTTTACCTAGAAAGTGCCTAATTTGTTTCCATTTCATTTCTGTTTTGAAAAAAAATCACAGAAATGCAGTTAACCTGGAAGGCAAATGCAATGAAGTTTTATATACATGTGCAAACATATAATGTTCAGTGGCATTTCAAATCTATAATAAAATAATGTATGATTGACTGTGAAAATGTGCATAATTTCTATATATACCATGACACCTGTACATGAACATTGTGCATACATGTATAAAAGTGATCCAGGGACATAGTGTACTGTGTAGGCTGATAAACAATATATATACATGAATATACTGACTCCACAAAAGGGTTTAATCATATATATTTTCTCTTGTTCCATAAATAAATGGTTTATTCAAATATGTTTTTCTTTATTCCTGCCCGAACAAAGATTTAAAGATTATGTGTTCAGTCAACAATGCCAAAAAAACAGGATTCTTTTTATTTATTGCTTTTTTTGAAGCAAAAATGTCGATATGGATTTTTCATTCATGAAACATGTATAATACATGCATGACATTACTTTTCTTCTTTTCTGTTATCCTGCAGTTGTAAGGTTGAAAAAATGGAAATGTAGCTTTTTCTTATCAATTTTTAGGGGGTCTCAATGTAATCATTAGAATAAATAAATGTTACTGAAAAAGATTCTGATTTCTGAAAAGCATTCATGGAACACAAGAATATATATAAATTCACACATTAAAACCTATTTCCCGTGTATTTCAAGATTTACAACATGTTTACTTATTATTGTGGACAGTGACTGCAAAAATTCTGCCTTTATTTGTTTCCTCTGTAATAAAATAAATAGCAAAACAGTTTGAATAAATATATATATTAGTTTGCCTAAAATGGAAATTTTATTTAGAGATGCTTTTATTTACATGCCTTACAATGTATGGGTGATAAACAAGGTAATACAATGCAACTGTTTCATATTCTCATCATTTTCTTTTTTTCTTTATCTTTCTCCAAAGAAAAGGGGTGTCCTTTGCTAGGACTATATACTTTTAGTGAATTCTGTGTGATTTTATTATCCTCAAGTCATAACATTTTGAGTTTGTGATTGAACAGAAGGGAGGATAAGTGGTAGAATAGTTGAATTTTGTCTTTAAACATGTCCCATGCCCATGACAGTTGCACTACTACACCTTCAACAAAATTGATAGTCGACCTTATTATTTACAGAATTTTATTTATAGAACATCCAATTCCTGTGATCAGAATTATTTCGACTAGCCTTCAGGAGGACATATCTGAGCACCTGCCTGATATTTGTGTGAAGTAAATTGAATGTATTCTTCAAAATTATAATTTTCTTATATTGTTTACACTTACGACGATTTAACGACTGAAAATTCATTGTTGTGAACTTGTGTCCGATCTCGATTTCTAGCTTCAATTTTCCCACAGTGAAATGCGTTTTCTTGGTTTGGACTTTCAGTTTTCCCTGGATTAGAATTTATCCTATTGTCATTTTTTGGATTATAAAAGGGTGTTTTATTGTGATAATGTGCCATGTTATTAGATTTTTCTGTTTTCTACTCCAAAATTTAAGTTGACAAAATTTTTGTCCTCCATTTTGTTTACATCCGGGGCTTTGAAGTTAAGGTTAAATATTTTAACTCAAACACAAAAGACTTCCATGTAAGGGGTCCCGTAAAGGGAATCTTATCCCATTTTAAACTAATGAACACATAATTCATTTTCTAATCTATAGTACCTTTTTTAATATATAGTTGCTATAATCACACACACATTCATAATTGACTTGTAACTAATATTACATTAAACCTTTTCGCCTATCTTGATCAAAAGAGGGTGTTCAATTTTTTATAAAAGTAAAACCACAAAAAATATTGAACTCAGAGGATAATCCAAAACAAAAAGTCCGCAATCAAATGACAAAATCAAAGACATTAAACGAATGGATAACAGCTGTCATATTCCTGATTTTTATTTCATATCTCGTTAACGTTTTCAGTTTTTTTTTAATAATTAAATTGCCTATTTTATCTGATTTTCAAATTTTTGACATAACTAAAAAAATACAGAAACAGGTTTTTGTTAATATTTTTGTGTGTCTATTTTGTCTATTCTGTAAAATCCACCCATACGTACCGTTGCTGCTGGAATAGATGGATACAGAGGCGGATCCAGGAATTTTCATAAGTGGGGGCCCACTGACTGACCTAAGAGGGGGCCCGCTCCAGTCACGCTTCAATGATTTTTTTTCCGAAAAAGGAGGGGGGACGGCCGCCCAGCCCCACTAAATCCGCCTCTGGGATGGAATATCTGCAAATTTTCAAGTCTTTTACATACCCCCCTCCCCTGACACAATTTTTATTGATTACTTGTCTCTCAATGAATTGACATTGGCATAAGTTACCCTAATTTCTTATTCGAGCAATTTTGTTTAAACGTTCTGCTAATACGTAATACGTTTAGTACCATGCACATAGAGTTATACTAAACTACCCTTAGTCATGACATCACCCTAACTAATACACCACCATAAGACAACGGAGGCAGGCATCATACACCCTCGTAAGCCGCTTCTTGACGATGCACGTCCTAATTCTAACCCTAACCCTAACCCTAACCCTAACCCTAACCCCAATCTTGGCTAAAAACATTAATCTAACTCTAACCCTTACTGCCTGAACCATATCGATCCATTAAGAAGGCTTACATGGTCCCTAAAAGTACTAGCAAATGAAGGACCTTTTTAGGTTTGCCGTAATTCTATATCACCGGATTTCGCTTCTAACTTTAATTCTCAATCTGTGTGTGACAATGTGCGACCTAATATGATAGTATAACGCACTGTTATAGAAATCATGATTTTTAAAAGGAATTTGCCTGTAATTCAGTGGTTGTTGTTTGTTTATGTGTTACATATTTGTTTTTCGTTCATTTTTTTTTTACATAAATAAGACCGTTAGTTTTCTCGTTTGAATTGTTTTACATTGTCTTATCGGGGCCTTTTATAGCTGACTATGCGGCATGGGCTTTGCTCATTGTTGAAGGCCATAGGGTGACTTAAAGTTGTTCATGTATGTCTTATTTTGGTCTTTTGTGGATAGTTATCTCATTGGCAATCACACCACATCTCCTTTTTTATATTGTAACAAGGTTTGTAATGATGAACCAGTTGGTCTACAAGACCTGTTCTGTTCCTTGATTAGTTGAAGACATTGTGTGAATAATTCGGATAGACATGTAACTTGATGCAATGGATAATGATTCTTTCAACACACTATTAATAGGGCCCTTATTTCAGTCAGCCGAACAACAGTTACTTTCCTTAAAAAGTTATACCGGCATCAACAAGAATGATGTAAGTGTCACAGTATTCTTCTTCGTATTAGCTTTAATAGATCACTCGTAATATTTTTAATAAATTGAATTTCACATGGAATCTTAAAAAGTTGACTTTAAATTCATGGGTGGGCGTAGTTGAAGAAATTCAACTTGCTATTCTTTTATATATATCATTCTTTTTTAAAAGTTGCTGATGTTTTCTTCCGAACAAAATGTATAGCTATGCAGATTTTTTTATCAGTAAGAACAACCCGGCCTTTCTGCATTGTACTTCACATATTTTGAATTTAATGTAATCGAATAAAAGATTTAAAATTGCCTTTAAAATAAAAGTGATAATTTCGACGATGCAGTTGGATATTTGACTTATTCCCCTTTGCCCAGGTGTATATGTTGGTTACGAAATATACAAGTTGAAAATTGTAGCAATATAGTCTGTTATATCTTATCATTTAGATTGACGAAAATAGCATCACAAGACAACACGGATGCCTATTTATGATTCTGAATAAATGAGGAGGCTTTAAGTTTATTTTGAATCAACCATTAGAGCAAAAGCATATGTTTTCAACAATTCGTGAATATTTATGCCTAAACAAGTGACACTTCTGTATAAGAAGAAATTCACGAATTTGTATCATGTATTATAATTTGTTTTGTAAACATATATTTTTTTCTCGTTTTGAAGCGTACTACCGGGAACGTCAAACTCAACATAACATTAAAATAACTTGATCTAGAATAGATGTTGTGTTTGATTAATACAGTAAAATTACAAAAGTGTTAACTCTTTGAGCTTATATCTTCTGACTCCTTTGTTGTATACTATCACAAGGTTTTTCATTCTTTTAAAATCATAATTTAATCTCTTAAACAGGTTAGAACACAAAGGCAGGCGGTAGGTTGACATTTTATAAAGAAAGATGAAGTAGGTTTGGAATAGAAGGAAATATTTTTTCAACAACCAATGACGTAGGTACTTGATACTCAGAATGCCACTCGAATTCATTTTTCATTTTTTTAAACTTTGAATTTGTCTTGTTTGTAATAATTCTAACAATATCGCATAAAATTGAGCCTTGAACTAGATGTTTTATTTGTTTAATTTCTTGATTGAAAACAAAAGTCCAAAGTTAATTCTTTCACAGATCAAAATCCAAATAACTTTCGTATCTTCTCTAAGTTAAGATATAATATTGACTTATGTAACATCAAATACAACACAATAATGTTATTTGTTGTTTAAAATACTCTTTACTGTCAATGAGTATTTGCACAAAACCATACAGTTAGGGGAGAATAACGAAGCGAGAAGTCAAGAATGATCTTCAAATAACAAACAATTTATAGCATTTTGGGCAAAGGATTATCATTTGGGATAAAGGATTTATTTATCAAATTGAGGGTATGGGAGTATATATCTCTTCATATCATGTCTGTGACTGTGAAACGCAAATATATTTTTTCGCTCCATATATATATAAACATATTCAATATTATAAAGAATTGTAGTATCGTCTTACGCAGACAGTAAAAGAAGAGTCAAGAGAAATGATGCAAACACCATCAAAAGAACAAAGATAAAAGAAAATTAAGAAAAAATAGAGAAGACAGAACCGCGAACAAATGAAAATAGAAACAGATTAATGTTGAAAATAAACAAAAACGTTGCCGATTAAAAAATATTTTGCTAGTCCTTTTTTGATTTTGGTTTGGAAGTCAAAAAGGACAATCGTATATATGATACTAACGACAATACTATTGAAAATGAACAAACTATTCAAACCAAACACTTCAAATTAAATATTAATCTTTGTTTTATCGACCCTATTTCAGTTTCAGCAAGACTTCACTTCAGAATCAGTCAATACCGAAGTAGAAGAATGAAAAGTAAACCAAATGTTCGACCAAGGTAGCCAAATAATGAAATGTAACCGTTTATCATTTTCAAGGCAGCCATGATCATTGTAATTCAATTAATACCCAAAAGAACTTACCTGTACGAAAGAATACTTCTTATTCCATCAAAATCCTCCAAATTATTCCTTCTCCGACATTTTGACATAGGACTTTTTAATCCGAACATACTTTTTCTGAATGGACTGTTATTGGGTGCCATTTAGTCAATTACGTTTTTGTAAATTCAAATCTGTCATCAATTCTTTTGTTAACTGCCTTTTACTTTAAAGTTCCAAAATACTATCTGTAAAAACAAATAAAGTTGTGTGAATAGTAATATTGAACATGTAAGAGTTAAAACCCAATAAAGGTTTTGTTATAGGGTTGAAAATATGTCGTAGTCGGTCGAAAGTGATCTGTCTTTTCAATGACAGAATGTCACGCAATTCGAATCGAACAAAACGTTGGTCTGTACTAATCAATTTCTTTTCTGAAGATCAAGAAATCATTCTATATATGTATTTACACAATACACAAGAGCATTGATATTTTGTAAATGATATTTATCTAATTTGTTTTTATCAACTTTTACAATAATATGCAATAACACATACACTATTTAGAATGCGATATCAATTATCCACTAAATATGTAAGTATTCACTTTTATAAGCGAAATATTGCGTATGGTGTCAAGTTATATTATATTATATGAAACATTTTTGATGGATATTGAATAGTTGTTTGAATGTTATTACAATATGTTTCTTATTTGAGGCTGCCAATATAATTTTCTGCCTCACTGACTTAATATAAACTTTTATAGCCAGTGTACCTTGATATGGCGTTTTTATGAGAACACGGACTTAATTGTTTTTCATGGTAATGATCAATGCGTTGGCAATATTCAACACTCTCACATGGATGAAATCCATATGAAAAAAGAACGGAGGGCACTTGTCAGCTAATATGAAGTTAATTGTTTTTTGGTACACGGTGGTAACCACAGTTGCCCTATGTCACACAATCTTTTGTTGGAATAACAAACGACGTATATAAAAGTTTTGCAGTCCGAAAAAGTAATGATTTGAATAATAGAAACAACACACAAAAATGGAGGGTCTAAGCTTAGCAGATAAATAAGGAATTGAGAACCATAGATAATTGTTTGATATTTAACAAAGTATCTTCATCGAATTCCTCTCTACAAAGCGCATAAAGCTTTAATGAAGCTTTACTAATATTAAAGCACATCTGCAACGTTAAAATGAAAATAAATAGATAACTGACAGTGTTTATAAAATTGAGAATGGACGACGTAAAAATTCTACAAGCCTGCACATTTCACCATATCACATATCACTCTACGATTAGTACTGTCAGTGACTGCATTACCACGCCGAAAGGCACCCAGGACAAAAAAAAATCGAAAGGTTTTTCCAGATACAGATTTAAAGGTAAATTATTCTTGGGGTTATAATCCAGAGTTAAATTCAGATTTGTAAACAGATAATTTATAAAATAAATTATAAATGATGATTTTTGTCAAGTGCAGGCGTCCTTAAAGAGCATAAAGCAGTTGTTATTGCAAACAAATGATGAGAGATATGAGAAACTGAAAAATTGCAATTGAAGCAATTACCCATGACGTATTATAAATATAGTGAAATTAGATAAACATTCTTTGGCCTGTTATATTCAAAAAGTAAGACGCCTTGCTATATCAGAGAATCTTTTTAATGTGTTAAAGTTGCAACTGTTATATTGTTATATATTAATATAGGTTACCAAATTACGAAGAGATTATTGAATCGAAAATTTAAATGTTACATTTATTTCATGAGTTTTACTGTAATGATATTCATCACGCGTTCAAGACATTTGAAACCTTATAACGAGTGAATGTAAGATTGAATATGTAAAGATGCAATTATGAATCAACTTTTGTTTTTAAAGGGTCGGCGTGTCAAATTCATGGTCACCGATTGAATCAAAATTATTATTTTTTATTTTAACATACCAAAACGTATATCCAAATAATTAAAAAAGTATAAAATTAACAATAAAGAATACATGAGCTTTTTATAATGTATCAATGTTGCTTCATAAGCATATTTTAGACTAGATGTCATCGGAATAGCTATTGATTCTACCTTCGGGGACTGGCGACGGTCATATAACATAAAATAAACATGTAAGAATTGAATACTTCATTTTGTAAATTTAAAGGGGTGTAAAAGCGTTGACCGAAGTACATTTTGTATGAAGCACGTCATTCTAAAAATGTTAATACGGTCAACGCTTTTACAACTGCATAAAATTACTACAAGAAGTATTCAGTACTTGTGATAATTTTTTTTTTATAGGATCATGAAAACTCGATTTCTATCAAGTTTTATTTGTCTTTATACCTGTGCGTTTTATTGTGGAAGCTCGTTTCACCATGAATGATACATTTCATTTCAAAATGAAGGTTGATTTCAGAATAACGCGAGTACTATAATGACACATACATAATATATAGCTATAAACATATAAAATTGAGAAAGGAAATGGTGAATGTGTCAAAGCGACAACAACCCGACCACAGAGCAGACAACAGCCGAAGGCAACCAATGGGTCTTCAATGTAGCGATAACTCCCGCACCCTTAGGTGTCCTTCAGCTGGCCCCTTAAACTATGCAATGTATTGTATAGAAAGACATGCACGTGCAATTTGTTTATTATTGCGTTTTCTACGTCTTTTATATTTTCTGCCTAACTCAAAATTAGTAGCTAGTGCCACTTAAACCTTGTTACTTTTGAATTGTGAGTGAATGTTATCGGACTACCTATTTTATCTTTATCGCATGTATTGACTTTTCATGATGCATCAACCCCTCTGCTTCCCGTTGGTTTTTTTTTTCATTACTTAGATTAGCTGTACTGGGTACAGCACCATATATTTGAGAACGATTTAAAATAAAAATTTATTCAATTTTACGTTTTACTGCTACTAACTGGTCTCTTTTGTCATTAGGGGTTAATGATATTCCGTTAGCCGTTTTCACTTGGTTTACATACTCAAAACTTATTAACAAGATTTGAATAAATATCGGTTATCTACTGTTGCCTCGTATTTTCAATACTAAGTGGAAGTAACAAAGATAAGTTAAAAGTACCTAATTTATGTTTTATTATGTTGTTGCTTTGACGAATAAAAATAAAATAAAACTAATGAGGCATTTCAATGCAGTCCTATTTTGAAATTGTAAAATAATTACAACATACAGGATACATACAGCGGGTACTTGCACAAGTGCTACAGTTTTACATACAAACATATAACATACACAAAAGTGGAGTACGAAATAAGCTGTTTCATAACAACTGTTATGTCTTACAACAAATAGATATGTATTAGTCAGTAAATCAATTCATTACACTGTTGTATTTTAGGTTTTATTTCTATACTAATCTAGTAGTTACTATAAAATTAAGAAAGGAAAGGGTGAATGTGTCAAAGCGACAACAACCCGACTATAGAGCAGACAACAGCCAGCTGCCACCAATGGGTCTTCAATGTAGCGAGAATTCCAGTACCCGTAGGTGTTCTTCAGCTGGCCCCTAAAAATATGTATACTAGTACAGTGATAATGGACGTCATACTAAAACTCCGAATTATACACAAGAAACTAAAATTAAAAATCATGCAAGACTAACAAAGGCCAGAGGCTCCTGACTTGGGACAGGCGCAAAATTGCGGCGGGGTTAAACATGTTTAGGAGATCTGAACCCTTCCCTATACCTCTTGCCAATGTAGAAAAGAAAACGCATAACACTACGCACATTTAAATTCAGTTCAAGAGAAGTCCGAGTCCGATGTCAAAAGATGTAACAAAAGAAAATAAATAAAATGACAATAATACATAAATAACGACAGCCTACTAGCAGTTAACTGACATGCCAGCTCCAGACCTCATTTAAACTGATTGAAAGATTATGTCTTCATCATATGAATATCAGGCACAATCCATCCCGTTAGGGGTTTAGTACCATACTATCATGAAATGATTGAGAAGAACATAACCCGTGTCATGCTAAAACTGTTTTTTTTAGAAATAAATGTGTTTAGTTCCGATGCAAAGTCCCTATAAGTGAATCAATATTAAAGCCAAAAATATGCAATTTTTAATGACTATGTATGCATTTAAAAGAGAGACAAAAGATACTAAAGGGACAGTCAAACTTATCAATCTAAAACAAACTGACAACACCGGGGCTAAAAATGAAAAAGACAAACAGAAAATAATAGTACACATGACACAACATAGAAAACTAAAGAATAAACAACACGAACCCCACCAAAAACTAGGGTGATCTCAGGTGCTCCGGAAGGGTAAGCAGATCCTGCTCCATATGTGGCACCCTTCGTGTTGCTTATGTGATAACAAATCCGGGAAATAGTCGAATTCGGTAGGTCACATTCATGAAAGGGAAGGGAATTGTAGTTAGGACGTAAGGAACATATCCGATATCATTTGTGAAACGGTTATTCCATAACGGTCAACCAACTCGTGATGACGTCTGTAAAGTTTACGAAGGGATGATTTCAACTTCACCATTTGGGACTCTTGGTTTAATAGCTTCCTAGTGAACAGCAACCCTCTATCAAGAAAATCATGATAGGAAATGCAAGCACGGGAATATCGTATCAATTGGGAGATATATATCCCGTATGTAGGTGCTGCTGGAATGTTGCTACTTAGAAATGGAGAGTTCACAATTGAAAAGTTGAAATCATCTCTTTTGTCGTAAAGACCCTCATTGTCAATTTCTAGATGTAAGTCAAGAAATGAAGCCGACTTAATGTACTCCTATATGCGTATGTACATTTTAATAAGGTAGGGCCAATTCCGCCTGTGCAGTGGTTATATTATTTCACCCCCCCCCCCAAAAAAAAAAAACAAAACAAAAAAAAACACCAACATTTAAAGTACTGCAATATTTACAAAGATACACAAATTGTTTTACGTATTTTCAAACATGCAATCGAACTGTAATTTCAAAAGGGGACATTTTAATCAAATACCAATTTCTTAACCAAATCAAGTATTTCTCAGAGTAAAGATATATACTGCTGTCTTTCCGATGAAAAGTAAATCATGTTATAAATAGAATTCCCTTCTTTGCAATATTTTACCAAAAAGTTAAAAAAAATTGCAATATTGTTTCAATAACATTAACGGTACCAATTTTCCTGCACCAGATGCGCATTTCGACAAGACATGTCTCTTCAGTGATGCTCGTGGCCAAAATATTTGATATTTAAAGCTTATTTAAAAGATGAAGAGCTATAATCCAAAAGGTCCAAAAGGTATAGCAAAATTCGTGAAATTCAAAATAGCTTTGAGCAGCAATGCGCAGCACTGTTTAAAAAAGAAAGATTTATGGTTACATGCAAAACATTGTTGGGAAATCTTGTCAATTTATGATGTAGACTTGACAACAATCAAACTCTCGTAGTTTTCACTTGCTTTAATGACATTATGTGTCAAACAAATACATAAGGCAAATAAGCCCTTCCTTTTTATAGTGCAATTTGATTCAGAATTCTGCATTTGGATACGATATAGTTGTGGGAAAGTTATATGAATACAGATGATTTGTATATACTTGCTTAAAGTACAAATGAAATAAATTATATTTGAAGAGTTTTATTTTGTCTTACCTTATAAAATTTGTTCAAATTATTTCGATATTTCTCTATTGAGACGACTACAAATAATAAAATACAATACGAGTATATATACTTTATGATCAGGTGGGACGACAAACTAAAAGGTTGAACTATTTTATTGACTTCTAGTTTATATTCTTAACATAATTCGAAGTAGATTAACAATGTTTTATTGATCTACACTGTAGAGGATATAACACTAAGTAAATTTTTAATTCAAAAATGAAATTGTTAACAATCCCATAAACTAATTAAAACCAACAAGACTTTTAATTGACAATTGGTAAACACTGAAAAATCAAATATCAGGTATCTGCTCAATAAAAAAAAAGTTTGATCAATCGGCAAAAATATTCAAATAGAAATCTCTGGTTAAATTTAACAGATATGAAATTCGTATTGTGTCATCGATTCAGAAATAATAGTTGCTTAAACAATTTAAGTCCTTTTGATTTTATATGCACGAAATCATCGTTAGTCGATACTGAAATAAATGAAACAAAAAGATATAACTATAATCAATAAAATTTCATCCTTCATTTCATGACTCCTCTTAAGTATATGACAGTCGCATAAAATTCCCGTATACTGACAAAGATTTGAGAACAAACAAACAGACATAATATGATTTTCGTTAGTTTTCTCGTTTGAAATGTTTTACATTTGTCATTTTGGGACTTTTATACCTCACTATGAGGTATGGATTATCTCATTAATATAGGCCGTACGGTTACCAATAGTTGTTAATTTCTGTGTCATTTGGTCTCTTGGGGAGAATTGTCTCATTGGCAGTTACACCACATCTTCTTTAAATATACATATTAATTTGTTTTGTCTATTTTTTGGAAACTTTTGATTTTGCTTTCCTTTAGTTCCTTTCCACATTTTTTATTCTTTGTCAAATATCCAAGACACGTGTTTCGTCTACCTAAGACTCACCAGTGACGCTCAGATCAAAACTGTTATACCTAGTCCATTTATAAGTTTTTAGTTTGGAGCAACTTAACTTACATGATTTATTCGTTTTATAGGTTGATTAGAAGAAATAGCACCATAGCTAAATGATACAATAAATTATATAATTACTAACACAATTCTATATTGATAGTTTTGTAATTGTTATGAAATACATCAAATACCATAATTACAAACCTGATTTTGAACTATATCAAAACTTTTGAGTTGACCTGTGACATCATTTTTACTATTTTGATCTGAGCGTCACTTGCCTGTCTAATGTAGACAAAACGCACGTATGGTGTATTACATAATAAGCCTTGTAATATGTACAGTAGTTGTCGTTTGTTTATATATACGTGTTTCTCGTTTTGTTTATATAGATGAGACCGTTGGTTTTCCCGTTTGAATGGTTTTACACTAGTAATTTTGGGGCCCTTTATAGCTTGTTGTTAGGTGTGAGCCAAGGCTCCGTGTTGAAGGCCGTACTTTAACCTATAATGGTTTACTTTTTAAATTGTTATTTGGATGGAGAGTTGTCTCATTGGTACTCACACCACATCTTCCTATATCTACTTGTACCTTTGATAACTATTAGCATATCAACATGTACTATTGTTATGTTTATTAGTGTATTTCTCTGTCCTGAAAACTCTTGCATTTACTTGTGTTGTAGTTATGTCATGTAATGTTTTTATTCTAGTGTTATATTTATCATTGCCATAAATACGCGACGTTTGGCTTGTTGCAAAACCAGGTTTAACCTACCAGTTTCTTAAAATGTCCTGTATCAAGTCAGGAAAATGGCATTTGCTATCTCATAGTTCGTTTCTGTGTGTAGCATTGTCGTTTTTTTTTGTTGCACTTCAGTGTTTCTATTGCTTCGCTGTTTTCCTCATAGAGCTGATGTGTTAACCTCAGTTTTAGTTTTTAACCTGGATTTGTTTTCTTTCAATCGATATATGACTTTCGAACAGTTTGGTTTAACTTTATTTCAAGGTTATTAATGAGAATGAAGCCAACAGCTGTGTTGTTAAACTGCGTGATGGGGACAATTTATAATTGGATTGTCGGAAAAAAGTATTAAGATCTAAATATTTTAATCAATGATCTGATAGTTACATGATACTTGTATAACTATTACACTTCAACAAATACAGCATTTAAAAGTATTTATAAGTATATCAGATTTTGTCACTTTGAAGTATACAAATTATCTTTTTGAATACGTCATGAACATTTTGTTTTACATACATTTTCGTCGTGGTATCTTTCTATATATTGTACGGTGTTAATATTCATAACTTCTTTTAGAATGTAAGTTGCATGTCACGTATTATCTATATTGACCCAAAAGATCGTCCCTAGAAAAAATAGGAATTTAAGGTAGATTGCACACATTGTATGACTACATGAAAGAATCTAGAAAATACGACAAAAATAACTGTTTTGATTTCTCGAAACTTATTTTTAGAACATCAAATTGTATACAATATCATGTGTTTTCTAAAGAGAAAAAATCAAATACACAATAACAGTTAATGCTAAAATAATTTCAATCAAATATACACACAAATTAAATAAAAGTTAACTTAATGCCCAGTTACCTTTCTCTTATAGTTGAAGTGTATTCATCGGTTTTAGTTTGAAGCCCATATTTGTTTTCGCTCAATCGATTTATGACTTTGGAACAATGTTATACTACTGTTGCTTTTATAAGCTCATTCAATTAATAAATGGAAAATTATCAAGTCAATTGTTGTATAAATCAGGCCGTTTGTTTTGTTTTCTTGCTGTTTTACATTTTGTTATGCCAAACATTTTATACTCCACTATATGTGTTTTTCTCAGTGTTGAAGGCTGTCTTTTTTTTTTTGGTGGATAAATGCCTCTTTAAAAAAATTTGAAGCTAATAAAACATAACATCGACAAGATACGTAATAGATTGATGAAAATATTTCTCTTCAACCCTTGTTCTTTCCAATGCACCCAGTTATTTTTTCTTATTCCAATGAAAATACAAGAGTGATAACTTCATTACTTAGTTGACATACGGTTTTAAAATTATTTTAGAAATGTTGAAACCTAACATATTCAATGCATAGTAATATTACATTTTAAGAACATATGCATGAGACGTGATGTAGAAACCAATGAAACAACATCTTGATTATGTTTATTACTTAAAGTATATGCAATCGTAAGGTTATCATATAAAATAAACTTTCGATTTTGATTTATTCGTTATATAGTTTAATCAATTTGCTCACACTTCTGGGATGAATAAAACTCTGCAAAATGTATTCGATATAATACGTCAAGTAATTTCAAATCGGAGCCAGAAATCAGTCAAGAAGCCTGGATTTCTCAAAAACAATGCACCAATGATATTTTTGTTGACTGACTATACATATAACAAATGTTTTCATCCTCAAATATTGTTTTAGATATTTAAGATATGTTTTGTATCAAAAGTAAAAGGGAGGAATATAACAAACACCAATAATTTGAAACCAAAATAATTTCTAATGAAATATTTTTATGATTTGTTTCTTACTAAATAAAAAATATCAAAGCTTCTGAAGTATTAAAAAGTTCACGACATAAAGTTTTCCCACCTAAAAACCCATGATTTGGTAAATCAAATATGTAATTGAAATTAAATGCCTAATTAAATCTAAATAAAACTTTTAATAACTATTCTGGAACGATGGGATGAACCTTGGATATTTCTCTATCAATATAAACACATCTATCTGTTGCCTTAATTCATAACACAGGTTTTTGAATATTTCTCTATAGCCGTCATCAGAGTCGGATTTTCGAGGGGTAGTGGGCCCGCCTCATTTTGTGGGAATATTTGGTTGATTATATAGGGATCACTGAATCATGACTTGAACGGGTCATTCTTAGACAGTCAGTGGGTCCCGTCTACTTAAAGTTTCTGGATCCGCCATGGGTCACAATGTTTAGTCTTTATTTATTTGATTACGAATAGCCAAACAAAGTTTTTTCTGCAACTAAAGGGGTTATGTAATTAGCTACGAATGAAAAAAATAAAAATAAAAATGTTTATTTGGTTTCAAATATTTATAATAACGGAATATTGAAATACTATTTCGCTATCAAAAGAGTTGGTTTGATTCTATTTCGTAAGAATAAGCTAACAAAATGGAACGCTGATGTATCTTTGCTTACAAGTTAAAACATACAGGGTATATATCTCCCAATTGATACGACATTCCCGTGCTTGCATTTCCTATCATGATTTTCTTGATACAAGGAAGCTATTAAACCAAGAGTTCCAAATGGTGAAGTTGAAATCATCTCTTCGTAAATTTTACGGACGCAATCACGAGTAGGTTGACCGTTATGGAATAACCGTTTCACAAATGATATCGGATATGTTCCTTACGTCGTAACTACAATCCCCTTCCCTTTCATGAATTTGACCTACAGAATTAGACTATTTAGCGGATTTGTAATCACATACGCAACACGACGGGTGCCGCATGTGGAGCAGGATCTGCTTACCCTTCCGGAGCACTTGAGATCACCCCCAGTTTTTGGTGGGGTTCGTGTTGTTTATTCTTTAGTTTTCTATGTTGTGTCACGTGTACTATTTTTTTTCTGTTTGTCTTTTTCATATTTAGCCATGGCGTTGTCAGTTTGTTTTAGGTTTATGAGTTTGACTGTCCCTTTGGTATCTTTCGTCCCTCTTTTAATCATTAAATAAGCCGTATTTGGCACAACGTTTTGGAATTTTGAATTCTTAATGCTCTTCAACTTTGTTCTTGTTTGGCTTAATAAATATTTTGATATGAGCGTCACTAATGAGTCTTGTGTAGACGAAACGCGCGTCTGGCGTACTAAATTATTATCCTGGTACCGTTGATAATTATTCAGAACATTTGAATCAGTATTCAAACAGCTTTTAATTGAACCTTTTCGTTGAGAAAGTTGCGCACGTATTCAACATGAGGATCATTCATTAAAAAGGAACAATAGAATAAAACTCTTTAATTACAACAGATAAACAAATTAAGACAATTATGATAATTCAATGTAAAACCGAAGACCTCAGCATACTCATCAGGGACCGTTTATACCCTATTTCGTTCCACGAGTGATTTCATAAATTACAGTGACTGACCCTTCTTTATAATTGTGTAGAACATCTATTTGATTTGTGCATGATTTATATCTGTTCTTGTGTGTTTAATTACAACGAAGGAATAAAAATGGAGATTGAAGACACAATCATAAAGTGTCATACCGACAAAAACGCACACTTTAAAAAGATCTAGTTTACTCAAATCTTGTACCGTATTTCATGCATTCCAAATTTATGACGAACCTCGGATGAGTCGAACCTTGGATGATTCGAATACTTTAGTCCAGTCCCTTCGACTTCGACACAACGATGTTCGACTTTTCTACAGGAAGAATTACGAGTGACTTTGTTGTATGATATAGCGCACAAAAACATTTTATTAGGGTAAAACAATGATCAACATATATTTGCAATCTATATCATGAAACAAACAGAACTAAAAAAACGACTTTCTGCGTTTTCTTGTGTGTCCATATTTAGGTAAATAATGAAAAAAAAGAGATAACAATGAAAATAAAACACAACATAATAATGATGATGAATTGCATGCTTACGAAACGTGGTTCTTGGACAAAATTCAACAGATACACTCACAATTAAAAGAATGGAACACTAATATCATGTTTTGATGGAAAAGAAACAACCAAAATATCTAACGTAGTCTCTGAAGTCGGCATTAAGCTTTGAACTGACCACATATAAATTGATATTGAAAAAACATTTACGAAAAGGGATGATCAAGATTTACATGTGCTGAATTTAGATCAGAAAACATTTATGTCATAGCAGTGCACTAAATGCACGTATCAATTAATAATAAGTGCATTTCAAATAAGAATTTCATAATATGATTTAAATTCAACAAATTTTGAGGTTAAATCCATACTTCACAATATCAAACAAGGATACATGCATACATAATCCCCTTCCGCTTTGATGCTAATCGGAACCGATAAGCATTTACTTTTCAAAAGATTTTAAACTTTCTTTTATAATCTTTCAAAATGTTCAAAATTAAATCCTGTCAGAACTCTGAATATTAATTACACAGATGTCACTTATCACATAATAATCAGTTAATAACGTGGCAGTGTCAGGATATTATAATCAAAACTGTCGTTAATTCATTATGTGTCAGCAGATACTGAGAACATTAGGCTAACATTTACTTATAATACATGTAAATATAGACAAATTTTAATTTCCAATCAATCAAACGAGCTACCGACAAAACAAATATAAGAAAAGCTATAGATGTTCTATCATTCTTTTGCCAAATTGTAAACACTACTATATATATATGCCATTGAGAATTATATTGGTAACTTAACTATAATGATAGCAATTATATTGAGTATTTGAATTATTGACAAGTGAACAGATGTGCCAAAATTAAAAGATACATTAAAAGTCTCATGAGTTAAGCAGAAACGCAAAAACTAATGTAAATTTATTACGAATAAATTGTCGATTTTGGATACATTGAATCATATTTGAAAATGTTCGATTAACTAATAAACACCAAAGTAATGAAAAGTTGAAACACAATATTTAGATGAAAGTAAGAAAACATAACTTGAGACCCTTATCCTGTCGACTTATTTCATATCGCTCCTTTTGAATTTCGTGCCATACCCTCAGTTTTTCAGTTACCTTGATTTGACTTCATAATGTTAAAATACTTTAAAAAGAGAGGAAAAGTACCAAGGAGACATTCAATTCTCATGGGTGCAGATAAACTTACAAATTTATGTAAATTGTTAATATGATATAAATAAATTCCTAGTTATAGTTCTCTATCATGTTAATATATGCGAACAAAATTTCTATTACATATGCCAAAAACACTTAAAATCCTGATATAATTTCACTGAAAATGTAAAAAAAATAATAAATGTAACATAGGAAACAGCATCAACAATAACAATGATTTAATTCATAAGCAATAACTTTCAAGTATTCGATGGGCTGAACATATAATCCAATAATTTGAATGCTTTGAAATAGATTCTTTTTGACGTGTATCAAAAATAATCAAAATATACCATGGTCTAACTTATTACAAAAACATTACACCCTGCCATACCAGACATCTTTTTAATGTGACAAAGTTTTACTTGTTACATTGTTGTATACTAATATCGTTATCCAATTACACCGAGTCTATTAAACGGAAAATTTAAATGTTATATTTATTTCATAAATTTAACTGTAATGGATATTCAACACGCATACTGGTAATTTGAAACTTTAAAATTTACAATTGCTGGATTAAAAGAAAGTTGTCCAGATCTATACTTATACCTTATATATGACCTTGGCACGTTTGAGTATGATAAGATACGGTAATAATACTATAGGAATGATCGTTTATGTTTTATACTTAACTGATTACCTGAATACCTAAATGCCTGAATGTTATAAAACGTAACTTTTAGAAGCATAATTGAGAATCCCTATAAGATGGGCATTATGATGTAACTCTAAATACAGAAAATCGAACATTACTGAGAGAAGCATCCCAATCATAATATAATTTCTATACGACCAACTTTCATTAACGTTCGTTCGTACGCAATCTGTACACATTATGTTCATACTAAAATCCCATTAACTAGTATACCCAATTTTCGGTTAATAAAAAGTATGATTTCATTTTCAGACCTATGTCCATCAGGTCTAACATGTAACCAACATGACTCATTCTTTGCTCGAAGAAAAGACAGATAGTGTAAGAAAGAAGAGACTACGTATACATTAAAACAACAAAACAATGATGTCAAAAATTGAAAGCCAACACTGTTTAAGTATACACATGGAAAACAGTATTGCAACACCTTCATTTTTTAAAATTTGAATGAAATATAATAAAATATTTGTATAATATTATTGAAATATAGTTTATGATAACATTGGAATTTATACGAACAAAAAATAATTGAATAAAAAAGATTTATATAACCGCAAGTTAAATAACAAAATGAAGTGTTTTTTGTATAAAAAAATGCATTTTACTACTTTTACTGTAAATGGCAGACATTTCAAAATTAATCTTCAGATGAGTGTTCACATCATGGGTGATCGTTATACGCCAAAGAATTAGTACTTTGTGCGCAGACTCCATTCAAACGGATAACTGCATAATAATATTTTCTGATTCTTGCAATAAATCAACTAATGTGTTGCTAAGGTAACAGCAACCACTTCTGATGAAGGGCATTATTTATTTCATGATGTGTTTGAACTGGGGTGTCCTTTCGCGCACTTTCTGCCCAATAGTGTCCCATATATGCTCGATATGGTTCAAATCCGGGCTACGATCGTGCCAAGGAAGATGACCCGAATTCCATTGGAACAATGGATCTTCCTCCACGATGCTAATTTTCAACTTTGGCGAGCTCTGCACTACATTGGATACGGAAAACTGTGTGTCTGTTCGTAAGCAAAGGTCTCCGAAATGGTCTTCTCGCACAATAACCAGTAGCGATGAGTCGATCTCGAAGAGTTCTTGTTACAAGGCTCCTAAAGATTCACCACTCTTCATTATGCTTGATTTTCCCTAACAAATGGTATAGAGGTCTTCTTTATCTCGGAAGGTCTTTAACATCGTTTATTGCCTGATTTTTATTCTCAAAACGACTTATAGTGGAATGGTGATGACCAACAATGCGTGCAGTTGTTACAGCGACATCTCCGCTTCTCTCATGCTGATAATCGTCCATCTTGCTACAGTTAAGAGTTGTCGAGGACCCATTTCAAGGTGTCAATCACATAACTTTAAAAACTTGGTTATATAAAGTGTTGTAAACAATGAGGATAAAAACATCTGTTTTGCTGTTTACGGGTACAGGAGCTCCATGTGCAGATAAGAAGTTATCGAGTCGATATTTATTGATTAAACTCATGTGATACATAAATAGTGTTTAACTAGTGCTATTTTACCAAATTATATCACAAACAAATAAAGAGTGTTTTTTAAATTTCAGTTTCAATTTGGTGTTGCAATACTTTTTTCCATGTGTATATATGGTTCAATTAACAGAGAAAACATTTTACCAAAAATAAATTTTAAAGGTATAACTAAAATATCGAACTTCGAAGTAAATTCAAAATATACCCATAACAACTCGAATCGTAAGAACCATAAGACTTAAATCGAACGTCTGACATTTGCATCAAACGGAGCGAATGGAAAACAACTGTCATACTTCTAAATTGGTACAGACAATACTGGTTCTAAAAAAATGAAATAAAAGAGATGTCATACGAAAACAAATGAACGGTTTTTCATCAACAATGGTTGTTCATCAAACAAAAGCAGTCTGTTTTCGAATTCTTTTTGTTAACACATACGTTACGTTACACATATATATACATTGGGTTTTTCAAACGCACTTCATATTACTACAATTAGTGAGAGGATTTTTACTGCTGGCTGATTATGTCTTTAACACTTGACCATGAAATCGAATTTGAATCTATACGAAGGGTGTTGCATTTATCACAGCAGATTGATACTCAGTCAACGAATTGTTCGCAACACATTTGAAGCTCATTCTATTTCGATTGTTTAGACACCAAGTTTGTTTTACATAAATATAGGAAGATGTGGTATGAGTGCCAATGAGACAAATTTCCATCCAAGTAACAATTTATTAAAGTAAACCATTATAGTTCAAGGTACGGCCTTCAACACAGAGCTTTGGCTTACACCGACCAGCAAGCTATGCAACTAATTTACGATTTGCGTTTAGATGAAAAGAAATATTTTGTGTTCTTGAGAAATTTCGTACATCATATATATTAACCACCTGTTTGGATTCTTTTGATACATAATTGATATTAAATGCTTAATTAAATAAGAATAAAACACGACTAAAAGATGTTTAATGAAAAAGAAAATTACACTATTCTATTTGTTGTTGAAAGAACCCGATTTGAATTTTATAATCCATTACGATAAAATATTGCAAAATAAATGATTAACTCGACAAAAAGGAATATCATAAAGGCATATGGTAATATCAAAGTTCATGATTTGTGGAGGATTTCTAATAGTTTATAGGTTTTTCTACCATTCAGATATACAAATATCATCATACATGTTAAAAATTTCCAAATAAGTTAATCTAGCGAAAGATACTTCCGTAGAAATTGTCAACAAAATAAGCATAAATTTCAATGCAGTTGCATCACTATTCCACCAGTTTCAAAACGTCTAATACACCAACTTTTAAGGCATGATAATTTCAGTAATTGATAAAAACGGAGAGCATCACTTATCACAAAATATTCTAAACTGGTAATTTAACAGACATGTCACCGAACTTAACATTACATTTTGACCCTGAAAAATCAATTACGTTATGAGAATTCAGTGCTTAGATAAAAAAAATGTTAGATTTTACCCTCACAGTCTTAAAAACATTAATTCTACATACAAACAAGGAAATTAAAATAATAAATGAAATTAATAGAGACAGAAATAAAATATACAGACCTGTAAGAATGGTGTAACCTTTTTCAAATCGTATTTCAACCACAGAAAAATAGTAGCTTGTGATATACTTTGTGTTCTTATTGAATGAAATATACACCTTATAGTAAAACTGCTTCAATAAGTAAAAGTCTTTTTTACTTTAGTCTAATCGACTGTAAAAAATTACAAAAGCCTAAAACTTTATCATTTACATCAACCTCCAATGTAATTGATCTTTTTGTGATCATGAAATATATTTCTCAACGATAGTTTGGTGTTTATTTAGATAGATAGTTGAACAAGTGCTTATAATTTCAATTGAAGTAATTGAAGATTACATTGCAATGCAAAAAAAATTAAGTATTAAGATTGGGAACGTTTACATTGTGATTATTACATATTATTTAACAAACAATTATACTATGATTTATCAAATGACTAATAATTACATAACTGTGGTTAATTTCCTTAAATGTGAACTCGTGCTATTTAGTCGTCCTTTAAGTTTAAGCACAACGAGATTTAATTATCAATTTCAATAATGAAAATTTATACAGGTTTTTGATCATTTCAATATGATATTCACACTATTTATTATTATGATACGTTGTAGGAGGAGTTGTGACATATTGTTTTGGAGTTCATTCACATCAGCTACGAGATACATTTTAGAAACTATATTTTACATGACTCACGATAAATTAATGCTTCTACTTACAATAAATTTTCATTAAACAAATACACTTTTTATGAAATGATGTCTTGTCTACAAAAAAGAGAAAAATAATTGTTGAAAATTGTTTTTTTTTTGAGGTCATTGGAATTCTATAAACATTTGTTGTAGCAAATATTTGTAAATCCTTTCTACCAAACAACATAAATACTGACTAAAGGATGTACTTAGGCGAGGGTTAGGAGTTTTTGTCAGATGTTTGGACTCTGTGTTTTATTTCTTAATACAGGGTGAACTATTTTGCCCCATAACATTAATGTTTTATTCCAAATAATACTATAATAGCTCTTAAAAAGTATGTTACCAAAATTTGAGCAAATTCTAGATTTGTTATCTTTTGATTTTAGACCAAAATAATACCAGTGCAAACATAAGGTAAAAAAAGAGTTTTGTTTTTGTCTATCGATTTATGAGTTTTGAACATCGGTATACTACTGTTGCCTTTATTTAGCCTTTTCCTGTCATTTTAAAATCAAATATCTACAAAAGGAGCTCCATAACCTTCAATATTTTTTCTTATTTTAATTCTTAACTAATTCTCTTCCGATTTATAGTATCAATTTTATCTTCTAGATTTTTATACAGTATATATATCTTATATAAGTACAGCCTTAATGTCAAATACATCATGTGATATCAAAAAAACATATGCAGTGTGCAGGGTGGCCATTACAAGACCGGTTGAATTAATAGTAGCGAAATGCCACAATTATACGCACCGCACATATGACATACACATGACCGATTTCGGCCTCAATTTTTAAATTCATCTAACGAAAGATTTTAGAAACTTCTTAAACATTTAAGTGTCTATTTCAAATGATTCAATTATTTTATGTGGAAGATTTTAACTGATTTAAAAGTCATTAAAAACGCTCCGATTCAAGCTTAAATATGAAAAATCTATCAAATATGCCAAAAATCGTCACTTTTCGGATGTTTTTTGTCAAAAATGAAAGTGGCCACATCCGTGTTCATCCTCAACCTTTATATTTATTTGGTATTATCATCAAATACAACTTAAATTTCAGTATTATGAATGAACACGAATGCGGCCACTTTCACTTAAGACAGAAACCGTCTAAAATTTAACTAAAATGCTAAAATTGGGAAGATTTCAGTAATTTAGAATGACTTAATGATGCTAGTACCCGAAATATGTGCATTGTATTGTCAAAAACAGCCTATATTTATTTATGTAATGGATGCATTTTACTTTCCAATAAATATCGTAACGATTACATTTGCACAATTTTCTAAAACTGCTATATTTTGGGGTCAAAAAGGGGTCTTACTGAACCTACTCCTTTGTGGTCAAGGATTGAGGAAATTTGATTTTTTTTTGGAAACCACAAAGATTACAATAATAATTTTCCCGGATTGTTAGTTAACAAATAGTGTATTTGTTGGATGACATCGAAACAGACAACCAGTATACATATAGTTACTAACTGCAATCCTACTAATTGACTTGATAAAGAATACTTAATTTCGCCTATATTAACAGAATAATAATGTTCTTCACTCAAAAAAAAATACAACCCTCGGTATGTAATGACGTATAATTTCTTTCTCTTAGATTAAAAGCAAAGATACTAGTTATACAGAAGTAAAAAGTACTGCTTTTTATATATTTTTCATGAAAATGATCCAGATGGTCACTAAGGTTATGATATTTCACAAGCGCGACGATATTCGATTTCCGAAAGTTCCTTTTAGTCTATGATTTTAACATATTAAATTGATCAGATATGATAACATGTGTTTTTTCTGTGTCGATGTCACACCAGTAAGTATATGCTTCACTCGCAAACCACAATATAGTAAATCTATGAGAAAGGATGACTTCAACTTTTCCTTCAGGAGTTTTTCTATCGTAACCTTTTATCCTGTGTGTTTCAGATCTTACTTTCTATGATTCTTTGTACAGTTTAGATTATGCTTTTTATTTTTTCAGATATTTATATTCTTCAATGTTTTAACAAGATGTTCTATCAAACATTCAAATATTTTGATTCGTACTTCTTTAGTTACAAAAGTCAGAGTCAGTTTAGGCTGAAATTATTTCACACCAGGACCAATATTCAGAAAATCTTTCAATCTCTATCTATAGTCAGTGTTTCCATGACCAATGTGTTAACTACACTAGGATTCTTAAACGATGTTTTATTTTATTTTTAAACAGGTCAGAAAATTCATAACCCGCAATTTTGAGAGATTTTGAGTATTTATCCAGCAAATATATCATCAGCATTTCAATAATCAAAACCACAGTTATGCACAAAGTAAAAGTAAGCATTTCCTTACTGATAAAAAAATAATTTATAATGATTAATGATGTCTTTCTGTGCCAAATTTTATGAAAAAATAACATATAACATTTGCAATTTTGTATCAGAATGCTTTCAATAGCGTAATAATGAAAGAACACTCTGGTAAGATAGCGGTTGATTCTTTTTAAACAAAACAAGTTGAAAAATTTCACTGTAAATTAATTCGGTGAATAAAAATCAATAGTGTAACATCACCATCCCGTTAAAAAACAAAAATACAAAAGACCATTTAAAAGTAAAAGTCTTGTATACTTGACTAGTGATGAACAACGTCGTTAGGTGGATCTAGACTCTTTATGTTGACTTTTTAATATACAATATACTTAATTAAATCTTTTTTCTTGTCTTTTAAATAACATTATGTTAAATTGAAATTAGTTAGTGCACAGGCTATGGTACGGCGTTTGTAAAAAAAAAAGGTATTTTTTATTGAAAGTTTACTTTAGCTTACCATCATTCGATCTATGGTCTAATGATAAAAAAAGACTCTGACTTATTCAGTGTAACCAAATCTAATTAAACATGAAAGTTAGATTTTGTATTGATCGAAACCTCATCATCACTTTTCTGCTTTAAGAAATTTCATTGATGTTCCTCTTCGCTTATATCTGCAAGGAAGAACATTTTCTGATTTCTGATAACATCTTCATACTTGCACTGATTGAAAAAAAGATTTCATTTTATATGTTAATAATATTTCAGATGTATGATGTTTCAATAACAAAAAGTGAATAAATCGTTTTATATTTTTACATGCTCCTTATGCACTAAAAAATTAATGTCTATATATATAATGAAAATGTAATTATACATTTTAACAGAAAAAGATCCTGAGAATTTGAAACCTCAAGGTCGATATTTATTTTTTATTTATCAATAATTGATTGTATAAAGCATAACAAAGTAATAAGGAAATCGTTAAAAAAAAATATATTTGTCTTTAAAAATCGGTGGCGTTTTTTTTCATGTATAATGCTTTACTCTTATAACCAGTATGCTCGAGGTAGATATCTTAGTGTGTGAACACCACAATAGTTTACTATATAATCATATCTTTCAACTTATCATTATTAAAATCGCATACTAATGAAAGAAAGAGGCGAGGGTAGTATACCTATGGTTCAAATCCAGGAAATGAATTGAATTATTTGTATCATGGTTAAAAAGCAAATACCAAATACAATTACTTGAAATGTTTATCAAAATTTACCTCAGATCATTTTGTTAACTTGGTATTGTCGTTCATAATTTAAGGGAAATCTTCAGGTCTAAACATAGCAGTAATAAACATATGTGTGAACTTTGAAAAAAAACTTTTTTTTTTAATTTATGTCATCATAAAGATTTAAAATTTTCTAACAGCCATTTAAAGGAAAGCATAATGAATTTAAATTGTCATTAAACAAATACATAAAAACAGTTGTATGAAATTTTTATATCATATATCAAAGTTCAAAGAATGACTTCGTTGGTTGATGAAAAATACACCAACACAATGAAGCAACAAATGCTATCATAAGAAGTAAATGAAAAAGGGAGAATAAGGCCCTTTTTAGGACTCTTTTGTCGAAAACCAAAAACAATTATCCATCATTAATATAACATCTTTCAGATGTTTACAAAACTGTTGATATCAATACTAATATTATTAATTATGTCTAAAATATTTGCTAAAGCTTAACTTACAAATTGAATGGATTTGATAATCCAATATCGTGGCATTTTCAGCGGACTGACAATTGCTCTTTTCGTAGACCTTGCTTATAACATAAAAGAGGGACGAAAGATACCAAAGGGACAGTCAAACTCATAAATCTGAAACCAACTGACAACGCCATGGCTAAAAATGAAAAAGACAAACAGAAAAACAATAGTACACATGACACAACAAAACTAAAGAATAAACAACACGAACCCCACCAAAACTAGGGGTGATCTCAGGTGCTCCGGAAGGGTAAGCAGATCCTGCTCCACATGTGGCACCCGTCGTGTTGCTTATGTGATTAGAAATCCGGTAAATAGTCTAATTCGGTAGGTCACATTCATGAAAGGGAAGGACAGACATTGTCAGGGGCTTTGTTGGCGATGTCATCTTTTGCCTATAGCATCTCCTAATTTTTTATTTGAATAGCTTTCATGCTAGTTAAGGATAAATGAAACCTAATTTGATTAAAATAACTTTACCAATGTAAATCAAGTGACTAAAAACTTAAACATTGGACAGTTTCTATCAGCAGACATCTATACACATTTTCTATCGGTAAGTATGTCCGATTGTGAATTACTTAATGCTTTCAAATCGTTATGCGTTTTCTTTCAGATGCATTAATTGATAATAAGTTCTATATTGGATAAAGTATACATTCTCTTACAAGACTCATGTCATATGTGATATTAAAAAGACATGTTAGAGAAGAAAAATATGTAAAGTAATGAGTCTTTTAATTTTCGATTAGCAAATATCAAATAAGATTTAAAATATCAACATTTTCATTTCATTTGATCTTTTAGGACCCATTTATCGGACATGAAAATAAAATTTATAATGAGTCTACATTTGAGTTCATACATATGAGTTAAATTTAAATCGGTTTTAACCGTGGTTTGCGTGAAAGTCTGCTCAGCGCCAAAGTGGGTGGAATTTTAAAATGAAGTTATTGTAAAGAAGACTTTTATCTAAACTTTACTACGTTATTTATGTTAGATCGTATTTATAAATATCAACAGACTTAATATCTAACCGTAATGGTAAACAGTTTGAATTTTCCATTTACTCAGCGACTATATACATGTTGAAAAACATGTACACATATATTAACATCTTTAACATAAATATCGTTTTATGTATATGTGTTTCTTTTCCTTTTAATTTGCTAATTTTATATAAATACATAGTTTTTGATATAAATCAAGGAAGGAAACAATATATTTCTACACATTTAAAGAAACAAAACATTTAAAGGTCGATCCGATTCGTTCGGATAAAGTGTTTCCCTGTTAAAACTTCTACCTGGTATTCGATGTAAATCGTTAAGCAAGATAGAACAATACATGTTGTTTTTTGGTCAATTTTGAATATCTTACGTTGATTATTATTGCTTCTATCAACGTCAGACTCTATTGGATAGTTGTCGCACTGAGAATCATACTCTTCTTCTCAAGTGTATAACAATTTTTATATTGTGAAATATTTGATTATTTGTAGTCAATGTTTTAAAAATGATGTCTTTGTCTGAAAACTGTTTCTGCCAATCTTCATGACATCGTCATATGTTTAAAACACAAACACCCATTGTACCAGTCCATATGTCATACATATATAGAAATCATACTGACTATAAATTATCGTTATGTTTTCATTTAAATAGAACTGAATAAATATCTTATATCTAAAAAAGGATATTTTGTTGTTTATCTCTGGTAATTCCATTCGGGTTTTCTTTTTGTAAATTCATTCCAGATGGATTAAAATTGTTGTAACATCGTTAACTACTGTTTTATTTATTTATAATTTGATATTGATTGGTGATCTGCACAAATGTAATGTCAAGAGAAAAGATCAAATTTACTTATAAGACCATTTTAGACTTATTTTTTATATGTATACTAAGGATAAAAAATCAAGCCATCTCTGCAAGTATAAAACATAATATACCTTAAGAATAGGAGTTCTAAAACTTCTTTTCTTATCCTAGTCAATCCAACATATGACATAAGATACCAGAGAAACATTCCTATCATAAATCGAAAAAAAATGACAAGGCCAAGGACAAAAACTGAAAAGACAAACAGACATACATAAATAAACAAAACACAACATAGAAAACTAAAAACTAAGCAACACGAAGTAAACCAAAAACATGGGGCAATCTCAGGTGCTCCGGAAGGATAACAAGATCCTGCTCAAATTGTGAGACACCAATCGTGTTGTTCATGATAGTACAAACTCGGCAACAAGTCTAATTCATCACTTTCGTAAAAAAGGATGAGATTGTACTTATAAACATATCCGCTATTATTTGTTAAACAGATATTTCATAATGGCCAACCAACTCGTGATGGCATTCGTAAAATTGACGTAGGGATGATTTATACTTCACAATTGGGAATACTTGGTTAAATAGCTTCCTCGTGAGCAGCAACCCTCTATCAAGGAAATAATGATAAAGAACACAAGCCCTGGAACATCGTATCAATTCGAGTGAGATGCTCAGTATGACTTAAATGTTTTGTTACAAAAGTGCCACTCCTTTCCTTAAAATAATCTAAAGCTATTAATTGCATATAATTATATATGTAAGGATGTGATATCTTAATTACAAATGTGATTTACAATGAAGAACATCTTCTCAGTAAACGTGTCAAATTTAACTGAATTTTATGAATAGTTGAATTGATTAAATATACCAAGTTTCTTTTATGAAAAGAAAACGAATAAGTATACAATTAAAATTGTTTCTAGTGCAAACGTATTGAAGTCTAATAATATCTCTTTAAAACTGTCCATTTTTAACAATATCAAATAAATGTTCTAATTGTAATATCATATGTTTAAATATAGACAGAAAAATATATTAGCAGTCTAGACTGCAGCTTTAAAATGAAAGCAACTAGTATAGATAAAAAGGGGAACAAATGAAATTGCTGCTCAGAACTTGTCAGTTTCTGATATTTATTTAACTATTGCATTATCGTCTCAAAGACTAAGGGTATTTCAAGATGAGTGCAACACAGGGAACTTGCCCTTGTCAAATAGCTTTTATTTTGTATAGCACTTCAGATTTGAATTGATTGAAATTATTATAAATTAATTGATTGAGATCATACTGATGAAAAGAAAACCAGACTGATATTATATAAAATAGAAACATACATTCAAAGGACAAAGAAGAGATCATGGACATACTTTCACGAAATTGTTTACGCACCATATTATTTTCGATACAAAATGCGTTCAATGAAAATTCAAACTAAATATTACATAAATAATTTGTAATTAATTATGAATCACCGTTCAAAAAACTATTATTTGTCTGTTTGTCTTTTTCTTTTTCAGCTATTGCGTTGTCAGTTGATTTTCAATCTTTGAGTTTGAATATCCATTTGGTATCTTACGACTGGCGTATATACAAAATTTAGTCCTGATATCTATGATGAGTTTATTTACAACCACTGGGTCGATGCCACTGCTGGTGGAGATTTATTTCTCCGAGGGTATCACAAGCCCAGTAGTCACCACTTTTTGTGCTGACAGGAATTTTCATTGATATGGTTATATTTATAAATTTACTGTTTACAAATTTTAGATTTTTTTGAAATACTAAGGCTTTTCTACCTCAGGCATAGATTATTTTAGCTGTATTTGGCAAAAACTTTTAGGAATATTGGTCCTCTATGCTCTTCAACTTCGTTCTTAGTTTGGCCTTTTAAACTTTTTTGGATTCGAGCGTCACGGATGAATCTTTTTAGACGAAACACGCGTCTGGCGTATATACAAAAAATTTAGTCCTGATATCTATGATGGGTTTATTTACAACACATATTTTTTTATCTTTTTTTATCAGGAAAAGTTTTCAACTGTTATTTTATCCTATAAACATTGTTTTCATGGTAAAGTATAGACTACTAGAAAAGTGAAATCATAACTGTATGAGTTCCAAAAACTCATTATGAACTACGTGGGAAAATGTATTATATCATGTTCCATACACACTTATCCGTATTTGTAGTCATGCTTTTACATAAACTGCAAATCTTGATTGAATATTGGCAAAATGTGTTAACATTTATATTATAGCATTGTCATAGTACATATAGTATCATCCATTAAAGGCTCTTGTAAGTATCATCTATTTCAGAAATGTATAATATAGCTTTATTTTTACAAATTGTGGTGTCCTTAATTTTAAAGTTGATAGTAATCATTGGTGCAAAACGTTTATTACCCCTGTTTCCTGAACTTGATTTCAGTTAAATAGTCATAGACACAATTTAATACATTATATATATACACACTCGTTAAAAACTTATTAATATTAACATATGAAGATAATTTGGAACAAATTTATTGACCCGTGTTAATGTTGCAGGAAGTTTTTTAACGGGTCATTTAAGTCAATTTGTTCATATTCATCAATTGAAAATATTCTCATGTTGTGTAAGAGCAATTTGTGTGTGATGTGAATCAATTAAATGATCTCCTTTCATGAACGTACATTTTAGTATTGCACACTTCATTTCTTACAAGAACAATCAAAAATACTGTCCCTCTGATATCGTTTGTCCCTTTTTTTTTTTTAAACTTTTTTATTTTATTTAGACCTATATCAATATACACAGAAGCATATATTGATATAAACAGGGATTTTCATTCACAATCAACACTCTGTTATGTTTTGTTTTTAATTTGTTTATAGTGCTAACTTATATTTTAAATGAAACAGTAAGATCCAAGTTTGAAATATGTGCAAGAGTAAAATTTGTTTCTTCTTTATTTATCTTCCTGATCTGAAGTAATTGTTTAAAACAGATCTGTAAATTCCTATTTCACAGTTTATGGAACTACTTTTGTTTTGTTTTTGACGTTATTGTCAGATTTACGTCACTGATGTGTCTGTTGTAGACAAATCGCGCGTTTAGCAAACAAAAGTTTATTCTTGGCATCGATGACAATTATTACTATGTTTATTTAATTGAGGTCTGGAGCTGGCATGTCAGTAACTGCTAGTAGTCATTTGTTAATTTATGTATCATTTTAATGTTGCTTTGTTTCTTTTGTTACCTATCCCGACATCGAACTCCGATCTTTTCAACTGAGTTTTACTGTGCGTATTACTGTGTATATGTTTAATCTACATTGGCTACATGTATATGGAGAGGGTTGTGATTTCACTAAAAATGTTCAATCCCGTCGATTTTTTGCGACTGTATTGAGTCATGAGACTCTGGCCTTTGTGAGGTCAATTTTTACTGAACTAGTACAAATTTTTGTTCAGTGGCCAGCTTCAATCCAGCTACGACTGCGGAATTCTCCCGCTGTATTGAAACCCATTGGTGGACTTCGGCTTCTTTTTTTTCTTTTTTGGTCAAGTTGTTTTCTCTTTGACACATTCCCCGTTTCTATTCTATATTTCATTGTTTCAATTCATAAGTATGTTGTGTTTTATATTTGTGATAAAGTTCAAATGGAAACGTATTATGTGTCACAAGACAATATCAAACTAAGCAGGAGATAACAGCATAAGACAACCAACGGGTCTTCAATAAATCAGGAAAATTCATCAACTTGAGGTAGGCTCGACTTCAGATCTCCCTTGAAAATAAATAAAAACTAGTCAAGCAAAAATGGATGTCACACTAAAACTCCGAAACATTAAAAAACATACTTATAGTGATGCCCTATTGTTTCGTCTTGTTCAAACTGGCCGTTGGAAATAAGAGTATAAAATCAGATCATTTAAATATTTACATTAAATGATTAACTATCAGTAAACTCCTTAATCCTGAAAACATTAAAATGTCGGTTTAACATCATTCATTTGTTTTATTATTTTTTAAGATTCTATCTCAGTCCGAATGGACTGAATTCATTGCAAATTGATGCATGTTTCTTCTTTTATAATTCCGTAGAAACTACTATTGCCTTTTTCGTTATATTGATAAAACATTTAGGCTATGAAACTAAGGATTAATTTTTATACGAAGTAAACAGTTTTGTTGTATCTAAATAGTTTTTATGTGCATTAAATATGTATCGGTTACATCATAAAATAATATAAAAACTAAGTCTATCTTGATGTACAATCGTTTAATTTAATATCAAAATGAAATGTGTGTAATAAAATTGGCGAATTCTATCATTTTTGTTATCATAAATATGCATTTACCTTTAAATAATTGTAGTTTTGCTATGTTAACTCCATTTAATTTTCTATCAGCGTCTCAATCATTATTTTTTCCTCTTCAGTATTATGATGTGTTTAAAGTGATTTATCATGCTTTTAATTTATACCAGCTCTTTTTAAAGGGTTTATAAAATTTTGGATTTTCAAATATTTGACCTCGTGCTTGACTGAAGATATTTTAATCGTCGAAATATGCATATAGTACCTTTTATTGCTTATACACTACGCCATGTACAGTATTCGACTATCCACACAGTCTTATGCAAATATAAAAGTAGTCACTTTTTGTGCTGACATGAATTGTCATTGCTATGGTTATATTTATAAATTTACTGTTTACAAATTTTTGAATTTTTTGAAAAACTAAGGCTTTTCTACCCCAGACATAGATTACATTAGCTGTATTTGGCAAAACTTTTAGGAATTTTGGTTCTGAATGCTCTTCAACTTCGTACTTTATTTGGCCTTTTTAACTTTATTGGATTCGAGCGTCACTGATCAGTCTTTTGTAGACGAAACGCGCGTCTGACGTATATACTAAATTTAGTCCTGGTATCTATGATGAGTTTATCTAAAGGGAACAGGGGTTTACCGAATTTGGTCGATTACTTTGAAATATACAGTGATAGAAAAAAAAACCTTCAAGAATCGCATGAGCTCAATAAGGACCACAGCGTCGTCAGGGTAAGGTCACGTGCATTGCATGCAATACCCACCATACTCAATAGAAATGTCACTATATGAACTTAAAACTGTTATTAAAAATTATTTCCGGGTATGTTTACAAATCATTCTGTCAATTAATAGCTGATGAAAACCATGCAAAAATCAAGCTTATTATATAGATATTGTACAAAGCAAGGGACATATTCGTCTTCGATTGGAATGTTGTTTTTGGTATCTCTCACCCCTTTTTTTGAAGTAGTGTATGCATGTAAAAAAGTTAAATAACAATTAATAAATGGTATGCGTCTAATTTTTTTTCTGAATTTAGCCTCACTACGAATTCTTACTATCAAAGCCGAATAGTATGCATCATATTACTTGCTTAATTGTAATGGTAATGATGAAGGTTGAAACGTATCAAAACGTTAACACCCGCTGCATTTTTTTGTACTTGTACTCCGGCAGGAACCTGATGTTTTGTGGTTGTTGTTTGTTGATGTGATCATAAATGTTTCTCTTTTTATTTTTAATACAGATTAGTCCGTTGGTTTTCTTGTTTGAATGGTTGTACAGTAGTAATGGGGGGAGGGGGGGGTTGATAGGTTGGTTTTCGTTGTGAGCCAAGGCTCCGTGTTGAAGACTGAACTTTGACCTATAATGATTAACTTTAAGAAATTGTGACTCAGATGGAGAGTTGTCTTATTGATACTAATACCACATCTTCTTATATCTAAATAATTAAAAATATTATTGTTAACAGATGTATGATTATTAAACAACCTTTTATCATTGTCTTTATTTTTAAGGGAAAATGTTTAAATCAGCAGTTTTATATTATAATTAAAAACTGCACGATAAACTGACTGTTGGCCTTGATTTAAAAAGAATCAAACCTAGCCTGCATTATCTAATTACCTTGATTAGACACACTTCCGTTAGAAGTAAGACAAAGAAAACTGTGCAAAAAACTTAATGAATGCCAAATGAATCTAATATCATATCGTAAATGTTCGCCTTACCCACTAATTTATCTATTTTATTTACTAAAGAATAAAAAGTTAGAAAATAACAACACGAGAATATTAAGTATAAGTAAGAAAAAGTAAAAGAACATATTAACAAACAGTCCACATTTAAAAAAGAGGATAGAAAGATACCAGAGGGACATTGAAACTCATAAATCGCAGATAAACTGACACCGCTATGGCTAAATAAGAAAAAGACAAATAGACAAATAATAGTTCAAAAGAAACATCATAGAAAACTAAAGACAAACCAACGCGAAATTCCACCAAAACATCAGGTGAGATTTAGCAAATTGCATACGTCAAAACCTGCGATTGAAGTGAAATTCCCAAAAGAAATTAATTATATCTTTTCTAGAATCTCCCTTAATTTTGCAAATATAATGTCGCCGGAAGAGATAAAAATAGAGGAAATATGATTTTCACAATGTTTAAAACAGGGATATTTGCTTCGAAAAAAAATTGAACATATCTGTTGTCAGTTGTAAAAGAGGGACGAATGATACCAGAGGAACAGTCAATCTCATAAATCGACAATATACTGACAACGCCATGGCTAAATATGAAAAGGACAAACAGACAAACAATAGTACACACGACACAACATAGAGAATAAACTGTAAAGTGTTTCAAAATCTGGTTTTGGTCATGGATTCCTGGACGATACAATGTCAGTGTTTCAAATATTTCTGATTGGAGCTACGAATAGTTTATGACTATTGAACTACGGTTAACTACTGTAACAGTTACTGTTGCCTTTTTTTATGTGATCTGTTTACCCTTCCGGAGCACCTGAGATCACCCCGACTTTTTGGTAGGGTTCGTGTCAGTTTATTTTTTATCTATGAGTTTGACTGTCCCTCTGATATCTTTCGCCCCTATTTTATGTTTTTTTGTTATACCAAAAACAAACCGTTCTAATGATAATGAAAATAAGTATTATTTACGACATATCCTTAGGTTTGTTATGATAAGGATCATCAATTACAACGGATTTGTCAATTACATATTATAGCTTTATTTGATCTTAAATTTACTTTAATTGGAAATTAAATCATATAATAAAAAAAAGCATCAATTGAGTATATAAATACAGAAGGTTATAAATAAAAAAGAAAGAAAATACAGTAAAGTTATTATTAATACTATACTTCACGTCACATTTTATACTTAACTACTTGTCAAAAGTGATTGCTTCCTTGTGAGTTTGCATGGCATATCTTAAATCGATCCAGATGTTCGTTCATCCTTAAATTTTATGTATAAAGTTAATAATTGAAAGGAAGAATTTTTTGATATCATTGGTCAAAAATAATAGTCAGATATTCCTACAAATAGCAGTCCATAACAATTAAGTGGTAAGGATTTATTGTGAACTTTATTTTCTTACACTATTTCGTGCTAATTCTATAATCAAATTATCTAACATATATTAATCAACAAAACATAATAATGCATCATGAGTTTGTTTTATTGTTTTAAATTATCCAATTCCTAAAAAAAAATACCGGAAGGAAAATAACATTATTTATGGAATTTTTCCATTTAATAAGCTTTCAAATATCGAAACATTTTCTTCAATTTCAGAACTAAACGGAATTTAACTACCATAATTTATTGTCACACAAACAATCACTGCAAACAATACTGACAGTCGATGAAACGTAACGAATAGCACGATGGGAAGAGAGTCAAAAGATACCATACGGGACGTTTAAACTGACAAGTCAAAAATAAACTACACCAAGGCAATACCTTTAGATCGAATTGTTGCAACCACAATCCCTTCCTTTTTTCATTGAACGTAAACTCATCGAATAAGACTTATTAACTAATTTGCAATTTGTTTACCATTGTTAACTATTGAGATCATCCCGGTTCGTGCTGCTCATTTTTTAATTTTCATATTGAGTTTTATAGACTGTTGTTTTTCTTAAGCCGTTTCTGGCACTTTGCAATCTAGTTGTCAGTGTGTCCTCGACTTATGATAATATTCCTTTGGGTTCTTCCTTCTCTTTTCTACCCAATAGATTTCCGATAGAAATTTTGTTTCTGAAACCAAGAAGAAAACGATTCAATACAATCTCCGTTTTAGGTAAAGTACTCAGTAACAGATTCCTTTTCAGCTCCATCTTATGAGGCAAAATTATAAACATAGCCGTGTTTAGTATTTACCCCGGTTAGCATATTTCATATATAACGAAAGAACGGCGAAAGATACAAAAGAAAATAAACTGACTATGCCATGGCTAAAAATGCAAAACAAACAGACAAATGATGGTACACAGGAAACAACATAGATAACAAGACTGAGCAACATGAACCCAACCAAAAGCTGGGGTGATTTAAGATGCTCCGAAAGAATAAGCATATTTTGCTCCACATGTGGCACCCGTCGTTTTGCTCCTGTTATTACAAATCCAGAAAAAAGTCGAACTCGGTAGTTAACATTCATGAAAAGAAAAAGGAATTGTAGTTAGGACGTACGAAACTTATCCGATAACAAGTTTCAAATAGTTATTTAAAGACATTTCCACCGTTAGCATATCTTTAATTGACATTAATTGTTGATGTATAATTCATTAAAACAAACCTCCCAATGTCTAGAAGGTGCTTTAAACCATTTCTAAAATGCAAAACGTTTATCATTTAAAGCATAACATACAAATATTCCCAATCACGAAATAAGTGTCAGATTGTTGTAAGCACTTGCAAGTCTGGTTATACTTGCAACATGCTGTAATATAATTACAATAAAATACAAATAGTACGTACACGATGTCTTCTGAATAAGATTGTGTTGCTGTCGAAATTTGTATTGATGTTGGAATGAGTGTGTGATAGGTGTCATTTTCATACAAAAACAAATGCTTAAAAAGTTTTGTCAGTGCAGCAAATGGATCAAGATGCGTTTTAGTTTTTCCATAGGCGGCAATGAAAACGTTTCCTTCTGTTGCTCAGTCCAGTTCGTAAACATGGATATGTGTGATGGCTTGTTTCGAAGCTGAAACATTTTCACATATGTGGTTAAATTTTCGGGGTACGAAGTGAGATTACTTTTTCCACAAATTAGCCAACCCAGAGTATCCCTTTGTATAGCGGCTCCTCGTGTTAAAAAAAATCCCGTGTTCAACACAATTATTTCTTTGAAAATTTAATACTTTGAACACATTAAATAGCTCCATATATTTTAAATATTTATTCTGTGTTCCCCTTCTTTCAAAATTAACACAAATGGTTAAGCTCAGTCACTTGTTTATCATAGAAATGTGTCAAATATCACTACACAGAGATTTTTTGTTCACACGTGACGTTTGAGTTCCTCATTTCAAGGCGCATTAGGGCAAAATTACGGCGAAGTCAAATTGTACAAAGTTCAGGCACTTATTAGAACTAAAATTTGTATTGTTTCATTAATTGTCAAACTTAAACTGGTAAAAGAACGAAGAAATTTATGCGTACGAGTGAAGATATGAAATAATTACTTCTTTTTAATATATGTAGTTCGACATTATTATAATCAGATCATTTTCTATCGTTTTTAACTTGTTCTATTGGCATTTTTATAATTTCAAACGCTTAATTACCCCTTTCCATAATAGTTACCTTGTTACCTTGTTAGTTTATGTAATGAAATGCATTCTGAAATATGAAGATGAATGAAAAAGAAAAAATATTTGCACGAAACGAACGATGACATTAAATGGTTAAAGTCGATTGAAGTTCTCTTTTTCATTAAGAAAAACCCGCTAATATTACACATTTAAATTTGTATTATATACATTCAACAATGTAAACCAGACTGTATCTTGCAAGATTCGTGTGAACCTTTTAGAAATATTACTACGCAAAGTAACGTTGCTGTATCACCCATCTATTATAGACAGGGGTTATTGAATACAAAGTCATTCTCATAAAGGATAAAACGGTTAAGTACTTTCAGCTCTGGTTCTCAAAAATGTGTTTTAAATGTTCTGTTTAAAACATAACAATTACGCCCGTCCGTAATTAAATCATATGTTAAGCTACAATTAAACTAGACCATGTATTCCGTTCATAAAATTAATAGTATTAGCATTTGTTTTTATTCATAGTATGAGAAATTGGGTTTTATATGGTGTAATTTTACAAAACCATACTTGATAAACAAGGTTTGACTTAAGATGATCTTTGTTCACCATGAGAAATAATTGAGTAAAAACAAATTCAAGTAAAGATGATAATGTTTATGTCTTTCATTTTTAGACGTTTTTTCGTGTTTACCTTTAAGATGGTGAATTTGCATCCAAGGACACAGAGCCATGAGACAATTATCCATTTATCCATTTAAAGTGTTCGACAAAAGATCGTTCTAGATTTATGCTATCATTCTTTTTATAGTACAATAACTTGTTTTAGGTTATGAAAAACAAACTGATTCCATCAAATTTACCTTCTTAGAAAGTAGAATGGATTACCTTATCTATATTTGGCAAAACTTTTAAGATTTTTTGTCCACAACTTCGTACTTAATTTGGTCTCTGTAACGTGTTTGGATTCGAGCGTCACTGATGAGTCTTTTTAAGACGCGTCTAGCGTATATACGAAATTTAATCCTGATATCTTTGATGAGGGGCCAGCTGCAGAACGCCTCCGGGTGTGGAATTTACTCGCTGTATTGAAGACTCGTTGCTGGCCTTGGGCTGTTTCCGCTCTTTTGTCAGGTGGTTGTCTCTTTGACACATTCCCCATTTCTATTCTCAATTTCATCTTAAATTTTGATCGAAAATATCAAATGGATTAAAAATATTTCAGTCTTAATATATATTCAAATTTCTTTTGCGTTTTTCCAATTTAAAAAAATTCTTTGCCAGAAGTTTCTTTTCTAAACTTTAAGAATCAGGCAGCTTTTATTTCTAATTGTGTATGAATAGCAAGTACGCAAGCTGTCGCATATGACGACGTGGTATTAAAAAAAACAATTGAGTGAAAGTTATGTTGCTGTATGAAAAGTTAACCATAACATTTTATTTGTTTTTCTTCATCTTCGTGTCTTCGGCCAGCTGAAGGACGCCTCCGGGTGCGGGAAGTTCTCGCTACATTGAAGACCTGTTGGTGACCTTCGGCTGTTGTTTTTTATTTTGGTCGGGTTGTTGTCTCTTTGACACATTCCCCATTTCCATTCTCAATTTTATTATAGCATTTTTTCAAAATATAAAGGGTTCGGCCGTTTCGTTTTAGTATACCAAGATCTTTTTAAGTGGCAAACTGTTTTGATTACTTTCGTGAAATTGAAATTATTGTTATCAAACCATACAATTTGCAATTATAGAGACACACATAAACATCGACAATTCATGGGGATTTTATAGTTTGTTGCAATAATAAATAAAAACAAATATTGATATTTGTGACATTTTTTTTTAACAGCAAAGACTGATATCAATCATTCGTTTTTGTCATTTTATTTGATAATAAAGCATGGACACAATAAAATAGTTGTATAACAAAATAATAAAACTACAAAACTGAACGTGTCAGGTTCAAATAAACTTAAAAAGATATCGCAGATCAAATTTATTCGTTCATTGTGTATCAATTTACGTTTTTTGATTGAGTTAAGTCTGCCAATTGATATTTTATCGTGTGTTTTTCTATGTTGTGATGTTATGCTATTGTTTCAGAAAAGGGGAGAAGGTTTGGATCCATTAAAACGTTTAATCCCGCTGCGAATGTTTGCACCTGTACTAAGTCAGTAATCTGATGTACAGTAGTTGTCGTTTGTTTATGTAATATATACGTGTTTCTCGTTTTTTTTATATATATTAGACCGTTGGTTTTCCCGTTTGAATGGTTTTACACTAGTAATTTTGGGGCCCTTTATAGCTTGTTGTTCGGTGTGACCCAAGGCTCCGTGTTGAAGGCCGTTCATTGACCTATAATGGTTTACTTTTAAAAAAAATGTTATTTGGATGGAGAGTTGTCTCATTGGCACTCACACTACATCTTCCTATATCTATTAAAAAGAGTCAGATTAATAAACAACAGGAGTAAAATACCATATATCAATATTTTATCAAACGTCATTCATATTATTGTTTATGTTATTTCTTTTGGATAAACTTGAGTCAGTAACAAAATTTATAAAACAAAATGAAAAAAATCCAATGTGTTTATATTTTGTGAGTACAAGACGTGATCTAAGAACTTGAAAAAAGGAACTTACGAATGTCGTGTTTCAACTAATAAATTAGAGAACAAAAATGCAAAATCAACAAAACACTTTGATTGATTTAAGATGCATGATTTTTTTATTAGTTGTTAAAGGCTTTGAACTAGACGTCAATTAACTGCAAGTACTCTAAGAAGTGTACCTAGTGTATTTTTTTGTTGTGATGTACAAGTTCTTGGCTGTTAGTTTTTCTCATTTAAATTGTTTTACATTGTCATTTCGGGGCCTTTTACGGGCTTTGCGCATTGTTGTAAGACGTACAGTGACCTGTAGTTGATATTTCTGTGTCATTTTTTCTCTAGTTGAGAGTTGTTTCATTGGCAATCATATTACATTTTTTTTAATATTTGACTATTTCACTAGTCTAAGAATATAATAATACATTGCGTGACCCCGAATGAAAGTCGATGAAAGTCTTTAGAGTCAAACAGATATGAATGATGGAAAATTCATTTATATCTCAGCTTTATTGCTTCATGTACAAATGTATAGAATAGCCGAAAAGAAAGGTGTGAAGACATTCTTTTTACACACAGGATTACAATGCTTCATGCTAGAGAGGAAAAGTTATTAAATCTCACTTTTTTCAATCGATCTAGTTATTTTATCAAAATCAGGCAATTTGTTGGCGTTAAACGATTATTTTGTGACAATAATTTTCAGAATTTCACATTCACTGCCCGAGATGTTCCTTTTAAATGCGTTATGTAATGAAAGTGAATATTTAAATATGAAGATGAATGGATAAGAAGTTCTAAAATATGCAACGAACGATGACATAAAAAATTTGAAGTAGATTGAAGTTTTATATTTATTTAAAAAAAACCCAATATTTCACTTTTTAATGTATATAATCTTTTTTGCCAGAATCGTGGCTTTTAAAGAAATATTGCTCTTACTACGTTAAATAGCGTTGCTGCATCATCTCTCTATTGTCTCTGAGGGTTATTGAATACAAACTCATTCTCCTTATAAAACTCTTTGATTTTTTGTCCATTTTTTTAAATATAGGATCTCTCTATATTTTCCTATACATGAACTTATCATATACTTAATAGAAAAAAAAGAAAAAAAAACAACAAAAAAACGTTATCTTAACCTCACGTTTTTCCTTCGAATAAAGCATGCATTTGTGCTAAAAAGAGGGATGAAAGATACAAGAGGGACAGTCAAACTCATAAATCGAAAAAAAACTGACAACGCCATGGTTACAAATGAAAAGGACAAACAGACAACATTAGTAAACATATCACAGCATAGAAAACTAAAGAATAAACAACACGAACCCAACCAAAAACTATGGGTTATCTCAGGTGCTCCGGAAAGGTAAGCAGATCCTGCTCCACATGTGGCACCCGTCGTGTTGCTTATGAGATAAAAAATCCGGGATACATTCTAATTCGGTAGGTCATATTTATGAAGGAAAGGGATTGTACTTACGACGGAACATATCCACTATAATTTGTGAAACGGTTATTCAATAGCGGTCAACCAACTCGTGATGGCGTCCCATGGAAAGTTCACAATTGGAAAGCTGAAATCTTCTCTGTTGTCGTAAAGTTTTGTTTTCAATTAACCCTCATCGTCAATTTTTAGATGTAAGTCAAGATATGAGGCCGACTTAACTGTATCTTTTGTTTCCTTTATCTCTAGTTCAATGAGATAGATGCATTCGACATAGTCACCAAACTTTGAATTATTTAGTGAAAGAACATCATCTTTATAGCAAAAAGTAGAGTTAAAGGATATTGCTAAATTCTTATCGTTCTTCCTAAAAAGTTCCTGTTTGAATTCAGCCTCATAATAATACAGAAACAAGTCGACCAAAAGAGGGGCACAATTTGTTCCCATCGGAATGCCGATAGTCTGTTGAAAAACACGTCCTTCGAACGTAACAAATATGTCTTCAACCAAGAAATCAATCATCTTGATAATGTCAGTTTCAGAGAATTTTTTGTTTGAATCCGATTGATCTTTTACAAAGTAGGATGTATTCCTTTCTAAGACAAGATACTTGTATCTTCGTTTGCCATTCTTTTTTTATGAAACAACGTAATACTAACTATTTCAATTTGTCTTTTAGTTTGAAATGTGGAATACTTATATAAAGTGAAGAAAGTCAAATGTTTTAATATTTTTACAAGATGAAAGAGAGTTAGATTGTATGTACTCTAAAATATCTTCGAAATTTTTAAGTATCCACATCTGATGAACGCCACCGTTAGAATAGGCAGTTTACAATAACTTTGAAACTCGCCCTTGATTGCTGATAAAGGTATGTTTTTGTTCTGTTGAATAACTAGGAGAAATCTGAAAATAAAAAAAAATAAAAAATTACAGAAATTGCTTTAATTTTACAATTATTTAGTTTAAGTACTGCTTATTTGAAAACAATAATAAAAAATTGCACCGAGTACCCAACTTGCACCTATTAAGTAAAAGTAGCAGCGGAAAATCTTACATGTTTCTCTAAGAGATGAAGCTATTTGATTTTTTTATTAGTTGACATTATGCACGTATTTCAACATAAATAAATAAATCAACATATGCAAAAAAACATTCACAGTGTACATCAACAGATGAAGTATCACGGTCAACTTTTTAAAATAAGCAAATAAAATATGTCATAAGCCTCCATTTTTTAAGAAATGAATAGTAAGAATACATTTATGTCCAATTGTTCTAAATGTTTGAAGAGATAAAACAAATTATCCGTAATTCGTTTCTTTGAGGCAGCGAAATTAAGCAATGATGCAATTTGGGTACTCCTTATTTCAGAATCATTGACCGTTTCGAGGTCTATTGAAACTCTAAGACGAGGATTTACTCAACTATTGGTTTCATTGCCGTATGCAATGACAATATTGTAACCTATAAGAGGGTCAGCCATGATAAAAAAAAAACAATTTCTAATCGAAAAAAGGGATAGTTCATGATTTTTTTTTACAATAAAACAAATATGACAGACTGCAACAAAAAACAACCAGCGAATCGCAATTAATGACTTCAGATACACACATGTTTGATCGCCCAAACCATTATATGTACTAAAAAATACGCAAAAATACCAGAGGGACATTGAAACTCATAGATCGAAAATTAACTAAAAACGCCACGGCTAAAAACGAAACAGACAAACAGAAAAATTAAAGTACACAAGACACACCATAAAAAAAATGATACGAAACAAGCGTTTCATCAAGAACGATAAAAAAACAAACATATGAAAAACAGTTTTTATAAAATCGTAAAAACGTCCGGAGCTTTATAAACAAAAGAGACCTAAAGTATATATCCAAATTAATCTACATTAACACGTTAAGTATCTGTGATGACTTATTACATTAAAGCATTGTAATGTTTAAATTCAAGTCTACAGTGTCTTTATTTCTATGATATTTTGAACTTTTTTCCTAAATGATCAAATATATCAATTCTTACTGACAAAAAGTACAGACATTTATGAAAAGTTGTGTTTCTGGATTATAAAAAGACCACAAAACTAAAAAAAAAATAATCTGATTTTAAAAAATCCTTTTTAATTACTTTTTTTATGAAAGTTTCGACACCACTGTCAAATTAACCAGCAATACTTCCTGCTTCATTGTTAAATTGTCATCGTTATAAATGATTTTATTTAATATTTCCATCACAGACGTTTGGACATTTAAAAGATTAAAAACATTTTTGGTTAAGCTATATTCAAATTTGATTATTGTTATCCAGATATAAACAATTCTATCAGATCTATTTTGAATTCTTTTCTAAATAGTATTAATCCTAAAAGTAGTTGGACAATTGTTGGTGACGGGGAGAAAGATCCTATCGCTATTTGCTGTAATAACTAATGATCTGAAGAATAAAACTACACTCCTTATTTCTTAGGGTTAAACCGCAGCGACGGCAGGATCTTGAAATGAAAGAATTACTTTTTAATGAAAGTTTTCAAAGCCATCTGATAAGATTGTAAAAACATCATAGTAGTGACGCAGAGTCAATCGTCAGTTTGTTGTCTTTTATGACGTTTGTTAGATTGATTGATTGATTGATTGTTCAAATTCCTATGTCAAAGAAAATACTTCGAAATAAGGGTCAATATTGTACTACGGAATATGAAATTCATGCACGAAAGCTGTTGCTCCTGAGAAGGTGATATTTAATAAATAAGTTACTGTTAATTATTTGACTGACTAAAAGTAAAAAGCAGATTGACATAATATTTGTACAAAAGATTAACGCCTCCTCTGTAACGTGTATTGTATACTGGTTTCCATTCATGTAGCAAACCGTCTATATTCCTTCTATGGTAACAGGAATTCCTTTATTGACTCATAGTATGATATTATTTTGATGAGAACCACAGATACAGACATGAACGTTAACAATAAAGATTGACTACAAAGAATGTCGTAATGTAAAAAGTATTTTTTATACATTTTATTACAAACCTTTCCGAGGGAAAAGATTGATATCAAATATTCGGTTTTAATTTTTATTTTATGATACCACATAAATACAATAATATAATGAAATAATTTAATTACAAAATAATGAAACCTTAGTATTGAAAGTTCAAAGCTCTAACAAACTTAAAATGATGTAAATAAATAGAAAATATAAACAAAAGTGAAATGTCGATTTTAAATTCATGATTAGACAATATGCATTTAATCATTTTGTAGTGAAAATCGGAGTCATAATCAAATATCATAAAAACAAGAAAAACATGTGTGAATTACAAAGAAAGACAATTTATTAGGAATGCTGTGAGTGAAATTTGAAATTTAGGCATCCCTTTAATCAATCATTTGAAAAATAAATCAGATCATCGATTTATCTTACCTCCTATACATTTCTAAGAATATATTTACAAAGTTAACCTCTTAAGAGACCGGATATATATATTTCATATTGAGTGTATAGAGTGGCTTATTTCAATACAAGGTTAGTAGTGGTGTTACGTTACTTTATAAAAGCAACAGATGTTAAGGAAACTGCTTAAAAGTTACAACAGACGAAGAAAGTGATTAATGATTAAAATAAATTTATAAATTGAATTTAAAGCTGACGATATTTATGATAGACGCATGTTCATCTACAAAAGACTCATCAGTGACGCTCGAATCAAAAAATGTTTTAAAGGCCAAATAGAAGAAAATTCTAAGTACTAACAACATTGAAGAGCACTATGATATGCCACTAGTGTACTACAAAGTTAATGTAGTCGGTTAGATAACTATGTTACATAGTATGCTAATGACATAATGCGAAATATATTGGGTCTGTAAATTCCATATGGGAATTCGAGCTTCACTTTCGTCCAATATGGAATTTGCTGACCCCATATATATCGTATGAGGTCACAACACACCATGTAACTAATAATATTTGGAAAAAAAATTATAAATAGATGCTTTTTTATTTTTTCTAGATGTTTTGAAACTTTATTGTATTTCAACTTACTGTCAGGTCAGTATACCTACCATATGTCGGAAAGTATATTGGAAATTATAAATCACATCGATATTAATTTTATATCAATTTCAATTTATACAACGATGAAAAGGACGTATTTTATATTACACACTTTTATATTAGTTAAACAAATTGGTATTTTTAATCGTATATTCAAATTGAGACAGTACTTATGAATCAGTACCACCAAAAATAGAAAGAATGAATGAGGTACTCAAACTGAGATTTTCCTATTAAAATACCAAATAACACTTTTAGTGTAAACATATTCTCAGTTTGTGTATGCGTTGTGACTGATCTTAGACCTACAATACGCTTCGATATTATATTTTGTACAGAAAGAAGGTGATTTATATCACAAAGGAAAATGAGTTTGCAGAAATGAGTTTTGATGCTATTTGCTACAATACATCTTTGTCAAATAAATTGAGTTGATCTTTTACATGACTTATCGCGTCCCAAATGAAATACAATTAGCCTTGCAAAAGAAATGTTTTAATCATGCTAGACCTGAATAAAAAGAATTCAGTTGATGCCATATTATCTTTTCTTTTTCTTATTTGCACAATTGATGAATTTTGCAAATAGTAGTAAAAAAAAGTAAAATAAAAAAATACTGAACTAAAAAAAAAAAAAAATCAAAAAAGGAAAGTCTCTAATCAAATGGCACAATTATAGCACTAACACATCAAACGTTGGTTAATAACAAATGACCTTTTTATTAGATTTAAACTTTTATTACTGAATTTATAAAATTTCACCTCATATGAACAACTGCTTTGAAATTGATACGCTGCATCTTTAAAGTAATAAGAAACCTCAAATTAAAAAAAAATATGCATATGTTTTTTTTATAACTAGATGGATAGTTTTCATTATACAACTTGTGTACATATACTTTTTTCTGAGGCAAATTCTTTAATTTGTCCACATTTAGAAGAAGATTACTTATTTGCAATTGCTGGCTTACAGGAAGCAATTCGCCGACATATTTTCCGTATGCATAGTGACCCGAGCGTAACCCTTCTCGTAAAAATCCGGTGACCACAATACGCATGGATCTGTCATTGAAGTAAACAAATATCTGATTATACATGTTGAACACGTGCTTAATACCCATGTTTTTTGTGATTTGTTTACTATAAGGTGACAATCGGTAAAACTCGGCTTCAAAATACGTCAATTAATGAGCAGCCATATTTGTTAAATCATAACAAACAGAGAAAAAAAATGACGATTATATGATATATTTGCAAAAATAATGATAAAATCATGCACAGAGGACTAAGTTTATGATTTATACATGCATTGATCCAAGAATTGGACTAACATTATTTTTCACCACTCACTCGTTGCATATGACTTTAATATTCAAATAAGATAAATTGTACAACATTTGATAACCTGTTCATTGAAGATATGTAAGTTCTTTTTATGTTATTTTTTGACAAGCATAATTAACATAAAGCAAACAGGACGCTATATTTAATGTTTTGACATGTATTCTTCTCTTGTTAGTACAAGTATATTTCATTGTTAAATACCAAGAATGCAATACGATACAAGTATTATCATGGATTTAAGAAACATAACATGAGAATACAAAGGATTCACATCCTTTCTTACTTTACTATTACTGTACTTTTATGAGTGGCACTCGAATGAAAAGCCCACATATGGCCGTGTTTGAAAGAGTAATGTCAAATAAATAGAATAGACTATACAAGTACTGTTACTTAAAAAAACGACCCTTTCAGATTTCAGATTAACTTTACTATTAAAAGACACAAAGACATAATACAGTAGAGGTGTACAAACAAGAAATCATATCGATCATTTCTGCGTTGAAATCTTGTCTTGTTTAAATACTCAAACAATAGTCGGTCAGTTATCTCCCTCCAACTACGCACTTGAAAACATGTTAAATGTTAAATCTCGGAAACTTCTAGAGGCATACAAGGTTGAACCTGTAAACTGGCAAACAAAACGTTTTATTGTACTTTGTGAATATCTTTTTAGTTCATTATTTATTGTTTCAACTTTGAACTAGACTTTGCTTAAATAAATGCTCATGGCATTAAGTAACCTACACTACATTTTCTACCCAAGCATATAAAACAAAAAGTATGTACCTTCAAAGTCAGAAACAGTTAGTCACTTTAAAATAACTTTATAACTGCTTTTCATTTGACCATTGGTTTTAAAGGATTTGACGTCAGTGAATGCAAGTTAACAAACTATTTGCAATTCAAGATTAAAAATGTGAAAATGAGGAAATGTCAAATAAACTCATCATAGATACCAGGATTAAAATTTATCTATACACCAGACGCGTATTTCGTCTACAAAAGACTCATCAGTTACGCTCGATTCAAAACATGTAAAAAAGCGACTTTGAACCGGGTAGGTTGAGTATCTATTGCATTAAGCTAAACTTTTAGGCTAGTCTAAGTCAAGAGATCCATCCATAGCTGAACCCCATTCAAAATATAAGAGAAAACAATTGCATGTGGTCGGGAAGACAAGGTGGTAATGGCTCCTTAAGAATTCAAGTAAGTTCATCAGTGTTTGTGTTATTTCATGGGATGTATCTTTGAAATGTATCCATATGATATTTGAACGTCAGTTAACTGCTTTGTCCTCTAATTTACACCTATTAGTACTTTTCTTCTTTTTATGCATTTATTAGGATAACATGACGTGGAAGTTTACAAAAACAAACATTTTTCCTTTAGAATTGTACGGTTTCGCAAAGTATGACATTGGGACCGTTACCACTCGGTACCAGTTAATACTGCGAATGATTTTTTTCTTTGTAAAGTGAAAGATTGATAAGTTTTGATTGTTATCTTATATCGGAAATAAAGCTCATTGATCCTATTTAGTTGTGAAACGTTAATGAAAGCCAAGTTGTCAATTAATCATAGTTTATTCAAATTTAATTAGAGATATTGTGATAAAAAATGATAGGGAATCAAATGGTATCGACATTTTTTGTTTCTTACAAATTTTAACCTGTCAAATTATAAATATTTGTACACGTTCTTTTTAAATAAGTCTCAGGATTTTTTCTCTCCAAAGTTTGCATTCATAATTTTTTTACATCAAATGTACTGGTGAATTGATCCTTCAAGAGGGCAATCAAAATCGTCAAAGTTGCCTTCATTTTCCATCTTTACTGTAATCTTAAAAAAAGTAGGACATCGAAGCTACCTTTTTAAAACTGCGCATGATGTTAACCTATTTTATTACTTGTAATATCTAATTCATGTAATGATTTACTCCCTCCGAAATTAATATACTGATTTTTTTCTTATTTGGTATGGATACAGGTTGGTAAAACAACTTAACAACAACTTAAATACTTAGTTTGAGTTATCAAAATCAAAGCAAGTACTAAAACAGATTTAAACAGGTTAATATTTTTGATTTTCAAACAAATTATTAAGGGCACCCAGAGACACATATTTCGTAATAATTTAGGCAAAAAGAAAATTTTTAGTTGGGTCGTAGTTATATTCTGATATTTCCACTCAGTTTAGTACCCGGATTTGTTATTTTCCTTAATAGATTTATAAATTTCGAACAGCGGTATACTACTTTTGCCTTTTATTTGAACATAAAAATCGTTTTACGAATAACAAAAAAAAACTATTTGGAAATGCTACTTTTTTTGCTCTAATGCATTGCATCAAATATTGCTCGTCATATATACAGATAACCATCTTGTCATCTATGCATCTAATTATTATTTTATATGATATAGTATAATTTAACTAATGAGTTTGCGAATACTTATATATAAATATATTTCCTTATTATAGCATGGTGTGTTTCTTTGACTTCTTTAAACTTAAAGCACCTATACATCGAATGCCTAAAGATATCATCGATATTTTGGTAGAACATAGTATGAAAGCATTTATCTACCGATAATACAAAGTCAATAAACTCATCATAGATACCAGGATTAAATTATGTTATTACGCCAAACGCACGTTTCTACAAAAAAATTATCAGTGACGCTTGAATCCAAAAAAGTTTAAAAAGCCAAATAAAGTACGATGTTGAAGAGTATTGAGGACCACAATTCCTAAAAGTTTTGCCAAATGCAGCTAAGGTAATCTACTCATGAGGTAGAAAGGAACTGAAATGTGATTTTTTTAAAATTATTTTATTTGTCAAAATTCTGGATTCAATTATTTTAGTTGGTAATATATAACTGTAAAGGAGCTTTGTTTTTTTGTGAAAATTGGGGCCGATTTTGGCCCTTATTGCCCCTTCTCCTTTGTGTAAATTTAAAATAAACGTTCAATAAAGTGAATTGTTTCATGTAAAATCACGTGAACAAAACTTTTCATGGGTGACTTTAATAATACTCAGCTCTTTGGTTTTATCCTCAGAACGAATAGTAGGAACTTGCTATGTCATATGCAAAATGTACGCACCTTTACTTGTATTTACTAATTATTATTGAAAAGGGTTATATCAAAGTAATATAAAAGTACATCAAATATTGTTAATCATCATGAGTGCACTCTTCTAAAATGCAGCCAACGAGTGCAAGTGATTTAAATTCCTTATTTCTTTCTTTAACCATTTGATATAGAACTAATTATATAACACATGGTCATATTACCTAATTAATGTACACCCTGTCACTTATTTAAGGTTTTCATCATGTCTTTGTGTAATTGTACTAGCTCAATGGAGTAAGTGATGGGATACAAATTGAAAATCACTTTACCATTTTAAACAGTATAATGTACATAAAATTATAAACATGGAATTACCACACCCTAGGGTATATATATTTATCCCTTTGTAATAATTATCAGTAATGAAATAAAACATTCAACGAAATTTGAGAAAAGTGTCGAAAGAAGTAGTCAATAGTACATCGCCATTACGAAAAGTGAAAAATACTGTCACGATGGAATAAAATAATTAGGACGAAAATCAATAATTTCCATATCGAATTTACAATAACAACACTCACCTTTGTAGCTTAGTATAGTAAGACTTAGTTCAGTTTGATTGAGTAGTATCTTTAAAAACATCTGACATATGAACAGATTTGTTTTTATAGTTATCTGCGGGTATTATTCAAAACATGTATCTAAAAAGAATAACAAAAATACCGGACTCCATTCTTAACTCAAAACGTCCTTCAAACTAACACAGCCATGCGTGCAGTAGACATTGCCAACTAACAAAATGAGTGAAAAACAACTGTCATATTCCTGATTTTGTTCGGGAATTTCCCATAGAAAATGGTGGCTAAAACCTGGCTTTAGGGGCTCATCGGAGACCTTTTAAATCTTTATCACATTAAGTCATAAAATCATACTATAATATTTTAACGAACATGTATGCAACTTACACCAAAAAAGAATGGTAATCGTTTTAGGAAATAATTTGTCTCGAAACAAACATGGAAACATCAATTATAGAATTACACAAGATTTATTAAAAGGCTTTTTATTTTCATGCGTCCAAAGCCCTTTTCTAAATTCTCCTCCATAAAAGAAGCCCAGTGTGGGATATTTAACAATGTTTAAAATCCTTGACTTTCATGTATTTGTCATTGAGCATTCCGGATTAGCGCTCGGGCACCTGAAATAAATGGAGTTTTGGTTTTCTTTTTTCTATGATCGTGTTGTTAACAAAATAGTGAAGGTTGTGGGTAAGAAAACAGGAAATTTGATTCTGATATCTATTATTTCTTAACTTAAGTTTGATACTTATAAACATATAGCAGTAAACGGTTTTTATTTTTATAAAAAATTCTGCTTCATTTAGTAAGAGACAAATCTAATAGGAATATTTTTTTTTGTCAGATATTATAAAACACAAATTACAAGTTGCTCGCAATGCAAAAATATATGATATTCATTCGAAAAAAATAAAAGCTACAGAGCAGATATCTAAAACTACACTATAAGTAAAGGAAATTATCTGCATATAATAAAGTTGGATATGTTTCCATAACCTAACAAAATGTGCATGTATTTTTTAACTAATATAAAAGCAATACCATGCCAGTACAAATGCACAACCTATCCTGTATAGGACTAGCGACGCAATCAAATTGATATTTTCAATTCGTAATTTCATTCTTGATATTATGTATATAATTCAGTTTTACTTAGTTCCCCTCATTCAAGTAAGGGCTTATTTCTTGTTATTCGTTATTCTCGATGAAATATGATTATGGATTATACGAAGTGATTTGTTGTACAACAGATTATTGCATTCTTGATTGTTAACTGCCAACCACTCTTGAATATCAAACTATCGATATCAGTTGATACTCTACCACTAACCATGAGTTAATAACAGCTATTCATAAATTAAGTTCAATTTATAATTGAAAAACTTTTCCACCAGTTTAGAAAGAACAGAAGGGACTTATTTCATAATATCACAAGTGTTACTATCGAGATATTGAAATCGGAATCACACAAGAGACTGTTTTCAATACACCCCTTTAAAAATGATTTTTTTTGATATAAAGTATCTTTGTAAACTTCAACAACAAATGCAAATTATTGTCAATACACAAGAAAGTTATAAAAACAACAACAACAACATCAGTTGCCATTTGTCAACTAAGACGCCACGAGAAGCAGTACAATTACAATTTGAATTAAAGTGTACATATTATTTTGGTGATTTTGTCATTGAACTATTTGAAATTACGGCACATGACAATGGAACTAATACTTTTATATGAAAGGTAGACAACACAAAAAGTAAAAGTCAATTAAACAGAAAGCGGACTTTTCTAAACCTTTTAACCTTCATAAATCATGGCAACACCAGTTTTATGAAATATATTTTGGACACAAATATAAATAACAATAAGCCATGTTACAGTATCTTAACATTGATGCTTCATGTATCAATTCTTAATCTTCACTGTGAAAAACATTTCTCTGAGGAATATGTTGTTTTAAGGAGTTGATAATCTTAATCCAAAAATCTGTAAATAAATCTTGTCAGTCTACATATTTCGATTATGATATCACCTATTGCGACATATTTAGATCTTGACTATAGATAATAACACGATGGGTTATATATGTACCGTTGTTATTGTTTTCTTATTCTTATAAAATTGAGAATGGAAATGGGGAATGTGTCAAAGAGACAACAACTCGACCGTAGAAAAAAACTACAGCAGAAGGTCTCCAACAGGTCTTCAATGTAGCGAGAAATTTCCGTACCCGGAGGCGTCCTTCAGCTGACCCTTTAACAAATATATACTAGTTCAGTGACAATGAACGCCATACTAATTTCCAAACAGTACACAAGAAACTAAAAATTAAAATAATACAAGACAAACAAAGGCCAGAGGCTCCTGACTTGGGACAGGCGCAAAAATGCGGCGGGGTTAAACATGTTGTTTTCATTTCCGATGTAGGTTAAAGTAAACTGTGGTTAACCTTTGGATCTTTTTAATTGGTTGTAGTGTTATAAGTCATTCTTCTGTTAATTTCTTGTTGGCACCTTTTTATCTGACAATTTTAGATTTTAAACCTAATCTGTGTAGCCTCATAAAAGAGGGACGAAAGATAACAAAGGGACAGTCAGACTCATAAATCTAAAACAAACTGACAACGCCATGGCTAAAAATGAAAAAGACAAACAGAAAAACATTAGTACACATGACAAAACATAAAAAACTAAAGAATAAACAACACGAACCCCACCAAAAACTAGGGGTGATCTCAGGTGCTCCGGAAGGGTAAGCAGATCCTGCTCCACATGCGGAACCCGTTGTGTTGCTTAGGTAGCACTCCACAGTTAGAAAATAAAATTAAAAATGAGCCACAAAATGTTTTATCATCTCCTATTCCTGGATTTCTAATACATTAACCTAACTGTTTGTGTTGTACATGTGCATATGTATGTAATCAGTATCTTTCATAGATTTGATTTTCAAAAGTGAAAAGGGTGAAAATTAATTCCTTTTATGTGTATCCATGGCAACATTCTGCATTTATTTCCCATAAAATATTGCAAAAAGGGGGGTGAACATGTCACATTTCACCCAAAAATTTGGATCAAACTAGAATTTCAATGCCTTTGAGTGATACCTTTTCAGAAACTGTTTCCCTAAATCTTCCTAATGATCAAATAAAAAATGGGTGTCTTTCGCCTCATTTTTTCGTAAAATCCAATCACAAATTTCGTGCGATAAAAAGTTGGAAAAAAACATTGCAATAATTGCCGGACCAGTGTATGGTAGGGACATGCAAATACGGACTGTCATACAGAAAACAGCCTATATTACATACATTACATAACCTTGATGTTCATGTAAACCCAATACAAAGGTTATTTTAATACTCAGCTATCCAAAAATGAATTTTATTGCACACTAGCTCTCATATTTGAAAAATTCACAGGGGCCAAAATGCGAAACTACACATCTAACTGTGGAGTGCTACCTTAAGGTGAAATTTTTCCCCTCCTGCCTCAATTTTTGTTATATTTTCTGTGTTCTACTAGCTGTTACGATGAAAATGGTACCTTAGTTTTAAAAATTGGTTAAGTAATAAAGATTTTATGAAGGTAAGCAGTTGATGTTGAAACGCAACAAAAAGTGATTGAAAATAAATGATGGATCATAGTGAAAAACTGCAAGTCTGTCTCAATTTTGGGGTAAATTTCTAAAAACTTCCCCTTTATCTTATTTAAAATCATAAAATTACCTTAAAAGAGGACAAATTGTACAATTTTTAGGTATTTAAAAGTACTTATAGATCAATTTTGCTGTAAATAGCATACCTAACCTTGGTTTAGAAGCTCTCAAGCAGGGTATAAATTTCTAGCCATACTGGCATCATTAAATGTAATTAATGCCAAATTATTATATAAAATCCTGCTAAAAATGTTTATTTCACTTATTCGCATTCAAAAATATAAAGCGATACATTCTGAGGATATCATATAAAGCGCAATCTTTGGTTACAAGGGCAAAGCTAATGGAGTACAAATTTAAGACCGCAACATGTCTAAGTGTCAAAATGTGTATATTTGGTTGCTAAGGAGAGTAAACAATAAAATAAACATAAATTGCTTCCCTAGCAGATATTTTACCTTCAGAACTAAAACAAGAACATAACAGACTAAAGATTTGTGGTAATTTTTATCTTTAAAAGTGCATTTCTGTACTTTCTGATTTGCCATAAGGTAGCACTCCACAGTTAGAAAATAAAATTAAAAATGAGCCACAAAATGTTTTATCATCTCCTATTCCTGGATTTCTAATACATTAACCTAACTGTTTGTGTTGTACATGTGCATATGTATGTAATCAGTATCTTTCATAGATTTGATTTTCAAAAGTGAAAAGGGTGAAAATTAATTCCTTTTATGTGTATCCATGGCAACATTCTGCATTTATTTCCCATAAAATATTGCAAAAAGGGGGGTGAACATGTCACATTTCACCCAAAAATTTGGATCAAACTAGAATTTCAATGCCTTTGAGTGATACCTTTTCAGAAACTGTTTCCCTAAATCTTCCTAATGATCAAATAAAAAATGGGTGTCTTTCGCCTCATTGTTTCGTAAAATCCAATCACAAATTTCGTGCGATAAAAAGTTGGAAAAACATATTGCAATAATTGCCGGACCAGTGTATGGTAGGGACATGCAAATACGGACTGTCATACAGAAAACAGCCTATATTACATACATTACATAACCTTGATGTTCATGTAAACCCAATACAAAGGTTATTTTAATACTCAGCTATCCAAAAATGAATTTTATTGCACACTAGCTCTCATATTTGAAAAATTCACAGGGGCCAAAATGCGAAACTACACATCTAACTGTGGAGTGCTACCTTATGTGATTACAAATCCGGTAAATAATCTAATTCGGTAGGTCAAATTCATGAAAGGGAAGGGGATTGTAGTTACGACGTCAGGAACATATCCGATATCATTTGTGAAACGGTTATTCCATAACGGTCAACCAACTCGTGATGGCGTCCGTAAAATTTACGAAGGGATGATTTCAACTTCACATTTGGTACTCTTGGTTTAATAGCTTTCATAACATTCATGTTTAACTGACATGTCTTAATTATATTTTTATTCTTATCCTTATTGTGAAACCAAACATTGGAACTTGTGCATAATATCAAACTACCATAGCCAATATATGTGCCTTTTCTCTCTAAACTTCCAAATAATCATTTATTCCAAACTTTGTAGTTTGTAGTGACTACATTTGGTTCAGACGAAAATGCATTTTCTGAAATGAAATATCGAATACGTTAATTTGCTCATTAGCCAAAGACGGAAATAAGTAAAACTGAACTTTGATTTTTCCTGCATTTTTTTTATATTCACTGTACTAGAACACTATCATAAAGTGTAATGTGAAAACGTGATGTACCTTCACGTCTGTTGATTTTAAACCGTAATAAACATTATTCAATACAAAAATTCTTATCAAGAGTGTATCACCTATGAGGTATGGATGTTATCTTGAAAAAACGTCAGATGAATTTTAACAGTTTTCAAAAAACTTATCAAGCTAATAAACCATGTATAATCCACTATTTTCTAAGTATGGATATGATGTTACCAAGTGAAGAATAGGATAGTTGTTTTCCATTCGTTTAATTAATTAGAGAATGGACTTCCAGTGTTGATTTTTTGTTGAAGTTCGATATTTTTGTTATTCATCTAAGAAGTGGTTGAAGCTTAATAATTATGTTACCCTTGTCTGCAATTTGATATTTGCTTGATTTAATTCGAGTTGGTCAATCATATGAGTGTTCTGTCCTTATTTCTTTATTCCCTTATCCGTATCATTTCCCGACTTCAAACATATCCATTACTAACTAAAGAACGTACTTTAGTCATATTTTATTATATTGGAAAGTTCTTTACACAATGAATACAACTGTGTACATTATACTTACCTTTCATTCTTCATTTGTTATTGTAATTCATTTTAAAAGAAAAAAAAACTGTTTAAATGCACCAAATTGCTCTGGCATTTTAAAAGTATGCATATCTATCTATGTAACGGGATCAGCTGCTAATGTTTCGTCATTGCAATAAATGAAGTTCCTTTAATACAATAATAAATTGGATGGTAAATATCATTTAGTTTTGACAATTGAATCAGCCCTATTGTGTGGTTTGTTCGCGTTGTTATTTTTTTAGTTTCCTTTGGTATTTTGTACTGATTGTCTGAAATGATATCGTGTGATTGTTTTGTAGAAATTGTGTTGATTGTCCATGTACATATACGTAAAATGCTTAGTGGTCTTGTAATTTCATCTTTAATTTTTCAATTCTATAGTTTTCCTTCATTAATTTTTTTTAACCGAGGTTCGTGTTTTCAAAGATATGAAGATTTGATAACTAATGATTCGTAATGATGATTACTTCTCTTATTGCAAGTTATTGTGTATCATACGAAATAACTTAACATTTTTATACTATTTCAGAAATTGTCAAATAATTTAATTGTTTTAACTGTTGGTCATGAATTGTCACATTTTTAGCTCACCTGGCCCGACGGCCCAAGTGAGCTTTTCTCACCACTTGGCGTCCGTCGTCGTCCGTCGTCGTCCGTCGTCGTCGTCGTTAACAATTTACATTTTGAACTTCTTCTAGAGAACCACTGAATGGAATGAAACCAAACATGGCATGAATGTTCATTATGAGGTGCTGACCAAGTGTTGTTACTTTGTAGCCGATCCATCATCCCAGATGGCCGCCAGCGGGGGACTTAGTTTAACATAGGACCCTATGGGAAATGCATACAAATGAATTTTTCCAGAGAACCACTGAATGAAATAAAACCAAACATAGCATGAATGTTTCTTATGAGGTGCTGACCAAGTGTTGTTACTTTGTAGCCGATCCATCATTCAAGATGGCTGCCAGCGGGGGACTTAGTTTAACATAGGACCCTATGGAAAATGCATACAAATATTTTCTTTTAGAGAACCACTGAATGGAATGAAATTAAACATAGCATGAATGTTCCTTATGGGTGCTGACCAAGTGTTGTTACTTTGTAGCCGATCCATCATCCAAGATTGCCGCCAGCGGGGAACTTAGTTTAACATAGGACCCTATGAGAAATGCATACAAATGACTTCTTCTAGAGAACCACTGAATGGAATAAAACCAAACATGGCATGAATGTTCCTTATGAGGTGCTGACCAAGTGTTGTTACTTTGTAGCCAATCCATCTTCCAAGATGGCCGCCAGCGGGGGACTTAGTTTAACATAGGACCCTATGGGAAATGCATACAAATGACTTCTTCTAGAGAACCACTGAATGGAATGAAACCAAACAAGGCATGAATGTTCCTTATGAGGTGCTGACCAAGTGTTGTTACTTTGTAGCTGATCCATTTTCCAAGATGGCCACCAGCGGTGGACTTAGTTTAACATAGGACCCTATGGGAAATGCATACAAATGACTTCTTCAAGAGAACCACTGAATGGAATAAAACCAAACATAGCAAGAATGTTCCTTATGGAGTGCTGACCAAGTGTTGTTACTTTGTAGCCGATCCATCATCCAAGATGGCCGCCAGCGGGGGACTTATTTTACCATAGGACTCTACGTGAAATGCATACAAATGACTTCTTCTAGAGAACCACTGAATTGAATGAAACCAAACATGGCATGAATGTTCTTTATGAGGTGCTGACCAAGTGTTGTAACTTTGTAGCTGATCCATCTTCCCAGATGGCCGCCAGCGGGGGATTTAGTTTAACATAGGACCCTATGGGAAATGCATACAAATATTTTCTTTTAGAGAACCACTGAATGGAATGAAATTAAACATTGCATGAATGTTCCTTATGGGGTGCTGACCAAGTGTTGTTACTTTGTAGCCGATCCATCATCCAAGATTGCAGCCAGCGGGGGACTTAGTTTAACATAGGACCCGATGAGAAATGCATACAAATGACTTCTTCTAGAGAACCACTGAATGGAATGAAACCAAACATGACACGAATGTTCCTTATGAGGTGCTGACCAAGTGTTGTTACTTTGTAGCCGATCCATCTTCCAAGATGGCCGCCAGCGGGGGACTTAGTTTAACATAGGACCCTAAGGGAAATGCATACAAATGACTTCTTCTAGAGAACCACTGAATTGAATGAAACCAAACATGGCATGAATGTTCTTTATGAGGTGCTGACCAAGTGTTGTTACTTTGTAGCTGATCCATTTTCCAAGATGGCCACCAGCGGTTGACTTAGTTTAACATAGGACCCTATGGGAAATGCATACAAATGACTTCTTCAAGAGAACCACTGAATGGAATAAAACCAAACATAGCAAGAATGTTCCTTATGGAGTGCTGACCAAGTGTTGTTACTTTGTAGCCGATCCATCATCCAAGATGGCCGCCAGCGAGGGACTTATCTTAACATAGGACCCTACGTGAAATGCATACAAATGACTTCTTCTAGAGAACCACTGAATTGAATGAAACCAAACATGGCATGAATGTTCTTTATGAGGTGCTGACCAAGTGTTGTTACTTTGTAGCTGATCCATTTTCCAAGATGGCCGCCTGCGGGGGACTTATTTTAACATAGGACCCTACGTGAAATGCATACAAATGACTTCTTCTAGAGAACCACTGAATTGAATGAAACCAAACATGGCATGAATGTTCTTTATAAGGTGCTGACCATGTGTTGTTACTTTGTAGCTGATCCATCTTCCAAGATGGCCGCCAGCGGGGGACTTAGTTTAACATATGACCCTATGGGAAATGCATACAAATGACTTCTTCTAGAGAACCACTGAATGGAATGAAACCAAACATGGCATGAATGTTCCTTATGAGGTGCTGACCAAGTGTTGTTACTTTGTAGCCGATTCATCATCCAAGATGGCCGCCAGCGGGGGACTTAGTTTAACATATGACCTTATGGGAAATGCATACAAATGACTTCTTCTAGAGAACCACCGAATGGAATGAAACCAAACATAGCATTAATGTTCCTTATGGGGTGCTGACCAAGTGTTGTAACTTTGTAGCCGATCCATCATCCAAGATGGCCGCCAGCGGGGGACTTATTTTACCATAGGACCCTACGTGAAATGCATACAAATGACTTCTTCTAGAGAACCACTGAATTGAATGAAACCAAACATGGCATGAATGTTCTTTATGAGGTGCTGACCAAGTGTTGTTACTTTGTAGCTGATCCATCTTCCAAGATGGCCGCCAGTGGGGGACTTATTTTAACATAGGACCCTACGTGAAATGCATACAAATGACTTCTTCTAGAGAACCACTGAATTGAATGAAACCAAACATGGCATGAATGTTCTTTATGAGGTGCTGACCAAGTGTTGTTACTTTGTAGCTGATCCATCTTCCAAGATGGCCGCCAGCGGGGGACTTAGTTTAACATATGACCCTATGGGAAATGCATACAAATGACTTCTTCTAGAGAACCACTGAATGGAATGAAACCAAACATGGCATGAATGTTCCTTATGAATTGCTGACCAAGTGTTGTTACTTTGTAGCCGATCCATCATCCAAGATGGCCGCCAGCGGGGGACTTAGTTTAACATATGACCCTATGGAAAATGCATACAAATATTTTCTTTTAGAGAAACACTGAATGGAATGAAATTAAACATAGCATGAATGTTCCTTATGAGATTCTGACCAAGTGTTGTTACTTTGTAGCCGATCCATCATCCAAGATGGCCGCCAGCGGGGGACTAAGTTTAACATAGGACCCTATTGGAAATGCATACAAATGACTTCTTCTAGAGAACCACTGAATGGAATAAAACCAAACATAGCATAAATGTTCCTTATGAGGTGCTGATCAAGTGTTGTTACTTTGTAGCCGATCCATCATCCAAGATGGCTGCCAGCGGGGGACTTAGTTTAACATAGGACCCTATGTGAAATGCATACAAATATTTTCTTTTAGAGAACCACTGAATGGATTGAAACCAAACATGGCATGAATGTTCCTAATGAGATGTCGACCAAGTGTTGTTACTTTGTCGCCAATCCAACTTCCTAAATGGTCGCCATAGGGGGGACTTAGTTTAACATAGGACCCTATGGGAAATGCATACAAATATTTTCTTTTAGAGAACCACTGAATTGAATGAAACCAAACATAGCATACATGTTTTTTTCCTTATGAGGTTCTGCCGAAGTGTTGTTAATTTGTAGCCAAATTTATCTTTTTTTATATGAATTCTAAAACCCAGGTTGTTTCAGGTGAGCGATACAGGCTCTTGAGAGCCTCTAGTATTTATTATAATCTACAACTTTCTAGATTCTGATTGCAACAGTATTTTTTTTATCAATTATTGAAATACATTATTTTATCAAACAATTATATTGCAATTTTTCGTAAGCATCAGATGAACATCATTTGTATTAAGTCCACAATTTTTCAGTTCTGTCAATATAAAGACTGCACAGTATTTTGTTTGTTTTCCTTCGTAATACCTGACATTTAAAATAAACATCATCATTAATCAAACAGGTAACTAGAAATCACTAAGATTGTTCAATATCTATACAACAATGCATTTAAGACATGTACAAAAGACAGCAATAAAACATCAACATCTTTTTAACAAGGGATCATTTATCAAACAGGTTACTAGAAATTACTCAAAGTCAATAGTCACACTACAATGCATGTAAGACATGTACAAAAGACAGCAACAAAAAATCAAAACCTTTAAAGAAATATATAACAAAGATTTTTGTTCAAAGCCAATATAGTTAATATTAAAATATAGCATATCGTTCGTTCGTTTGAACTGTCAATAAACTTATTAAGTACGCTGAAGATATCAATCGCAGATACAACAGCTAATATAAATGCATTTTAGTTTATATTAGATTGTTCAATCCGAAGTCAAATATATTTTGATGGAAGATGAAAGATAAATAATACCTATTGTTGAAACCTTTTGTGGAAAAACGTTTCCTTTTAAAACATTTTAATAAATAATATTTCCCACACTCACTGCAAACAATTATATTTACATGCGATATTTTTATAGATTGACTATTTCGATTGCAATATTTTTTCTTAGAATAAAGTTAAGTTAAACATACAAATATTTGAAAAGAAATAGATAAGTAAAGCAGATACTACTCACGTCTGTTAACCTTGATAGAAATATTATGTTAATTATTTCTTTTTTAATATATTCAACTTTCAAATTTTTTGATTTATTTTTTCTCATCTGTTGATATGTTTTTGGGCTCCATATATTTATTTCTCACAAGAAATTATTTCGTTTTTTTTTTGGAAATATATACTGCATAGTTTCCAACCAATCTTAATACCATGTCTAAGGTTTTTGGGAAGTGTAATGAATCAGAACCGTTGTAGAGATGAATGTTTTACTTGAAACTAGTATTTTTACATGCATCGCTGATAGAGTTGCATATGGATTCAATCCCAGATTATATCTATATTTCACGACGCTGTCATGAAAGAGGGAACAAAAACAGTTTGTCATTTCTTCGTTTTTCCCCTCTCTCCTACTGCAAGCTTAAAATACAATATATCTCCTTTTTAATGAGACATATTTAAAGAAATCATTCAGAATATTGACACCACACCAAAGCCATATACTTAAGAGATAACTGTATTGTATTTGAAGCTTTAAGGACGTCCATCGGTAGTTTTACTGTCGCAAATTTAGTTTACCTGGCGACGCGGAGCGGATACAGGTAAACGGGTATTTGCGACAGTAAAACTACCGATGGACGTCCGAAAAACTTCAAATACAATACAGTTATCTCTATTCTAATGCAAAACAAGTTTATACTTAAATTTCAATCATTATTTCAGTGTAAAATGTTCATTAAAGAAAATTCCGCGAAAAGATGTTATGTTCTTTGGTTCCTACACTAGGTGACGTCATAGGTATGCTTCCGGCGTCAAACATAAACACCGGGCGTGTTCCAGCATCTGTGGCGCTTCAGAATGTAATCAAATTTGGTAAAAAGAAGATTTTTAGTGAGTTTTCTTGTTTATTTTTGTAGAAATAGCATGTCAATACATTCCGAAATTCAAAATGTCGGCTTCCTTAGTTACAGACAAGGAGATAGAGAATTTTACGCTTGCTGTTATCCAATCAGAACAATTGTTACAAAATAATTGCAGTAGAATAAGTACTTAATGCCGAAAAGATAGAGAAAATTTATGGATAGGGAACTAGGTACTGCAATGTCATGTTGTTGCAATGATAACATCACAGGAGTATGACATTTGTCATGTCCAGCCTGCAATGTGGTTATTATGATGAGCTTATTTAAACCTTTAATGTTTTTATCTGTCAATTTGACCAATATACCAACTATATTGCATTAATTCTTGTAACCTTGTCATTTTGTGACGTACAAATGTTGGTTAAGGGCACATATTAATGTTAAGAATACCAGCAACATGATGTAATGTGCCTTAAACTATTACCAAGCAAGGCGTTATGTCATATTGTCCTATATATTTTAAGAAAACTGTTTTATTTCTACTAGTATTTTGTAGATAGATAGACAGACAGACCACATCTTCTTTTTCCTATATCTATACACATCTTCTTTTTATATAGAATATCATCAAATAAATCCTTGATTTAAAACAAAATGACTATATTGATTACTGTAAAATTGAGAATGGAAATGGGGAATGTGTCAAAGAGACAACAACCCGACCAAATAAAAAAAAAAACAGCAGAAGGTCACCAACAGGTCTTCAATGTAGCGAGGAATTCCTGCACCCGGAGGCGTCCTTCAGCTGGTCCCTAAACAAATATATACTTGTTCAGTGATAATGAACGCCATACTAATTTCCAAATTGTACACAAGAAACTAAAATTTAAATAATACAAGACTAACAAAGGCCAGAGGCTCCTGACTTGGGACAGGCGCAAAAATGCGGCGGGGTTAAACATGTTTGTGAGATCTCAACCCTCCCCCTATACCTCTAACCAATGTAGAAAAGTAAAAGCATAACAATACGCACATTAAAATTCATTTGAAGAGAAGTCCGAGTCTGATGTCAGAAGATGTAAGCAAAGAAAATAAACAAAATGACAATAATACATAAATAACAACAGACTACTAGCAGTTAACTGACATGCCAGCTCCAGACTTCAATTAAACTGACTGAAAGATTATGATTTCATCATGTGTATTGTTCCTTTACAAGAATACCATTAAACTGTAATTAAAAGCTGTACACATATAAAATATCTGATTTATTGAGTATCAACATTATGACAAACTCAATACGCACTGAAAATTCCTGTTTTAATAGCAGCAAAACAGATGCAATCATCTTGAATTACCTAAACATTGTTAGCGGAGTAAGAGTAGCAAAAATATAATGCTTGATTATGATGCCACCATATCGCTTGAATAAAGAAATAGTAACATATCAATGAAAATTAACTACAAACATTTCTGAATTACTTTTATATATGTTTGCATGAAAATATAGTAATTTACAAAACCAGCTTCCCTAGAGAAAATGTAATATCTCATGGTTTCTAAGTTGAGAGAACCTTAACAAATAAATTGGAACCTTAACATCAAAATAATCCTGAATGATATTGAGGACTACGCCAGAACATGGCTAATCGAAAAGAAGTTGTTTTGGATACTTTTGAAGTTTTATTTCGCCGAAGGTATCACCAGCCCTGTAGCCAGCTCTTATGTGCTGACATTAACTATCATTGATATGATCATAATGATAAATTAATTGTTTACAAAGCTTTATTTGAGTTTTTGAAATGCTAAGGATTTTCTACCTCAGGAATAGATCACCTGAACAGTATTTGGCAAACTTGTAGGAATTTTGGTCCTCAGTCCTCTTAAACTTCGCACTTTATTTGAACTTTTAACTTTTTTGGATTACAGCGTCACATATGGGTCTTTTGTAGACGAAACGCGCGTCTGAGCGAAAATGCAAAATTTGATCCTGGTATCTATGATAAGTTTATTTATAAGAATGGGTCAAAACAATTAGGTCTTAGAAAAAACGTCGCATTCATAAGTTAAAAACTGTGTGAGTGATCTACCAAAGTACATTGCCAGATACAAAGAGGCTGTAAAATTTCTATCATCTCTTCGCGGTGAGTATGCCGTTGATCCTGCGGACAAAGCTTCAAATAATTTTGTCCTTTAATGTGAATCGTACTACAACGAGTGTCTTGTATAAAAATTAAGAATACATGAACGTATAAAAATTAAGAATACATGAACACTCAAGTAATCGCAAATACAAAAACATACCATTTGACAAGGATGAGATTTTGGCGACTCATAAGTCCTTCGTGGCTTTAATATACATAACATTGTATATTGTATAACAAATCAGAGGACTTACCTTGTTTGTATTCGATAGCTAAGCTTCACCAAATGAAAAAAACACGGTGCATTGCATGCATGTTCGTCTACAGAATTGTCCATTAAATTGAAAAAAGTCTGTCCGCAGGAAAAAGAAAGTCTTCAGAAATACTGTGAAACTGCTTACTCGCGTAGAAGTATTAACCATATGCAGGATCTAGAAAACTCTGAAGATCTTCTGGATAATTTTAAATCTCAATCTTTTTCTAAAAGAAGTTCAACGAAATCCTGTAAACAACCTTTACCCATGTGAAATTGAAAAATCGTCAGAAAGAAATAGTCCACGATGCTTTTCAACATAAAGATTGAAGCATGTGCTATAAATCTAAACTTTGGGTATCATACTGCATGTTTCGTTAGTTTGAAGTTTTATTTCCAACAATATGTAATTGCAATACCTAGTTCCATTATCCAGAAATATTCATTATACTTACGAAGATGAATACTATAGTATGGTGCTATTGGTATAGTGTAAATATTTTCGTAGATGCATACTTTCATAGACAAAGACGGATCATGGTTCGGTGGATTAAAATGGTAACAATAAAAATCTCTGAATTTCTATTTATTATCATATTAACTCATCAAATAAACTCATCATAGATACATGGATTGAAATTTTATATTTACGCCAGACGCACGTCTCGTCTACAAAAGACTCATCAGGGATGCTCGAACCAAAAAATGTTTAAAAGGCCAAATAGAATCAGAAGTTGAAGAGCATTGAGGACCAAAAATTACTAAAAGTTTTGCCAAATACAGCTAAAGTAATCTTTTCTTAGTTTAAAAAAAAATAAAGTTTTGTTAACAGCTAATTTATTATTATGAAAATATCAGTGATAAATCAAGTCAACATAAAAGTTGAATCAAAACAAATTTAATAAGCCAAACAAAGTACGAAGATGAAGAGCATTGAGGACCAAAACATCCTTAAAGTAATACCAAATACAGGTAAAGTAATCTATTCCTGAGGTAGAAAAGCCAAGGATGTTATTCATTGAACACACAACTCAATTCAACTCAGCAGTGTACTGTGTAGCGGAAAATAGCCTTGGTAACCTGGGTGACGTATTATCCGGTTTGTTCTTTATATTTGTTGTATCTATTATGACTAAAGCTACCAAACTAATGATTTCAAAAGTGAATAATACAATAGCAGTAAAGTTTCTTCTCGGAATAAACTTGACATCGACTCGGTTGCTGTAAAAGGCAAAATATCAAAATTACCAATCTCCAAAGAAAATGCCAAACGAAAATGCCTTATGAAAAAAAATAAAAACAACTGTCATGATTTGGAACAGGCATTACCTTATGTAGAAAATGGACCAAAACCTTGTTTTATAGCTAGCGTTACATCTCGCTTGTACTACAGTCGCATACATTTCCTTTATTAGTATATTGACAACAATGTATGAACAAAACAAACTAACATGAGAGTAAAAATGTAAAAAAAAATAAGGTTCAGCAGTCAACATTGTGTTATAATCTTTTAAAATCACTGCTAAGAAATCAAATAAAAAAGGCAGCAGATGTCGTCTTTGGAAATTTTGTTTATGACAACACATGAAAAACTCTGTGATACAAATTCATATGTAAATGTGTTTCTTAAAAATAGGATGAACGAAATAACATTGTTCTTGATTTCCGAGTATTTAGATTTTTTAGTTTGCAATGCCAACACTTTACTTTAAAAGCATTTTTTTCAAGTTAATCCATTAATTGTACATTTCGCTTATCTCCTTAACTCGGTCAAGTTTATGCGGGTTTTTGTATGGTTAACCATTATTTTTATGTTGGGTATTTGAAAAAAAAATGACACTGATTAATAACCATCAACGATAATTACTTTATTGAAGTCTCATTAACAATTTTAAAGCATTATCCTCAACATAAATCTGTTTTATGGAGTTTATTTTTGAATAGATTTCTATATGTAAATGAATGTTTAGTGGTTTTCTCTCTATATATAATTTTTATATCCACAATAGAATTATAAAACTGTCTTTGACATATTTGTAAATATGTTTTATTCCTAAATCATTCAAATTTCTTTTACTTTCTAATACTGGGTCAAACGTGAAAGTGGTTAACCAGCTTACTGACTGTGCAAAAATATGTACACCAATTGTTAAATCAGGGATACGCGAACCTCTACTATTCAAACTGTCTTAAGAAAATAAAAGTATATGTTATGACGTCTACTACATAAGTAGATAGTGATTGAAGCCATTCAGTTATGTATTGGTGTATTTTTTTGATCACATAAAGCATTTATCAAAAAAAACAATCAAAACAACACTTTATAAATGTTATGTGTCCGAAATGCTTTTATGTGTTCAGCTTCATCAAACGTTCACAGATGAATATTTCAGAGCCAAGGATGTACAGAAACGGAAGCTGTTGAAGAGCTATATGATTAAAAAGGATTTAGATAATAGCCAAACCAATAGAAGTTAAATAATAGAAGCTGTTTCACCAAAAATCATTCATCACATCAAAGCAAGTGTATCCTGTCTACTGTAATAAGCAAAGCCATCTACTGTATGACATCAGGGAAAATACACACTTAACCTTCTTATAATTAGCCTTAGCCGTATTTAGCATAACATTTCTGAAATTTTGGGTCCTCAATGCTCTCTAACTTTGTACTTTTTTGTTTTTTAACTGTTTTGATATGAACGTCACTGATGAGTCTTATGTAGACGAAACGCGCGTCTGGCGTTTAAATTATAATCCTGGTACCTTTGATAACTATTCTTTGGTCGATGATATCACGGCCCGTTTTGATAACAAGTCGTTTAGCCTGATATTTAGTCGTTTCGAGTTGCTATCCGTTTATATCTGTACTTTCTGGTGATAAATTTAACAATCTTTTGGGGAATTTGCCTCATTCTCCAATCGTTCATTTCCCGACACTTTGATTTCTTTCTCGTTTTTTACAGTTTTTACATATCTGATTCGACATTCGGCAGAACTGTGCTAAACAAACTTACAACTATTCATTGAAATTTTTGCGAAATATGTTAAACCGTCTTAACAAAACGTATTGTATAAATGAGTAACTCCAATATTATACTTTTTGTTATCTTTTATAAGAAAAAGACCACCGAAAATCCAATAAAAAGTAATTACTTGCTATCAAATACTTCGATACTATCCATACAAAAACAACTATTACTTCTATTATACTTGTATATTGTCGTCGTTTGTCAGGTCGGTCTGACATAAACTTTCTTAAATAAATGTTTAAGTTATTAAAGAGATAGCATCTGATCTATAAAAATCTATTTTGATAAGACATCAATTAATGTGTGCATATTAATCCCGGTTTTGGCATTTTGTCACAACTGTCTAGTTTTTTTAAGAACAATAATTTATTGATTTCGTCGACCTGGCCTTGAATACAACTTTTGTTGTTGTTGCAATGACGAAGTATTAAAAATCTGTTTTACTACTCTTGTTCGATTTATGAAAATCTTTTACCACATTAATACGAATAAAAGAAGGTTGTTACGTTAAATGAGACAGAAATAAGAAGTCACAAAACCACCAAAATAATTAATAGCATAATATGAAAAAGGCACCCAAAATCGAAATAAGATTCGAATCAAGAGGTAAACTAAGAAACACTTCCATTTTTGGTTGGGTTCGTGTTGCTCGGCCTTTAGATTTCTATGTGTTGTGATTTTGCTGTTGTTTGTCTTTTGTCTTTTTTCGTGTTTTTTTGTTTTTTTTTGCATTGTCAGATTAGTTTTGTCTTATGAGTTTCAATACTCTTTTTGTATCTCCCACCTCTTTTATTTTTTACTACTTATGAGACAATGTAGATCTTAATATATTGTAGTAGACATCTGATTTTGAAAACGACGTGTGCATGATTTGGAGATAACATTTGGTTTTTATGAAGTAAGTTAGTTGTTTCATTGGCATACGTCCCATTTTATTAAAAAAATATTCCCTTTTTTAATCAGTTAGTGATGTTTACCACAAGTGAAGCACAACATTCTAAGGATAACAAAATGCAAAATGATAGTCAGTCATATTGGCATTTTCTGCCGTATCTATTTCATTACAATGGTCGGCACCGAAAGAAAATGGGGGTAACTATAAACTAATATAAATATATTTTAATAAATAACGTTTTGATTTTTAATGAATGAACAAACACCTGGAGTTATTTCACTGATCGAAATCTCAAACGGAATCGGGTTAAATTTAGTCTTTGTGAAAAAGGCTTTTTTGATTTCTTGATGAAATTGTCTATAGATGTTGGAGAGCTGCTTAAAGATGATTTATCTGAATTGCTCTGTGTATCAATACTCGACTCATTGCTACTCAATAATCCATGTTCTTTCCCATGAAAAAAGTTATGATTTACATCACGTTCACAAAGTCCTTTTGTAATGGTGCATCTGTCACATTCACTTATTTCTTTTAAAGGCAAGGATTGTTTACTTCTACACGAACTTTCACAATAGTTATGACTAGAAGAGATTTTGTTTTTGTTACATGTATGTTGTCGTTGCTGATGATCACTGATGTGATTAAAGCGAACAGATGCCTTAGGGTGATTGTTATTCTGACCGTGTTTTAAACAGCCAGATGAACTCGATTGATTGTTCTTTTGACTGGAAGAATCACAGAGACATCGTTTGGTATTTCTTTGAACATCCGAATGAAAGTAACACTTATTGGTTCCATGAAATCCTGGTTGATCTGATGTATCCTTGACTATAACGTAAAATAAGCCACCATCCTCCTGGACATACGGCATCCAATTGTCTTCGATATTGCTAGAAAAGAAAACCAACAATTTTATTGACTTTATCTGTTTTTTACTTTTTTTCCAAATAATAAGATACATGTTCATGTTTTAGTCAAGTAACTATGTGAAACGCTGTATTACGTGTAAAACTTCAGTGTTGCAAGTGAGAAGTATTGTGCAATGATACCATACATAACGTCTTATCGGAGCCTTTTAAAGCTGACTATGCGGTATGCGCTTTGCTCATTGTTGAACTCCGTACTGTGACCTATAGTTTGAAGTGTCTGTGTCATTTTGGTCTTTTGTTGGATAGTTGTCTCATTGGCAATCATACCACATCTTCTTTTTTATATACTAGATACGGAATGGGTTTTGTTTATTGTTGATGGCCGTTTGCTACTCGATAGTTTTTTGCAAAATGATTCTTTTGTCTCTTGTGGATATATAGTTGTGTCTATGAAATTGATCGTATCACATTTGCTTTGGTTTCGGTTCAAACAATCATAATGGTTTATTCTCTGCTTGATTACTTTTAATTTGTGAAATATACAAGTTATCTTATTTTGATACACATCAAAGTATAAGACAATGAATTTCCCATAATATAAAAATATGATAAAAGAATACATACCTTTGTGACAAAATGCTCCGTATTCCATCAAAATCATCTAATTTATTTCGTCTTCGACATTCAGATATTGGTGTATTTAATCCAAACATGCTCTGTCTGAATGGGTCTACGTTTTTCTTCTTCGAATTAGTTCTTATTTCAGGTATCAATACAGACATTTTTATTCGATACTTTAGCTGTAAAGAAAAGTGAAATGTTTAATTGTTGTGCGTATCGTCATTTTTGTTACAGATCTGATACATACACAAAACATTATTTTGTTAACGATAATGCGAAGCGAGCATTGTATTACCTTTTAAAAACATTCCCTTTTGAAATTTGATGAATTTACTTATTTTAAAAGTGAATTGTAAGGTAATGACATGATTACTGAGGGAATACTATGCTGAATTGGCACAATATAGGTAAATATATATCACACTATATCTCCTTTAAACTTCTATTGACATACTGGTGCAATCTACTTTATCTTAATACCAATTTATAGATTTTTCTTGACAGTTCGACACTGATACATTTTTGTGATGTATATGATATATGATACTCAATGTAAGGACGCCTGCCATGCAAGGTTATCATTTAATTTATAGGGTATATCAATATAAGAGGGTAGGTTTCTTGTTATTCTAAACAATCAACACATTCATGCTGATTAACAATGAACATTGGATTTAAACAAAGGCTATCTTCATTTAGAGGAAACCACGCTTATTCCGAATATGTAATTTTATCCAAGATCATTAAGGTCATTTTTTATTTATATGAAAAGTCAAAACAGAAAACAACATTTATGCGTGAAATAAGTGCTCCTAAAGTCAAGTATGAATTATGGCATTGTTTGCTACCCGTTTTCCCTTGACATTACAACTTGTATTTGCGCATCGTATGATGAATGACGTAAGCATTGCAGGCGACGCTGCCAGGGAGCTGCTCCTTACTCTCATCCGAGTCATTCAATTCTTTAGTTTTCATTTCTGGCAGAATTGTTTTTACAAATATCAGAAAAAGAAGTTTGGCTTCTTTATATTAATATATTTTGGTGTCGTTTTACTTTCCGGACCTTAATTACATAAGTCAAATATTTAAGATGAAAATAAATGTAGAAGAGAGTACAATGTAGTCCCCTATGTCAAAAAAAAGAAGAGAGTAGTATGGGTCCTATAGAGACGACAAAAGGACAATCAGTCTGTGACACGGCGTAAGGGATGTCTCTGGGACTACGGGAGGCAAACATATCCTGATCAACTAGTGGCATCTTTATACGAAAACATGACCTTTGAACACAGTGGTTGTTTTTTTTAAATAAAAGAATATTCTCAACCGATTTTTCTAGAAATGTTATAAAGTATTTAAGTCATAGCATATTACAAAATCTGATGTCAATCTACTCTTTTTTATAGTCGAGCTACTGGGACTTTACAATACAAGTACACTTAATAAAAATATATAATTCATACATGTCAACATAACTAATTAATGTCCAATGCCTTAAACACCAAAATATTATATAAACAGGAAATGCATAGTGTACAAAATGCTAAAATTCTAAAATGTGCAGAAAGGAAAAACGTTTTCGATAATCCTTATAAAAACATGCACTGAGTTTTTTCTTATCTGATTGACCCGTATTTCAGAAAAAAAGTCGATATATCTGGTCAACCCGATTTTTTACAATTTTAATTCATTTCTATGTCATTAAATCTACTTTAAATATGCAATATGAAAATGAACCCCAAAAAATAAATAAAAATAAAATCGATTAAATGTTTAAGTTACACACTAAATGTTATGATATTATATGCCTACCTTGTTTTTTCTAGACTAAATACGTTCCTTTAATATACAAGTATTGTGAATGAATGCCAGTAACTTTAAATGTCTTATGATAAAAAGTGCGAGTAGAAAGCGTAAGTGAACCAAATATTTTTGACGTAACTAATCGATGCTCCAATCATATATACCCATATTTAAATATAGACCTCCAATCATATATACCCATATTTAAAAATAGACCTCCAATCATATATACCCATATTTAAATATAGACCTCCAATCATATATACCCATATTTAAAAATAAACCCTCAAATTGATATCTTCAGAGTCAAAGTGGTAACTATTACATACTATTATATTACTAAATAACAGGAGTTTTGTATGAAATTTAAATGCAGTATACATATATCAAAGTTATGATTGTGGTTTTGGTTTTGCACTAATTTAAATACAATTTCCAATTGTTGAAACTGGTAGCATTGTATTGGTAAGATGATATAGTTCGTAAAGATTGTATCGAAAGCGGCATTTGATACACCACACATACTTTTCATTCTTTTTTTTAAGTAAATTAAAAAGTTTCTTTGGTCTCATTTTGATGTAGCCGTCCTACTCCGTTGTCTCGTTATTTTCATAAAAAAACAGAGAGTGATCTTCAAAACAATGTATTGATGGTCTTTCCCATATTCAACCGCAATTATAATTTAAACGAAAGGAAAAAAAATCCAGAAAATACAAAAGTCACCCCTTCCAAAAATAAAACTCCAGAAAAAACACACAAAACAACCGCTAGTTTGAAAAACAAAGCCTCAAGTGTCCCGGAAGGGTAGGGAATCTTGTGGTAACTCGCATTCTTTGAATAGCCAACACCAGAGAGATGCCAGAATGTGGCTTTTACAAATCGAGCATATCCGTAGTGGTTTTTACCATATATAAACATTGACTACATGAAATATGTGACAATGAACTGCAATGTACCATATTTCAGTCAGCCAGTGTCACGTATTCAACGTATTACCTACTATGATATTTTTGTGAGATTTGCAAGGTCATTGTTCGGTATTTATTGCGATTTCATATTCCTTTTATGAGATTAATATCTGGAAAATCGCAATATCTGCCTAAATATATTCCTTTGAAATTATCAGGTCTTATAACGAAAACATATTTTTTTCTGAATTAAAATCGGGTAAAATTTATGATAAGTCAATCAAATATTGTCAGTCATTTAATTTCTATGAGATATCTCGAGATATGAAAAGTTAATTTTAAAATATTTGACTTTTAATATTTCATAAACATCTTCATAAGTCTATGTGTGTAAAATCTAAATACATTTCATCTTGTAATAAAATTCATTTTATTGCTTGTAAAAAGTAGTTTTAAAACGAAGATCAACAATCCCTGATTAGCTTTAAAAAGCAACCAGGAAAAAACTGGGTTGATCAGTTATGTCAAAGAAACATTTATTGCTACAATATCAGATTTCAAGATTTGAAGAAACAGTTTTTCAGTTGGCAAATTTAAATATTTTCACTTTCTAAAATAATGTGCTTTTGCATTTAAGAGTAGTACAATTGTAGTGTTGTTGTCAATATCAAATTACTAACGATATATTCTTGGGATTTATATAGCACCGTATTATAAGCTTATCATTTTACAACATCTCATATCCAGATAACTATATGTTCAGCTAACTGCTTTACGTAAATGAGAGTCAAGGTATCAAATGGTATTCAAACTCATTAGTCGAAAGCATACTGATAACGCCATGTCAAAACACGAAAAACGGCTCGAAGTCAAACAAAAGTACACAAATCACAACATAATAATGAAAAACTGAGCAACACGAAACCCACACAAATCTGGTATGATCGAGAGGGTAAGCAGATCCTGTTCCATATGTAACACCCATCGTATCGCTCGTGCAAATAAAAACCCTATGATAAGTCTTATTCTAGTTATATACATCACTCTACAAAGACAACAGTTTAACTTTGACCAATGATACTCAGAACCATTTAAAACACATCCAAATAAGACAAAACTTGGAATAGCCTGCATATTGAAAATGTACTTTTATGATTTGAGACGTGAATTTATTTTCGTTTCTGATTTTCATGCAAGTCTGTTCTCTAATTTGGTATCAATTGATGAAAATGTATTTTATTTATTTAGCACATGACTCGTGGTTCATCTTAAGAAAAAATCTTATGAACAAATCTGGCATAACAGTTTTATTCTGAAAACCTTAAAATAGCCTTGGTTGCATGATTAAATTATTTATCAGTTACTATGATATAATCAAACTCTGGTTTGTGAAAATTGTTGCTTGATTGGTTACAGCCTTTCACATCATAAGTGCAACCAATAAAAAAAACCATATTCAGTGGAAATTGTATAAAATGTCCAGAAAATTACTTTCCGTACATATCGAAACGTGTTTTATGCTGATTTTAAAACGTTTTTTTCTGGAACTATTTCACCAATGTTTTGTTATTAAAGATTATCAAATGACTGATGCATAATTTTAATCACTTATATAAACTTTCTCTTCTATCCAAACTCCTAATATTTAAGACATTTGATTATTATGTTTTATATTTAGTTAAGAATAAAGGACTAAGACTGTGATTAATTGAAAATTACTTCAAGGACGATTTAGTGTTTAAAGCTTTTCCCATTTACTGAAAATAATATTGACGAAGACTAGATCAACAAACTGACATTTGACATTTGTGACACGGCTACGAATATTTAGAAATAAAGCGATTACAATTAGTTACTTCTTTTATTACTATTTCATATGTAATAAAAAGTTCACATGTGGACTCGCGTAATCCCCGAACTGCAAGAACCCGTTAGTTTGGTTCATGTGAATTAAAATCTCGTATGTTGGATATACGTAAACGACTGATGTATGATGATATCTCTTTGAAATTTAGAATGGAAATGGGGAATGCGGTAAAGAGACAACAACCCGACCAAAAAGCAGAAAACAGCAAAAGGCCATCAATGGGTCTTCGGCACAGAGAAAAAGTCCCGCACGCGGAGGCGTGCTCCCATGTTTTTTTATATATAGAATGTCTTTTTTCATTCATAATTCAGTTTTTAAACAACCACACCAAATTACGTAAACAATATAAAAAAAAAAGAAGCATATCCATCAACATAAAACCCTAAATTTTCAAATATTGAAAAGGGAAAGAACAAGGCACACTTCGATAACTTAAAGTCATACTTTTTTAGGGTTTAGTTTATGTTGTGGTTGCTTTAATAAAAATGAACGCAGTGTCTTCATACTCATATTAAGGTTTCCGTTCAGTTTGGGTCTTAAGATGTACCTCCCACCAAGATACAAGAATCCAAACAACTACCAACACCAATGTTTACCACTTTCGGAATAAAGAAAGTTTCAGAAATATGTTTCATGTTATAATTGAACAAGTGCTCACGTTCCGTTGAAAAGTGTCACTCAATTAACTATTTAGAAAGATTTTACTTGTTAGATTATATTTTGGTTATTAACTTGTATTAAATATTTACTGAGAACCAAAACAACGTGACACTTGACATACTTCGAATTCTCTGACATATTTAATTTAGATCATTTTAAACGTTTGATGTCAATAAAAATGTTGAAGCATAATTGGTCTCCATTTGTCAAAAATATTTCCCTAACATAGTTATCTGTATAAATAATGAACATTTTAGTATGCAGAGTAAAGGAATTGACAGGCAAATATTTCCCAATTTATCTGAAGTATTTACTGTTCTTTTTTTCTTCAAATAAGATATAAATATAAAGAGATGTGGGTAACGTCAGTGAGATAGTAATGTTAATGATAGAGTTAAGATCTCTGACAAAAAATATGTTTAACTCCGCCACATTTTTGCGACTGTCCCAAGTAAGGATCCTCTGGAACTTGTTAGTCTTGGTTTTTTTTTATGTAATTTAGTTCATTCATATGTTTTGGGAGCTAAGTGTGACGCCCATTTTCACTGAACTAGTACACATTTTAAATTTGGGACCAGCTGAAGCACGCCTCTAGATGCGGGGTTATCATGCTGTGTTGAAGGCCCAATGGTGGCCTACGACTGTTTTTCTGCTTTTGTGTCGGGTTGTTGTCTCTTTGACACATCCCTATTTCCGTTCTCAACATTTTTGTTACTTAGTGCTGAATCAATTGAAGAGGAATTTTGTTGTACTATATATATATATATACTTACATAACACTGAAGTTTATAAGGACCAACTGAATTTGAATTTGGATTTGAATTACTGTATACGTGTAAAGCAACACAACGTTGAAAATTGTAAAGAAAAAAACCCGAAAAGTTTGATTGAACCCGAAATTCATGAATTTCGCATTTAAAAAACACCCCAAAACATTGATTCCTTTGTAGAGTTGCAAAAGCTCTCAAATCTGATAACTTTTAAGCGTTTAACTTTATTAGAAAACACCATAAATGTCAAATCAATAAAACAAAGTTGGAAATATTTATTTGTACGTAATCTCCGCTAATGACTAACTTGAGCGCACAAGATAGTAACTCGTGCGTAAAACTTTGTTACTCGTGCGCTCAAGTTTGTAACTCGTGCGCACAAGACAGTAACCTGTGCCACAAGACAGTAACTTGTGCCACAAGACAGTAACTTGTGCCACAAGTTAGTAACTTGTAAGCGCAAGTTGTATTTTTTTTTGCATGGCACTCCAGGGCTTCCGTATACTAGTGCGTTCTGGTTCCGTATTTGTCTTGTTGAAACTTAACTTGTTATAAGATCGTTATACACATACGTTTATATACACTTTCGAGTTACCAATCATAACAGCAAAATTACTGCTGCAAACTAAAAGTATCAAATGCATCTAAGTACAAATAAAAGGAGATGTAGAAGATACGTCAATTAGACAGCAAGGTAACAGCACAAATTGCAACGAAAAATAAAGTCTTGTATGGGTGTTTAGCAGAGAAAACTGTCTTTCCATCACTGAAGCTCGAACGGTTAACTCTTCGTGCCCATTTTTTACAGTGTTGTCTTGAACTTTTCTAATTAATTTTTATCACCCATATACTTTTATTGATAGCAAATTAATATCTACAAGAAATATTTGTATTCAAACATTTATTCATTATAATAATTGTACAAATTTGCAAAATAGGCAAAAGTTACAGGATCTAAGAAACTAGTAACGGAGGTGAATTAATTCTCTGTAATAATACTTTTTGTGTCAATTAAAATGATAAATGATCTATACCCGTCAAAATATAAAATAAAAATAAAGTGGGATTTAAAAGAAATTAAAATCCGTTTACTCACCCAAAATGGCACAAAATACTTGAGACAAATCTAAAGTGTTTATGTACATAGTATGTCCATTAGTGAATAGCGGTGTCGATTTCGAACCCTAATGTGTCAATCTATTATAAAAACGTTCACTATATGATTCCATTTAATATGTCAAGTAGATAATCGTGTATCTTTACATAGAAAGAAACATCTTTGTTGTAAAATGACAAAAAAAGAATATATATTAAAAACTGTCGATCACATATATCAGATATGAATTCCTGTACTGCAATGTTATATCTTAATGTCAATTAATGAGGTACGAATTGTTTAAAAGTGAAAATAAGCTATTCAATACTATTAGGAAACTAAGCTCATATTTTGCCAGCCATGGTCTTATATGATATTTTGTTTTACTAACTGACATGGCAAGTTCGAGTCTATATTAAAACAACTAATGATAATGTATGCATACGACAGTTACTGATTGAACGCTTTTGTACTTTTTAGTAAATTAAAACCAACGCGACAAGTTTACAATACCCTCATCACGTTTTACCTGACAGTCTTGTTAAACTTTTCATTTCACTTCACATTTAAAACTCTAATATTTAATTTCAGAATCATGGTATGAAGACGCGTAGGAAAACGGGGATGCAATGTAGTAATTGATCCTTAAAACGTTTTGCTTAAAACGGTGTCTTCCCGATTGTCCCACTTTTTGAAATTACAGATTAAAAGGTTAATGATTTTGTTTGGGACAATCGGGAAGTTTAGTTGTGGGACAATCATGATTGTTTTGATAGTTAGTAATCTGTCTAATATATACTGTTGGTACGAGTGGAAGAATTGCCACCCTGTGTATAAGTCGATGAATATGAATATTTGGTTCTCCTTTGAAGTTGGTGACGAGCCCTGTTGATTGCACTTTATGCCAAATACCTAGTGTAAAGTGAAAAAAACAAAACTTTCATAGCAATTCTCGGAAAAGATGATCTTGCAGAATTCTAGACTGCAGTTTCTTTATCTATGAAGAACGTTTATATAAAAAAAGAGATTTGGTATGGTTCTCAAAGAGACAACTCTCCGCAGGAGAACAAATGACACAGACATTAACAACTATAGATCACCGTACAGCCTTCAACAACTAGCAAAGCCCATACCGCATAGTAATCTATAAAAGGCCACGAAATGACAAATGTATAACGATTCAAACTTTTCTTTTAATTGTACGCATTATTTTAATATTTATTCTGAATTTGAAAAAAAAATGTTAACATATATGATGGTATTCGTAACTGCACTAGATAAAAACTTGAAAAAAAAACAATCACAAAATCCGATCGGAAAACTGAAATTGTTTGATATTCCAGGATCTCTAAATGGTCTTGATTTTGGAAATGCGCTTCTTGTGCAGACAAAGTTGGTACCGTGACAAGAAAACATATTATTTTTTATTATTAGAAGTTACGGTAAACAATTTTTCTGCACAAGAAGCACATTTCCAAAATCAAGGCAATGTGTAATGGTATTTGGATTTTTTGCAAAGTTATTTTTGTCGTCGGTCTGGTCTGATACTTTTGATATTAAACAATAAATGATATACGGTAGGATTGGAGATCTGTTGAGGGTTAGTCAAGTTCATAGGGGTGAGACCGAAGGTTGCATATGAATGCACCCGATTTGAAAAAATTACAATATAGCTCTGCTGGTTTTCTTTGTAAGCATGCATTTAAGTCTACTTTCAAATTCTATACTACAATCCTTGAACTGTACTTTACTGCTGTTTATTTATGTCATTGTATCCAGCATTTTTGTTTTCTGTATTTTATAACATTTCGAGATCGGTGAGGTCATTGTATATTGCATAGTTTATCACATGTTTTATAATTTACTCGAAACCAAAAACGTCTTCTAAAAGATATTAAACATTATTTTATAGTTAATCAAACTTTGGGTTACATAATTTGGGACCAGTAGAGAAAACTGCATTCAATCAATTTGACTAGGTCAGGCAAAGACGGATGGGTATTTAATTAGATTAACATGGTTAAAAGATTACTTAAACTATCCTAACAATAGGTCATCCATCAACATAAAATAACCCTATGTATTTTAACAGCAAAAATAATATTTTAATGCCATTGAAATAGGATAGTTAAATTACATTTAATGAAAATTTACTATCTTCTGAGATGACTTCTAGTAAAGTGCCATAAAATGGTTAATCTATAACTGTCGAATACCAAAACAAAACTTTCCATTGATAACGGTAAAGTATGATTAACGATACATGCGTGTCAATGATTGTTAAGTCTAATACTCCTAAATATCGTTTTGTATCAGGTCAATCTTGTCATAATTAATATCGTTTTCCGGCAATATAATCTATTGTGATTTAAATGTGATCTAAATGCGTTCATATAGTTCACAGGAAAGTCGCCTCCCAAAACATCAATATAACTAGAACACACCCGCGAAATCGCGGGCATTCAGAGCGTATTTGAAAGGATGTAAAGTGTTGTAGGAAGAATTTTGTAAACGATTTAATGACTTGAGAATTTCAGGAAAAGTATCAAAAGTCATAGGTACTTTGGGACAGGAAAATGTTTTTTTTTAACCCTCCTCCTTTATTTCCAAAATTCCCATTTTTTGTTTTCTATATATTTCATTATGAACATACATTTAGTGTACATGTATTATGAACATTCCAGTCAGGAGCCTGTAATTCAGTGGTTCAGTGATATTTGTTTTTCGTTCATTTTTTGTACATAAATAAGGCTGTTAGTTTTCTCATTTGAATTGTTTTACATTGTAATTTCGGGGGCTTTATATCAGACTATGCAGTATCGGCTTTTGCTTATTGTTGAAGGCCGTAAGGTGACCTTTAAAAGTTAATTTCGGTGTCATTTTGGTCTCTTGTGAAGAGCTGTCTCATTGGCATTCATATCACATCTTCTTTTTTTTCAGAGGCAATTTGGGGCAGGATAACTAATGACACATGAATAATTTTAGTGCTTATCTGTATATTATGAACATTTATTAAAGGGGGTTCGGGGCAGAGGCGGGTTTAGGGGGCCCGCCCCTCCCTTTTTTTCTGGAAAATAATTCGTTGCTTAATTATATAGGGAATCACTGAAGCATGACCGGAGCGGGCCCTTCTTAGGCAGTCAACGGGCCCCTGCGTATGAAAATTTCTGGATCCGCCAATGCGGGGGGGGGGGGGGGGCTGATCCCAATATCCCGGTCTTAAAAACATGAAAGCCCGAGGTTCTGAATTTATTATACAAATTAAAAATCTCGACATCCCGAAATTCGAAAAAAGAAATCCCGGATCCCGAAATGATCAATCCTGAAATTTCAATCTTAAAAACACCCGTTCCAGACGTCCCGAAAGTGTATTTTCTTTGTACAGTCAATTTTCAGTTTAATAATTGATCCACAGCGGTCATTGATATATTATTCAGGCCCTCTCTATTAAATAAACCCTGTGACTGGATAGTAAACTTGAAAATGATATCAGACAGAAAATACACTTTATTCGTTGTATATGTATTTGTTTTAAAGTAAAAAGAAAACGTAAACCGGAGGTCTAATCTGACTTAAATTTCGCCCAATGACGGATACAAGACAGAAAATACACTGTATTCGTGGTATTAATGTATGTTCAAAGTATACAGAAAAACGCAAACCGGAAGTATAATCTGACTTAAAATTTCGCCCAATGACGGAAACATATCCGGACGTCTTTTTTCTCGTTTTTCACCCAAAATATCTCAATCTGAATAATCATATAAATGGATGACAAATGCGATTATGCACTGTATCCATAGGACACAGAGGCATGATGATTAATTTATTGTGGAAAGAAGAGAAGCGACACCCAAAATGAGGCCTTCTCGTTTAATAGTATAGATAATAAAACAGGAAATTGCCGAATTAAGATTCAAGGTTCAGATCTTTTAGATTTATTTAAACTTAAATTTTGGTCGGAAAATTAACTATAAGTAACATAATACAACATGTATTGAAATTTAAAAAATCAAATCACGTTTCATTACCAGCATCTTGAAAAACAAATGTTTTGAAGTGACTTCACTTCATGATTCTTCTTCAAATATGTAATAACAATATATCTACAAGCCATAAGTCTGTTCCTGATTTCAAGAATAGTATACACTGGATCGAATGGTGGTCCACAGTTGACTTTTGAACAATATACACATGTCTTTGCTCTCCGAAGCCTTAAATAAAAAAGTTCTTTCTACCTTATGTTGTAAAAATCGGTTTGTTCTATTGTTTGGTAATACTGCAATTTAGACAGGTGAATTCACTCAGTTTGACCCCAAGCATCACCGAAGATACACTAAGTCTTCTTGTTGAACTGTGGATTTGGTGCCGAACAAATAAAGTTTAAAAAGGTAACTTTGATATTATTCGTCCGATATGTTTGTATTTAGATGGTGGGATAGACTTTAAGTTAAAACACGTGGAACGAATGGTGTAAATATCCACCTCCTCCCCCCCAAAAAAGACCCAAACCCAAACCTACCAACAAACAAATAATAACGAATGAACAAATCACGCAAAGTACAACCAAAAAATCAAATGTATAACATTTAAAACAGAATATATGCTGTAAGTAGTGCTATCTGCACGTTTTAAGGTGGTACCTAACACTACAGGGAGATAACTCTGTAAAATCAGCTAAACGTTTTAATTACGTTGTGTTGTTAAAGGGATATTAAGCTTCTCAACGATCAAAATGAGTGTTTATCAAAATGCTATATAACCAGTGTAATTTTTCTGATACAACGGTTGGTTCAAAAATTTTAAAATTTCTATATTTTTTTCAAAGGGTCAAAGTAAATACTTTGTCAAAATTTTAAGAAAATTAAACGAGCCAAATTAATTTTAGTTCAAGTGTTGGGTACCACCTTAAGAGTGGAAACGACAATAGTCTTATGGACAAACCTTGTTCTGGACAAAGTATACTAAACAATACCTCAAATTTCTATGAGTTTGTAAGGTCAATATATAGTTGCTAGTTCACAAATGTCATTAATTACTGAAAAATTTGACTAAATTGTAGATGTTTTAGGGAAACTTTTGACATTGGGCTACTTCATATTGACGTATTCCTCACATCTTTTTGTATATATGTATATATCTTCCTGCCTATAGAATAAAACGATGTTTAATAAAATATTCGTTTTCATTTTCTAGATAATAAAGTCGGTGGACAAATAAATTGAAAATAATAAAACAAATTTAACCATCCAGAGAGTGAGCATGACGAAAACGAAAGCGAGGACAATGAATTTGTTGACATTTAAACGATAACAATTTTATGCAAATGATACAACAAATAACGTCACCGTCCATCGTCGTACTTTTACAACTGTTTTATTTTCAAAAATAAATAAACATTTGCCGAGATACCAAGGCCAGGGAAAATGGACCCAATGATCTTCTTGGGTGTATTTAGTTGGGATGAAATAAGTTAGTGAATGTTGTTTTCACTGAAATCTGATATTGCACAAAAAAGAATTATACAATTTTATAACGTATTAATAATTACGAAATATCAAACCTTGTTATTTTATTTAAACGGAATAAGTTATCAAATTTCATTTGTCAAACAATAGATAGGTATAAATATATAAGTAGACCAACAATACAAGTTTACGAATCATAATTATTTTGAATAATTTCTTTTGAGAAAACGTTTAACCATGCTTATTAAAACTTTGGGTGATATGAGAAAACCGGATTAGATCAGATTTTTTAGTAATTTCATTTGTCTATCGAGAAAAAGAAAGTTTTTCGTTTCATCGAGTTATATCAAAATAGAATAACGAGTACATTTTCACTGAGTTGCTCTTCAAAACATGCCGAAATGACAATAATTTGCCCAACAACATTTACCCACCCCCCAAAAAAAATGAATACAATTCAAAGTGTGTTCTGTTATTATTAAGGATATTTCTGATTAGATATATGATTATGAAATATGCCCAGAATAGATATATTTCCATAATGAAAAAAAACCCAAAACCATGTTATTATATTTTGATACATAAAATCAGATGTTCGTCCATTTTGTTTAGATGCTTTGATGGAAGTTATTCTACAATCATGTTTCTTCATCTTCCTCCACATTCTACTCAACTTCGTTTGATTTTAATTTGTGTATTCGTTAGTATAATTCCAAATTTCTATTTAGTTATTCGTTGTACGTCTACAGCAATGTCCTCCAGAAATATGTTGTTGGTGATAATATTATGTTCCTGCATGTGCATTTAGTTAGTCATCAGGCGATCAGTCGATTTGTTATCTGTTTTATATTAGATAGAGAACGATAATGCCAATTCAGTCTTTGCCTTGAGTATTCGATTACAGTGCACAATTTTTCAAAAGAACAATTTCGATCTGACATAAACAGCCGAGACCATAACAGATAAAAACAGTGATATATGTGTAATAAAATCAACGGTACCAATTTTTTTGCACCAGATGCGCATTTCGACAATACATGTCTCTTCAGTGATGCTTTTGGCCAAAATATTTGAAATCCAAAGCTTATATAAAGATGAAGAGCTATAATCCAAAAGGTCCAAAAAGTATAGCCAAATTCGTGAAAGGAATCATAGCTTTGCATGAGGGAGATACATTCCTTAATTTATAATAATTTTTAATATTTTGTAACAGCAAATTTTAATAACACAAAAAATCCGTATTTTCATGCCAGTACCGAAGTACTGGCTACAGGGCTGGTGATACCCTCGGGGACTAATAGTCCACCAGCAGAGACATCAACCCAGTGGTAGTAATAAAATCAACGGTACCAATTCTTTTGCACCAGATGCGCATTTCGACAATACATGTCTCTTCAGTGATGCTCGTGGCCAAAATATTTGAAATCCAAAGCTTATATAAAAGATGAAGAGCTATAATCCAAAAGGTCCAAAAAGTATAGCCAAATTCGTGAAAGGAATCAGAGCTTTGCATGAGGGAGATACATTCCTTAATTTATAATAATTTTTAATATTTTGTAACAGCAAATTTTAATAACACAAAAAATCCGTATTTTCATGCCAGTACCGAAGTACTGGCTACAGGGCTGGTGATACCCTCGGGGACTAATAGTCCACCAGCAGAGACATCAACCCAGTGGTAGTAATAAAATCAACGGTACCAATTCTTTTGCACCAGATGCGCATTTCGACAATACATGTCTCTTCAGTGATGCTCGTGGCCAAAATATTTGAAATCCAAAGCTTATATAAAAGATGAAGAGCTATAATCCAAAAGGTCCAAAAAGTATAGCCAAATTCGTGAAAGGAATCAGAGCTTTGCATGAGGGAGATACATTCCTTAATTTATAATAATTTTTAATATTTTGTAACAGCAAATTTTAATAACACAAAAAATCCGTATTTTCATGCCAGTACCGAAGTACTGGCTACAGGGCTGGTGATACCCTCGGGGACTAATAGTCCACCAGCAGAGACATCAACCCAGTGGTAGTAATAAAATCAACGGTACCAATTCTTTTGCACCAGATGCGCATTTCGACAATACATGTCTCTTCAGTGATGCTCGTGGCCAAAATATTTGAAATCCAAAGCTTATATAAAAGATGAAGAGCTATAATCCAAAAGGTCCAAAAAGTATAGCCAAATTCGTGAAAGGAATCAGAGCTTTGCATGAGGGAGATACATTCCTTAATTTATAATAATTTTTAATATTTTGTAACAGCAAATTTTAATAACACAAAAAATCCGTATTTTCATGCCAGTACCGAAGTACTGGCTACTGGGCTGGTGATAACCTCGGGGACTAATAGTCCACCAGCAGAGGCATCGACCCAGTGGTAGTAATAAAATCAACGGTACCAATTCTTTTGCACCAGATGCGCATTTCGACAATACCTGTCTCTTCAGTGATGCTCGTGGCCAAAATATTTGAAATCCAAAGCTTATATAAAAGATGAAGAGCTACAATCCAAAAGGTCCAAAAAGTATAGCCAAATTCGTGAAAGGAATCAGAGCTTTGCATGAGGGAGATACATTCCTTAAAAGACACGAATGAGAAGGCACCTGACGCGGGTCGGCCATATGAACCTGTGGAGGGGTTAAAAGGTTTAGGACATTTCTCATGTTTCAGATGGTTCATTTGAATAACGTAAAGCATTTAAAATATGAGTTTAGAGCGAAAATACAAAACTGATTATACTGATAAATAAAGGATAACAAAGGGACATTCAAACTGACAACGCCATGGCAAAAACAAAAGAAAAAAGAAAAAGAAAAACAGACACAGACAAAGAAAAGTATCCAAAACATAACATAGAAACCAAAGAATGCAGAAGCCCACAAAAAACCGAGGGTGATTGCAGGTGATAAGTATATTCGATAAGTCACATTCATGAAGAAGAGAACATCATTGTTGTGGTTTTGACAGTTTTCACATATCCCTCGTCATCTACAAAACAGCCATAATGTAAAACCAACTCGGCATAAATGTGGTCAACGTAGTTTCTAAAAACTAGTTAATGAGAGAAAATTATCTATACAACAGAAAGTAAAGTTAAAGGATCATGCTAACTGTTTAATTCTTCCTGAGAAGCTTCTGTATAAATTCAGTTAAAGGACAAGTCGACAAGAAGAAAGACAGTTGGTTTGTATGGAAATGCCGATTGTTTGTTGAATATAACACGTCCTCGAAATGCATAACATATGTTGTCAATCAATAAATCAAGCATATTGATAATGTAAGTTTCAGAGAATGTTTTGTCTGACTCAGAGTGAAATTTTACATGTATGATTATCGCTCCCAAAGACAAGAAACCGTAAATTGACATTTTTTTTATGAAAGGAATCAGGACCAACTCTTTTCAATTTTTTCTGCGTCTGCTTCAGAGTAGACATTGCTTGATATATAAATAAATATCTTCATCGGTCGGAAAAAGAGAGTTTAAACCGATTCCAAATTTCATTGCAACTAGTTCAACAAGATGGAACAATCTCCACAACAAAACCTTACTAGTAAAACAATAAAGAAAATATTATAACCCAAAATAAATACTTGTACAGGACAGATACACAATTTCGAAACGCACCGAGCATTATGAACTGATGTAAATTGTGGGGTTGTTGACAAATTTATTTGATTTGTCTACTGGAAAAGTTCATTGATATTACACCTTTAGTTTTTATAATGCATCATTATCATTCGCATAGAAAGTATGCCTAAAATGTAATACATAAATCACTCCAAATTGGTTTACCTATCTTAATTTAACTATGAAATATTATTTTTAAAGATATTACTTTTCAATTCATATACACACATTAAACGTCATTTCAAGCTATGAATAGTTTTAGTATATATCATTAAATCATTTTCATATAATTTCTGATAGGTGTTCATTCACTTTATTCTAATTATTTACGTATAAATGTTAATGTTATTTTCCGGTTTCTGTTTAAGTCAAACATACATGACGGAAGGAGCGTAACGAATTTTTGAACGAACAGCATTCTTTTTGTGCCAATATTTGATTAATGGAGTCAAATGAGGTCGCTTAAAATGCAAGATAGACATTAACTTACATTTCGTTCTTAAAGGATCGGTGTTAATTTGTTAATATGTCTATTTGTTTGTAAACAACTTTTCAGTGGTTACTTAGTTATTTGAAATAGATATAAAAGTAAGCAATGAATGTGGTATAAATATTTGTTTGTTTTTGTTGTAAATGAGATTGTGATACGACTGTACCCCTATTTTGACAACTTATCCTATTATGTCTGTTTTGTTCACGCATCGTTGTAAATATAATGGAATTTCGATGCGACTGACAAACCAGTGAGACATATATTGAGCTATAAACCCAGGTTCAGTCCATCATTTCCTACATTTGAAAATGTCTGTACCAAGTCAAGAATAAAACAGATGTTTTCCATTCGTTTGATGTGTTTAATCATCTGATTATGCCATTTTATAAGGGACTTTTCGTGTTGAATTTTCCTTGGAGTTCAGTATTTTTATGAGTTTACTTTTAAGGTGGCTCGCGGGTCTAAATCATTTTTTTTTATTTAATATAGGATTTCGCTATATTTTTCTATAAATGAACTTTATCTTATACTAAATAGAAAAATGAAATTAAAAAGTGGGGTCACCATTCATTTACGCTCACAATCTGTCATCGAAAGAAGGATACATTGTTGTCAACGTCCTTTTTTTCTGTTGAAAAAGAGGTAATATCGAAATAAAAAAAGAACCTAATTACAGAAATCGCTAAAATTTTACAATTATTTAGTTTATGGATAGATTATGTGAAAACAACAATAAAAAATATAGGTCACCGATTAGTTACAAAAGATATTTCAATTTTAATGCCCAAAAATGGCATGTTTGCACCAAAGGGAGATAATTTTGAGCTTTTTCAATGATATCTACATTTTAAAAGAAACCTGGGGCCAACACGAATTGATTTTTTTTAAATATTTTTGTACCATACTGTATGATAAAGTTGCAACTACTTAACGTAATAAATAAAATTTGTACTGAAAAGTAAATGTTTAATTTTTCCTAAATTTTTTATACCTTAATTAAGGAAACAAAAAGCAACAGTACATACATATAGGAAAGATCTGACGAAAACTCAATAAACTATTTATTAAGCAATTAATTCCCTTTTTCTTTTGATAGATTGATATAAGGGAGTCCACGTTTTCGAATCCCTTGTATTCATATATTACTGCATTTATAAGTATATTTTATGTATATGTCTTATTATAAATTGAACGATTTTAAAGTAAGAAGCAACAGTAGTAAACAGCTATTTAAAACTTGTGAAACCTTCTTGAAATACAAATCCAAAGACGAAAACCTGAGATAATTACAATCTCCCCAAACGCGAAAAAAATTGTTTCTTCGACAAGGTAAAATACCTAGGGACCAAAATTACAGTAATCACACTATATTTGGCATAGATTAACTTAGCCGAACTTTGCACAACTTTTTTGGAATCTTCTTTAACACTTACTTTTTTTTTATCTGAACGTCACTGATGAATCTTATGTAGACGAAAAGCGCCTCTGGCGTAACAAATTGTAAGCCAGGTACCTTTGATAAAATTGAGAATGGAAATGGGGAATGTATCAAATAGACAACAACCCGACCATAGAAAAAACAACAGCGGAAGGTCACCAACAGGTCTTCAATGTAACGAGAAATTTCCGCACCCGGAGGTGTCCTTCAGCTGATCCCTAAACAAATATATACTAGTTCAGTGATAATGAACGCCATACTATTTTCCAAATTGTACACAAGAAACTAAAACTAAAATAATACAAGACTAACAAAGACCAGAGGCTCATGACTTCGGACAGGCGCAAAAATGCGGCGGGGTTAAACATGTTTATGAGATCTAAACCATTTATCTAAATGTGACAAGAATGAATGTGTCACAGGTCGAAATAAAAATCTGTAAAAACCTGAGTGAATCACAACACGAGACAAGACTGGATGCGTCAAAAGGATAAAATACAAACATATAACGAAATAAAAAGCGTAGCAAGGCGTTAACAGGATGAAATAAAAATATAGAGACAGAAACCTGAGGGAACTTATATCTCCAAAGGTAGAAAGACTGAATGTGTTCACATAATAAATGCATCCATTTATAGATATAAGATTGCTATTTTTGTTTTTTCTGCAATGGAAATTCGGACTTATTTAAAATGTCACAAATGCTATAGGACACACATAATAACATCACAGATTATATGGTGCCTAAAAATATAAGACTACGTGAACACCCGTCGTGAATTGAGATGCCGAAACTGGTCAACAATTTCTAATTGATAAACGTAGAAATTACGCAGCCTCGATTTTATTTGATTTTAAAATTCATCTGTGCTTTTTAGCTCAACTGGCCCAAAGGACCAAGTGAGCTTTTCTAATCACTTGGCGTCCGTCGTCCGTCGTCGTTAAGTTTTACAAAAATCTTCTCCTCTGCAACTAAAATTTGGCTATAATCATCATTGGGGTATCTTATTTTAAAAATGTGTCCGGTGACCTGGCCAACCAACCACGATGGCCGCCATGGCTAGAAATAGAACAATGGGGTAAAATGTAGATTTTTGCTTTTAACTCTGAAATCAAAGCATTTAGAGCAAATCTGACAGGGATCAAATTGTATATGAAGTGAAGATCTATCTGCCTTGAAATAATTTTCAAATGAATCGGACAACCGGTCGTTGGTTTCTGCCCCTGAATTGGTTATTGTTAAACAAAGTTTGCCGTTTTTGGTTATTATCTTGAATACTATTATATATAGAGATAAACTGTAAACAGCAATAATGTTCAGCAAAGTAAGATCTACCAATATAGTCACATGACCGAAATGTGCAGTTGACCCCTTAAGGAGTTATTGCCCTTTATAATCATTTTTTTACAATTTTTTCATACTTTTGTCATCTTTTACAAAAATCTTCTCCTCTAAAACTACAAGGAAAAATTTAACTCAACTTGGCCAGAATCATCATTGTGGTATCTTGTTTAAAAAAATGGGTGCGGTGTCCAGCCAACCAACAAAGATGGCCGCCATGATTAAAAATAAAACATAGGGGTAAAATGTAGATTTTGACTTAAAACTCCGAAAAGTATTTAGAGCAAATATGACATTGGGGTTACATTGTTTATCAAGTCAATATCTTTCTGCCTTGATATTGTCTTATAAATTGGACAACCGGTTGTTGTGTTGCTGCCCCTCGATTGGTATTTTGTTAAATTGTTGCCGTTTTTGGTTATTACCTTGAATACTATTATAGATATAGATAAACTGTAAACAGCAATAATGTTCAGCAAAGTAAGATATACAAATAAGTCAGCATAATCAAAATGGTCAGTTGACCCCTTAAGGAGTTATTGCCCTTTATAGTAAATTCCATAAAGTAAGAATTCAAACACAATACCATCACCAAAACACAATTTGGTCATGAACCAATCTGTATCCATTTGTTTAATATGCACATATACCAACGTGAGCGACACATGCTCTTAAGAGCCTATAGTTTACGTTAGGATCAAATCCATATGAAGTCAATAAATCTAAATGATCGCGCGTTACAAAAGTTTGTTTCTATGTATTTGAATAGTCGTTTGTTTGTTGCACTCAGTCTCTCTGTTGTATCGTTGTTTTTCTATTATAGTTGACGTGTGTCCCTCGTTTTAAGTTTGTAACCCGAATTTTGTTTTCTCTTAATTGATTGATGACTTTTGAGAGCGGTATACATATACTACTGTTGCCTTTATGTATCAAAAGAAATATTAACACATCTTTATTAAGAAAACTTATCATGATGAACACTCATTTAATTTTGCAGAATGTTAATAGAAACAAGCTAATCAATTTCATTAATCTGTTTGATTTCAACGATGTGTAGGATAGGCATAAGTATTAATATGAAAATAAAAAGATGTAGTAAGATTGCCTACAACTCTCTTCAAATTAAAAGACCAATTGATATAGAATAATAATTGAACTAAACATTAAGTAGGATATGAAAAAATGAAAGTATTCCTATTGGTACAGGAACACACAACAATTGATTCGTTTATATCTTATATTATTATTTTATGGTTTTTAATAAAACACAAAAGGTCAATATTTTAGGTAATTGATTTAGGATTTAAGTAAAAAAATATAATTCATCAAGGTGTATCTAGTAATAAACATTTAATGTTGAACTAAATGTTCATATACATGATTAAATAGAGTGTAGATTAATTTGAACTGTGAATTCAATCAAATGTTGAATGCATATTCAAAACGATAGAAAGCAGTAAATTCGTTTAATAGACACGTTTAAGTTGGTAGACCGGAATAGGAATTCAAGATATTGCCTACCAATGAAAAGCAGAATTACGCAGACTTTTGAACGGTGCAATAAAAAAATTAGAAAATGTATCTTAGTATCATTCTAAAATCCAACTAGAATTGGTACAATTCACGCAACTAAGGTTAAAGGTAACTTTATTCTCAAAATGATGGCGATGTTTGTAACTGTAAAGATGTGCAAACCTGTATTATGTCTAGTGCAATTAGGGCAAGCCTATTCAAGAGGGGTAAAAGTTTTCAAGAACAGATTATCAAATGACCGGGTCTGAAAAATAATCACTAGACTAGGAAAAACTTGAACAGATGACAAAATACAGAAATTTTCTGTATGATCTAGAGTGAAATATATTTAAGGAAAATTATGTTTACTCCATCCCCTTGTGAACTGAAACTAAGATAAATATTTTTTTTTAATTCGTGCAAGACAATCTAAATTCCTACTTAAAAAACTAAATAAAATTTTCTCAATAAAAGAATTGGTAGCGTTCACTTTATTAAACAATTTTGCTCTTCGTTTTGTGCATTTTATGTGTGTCTGTTTATTTAACATTGACTAGTGGTAAAGGGGAGCGGCTTGGATCTAAAAAATCTTGTTTAACCCTGTCGCATTTTTCTTCCTGTCTAAAGGCAGGAATCTATAGCTATCTTTAGTATTGTGTGTGTTTTTTCATATTTCGTTTGCCGCAAATGTTTTGGAGTTAAGTGTGGCTATCATTTCGCTGAATAGTACACCTTATTGTGGCCAATTGATGGGTTCCTCTATACACAGCCAAATTTTGCTCACGTGAATTTCACGTGAATCTCATTTCTGTGTAGTGCGGGATTTTTCTCGCTGATTTAAAGACACAAATGAGGTCTTGCGTTGTGATCTGCTCTTTGGTGGAGTTGCTATTTCTTTGACACATTCCCCATTTTAATTCTCTATTTTTCATTTTTCAATTTAACACCAATATTTTGATTTGAATATCAAGGTTTATTGTTGCAATTGCTGCACGACAAAAATCTAAATCAACTCTCTTCCCTATCTGGTAAAAAACTCAAACCTACATTCCGAATTGATACTATTTATGCACCAGTTTATTTTATTTCTACTTATATTTGCACAGCATGGGTGCATGTTTTACCAATTACTTGTTAGATTTATTAAAGAAAATATAGAAAGGAGAAAAAAGTGTTTAAAACTAACTGCAAATATTAATAAATATGTATCTATTGAACATTATTCAGAACTCGGAATGCCATATCATAGGGACGGACTAAAATATAAAAATACTAAATGAAAAGTAAAATTTCAGCTGTGCAGAAAAATTGTAAAATATGAAAGTCTATTAAAAGATGGTTTTAAATATGTTTGATGTATGCGTTTTCCCATGATAAATGTGATTTTGATGCGATAATCAATCATTTGAAAAAACAGTATGCAATCAATGTATAGTAAAAGCAATTTGTAAAAGGCACATTATAAAAAAACCAAACATACGTACTCAAATAAATCGGCATTCCGAATAATTATAACTTTCCATATTATTATAAGACGTCTATAAGTGTCCATGTATCTTTTTAATATAGATATCACGACTTCTCCACACACATGGTTAATCACTTGAATTGTCAGCATATATAGGTAACTGAGTAATTACATGAAATAAACATTATCTACTTAATACAAATTTATACGAATTATTCAAAAACAGAAAGTCTTCTATATGTTATGTGACAGGTTCAAAACAATATTTTACTCTTTTTGCCGCTTATTTGTTGCCTTTTCACTTAAATTGTCTTTCTTCAAATTATCATTTAGTATATACAAAGGTAATTGTCACACTAATACATTTATATGCATTACTTTATGTCTTACTGTATTGGACTCAAATATAACAAACAATCATTAAAAAAATTCAAGATTTATATTTCGATACATCAGGCTCTTTGTGACAAATAAATTTAAAACAAAATGAAGAACCAATTCGATAACAAAGCAAAAGAGTACTAAAAACCGAAACGTTGTACCAAAAACGAGTAAGGCATATTATGCCTGGTGTCCTAAACATTAAATTTACAGAAAATAAAGACATAAACGATGTTTTGTGTCGACACAATTCCTTATTACTGGATTGGTGATACCCTCTGGGAAGAAGCGGTCACCTGTATTGGCATAGTCCAGGTGATCTTAAAACTCGTCAAGGATACCAAACTTATAATAAAAATTAGTAAGAACATGTTTTATTTTTGCGGAAAGATTATTAAAACAATTATCCATTAGAATGTATAATCCCTTACAGGTAGAGAATATCATTTACACATCTAGTATACTGCAACATGTAAATGCTAACGTATATATAGAGCACCACAAGTAGAAGAACAGAGGCAGAATATATCAAAACTATCTTCAAACTCAAAAGTAGAAGAAAAACTGACAACGCCAGAGAAAAAAAACCCCAAAATTATGAAGAGACAGTCTTCAAAACAAACGAAACCGTGAAAGACGAATCCCATCAAACAACCAGGGTTAATGTCAGGTAGCTTATCAAACCATACATGTACCTATGCAGCGTATTATGATGTGATGATCGTGGTTATAACACAGATGTACATGTGGGCGTGGTTGTCTCTATCCGTTACACAAATTTGCAGCTTCATTCCCATTTCGTGTACATACATACTAGTTCTTATATCAAGACACGGCTGATGAAATTCATTTTGAAATACTTTCTTTTCAGCTCATTTTTTCATGACTTTATATTCATTTATTTAAAAAAAAAAAGCATTTCATTTGACTCATGTGCATTGATTTTTTTTCTTTTAGTTCAATTCTCTATGTCATGTCCACAAAATTTTGTTTTACATTTATTGATTTGTTATTATCTAAGGGCATTTTAAAAGTGCAACAATTATTTCGTTTATCTATTTAATTGACTGTACGTTCTGATTACCATTATAGCAGATGACTATCAAGGGACTTCTTTTTTTTAGTATATTATTTGTGAAGCCATTCATGATCAGCCAGTAACGATTTATATGGAAAACGATACCAATAGTATCCGTGGAAAAAATAAATGTATTTCCAAAAGTCTTGGTTTAATGATAATCCTGAACACAATTACACGAGACAAGTAAATATTAATGTAAATACATTTGTCTTTTTTCTCCTTTTAAGATTTTGTGCTTCCATTTTGTTTTACGCATTTTTCACTGATCATGCTCTTGAAAGTTACGAAGGAAACGCTGTTTAGAAATACGTCTACCCAACCAAAAGTGTTATATCAACACATTATGATGATGAGAGTTTTGAAAGACCTTGAATGGCTTTACAGTCCTTGCACGGTCGGTCAACACATTAGACAATACATCGTAACCCATCATATGATAAATCAGTTTTATTTTGTCACGTAAAGAGAGAAAACTCGTTCTAAATTGTATTCTTCCGAAACGAGGAGCGCGCCTAGCTTACCAAATAAGAGCAAAGTGCCTTTCATCGAGTTTTATAAATGAACTCATCATATATCCAAGGATTGTAATATTGCATCAGACGTCTGCAAAAGACCCATCAGTGATGCTAAAAGAAAACAAAGTTAAAAAAGTCAAATGAAGTACGAAGTTTAAACCCATTGTGGACCTAGTACAGCTAAGGTTATCTATTCCTGAGGTAAAAAAGTGTTAGTATTTAAAAAAGTTTTGTGAACAGTTTATCTATTGTCATGACTTATTTATATACTGAGTGCCAATGAAAACGCTGCACTTGTATTAAAATTCAAATATTAAAACAAACATTTTTTCTTAATTGAATACCTATATATGTTAAAAAATGAATTTTCAGACTTATCTGTCGTCATCTCGGAAATATATATTCCATAACGGTCAACTAGTTCATGATTGTAACTGTAGCATAATTGAAGGAATCTTTTCATTTTCAGCCCTTGCAATTCTTTGTTTAAAAGCTTTCGTGTTAGAATAATAAACCCTCTTTCAAAGAAATCATGATGTGAAATTCAAGCTCTGGAATACAATATTAACTGGGGGGTATATACTCCGTATGCAGAAGCTGAATATAAGTTCATACTTGGAAAGCTAAAGTCATTGTGATGTTTTCTTTTCAACCGACCCTCATTGTCAATGTTTAGAAGTCAGTCAAGATATGAGGCAAACGTAATTGTACATTATTATCTATCATATCTTTACTATGAAGTATAGCAAAAATATAGGTTATCGGATAATGCTAGCTTCGTCGTAAGAAGCTCCTGTATAAAGTCGGCCTCGTAAGAATACAGGCAACACATCGACGAGTTCAGACGCACTTGAGAATGTCGATCGTTTGTTGAAAAACACGTCCTTCAAACGAAACAAATATCTTGTCAATTAAGACATAAAGTATCTTTGGATGTCTATTTGGAGCATTAGTTCAATGATTATTTTGATTGGTTTTAAAACCACTCGGAATCTTTTGACCTACAGGATTCTTTACTTGTATATAGACAAAGGGTAATAATAAACTTAACGGTTCCAATTTTCATGCACCAGATGCGCATTTCGACAATACATGTCTCTTCATGTATGTACATTAAAGATATATGTTTATCAAATTAGGACTGGAAAAGTCAACTTTAATATCATCGTTCAGGGAATGAAAATAACCAAAGTGATTATTTGAAAATATATACACAAACAAAAAGTATAGTATACAAGTTTGAATTTTAATAAGTAATCTGATAGTGCCAGATGTTAGTGAATGTTCCCTCTACGATGGTTTCACCAGCCTAGTATAATGATCAATATGGTATGGGCATGGTTATTAATTTACTGTTTATAAAGATTTAAAAATTTTAGAAATATAAAGGGTTTTTATTTACCCCGGGAAAAGATAACATTAACCGTATATGGAAAATAGTAAGGGAATTATGTGTCCTTTTATATAAAGAGTTTTTTTGTAGACGAAAATGACAACAAAAAAATACATAGAAAGTTTGCATTTCTATCTAGTATTTCTTTCCATCTTTCTGATATTTATTGTTGAAGAATATGAAAACAAATTTGACGTATAATTTATCAAGGATGAGATTTTCAATTATGAATAGTTTGTGGTCGTTGACCAGCAACTGTAAGCAGAATAAGAAATTTAAAGAGAAATTAACCTAGTAAGCAAATATAATTACAAAAGATTTAATATACCTACAAACTGACAATTCCAAATAATGTTTTTGTTTCTATTACATTTACTTCTTTTAATAGTTTCATAATCTTAAAATATAATTTATCAACGAAACCTTCTTTAATTGTGAATAGTTTTGGTTGTTGACCAGAAACTTGAACTATGTTAAAAAATGTTAATAGCAAAGATCATTTTGTGAGAAACCTTGATTATGTATAATACAAACAACATATTTCAAAAAGTTAAAACTTGATATTAAATTTTAAATCTCTTTTCTTTGATACATATATGTAAACAAATGTAAGCATATATTTCATTTTTTAGTTTCTAAGTCAAATACTTGCACTAACTTGATTTAAAATTAAAATGCCAATAGAAACAAACAAGAATAAATTTACGCGAGCTAATGTTTAGGTCAAACACGTACATTTTGTACCCTTAATGTTTAACACATACATACAAACCAAAAACAGTATGCACCTCGCTTCAATTTAACTTTTTCTTTTCAAAATATATCCATTAAACTTTCATTGATGACAAAACCAATGAAATGAAACAGTTTACAGATGGGTATGTTACAGTTTGGAACGCTAAAATGAGGAAACGCACTCAGATTGAGTGGTCAGCAGAATTTATAACACGAATTTTACAGTACAAAACTTGATAGCTTGCATTGTATTTATATCTGGGAAATGAAAATGAAAGCAAAGCAATCGAAAGAAAAAATCAAAGTATACACATATATCACATATCAACTATAAAGCTATTAACATGTTAAATACCCTTTTAAGTATAAGAAGCATGTAATTAACATAAGCTACTACTGGGAAAATGATGCCAAAAGGTGAAAGAACTTTGGTTTATTTGTATTTTAATCATAAGATAATATCTCCAAACATATCCTGTTAACATTCTAGCAAGTTGATATCCTTTAAAACCCATTTATTTACTGTTACATGTAATCAAGGTATAATCTGGTTCTCCAAAAAAAAGCAAAATTGATTTTAGATCTTTAAAGAAAATTTTGTTTCCAAAAAATGTATATAGTTTTGGTATTTGCCTTCTTTAAAACTTACTTACCTTTCATATTTCAAGTGTAAACATTATTTCACGTGAATGTGAGTTATGATGGAAGAAAGCGAAGAATCATACATTGTATTTGCAAAATGTAAGGCAAAATGTAGTGCTTCAAACTACTATCGCTTTCATCTACAACCCTTGACCACTGGAACAATTTCCCGTACTGAAAATGCATTAGCCAAATATTATGAAGTAAAACATAATCAATGATAATTTTAGAGGAAAACCATCCAATCGAATACTTTGTGAAAGGAAAGAAAGACTTGTAAAATGACTAATTTAGTCATTTAGAAGTAAACGTGATCTAGTCATTAACAAGAATGACAGATATTTGATATTTCAAAGATGTATTTTTTATAACCGAATACAGGAAGCAATTTAATTTTTTTTAGAGATCTCGATATAAATACATATTTCTAGACTTGTGTAGATCAAAAAATACACAAGAAGACGTTTCATGTACTTTAACAAGAAATTTTAAAGCAATCTGGTCGCCAATAAAGCTAAGACAATATTTGTGAATGTATTGTTCAATTTAGAAACAATTTTTTTTTTGCATAATCACTGCTTTTTCAAAATTTTTAAATCTTTTTTGGCGTACAATTTATCAAGATGTAGAAACTGATATACAAGGACTGTGTGTTGACATTTGATTCTTTGAAGACATTTGTTAAATTGGTTTTGTTCAGGACTCATTAAAGTACACCCATTATATCTTTTTATCTATAGAGGGAAACAAATTTCAATCTTAGAATAGTATTTGCTCTTATCGTTTCATATAATACATAAAACATTTGAATTGTTTGGCCTCAAGTTTTAACAGGTTAACAAGTGAATATATAAGTCATAGATTACCTTAGCCATATTTGACACAACGTTTTGGGTTTTTTGATCCTCAATGCTCTTCAATTTTGTACTCGTTTTGCTTTATAAATAATTTGATATGAGCGTCACTGATGAGTCTTATGTAGACGAAACGCGTGTCTGGCATACTGCATTTTAATCCTGATACCTTTGATAAATATCCACAAACCTTTCATCAGCAAAGTTCTCGATATAAGGGCCTTAACTCTGTAACGCCCTTTGTTGTATTCCCCTAACAAATATAAAACTTATTCTTGTGATGTATATGTGACATAAAAAAACTCGTACTTATTAGAAAAGATTGAAGTACTCATATGCTCACGTTCGCAAATATATCTTGTCTATATATGAATATCCTTACATTATTGGGTAAAATAAATTTTAAAACACTTTACCTATCAATTACATCATTAAAATTGCAACATTTTTGATAACTATAAAGACTTCATTTCTTTTCATGTAAGCATATCAAAATTGCATTTTCACTACTTAGATTTGTCTATGAAATTATAAGCTATATAATTTCATTTAAATTTCTTATTAAACAACATTTAAATGCAAGAGTTTATCATAGAGACACACCATCTTTTCAGATGAATTAAAGTTTCGCTGTTGTTATGTTTCAAGTTTATTAAAATTACGGTGTTAACTAAACATTTATCAACGACTCTAATATGTCGAATGAAATATCAGTATTAAGTTTTTGTCACTTTGAAATCAGATAAAGCAATCGCAATATAAAATTACAGATTTGTTTCCTTATTTCTTGTGACATTATAACGCTTTAATTATTCTTTTTATAACGCAAACTTAGATCTCAGGACTTTCTTGATATTTTTCAATGAATGTTACATTAATTTGAATTAAAAAAAATTGTATAGAATGAAATTTAAGTGAGATGTCTTCTTGAAATGAAATGATAGTGGGTGTATGTAAATTTAATATATACATAAATATTTATAAAAGTGAGAGGTTTAGCTATCTATAAAACCATGTTTAATCTAACGTTTTCCACATAAGAAGATGCCTGTACCACGTCAGAAATGTGACAGTTGTTATCCATTCGTTTGATGTATTTGAGCTTTTGCTATTGCCATTTGATTTGGAACTTTCCTTTTTGAATTTTCATCGAAGTTCAGTACTTTTTGATTTTAATATTTATGGTAATCCAGGTATAGCAAGGACATCCTTAACTTTAGGACATAACTAGTCTCGCTTCTTTTAGATTTCAACCTTTGCCTCCGTTTTTGTTTGTTGCCTTAATTGGTCTTCATAAATCATTTTTTAGATATAAACCTCAGTAAAAATAATGTTATTAATTAGTTGATAATGTTATTTCGGTTTTTATTTATCTTGACTATAAACGGGGTTTGCATATTTCACAAAGAACCTGATGTATGCGAATTAGATTAATATTTCCGCATGATATTACACATGCTTAACATCAAGACAAAGCACAGAGTATCTTAAACTACTTCAAAAATTTCCTTAGTTTATATTTTAATTCAAGTAATATCCCGATTGTCTATGACATTTTTATTTTTATTTTTAAGGGTTTTTTTTGTAAGCAAGGAAGCCCTGCATTATGAAAAGGTGCAGTTATTAAAATTCACCAACAGTCAAATCTAGTTAAAAAAACATTAGTTGGACATAAAAAACTTAATTGAGACTTTCGTGTCATAAAAAAGGAAAAAAAGGGATTTCTTTTATGAAATTCAAAAAAATACTGTAAGCTGGTCAATCACATTTCTATTTGGTTCGGTTAAAAGTCGGCAAAAAGATACTTGTATTTTATAACAGGAATATGTTTTGTACTCAAATATAAATTATAAGGCAAATAATAAGGAAAACTGCTTGTAAACTCTTTCCCTATGAAGTTTATTTTGCAATCCTATTTCATAATGAAACCACATACATTGGTTTAACTATAAAAATATTTTTTAATCATCTTTGTCTATTTTGATTCAATAATTATTCGTGAATCTTTAGTAACACTTAGACATTAAATAGGAATAATACAACTAAAGAATACTGTAATATATACATTATTCAAACATCCAATGCCAGAAACTGCACACCCTGTATCTGTGGATTAACTGTTCATATCTTGCCATTTTATCAAAACGTAATAAAGGGTCACATTTGCCACTTCCGATAATAAAAAGTGACTTTAACAATAATGAATGCTTTCAAACTTTACAGATACATTTTCTTATTCGTTTATAAGTGGCTCCTGTCTCATAAACACTGAAAACGATACAATAGTTCAATTGTTAACTTTAAATAGTAAAGCCACCATTAACGAATGATATCGAACATCAAAAGTAATATGTGTGAAATAATGTCCAATAATTTCGTAGAAAGAATGGGAAATTGCTAACATTTCCTGAAGATATTGACTGGCATCGAAATAGAAGAAACTTGATAAAGGGTATCAGGGATATAAAATTGCATGAGTACAGCCCATAATTGGTTTTCAAATGAATTATAATGATATTGTTACCTGAAAAGAGCCATCAACAAAAGATCAAATATAACATGGCTTATATGCATTTAAAGCAGTAATTAGTAAAATTCAGCAAACTATATAAGTTACATCAAAAATCCAAAGGAAAATTTGAAACGGAAAGTCCCTTCACGAATTGCAAAATCATTTGCCCAAACACATCAAACGAATGGAAAATACTGTCACATTCCAGACTTTGTATAAGCATTTTCTTACGTACAAAATTGTGGATAAAATTTTGTGTTGTAGCGAGATAAACCTCTCACTTGTATGACAGTCGCATATATTTACATGATCTTGACAGCAGTGTTTGAGAAAAACAAACACACTGTAAAAGCGAATCTGAAACAAAATGGACACTACACGTTTGATAATTTCTTGCGTCCGAAGCGCTTTTCTGGATTTACCTTCATCCGGACCGATCAAAGCCAAACATTTGAAATTCGAAAATGTTTAAGTACCGAAATAGTTATCAAAGGTACCAGGATTGTAATTTAGTACACCAGACGCGCTTTTCGTCTACATAAGACTCATCAGTGACGCTTATATCAAAATATTTATAAATCAAAACAAGTACAACTACGACACAACAGAGACACAATACCAAAACGTAACAAACACAAAAACGAACTATAATATAATAATAAAATATAGAGAAAAGATAGTTATCTAATTATTGTAATCTTAATAGTGTAGACATATAAGAAAACGAAAACAACACTGTATAAATTGTAAACGCCCGAATCACTTTTGTGAATTTACCTTCATTAGTGACGCCGAAAACCAAATTGAAAACCTAGGATGGAAAACAACCAAAATACGTCAGGAGCTCTATAACCGAAAGGGATCTAAGAATTATAGCCTTGTCCAACGTATATCAAATTTGCCTGAGGGAGTAAGGGCCTAAGTTTTTTAATAAATTATAAATTTATAACCTCGTCATTGATGGATCTTCCCTTTTATTCAAATACCACTAACTGTGTCATGTTAACGAACAAAACGTCTAGTTGATGGAATACTAAGACTGATATTTTTGATGACTTATACATAATTAATAATAACCAAAACGTGAAAACTTCATATATATATTGCTGGGACTGTTATACTAACAAGTATAATAGTCTCAGATATTTGCAACCCAGCCATATAGGTCTTTTAGTTCATTTTTATCATACCATCTTCTATGTACATTTTGGTAAGAAGTTCTGTCGAATGTTATTTCCTACAGATTTGTTGTCTTAACATGCTTGAGTGAAACCTGTACATTCTGTCTTTTTTTTTTATTTGTTCTTGATGGCAGTTGAATAGATTTTAGACTCGAGCCATTTAAAGCTGTGTGTCTTTAATAAACAACTGTATATTGATGAAGATAATCTTATTTTTTATGTTTGTAGTATCATTTGACGTAAATATTGTTACCTATTATATCCGTTAGTTTTGCTCATAAATTGGTGTCAATATAATTTAATTGTATGCGATTATCAAACAAGTGAAAGGTTTAGCTAGCTGTAAAACCAGGCGTAATCCACAATCTACTTTCTACTGTACATAAGGAAATGCCTAAACCAAATCTGGAAATTAAACAGGTGTCTTCCATACATTTTAGATTTTGCTTTTGCCAATTGATAAGAGACTTTTTGATTTGAATTTCTCAGCAGTTCGGTATTTTTTTGTTATTTTACTTTATAACATTACTATTCCAATCATAACTGTAAATTCAACTGTAACTGAGGTATACACACATCACAGGTATCTTCACAAGAATTAATAATTTGGATTTGTAGACGTCTATCTCAAGGCATTCCCGATATTAGAAGTTTTTCACCATTAAAATGCGACATACAGCAGTTTCTGGGATCCCATGACAACAGTTCAAAGGAAAACAAACGACAAAAGTATATGACTTGTAATTTCATGGTTGTAGCACAAACATGTATTTATATAAATTTAATGCTTCTTTTCTGCAATATTATAGGTTTGTAAAAGCATTGATCGTATACACATATTTTGTCTAATCTTTTTAATTCCAATGAAAATTACCAAAAAAAGAAATACGATTTTTCATTTGATCGAAATTTATGTTTTTTTTTCTTTACCAATTTGAATAATCATTGCATATACTTTGTCAGTACCAATGACTATCTGATTTATGAAGATAGTATAATTAAAAATCACTTTCAGTTACAGAATTAATATGAACATTACAATTCAGAAATGAAGATGTTAAATTATATTTAAAGGATAACATCTTTATAATAGCACCACTACGCCTTTAATTTAAATGATAGGTGTTTATAACAGCTCGTTTACTAACATCAAACAGTAAATATATGTATACGTGTAAATAAATTACAATTCGAATCATGTGTCAGATCTTTATTTGCAATCATATTAGGTCAATTAGAGTTATACCTATTGAAACCACAGGATGATAAAAATTATTCAATTTAATCGGAAACATTACATAAAAGTTTTTAGTGATAAGTTTCCTTTGAAGAAAATATTATATCGTCTCAAATCCTTATATTAAAACCTTGAGACTGATTTGAATCTGAATTATAATCAAACTGTCGATTTTGTTGTTAGTCGAGACATTAGACGGATTCCACTGTACCCTCGCAGCTTTCGAGTGGTGCTCCGTAAACGGAGGGATCTACGTACATACATAGACGACTCTGTAACTTTTCTAAACTTAAGCTAAGTACCAAAAAGGACTTACACATTTTATACCATGAATTTATTTATATTAAAATTGGGTCACACAAATATTGTTAAATCTTAATGGATGGTTTTGTAAGGTCAATAAACCTTGTTCAACCAAAGTTGATTTGATAATGCATTTAAGTAAACAAAATCAGTCTATCAACATTTTTCTTATGACAATCATATTAATGATAAAAGTCAGGTGATCGTCAAACAACCAGATCACTAATAATTATAATTTTCAGTCAGTTCTCATCAACGTTTGACTGTACTTTGAAGAAAGTTTGTTTAAAAGATCATCATTTGAAAAAAATATTATCTGCTCATGAAATAAAAAAGACTTATGCACACCATTCATTGCATTTGAAATCTAGTCATTCCATAACGGAATTGTAACTACATGTGTTAGTATTGGATCCATATATATACTTTGAATCCTAATTGAACTTTGTAGATGACCCTTCCGTAGTACCTGAGATCACCTCCATAGGTTTTGGTTGGGTTCGTGTTGATTATTCTTCAGTTTTCTATGTTAAGTCATGTGTACTATTGTTTGTCTGTATGTCTTTTTCATTTTAAGCCATGGCTTTGTCAGTTTATTTTAGATTTACGAGTTTGACTGTCCCTTTGGTATCTTTCGTCCCTCTTTTGATGTCTCAGTTGCGCTTTGAAGGGCATTTCCAAAAAATTCTCCCAATGTAGATAATTAAAATATCCCATTATATTATATTATGTGTAGTATACACAAATCTGAAAGAACATACCATTGCATTCTGGAATTTCTTACGCGGTTTTTCAACTTAATGTTGTTGACAATTATGTCTCCTCCTACGTATTTGTAATCATAATTTACAGATAATTTCTCAAATTGAAGATGTCAAGTTAGGACTAAAGCACCAAAAAGAAATTAAAACAGAACGAATTCAAGACATTTAACTGAACGATGTATGTATAGTAATTGAAGTGTACAAATGTTTTTAGTGATATAGCATTTTTCATTACAACAATTTGAGTCAAAAGAATGAAGAAAACAAAAATAAAGTAATTAGATAATTTATAAATTCTTTGTAAGAGACACAATCTACAAGAAAGTGTTATCCTTGGTTTCCGGAAACAACGTTTTACTCTTTTATTTACATTGATAGTGCACATAAGTTGTAGCAATATGATTTCTTTGATTAGGAATCTAGGCTAAGCGTTCAATTGTATTTTTCCTGATGTGTCACCTTCAGGAACGTTCAAAGCAAAACATATGAAAAGCATGGGATGGATTAGTACCAAAACACGCGAATTCAAAGCTAAAGAACCAAAAGGGACCATAAATAATATAGCGTTATTTTATGATCTCAGTGTGATAAAGTTTTCATTGTCAACTGAATGTTTTTCAAAAAAATATTTCAAAGGATATAACATTAATATTCATCTCTACGGATTGTGAACTACTGTTTGAGAATATGTTATTCTCCTTAATCCAATATTACTTTAATTTGCTATTGCTTCCCTGATTAATTACTAAATCTATTTATATGAGTATCTGTATATGATTAGAAATGGAAGGAATATTAATTCCATTGCTTTGAGTGTGTGGGTTTTTTCTGTGTTTCAGAACACAAATAATTAATTAGTCAATATATTTTTATATCTCCTTTAATTCATATCAAATAAATATTACGTCGAATGGATTTCCAGAATAAAGTATTATTCGTTGTATGTATTTGTAATACATTCCAATATATATCAATTGTTTGTTGGATACGTAGTGAATGAAAGTAACAGTCCATTAGAAAAGGGGGTATGAGGAAGAACACGAGGAATACTAAATAAAGAAAATTTACAAAAAGGAAAGATAGACTTATCATGTTCTCGACGTTTTAAGAGCTAAACATTTCCTTCCGTAGAAACACTGTACATAAACAACTTTTCCTCAAATTTATCTATAATGTAGTGATTTCCTCTTTTCTGAGTATCTCATTCTAAAAATATACGTGACCTCCGTTGTTAACGAATATGCCGCGCCTTTTCTATTTGTGTATTTTTTCACTACATTTATAGGTATATATGCACTATATCTCAACAAATAGATAATTAATCGGTTAAATCAATTTTATGAATTTGCTTGTTCAAATATCGAATGTAACTTATAATTATTAATTTATTTCAACATGGTGAACAATTGCAACAATTTATTGCTTAAATAAAATCATTTTAATAAGTGTTGATTAAATATATCTAGTTTTATATAGTTAAATGATGTATTAAATATCAAAATATAGGACAGTTATTTGACAGTGAACATTTCAACATTTCTTCAAAATGAATTTAGTATATGTAGTATAAAAGGTAAAACAACAAAGTATATCATAGATATATAAATGAAGATAGACTTGATATCATAAATGAAAAAAATGGATTGTAACCTTATACACGAAGTAGATACATGAAGTGAGATGTTTAGCTAATAGGTACGAAAACAGGTTTATTTCACTATTTTCTACATACAAAGAAAATTCATGTGCCAAGTCAGGAAAATGACAGTTGTTACCCATTTGTTTGATGTTTTTGAGCTTTTGATTTTGCGATTTGACGTAACGGGCTGCCCATTTTGAATTTTCCTCGGAGTTCGGTATTTTTGTTAATTTACTTTTTTTCAAGTATACGAGTTTTTCTATACTGGCTTTTTATTTCAAAATTTTGGCAAATTGTAGATAGTAGTTGTATACCTAATTTTTATGTTCAAGACAATTTCATGACAAGACATATGCTGTCCATTGTTGACCTCTGTAAACAGTACTGTAATATTAATTTATTTTCGACAATTACTCTTTAGTACCTTATTTACCCCATCCCACCTCCTATTGATTATTCTCTAATTTTTTTTTAGCTCATTTGTCTCTATTCGTTATTTATTTTGTAGTCATTATATATATTCTCTTTTCTCTAAACCCTAAACCGTCCTTATCGAGACCCTCAAAAATACCAAATCTGAAGAGATGTGGTGGACAAATATTTCCTCGTGGTTAAATGTTTGCTTCAATTGCATATTCCTTGATTAAATGGCAATTCTGAGATAAATGTGTGATCATGTGTTATCAGTATTTCCATTGAAACTTCCTTGTGATTATAATAGATTACATCTTTTTGTTATAAAGGTCACATACAGGGTATTTAAAATCTTTTACATGATATGTCTACAATACTATAACGGTATGATTTTCCCTCGACACCGTATATTTATAATTGTGGAAAACCCCAGTAAAGAAACTTTCAAATTGGGTGTTGCAAAAATGGATAAGTAGATTAGATTATTGTAAATTTCTAATGTATAGTTTCATTGTATATAAGTAATATACAAACTCAGACTTAAACAGTCATTAGCAGTACGCAATTGCAGTCACGGTCACTGATACGGTTTAGAAAATAGTGTTGTTTAAAAATAACTCTTGAAAATCTACTTTCGATTTAACCACCTAGAATGGCACAACTAGATTTACTTCTTTCGTGTGTTTCAGAAGAAAAACAAAATGAAGTTAAAAGCATGTTCAACGAGAAAGGGCTCGTAGAAACTGTACTTCATATCTGGGAAAATGTATGGACAAATGAAGAAAAACTTCAAGCTGAAAAAGACATCAAAGAAAAGAAAGAAGAAAGCAAGTATTACGCCCTTTTATTTATAGAATTCAATATGAAAGAACATTACAGCCAAGTAGATTCACATAGACATTTTATCTTGAAAGCATACAACAGACTAAAAGACTTTGTACCAAATATGCTTAAAGAAGATGCTGAAAATCACGACCTATCAAAGTATGACTTTTCTCAGGCGATTGGTTATACTGCTCGCTGGGTTCATATGCTGGACAATGATGCGTGGAAGAAGTCTCTAGATGACCATTATAAACGTGAACCCCATCATCCACAATTTTTTGGATCAGCAAGGATGAAGACCCGATATCTTGAGGAGAGTTTAATAGATATGGTCGGTAGCCGTTGGGAGAGAAATTTGAAAGGTGATGAAAATGCAAAAACCTTTGACATTGTTGATTTTGATCCTGTATACCTCAAGAGATATCACAAGGAAGATTTTGATGAAGTTTTAGCACTCATCAATAAAATCAAAGAATCGGACAAAAAATGAAGACCTCGTTTGCATAAAGTCATATAACTTTATTGATAAAGATCCACTGGTGATTTTGTGATTTTTTTTATCAGTGCAACATTACTTCAAATTTAATTTATAAAATTGAGAATGGAAATGGGGAATGTGTCAAAGAGACAGCAACCCGACCATAGAAAAAACAACAGCAGAAGTCACAATCAGGTCTTCAATGTAGCGAGAAATTCCCGCACCCGGAGATGTTTGTTTATATAATCTAAAATGCTTTTTATACTACTAAATAACATTTCAATATTTATGTGTGTAATATATATTAAATGATCTGACTGCGTCTTATTGTCGAGCATGCGACTTCTGTCACAGAAAGCAAGACATATTAAGCGGAATTAACTTGCTTCTCAAAAGCTTTATACTTGGTGTATAGTCGTGTATAGATGCCTTATGTTATTAAATTTTCGTCTGTCATCTGTCTATTGTCATTCACCTCATTTTCATGTTTCAGTGACTGGTTGTCTAATGAAAAAAAAAGTTCAGATTTTTTGTAATCTTAGTTTCTCTCCCTAATTGTGCATGAGTGATACGATAACTATATTTGGTATTTGCGTACATTGAAAGGTCCTCATGTCTGTTCGACATTTTTCACATGTCCTCGACCTTATTTCATGGTTCTGTGAACAAGGACACGTTTTCGGGGTCAAGTCAGTTTCTCAAACACTATAAGCAATAAGTCTACTATATTTGGTGTACGGAATGATTGTAAGGTGTACATATTCAACTGACTGGTGTCATCTGACTTTGGCATTGCCCAATGCAAAGTTTTTCTTAAACTATAAGCAAAAAGTCTTTAAAAAACTATTATGATATTTGGTATATGAAATTATTATAAGGTGAACAAGCCTGCCAGTCAGGTTCATCTGACCTTGATCTCATTTTCATGTTTCATTGGTCAATATAAAGTTTTCATGGCTTGGCCTGTTTCTTGTATACTACAAGTAAGTGACAACTATATTTGGTATATGGAATGAATGTAAGTTGAACATGTATTTTTTGCTTGGTGTATTTGACCATGACCTCATTTTCTTCGATCATGTTAAGTTTATGTGATACTTGTAGTAAAACCTATTTAGGACTATCAGCATAAAATCAATGAATGGTATATAAAGCAGACGAGACGTTCAGTGTGTGTACTCTTGTTATATCGAAGTTTCTTTTTTTTTTTTAAACAAAGACAAAACCTGCGTCATCCGAACGTTGCCTTCGTGGAAGAAAAATTTAAAAACAAGTATGAGTGACAGCAACCAACAATACCCACTGAATTACCGGATAATGGCTGTACAAAAGAGTAAACAAACTGTTGGTCCTGATTTTACTTGGTGACAGTCAAAAGACTATATAAAAAGAAGATGTGGTATGATTTCCAATGAGACAATTCTCCACAAGAGACCAACATGACATTGAATTTAACAAATATAGGTCACCATACGGCCTTCATCAATGAGCAAAGCCCATACCGCAATGTTCCATGTTTTAGAAGCCTCTAGTTTGAACTTTTGGAAGTAGAAGATTTTATCATGCTGCATACGACTCTTTTTCAAATAAATATGTATACTGCATTGTATGCGTGTGAATTGAACGGTGAGTTTTCTCATTGACACTCATACCACATCTCTTTGTATTTCATTTACTGCAGTGTCTGTTGCTCCTGCTGTGTGGATGTAGTAGAAAGTGTGCTTGTGGTTGATCCCTTATATCTTACAAATATGTATGAGTAGTATGCCGATTAGAGAGCTTTCACAGGTTTATTTGAACTGTTTCTTAATGGTAACTTCAATTTAATGGTGTTTAGAGGTATATACATATACTCATCCATGGTCGTTATTTTTACTAATTGTGACTTGGATGGAGATCTGTATCATTGACACTCATACCACATCTTCTCATATATATGTACAGTAACGATGGATGGAAAGTCTTCATCGTGTGAATAATTAAACCATACTTTCTACTTGAAATGTATACATAAAAACTGGTTTCAATGAAATAGTTTGTTTTAAATGTTCTTTCATTAATTTGTTAAGTATTACGGCAATAAAAATGTTATTTGGTGTTTGCTGTGAAAAATAATCAAACATATGAAATATTACTCTATTTCCTTCATATATTGAATTCAATAAAAAGAATAATAAAAATAAACCCTACTAATTTACTTCAAAAAGTATGCCAATTGTTAAAACATGATACGCGTTGTCACATTATATTCATTATCCTTAATTTCTATTCAATTCTGTAATGCAACAACTCATTAAATTTTTAATTGCAATTTGTGATGATGAGTTTAAATTGTAAAAACTGACATTTAAAATCCTCACTTCCGTACCAAATAACAAAACCTTTTAGTTAGAATATAATATTGGCGATTGACCTATGGAGATTTTACCATTGTTTGAAAAGCGCAAGTCACCAGAATAAATTGTCCATCATTTTGTTTAATATACCTTTCATTCGGTCATTTAGTACTTTGTTCACAATTGAAACGTACATAATAAATGGATATGGTGTAGATGCTTCCGACACAAAACTAGATAGAAGGCCAGGACGAATTCGATGTAATAGTCCAATAAATTCCTAATCAATCACATGTGTTCTGTTTTCACTTGAATTTACCAAACCGAATGCAATCAAAGTACTCAAGTACTGAACATCGGACGACTGCAAGTTCTTGTGAATGGCCAAAAGGACTTATCACAGAAAAAAATCACACCTCTATACCTGAAACTGAGGTTAATTTACATATTGTCGCTGGGCTTCTAAAATGTCGTATATGACTTTTTTGGCTAAAAATACTTTTTGACACCAATGGTCTGGGCGGGAGGAAGTCTTTGGTATTGCAAAATAGCATACAGTTAGACCAATCAAAATGTGTGAAATAAGACATATTACAAAATTGCCAATGTCAGTTGGTTTTAAACTTTGCTTCCAAAATGTTGTATGAAAACTTGAAAATCGTTGTAGAATGGCTTTGGGAAAAAAATAATTGTACATTTCTTTAATTCTGTGAAAAAAATTTAAATTCTAGGATAATCCAGAAATGTCAAAGTTTTTATTTCACTGCTATTCACAAAAATGTTCAAGTTCACATACAACATTTTGGAAGTATGCATTTTGCCAAAATTTTCAAAGCCTGTTTGTGAGATATTTTTTTCTTGAAATTTTTTTAATTTACAACATTTAAGAAGCCAAAAAATGGATTCATATTTTCCTGCAAAAAACAAATCTCCCATGCAGTGTTACCGGTCCTTGCCGGGAGTGTAGCAAAATGTTCTTTGAGATATTCTTCTGCATGGTTTGACACAATTTTTCGGTACGTGTGCATAGATATTATCAATGATTTTTTTGTTACTTATAAACATATACATCTAACGACAAATTAAATATTTTTATATTATTGATTTATGTTCTAAACATTTTTTTTTTTTCATTATTCATTGAAGAGATGTATTTATAACAAGCGATAAAAAATGCTATTTTGAACTCGTTAATATCCTCGTAGTTATCATGTTAATAGATCGGTTAAAAAACCAAAACGTATATTACATAATGGAAATCTATCATAGCTAGGCGATAGCAATACTCCGGAATGCCGTCATGGTCATCCGCTGAAAGATTTGGAATGGGTTCCTTTAATGCAAATATCTCCCTGATACTAGACGAGGATGCAATTCCATCGACTTATTCTAGTCATCTTTATTTCGTCCAACAACGTATTATGTGTCAGGCTTCTCTCTGAACAGCATGAAAAATGAATAAAACAGCAGCAGACCAAAGTAATTGTTGGTAGATTGTGAGGGGAGGTGGGTGGGTTTTGAAACTTTCAATTATCTAGAGCGGCTAGTTCAAATGTGAGGATGAAGTCACGTGATGTTTATAAGCCGGAAGCGAGATGCGGATACGAATGATAAAATATGTCATTTACGGAAAATAAATATATTAATCAAATCTCTTTCATTAAATTGGTTTATCTTAAAAGTGATAAACCTTAATAAATAATTATAAGGGTTCAGTTCTTTAGAGACTTAATTTATGCTGCTACAAGTTTAGTATGTTGGTTTTTGTTGTTCATTCAATATTCAGTATGCCAACTTAACTTATACAAATAGGCCAAATACCAGACGGAGACTAGATTTCATATTTGTATACCAGTTCCAAACCTGTGGTTTTGTCAGTTGTTTTGTATCATTTCTTAAAATTTTCATTTATTAAAAATTTGATATTGACTGCCTTCTTTTGAATACATGTATTCGCAACTTCTCCTCGCTCTGAATTTTTAAATGTTTGTTGGTGCTTTGAAGATCCAATAGTCCAAACTCCGAAACAGCGGTTACGTCCTCTTTACTACGCTACGTTGATGATAGTTTAGCGAAGCAACGTCACCACTGTTTCGGAGTTTGCCAATTGTCCTCTCATCTGATCAGGAAACTTTGTTTTTTAAAACTCATGACAAGCACAAACGGAACCAAAAAGTACATTACTAGTGTTAAACCTCTATAATACATTATTTGAAAAGCCTTTTACATAAAGTAGAGGTGAATGGTACATGTCTGTCTGTCATTGATCCCTAATAAAATACGGGTATTAAATATAACTATCAAAAAATGTAAAATTTTAAATGGACATTTACATAATTCATGATATGTAAGTTTAAAATCAAATTGTGCGTTATATTTTGATATTTTATTTAATATATTTTATTAAGATATAAAGTTTGATGATTGTTAATTAAGCAGCAAGGGTTTATGATAATAAACCACAAAACTATATAAATAAATTTTCCAAATCATTGATTTAAGCAGTAATATTTCAAATGACAAAGAGCGTCATTTTTCTTAATACTTAAAATGTCAGTGCCCATGCAAAGAAGTGGTAACACGGGTCTCAATAAGCTGTCATATACAGTAAATAGAGGGACAACACATATTTAAACCTTGAGCACTTGTTCAACTATTTCATTCAATAAATAGCGTATTAAGAAACTTTTCTCAGTTATTAAAAGGATCAATACAAGAGAAGGTTGACATAAATGATCAAGATTTTTACCTTTTATAACATTAACCATTCTATTATGATGGTATGAAAGCGAAATTGCACTGCTGGAAGTCTTGTGTTAATATACCCAACATTCTTGTATATACTTACTGCAGTTCATAATAGTAACGTCTTTTTGTTGTGAAACCTTCTCAATGTAAACAGTTTTACTAGGGAAATAGAGTTTATATACAGGTAGGAACTTTATATTTTTTTCTTTTTCTTCTTTTTTTTAGTTTTACATGCACACAGCAATTACCTAAGTAGACAAAGATAGTGCTTATATTTTGTTAACAAGTTCAACTTTGTCTTTGAACGTCAAATGGCAGTCTTTGTAGAATGTCTTGACACTAGATGATGCATTTTTAAACATGGACAACATAAAAAAAGATATGGATTAGGAGAATAAATAAGGTGGCAAGACAGCCATCGAATAAGATCCCGAGTAAAGAAATAACACGTATAAAATGTCACCAAGCTCGGTCTATGCGACTCTTTACGTATACAAATGTGATGTTTACTCCACCATTTTCTACTTAATAGAACGGACTTTGCCAAGTCAGGAATATGATAGATGTTTTACATACGTACGATGTGTTTAAGCTTTTGTTTTTGCCATTTGGTAATGTATTATCCGTTTATTATTTTCCTTGGAGTTCGGTATTTGTGTTATTTCACTTTCTTCACAATTTGTTATTCAGGGACCTTTTATAGCTTACTACACTGCATGCGTTTTGTTCGTTTTCAAATGTTTATGCTTTACATGAAGTGTACAAGACTTGTATTGTATAACATTTTGTATAGTATCTAGATAGATTGAAAGCCAAATTGAATTGTACTACATTTATGCAAAACGGCAGAGTTAACAATTGGTTTAAAACCTAGAAGAGCTTGTATGACATGTATTCAAATATTTCGGAACACTCCAAACAACGTAAAATGCAACAAAAACGTAATAACGCGTACGGTAGGATTACTAGTCCGTCAAATTAAAAAAATGAATAATACCAGTTACATTTTTGTGCATAAGTTTTTACCCCAAGTGTTGTGGATTTAACAACACTGTGAGGTCCCTGTTAACAATGTTGATAGCATTCAATGCTGAAAGGTGTAAATCCGTACTCCATTGCAAATGAAAAAGGTTCCGTGATTTATCAGTGTCTTTCACCTGTTAAATTATCGCCCTTCAAAATGTATCTAAGATATCTTTACTGGCAAGACTTATATATAGTGTTAAGAAAAATAATTACAATAGTCGATAATCTTTAGTCATGTCAATGCTATGATAGGACGGAGAGTATCTCCCGGTGAACTTGATTGTCCTTGTACTAAGAATTTGGTATATTTATTACTTAACTGTTCCTCATTATTCTATTTTAGACTTTTTGAAGCGTGCTTAGATTAAAATAACATTCTTGTCACATTTTTTTTAAAGCTTTGTCAACATATTTTAACTAGTCCATTTGTAAAACCCCCCACAAACGTTATTTTATTGGGTATTTTCTTTTTTACTGAAAGACAGAAAGTCATGAAATTTACTGCAAAGAAAAAAATAGATTGTACAACACAAAATAATCCGACCAAATACAATGTATCACCAATGTTATAGTCAATATTTCTAATATTAGTGTATCAATTCATCATACATTTTAGAAATAGGGCAGTAAAATATTATATACCCGTGCCCATATTGCAAATGTACTACATGTACCATGCACATTTTTGACAGGTTATTATTATATAATTGTGCCCTTATTGCATACTTAATCACATTTTTGAAAGGCAGTAACATATTTTATACTCTTTCCTATATATTGCATATATATATATTTACCTATCAGCTATCTAAAAATTTGGTGCAATTGCACTTCTAACTGAATAACTATGCAACAACCAATTTTAAAAACAAACAAAAACCAATAAAAGGAAAAAAAAAATGTGAACCAATTAATTAAATACTGGAAGTGTGCATATGTTAATATGTTAGCGTCTTTTCCTATGTTTTATGTACAGTAAAGGTATAAAACTACTAATTCATATATGTTCTTTCCAACCGGGCCTGAATTAGTGGTTCTATATATAAAGGACCCGGATGAATCACGAGGAAAATTCTCAGGTCAAATTAATAGACCAAAGAATAAGAAATAGAAAGTTAAACGGAAATAGATATTTTTGCTATAATTGCTGACGAAACAATTTGTTTATCTTGCTCAATAGAAGTTGGTTTCCTTCAAAGTGTTTTTACTAGTCGTTTAAGTTGAATTGGTAACTATATAATTACATGTATCAAATGTTTTCCTTTGAAACATGATGCGGGAAATCTTGATATGTAAAAGTCAATGTTCAGGTATACTACAATGTGTTGGAATGCTTAAATAGAGATCGATGTTTTTTTCCGATCCACCACGCAATTAACATGTTTATTTGTTCCATTCAATGTTTCCACATATAAGATCTAGTCGTTGAAGATAGTGCGAGCAGTAGGTAAAAATTATAATATGGAAACGAATGGCTCTGCATTTTAAAAGATATAAGAGAAAATATTAATAATAGGGGACAGAACTTAATATAGTCAAGACTACGAAAATTATAAATAAAACATCCACAAAGATAATCTTCGTCTATTAACAGCCAAATAGTCAATTGGAAATGAAGTTTAAATGAGAGTTTTAATGGTTGTAATTGTCTATGAAATTGTGATAATTATCTTTATGTGTGCATTAAAGTCGTCGAATTGAATAAAAAAAGAAGTTTGTGGGATAATATAAATTGTGTTATCATTGAAATCGTAAATACTATAGTAAGGTTCTTCTTTCCTTTTGAAATAATGTTTCTTTAGTCGATGAATGTTTGACATATTGTTTGTTGATTGCTCGACGTCCAGTGGCAACCATCTCATGCATTATCAGGACAAGAACAAATAAATAAGTGATACACTAGGTAGATCCTGACTGTAATAGAGGCCATCAGAGATGAAGGTCGGAAAAATTTGGACTGCCACTGAAAAATGTGGATATTTTGGATTATTTCTTATTATGATGGACCAAATTCGAACCCCTGTGTTTTTCCTTTATCTACATATTTTTTTGTTGGGCTTTTGTTGGGGTTTTGTTAATAATGTTGCATCGAAATTCATTACACTTAGTTATATTTTATATGAAAATTGATACAATAAACTCATCATTGAAACCAGGATTTAAATTTTATATATGCGCCAGACGCGCATTTCGTCTACAAAAGACTCGTCAGTGTTGCTCGAAACCAAAAAAAAGTTTAAAAAGGCCAAATAAAGTACGAAGTTGATGAGCATTGAGGACAACAATTCTTAAAGTTTACCAAATACAGTTAAGGTAATTTATACCTGAAGTAGAATAGCCTTTGTTTTTAAAAAATCACGGAATAAAAAAATCTGCCATGCAACAGTAACATCGAACCAGTGGTAGAAAACTTCTATAACCAACTCCCTTTAGAAAAAGATTTTTTTTCTTTCTGTTATATGTTTAAAAGAAATCAGGCCTTATCTTTAAATTACCATGAAAGTGTAATAATTGATTAAGGCTATTTATATATATTGAAACCCGTTGGTGGTGTTCGTCTGTTTTCTGCTCTTTTGTCGGGTTGTTGTATCTTTGGCATATTCCCCATTTCCATTCTCAATTTTATATTAAATTGATGACGAAACAATTTATAACTGAATTATCAGCAAAACATTTACGATAGCTTGTCAATGAATTCATGCATACAAATAAACTTTAATTTGTCATTTGAATCAAATAATTACTTTTTAATTGTCGACATTATATATATTTAGAACAAAATTATGATGCATCAAATCTTGTTCGATTAATTATAAATGATGTCAAACGTAAAAGTACAAAAATTTTGAAGACTTTATAATTAACTTAAACGATTCGAAAAAGGAAATGGAAACTGAATCGATGCTCATGAAAAATACATAAAGCATAAGAGAGGCCCAGATTTAAATGAACCGCGAACAAAATAATTTTACATCACATAAGTTACACCAATATCACTTGAATAGCCCACTACTACCACGCCTAACAACACGAGATCGACATAAACATGTTGTTTATTCAAATATCGTAATGCCTTGCTCGTGCTGTTTTTTTATCAGTTTTTTATGTGTATAAAATGAAAATATGTAGGTTCGGGGAGAAATACCTATTATAATTGTACTTGTACGAATGCAGTTCTAGGTTAAGAAATTTAACTCCTTCTTTTCGCTTCACCAAGATTTAAGAACAAGTTTGCAATGTATCTATAAGTGATGAAAATGAGTTTAGAGGCGCATTTTTCTTTATTGTGATCTGAAAGCAAATGGGTGTACATGTGATCTGCAATGATAGGTTAGCTTCTAATCTATTTGATGACGAGATCTGCAAAGTACTTTTTTACAGAAAAATAAGTTTAATACATGTATCTTCTGTAAAAAGATAAACATTCTACAGAAAACAAATCATTGATCTTAAGTACTATAGACATATTCACCAGCCTGAAGGAGGTATGGTAGAACTTTTATTTTGGTTATGTTTACCGAAAAACTAGAAATTAGCAGTCTAAAACAAGTGCACCCCATTAAATGGCACCAGGTTATACATTGTAATATTAGGATTCACAAATTAATTCAATGAAGCACGATATGTACATGGCAGAATTATAACTACGAAGTTGATGATTACCACTGCTTATTTGAAGTCAGTGCTGTTTTTCATCTTGATTTTTTTAAAATTTTTATCATTTTTAGTGTCATCTGTTTACTTCATTCTTACCATATTAAGGTCCCCAACATACAAAACGCTTTAAACAGGCGATGAAGTCAAATTGTGTCGGTACATAAATTGCAAAAAAGCTACAGAAGGTACTATGACAAAGAAAAATGAAATATCGACAAACACAACTACATAGTAAACGTAAGACTGAGCAACAGGAGTCCCACCAACATGTACATGTGGTCGTGATCTCATGTGATCTGGAATAGTGAGCAGATTCTGATAACTTCATTCCTTACATTGCATAGAAAGAATACATTCTTGGTTAACAAAAAAAGAAAAATGTATGAAACAAGCTTTTTGACCATGTTGTTTTCTAGTTATATAACGAATTTCAAATATGTTAGGGAAATTATAATATTGTTGACGACAGGGAAATTCGTTCTCATAATGATGTCATTTAAAAAAGTATGCCTTGCGAATTAAGATCGTGCTTACCAGGTGTCATTTGATTAGCAATATATAGCTGGGAATTGCTTATAATTATGGAAATTCAAAGTTTATGATGTACTAGTTTATGGTCTACAAATTACGAAAAATATGTTAATATCAAAATAATTCATTTTTATGGAAGTGTCCTTTTAATATGTGCACAATTATTTTGTGTTTATGTATATTCAATCTCTTTGCTTCCATGGACATTACGAATTGTATTTCCATAAACTAAAATCGTATTACATTCTAATTAGTATTTTGTTTGATAATATACTTCTTTTCTGGACAGTCATTTAAGCAGTTTCACTTACAATACTATATGCTATGATTTCCGCTGGAGCCTGTGAATTACGCTTCAAAATTACAATAAAGTCAAATTAAGTATCTGGTAATTTTTATTCAATAACTTTGTTTTGGTTTATATGTCATAATATAATTTTGTTCTTTTCTAATTTATGAATTTAATCAAGAGCCGTATTCTATATCAAGATTAAAATATTTGATTCTTTTAAATGTAAGTTAGCTCCATTTTCTATCATTTAAAAATGTTAATACATTTATTACTAAATATGTGATTCTTTACTCCGTATTTTTGCATATAAAAGAACTAAAACATTCTTTATACATAAATGGATTCAAATTCTAAAAACAAACTGTCATGACAGCTATATTTTTTTTAATCAATATTTTACCATCTTACAAAGTACATATAACGGTATAACCACCAATTTAAACTTACCAACCAATAAAGGTACAATTGATCAAAACTAACCAGAAAAACGTATTAATCAGCTTTTGATAATAGGTTATAACCGTATTGGTTATTTGTAGAAAGGTTCAATATTTATTCTAAATTATCTGGGTGGGAGAACTTCATTATGCTTTTGTTATTGCAGTCCATTGAAATATAAGTCAACCTTGTATTTATTGTTTACTTGTCCATTTTATAAAATTGTTAGGTAAATATCTTGTTACATTTGAACCAGTTTATATGTGTTAATGTTCTGTATCCGTTATGAATACATGTTTACTTTTCATTGTATACCAAACAATTCCATTTTCAAAGTAAATAAAAAATCGGTTGATTTAACAAATTTAGTAAGTAAATACTAGATTATTATCAATATTCATGAACTCATCATTTGTCACTACAAAAATATCCTTTTATTCTTACAAGTAACCTTTACTACGTGTATTTCGTATTCATGGTTTATTATCATGAATCATTATTATGTCAAAGAAACGAAACAAATGTTTTAAGACGTGGAAAGTTGAAAACCTATTATTAATTCTTTGGGGGGATGTTTTCATATTGGATCCCTGTAATGTTTATCGGTTTTTATTATGTAGTTAGTCACCACTTCGGTGTTGACATGTGTATCTATAATATAGTCATTTTTTTAAATTTACTGTTTGCAAAAGTATGAATTATTCTAAATACTAAGGATTTTCTTATGCCAGGCAGATAAACGTAGCCGTTTTTGGCACAACTTTCTGGAATTTTTGGTCTATGCTTTCATCTTTGTTTTGCTTTTTTTGATATTTTGACCTGATCGTCACTGATGAGTCTCATGTAGACGAAACACGCGTCTGGCGTAAAATTATAAGTCTGGTATCTGTAATAGGTATAAGCTTGTCGTAGTGTCCTATTGTATTGTTTATTTGTGTGTTTCTTTGTCCTGTATGTTCTCCCGTTTATTTGTATTGTAGACCTGTCATGCATTAAATGTTGTCATTTTAATGTTATATTTAACATTGCCATAACAGCGGGAGGTTTGGCTAGCCATAGAACCAAGTTCAACCCACCATTTGTTCTTAAAATGTCTCGTACCAAGCCATATTATAGTTCGTTTCTGTGTGTGTGTTGCATTTTAGTGTTTCTGTTGTGTGGTTGTTCTCTTCTTATCTGATGTGTTTCCCTCAGTTTAAGTTTGCAATCCGGATTTGTATTGTCAATCGATTTATGAATTTATTTCAATTGCAGTTTTTAAAAAATATGAGTTAAACCATAGTGATTCATTTTTTTTTTACTGTTTCTATTTTTTTAGGGGCGGGGGGAGGGTGTGTGTTGATTGTATTTTGTCTAAAATATTCTGTAATATGTACAGTCATGTTCTGTACATTTATATTTATTTATTACTCATTAGAAGTTATTAGAACGATTTTCGTGTTGTGTTGTGCTGTGCTGTGCTGTGTTATGCTTTTGAAAGTTTGTGTTTTGTTCTGTTTTCGTTCGTTCGTTCGTTTTTGTAATTTTCTATTTTTTGTTGTTTTTATTTCTGTCCGATCCGTTATATATGGATAAGCTAACTCATTCATAAGAAAAAAAAACATTCTTGCAAGCTCGTGTATTAGAACAAAACAAGTGATTTTAGTGAGTATGTGAGTATATTGTTATATTCGGTGATAACATTTCTTATTTTTTTTAATTTTATGTTTAGATTATACATATCTATTTATAGTGGATTGGGAAACAAGTTATTGCAACTTATATCAATCCCTTTCCATCTGAGAGTGCGAGCGCTGCCTTATGGCGACATAAGTCTGCTCTTTTTCTAAAATCTACATGAGCGTCTTTTACGTGCAAGATATGTGGTTCTCTGTTAACGCGGTTCAGTAATTGATTGTCCTTTTCCGACCGACTATCATTGTTTCTCAAGACCATACACGAAAATGGTGTAAAGGGAATTTAGTATTTTCAATTAACTGCCTAATTACAAACTCCTTTCATTCCCATATACGATTACATTTGTGAAGTCTTTCAGTTAAACACTTTACGATATTTCGTAATAACTTGTGTTTATTCCACAATACTTTCTTTCTGTTTTGTTGCAAATTGAGCAACCATCTTAAGATTCAAGTAGATTGTACCCGAGCAGGAAAAAGCAACATTTGTTTTCAATTTATCAAATGATGTTAAATTACAAAGTAGCGTGTGTTTGAACAATCCCTGGTGAAAAACGCGAAAGAATGATTACGTTTAAAATTTTGATCTCTTTTTAATTTGTTTAGGACATCTGAAATATTCAACTTAAAAGTAACGACTTACTGCTTTACACCATGTTCTTAAATTTGATTGGAGGCTTAACAAATAAAATTTTCCCCACGTGCAGTTTCTAATGAGTGTTTTCACTATATATTCATTTGGAAGGCATTTAAAATTATTGATAAGTTTAAATGAAAAACGTCAGTGTCACGTGACTGAGGGAAGTTATATTTTATTTCAGGTAAGACATTGAAATACAATTAATAAGATATGAAATGTATACAATATTATTACAATAACCACATTGTATAAATCGGTGGAGTAATACTTAATATGGATGATTTATAATATTAAATAGCAGCATTTTTATTTTCAACTTCCTCTAATTAATAGCTTTGACTATGTGGTACCAAACAAATTTAGTGTAACTCAGTGGTAATCGTTGTTTATTGTTTTGTCAATAATCAGACCGTTGGTTTTTTTTTTCGTTTGAATTGTTTCACATGTCATTTTTTATTATAGCTGACTGGATTTTTCTCATTGTTGAAGGCCGTATGGTAAATTTCAATTGCTTCGATCCACTGCATCTAGACTCTGATTACTAGTTCAACTTGTTTCTATGGCAATCAGACTACTTTCACATGTCTCATATTAAGTTAGTCAATTATGGGTCAAATGTGTAATCCTGCTAACTGAACTCTGGTCTTTCAAATCTACATATATGTGGATCAAATGCCACCTCGATTTACTTTACACAACTTCATATTTTCATTGCAGTCTTCTTTGTAATTTTGTTCCTAAACAAATCTTCATTTTTATGATACCCATGCTGTCTTTTTTCTGAGTGCGACTTATCGAATAAGAATTATCACTGTGTGTGTGTTTACAAGAGAAACACGACGGGTTCCAAATGTGGAACAGGATTTTCTTTCCACTCCGATACGCCTGATATCACCCGCGTTTTTGGTTGGGTTTGTGCTGCTCGGTACTTTGTTTTCCTTGTTGGGTTTTGTGAACTGTTGTTAAGTCTTTTGTCATTTAAGTTGTTTCAGTATACATGTAACCATTAAATTTAATAATAAAGTTTCTGTGAAAAAATCAAAAAAATCTTGATTCCCTAATTACTCGCGATCGTTAAATATTTTATTGTATTTATATTTAAATTTTTAAGCCTAAATATAAATTGCATTCCATTTTAACATTATGAAGACAACTACGAATTCCTCTTCAGATAATTTATTTGACGTAATAAATTCATTTCAATTTGACTTGTTTTAAAAACACCATATACTGACTATTTTTATTTATGGGTACTGTTTTGTCGTTATCTTGACTTACGTATAACCCCCCTTTCATTCATTTTCACACTTACAAAAGAACACATACAGAGTTCTTAATTTAACAACGTAGATGCCGTCAACATCTATTAATTCAAAAGACAATTTTATAAATACAACACAGAATGGAAGAAGAGTAGTAATTGTTAATACTGTCAAAATTAATTGTATGAAATAAGAACAGTTTTTTAAAATCCGATTTTTGCCATTTATCTTACACGTTAATATCAAAAAGAGGTTGCGGTATGATTGCCAATGAGACAACTGTCCACATAACTTATTTTTAAAAGCAGTTATTCATTGAGATGTTCATCTCATGTACGTCCATTTGTTATCCTTTCTTTTCCTATCATACAACCAAATTAATATTTACCTTAGTTTCATGCTTTAGAAAAACAACAACACTCAAGCCGGCACTATTTTTGTCAATAATATGTGAACAGATCACTGTGAATTATTTACAAAAAGTCTATCTGCAAACATTTTTACATAGGGGATTTGAAAAAAAAGTGTTTTTTTTTTAAAACCAAGAACGAAAAACAGCTAACGATGTGTCCCTTGTTACATTCCAATAGCATAATATACTTATTTGCAATGTTGAGTACACATGCACAAACAACTTATTACTGTTTATACCAACATGGTATTTACTGGTATTTTAATTCTTAGTACATCATGAATTTATCCAAAAATAAAATATCTATCTATACATAGTAGGTACAATTAAAAGCAAGAAAATGAATTCAATTAAAAAAAATATATAGTTCATATTTTAAGTATGATGTTGTATTATTTGTGTCTATTTATGATAAACGTTTCTTAAATAAAATCTAGTGGGTCGGATTGCATATCGCATATAATTGATGTAATTGCCTTCTTTAAATACCACATAACAATAAGGCTTTTGTTGAAATATTATCTTCTAAATGGCAAAAAGAAAATGAAAACTACAGTTTGCTCGTTAGCGAAACAACATAGATACCAAGTGGAATACGCTTTAGTCTTTCAATAGCTTGATATTATAATTTGACTGAACATGTACAGCCAAATGTAACATTGCTTTAATGAACGAAACAAGCATATTCACCATAATTAGATTTATGAAAATTGAAGAATGATTTTTTATTATGACAGGAAAACAAATACATCTTTGCTCCCGGAAGATAAAAGGTGTTTTAGGGAAGCATTTCATTTGAAGACAAATTGTTTATATGATCATACATTATTTTTTTATTTCGTCATTTCAATATCATAAACGGTGATCTTGTCTTCTGATATGTATAGTACTGTCAATCCTTTCATATTTTTATAATATTGGTGCTCTTGTCTCATTGGCATTCACCTTTAATCTTCTCTTCGTGCATTCTTGAATTATACAAAAGTGTTATGTTTTGTTTCAGATTCAAATACGTTACTCAAAGTCCTATTTGAAATGACTGTGTTGATACCCCAAACACGGAAGAATTCCACAGAGGGTAACAATGGTCATTGTAGACAAAGTATGTTTGGACTAAAAACTCCAATATCTAATTGTCGACGACGTAATGACCTGGACGATTTTGATGGTATTAGAAGTATTTTATCACACAGGTACTAAAACACTAATTGAAAACATCAATTAGAATAAAGTTCATATGGACCTTTTTTATAAAAAAATGTTGACTAGTACTGAATAGTTTTGCTTTTTATTTTAGCAATTCTTCGTAATAAAAAAGATAGGTAAAACTACAAGATCAGTACGTAATTGACAGTCTGTTGTCTATCCGACAGCATATGACAAGCAGACAATCTAGTTTCATCTTTTAAAAGCGTATGTTTGTGCATAAAATAACATGTTCATTAATTTTTGAGTCATATCTATTCTTTTAAAAGAGTATAACATTATTATTCAATGAAATACTGACCACATTCATAATAGTTTGTACATTTAGATTTGAGCATCTAACCATATTTTGTTTCCAAATTACAGCAGCGTCGAAGATCATTGGACTAGATATGTGCAAAATGACGGTAGTTTATTCTATGTTTTAGTCAAGGAATCTTGTAGCCGAGGAAAGCACAAAACGACCAGATGCTATTACCATTCAGACACAGTACATGACACAGAAATGGCGTTAAGCCCTTCGGAAAAACTTTCTTCGAATGTTCATGATGAAGTACATAATCGTGAAGCAAGACTTGTTGAAGACATTAGTTGTAACGATCCTACAAGAACTCATACTTGTCATGGTCATGAAACAACCAATTTTATAAAATCTAGTCATGACCAATATACCGATGTCTTTTTAGACGAAAGAGAACAACATATTCTATGTTCAAAGGGACGATGTAATTGTAATAGAAACGACATAAACTACAAACATGATATTAACCACAAGAGCACAACAAACAAACATTCATCAGACCATGATTGTGACAGTGGTATCCATAGTGATTCTGATAGATCTTCTATAGACAGTGTATCGTCAAATAACGAGAAGACTGCCACGAAACCTAGAAAACTTCACTTTTCTCATATGATCAGTTTTAATAGATTGAGGTCTAGATTTCGACTAGAAAAATGAAATCGAGAAGCGAAACAATTTCAGTTTTTCCTGATGATTCATAAAAAAGCATTTGTCATTTACTCTGATAATTCATCTTTGTCATAAAAGTTTAAACTTAAATTATAAAACAGCTTGAGTTATTTAATTTTTACTAGTTGCACAGTCTTATGCCATCGACTGATTTAGGAAAATAGCAAATTAAAAAGTTAAAATGTTGATATTTTATTAGGTAACAACTTATTTCAAATGTGTTTATATTCCCCAAACCCGTCAAGATTTTTTTTTCTTTCTGTATTATTCTATTTATACTTATAAATATTTTGATTAATATTTTTAATGGCGAATTTGCAATGCTTTGTGGAAGTCTTGTGGACATGATTTGCAATTTCTTTTGATATAAATTGATATCACCTTTTAATTCGAAACCCACTATAAGAAAGTGTTTGTGTCTTTGTAAAGAAGAAACGTTCATCTGGCGTACAAAACATGTATATAAAAAAGATGTGGTATGATTGCCAATGAGACACTTTCCACAAGAGTCGAAATGACACAGACATTAACAAATATAGTTTACCGTACAATGAGCAAAGCACATAACGCATATTCGGATATAAAAGGCCCGAAATGACTATGTAAAACAATTCAAACGAGAAAACTGACAGCCTAATTTATGTACAAAAAATGAACGCAAAACAAATATGTAACACATAAACAAACAAGAAAAACACACTGAAATACAAGCTCCTAACTTGTGACAGACACGTATATAAAGAAGCCTTGTATATTTGTTCGTTGCCTTTATTTAAAAAAAAATAATCGATTGAAGAACAACATCCCTGGAAAAATTATTGTGGTAGTAAATTTTGTTTTCAAAAAATATTCCAATTAAATTATAAAAGACACTTATATATTAATGATGTACATGCAATTTTAGAAGTTAGTGTTTACAAAACCAGTAGCAACGTATCTTTTGTGAAGGGAGTAATAAAACAAGTGTAACCAATGAATTGTATCTAAATGTTACGACGAACAACGCATTACAACATTTTTCCAACCCAGTCTTTAGCTATCGAACACTGAACTGCATTGGGTGGTGACACATATTTTAAAACTAGTTACTCGTCGTGAAGTTTGGATTTTGACATCCATTATGTACAAATACGTTATACGTTTAGGGTGTATCCTATTTGTAAATTTAGAACTAATTACTTTGAAAACAAAAAATGTCATATTGCAAGACCTTCACTAGGACGTAAGGGTATGCATACCATTGATATACCATGATATAGTATTTTGTTTGGTATCAATTAATTACGTGTGTCGATTAAGGAGATAAGACGTGGATTAAACGATATGTGATTATAATCTTACCCTTTCGGAAATGACTTGCGTTTCATAACAGAAAAGGTTACACAGGCAATATAAACTGTACTATCATCAAATGATCAATACTCATTCTTGTAAGGGTTCTATACTTAGTAATATGACATTTATAACACTGAGCAGATAATCTAACAAAATTGTGAAAATGAATTCAACCTTACAAATATTTTAGCCACAAGCATCACTGAAGGGACATGTATTGTCGAAATGCACATCTGGTGCAAGAAAATTGGTACCGTTAATTTTATGACATCCTCTTACCAGCCCCTATTTACAGTGATAAAGGTATATCGGTGAGAAAATAAGATCATCGGACACAGTTTTAATAGTAACATCTCGAATGAATTCGGTCAAATTCGATTATCAATGTCAGAGTTAAGTGTTTTCAGAGAAGGGGTCTTTGTCCAACTTATTTTGCGACAGACGTCAGTAGCAAAGTATTGTCAACAGTTCATCTGAATTCTTCAATGTCTATCTCCACTTTATTTCGTTATAATGGGTTCATTGGTTAGGCACTTAACTAATGTGATTCAAACATTACATAGGACTTGATAATGAAGATGCAAATTTGAATTATGTATATCTTATTTTTCATATTTTTAAGTTTGCAGTTTTCTACCTCAGGAATATATGACCTTAGCTTATTTGGCCAAACTTTTAGAAATTTCGGTTCTCAATGCTCTTCAACTTCGTACTTTATTTGACCTTTTGACCTTTTTTGGATTTGAGTGTCACTGATGGGTCTTTTGTAGACGAAACGCGCGTCATGTGTTAATACAAAATGTAATCCTGGTATCTATGATGAGTTTATTCTTCTATAAGGGCTCATCATTGACGCTCGAATGAAAAAAATCAAAAATGCCATATTACGTTCGCATGTGGAAAGCATTGAAGATCAAAATTATGAAAGACTATGCCCAGAAGATGTACGGTAATACATTCCTTGTGTTAATAATCCTTCGTATTCAATCAATTCAACGTTTTATAAACAGTTAATTTATAAATATGACCAAATGAATATCATGTCATATCAACACTAAAGTCCCGATGACTGTGCTGGTGATACCATCGAGGAAGAGAAGTATCTCGCCTTTAGTAGATACTGTTTTGGTAGTTTTTATCATTGTTCTACCAAGACTTTATATATTTAGTGCAAACTAAATTAACCAATTTAAAAAAAAACCACTCAGAACTCCCCTTTCCCATGCTTTAAACCGAACAATGTATTCAAGGTTATGAGGTTTACCAATCAAACTTTTAAGCAAAAAAGAGAATTTAACCTAGACAAATTTGGCAGAAATGTCAATAGTAGGATTAAAATGTCTTCAATAATCAACGTCTTACCAAAGGAGATATTTATAGATAAGATTTTTATCTTTTTAATAACTCCGATCATTTATAATTGAGATCTTATTTTGAGAAGACTTGACAAAAGATTACAATATCATTGTATAATGGAGGTATTGTTTGATGTTGTCAAGCTAGTATCGAAATATTTAGTAAAATCGTTATGTTATGAGTTAAGTATGTTCTTAACAAACGATTTAAATTTCTATTGTGCAAAGTATTTTTATAAAGGCCTCTTGGTTGCAATTGTATTTTCCATTTTCGATTTTGGGCTTTAATTATTGTGCACTCTGACTGAATTTGTATTGATTGAAGATTCATTTTCCAAAATAAGTATTAATATAAAAAAAGTAGATGTCTGATTGCCAATGAGACAACTATCCACAAAAGACCAAAATAACACAGACATTAACAACTTTCAACAATGAGCAAACCCCATACCGCATAGTCAGCTATAAAAGGCCCCGATAAGACAATGTAAAACACTTCAAACGAATAAGCTAACGGCCTTATTAAATCCGATTATCTTATTTTATGCATCTTTATACACCTACTGTCTTTGCTGAAAGGGGTAAACATAATGATGAACATTCTGGGTTTTAGGATATCGTTAGATACAATTTTGATGCACACGCGTACGACATAAGTAAATGTTTAGATATTTTAACACTACAAATACGTAACTTAAATTAAGCTTAGTCTAGTATCACATTTCTCCCACGAGAGTTAAACATACAAAAGAAGTCATTTACAATTATATATAAAACTGCATTTTCAACTCTGCGTGAATGTCGCACGTCGGTTAAATTTAGTTTACAAATGAAAGGATTTATAGATGAAAGTCGCAGTGTATTAGTTAAAAAAGAGAATCTTATTCAAATTACCCGTTTGAAATATAATTTGAATGTTATTTAAAGAAGAAAAGTATTAAATGACATTTTAAATAGATTCCCCTGGTACTTGCATATACTCACGCCGATTTGACAATTAACGGGTCATATATACGCATGTAAAGATACACTGTAAGGAATGTCAATAGTTATCTGATTTGCTGTGTTTGTGCATTTGATTTTGCCAATTGCTTAAGGACTTTCTGTTTAGAATTTTCCTCGGAGATCGTTTTTTTTTTTATTACTTTTTATGTAGCTATATCTAAAACAAACCATACATATACAAAATTGTTCTGTATGTATATGTTAAGACTGAAATACATTTTTATGTCAAAGGAAGATACAAAAAACCCTGGCATTGAACGAAAAATGACGAAATGACAATTAGTCATTAAAATATTACATAGAAGACTTGGGACTCAATTAATACGCACCCCAACAAAAACAAGGGACGATCTCAGTTTTCGGTTGTTCATTCTATTTATTTGTAATAGTATATATTGTTATGGCTGAAGTCGTAATTGACACATTTTTTTAAGGAATCTATAGTTTTAAAGCTTATATTACTTCGTATTTGATTTAGACTTCCGACGGTTCTGATTGGACCAACACTTGACAAAAAACCCATGTGGTGTACTAAATTATAAGTCTCGTGTATTTGATTGTCTTTTTAAAATTTGGTAAAAATGTTTGATTTTCTATTAATTTACTACGAATGAAATTGGAATGATTCGGTACAGTCAGATGTATCTATCCCAAAATGCACAAATAAATGTATTTGCAAATTTTTCGAAATTTTCAATGTATGTATGTTTGATTTGTACAGTATTCCTGTAATATAATGTTGTCATTTTAGCGGTATATTTAACATTAAATGCGAAGTTTGGCTAGCCTCAAAACAAGGTTCAATACACCATTTGTTTTAAAATATCCTACTAAGTCAGGATTATGGCATTTGTTATCTAATAGTTGGTTTCTATGTTTGCTGCATAGTCATTTGTTTTCTGTTGCACTTCGTTGTTTTCCTCTTGCAGTTGACGTGTTTCTCTCGAGCTGAGTTTGAAACTCAGATTTTTTCACAATCGATTTATGATACTTGAACCGCGGTATACTACTGTTGCATTTATTCTATGCTTCTCAACTTGGCATTATATTAAAATATTAACTGTTTTGAGTGGAGAGTCACCGATCAAATTTCAGTACTTTTGTGATTTTACTTTTTACATTGAAGAAATGCACGTGTGACGTACCAAATAACACACCCAGTATCTTTGTCAAGTAAAACAACCATCACTTTGTCTTTGTCACTGCTGGTGGACGTTTCGTCTCTAGAGTATCTGTTTATAAAACTTTTAAATCTTATGGATATTTTGCTTGTTTTTCGATAAACTTATATTTTAAAATCAATTTGCTAGGATACGCATGTTTGTTATCACAATCATAATTTCATTGAACGTTGCTCTTTCAGTATTTATAATATTTGCCATATACATATGCATTGGAGGATTGAATCACTAAATCAGGTCTTGTTGATGCTGATATTTGCATGGGATGTTAAATTTGATCAATCATAGAATAACTTAAAATAAAATCTATTTCTGTTGTACCCTTAATTGTGTTGCATGACCAAATTTCTTTGTATAATCTTCACTTTGCATGTTTCAATATTCAAAAAGTTAAATGTTAATTACATTTGCTGAAGTAATTATTATGTAATTCCGTGTATAGATTACTTTATATGATTTGTTTTGAGTAACGAAAAAAAATCTAAAGACTTTAAATGATGAAATTAAAAAAAGTCATTTGTGTATAATTGAATGTTGCATCGGTCTAATGTTCCTAGAAAGTTCAAATATATATTTTTTTAAATTTATGAAATCCAAGGTTATTTCAATAGGATAAAACTTCGAGGAAGACCGTGTTTATTGCTTCTCTCTAATAACATATTAATTATCTAACTGTTGTGATTCGTATTTCCATCACAAGGCAACTAAACATCACTCTTTATAAGACGATATATTCTTGGTTAGAGGTATAGGGGGAGGGTTGATATATCACAAACATGTTTAACCTCGCCGCATTTTTGCGCCTGTCCCAAGTCAGGGGCCTCTGGCCTTTGTTAGTCTTGTACTATTTTAATTTTAGTTTCTTGTGTACAATTTTGAAATTAGTATGGCGTTCATTATCACTGAACTAGTATATATTTGTTTAGGGGCCAGCTGAAGGACGCCTCCGGGTGCGGGAATTTCTCGCTGTATTGAAGACCTGTTGGTGACCTTCTGTTGTTGTTTTTTTATTTGGTCGGGTTGTTGTCTCATTGACACATTCCCCATTTCCATTCTCAATTTTAGTCCTAATAAGGTGTTTTTTTATAAATTACAAATTGAAATTATCCACCTGAAACTACTTCTACATGTGCACACTACAACACAACTGAATGCTAGCATTGTTTATTTTTGGAACTTGATAGACTGTTTTTCGTTGGATAAACAAAGTTAAGATTTGTCTTTTCCTTTTTCCAATTCATCTTGTTTGACATTTTGTTGATATTTCAATAAACGACTTTATTTCTAAATGTATATAATTTCAGTAAATGAATGTATATTCACAATAATTTATCAAATACATTTGTGGTTTGAATTTTATTATTGATACCAATATTATAAAAAAGTTATATCTGACAAAATAGTGCTTCCTTTAATCAATGTATGAACCATGATGAGGGATACTAAGTTTAAAGGTGTAATATTAGTAAATTGTTATAGCAAATATGCAATTACAAATGTACGATATTGTTATGTTAAAAAAAGTAATATCTTTGATTTTGACAAATGTTAATAATTCATTATTTCAAAAAATTTCAAATAACTTTTCTGTTGCCAAAATTGTTCATAATCATAATAGTCGAAGTAATTAAAATATCCGTATATCTATTCCCCCATGAGTACAATAACGTTTTATAAGATCAAATTTTAAGTATCCTTATGATGCCGATTAAAGTTAACAAGTCTGACACAAAAGATGATAAGGAACTGAATATCGTCATAGTGTGGGGAATTTATTTTTCGATTCCTTTCGAAATTCTATACTTGTAATCAAAATAAAACTTTCGCTTGGCAAATAGAATTGATTAGAGTTTAAAGGATTTCTTAATACATAATGAAAGCAGCCCAATCTCCAATCCAAAATGAATACCAAAGTGGGCAACTGTAGGTGTACCTTTTTGTCTGATGATTTAATTGCAAGACGATGTTTAATTATATTAATCATTGTGAGTCTTAAAATAAAACTGTTTCTTTTGTGCTATTGATTGAGTTGCATGACCAAATTTCTTTTCCAAATCTTCACCTCGCATGTTTCAATATAAAAGTAGAATGTTAATTACTTTTGATGTAACAATTATTATGCAATTCCTCATTTAGATTATTTTCATATAATTCGTTTCAAATAAAGACTAATGAAACAAAAACACTTAAACTTCTGAAATAAAAAAAAGAGTTAATTTAGAATTAAAGTGTAAGACATGTCACATTACTTGGTTACTGTATTAAATACATTAGACTCATTTATAATTAGCAGACTTTATGTGTTTTTTTTGTGTTTCAATTCGTGTACTGCAAGTCATAGGGAACACGCATACATAGATTGACATTATAATCCAATTGTCAGTTAAAAATGCATGCATTCGAAATCAATAAGACGTGATTGAAATGGAACACTTTTATGTTAAAGTAAGGCAAAAGGTACTAAATATTTATTCATAATCAAAAGTATAATAATGAATTGATATGTCATGGCAAAAACTATTAACTTTTGCTTTTTTAAATACAATTATGATGCTGTATTCCTCTGGTTCTATTGCCTGGGTATATTAATGAATCCTCAACTGTTTAAATTATTCTTAAAAAAAAGCAATATAACAGTAATTGTTCATTAATGCGCAAAGATAACTTCTCATGTGTATTTCTTGGAGCTTATAACCATAATCATTTAATTAAAATATGATATGATAAATTTCATTCGGCAAATCAAAAAGAAAGAGGAAATTAAAGATAGTTAGGTGTCAAGGACTTAGTTGGACATATCTATGGCTTTCTAAATCACGATGGCCTCAGTGAAACTTACGAAGAGTATCCTTTGGTATCTTTCGTCCCTCTTTTAAATGATACTGTTTAGGAACCCGTAGTTTATAACTTTCCAATAGAGAGCATTTCTTTACCAAGAAAATAACAGTACGAACCGAAACATATCTGTCTCTGGCTACTGATCAAAGGGAGATAATTGTGTTCCAATTGGTAAGTTCCAGGTGATATATTATGTCGTTTAATTGCCACTGTTGGCTGACGAAACGTCCCCGAGTTTCACTAGCACAGTAATCAAACCTTTTGTGTTTATATGAAATATAAGTCATTAAGTATATGAATGTTGAATTAACAAATCAAACATATATTTTATTGTCGTATAATCTGTATCAAACATATACAACAAAACAGCATCAAAATCTATAACAACAAACAAGCTGTTAGGAGTCCACTGCCCTCAGTTCTAATGTCTTTTTCAAAAAAGGATCCTAACTTATTTGTTTGTAAACACCTAATATATTACACCCAGGAAAGATTTCATCAGTCGTATGTGTCAAAACGTTTCAAAATGTTATATTTTTATGCTCTTGAACTTAATATTTGATATGGCCTTTCAACTGTTGTGACCGATTCGAACGCTCCTTTTAGCTTTTATTAATCGAAACGTGCGTCTGATGTATCCAGTTATAAACCTAGAATATTTCATGATTTTGGACATTCTCCTAGACAAAACTTTAATAATTTCACAAGTGTATCGGCTGTGTATGTCGTTTTTCGTTTTGACCATGGTTTTTAAAATAACATACATTTGTCTAAAACTAATCATATAATGTTTTAATTTATTCAGTCTTTATTTATAAAATATAAATGTTAATCTACAAATGTACCTAAATCTTATTATGCCCACCCATAATTCCCGTTTTACTCTTTGAATACAAATACGACCAAAGAGACGGGTTTTCAGTCCATGTGGTAAAATTTCCATTGATGGACGATAATATCAATACGTTTCAATCTCACAAAATAACTAACACATGCCTAAACATGTTTTGATTCCAAATAAATGCACATTAGACCGTTGGTTTTCCCGTTTGAATGGTTTTACACTAGTAATTTTGGGGCCCTTTATAGCTTGTTGTTCGGTGTGAGCCAAGGCTCCGTGTTGAAGGCCGTACTTTAACCTATAATGGTTTAATTTTTAAATTGTGATTTGGATGGAGAGTTGTCTCATTGGCACTCACACCACATCTTCCTATATACATGTATGCATGTTGGCCTGTTTAAGGCCGCCTGTAATTGTTTACACTTTTCCTGAAGTTGTGCCATTGCAACTTATAATAATCCTTATCTTTACAGTTATCTTTATTTAAACATCTTTTGTACAGATTTCCGTTATCATAACTATTTAACCTTTTTGTTCCTTACAATTTTAAGAATGTTATGTTGTCGTTCTGTATTTTCTCGACAAGTATGTTGTAAGATACTTCAGCTAAAATGCATCGCATACCGAAAAAAAGGCAATGGATTTCGCTAATGGTTATAAAGTTATTGTGTTAAAACATCATTTCAAATTATGTGTTATTGTGTTGTTTTATATCTAATTATACGTCATTTGTGAGAAATATGGTAGGATAATTAATCAAATGTTTTTGCATTTAAAAACACATTATTACAACGGCTGTACAGGGTTTTAAACCTCGGTCTAATGCTTTCCCTTTTGTTTCTCTTTTGTTGCTTTTAACGTGCAATTATTTAAAATAAAGAAGACGAAAAGATAAAATTGGTTATTACTAACATGTGTAAGTAAGAGGGCTTGCAAATAGTAAAAACACTGTGGTAGAAATATAAAAACATATTTTGTAGGCATGAACCTTGATAAAACAAAATACCTCTCAAGCTCCTCTTTAGCAATTGTACAGAGTGACCAGACTTTATATTATATTATTCAATTGTGTTCTGAGACGACATCATCAAGAGGCTTGAATTTATGTACAAAAAATGAAAGAACAACAAATAATTTATGTAACAAATCAACAAAAGAAAATCGCTGAATTACCAAATTGCTCCTGATTTGGAACAGGCACATTCATGCAGAACAATCTGAAATAAAACCGGCAAAATAGCAAAACTTTATATAATTTTAATAGCTATTTTGTCGAAGTCTTTATATTTAGACAACTTATAAATCAATTCTAGCCGTAGAATTTATAAATTAATTTTAGCTGTGGAATTTATAATTCAATTCTTCTGGCCGTAGACATTATAAAAATCAATTCTAGCCGTAGAATTTGAAATCAATTCTAACCGTAGAACTGTTCTAGAAGTAGAACTGACCCAGTTCTAGCTAGAACTGTGTCTAAAACTGTTCTAGGGTAGAACTGTCAGGATCAGTTCTTTGTAGAACTGTCCAAATCAGTTCTAGGCAAAACTGACCAAATCAGTTCTAGGTTAGAACTGTTCTAGCTAGAACTGACTAAAAGGTGTCAGGCTGACAGTTCTACGTACTGTCCTAGAACAGTTCTCCTGACAGATTTAATGAGAGGTTAGAAGTGATCTCCAGTGTATTTAAAAAACGAGAAACACGTAAAAATTACAATTTTTGAAAAGTAATAACTATGCTCATACAAGTTTGTATAAGTATTTGTTATAAGTATGTACCTACACGGTTTTAAGTAATAGCTTTACAAATATTTTTATATATGTTAACTTTACGATATTTAAAACCATAAACAGTTAACGGGAAATAGTTATCAAAGGTACCAGGATTATAATTTAGTACACCAGACGCGTGTTTCGTCTACATAAAACTCGTCAGTTACGCTCATATCAAATATTTATAATGCCAAACAAGTACAAAATTGAAGAACAATGATGATCCAAAATGCCACAAAGTTGTGCCAAACACGGCTAAAGTAATCTATGCCTGGGATAAGAAAATCCTTAGTTTGTCGAAAAACATCAAAGTTTTGTAAACAGGAAATTTATAAAAAAAAAATACCACATTATTGATATTCATGTCAACACCGAAAAAATGACTACTGAATACCCTCGGGGACGAAACGTCCACCAGCAGTGGCATCGACCCAGTCGTGTAAATAGTTATTAAAGGTACAAGCATTATTATTTATTACACTAGACGGGCGTTTCGTTTACATAAGACTCATAAGTGACGCTCATATCAAATTTATTTATAAAGCCAAACAAGTACAAAGCTGAACAGCAATGAGGATCCAAAATTCCAAACAATTGTGCCAAATACGGGTTAGCTAATATATGCCTTGGATAAGAAAATCCATAGTTTTTCGAAATCTCAAAGTTTATTTATCTCTAGTCAATAATTTAACAAGTTATGTATCTTTAACCAGGTTTACTTCATTATTTAAACAAGGTATGAGTTCAAATCTGCTCCCACATTCTGTGGAAGAAATGACATTAGTTTTTCTCTAAATAAAATACCATATATATTTAAGCCATAACGACATTGGATCGCATGCTTGTTGTCAAAATTCTCAATTTTATTTTATTGATGTCACATTGATTAAAGTTGAAATGTTTGTTGTGAAATGTTAACGACGCCGAAAATAAAAATATATATCATTGTTTTATTTGCTGGTAATATTATTCAATCATATTCAAACACTGTTTATCTTGAAATATTAATATTTAAGCGATTTTGTGTTTGGAATCAAATAAATTCAAATGAAATTATATCCTTTCAAACGAGTCTTTCGGGTAACATTGAACTAATATTCAAATGTTCCTATTAATGTCGATATAACTCTTTCATTTTATGCTTATTTTGCCATAGGAAGACATTTAACTTGCCAATAGTTTTCAATTGACTAAAGCTGTATGGAATATTGAAAAACATAACGCCTACCTAGGGTTAAATGACAATAAAGCATGACATGATGGAATTATTTCAGAATCATTTAACATATTATATTCCAAATGTACTTCAACGATACGTCGACTATAAGTTAACAATTAAACCATAACTTTAGTATTTTAAATAACATATACTGCATAAACTGCAAAAATGATTGTCCTGTTAATTCCAACATTATTGGGTTTTTTTCTGCAGGTCATGATTTCTCTGAGAGGATTTGTTATCTGCATTGTCGGCCTTCTTGCAATAGAAATTGCATTTGCCGATCTTTCCAATGATCCAGTAGAATGTCTTAAGCCGTTTTGTGTCTGTCATAAGCAGTCGCGTGGAAGTGCTGTGTGTTCCGGGCGATCTTTACATTACATTCCAAGACTTCCGAAATATGTTCGCTCTGTTACATTCACAAATACAAGTATCAGTATTATAGAAACATTTGGATTGGTCAATTTAACATTTAATCAAATAGCGAGAATAAACTTTAATGGTAATCTCTTAATCAGTATTGACAAAGACGCGTTTCTAAATTTGACTTTTCTTGATGCCCTTATTATATCATTTGAACCTCGTTTGGATGTCGGATCCCTAAAATCGTCATTTATTAGTTTGACGAGGTTAAAGATTTTAGTTTTTGACTTTTCATTTAGTTCTTGGAAATCCCTTTCAAAAGATATGTTCAACAATTATCACTTCAATAATGTTAAGTCTTTATTTTTGAAAAGTAATAGCTTTACCAATGTCAACTTTACGACATTTGAAACCATGACCAGATTACAGGAAATATCTCTTGCTAGTAACTCAATAAGTGACATTTCTTTTACTAAGTTACCTTCATTAACCAAATTGGACATGAGTTCAAATCTGCTTCAAAGTGTTCCAAAATTTTGTGGAAGAAACAACATTAGTTATTTCCCTAACTTAAATATCATAATTTTAAGCCAATATTGTATTTCTTGGACCAAAAACATTCCGTTGTTAATTACCACAACTAACAACGTTATACTTGGATTATACCATTATTGGACAACTTCAAGATAATGTTTTTGCCTCTTTACCATCGCTACGAACGTTACATTTGAATAGCATCGGTAACCCTTTAAGTTTAATTACACAAAATGCGTTCAACAGTTCTTCGTTGGAAACTTTGATTTTACAAGGATCACACTTTCATTCTGACCAAAAGGACAGATACAATGCAAGCAGAATTTTTGCTTCTTATTTAAATCTACAATACTTGGATCTAACATACAACAATATGCCGTCTGATGAATCAACCTTCCAAACGATATTTAGGCCACTGAAAAAATTACAAAAAACTATTTCTCATCTCAACTAAAATAGTAAGTCTGCCAACAAATGTTTTGAACATATGGAGTTACTTCAGAAATTACATTTAAATGACAATGCAATAAGTTTTTGGTATAACAGTTACTAGTATAACATATTCGGTAATATGACATCAATGAAATATCTGAGTTTAAGAAACAACTATATATCTGTCATCAATGAAACCAGTTTCCCAGAGGACCTTTTGTCCAGACTAGAAACATTAAATCTAGCTCGTAATCCTTTTTCGTGTATTTGCGACCAAATATGGTTCCGAAACTGGATTCAAAAGAATGGTTCGATTTTAAAGGAGTATCCACATCAATACAAATGCAGACATCCCAATAATATGAATGGAATATTATTAAGAGATTATAAACCTACAGACAAAATGTGCAATCCATGGAATCCTCTGTATACCATGGCAATTGTCATGGAAATTGTTTTTATATCGTTCATCACTGTTGGTTCTATCGCTGCAAAGTGTCATGGCAATAACAAGAACTATATATATTTACTACGTGTATCCCAGAAAAAAGGGATACATCCTTCTTGACAGTGAAGAGGATTACGAATATCACGCTTTTGTTGTGTATTGCGATGACGATCTGAAATTGGTTCTCAACGATCTCTTGATCAAGCTTGAAAATGAAGAAGGATTACAACTATGTATTCACCATGATAGAAATTTCATAGTAGGAGATTCTATTAGTGTAAATGTTGACAATTTCGTTAAGAAGTCATGGAAAGTTTTAGTTATTGTATCGAATAATTTCGCACAAAGTGAATGGTGTCAGTGGGAAGTAGATGTTGTACAAGAGAGACACCGACGCCAAGGGAAAGAAGTCATTGTTCCTATCATACTAGATACCATTGTCTCAAAACATATGACTAGTCAATTACGTACATTACTGGACAGTACACCCTCCTTAAGGTACCGTTCCGGTGTAGGTTCAGAACTATTCTGGAAAGTTTTATTAGAGAGTTTAAGAAAACCACTCGGACATCCGCCAACCTCTTTACTTTATTCTCCAAGCTTTGATGATCAAACAAGAGTTTCACCTGAGACTGAACCGCCTACCTGGTGAAAATGTAACAGTCTGCAAACAAGGGATAATTTAGTCTTAGATACATGATTTTTTTGTTAGTTGTTATTGGCTTTGACTAAGCTGTCAGATAACTGCGAGTACTCTCATATCTGTTCCTCGTGTCTTTTTGTTGGGATGTGCAATTACCCGGCCACGTTCACTTGTCTTTTTGTCCATCTGATGAGTTAAGCCTTTTTCAACTTATTTTTATAGTTCGTTCTTATGTTGTACTGTTACACCACTGTCCCAGGTTAGGGAGGGATGGGACCCCGCTAACATGTTTACCCCCGCCACATTATGTATGTATGTGCCTGTCCCAAGTCAGGAGCCTGCTATTCAGTGGTTGTCGTTTGGTTATGTGTTACATATTTGTTTTTCGTTAATTTTTTACTTAAATAAGTCCGTTAGTTTTCTCGTGTGAACTCATTTCGGGGCCTTTTATAGCTGACTATGCGGCTTGGGCTTTGCTCATTGTTGAAAGCCGTACGGTGACATATAGTTGTTAATTTCTGTGTCATTTTGGTCTCTTGTTGTCTCATTGGCAATCATTCTACATCTTCTTTTTTATACTTATATTGCACAAAGTATTTATTGTCCTGGTCATAATTTTAAATCCAAAACAGATTTCAAGATTGTCTGAAATTTTGAGAGTAGATAGCTTCTTAAGTTTAAAAAATCTGCCAACATATGCCACATCAGTTACAACCCATTATTTCAGCCGGGACAATAACTAAAATTAAGAGGTAGTTTTACAGGCAATAGTCAAAATACTGTTAAAATTGATTAATATAATTGAGAAAGAAAAAAAATGATTCGTCAAAGTGACAACAACCGACCAAAGAGCAGACACCTTACATTCTGGGATAAAATCTAAAGACTTTTTAGAAATGCTATCATAAAATAAGAATGACGATTAACAGTGTTAACCTTGCTTCGAAAAAAAACCAAGAACCGCCACAAAAGATCAAATTCAACATATCAGTGTCAATAACTCAAAAAAGGAAGCAGATTTCTCAACAATTTACATTAGATAGTAGATATAGCTTGTTGTACTAATCATTTTTATCTGGTTAGATTTTGTCTTATTTTCTGTTGTTTTCGAGATATTCTATCTAAACGGCAGTTTGTTAAATGTTAAGTCCCGGTGGTCGTGTTTTTTTAACAACCTGAAATTCATAAACTTCATTGTAGATATTAACAAATGAAACAGACAAATCAATTCTGATTAAACACAATAATCTATTAATGTTTAAATCATATATTTAATCGAAAAACACAGGTCTCCGATTAAAATGTCTCCTAATGACTTGTTTGTGTCCATTTTCAAAGATTGACGATCATCCTTATCAAGTCCATATATCGAATTGAAAAAAATTTAAAAGAATGCAAATTGGAGAACAGACTAATGAAATGTAACAACAAGTGCAGAACCAAATGGGACACATTTTGAAACGATAAAAATACTAAGAATAGAACAAACAAATAATGAATAAAGTTTGAGAAACTGATCAACTTATATTTATTCTACGTCACGTCATATGTAAAAAGAGAAAGATAAAAAGCTTATAAACAAAGCGTGTCTGCAAAAAAGGCACTTAGACCAAGCATATCAGCACAAGTGAACAAGAATACAGAAATTATCAGAAAACAATAATACAATGACGGGATGCATAAATGAAAACCAAGACAAATGGATACAACCAAAATCAGACTGAACAGTTAAAGTGAAAAACATAAAGAGAAATAAAAAAACTATTATAACACTTTATTAAGATGATAAATGCATGAAGACCAAGTCGCAGGGAGCATTACTGTATGAAGACAAAGTCGAAGGGGTGTATTTACTTTATTGAAAATCTACAACAGCACAGGTACCAAAATGCCTTGTTCTTTATCATACCGAGGGCTAATGGGTCACATCAATAATGCAAACAATATGAAAAAACTCCGAAAAAACGATATGTGAATAACACAATTATGAAAAGAAGGTCAATGGAAATTGGCCAAAATAGTTATCAAAAGTACCAGGATTATAATTTTATACGCCAGACGCGCGTTTCGTCTACATAAGACTCATCAGTGACGCTCAGATCAAAATAGTTAAAAAGCCAAATAAATAAAAAGTTGAAGAGCGTTTAGGATTCAAAATTCCAAAAAGTTGTGCCAAATACGGCTAAGGTAATCTATTCCTGGGGTAAGACAATTCTTAGTCGAAACACAGATGTCGAATTTGAATAGATTTCAAAGTTGATATTAGTAATTTTCAACAAATTAAGTAGATATTAAATGTTGCATGTGTCTCTAGAGTTAACAAAAAGTTTTCTTAACTTGAGTACATGAAATACAAAAAATACCTTCTAAATTTTGATCATTCAAACACAACAACTTGACATGAAGAAAACTTAATGACAATCAGTCTATCATGCTCAGTTCCTTGTTGTTTGTCTTTGATTTGAGTGACTTTTGATTTGAACGTTGGTCCCGATCGTGTTAAATACCAAAAAGTGACCGAAGAAAGTACGATGAATAACAAAGTCTATACGATGGTGCCGAAATTACATACGATAGCAAAAGATGGACATACGAAGGTTAACCGAAGACGGGTATTTAAGCTTCATATTTCAGCCGAAGCCTACACGATGGATCACGAAGGCTACACGATGGATTACGATGATGATACGATGTCCAAAAGACGTCATGTAAAGCTTACGATGCAATAAAATTGTGGACACTCTAAAACCAATATGCTTCAAATGATTGTAATTACAATTGGTATATTGTTCCTCCTTGTAATGATCTGACATTTGTATGCTCAAGGCCATAGGTCAAGGTCATACAGATGGACTTGTTTCTTTCTCCTTGAAATAGCATAATACACTGGAAATTGGTTGCTAATTTTTTTACCTGCTGCTTCTAAAGACAATATTAAAATGTGTGCACTATTCTGAAAATAACCATAATTATGCCCGTGTTTACTGATCTATCTTAAAGGTTAGGTAATGGGTTCGTTGATCCCTTTTATTCAAAATGAGCTCTTTCCAGGAGAATATCATAATAATATAGACAAAATAAAGGATGCTGTGAAAGTAACAAATGTGGCAAAATATGACAGATAGAAACAAAATGGTTATGGAGTAAACATTCGTGTGACAACAACTCAGACGATACATACAAAATCAGAATATATACGTGTACCAGCAGTGTTGGTGTGCGAGGCGCGTTTATGATTTTCATTATGTTACTTGATATGAAAAATTGACAAAAATAAAATTTTCTTGTAAAAGTAAATCCTGAGTCTGTAATAGCTGCTCTTCTTGTTCCATTTGAATTAATAGAAACAACCATGTTGCCTTTCTTGTTCTTATAGAATCATATGATATGAGCTCCATGTTTTGTGGACGTCTTTCCTAACTGCCGTATTAGACTGACCAGTGCATATCGCTTATGGGACTTTAAATGTATTTTTGCACGAAAATTAACTTACATTTAGCTGGATTTATTGCCGTCGTAGTTCCATCTTGTCGCCTTCGTACTTTTATTCGATGGCAACACGACGCGATTACGAGGTCTTCACGATGTCGTGTTGCCATCGTAAGACCTTCGTGTAGCTTCGTGATTCGTTCATGTAGACATCGCAATGTCAAAACTGCGCGATGGAAACACGAATGCAATACGATGTTCAAATGTGTATTCCCGGTTACATTACGATGGAGAGGATGGTGATTCGAACTCAATACGAACCCTTTACATCGGACGCACATCCGGGGATTTTTTAACATGTTTAAAAATTTAGAACCCTTCCCGAAGTTGTCCCCGAAGGCTGGAAAAAGTGGCCGATGGTTCTACGATGGTTAAAGATGGCACTACGAATAGCCCGATCTGGATACGATCAGTCCTGATTTAGAAAATTTCCATAATCGTGTTGCAATCGGCGTAAAAATTGGGACAGTGTGACGCGGGCATAAGTTTTCTATGTTGTGTCATGCGTACTATTGTTTGTCTGTTTGTCATTTTTAGCCATGGCGTTGTCAGTTTATTTTCGATTTATGAGTTTTGCTGTCCCTCTTGTATCTTTCGTCGCTCTTTTGTAATGTGCTCAATTGACGACGATATTCCTTGTATTATCTTATATTTATACGCCAAAACATATGAAGTACCAAAGCAGATTTTTTAAACAACACTCTAGATTATCATTGTCAATTTATAAATCGTTTACGCCTATTATTTGATCCAAGAAACTTATAGAAAAACTTATTGTACTTATTATATAACAATAAGACTATGTAGCACTGACCACTAGAGGTTACTTATCGTAATCTTCTCAAACACTAGCTGCTTGACATAACACATGACTCATTCCACAAATTTAATGTCAGGACTAAAAATCATCTACAGTATTTTTACAAATTAAACAATCAACAACAAAACAACAACCAAAGACACAAATAAAGAATATACAAAGTCAGGGGCTGTAATCAGATACGTAGTTTGGCCTGCTCTGTATCTGCATTGCAAAAATAACGAGAAAGGAGCTTTATTGGCAAAAGGAGTTGTACAACCTGAAAGTTAGGTCGGAAATTACAGACTTATGTACTTTAAAACCAGTTAATTCAATAGATGTAGATCTTTATATCTAAAGTTTTGAAAATACATATAAAAATATGATTTCCTCCAATGAATTGAATGGATCTTTGTGTATACAACATGTTTATTTGTAATAACATTTGTAGGTACTTTTGAAAACAAAATGATTTGAACCTGAATATTCAAATTTTGATATCATTTGAACTTCGAATGGGCATCACCAGAATCTCAAGTGTAGCCTTCCGGCAATCTTTCGTGATTACTTGGTTTTGTGCAATGATTGAGAATTGTTCTATTTTCGCGGACTTAAATTTTGTCATCTGTCTGGGTGATATTTTCTTAGGTTTGTCTTATTTACTCATTTTGGTCAATTTTATACTTGAAAGTAGGGATACATATATCTTCTTTGACTTACAAATAACTCTAAAAACGCAAAAAAATCAAATTATGTATTTTCCTCATCTGAACCCATTTTCTCAGTCATGGTGGTCCACGTACAACTACGAAATCCAACAGCTTAATTGGTAAATCTTCATCTACGATAACGTGTTGGCGATACGCATTATTGACAAAGATACAAACACATGATATATTTCAAAATTGTATTGGGATGGATACCTGTAAACCTAATAAATAAATGTTTTGATAAAGTAATGAAAACAAACAGTGTAAGTAAAGTGCGGATCCTAAAATACACTTTTCAATATGCCATACATTTCTGATGTGAAATGGTAAATAAACAGACGAAAAAATTATGATATTTGAAGAAAATGAAGAAAAATAGTTCACATGTAAATGGTTAGTAATAAATAATAGAAGTTAGACAAAGTAAGAGATTGTAACAGGGTTTTATCGCGCAGAGAGCCACCTATACGTGAAATATATACCGAAATAGGTGAATATTTAGGATGCTTTACGATCAAATCGTGCAGGTGATTAAAATCAAGCAGGAAAGATGTAGTTGAAGAAAAATATTCATTGCAACATAATTATTGATATTGTATAACGTAGAATAGCTTTTGTTATTCAGTTTGTCCATATTGTATTGAAATCCACTATGATGCTATCTTTATGCGAGTCATGTTTACTGATTAATGATACATTACTTTCATTTCTCTGTAGAGCGATTCATTAGTATTGTATATACGGTGCATTTTCACTGTATGCATTTTATTCATTTTTATGCAATAAATTCCTAATTCAACCGACTTGTTCAAACAATGATTAAAGTAAGAAAGGGGTTTGATAGTACTGACTTTGAGATGGAAAGTTTTATTAAACATTCCATTAAATTCAATAGAATTAATATTTATTTTAAATATAATACATTGTAGTCATAATATAACAACATGTGAATAATTTAAGAGTTGAAAGTGTAACTGTTTTAGTTTAAAAAATATATTTCAAAATGCATGCCAATTTGATAAGATTCATGATTCTGCAGTAGTCTTTATACGCATTTGCAAAAAAAATTTATCATTGGATTTCGAGAATGGATTTATGTACAAAGCAGAAGAAGCATGTCATTTTTTTTATAATTCATCAGCATCTTTATCTAAAGTGCAATTATATTTATCCAATGCAATGACACTTCATCACCGAATACGTACATCTATCATGTCTATCGAAATAGAATGGGATAAAAAGAAATAAAAAAACAACAATGCTTTTCTAATATATTTTTATAAATCACTTCTTGACCAATTTCAACGAGGTTTTGGCGTAAGATTTTTTATTTTGGGTCCGGTTTTAAATTGGCCCACAGGGTCCAAAAGGAATCTTGAGGTCATTCGGTAGGCTGAATCCATACATGATTGTGTTTATTATTTTTTGAGTCCATTTAACAAGTTTGTGGGGTCCTTACTGTCAAGAAATATATTCTTTTGAATTTCAACAATAATTGAATATTTGGGGTACTTTGGTATGCTGAATCTCACTGTGTTTTTAATTTTGGAATTTTGGTATTTGGGGCCAAATTATCGAAATGGTCCACATTGAGGTCCAAAGGGTCCGATATTCAACATTTTCTTTATTTCATCAAAAATTATGTGTACTTACTTACCCCAAACTTTTCAGGGTTCAACCTCTGCGGTAGTATCAAGGGTGCTCTAAAACACGTACATCATGTACCCATGCAACTTTATCAGTTTATATTTTTGACAGAAAATGTTGGCCTTACACTACTTGACTTGTATTTCACGCTTTGATGACCTTGGATAATTTATATGTCACATGTCGTCTGGAGGATAATTGTCTTATTGGCAATCACACCACATCTATTTTTATTTCACCTGCTATGTTGCGTTTAGTATACTGCAACTTAGTTTATATAGTACGCATATCCCGGAGCCCTCTTTTCGGAAGCCCGAGCAAAAGCCCTTGTTTCGATCTAGAAAATTTAATAACGAACTCACAAAGACAGATGAAATAGCTCGAATTTCATCTTGAAATCTTAGTTAATCTTAATGGGTGTTGAGAATAGTTCGAAGTTATAACGTTACGTTTCCCGTATTTACGTTCACATGCTTGTGACGTTGCTTACACCTGGTATGGGCTTCGCCATTGTAAATATTATACGCAAAGTAAACACAACGCAAAGTACACATACGACTTTCTTAGTTTATTCCGCACATTTATGGTGCCGTGACCATTGGAAAAGATGGACAGCAAGCTGAAAGCAGTCAGAGCCGGTCACAAAAGTGCAGTAAAGAGACTTTTACGAAAAACGGAAGATGAATCAAGCTTGGACAATGAAGAAAGTGCTGAACTTTTAGAAACATTAATTCAAAAACAGAAAACTATAAGTGCATTGGACGAAGATATTATGAATTCTTTGAAGGAGGAGGACATCGAGGAGGAAATTCTAAATGCAGATGAGTACAAATTCTTTTTGAACACCAAAATACGACATTTACGGAAAACATTCGCAAAAAAAGTATGTACTGATAATGATATCCTACAGCATGATCACGCAATATCTCACACTTTTGAAAACGTTAATCAACACAGTTCTGTTCCGTACACAACACAAATGTATCCCGTCCAGCAACCTAGCAACCAAAATCACCATTTGCCGAAACTTACACTACCCATGTTTAATGGAGAAATTCTAACTTGGCAAACATTTTGGGACTCTTTTGAATCTTCCGTCCATTACAATGTAACACTCACAGACGTACAGAAATTTAGTTATTTAAAATCCCAGCTTGTTAATGATGCTGCAAGAACTATTGACGGGTTACCGCTCACAAACTCAAATTACATGGAAGCTATTAAACTTTTAAGGTGGTATGGGTGTCTTTCGCCATCTTGGATTGTAAAAAAACAGAGAATCTAAGGTTCATATTTTCTATCAAATTAGCAAAATTTGATGCAAGAATGCAGATATTCCATGTTTTTTTTTCATTTTAAAGATCCAATTTATAAGAATATAACTTATAAATATAAATATATGTACAAGTGTATATTATTTTTGGTTGTTTTTAAATATTTTAAAATTGTCATTTTAAGGGGAGATAACTCTAAAACAGTGCATTTTCTGTTGGATTGTTCATGGAATTTTCCTACTTTGTATTTTAGCCGGAAAAAAAGTACAGTGACCCTATCTTTTCTTTTGATATTATCAAAGCATTGTTTGAAAGCTATATTTTCCTAATTTATTTTACAATTCTATCATTTCGTTTAGTTTCTATTCATAAAATGGTGTTTTTTCCTGTATAATCCATACAAAATGTGTCATTTTGTCACGACCTGTAGCTTGAAAAAATGCACGGTGACCTATCATTTTTATAATATTTTTTAACATGTATCAATAGATACTACATTTTGGCAAAGTATGAACAAATTCTATCATTTTTATTTTAGACTCCCATACCACCTTAAAGGAGCGCTTCGGACAATCGCATAAGATTACAAACGCTTATATGCAAGCTATGCTAGAACTTAGAGCACCACAAAATAACCTACTCAGTCTACGTGTTTATTACGACAAGTTAGAGGCTTATATAAGAGATCTTGAATCGTTAGGCCGTTCCGGAGAATCGTATGGTGCATTACTTATTCCGATAATACTGAACAAGCTTCCGTCAGAAATACGACAAAACTTAGCTCGTGAAAACGGTTCCGATAATTGGGAATTGATTGATTTGAGACGTGGAATTTTGAAAGAAATCACTATAATTGAAGCTGGACAACGCTCGTCGTCGTTTATGAATTCAATGCAACCTACTGCAATGACCGCATCGTTTTTGACAAGCGCTGATAGAAAAGGTACACCGAGTAAAGTAGTTACATTCGATAACCGAGAGAGACAAACACAAAATATTCGACAAAAGCCTTGCATATTCTGTCAGAATTTACATGACCCTGCAAAATGCCCAAATGTTACAGATCACGATACACGCCTATCAATCGTCAAAGAAAAGAAGTTATGTTTTAACTGCTTAGGATCACACCGTTCCGTAGATTGTAAATCGAAATTTCGCTGCCGACAGTGCCATAAAAAGCACCGAACAAGTCTCTGCCATGAAAATACATGTACTAATGATAGGCAAACGTCAGTTCATGCCGTAGTTGATGATAGCGAAGATACATTGATCGCCGCAAGTTTTCATTCGTCTGAAGAAAAATCCCGTTCGAACGTGCTTCTAAAAACTGCCGTTGCACCAGTTGGGGGAAATCGATATGTTGATACGCACATTTTGTTTGATGAAGGAGCACAGCGCTCTTTTGTTACCGGGGAGTTAGCCTCGAAAATAGATTTAGAAATACTAGGAACAGAAACCATACATTTATCGGCATTTGGAAGCACCGACAGCAAAGTCCGTCATTTGTCAAGAGCACGCGTATACGTAGAGTCGATAAACAGAACGAAAATTCCAGTTGAGGTTCTAGTAGTACCGAACATCGCCAGCCCGTTAACCAATTACATCGGTAATGGTATGCGAGAATTCAAGTACCTGAAAGGATTACGTTTAGCTCATCCGTTTACAGAAGACAACTCTTCTTTTGAAATTTCCTTGCTCATCGGAGCTGATTTCTATTGGGATTTCGTAGAGGATACAATATTAAGAGGAAATGGTCCAACTGCCGTAAAGTCTAAACTTGGCTATTTTATTGTCTGGTCCAATTCCAACATCTAATCGACAACAGAGTAATGTAGGTATGTACAACATATTGACATCGCACAAACCAAAGGAGTTCAATTTAGAAAGATTTTGGGAATTAGAGTCGTTAGGAATAGATAGCAACACGACAGATGTTGAAACGGTAGATTATATGGAAACATATCAAAAGTCAGCAATCGAATTTCGAGAAAACAAGTACATAGCAAAGTTGCCATGGAAACCAGATCATGAACCCTTGCCTACCAACTTCGTCGTTACGAAACGCAGAACTGAAAATGTAATTCGAAAATTAAGTCAAGATCCCAAAATGCTTAAAGTATATGGACAGATATTCAATGATCAAGAACGCCGAGGATTTATTGAGAAGGTTAAGGATCCAGATATTAGTAAAGGTATTGTACATTATATCCCACACCATCCCGTTAAAAAGGATTCAACAACTGCACCAATCAGGATCGTTTACGATTGTAGCTGCCGACAGGCATCACAGTTACCGAGTCTTAATGATTGCTTAATGAACACACCTCCGATTTTAAACGACCTTACAAAGATTTTAATCAGATTTCGATTGAGCCCGGTTGCCATAGTAACTGACATTGAGAAGGCATTTTTACATGTCGGACTGCATGAACAGGACCGTGATGTCACAAGATTTTTATGGTTAGATAACCCTGTTGACCAACAAAGCGATTTAGCGACATTTAGGTTCAAGTCTGTACTATTTGGAGCGACGTGTTCGCCGTTTATCTTAAACGCTGTCCTGCTAAAACACTTACAGCAAACAGAAAATGAAACTACTAAAATACTGACAAGGGATTTATATGTTGACAACATTTTATCTAGCATTTGCAATAAAACTCAAGCCGTAACGTATTTCAAGGAAGCGCGACAACTGATGTTAAATGCAGGATTTAACCTTCGCTCATGGACCTCAAACAACGAAAATGTGAGAAATCTAGCTATCAAGGAGGACGTGTTAGATACCGACAAAGAAGCAAAAATATTGGGAATGCGTTGGAATGTCGAAACGGATGAATTATCTTACGCAAAACGAGTTTTACCGTTTGTTTCGTCAAATATTACAAAACGGGAAATTCTGAAGGAATCTTCAAAGATATTTGACCCGCTAGGATTTTTAAGCCCAGTTAGTATCCGAGCAAAGATTTTGATGCAAGATTTGTGGAAAGAATGCTATGATTGGGACGAACCCCTACCCGAAAATCTACAGTTACAATGGATGGATCTGGCAAAAGACATAGGAATCGTTACAAGTATGAAATTGCCTAGACAATACTTTACCGGAAATACAAACTCAAGATCACTACATGTATTTGTCGACGCAAGCATGAAAGCGTATGGAGCGGTAGCATACATGTATCTATCGAAAGGACATAGTGCCGCATTAGTGATGGCAAAAACACGCGTTGCACCCGTTAAAACGCTGACATTGCCACAATTGGAATTAATGGCCGCCGTAATAGGAGCTTGCCTAACACAACATCTTAAATCTACTTTGGAATGTACAGATGTGACACTTTGGTCGGACAGCCAAATTGTACTTCAATTGTTAAAAACGTCAAAACCGTTGAAACGCTTCGTATCAAATCGAATTAAAGAGATTAATGAATTAACGGAAGAATGCAAATGGAAATACTGCCCGACAAATTGTAACCCTGCTGATTTGCTCACTCGTGGTATAACCGCAAAACAGTTTATGGGGAACGTATTATGGAAAACAGGACCGACTTGCCTAATTCAAAATTCAGCCAACTTGGAAACACATTTACCTATTAACACAGCTTTATCCGTATTAGCAGACGACAATGAGGAGACATTAGATGAAGAAAGCAACACTGACAAAAATGATAATCTTCATTTTGGAATTGACAAAATTATAAATGCTAACAGGTATGGATCTTACAAGAAGCTTTTGCGAGTGACAACGTATATCCAACGTTTTATTCAAAATTGTAAGACAACTAAGTCTATTAGAAACACTGGGGAAATACAACCAGATGAATTACAGCAATCAACTATATTATGGATACGATGTTACCAAGCGACGGCATACCCCGGTGAAGTACGCGCACTCACATAAAAAAATGCGCAAAAAACTAAATTTCTACGACTTCGACAACTTCAACTTTATTTAGATGAAAACAATTTAATGAGATGTAAAGGTAGAATTCATAATGCGCCATTATCCGAATCAGCAAAACAACCTTATATTTTACCAGCAAATCACCGATTATCAGAGCTTATAGTGTTGAACTCACACGAACTAGTTATGCATTCTGGAGTTAATGCCACCGTTACACAAATCCGTCAAACATTCTGGATACCGTCTTTGCGCCAATTCACCCGAAAATTACTTCACAGATGTACAACTTGCAAAAAGGTCAACGGAAAACCGTATAGGGCACCAGACCCTCTACCATTACAAAAAATAAGACTTCAAGAAGCACCGCCTTTCACAGTTACAGGTATAGACTTTACAGCAGCGCTTCAAGTCAAGGAAAATGATGGTACATTGAAAAAAGTTTACATATGTTTATTTACGTGTGCGTCGACCAAAGCCGTACATTTGGAGATAATACCAACTATGAACGAAGAATCTTTTTTACTTGGATTTAGACGATTTACAAGTAGGAAATCATTACCGCAGATCGTTATGTCGGACAATGCGCTTTCTTTTATTTCAGCGTCACAGGAGGTAAAACGGCTATGTGAGTCAAAGAAATTTGAAGAAGCTTTATCTTCTTTTGGAGTCGAATGGAGATTCATTCCGAAACGTGCACCCTGGTTCGGAGGGTGGTGGGAGAGATTAATTGCACTTACAAAAACAAATTTGAAAAAGACACTAGGATGTGCGTTAATCAATTTGGATATGTTACAGACATTTGTCACAGAAATAGAGAAAATTCTGAACGATCGACCACTAACATATGATTCTACAGACATTATCGATAGTGAACCGTTAACACCCGCGCACCTGTTGTATGGACGCCGAGTTACAACATTACCGTATCCACGTACCGAAATGGACAACATTAACGAAACATATGCATTGAATGCTTCAGATATTTCAAAACGTGCTCAAAGATTATCTACTCTTATTGAACATTTTTGGAACCGTTGGAGATTTGAGTACTTAACCTCACTTCGAAAATTTCATAAAAAGACTGGAGACAATAAGATTAACATTAAAGTAGGAGATGTAGTTCAAGTGCATGACGATAAACCGCGAATTAAATGGAAAACAGCAGTAGTGGAGGAAGTTGTTACTGGTAACGATGGTTTAGTGCGTTCGGCGATAATCAGAACGAACAGTGGCCAGACTTCACGTCCGATCGTCAAACTTTATCCGCTAGAGATCAACGAAGATGAACTATCAAATACATCAGAGGAGACGAAATAAGTCGATACCAAAAGAACACTGCCTATGCGGAAAGCAGCAATGCGTGCAAAGGAGAACATTAAATTTTGGACAAATTCTTAGAGTACATTAAATTTTGTGTCCGATTTTCAAATCGTTATAGAGACTGTAATTGCCCATCATATTTTAAATCATATTTTTTCGTTTCAATTATGAACATTTAAAGTAATAGTGTATTGTTTTGTACATAAATACACTTTGCGGGCCCCAGTATGTTGAGAATAGTTCGAAGTTATAACGTTACGTTTCCCGTATTTACGTTCACATGCTTGTGACGTTGCTTACACCTGGTATGGGCTTCGCCATTGTAAATATTATACGCAAAGTAAACACAACGCAAAGTACACATACGACTTTCTTAGTTTATTCCGCACAGTGGGACTTATATTCGAATCTTACTCAAACTCTACCTCAAAAAGTGACTCAGATTCAAAAGGAACTCTGCCTTTAAATGTGACTCAAACTCGAAATCCAATTGGGAACTCGATGATAACTAGCACGTATATTCTAAGCATGACTTGAATTCGAAAACTAACTCAAAAGTTAACTCAAACAGTAACCCGACCTTTAATTTGAACACTAATTAGATGGATGGCTACACGCAATCAAGGGCTCGTATTCAAAGCACAATCAACATAGATCTATCTAAAATTATAATAGGGGTTTCAGAATTGGTCACATGGCTTTACCTCATCAAGTAATGGGATAACCACATCAAAGAATGACAGGACCACATCAAAGAAATCCAAAACCACATCAAATAATGAAACAAACACATCAAGTAGTGTAAAATCGTCAAATTTTGAAACATCATTACGTCATGTTAAAACCATATAAAGAATAGACAAATCATCATTACGAAATAACAAAATCACATCGCGTAATGAAACAACTACATTACGTTTCGTCACATGCACATCAAGTAATGTTAAAACCACATTGACTAATGACACAACCATAATAAATAATGTTGAAACCACATCGAGTAATGCCAAAACCATTATGAGTAATGACAAAACTTTAGCAAGTCAAAATGAAACCATATCGTGTAATATCGAAATATCATTAGGTAATGACTATTCCGTATTGAGTTACATTAAAACATCATTACGTGATGTCAAAACCATATATATATAGTAAAGACAAAACAACACTAAAGTAATATCAGAGTTACACATAAGACAGCTGTGGCGTTCCATAGATAAGTATTTACATACATTATTATCAATTACAATATTCTTTTTTTTTTTTAAAGTTTTGTTGACTTTTTCGAAAGAACAGTGTTTGTCAACTTTTAAAATTTAAAGAAGGATAAGACCTGTATTATTATTTGTTTGTCAGATTTGTGTCCCTTCTCAACTTTGTTTAATTAAATGTTTTATAATATTTCCTTGTGTATTTATTATTTTTCTAAATATACACATCCCGTTGTCGTACGTTTTCCCTGTTGAAAAAAAGAATGTATAAAAATAAGTAGATTAACTGCAAAAGAGGAGAACGTTTGAGGCTTAATACAGTATGATGCAATTCCAGTTATCAACTTGAAGAGAGACACATTTTGATTAACATTTTGTGATCATTTTTCCCCTGCGATTGCTAAAATAAAAATCTACCTAATAATAAATACACAAGGAATATTATAAAACATTTAATTAAACAAAGTTGAGAAGGGACACAAATCTGACAAACAAAAGCAATGAAAATTTCAAATAATAATGGTTCATTAGATTTTGCAAAGTAAATCGGAAAAACAAAGCCATGGTCAAATCCATGAAAACAATTCAAGTCAATCGTATGATAGGTAAGGATAAATGTAGGTACGTACGTCTTATGACAGTGAAGTTTGGGCGAGAATCTCAATAATCACGTGATATATAAAAATCATGATTTGTTTCGTTTTTCATCATCTTAGAAAAACTTATTATTGATAAAATTTATTATGAAAAGTTTAATAGTTTAGGAAAACTTAGTTAAAACTTGAGTGACGCATTTAACAAAATTAATTGGTTAGCAATAACCTGGTACCGTTACGTGCGTACGTCGAGTGAGGAACGTTTGTCATTTTATTTGAAATCTCTACTGCACGAAAAACCTTGTGTTACATACCGTTTATCATAATTTAGAAAAAAAAAATAGATTTTAAGTACATTTTGCATTTTATTTTAATTTAGACCCATCCTCTGACTTAACGCAACCTATCGGTAGTCTTAAACTCTATTTACATGATAAATTTTGTATATGCAACTAACGAGTAACCGCATGCTGCATAACTAGTAGAGACAAATGTAAATGGCTTTCAATTTCATTAGAATACAATTAAATGATACTTGGATATTTGTTCCGATGCAAATAATGGTAACTAGTCAATTGAACTTCTGATTTATTTTGTTTGAAACAAACCATCTATGTCCTAACAGTTACGATATATCATAGACAATTCTGGTTTATCAGCTCAAAAACGATGGAAGTTTTGTATAATCTTATATATTATCATATCATCACTGGATAGATAGAAATCAATTATCGAAATACACGGTAAAATTGTTGTTAAGTAGTAAATACTACCCTATTGCCAGTTACTAGTATTTGTTAATATTTAAGAAGTGTTCTCAGAAGCGTAGCTTATTTTGATATGAAACATTATTTGTTTTTAGCAGGTACATTTTCCCGTTTGAATGGTTTTACACTAGTAATTTTGGGCCCTTTATAGCTTGTTGTTCGGTGTGAGCTAAGGCTCCGTGTTGAAGGCCGTACATTGACCTATAATGGTTTACCTTTTTTAAAATTGTTATTTGGATGGAGAGTTGTCTCATTGGCACTCACACCACATCTTCCTATATCTATATAGACATACACAAATATCGCACTAATGTTGGTTGTCAACCTGCAATTTCTGCTAAAGTTCGAACACAATAGAGCGAGTTTGCTCTCATATGCTTTCCTTAATTTAAAACTCAAATATACCACCATGTTGATGTCTATTATTTGCAACCCATTTATACGACTATTTTTGTTAAAGGCTAAGTTATGTGACAGGTCCTTTACTTACTGACAATAATCCAAACGTTACAGACTTAACTGACCCACTTCGACCGGTGATGTTAGCTGAAAAGTTACGTAAAATTTATGATGAGGAGTGGACAGATGCCATGCAGGACTTACAAAAGAAGAAATCCAAGAGAAAAGAAAAGAAACACGAAAAAATAGTTAATCACTTATAAAGTTTAATTGAGGTATGCAACGTTATTTTTTACTTCATAAGGCATATTTGATTTGTTTTGTCATCACTTAGTATTGAGAGTTGATTTTAGATAAATATGAGTTTGTGCTTTACGAATTTAAAGTTTGGTTTCTTTGTTGAAAAAACCAACCAATCAAAATTGATATAAAGAGAACAAAAAATACTGTTAAGGCTGTCTTATATCCACTTTATATATTGATACTTGGATATTTGTTCCGATGCAAATAATGGTAACTAGTCAATTGAAATTCTGATTCATTTTGTTTGACACAAACCATCTATGTCCTAACAGTTACGATATATGATAGACAATTCTGGTTTATCAGCTCAGCCCATATTTTGACTATTTTATTAATTGTGACTGTTTATTTAACGCATCATGTAAATATAACGGAATTTGATGAAACTGTTATTAAAGTGAGAGGGTTAGCGCTATAGAACCAGGTTTAATCCACTATTTTCTACATTTGACAATGCCTGTACCAAGTCAGGAATATGACAGTTCTTGTCTATTCGTTTTTGATGCGTTTTGTTATTTGATTTTGCCATGTGATTATGGACTTTCCTAATTGATTTTCCTCTGAGTTCAGTATTTTTATGATTTTACTTTTGACTATGCGCACGGTTGTTCAAAAAATAATTTGACATGAATTTAATAGTATTTCATAATTGTAATATAACGTGAGTAATACTTCATTTTATTTAACATTAAGAAACAATGTCTGTTAATAGTTTAGACAATTAAATGTGTGTCAGTTAAGAGTTATTCAGACACGACAATAAATTTGTCACTTTTATTATTTTCCGCTGAAAAAATAAGAAATCTTTGCATTTTGTTAAAGTATTTGTCACTTCAAATTAGTGTTATTTAAATTGACCGTTGGTTTATGCATGAATTTAGTATAAACGTGTTAAATCAGTCTGGTTTTTTTTATCTGTTCAAAGTCTGCAACATCTATGAACCTGATTTTTTGCATTATGGCAACATTCAGAGATCAAATACATAAAACCAAAAGATGCTTTCCTGACTTGATACAGGCATGTTCTTATGCAGAAAAAATTTGACAAAAAACTGTTTTAAAGCTAGCTTAACCTCTCCGCTGTATAACAGTCAAGAAAAATTACATTATATTGACAGCGCAATAAAATGAGTTTTACCACTACTTCATCGAAAGAGGGAAGTCAGCATACTGTGTTGGTATTTAATGCATGTCATCGGTCCGTTAATTCAATTTTGATGAATAAGTTATCTATCAATTGACATATCATTTAACCAAAAAGGATGGATTCTGTTTGGTATTAAAAAGCGTTTGAAGTTCGTACCTAAACAACATTCAAACCTTATACAAGAACGTCATCGATTAGTGCACTGTCATTGAAAAGCATTAAACATTAAAAAAGTGATAGCTTATAAAAGACGAGGCCAATAATTTGAAATTCCAAAGTTATAAATAATTAAGAGTTTAAAATATTGACCAAAAAATATTGTTTTGCTTAGAAAATTCTGTCTATCAGATGCAGTTCTTCGTTATTCTGCTTAATTCATAAGTTCCTCCATTTCCAAAAAGTTTTGTAATGGTTACTTATTAACCGAGACTCTATATTACAATTTTAATCTTTAACAATTACTTTTAATTCTACGATCGCCATTTATTTCATTATTTCAAGTATAGATGAAAATTGATTTTGTGTCAATGATAACAAGACAACGACCCAGTGAAACACACTTGACAAGATATTCATAAATAACTAGATATTTTGTAGTCTATCTCATGCATCATTATTTTTTGTTTAAGGTTCTGTATGCAACTTGTAGGCAGAAAGCGGATGAGCAAATTGGACATTTCTTATTGCTAAAAGATCAATCGCAGTATCAGGTTTGTGATAAACATTGTCAGTATTCTTGTTTTTACTAACACTTTTAATACAAAAAAAAAAGTTTATCAGCCAAGGCAATTTAAAAAAAAATTAATAGAATGTCCGAATCAAACCAGGTTCAATCCACAATTTCCCTCACAAGAAAAAAACTATGTCAAGTCGGGAATATAAAAGTTGTTTGCTATTGATTTTTTATGTTTGATGTAATTTTGATTTTGCAATTTGATAGGGTTCTGCCCGTTTTAAATTGTACTAGCAGTTCGGTAGTTTATTAGTTCTCATCAAGACAAAATCTGAATCTCGACTACATAGCAAATGCGACGAATGGTATCAACTGTATTTATCCATACTATGTGGGTTAAACCTTTTTTATTGCTAGGTAGATCTCCGTCCTGTATGACTGTTGTTTATAGTTCTATTCTATTGACACAATCACATATGATATACCACACGAATCCTTTAACTACATTGTACATTTTACTAGTCAGATAGGTACATGTTTATAGTATCGGTGCAGATTTAAACCTTTATTACATTGGCTTTCTGTTCAGTGTGAGCCTAGCACACACCAAGTGCAGTATTCTGACCTATGATTGTTTTCATCTTTATACATTGTGACTTGTATGAAAAATTGTTTCATTGGCACTCATACTATATATTCTTATTATTTTAAGAATCAATTACAATCCCTATAAACATAATACAGTTAAGTAAAATATATAAAAGATAAAATGACTAAAAGATAATTTGCTCAGTGATGTAGAAGTCATAAGACGGTGCATGTGACGAGTAATGAATCTTGAAACCAAATAATTATAGGTAGAAGCTTTATGGTCTGATATCCCGGAAATAAATCGTACAAGTTTTACAGAAAACCGAAATATGATAGCTAGGTTTAATATCGAGATGCTTCAGAAGGTAAGTAAGTAATATTGTCAGTTCAGTAAATAGGGTTTCCGTCTGATGAGTTAGGCCTTTTTCAACTGATGTCTATAGTTCGTTCTTAAGTTGTACTGTCTGAGATTAGGGAAGGTTGGTATCCCGCTTAAATACTTAACCCTGCCACATTATTTATGTATGTACTTGTCCTAAGTCAGGAGCCTGTTATTCAGTGGTTGTCGTTTGTTTGTGTGTTACATATTTGGTTTCGTTATTTTTTTTTATATAAATTAGGCCGTTAGTTTTTCTCGTTTGAATTGTTTTACAATATCATATCGGGGCCTTTTATAGTTGACTTTACGGTATAGCCTTTGATCATTGCTGAAGGCCGTACGGTGACCTATAAATGTTAAATTCTGTGTTATTTGGTCTCTGGTGGAGAGTTGTCTCAAACGCATTCATTTTTAAGTCAACGAATAAATTACAAAGGCACAAAAATGTTATCTTCTCTTTTGTATATGTAGTCAAAATCTTTTCGTGAGAATATCGTTGCTTTATTAAGTCGCAAAAACGAAGGTTTTGGGGACTTATTGTTTTTGTCCTGTTTCTTATTATGATTATTCTTATTCTTCTCTCTCTTATCCCTTAAACGGTCCTACCATTTTCGTTAAAGGAGTAGGGGATGTTAATATTATATTTATTCTGGGTATAGGTCTGCATCATGGGAGTTGCAGAACCCAATGTCCATGATACTAGGGTGTCATTTTGCCATAATTAGGTAGGCTCAAGCTTATGCAGACTTGACTTTAAAGTTTGGAATTTCCAAAATGGCCGCCGTTGCCATGGAAACTGCAAAAATGTGAAAATTTTCAAAATGCTTCAAAATTGATGAAACTTAATACAAAGGTTGTCTACCTTATGTATAAATTACTTTTGACTTGAAAATTTTCAAAATTGCTGTTGTAACCATGGAAACGGCAAAAATGTGAAAAATATCAAAATCCTTAAAATTTACTGAAACTTTACACACACGTAATGTAGCATCATGGATACCGTAAAACAATGATTTGGGGTCCGTTTTGGTGACTTTTGTGTTAGCATCCTAACACAGGATTACTTGTTGTTGTTGCTTTTGTTGAATTTTAATTTTTTCTCGCTTTTTTTCTTTTTCAACTTGTCAATAAAAAGAATTATCCCATAAAAAACTTTAGAAGGTTTTTCTATATGGATGCGATTTCGAATCAATAGGAATCTTCACCGGCGGAAAAATAAATATTCACAGTGCAGTACGTTGTTTGCTTTTGAGTGTATGGTTTTGATGTTCAAGTCATTATCGTAAATAATTTCCATACCACAAAGTCAGCCCTCCCCTTACCTTGGATAGTGGTATAACAGAACAACATAAGAACGAACTATAAAAATCAGTTGAAGAAGGCTTAGCTCATCAGATTGAGAGAAAAAAACCCACACAATTGGACGTGGACGTGTACGCGTAAATCCCAACATCAAAAAGACACCAGGTACAGATCTGAGAGTACTCGCAGTTAATGGAGAGCTAGTTCAAAACCCTTACAGTCAATAAAAACAGATTTATCAAGACTAAATTATCAATCCGTATACATCCAAAATCCTGTGTAAACACGTCATAGAAGTCTCTAACCCCTTTACTTGATGACAAAATACTTGGATATCTGCACAACAGCCCTTATTTCGAGAAATGCTTGGAGATATGTTGGTACTTTGTTATTCAAGATCCACCACTATATCTCGACATACGTCCATTAGAAGGAAACCTGTTAGATAAAGAAACGCATAAAGAATATACTCAACACGGGTCAATAATAAAATATAAAGTGTGGCCTGCTCTGTATCTACATTGTAAGGACAATGAAAAGGGGCCATTGTTAGCAAAAGGTGTTGTACAGCCTAAAGCACGAAAACACATTGATGCAATATCTGAAGACGATCAACTTAAAAATCATTAAGTCAATTTATGTAACTGAAGCAAGCGATTTGTATGTTTTATTGCTTATATTCACCATCGTAATTTTCAAATATGCCCTGCAATTAAATTGATAAACAGTAGTGTGTTTCAACTTATTTTACATTTGTGACATAAAATATCATTTTATAACTTTGTGGCAGGAGATAAACCCTTTCTTAATAATTCCTGCAAATACCAGTGTTTCCAGGTATATAGATGCAAGATATATATTCATCCTTGATGTTGGAAGTGTTTAACGACATTGACTATATGTAGCTTTTAAATCCTCGCACCGTCGGTTAATTTAACAGAAGGCTACTTTGTTTACATTACACTTCCTTTAAATAACGCTACTCAGTAGAATCTTATCTAATTATCTAGTCTGAGAAAATTCTGTTCTTTTACATATACCAAACTTCTTTGTCCATAAAGACTCCAATAACGAGGCATGTTTTATTAAATTCTTCCTAAAACAAATTTCCGTATGTTTTACTTTATGTTCAGAATATAGACGGATATTTTATAATAAAACTGTTGAATAAGTCGACGTAAAGCATCGACGTTATTTTAAACATTTTTTGAATTAGCAAAGTAGATTTAAAAGTGTTATTATATAAATCATTTAATGCCTCATAAATCGTTCAAAAAGAAAACAGTAAATTGTCAATTGTATTTAATTGTTTGTGCGCTTTCAACAACTTCCTAAAATGGAAACATGGTGTTCAAGCACAACATAAGAATAAGCTTTAAAAGCAGTTGGAAAGGGTTGTACTCGGCAGATCGACATGTAACTAATAAAATACGTACAAGCTGGCAAACTTAATCTAGAATGGCTTCACATCATCATCTAATGTACAGGGAGGATTGTGTTAATATAAACCTGAATTGGACAATTTTTGTTGAATATATGGAATAATACTTTTTTTAATAGATATCGATCTTCATCATGGAACATTAATCGGAACGACCAGTAACAACACTTTTGAGTATTTTTTTCATTCAAAATTGAGCAATATATATAAAGAAATTGAATAACACCAACTAACTGCAAACTCCACCAAAATATCCTTATTTCCTACTAAATGTGTCCAAAGACCAAACCATGTCAACATGAACACCTCTGTGTATCATTGATGATGGAATTGAGTTAAAATTCGATTCATGTATTTACAGTTCACTCGGAAACTCATCAAATATTCTTTAGACATTAACCAAAGAGGAATCCTAGAATAAACATAGTTCTGTTATATGTCTCTTTTGCTTTTCAAACAAAAATGAAGAACATGATTTTCTTTCGTAATACTTGATACCCAATTACACCAGTGTTTATACACGTTATATTGTTTGGTCTGCCAGACACAATACATGTAACTTGTCATATATGTCGTCCGTTCTCGTTGCTTTTCTTGATACACCTTCTTCTAGAACGCTAAAACTTAATCATTCGAGATCAAGAGATTTACAAAGACGCATTCACAAGAGCAATATATATGACCAGAAGGGACATAACAGCAATAGATATATGAAGTATTATCCTTTGTTCCTAAATGTATTATGAAATTATGAACGGAGAATTTCAAAAATGCTTGAATGCTTCACACACATCTTTCATAATTACCAACATCTATTTCATACCCAATCAAAGCAGTGCATCAGTGTTATTGTGAAACTATTAACTCTTATTTACAAATGTGACGTGCATGATAAAATTTTCGATTAAAGTACATACACTCATCATATCATTGATACGTTCAACAACTTAATGTTAGTATTCCTAATTCCAAACACATATTTATTTTCGTTCATAAAATGGGCAACATCTATGTCTATGATTCAAACATATTTCTTTCTGAAGCTGATACATCAACATGCTTTGTGTTTTGAATAAAGGCAACAGTATTTTTCTGCTGTACGAAATTCATTATCGATTGAGAAAAAATAAAATCCAGGTTACACACTCAAGCTGAGGGAAACATATTAAATATAAGAGGAGAACTACGATACAACAGAAACAAAACACTAAAATGTAACATACACACAAATGAACTATTGTTGAGATGTACAAATACCCGGCCACGTCCACTTGTATTTTTGTTCATCTGATTATTTTTATAGTTCGTTCTTATGTTGTACTGTTATACTACTGTCCCAGGTAAGGAGGATGGTTGGGATCCCACTAACATGTGTAATCCCGCCACAATTTGTATGTATGTGCCTGTCCCAAGTCAGGAGCCTGTAATTCAGTGGTTGAAGTTTGTTTATGTATAACATATTTGTTTTTTTGTAAAAAAAAATATATGAATAAGGCCGTTAGTTTTTTCGTTTGAACTATTTTACATTGTCATTTCGGGGCCTTTTAAAGCTGACTATGCGGTATGGGCTTTGCTCATTGTTGAAGGCCGTACGGTGATCTATAGTTGTTAATTTCTGTGTCATTTTGGTCTCTTGTGGAGATTTGTCTCATTGGCAATCATACCACATCTTCTTTTTTTTATATATAATATAACAATGGCCATATTCCTTAAGTGGTACACGACATTTTAAGAAAAAATGTTTTTTTTCGATTAGAGGACATGTTTTTATCAGATGTTCATTTTCTCAAAGGAATCAAATTGTGCTCCTCCTTTTGTCCATAAAGACTTCAATAACGAGGCATGTTTTGTTAAATTCTTCCTGAAACAGATCTCCGTATGTTTAACTTTATGAAACAAGGAAGGGTGATGCGATCGGAATATGACAGACATTATATAATCAACATCGGAACTAAACACATTTATTTAAAAACCAGTTGTTGGCATGACACGGGTTATGTTCATATCAATATGTTATGATGGTATGATACTAAACCCCTAACGGGAAGGATTGTGCCTGATATTCATATGATGAAGACATAATCATTCAATCAGTTTAATTGAAATCTGGAGCTGGCATGTCAATTAACTGCAGTAGTCTGTTATTATTTATGTATTATTGTCATTTTGTTTATTTTCTTTGGTCGCATCTTCTGACATCAGACTCGGACCTCTCTTGAACTGAATTTGAATATGCGTATTGTTATACGTTTACTTTTCTGCATTTGCGAGAGGTATAGGGGAGGGTTGAGATCTCATAAACATGTTTAACCTCGCCGCATTTTTTCGCCTGTCCAAAGTCAGAAGCCTCTGGCCTTTGTTAGTCTTATATTATTTTTAATTTTAGTTTCTTGTGTACAATTTGGAGTTTAGTATGGCGTCCATTATCACTGAACTAATATATATATGTGTTTAGGGGCCAGCTGAAGGACGCTTCCGGGTGCTGGAATTTCTCGCTGCATTGAAGACCTGTTGGTGACCTTCTGCTGTTGTCTGCTCTATGGTCGGGTTGTTTTCTTTTTGACACATTCCCCATTTCCATTCTCAATTTTATATTGAATAAGTTGACGTAAAGCATCGAAGTTATTTTAAACATTTAGGAAATTAGCAAAGTAGACTTAAAAGTATTATTATATAAAGCATTTAATGTATCATAAATCGTTAGATAATCGAATATTAAATTGTCAATAGGATATAATTGATCTAATTATTTGTGCGCTTGGAACTACTCCATAATATGGAAACATCGTGTACAAGCACAACATAAGAATAAGCTTTAAAAACAGTTGGAAAGGGCTGTACTCGGCAGATTCATTTTCACAAAGGAAATAAATTGTCCTCCTCTTTTTGTCGATTAGTTCATTTATTCATACGAGGTGGCAAAGAAACAAACAAACGCTAACACTAATCGTAGAAGACCTATATTAAGGCTATGTAATATCACTTAATCACTTAAAGTTTGGTGACTATGCTGAATGTACACGACAAATAATCTATTGAACTTTTATTGTTCCTTATGAAGAAAACATGTTTTGTATTCTTGAAAGCTTTTCAGATGCCATACAACAACATTTGGTAGACCGTTAGGAAATACTTGTCTTAGAAGACCATTGATGTCTTCAAATTGTTAAAATTAAAGTATTCCATTATTATCGAACTTCGACTTTAGTTGAAAAAGCGAGACATAGCGATCCTACATTCCGTCGGCGTCGTCGTCGGTGGCGGCGGTGGCGGCGGTGGAGGCGTCTACAAATGTCCACTCTATGGTTAATTTTTTTAAAATTTTAATAACTTTCTGATCATAAAATAGTATCCAGAAGTAAAGTTTTTAAAAACGAAATATCATTTTTTCCGTATTTTAATTATAAATGGACATTATAACTGGACTTATTTTTTCTTCCGGGAAACATTCATTCACTCTGTGGTTTAAAATAAACTCATCATAGATATCAGGACTAAATTTAGTATATACGCCAGACGCGCGTTTCGACTACAAAAGACTCATCAGTGACGCTCGAATCCAAAACAGTTAAAAAGGACAAATAAAGTACGAAGTTGAAGAGCATTGAGGACCAAAATTCCAAAATTAAAGTTTTTCAACTTTAATTTAATAACTTTCGTAAACTATCCCGGGTTTGTACCAATCTTAACAGAAGCTTGTTTATGATCATAAGGTATTATCCTGAAGTAAATTTTGAAAGGAAGTAAATCCCTTTTTTTCGTATTTTACTTTTAATTGGACTTCGATTTTCTGCCAGGAAACAACACATTCACTCTGTCGTTAAAGTTTTTGAAATTTAAAATATTTCTTATACTGTTTTTGATTTGTACCAAACGTAGCTTGGACAGAAGCTTGTTTACGACCAAAAGTTAGTATTTAGAAGGAAAGATTGTTAAAATTTTGTTCCTGTGTATCTGTATTTTACCTATAAATGGACATTACACAGTCTGCAGTTAAAGTTGCTAAACATTATTAGATTCATGAACTATCCTGTATTTTTACCAAACTTGGACAGAAGATAGTATCAAATGGAATATTTTCAATGAGTTTTTCCTTTTTATTTGTTGAGCCTGCGATTTACAACAAAAGTAGGCGAGACACTCTGTTTCGCAGAACCCTTACAATTTTTTTTCTTGAATTTGACATCCCCGTATTAGACTTATCAAATGTATTGTATTAAGGGTGTCTAACACGAAGAGTGGAACACTTATGCAATTCAAATGTGTCACTATTTTTCTTATAAATGTTTTAGTAGCCTTTTTCGCTGTTGATATTTTGCTTGTAAAAATTATGTCCAATTTGATCGTCATTAACAAATTGAACTTTTTTCGTTTTGTATTCTTGTCTAATGTAAGGTATTTGGATTTCACAATGATCATGTCATATTTTTTATGAATTAGTTTAATATCCGATATACCCTTAATGATACTATTTCATTACGCGATCTAAAGAAAGGCAGCATATGGTTACGTTTATTTAGACGCTGATGTCCACATGTTAAAAAACTAATAAACTAAATATAGAACAAAAGTATAATGCAAATCATAACAACCGAACAAAAGTAAATGATCACAAAAGTAATACCGTTATTCTAAACTATTTTGTAAACATAGAAAATAACTACGGTACAATTTACATAAATACATATATTTATAGATTATCATTGATCATCTCAACGAGATTGATTTTCTCGCTTGAGCTGGTACATTGAGATGATAATCTATTTATCGCTATTTTACCTATGACCTAGTGATAATTATTCCATATCAAGCGAGAAGCATGATATGAAAATTATCACAAAAAAAGATCAAAAGAAAAATGCACAAAATAGCGATAAAATCATATATAATCATAAAATGATCATAAAATACACTGCTCTTTGACATTACTTTCAGAATTAGTAATTAGGTTCTTGTACATGTAAGAAATAGTTCATGGATGAAAGTAACAGAAGAACAATGTATGCGCGTTATTTGTATTCACAGGTTGTTATGACGGTTATTGACGGAAATCCTTTAAATAGGACATGAATAACATGAACGAGGAGAAAAATGATGATATAAAATCACTTTTATTTATTTATTCAATACATCATGTGGATGGACGTTTTTATGCCATTGTTTCATTGAAAGCAACAAAAAATGTTTCCTTGTTTTTACAAATTTGATTTGACAGTCTCATGGCTATTTAAAAAAAACAAAAATAAACAAATTTAATTAAGATACTCATGTTTTGACAGCAATGTATGATCAAATATTGCCTTAAGGGCATTCGATATAGTTACAGGGGAGGTAATGACGTTGCTAACGTAAACTATTATTTTCGCGACGTCAAACTATAACTTATCGGGAAAAGATCCAGTTTTCGACTGAGTTTCATCATTCCAACTTATTTAACTTTAAAACGAGTTCATGGACCCCTCTTTTGTAAAATGACATTTGGTTTGATTACGCGAGAAGATTATGTGTGCCAATTTTCATGAAAACCTAAATTGTGTAATTTTTTTTTTTAAATTTAATAAATATGCAGCAAACAATGATGTATTTTTCTACATTCATAAACATTTGATTAATATGAGTTATTTCTAAATGTAAAAATTATTTTCAGAAATTACAAATTATTCAACAAAACACAATTTGTGTTTATCTTTTAATACAAAAAAGTTATGTCTTTAAGGAAAAAAACGGCTACAAATCCGAATTTTGAGCAAATATACAAAATTTCGACCTCATTTTACTCAAAAAGTAGCACATGAAGGTATATTTTTTATTACATTTTTGATTTAATCAGGTAAAAATTAGTCTATATGGATTTTTTTTATCAAATGTAAATACGGGATCAAAACTGTATCGTATGCCCTTAAGGATGTTCTAAGGTGAAATTAAATAACTTAAGAACTTTCAGCCGGAAAAATATATGGTATGAATCAAAATAAGCTAAAACTATTGATAGGTGATGGAGCTCCTTTCCGAGATATTTGATCTTTAATATATGGCGGGAAAAGGCTGACTCGGACTTTTACCTTATATTTGCATTAGTATTACTTTGGAGATTCAAATCAAAAGAAAGAAAATCAAAAATCTGCTTAAATTTTGGTAAATTACTTTCTATGAGCTATAAAATCTTACCTGAAAAAATAAATGGGTATTATGAGGCAAAATAGTTTATCTTGTATTGTATGGAAAAACACCGAGAAGTCCGAACATATGACACAAATGCCAAAACATCACCTACGTACATCATTGAAGGAGAAATAACATAAATATATGTGATGTTAAATTGAATAATTATTGCACACATTTGTGTTATACTAGCGACTTAACAGTTTTCCGTGGTTTAAATTCATATTTTGTCTTTCAATATGTAATTCATACTAGATTCTTTCGACTGATTATTGACATACATATTGCGTCGTTATTCGCCGTAAATACAACAAATGAAAGGAGTCCAAGCTTAATTTTGTTGGGTTACAAAACGAGACGAAAGTGAGCTACTTGCGTCGTAAATACAATCCTGTTCACTTTTAACGAAGGTGACCTCCGTTAAGACTTATTACCGGGTTTAATTTGTACTAATATCAAGACACCACGAGTGCCACATGTGGAGCAGGATCTGCTTACCTTTGGAGCACCTGAGATCACCCTAAGTGTTTGATGGGGTTCTTGATTGCTAGTCTTTATTTTTTATGTTGTATTTTGTGTACTATTGTCTGTCTGTCTGTCTGTCTGTTTGTCTTTTTTAATTTTAAATTTATGAGTTTGAATGTCCCTCTGGTGTCTTTTGCGCATACTTAACGATGTAGTACAGTTCATGTTTTGCAAAAAGGAGTTTAAATGATATATACCGTTGTTCATTGAATAACACAATTTTAACTAATATCTCAATTACAGGATTAGTATCGAAAATATAAAACATGATGCTGCTAGTTTTTATTTGGTTTTAATAGGATTGCAATGTTAAACGTAAATATCTTGGAAAAAGTTAAACCAACAACATCAACAACAAAATACCAAACTCGCAGGAAAATTCAAAATTGATATAGCAACTGTTATACAAATAACGACCAAAAGAACCATTACAGTGTGACTGATGGAGGTTATTAGTTACCTGAAATATTTAATATTTGTTCATGGTTTAATTTTTCATTGGTGATGTTGTATTCTTTTAAACTTTCTGATTATTGAGCATTACCACATAAAGATAGAATTGTTTTGAATTACTTGTTGTTATGATCTTCTATTGCTTTTCTAGATAAAAAAAAAAGACCCTTTTTAATTGTGCATACTACCTAGAAAGCTTAAACAAAAACGTTAAAAAAAAATCCACAAACTGAATTTATTAATTGACTACCGTAGATACTCGCCTATTATTCGATCCGACTATAAGTCGGATGCCCTTTTCAGCTCCAAATTCTGAGGATTTAGTCTTGACCTTCGTATAAGTCGGACGAAATTGGGACATTTTTTTTTCAGCTGACAGTTACTGAACGCCGGTAAAACCAATGCAAATACAGGAATAATATTCATTTTCTGCATGAATGTTTGTTTGATTTAAATTTAGTTGATGTTGATTTTGATAATTTATATAGCTTTTAATAATAAAGATGTATTTATTCCTGTTGTTTTGTTCACTGTTTGATTACAGATTGGCTATGTGTTGTTTACGTAATGCATCAATGATTTTGTAGGGTATGACTAACAACCTATTGTTTGAGAAAAGCGAACATAAACCAATATGAACCTAAATTTTTTTTAAAGTCAATCAATATTTTCCCAGCACACATAACTCAGTGTTAAAGAAGCATGTAGACCTTATAATTCTTTTTATATTGTGATGATTAAATTTTTATTATTGTATGATTTATAAGTATTGAATTGATATCATTATATCACAACAATGACACAATAACTCCACTGAATACATCCTTTTACATAGTTGGTACATTGTAATCTCGTTTACATTTTTGGTTCTTGGCTCTTTCTTTTGGGTTTATGCACAAACCATTTGACCATGAAAATCAATACACAAACCGGAAACAGTCGGCAATTCAACACAAATTGTCAGAAAAAGGTTAACAGAGAACAAATAAAACACAAAGACAGTATTGTAGTTATTTATTTTCGCCAAAAACTTTCAATTTAGGGATTTATGTAGGTTTGGTAATCACCAACGTAGTTTTGACCAGGAAATTCACTCCTGACCACTTTTCTCGAGCTTGGATTTTTCCTCTGGTCTCTAGATCTCCCTTATAAGTCGGTACCCCTCTCTGGGTTCTTAATTTTACTCCCAAACTTCCGACTTATAAGCAATTGCCTTAAAGTAACAAGTGAAACAAATTAGTTTTTTTTCTTTTCTTGATTAACAGTTTGTATCCAAAAAAAGTGCGATAAATTCTTATCATCAATTTTTAAATGGGTAATGAGGTAATAAGAACAATAACAGCAACATACATGCCCTAAAAGAAGGACGACAATTAACAGTCCACCAACCCTCCTTCAAAAAAAGGACAATACAAAGCAAACAACAAACACAACCAAACACAAACACAACCAAAATAAAAAAAAAACAAAAAAAAAAACGAAAAACAAAAGAAAACACAATGAGACCGTTGTTCTACAATCAATCGCGTTTACCTATGTAGGTTGCAAATTGACAGCTTTTAAGCTGTCAATTTGCAACCTACATAGGTAAACGCGATTCTTAAAATCATTAAATGTGTATGTTTTCAACTTGCAACATTAGTTTTAAAGGTACAATATACTTTCAATTGATTGTGTTACGATACAAACAAGTAAATGAGTATTACCAACAGCAAAACAATATATCAACAAAATACAACCTGTAATACAAATATTACACACATGAGAGTTCGTCATTTCCAATTTCGAAATCAATCAGAACTTACATCATTTTTAGTTTCCATTTTTTCACATGATTATTAATCAGACAATAGCTGTTGAGTGAAACAAATCTATAAATTGATATCTAAAAGAGGGTTTGTCTGTAAATGTTATCCATTCGGAATCAAATAAAACGTAATTCGATTTCTCCAATTGCATGCAAAGGCTTTAACTGGTATGCCAACTAAGATTACATATGGTGATACCCCTTAATTTCACTGGTAATATTTTGGTAATGTTTTTAAAGTAAAAATGGAGGTCACAAAATCTTAAAATCCATAAGTGACCTGTTCTTAAGTAGCATCGTATTACCACTGGAAATTGACATATAGGTCCGGTTAAGAATTAATCTGAACGACAAAAGTGATTATTTCAATTTTCCAATTTTGAACCTTCCATTTTTATGCAGCAGATTTGACTTCAACATAAAATCTTTAGGGTGTTTCAAAATAAGGGTTCAATCATCATAATTATCTGTTTGAACTATCATGTATACAATTGTCCAATTAGTTGATTTCTTCAAATTTTTATTCTTTAGTTTTCTATGTTGTGTCATATGTACTATTGTTTGTCTGTTTGTCCTTTTCATTTTTAGCCATGGTGTTGTCAGTTTATTTTCGATTTATGAGTTTGACTGTTCCTCTGGTATCTTTCGTCCCTCGTTTACATTCGATCTGTGAAGTATCTATTTGGAAAAACAGATAACACAATTTGCTTGAATTTACTTGAAAGTATTGTTCAACAGTTTATACAACTATAGAGAACATTCCAGCTTTTATAATACATTTTGTAATAGATGATACAAAGTTTGAGATTGCGGCTAATTTCCTAACTGTGATTTCTTAAAGGGAAATTCCGCGATTTTTTACCTATCATCTAATTATGTTCATCTTAACATAAAAAACACATTTGCAAAGTTTTAAATTTATATTCATTCTAATAACGGAGAAAATCAAGTATTTGTAACTTTTTTGGTTGAATTCTCGAGTGGGTCGTGACGTATTAGCCCGATTTATTGAATTCTGGGAAAAAATAAAATCTGTTTAACTCTTATATCTTATCGACAATATACGTAATTAAAAGCGCACAGCTGACGAATGGTCGTAGTCATTAACCACAATATGAGAATGAACGAAAATGAATATGCATATACCGTTTTGTAATGATGAATTAAATTCCTATTAAATTATCTCTAGTAAATGTTTTCGAAAATTAAATTTCATTAATTATCGTTAAGATTTTTTTCATAAAATATTTATTGAACATTTTTACTGATATTGAACTGAAAATATTTCAGTTCTATTTACCGTTATTTTTTTTGATAATTATTTCAATGCAACTAAAGTGTGAGCAGAGTGTGTATATTATTTTGTAAAGGTCACTGTATATTTCTCGGCTTGGGGTCAATTTGTTTACCTTGTAGCTATTTAGCCGCAGGTGTGAGTTCAAGCGAATACAGGTATAAATGTTGTTATTTGGAAAGGATAAACAGAAAGGATTAGAAAGAGTATGCTGTCGCGATTTTAATACACTAAGATTTAATGCACGATGAGAATAAAATACAATAATTAATTTGTGTAAATAAATTGAAAATAAAATTCAGATTCGTTATTCCGAAAGTGCATAAAAATAAAAAGAAACAATTTTTGATTACTTTCTTAGCGGCAATTGGCGTAAATGAAGTAAACAATAGTAGTTTTAATCTTTATTAAAACCAATGCAATATTATCCAATTTGATATACCATTGCAAATCTGTTTGATATCATTGACTTTACCGGAATTTTTTTATAACTTGTATTCAAATCTGGCTGTGTTTAAATGCTAATAAAACTATAGCAATTTTAAAGTTTTTAATTGAAAAAAAAAAATACAACATACCAAATGCATGATTTTTTTTTAGTTTCTTTTTAACATTTTATTCTTACATAATTAAATTCATTTGACAATCATTTACACGAACTTTTTTGAAAAGAATACCAATTATCTAAGCTAAGGCATTATTTTTTTGAGGATTTTTTTTTTTAAATTCTATGATAATATTTGTGCAATGTTGAACATGATAGCCGTCATTAATCCAAATAAGTAATACAGTAGTTGTAATAAAACTTATATCTTAGTCATTCATAACTGATATTGACGAATTTAGAATAGTTCGTCCATACATCGTTGTTCTGGAAACAATCATTATTAGTATACATACATTTAAGTTTCCTGACGTATAAGCGCCTTTGAGGATGAGCTCCAGAGAAAGCAGACTAGTAGCGTTTCGTTCGTTTGTTTGTTGGGAAAGGAGAGGAAATGCAACCACTTGTACAGATAAACGACAGAATTACCATATAAGCATTTATAGTCAATACAATCAGAAAGAGTTCCCATCGTTGGACAGGGAATATGAAGGCTTCAAAGATTGAACAAGTGACATGTCGAACTCTGAACAGTTAGAAAACGGACTATCGACATCGACCGCTTGTTCTCGATATTTGAAACTGCATGCATATATACGTATACGTTTATGATAGTGATGAGTTCTTGCGACTGACAAAAACTAAACTCCTTCATGGTTATATCTTGCCATACTTTTATATTGGTTTGTAAGGTGATTACTCAAAATCGTAATTTGAAAATCCTGTTTGTGAGATGTAGATTCATTTCAATACAGAAATTTCGTCTATATATTAAGTTCCACAAGTGTATAACACGGGGAAGCTCTGAATGTCCATTACTCCCATTTTGTTTGGGTGTGAACCATCGATGTTTACAGCAATATCAAAGAATAAGATGATGATGGTAGAAAGAGAACTATGGGCGTTATGTGGCAAATATTACAAGCATATCGGACCATGAGTTGTCAATCTGTATGAAAAAATTTCCAATACAACCATATTATTGAGAAGCAAGGTTTACATGCTATACATGTACTCTCGTACTAGTATTACAGGGTTCTTGTGGCGTTCACCTTAGACACACATCTTTTTAACGATGTTTAAAAAAAAACCACAGAAACAATTTAATGTCATATTTCCATTTTTTTTTTTAAATATAACTAATAGTCTTTTATCTGACAAGAATACCCTTATTTAGCGGACAAGTAATTTATTCTTTTTTCTGTTATTGAAAACCAAGAAAGAAAATAAATCCCGAAATTAATTTGAAACCTTGATACTCAAAAGTTTCCCAGCAAAATATTCACATCCCTTGGGGATAATTAGTGTTCGTCCAGTGGCATATATAACAATTGTGATGACGAATTCCTTCCTTTGTTCGAGAACAATCTTATTGAAATATAAATCTGTGATTTTACTATTTCCCGTGACAACTTCAATGAACCAAAGCAAAAGTTGTACATCGACCTGTATTTTATACGCACCGGTATTTAAATCAAACTGGTTCTCTTCTTCTTCTGGGATACAATAGTCTATCGACATTCAATGATTACATACTCTTGGCATACGTGGACTAGTCTATTTACAAAACTTTTACCCCAATTTATTCAAAATATATGTTTTTTTTCTTATGTTTAATGTATACATGTATATATTTTAAATTGCGCTTTAGTTCCATAACTTTCTACCCAATCGTATAAACGAATCGTCGGCAAGTGCGTACATTTTTTTAAATCAATATTTCTGGTATGTTCCAATCTGTCCTTCACCATTGACAATGAGTATATATTTCATTTTCCCAAATTTACCCTTGGAAAAAATATTTAAATAGATTTTAATTTCATCAAATCTTATTTTTTGGGTATTATTTATATTTTTATGAATAATATTCTTTACACCAGAAATGTTATCTATAAACAAGCGTATGAGTTTAGTAATGACAAGTAAGACAGAGTTGTATATTATACATCTGATAGTTCAAAATGGAAAGTTATAAGTTATCAGCCGTGTACACTGATCAATACATGCAGAAGTGAAACGATGCATGAACTTGCAAGCCCGACAGGAAATCGCTTGAATACCTGGACGTGTCACCTCACACCCCTCACAATACCTTTGAAAGTTATACCTTTAGCCATGCTGGTGATCAGATGAGGGAAGATTAAAAGTTATTTGAAATAAGTTTATTACTTTAAAGAATTATGAACAAATTAGATTTTCGAAAACAATTTTCACGGAACACTTATTTATGATTTCAACTTTGACTTTTTACCTAATTCCAATATCAACAGTTTAAAAACAACAGACCATGGTAATTTGAAAAAAATAAGAAAATATTTTCCGTATCAAGTTAGTAAGTCGGATAAAACAACCGTACGATTGACAAGATATCGACACGCAAATACGACTACATCGGTTACTGTAGTTTTGTTCCTTTTGGGTTTTAAGACATATCGATTTTATTAACCGGGAGGGAAGACAAAATGGTTGAACGTAGAGATATGATACTCTAAATTTAAAATCGATGGTGATCGCTTATCTAGCGGAATAAAACTTTAAAATCTATCAATTTGATCATTTTTATACCGAATGAACATAATATCAATTTTTGATTTTTTTTGCGAAATTTCCCTTTAAATTGAATTATTAACATGGAAAACACATTGTTCATATGTTTTGTGTGTGTGTGAGTGTGTGTGTGTGTGTGTGTGTGTGTGTGAAAAGTAGGTTTAATCTTTTTGCAATTGACATTGTCGTAATAAGAGTCAAAATGGAAAACTAGTTCTAAAATAGAATAACATTATGCAAAGTGGGTACGTGATTATTAGTGAAATTAATAATTGCATGACCAACTATTGACAGACTCATCTATGAAAAAATATAAAGTACTTCCGTCTGTGTGTTCCGATGCAATAAATTTTCCAAAGAATTATTTCCGTAATCCGTTAACACAAAAACTATTACCCAGATGGAATTCCAAAAAAAATGTTCTAGGTTTATTCTACTTTTCGGGATCTCTTATCAAAAGAGAATCAAAAGGTATTCAATTTTATGAATCGTGCAAATGTTAGTTTAATTACAGGTCACTTAGATTAAAACAAAACGTTGATATGTTTTTTTTTATATTTTTTTCAGTGTACTCTTTAGTAAATCGTGTATTACTGATGTGACGACAGCGAAGTAGAGAAGAACGGGAAGTGTGTTGGTAAGTACAGAAAAGCCATGCAATAAAAACAGTAGACATAGAAGATAGACAAAAAAGATACGTTAAGGGCATGCGATAAGTTACAGGGGAGCTAATGACGTTGCTAACGTAAAATGTTATTTTCGCAACGTCAAACTGTGACATAGCGGGAAAAGATGTTAATTTAGACTGATTTTTATCATTCAAATTGATTTAATTTGAAAACGAGTACATGTACACCTCTTTTTTAAAATGACATTTGTTTTGATAACGTATGAAGATTATTTGTACCAATTTTCAAAAAAGTGTCAAGAACGCAATTTTATTTTAATTATATAAATATGCAGCAGACGATGACGTTTTTTACAACATTCATGAATATTTGATAAATATGAGTTATTTGTAAAAATAAAATGCTTAAATTTAAAGAATATTTTCATAAAACAGATATTACTGATAATTTAACAAAATACAGCTTGTGTTTATCTTTTAAAATAAAAAAAGTTATGTATTTTTTTCGAAAGGGAAAATACGTCCACAAATCCGAATTTTGTGCAAATATCTGAAATTTCGACCTCATTTTACTCAAACAGTAGCACATATACAGGTATTTATTTTATTACTTATTTGACTTAATCAGGTATAAAATAGCCTATATGCAAATTTTCATCATCATTTCAATATGGGATTAAAACTGTATCGTATGCCCTTAAAGGTTGGTTAGAAAAATGTCCGTTGAGAGGATGACAACTTCATTAATACAACTTGAATTATGCATTCAAATAAAACGCCAGATAATTGCCTATTAAAAAATTTATGATCTTGCCTACTTAGTGCATAGTAATATTCAAAAACATTATGATATCTGAATAAAATTTAAAGTTGGTTAAAATGTTTCTCCTTTTGCTAGTATTAAGTTCGCACGAATCTCATGATTACAAAATTACGTTAAGTTTGTATAAAGTTCAGTGCGAGTGATTTTTTTCATGAAGACCATTTGCGAAAATGATTTGCTCACATCAAACTACTAATAAATGTACTGATAAACTTGTTTTTGGATGTTTTTATGCATATATTATTAAAAATCTTTGAAAATGTTTTTGTTAACTTATATTATGTATATGTTTTATGCATTCCTTAACTAGTACACAATTATGTTTAGGGGCTAACTTAAGCAAGCCACCGGTTGCGGAATTGTCTCGCTGTATTGGATACCCATATGTGGCCTCCGAATGTTTTCTGCTCTTTGGCCTGGTCGTTGTCTCTAAGACACCTGCCCTTTTAAATTTTTAATTTTATTTCTTCAAATGATGATAAACAGTATACTTATACAACTCCTGATCACAACAGGATATACATAAATAAAAATAATAGAGTCCTAACCTTTTTTTTTTAATTTGACTTTTCTCAAGTTGTTATGGAAAAATAACTTTTGCTTTAAATTATTGTAATTAATACATGTGAAATGATTTTCTTGATAGAGGGTTACTGCTCACAAGGAAGCTATTAAACCAAGAGTTCCAAATGGTGAAGTTGAAATCATCCCTTTGAAATTTTACGGACGCCATCACGAGTTGGTTGACCTTTATGGAATAACCGTTTCACAAATGATATCGGATATGTTCCTTGCGTCGTAACTACAATCCCCTTCCCTTTCATGAATTTGACCTACCGAATTAGACTATTTACCGGATTTGTAATCACATAAGCAACACGACGGGTGCCGCATGTGAAGCAGGATCTGCTTACCATTCCGGAGCACCCGAGATCACCCCTAGGTTTTGGTGAGGTTCGTGTTGTTTATTCTTTAGTTTTCTATGTTGTGTCATGTGTACTATTGTTTTTCTGTTTGTCTTTTTAATTTTTAGCCATGGCGTTGTCAGTTTGTTTTAGATTAACGAGTTTGACTGTCCCTTTGGTATCTTTCGTCCCTCTTTAAAAATAATACATGATGGTCGTAAAGTGTAGATTCTAGGTACTGACGTTATTTATCATCTTATTTAAATGTTGATGTGTTCTTTTATATGTCTTTGTATCTTATTAACCTTTACTGTTTTGTTCATTTTTTGTAAAATCATTTGGCATCCGCCAATATGTTGTTGTACTATGGTATTATTTTGTATTTTTGTCTTTCATTTTTGCTAATGTGCTATTTTGTTTTCTTTGATGACATATTTTTTTTTAAAGTGATTAAGATTGGCAACAATATATATAGCAGTTGACAAGTATGCAATAATGTTCTCATTTAAGTTTTTTAACAAGAAAATGAGGATGAGTAATATGCAAATAACAAAAACCTTCGTATGCAACTTATGTTTTTGTTTAGTCCTTAATAACCATTATACCTAGTAGAAAATTTTCTTCAACAGCAGATTTTGATTTGATTTACTAAATTTTGTTTCAGCCGTTTATCACTACACATGAAAGATATCAGTAAGCACGCTGGTTTCCAGGAAAAATAATCACTTGATGAATTTAATAAAATAATGAAAATATATAAAGTTTTCAATTACATTCAAAACAACGAAGTCCACAATTTAAAGTCAACTTTGTTTGAGGACGTGTTTTCCTTGAATTTTGAGACAAGAGCAATTATTTGTTTGTCATACAATACGTCATAAATTTCAAATAAGGCAAATTTCAGAGTCATAAAATAAAAATAAAAGAATTAAAATCAATACTGAACATACCTTTTATGCCTACTACAATAAAACAAGACACAGCTCTTTTAAAACAAATGGGACATTTATTCCAAATTAAGCAGAATTTCTTAAATGTAATTTATACAAATTATGTTTTCATCAAGCCAGTCATATGTAAAATAAGAAATGATATGAATTTGTCTTTCTCTTGTTTTGAAAGATATAACAAAATTAAAAATACATCATTAATAATGCCGGGTTCGGGTCCCGAAAGAGACAAAGATGATTTTGTATGTTGAATCATGCTCCCGCTTAAATATTCATGCACGGTATTGATCGTCTTGTTTGTTTTTAATAACACTGATATTTTGGTTCAAGGAGAAAACCAGCTTATATGCGTAATATAATAAAGAAATACACATCAAATTTTAATGTAATAAACATGACTTTTACATAATGACAGTGAACAATTCTACACACAATAACACAAAAGTTAATATAAAACGACAACACTTAAAAGAAACTATGGAATGAATAGAGATAATCAATTTGTGATTTCAAAAACACAAAGATTCATAATAAACAAATTATATAAAATTCATTTGTCCTGTTTATTTTGTAGTGTCAAGAATGAACGGGTATACTGAAAATACAAATGTTGCTCCAACAAATTATGATGATGGTAAGTAATTGTAAAATAATGAGGTAGTCATTACAAAAGTTTCAAAATTATGAATATCGACTACTTAGTACTATAAATAAAATTAATTATGAATTGGATAAGAAAAATAGTTTGTGAGTGTACGGTAATTTTTGGTCCCTACATATCAGTTGTTATCAATGTTTAAGGTGACTAGGGTGTCTTCCTCCGTCTTGGATTTTGAAAAAGTATATCATTACAATCGGTCCAGATCTGAAATGAAATCTGCAAATTCTTGTGTAAGACTTTTCATGTTGATATACTAAAATGTGTTTTATCATATTTACGGCTGTATTTCACAACAACAAAAAAACAGAATATTTTGTGCGATTCACCTTTTTTTCAACATTGCCAAATAACTCATAAGGGGGGGTAACTTTGATATAAGGGGAGATCACTCAGATGAAGTGATTTTTATAATAGAATGTGATGTGAATTTACATATTTTATTGTGTAGCGAGAAAACGAGCGTAGGAACACCTTTTTTTCTTTTTTCTTTCTCTGAACGCATATTATTAGTCTTGGCTGTCTTCTTACATTTTATCTTTAAATTATATGGTGTAGTTTTCTTTTCATCATACTATATTGGGGTTTCCATGCGAAATCAATACAAAATCAGACAAATTTTGCACCACGCATAGCATAAAAAGCCCAGTGACCTATACTTTTATTATACTAAAAAAAAGGATGTTGTAATCTACATTTTGACAAATTATAAAACAAATTCTATGGATTTATACTTAACCCCGCTTTTTTTCCACACACCTTGATGAAATAAAATGTATACATTTTCAATATATATATATATAATGTTTTGAAAATTACTGATCAATAATTAAATTGGTTTATAACTAACAATCCAGTGGTGTTTTTTTTGTAGTGGCTAGAACGGATGAGTTTACAAAAAATACAATTTTTGCTCCAACAGATTTTGTGAATGTAGATAATGGTAATTAATTATAAAAAATATCGCATTCATTAAGAAAATCACAATGAAATAAATAATATTATATGATTAAAATAAAAAAAATCAATCAATCAAATAACCTTAAATGGAACCGAGAAGATATCAAATACTGACAAAATAATCAAGTAAAAGTCTCTTAAGTTTAGAGTTTAATGGAGCACATCTCACGGCTGTAAATCTGGATGATGACAGAGTAAACATTATATTATCATTTTAGACCTGTTGTAGAGTTATCCTGCGTCCAGTTTGTTTTGTAAAATTGCGAAAAAGAGTGACTTTCCGATTTTTCCATTCTCAAACACGGGAACGCTGATAATTAATTCCTAATGAAGATAACAGCAAATATTTGCTATAAAATGAAAGAGTTATTTATCAGCTTTCATTTAAAATCAAAATAACATCTTATAGGGAAATAAATATGGAGTAAATTGGAAGAATTTCAATTACACGGGACATTTGTACATTTCATCGTCTGTCATAGTATATTAAACCACTTAAATTCCTTGTCTTTCATTTTGCAAATGTGCTTTGTCTATATGTCGTTTGCGTTTCTTTGATACGTATGGCGTGGCTCTGTACTTACAAACCGTCATTATGTTATTGTGCTATTGTAAATTTTTGTATTTTTGTCTTTAATTTTTGCTACTGTGCCTCATCTATATGCCTTTGTGTGCTTCTTTGTTACATATTTGTTTGTTTTAAGGATGTTCGCTCGTCATGTTTAGGAATTTTTGTCAGATGTTTTGAAATCCTCTTGTTTTATTCATTTGAATGCCTTAAAAAATTTAGCTCATTTTTTTTTATAAATCTTTTACATGACTTTTTTGTTCAAAATGCAAGTATAAGCCATTGTTATAGTCTTATAAATTCTTATTTATTTTTTAATAGTTTTTGAGAACTTTAACTTATCAATAATAAAGCTATGAAAAAATCTATAAGAGACCAGATGACGCAGAAATGGAAAACTATAGGTCACTGTACGGCCTTCATGAATGAGAAAGGTCATACCGCATAGTCAGTTATAAAAGGCCCCGAAATGACAAATGCAAAACAATTCGAACGAGAAAACTAACGGCCTAATTTATGCAATTTAGATAATATGTCTGTTTGTTTTCTTCACGCATTGTTGTCAATATAATGGAATTTGATTCGACCGTCATACAAGTAAGAGTTTTAACTAGCTATAAAACCAGGTTTATACCACTGTTTGTTACATTATAAACAGTTGTTATCCATTCGTTTGATGTGTTTGAGCTTTTGGTTTTACTTTTTTATTGGGACTTTTGAATTTTCATCGGATTTTTTTAGGGGTGATTTTACTTTTTACATACTTCAACCGTAGTCGATTTTGACCAAAAAAATAGTGTTACAACCAATACTTGAAAGAATTTGTTACATCAACGTTTGATAGAACATACATCTCAATTGTTCCAGCCTTTAAAAAAAACTCATATATAACTTTAACTATATTAAATATTCACCTTAGTAAGTCATGTTTAACTCATTTTTTTGTATTTTCCCTTAACTTATAAATTGACGTTTTCCCAATGAATAAAATGTTATTTTTTTTTCAATACATGCAAGAATAGATATGTTTATCAATGGTTGTATTCAATTGTTTGACTTAGTACAATGTTAAAAGGTAACTATTTTTTTTTATTCTTGTTGAGTTTTTCGAATAGACTAAATAAAGGCAACAGTAGTATACAGCTGTTCTGAATACCAAACCTGCAACTTGTATGGCAATGTTAAATATAACATTAAAATGACAAATTTACATGACAGGACCACAATACAAATAAATGGGAGAACATATATAGCTCAATAAGGGACCTGGTTTAAAATTTAATACGCCAGATCCGCGTTTCGTCCACACAAGCCTAACCAGTGACGCTCTGATGAAAAAAGTTCGAAAGCCAAATTAAGTACAAAGGTGAAGTGCATTGAGGACCAAAAGTTCCAAAAGATTGTGCCTAATAAGACTAGGGTTTTCTGCCTAGGATAAGAACATCCTTATTATCATAACTTTAAGCCACATTGGATCACATCCAAATTAATTTGGAAAATGATTTTCAGTGCTGATTTCATTTAATAAGAACAAGTATAGAAGCATATGTCGTGCACACTCAATTGAAGGAACCATTTAGCAAAAAAGCTTTATTCAACCGACAACCAGAAATACTGCATATACATGTACGAGAATAATCTATTTCTATACATTTGAATTATGAAAAAAAACAATGCTCAACAGAGTGTTATGATTAATCAACTTGCTTTAAAACAATCTCCATTTCATATTACCATTATGCTGGTCCAAATGTTTATTCTGCAGGCAAGAGACAAAAACACATGCCACGCGATTTTCAATTAAGTTGAACATGTATGAAAATTTCTTTTCGATAACTACTTTCATTTATACAGTGTTACAGTTACTGTGACGCGTTTTCTTCTTTGAGGTTTGTAATCAACATCTGGTTGTCGCTTGAATCAAGCATTGTGTTAGATGGTTCCTTCAATTTAGCAAAAAAATACCAAAGTGAAATCAGCTGTCTATATAGAGTTGTCAAAGTGTACCCAAAAATCAAATCTACTGTGTAATATACCGCTCGGAATGATGTTTCATACTGTTTAACTTATTTCCGTCCGTCGACCGTTTCATGATTTTTCAATTTCTTTTTTGACATGAACAACAAATCGCAGTATCCGTACATTTTATACCGAGCTTCATGTAAACTTGATATACCGTGCGACGCGTTATTATATGTATATGCATTGCCTTTCAACGTCAAGTCATAGAATATTTGCCTTTTCTTATACATATTTGCCATGTATTAGTTACAACCAAGGATTTACTTTTAAGTTTTTATGGCAGTCACACCATGGACAATACGAAAATATATGATACACTGCAGTGTTTGAAATATTTTTGTGAACACCATTTCAATGATGTCAAATACATGACGGTCAATAAGGTGATACGACAATAAATCAACAAGTCATACGCAAAAAAACAGATTTTGATTAGTATTGCATTCGTTCTTGAACACAGCGTAAATAAATACTGCTCTTTTTCAGGTCAGTTTTTAAACAGTGCTTTTCTCCCGCAAATTATAATAATAGTGATCGGTAGTACAATGATAATTGTAGTCATTTTTCTGATATTTAAGGAGTATCTAAGCAAAAGTATTCATGTTAACGTTATGACTCACACTGCGGAATCCGAAGTAGTAGACCAACGTATGAATATGCTAAATGAAAAGACAAATAATTATGAGAATATTAATGAATCTATCACTTTGCAAAGCGACATCAATGAACAACTGAATCTCAGATCTCGCTGTGTCGAAAATTCTGATCCATATTCGAGAGACACGGGAAATCATCTCAATATCTTTACTGCATCACTCTATGAAAATGCTGGGAGAAAAGAAGAGGAAAATTGGTATGAAAACTATTCAACAAGTAGTACGAAAGCTGTAGATGATACCTCCCAAAATCTGTATGAGCCTCTGCGAGGACAACGCAATAGTACTGATGATTATAGCTCATGTAAATCAGTGCTAACCGATGAAGAAACTGAGACTGAATATGCAACCATTGTTGGAGAAATATGCCTATACAAATTTTAGAGAAAGAATGCAATCACTTTCTAATGTTTAAATGATTATGAATTTTAAACGGTTGATGAAAATTAAAAATTAAATGTTTTTTACGTTTTTTAGAAAAGTTAAAATAAAGATGACAATATCGACTAGATATTTTTGTATTATAGATTCAAACATGTATGAATCAATGCCAATCTTGAAGAAAGAAGCACAGGGTCATAAACTAAGGACATTGATTCGTAGTTCAACAGACATGCATACATGCTTGTTTGATCTGTATATTATTGTTAAAGGTACTGATAGGTTGTAATCATTTAATTATTTCCTTATGACATATATAGGGAGTTTTATTTGCTTTTAATCTTTACATTTAAAGCATAATTGAGAAAGATTGAAACGTTAAGAATACTAAAGTATTCTATTACACTTAATCGGTAGGAAGCATGTTATATCAAATTGCTGATACCTTTTCTGAAAATGTTAATCAAGAGATCAAATAAAATCCACATGTCTGTCGTCATACTTTTTGGTAAAATGCATCAACAAATTTGTGTAAAAGATTTAAATATCTTTGTTAACATTACATTATTTCTTGACCTTTGGTCGATTTATCTATGAAAAAACGGACAGTCAAACATAAAATAGCCTATAAAAAATTCAGGAATAATCGTGCTGTTCTTATAATACCACATCTTCCTATAACTATTTGCTGTTCTTAACCATATGAAGTCTAAGTTAATCATCAGATGTCTAAAAATAAATTTTATTGCACAATGACATTCATATTAGAAAAAATCACCATGCGATAATAAACTCATCATAGATACCAGGACTAAAATTTTATATTAACGTCAGACGCGCGTTTCGTCTACAAAAGACCCATCAGTGACGCTCGAAACAAAAAATGTTTAAAAGGTCAAATAGAGTACGAAGTTGAAGAGCATTAATGACCAAAAATTCCTAAAAGTTTTGCCAATACAGCTAAGGCACTACACTTCTAATTGTGTATTACTACCTTTATGGCTTCCAAAAATATCTACTACATCCGAATATTAATCCGAGAACACGAATGGGGAATGGAGATCACGGATTGAAAATACGAGACCACGTATTTGGAATCAAAGATCACGGATATTGAAGCCTAGATTACGGATTAGGAACCGACATAACGCATTTATTACCCGAGATCACGAATTAAATTCCAAATCACCAAATGATTTTACTTATTATGTGTCTCTTTATGAGTTCCATAATGACTTCCGTAATGACTTTCGTAATGACTTTCGACTAAAATTGGTTACTTTTTGTGATGAAATGTCATTAATAAGTACTCGCACTCCTTATTTAATTTATTCAAATATGCAATAACATACATTTAAGACAATCACGATCAGAAATTAGAAGGACAGACAATTGCTTTAAAAAAGGAAAAAGAATTTAAGACAAACAAAAGTTCACAAAATACTACCCAGAACAATTAGAAGTCTGCAAGTAAATTTATGGAAAGTAGGGCATTGAATCAAAATCATTCAATTGAAGACAGGAAAAAACAACACAAGAACAGGTATATTGCATCCAAATCTGAAAACAAATACCGCTTATGCTCAACGTTGATGTTTGAATATTTCAGCATAGACAAAAATGTTGACAATGATAATAGTTATCAAAGATACCAGGCTTATAATTTAATACGCCAGACGCGCATTTCGTCTACATAAGACTCATCAGTCAAGCTCAGATCAAAATAGTAAGAAAGCCAAACAAGTATAAAGTTAAAGAGCATTGTGGACCCAAAATTTCAAAACATTGTGCCAAATACGGCTTAGGTAATCTATGCCTGAGATAAGAAAATCCTAAGTAATTTGAATAATTCATACTTTAGCAAACAGCAATTTATAAAAATTACCATGTAATTGATCTTCATGTAAACACCGACAACTGGACTGGTGATACCTTTGGGGACAAAACGTCCACCAGCAGTGGGTTGATTTGCTGTTTTGTCGTCAACTGTAGACACATCAAAGAATTATATGAACAGAAGAAAAGAAAAAAAAGACATTTGGAATATTAATGGAAATTAAATGTCTCAAGTTAAATAAGGTTCTTATATTGGGAAAATAAAATATGTTCTTCACCTAGATTATATTCAAATAACATTCACTACAAATTCATATAATTATGAAATTACCAAAAAGGCTAAAGCACCAGTCCCACTAGAGTTTACTCTGTATAAAAATATCCGGAAATGAATATTCTAAACGTTTTACATTTTGTTGGGAATCGATTAAGTATTTTCTTTGCCTTTGACTTTCAAGATTCATTTTAGCATTTGCCACAAATTAGGAAAAATAAATAAGTACATGTACATGTATGGTCTCTATCAATTCTTCTTAAAACTATTGTTTTTATTTCAATTCAAGAATTCAACAAAAGAATTTATTTTGTTTTAATGTTTTTTTTAATTATTTGACAATACATATATTATGTATATTATAAAAACAATAACTTTAAAAAAAATTATAAATTTGCTGCTGTTAATAAACTCCGACAACAAATCAGAACGAGGAAAACATAATAAGTGTCATATTGTCCCCTGACTGTTTTTGTTTTGTCAACATATTCAATCGCTAAAATAATATTTTTATAATGGAACACCTTTTTCTCTATTTTGTGAAAAAGTCATTTACCACGGAGTCATAGTACTTAAAATTTGAGGACACAAACTAAAAGGAAATTAAAAGTTTAACAATCTTTACAAGTTCACCACATTTCAAATTGACAAACAGGGTTAACTTTCAATAAAAATAGTTTCGCATTAAGCAAATTACAGTATGTAGATACCTACTTTGAAGGATCTATACAATACTTATATATATATATCTAAAGATGAATTTCAAATATTTTCAATGACTTTAATTTTAAACAATATTTTTTAAACTTTATTCTTTTCTTTTTCTATTACATTTCATCATACAAAACAATGCTTCAGACTTCAGGTAAATGTTGGGTTTTTTCTATAGCAGAGTGACACATATGAAAAACTTAAACAGGTTAACATGGTAATTTTGTCTGAAAATCAAATGATCAACCCCTTAAAAGTCTACAAAAAGGACCTTTAATAAAAAAAACCTTCTTGATCTTGCTTTGGCTTGCATCAATTTAGATTGAAAAATAACCTGTCTCTTTTAAATATTTTCTTTGAATAACAGCAGTTCAAGTGTAATGTGAAAAATATATAAATAGAGTTAAGTCCTTCTTTGTCATATTAAATTTGGTTTACAAAGAGGATTTCGTGCTAGATAAAATCCATTTTTTCAAAATCCTTGAGCATGTATCTTTCATTGATGTCTTCATATACGTTTTCACTTTTCCTTACAAAGGCCTTTTGTTTCAATTCCTCATCAGCATTAGACTTTCCTTGTAACCTTGGAAACCTCAGATTCCGACTGTTTAGTCTTTTCTTTATCCAATCCTTCTGTCTCCACAGTGCTAATGCAATGATAACAGTTGCACCAACCGTGGCAATAGAGGACATGTATATCACTACGTAATTACTTTGCGGCGTACCTTTAGGAGAAAGTATAAAGAATTGTGTTAGTATAATACCATTAAACTATGTCCAGTCAGACTACAAAAAATTTGCTTGCATTTAGTGTATATATTGCACTTATATTTTGCTTTATGGTATACGTTGTGTACAATTATACCTTGCAAGTAACAACATAATTAGTATCTTGAACTTATTTTTTTTTATCAAATTCAAATTAAAAAATAGTTGACCTTTTCATGAAATGTGTAATTCGAATGACAAATATCGAACTTACTGTTTGAGGGATCTCTCTCTTTCATTGGTGTAATGGTTAACTGTGCTGTAAAACATGAACTTATAAAAGTAAGCATATCTTCCAATATATACGTGCTTTTGGCGTACTAAATTATAATCCTGGTACTTTTGATAACTATTTACACTACTGGGTCGATGGCACTGCTGGTGGACGTTTCGTCCATGAGGGTATCACCTGCCCAGTAGTAAGCACTTCGGTGTAGACATGTATATCAATTATGTGGTTATTTTTATAAATTTCTTATTTACAAAACTTTGAATTTTTCGAAAAAAACTAAGGATTTTCTTGTCCCAGGAATAAATTACTTTAGCCGTATTTGGCAAAACGTTTTGGAATTTTGGATCCTCAATGCTCTTCAACTTTGTACTTGTTTGGCTTTATAACAATTTTGATATGAGCATCACTGGTGAGTTGTATGTAGACGAAACGCGCGTCTTGTGTACTAAATTAAAATCCTAGTACTTTTGGCATGTCTGTTTAAACCATACAAATTAATGCAAGTTCAATGATTTTTAAGAAAAGAAAAAAGTAAACAAACAAGCTATTTAAACGATTGATTTTTTTATAATATATATTCTAGAATCATATTGATTTTCCCGATATATTTAGAGAAATTGTGCTCCAACCATCAGCTATAGCTTCTCAAATTTTTTGTAAGAAATGCAGAAGAATTAAAAAAAATGTAAGAAAAACAACAAACAAAACACACGAAGTTAATAAAAAAACAACATAGAAAATAACAAAAACGGAAACGATAATAACACTATCATGTAACATTCAACCCCTACCAAGTAGAGAACAAGGTAACGAACTTTTCATCCCCTCCAAGTCCTCGACAGACACTTGTTTACAAAGTACTTTGAAGAGGATATTGCGGAAGTATATGTTTATATTTGTCTCGTTATTATGATATACCGGAACCAACACTAGAGTTTTTAGACATTTAGTACAATTTAAATATAGATCATATCTGTCTCAATGTGTCAGTGGACTGAACGAATATTCGTATGTGTAGAATAAGACAAGTGCACTAACGGAATAGGGACTACATAGCATTACAGATTAATGAATCGGTTTAACAAATATTTTGAAACGGGAACGACAGTTTTCTGTGTGTGCTTTTGTTTACCTAATGGACGTTTTTGTCGATTCGGTCTGTCTTTGGTCTTAAATTGTTTTTTGTTTTTTTTTGTTGTTGTTTTTTTTTTGGGGGGGGTGTCTCTTCAGTTGGTGAAAATTAGAAGCTATGATGATATATAGGTTCAAACTCGATTTTACGTATACAATCGACATATGACCGCATGCATGTGCTATATTTCCATGACAGCATTAAAGCGATATAGCTGGCTATGCAATATGGGCTTTGCTCATTGTTGAAGGCCGTACGGTGACCTGTAGTTGTTAATTTCTGTGTCATTTTGGTCTTTTGTGGATAGTTGTCTCATTGGCAATCATACCATATCTTCTTTTTTATATAGAAGAAGAAAAATCAGCAGAAAGGCATGATTTCATTTGTGATTGTATGGTTGTAGCATAAAAATGTAATTTTACGCATTGTGTGTTTGCCTGTACCCAGTCAGGAATATGACAGTCGTTTCTATTCGTTTGAATTTTTGATTTTGCCATTTGATTAGGGACTTTCCATTTTGTATTTTCCTCGGAGGTCTGTATTTTTGTGATTTAACTTTTCACTTTGTTAATGAATGAGTCTTTAAACGTTTAACGTGCACACATTTTTAAAGTGAAGCGCAGAAATGCAATTCTTAAAAATCACCAGGGATCAGGTTTATTTCATATCTTTGTCAAAATATTTTGTTTGTTTATCTTAAGTAGTTCTTTTTATTTTTGTTAAATACGCTGTCTAACAAGAAGTACTTACAAGACAGTTCAGTACTTGTGGTGGAATTAATACAGCCAAGTACATGGTCACAGCTATACAAGAAAAGATGTAAAATTAAAACTTTTGTAATGTTGCAAGCTAAGCGTAGGCCATACAAATCATTCAAAATTGTACAAGTCAAAAATCATTAATAATAAACAGCTCATGAGCTAATCAAATGTTCTGGAGTCATTCGCATACGAACATAATACATCTTCAATCAAATCTAAATATTTCAATCATGTTCAAAGCATTGTTCCTGCCTATTAGTCGTGCTCTTAACAATGTCATAAAGAGAACGGCAAGATAAAAAAGCACGGCTTTTGCTATGCTTAAAACAAATTATGCAACAACAAATAATAACCAAAAGAAACATTGAAGTATTCCCCAGCTACAAATTAGCTAATCTAATCAAAATTGTGATAACGTTATTAAACAACAATACGAGCCAAAAAGATAAACAGATATGAAAATCAACGTTTAAAGCTTGATGAAAAAAAAACCATTTGTTATTACATTTTGAAATATGAATCATACTTTCTTAATAAAACGTTATAGTTGTGATAACTTTTAAACAAAAATTAATCAAATTATGATATTTATATTTCTACTGCCATTGTTGTTTGGTAATTAAGACACAAGCAAATGAAAAAACTTAATAGTTGTGATAACTTTAATTTTGAACAAAAATTAATCAAATTATGATATTTATATTTCTACTGGCATTGTTGTTTAGTAATTAAGACACAACCAAATGAAAAAAAACCAATCCCATATGAAGAAGCCAACATAATTTTATCATCAAAGCAAAGGCAAGGAGACATAACAATCGGAAAGGAAAAATCGTCAGGTTATTATAAAAGTGGTATATCCATATGTAATTATAAAACCAAGATTAAGGTTTAACAAAACCCATTTACATTCATCTGATATATGCCAGTTCACGTTAGTATGTGAAATTGTGCAAAGAAGGAAGTATTCTGTGTTTCCATTTCTGGTAGTTTACCGGACAGTAACTATAAATTTTCGGCACGCCTTTTTTCTCTAACATGTTTAGAAAACCGATAATTTGCAGACAACAGCAATTTGATTGATTGATTGCTCATTGATTGATGGACGGATGGATGAATGGATGTTTAACGTCTTGTGGTTAATCAAACATATGTTCAGGACAAGTAGATGATAATGTGATATGAGCTAAAACTCTGTTCTGTACTTGACCTATACGTTGAGTCGGATTTTTAATTCGCTAGTTCATAAAATAACAGTAATGGCGAAGACATGTACAATGTATCACTACCTCGACACACTATTCATGCCAACAAGTTTTTTCTATCTTACTCCATAAAGGAAATCAATTGTATATATTCTTCCATTGGCGGCAATTCTGACATTTCGTTTTTAATGTATCTCTTTTGGTTGTTTTTAAATCTGTACAAAACAGTTATGTGTGATCTAAGTACTTTATTATTCCGTTTTAGAAAATGAAGTCAAATGGTATCATGACAATCTTCGAAAGGAACTTGTTTATGGTATCGATGCCACATGTCATTTTAAATCAAATTAATGAAAATGTCGAAGTCTTTTCAAACATTTAGGAAAATATTTCAATGTTTTGTCAAACAAAATTAATATTGAAAATATATGCAAACTGCAGGTTTTTTTTCATTTTTTAATGAAAAATATACTGTACCCTTACATCCAACCCCAGCGTCCCTATATATAGGTTGCCTTCCTCACCTGCCTCCCTTGTGCATGGACAATGTAAGAGGGCCTTTCTCCTTAATGCCGCATACTTATTGGAAAAGGAGCAAATGAAAAATGCTTATGTCTTAATTTCATCAAGTGAGTATAATTAAAGAAAAGGGAGGATAAGGTATATGCATCCATGGCACAATGCCGAAATGTGACCAGCAACAAACACATAAAGCAAAAAAACAGTGCGTTCATCATGTGTTCATCTCATAGTCATGAAAATCATACAGAAACCATACAATGGTTATTTTTTTTATAGGTACATAAATTGTAGATAAGCAAAATTTACTCATAAGACATATTAAACCTACCTTTCGTTTGTCTCACACAAACACTTAAATGCACATCTTTCTCCAAAAATACCCTCTGCACACTGACGGCAATGGTTGTTCTTATTACTGAAACCCTTTGGACATGCTATAATCAAGAACATACAAGTTAATCTATCAGTTTACATTTTGGTACATGTATTGGGATTGAACCGTAGAGCTTTTTTCGTGTCGTTGAAAAACGGAAACAACTTACAAATGTATGTTTTAATTAATTATTTGGTGCAGAGGCTTGATTGTTTTTGTGTACATTGACGGACATTGTAATCATAAGAGTGAATATCTTTTTTTATCCTTAGCTTAATTGTGACATTTCAAAAGAATCATAAAAAAAAGTTCTCGACAAATGACTGAATAGACACAATACGATATTATATAAATAGTTTACGGCACCATTCGGGGGAAAAAATAGTATATAACATAAAGAATTTTGCGTTTCATTGCTGACGACTAGTTATTTTTATTTAGATTATTTCTAGTTTAGTCCATGATAAATTACAAATTTTGAAAAAGAAAAAAAACCTTGTTCACATTAATTTTCAAAAGAGGAATAGTAACAAAAAACGCATACTGATGATTTACGTGAGGCCAGCACAATAACGATATTACAGCAGATTTTACTTATCACGAACACCACCATCACCACAACAACCATCACCGATTACATTACCTATAATATGTTGATAAATAACGAAAACAAAAACAAAATATACAAGAAAAATAACAAATTTAAAACACTAATCTCTAAAGAGATTAAATGGATTCCCAAGTCCCTCCTTGATTGACCCTACTAGCGTAGGCTGGAGTGCAATATGGGGTGTTCGTCATAGACGTATTGTATACCCAGTCAATCTTTGCGCAAATATTTTTTTATGTAAATTCTTAACAAATTGCAGAAATATTTTGCGAATATTTTGTTACAAGTGGGATGCTTTGTAGTCCTATATCGTACACCGGTATGATCTCGAAGAAATAGTTGTTATTTCTGTTTCCGATATTCAATTATTTGCTTTTTATTTGATGTTTTTACTTCAATATGCTAACAGCGTAGTCCAATGTATTGTTATATGATACATACTTTCACATCTTCCATTCTTTTCAATGGCATTAGTGCAGCAATAGTATTTTATAGAATAAGTTGTTGTTTCTCCATACACAAATCTGCAAGTATTGAAAATACATTAAAAGATGACGGGTTTATTAAGGTTTTCTAAGGAGTTGGCTCTGTGCAACTTGGCCTCTTAAACATTCATCTGACGTTGTAACATTTCAGCAAAAAAAGCTACCAGCATAATATGAATATTATGTTTAAATCACATTACCCTATTAGTAAGTTTTATAAATATTCGTACCTTAATGAATCAAATACATGTATAGGTCACTTTCTCATTACTGAAATAATAAAACTCCTACCGATATCTTTATCAAGTTACATATTGGTTTTTGAAGGCCAGTATCTCACTTCTTAAAATCAACTGTATAATGTTGCTTTTGTATGAGGAGTTAATGAGATAAAAACACACTAAACAAAAATACATTTTCTTAGTATGTAAAACTCTGTGAACTAGGGCATTTCTTGGAAAATAGGAAATCTGCTAAATTTTTCGAGTTATCTGCCCTTGTCTTTCTTCAATTTTTGTTTATGGCAGATATGGCTATGAAGAGGACCTTATATTATATTTTATATGTGATGCCTCTTTTGTTGATAATATCTTCATTACTATTATATTTATACTGTCTCAAAATGTTCTATTTTATTTTCTAAATTAGTGTATTTTCTATTGGTTTTCATCTGAAAATCTATACAATCTAAGGTGGCGCCCCCTACCGCAATTATATACAAACAGACTAAAAGTTTATATTTATTTACAATATATAAGATTAGGTTAACTTATAAACAAGATTTCAGAAAGGTTGGCAAATATGTTGCTTCCGAACTTTTTAGCAGGGTTTTATCATGGACAGGCTCAAGACGCTGTGTTCTTTACATGTGATTATGTCAGAGTCAACTAACTGCACTTAATCAACACTGAAATAACACGGTGGAAAGAATTGCAGCTACATGTTTAACAAATGTACCGATATAAGGTAAAAAAAAAAAAAAAAAAACTTAAATTGAATTAAAAAGGCTAAAAAATTATCTGAAAAATGATTTGAAGGACGACCAATCAAACCACTGAGCGGTCACAAATATGTGTGCACACATTCTTTAGATTCTTTACTTTTTATTAAAACCAAATGGTACAAAGAAAGATATTTTTACATATAATAACATACATAATTTGCGCATGACAAGTTTGCACAGAAATAGCAATAAGAATGAGAGATTGGTGATCAACCTGGAGAACAAACTTCTATATTGATAATTCTGATAAATACACAATTTTTTCAATACACAAATATTTTTTGAAATAAATAAAGTGCCGAATTTCAAATCATTTACTCGGCTTACATAGTAAGATTTAAGATAAGCTCTTTTAATTTCTGTTAGAGCTGTACAGTTGAAAACCCTCGCCTATCTCTTGAGAGTTACAAAGTAAATAGTACCTTTCCTGTCTAATAATTCTACACCATCTACCGGTTTCTATAGGTAACCGATGATTTCCAGTTCTAAACTATATAACGTTATTTTATCTATGTATGGTAATAAATCTAAATATTCTTCAAATTCAAAGTTTTTCTTTAAACAGTTTGTAACATAATGCTTTTAGAGAATTTTCCATTTCTGATTTCTAAGTCTGCCGAAATTGGTAAAAAAATCTTTGTTTAATGCTCAAATATAACCATTTTGGATTAAAACTATAGATACTCTGATTAAACCAAATATTTAAAAATCCATATGTATTCAAGATATTTGTTATACCTACATTGAGTATATGAATATATATATATATATGAAACGGATTTTTAATAAATAAGCATATTAATCACCTGCGGAGAAAGTATATATTCATCTCGCAGAACGTCTCCTGCTTTTACGAGTACCATTATATAAAATGACTTCACGAACAACTGGTTTTGTTAAATAATTGCCATTACACAATTTTCTCGTGGTACTCTCTCGTAATATAGAATAAGACAATTACTATCTTTAGTGTCGATAATTTTTTTTTTCGAATGTATTTGTTTCTGGAATGAACGCACGAAGAAATTCCAGAATTTTTTTGTTGCATATTGGAATGATCATAGTTTTAATTTTGCCCTTATTCAATATGTAAATATCTTTTTAACAAATCAAATGAAGTTTGAAAAAATTTGAAGACATACCTTTCTCGTTTGCTGCAAGTCTGTGAATGAATGCTATTGATGAGCATAAATTGCAATGCGACAAACAAAAACCGATGCGAAGCCATTGTACCTAAACCAATAAGGAAATATTTACAGACATGACGTATATTTATTGAAAACGTTTATCCAGGAAGTCATATTTATAAATACCAAGGCTGCTAATATATAGTAATTATATATTATTTATCCATGTTGATATTTTCATTGTCCATGTTATGTTAAAAATAGAAGGTCAAATATTATCTAAATTCCTGAGTGATTTTGTCCGAATATAAATCTTAAGGTCGCATAAGTTCTCCTGTTGATAGATGATTTTCTGAAATGATTGATATGTTTCATAAAACTAACTGCACATGTGTATTGAATGAATTCTAAAAAAAACCAAAATGATGGAACGAAAGGGGCATTGTTTTGTTTAGACAAAATTAAAAGTATTTTTTTTACATTTTAAATCTATTCCGTTTTTAATTATCTAAATGATTTTTTTTATATTAAACTCATAACCATTTTTCCCAATAAAACTGACTTTAAATGAAGTTTAAATAAACAGCATTAAATTCATTCTTTTCATGATTTTACGGTGTATATATTTTAAACCTTGTTCAATATACAATGTAAGGAAGTGTCTTTACATACTAGCAATTAGGCGAGTGACTTATTTCAAAAAGACGCTTAGTTAACGACTTTAATGCACCCAACTACCACACGGCTGTATTATATATCATTCGAAAGCTGATAATCTGTACTTTCTGTTTTGCCCGGTCGTAAAAAAATCGTACGGTGCATTTTCTGTTAATTCAAAGTCAAAGGTCAAGAAAAAAAATGCCAATTAAATAAAACGGTATTTTCTTATTCTTGTACCCTAAAATTTTTCAAAAGATCATATGAACTTTATGGAACATGATACATTATTTCCAAATCCAACAAAAAATAAGAAATTTGATGCGCAAAATTTCCCGAAAATTGATTTTTATCACAAATCCCTAAAAAAAAAATTTTTTTTCAAAAAGTAAAATATAGCTTGGGGAATCGATATTTGTATGCTAAAAAATAGACAAATGTATATATTTTAGGTCAAGGAATATTTGTTTTGTAATTTTAAGATGTTATTATTTATTTTTGTTCATAGAACAGCCTTCTATTGAAGTGTTTGCAGTTGCCCAAAAACCTACCATCTTCAAATAGCGATCATTTTGTTAATTTATGTTAAAATAGCACATCGTTAATTGAGAATATCAGGGAGGAGAATGAGATTTCATAATAAAAGAAGGGATATTTAAAGTTAGAACTTAATATATGCGAGGTAATTGAGGTTAAACTGTCTTTTACTGAGTCAAACTTTTTTACTTTTTGTAATGATTATGTTTAAATGCAAACATGACTTTGCTACTAAATCGTAGGCAACATTGAAATAAGTAACCTTGGTTAGAAACACTTGGTTGTCTAGAGCGTGATGTAAACGAACTAAATAAAATGCGGCTGTTTCTTATTTAGTTTAAAATCGTGTTATATTAAATAATATTAACTGTGTTTAGAAGTTTATTCGCTTTAATTATTTGAATAAAAGATGCTTTGAGAAATTTCTACATAAGCTTTTAAAATACATATTAAGCATGTCATTGTGGATGTAAAACACTATAAGCAGTGTATAACAACATAATGACAAAGTTAAATACCCTTCTTTCCCTTATAAGATCATTCGCTGTTTAAGGAGTGATAGTTTTCATGGTATGCTGTGTTTTGTGGACTGTTGTTCGTCTCGTGGACTTTAACTTTATTTTGTTCATGGTTTTAATTAACTTTATTTGATTCTAATCATGGTTTTAGATGTTGATTGCCCCTTTGGTATATTTTTTACTTAATAGACATTAAGTTGCAGTAATGAAAATCGGCCAAAAATCACCTCAAAGTAAACTGAAGAAGATAAACGCAATAAGACAAATATCCGCGAAAATACTAAATAACTTAATTTGCTCACGGTGATATATATATATAGACCAAATCGTTATCATGATACATTTAGCTACACTGATCTATCATTTCAAAACCTTTTACTACTTGAATAAGGACGAAATATACTCAAGGGTTTAAACTTATAATTAAAAACGAACTGACAAAGCCGGGCAACAAACGAACAAGACAAGCAACAGTATACAAAACACAAGATATAAAGCTACAGATTGAGTAACACAATCTACCCAAAAAATTTTGAGTGAACTCAGGGCTCCCAAAGGGTAGGCAGATTATGTTCCACATGTGACAACCGTCTTAGTTTAAACATATTTATTTATAGTGGATTGGGAAACAAGTTTTGCAACTTAAATTAATCTCTTTCCATTTTGCGTGAGCAAGTGCTACCTTGTAGCGGCATTAGTCTGCTCTTTTTCGAAATCTACAAACGTGTGTTTAACGTGCAAGAGATATGGCTCTCTCTTTACACGGGTCAGCCATTTATCGTCCCCTTCCGATGGACTTTCATTGTTTCCGTAAGACCATACTCACAAATGGTGTCTAGTAGAGCCAAAAATTCAGTCCCTGAAATTTTCATCACGGAACGGGAATCGAACAAGGAACCTTTGTGTTAGTAGTTCGATGCACTAACCACTACACCACTGCTCTCTTTTACCCGTCTTGTGGCTAATGTATTTTCTAACTCGGTGCCAAGCCTTATTCGGTTGGTGTCATTCACGGCAGAGATGACGGCAATTTGGTTACGTCGATGGAACTTATCAGTCGTCATCTGGCGAAACAGATATCTCATAATTGTCAACCAACTCGTAGTGGCGTCCATGAAATTTTCAAAGGGCTGATTTCAACTTTGCATTTAAACTCTGGTTTAGAACCATGTTTTAACCACAATTTTTATCAAATGTCCTGTACCAAGTCAGGCATATGACAGTTGGTATCGAATACTCTGTTTCTTTGAATGATGGCGTGTGTTTTTTGTAGCAGTTTAGTGTTTCTGTTATATCGTTGTGTTCCCTTTATAGTTGATGCGTTTCCCTAGTTTTGTGACCCGGATTTATTTCAGTTACTAGTAAATCGATTGATCACTATTGAATAGCGGCATACTATAGTTGCCTTTATTTCAGAGGAGATGCGGCTCAATAAAATCGGTCTCCGCCTTTAGTAGTATAGATATGCAGGCGTTGCTATAATGTTGTTAGATGGAAATGAGAAGTTTATAATTTTGTAGTAAGGGGTGGTTCTATGGGTTGTTTTATGCACATTTCTCTTGTCGTAAAACTTTTTCTCAACCAACCCTCATCATCGATTTCAAGATACGTGATGGAGTAAACCATATCTGTTGAGTCTTTTATTTCCAATTTCAATGGATAATACAAGTCCAACATTGTCACAAATTTTGCGCTCTTTAGTGAGATGACAACATCTATATAGTGGAAAGTGAAGTTTCAAGATAATGAAAGCTTCTTTTCAGACGTCATCAGAAACTCTTGCATGAAGTCATCCTCGTATGAAAAATGAACTAGTCATTCAAGCTATTCAGGAAGTCTAGTTGTAACTAGAATCTTTGCGTATAAATGGATATTTTTTCTTCAAAATTATTCTTATTTTATGAATTAATACATGTAAACAATGAACAACGCAATTTAAGCAATCAAGAAATCAAGTTTTATAATGTGTTTACTAGTTTTTTTAAATTCTTTGAAATTTCAATTTTCATCAATTTATTTTTATTTATTTTGGTCGAAATTTTCAATTCACATAAAATAAATAAAATGGTCTTTTCACTACATCAATATTTATAATAAAGCTACAAATCAAACAATTAGAAAAGTCAAAATATGTTTATTTCAGACTGGTAGTTACAATGCAGATTGCAATTCTCTTAGATTCACCCCCTTTAATCAAGCAATAAGATGATTCGCGCACATATTTATTTACTCTAATTTTTTCAGATTCTTAAGAATTTGTTTATTAAATCTTATATTGACCACATACAATGTTTAAATAGGAAGAAATACTTAAAAGCAGTGTTTTCGCAGATGGCGGTATTTTGGGCAACTGTATGAGTTGTTATGATTTGCTGTTTGATTAGAAGTAAGCATACTTTTAGGAAATTTTATGATGTCAAAAACTTCTTTGATAGTCATTACAGGATATTGCTTAGTTTAAAGTGATAAGCAGTTGCACCAGAAAGAAAAATTTGGGTTTTCACACATTTTGTTAACTTTTACTCGAATTTCAGGAAACATGTGCACTCTGTCAAAAACACGCTTTAAATATTAAAAAATGCATTTGAATAATGACTGTTAATCGCTCTGCTAAAAGTTTAAATTGTTTGCATTTGTGAATTAAGTATATAAAAGTCATATAATGCAATCAGGCTGAAATCTTCAAAAATATGCACTTATTCGTCCTTGGTCTTTGATCTCGATTTGACGGAAATTGCACCGTACGATTTTTTTACGACCGGGCAAAACAGATAGTACATATGTGTAGCTTTAAAATGATATATAATTTAGCCGTGTGTTAGGTAGGTGCATTAAAAACTTAATTTTATGGTTAAAGTCACTCACCTAAATGAGCTATTGCGTTGAAGAGAAATAAAAAAAATTTTATTAAGGTGTTCTTTTTTATTCTGACTATAAACCGATATTTTTTTTTGTGAGCTTTATGCAGATGATCAAAACATTATACTTAAGGGAGTTCGCTTCTCAGTTTCAAAGTAATTAACTTTGAAAAACACTAGTTTATATTAATAGGGGATGAATTATATAGGAATTCAAACAGCAAAAAAAATATATACGTCACTGTGTTTTCGATATATTAGCCATTACAATTTTGGCGGGAACATGTTCTCTCTTGACTTTTCATAGCTTTATCATTGACAAGTTTAAGTCCCAAAAAACTATGAAAAAAAACAAAATTCTAAAAAATTTAAACAGACAGCTTATCATTATATATGTGAAAAAAATATAAATACAACTAGAATTGCCATTGCAAGCAATTATTATAGCGGATATCACCCTTCCCCTATTGCCACTAAGCGGCAGCCAGTTCAAAACAATTAAACAGTGAATACAGATCTATGAATTGCGATATATCTTTCTGTAAATTTTCTGTACATTTAGATCATTGTAAAAAGTTTCATATTCTGATGTTTCCATGGCAACGGCAGCCATTTTGAAAATTCCAAACTTTAAGTCAAAAATATCATCTATACATGCCAGCTAACAATAATATTAAGTGTCTTCAGTTTGGAGCATTTCGAAACTTTTTGACATTTTTGCAGTTTCCATGACAACAATGGCCATTTTGGAAATTCAAACTTCAACAGTCTCATGCACTCTCGACAGTCAACAATCATATTAAGTTTTATAAATTATGGAGCATTTTGAAATTTTTGAAATTTTTGACATTCTAGCTGGTTTCTATGGTAATAGAGATCATTCCAAAATTTTAATGACAGATGCTGCTTTGGTACATGGGAGGGAACATACCATCAAAGTTTCAATGGATTTGACCTACCATTTTAAGTGAGTAAATGCCACTTGAAGGTTTTTGAAGCATTTTGACCATTTCTGCATTGTTTCCATGGTAACAGCAGATGTTTTGAAAATTCCAACGCCAAAATGCACATCTATCAATGTTGCTCATCATTACTGTGACGTTTTATTAAATTTATCGAATTTTGATATTTTGAAATTTTTTGGTGTAGTTTCCATGTCAACATGATAGTTCCAATGATTGCCAAAAGAAGTTAAAGCAAATCCAAATAATTCACCAAAACCAAAAACTGGAATTTACGGCAGCCATTTTTAATGGTCTTAAGACCTACTGCAACCCGAAATTTTGTGTTCCTCATTATACCTAACTATCATTAAGATTGGTTTCATTGGCTCCGAGAAAACTGCCGAACAAAATATGTGGAAATATAATAATAATAATACAGAAAAAGAAACAAAGGAAAAGCAATATGTCACCCGACATAGTCCATCGGATGACATAAAAATGGGGGTCACCGGGCAAAATTTATTAAGGCACTAAAATGGTTAAAACCAGAGGATTCCTAAAATCTGACCAAAATTTCAAAACATGACAAGCGAGCTTCCTTAAAAAAGAAATAAAAAATGTATAATCTTTCGGAAATTTTTTTTTATTTCTTTTTTCATTCTTTATTTGGTTAATGTTCTCTCTGTACAATGACATTATTATAAACATATGACATGTATCATTTTGAAGGTCTTTTAAATCCAATTTTTATGATTATTTGTGGATTCAAAACTACTTTTCATGCATACCATACTTCTTTCTCTTTGCAAGAAATCAAAATCTGACTTACCTGTGGTTATTTAACATACCGAATTTTTGAAGTCGCACGAATTTCTTAAAGAGAAATTTGGGAACCATGAAAGATTGTTTCATTTAATTTTGCTTTGTAAAACAGTTCTTTCAATCCTTTGCCTCACTTAACCCAGTTAAAAAAATGCTGAATGCCAAGACTGAGAAATAAAAAAAACTGAATCAGACCTTAAGCAGGGGCGGACCCAGCCATTTTAAAAAGGGGACTTCCCAACCCAGAACAAAGGAAAAGGGGGGGGTCAAATAGTATGGTTATGTTGAGCATGTATATACATTTTCTACTAAACTCTAAGCCATAAAAAGGCCCAATACACGATGTATTATCTCTTTTGATTTCATTTTTTTCTGTTTTGCTTTACGACTTCTTACTTTCTACAATCATGTTGGCTAAAGAATATATCATTTCATGTACAGAATGAAAGATCATCTTAAACGTTTTTATCTGTTCTTTGTAAGTTGTTTGCCCTAAATATTCAGCTTTAAGCGTTCCGTAAGGAGGTCGATCAAGAAAAGCGCTTCATGATACTGAATGCATGGTTTAAGGTTGTGCTAGTCCACAGTATGGGAGGTTTTTAATATAATCTTTTTTACGCTGAAATTAAGACGGTAAAAGGATCCAATATCAGCAAATTGGAGCCAATATACTGTTACAAGGTATCTACAAAAACTCATCATAGATGGATACCGGAATATAAATTTTGCCGGTTTTTGCGCCAGACGCGCGTTTCGTTAATACAAAAGACTTATATCATTGACACTCGAATCAAATTAAGTTAAAAAGGCAAATAAAGTCAAATAAAATTGAAAAGGCCAAATAAAATAAACTTTTAAATCCAACGTATAGCTCTGGTTTTGTAAAAGTTGAAACCTTTCATATATCATATATAAACGTACACCATAAACATTATTTTCACGAGCATTCATATTTATGTAATAATTACCGCTGTACTACATTAAGCACCCAACTTGCATTCATGTTTATGTAATAGTTGCCGCTGTACTACATTAAGCACCCATCTATCCAGTTGTAGGTGTCGGCATTTTGAAAGTTGAAAATTGTGTTCAAAAGTTTTTATCAGCGATAAATGGTAATTGTCTGGGGAACCAATATTTAGATACCGGGCTGAAGTACGTCCATTATTCATAGTTCATTATTCATTATTCAATAATGAATAATGAAATAGTTCATTATTCACTATTCAATATTGAAAAATGAATAATGAATAATGAAATGGTTTATGTTTCATTATTCAAATTGAAGCGGTGAATAGTGAAAAAAATATAAAAAAATTTGACCGTGACACTACAGCTATATTTTGATTCGCAATGATCATAAGAGGGTTTACGGACGACCTAAATGCCACAATAGGCATAACAATGAGGAAATATAAAAAAGAAGATGTGGTATTATTGCCAATGAAACAAACATCCACAAAAGACCAAAATGACACAGACATCAACAACTATAGCTCACCGTACAGCCTACAACAATGAGCAAAGCCCATACCGCATAGTAAGCTATACAAGGCCCCAATAAGACAATGTAAAACAATTTAAACAAGACAACTAACGGCCTGATTTATTTTTAAAAATGAACGAAAAACAAATATGTAACACATAGACAAACGACAACCACTAAATAACAGACTCCTGACTTGGGACAGACACATACATAAATAATGTGACGGGACTAAACATGTTAGTCAATTTTGAATAATGAAATGGATATTTTGAATAATGGAATGGACTGCTGCGACCCTTTAGCCCCTAATTATAGATAAACCTTATACCTCATTCGAAAGCTTATTACGAGAGAAACAAAATGTCTATAGTCAACATGTTCTGCAACGCATATTAGAGGACTTAAATGTCGAAATACGCGTGAAAGTTAAGAAATAGCCAATTTTGAATAATGAAATGGATATTTTGAATAATGGAATTGACTGCTGCGACCCTTTAGCCCCTTATTATAGACAAACTTTATACCTCATTCGAAAGCTTATAACAAGAGGAACAAAATGTCTATAGTCAACATGTTCCGCAACGCATATTAGACGACTTAAATGTCGAAATACGCGTGAAAGTTAAGAAATAGCCAATTTTGAATAATGAAATGGATATTTTGAATAATGGAATGGACTGCTGCGACCCTTTAGCCCCTTATTATAGATAATTTATATACATCATTCGAAAGTTTATAACGAGAGGAACAAAATGTATAGTCAACATGTTCCGCAACGCATATTACAGGACTTAAATGTCGAAATACGCGTGAAAGTTAAGAAATAGCCAATTTTGAATAAAGAAATGGATATTTTGAATAATGGAATGGATATTTTGAATAATGGAATGGACTGCTGCGACCCTTTAGCCCCTAATTATAGATAAAATTTATACCTCCTTCGAAAGCTTATAACGAGAGGAACAAAATGTATAGTCAACATGTTCCGCAACGCATATTACAGGACTTAAATGTCGAAATACGCGTGAAAATTACGAAAACTATTTAGATAGTCCCTGTTTTTTATTTGATACTACCACTAGGGGCTTCGATAATGGTACATTAAAATATTCTGATCCCTAATTTGATGATATAATATTCTGTGCCAGAAGAGGACAAAAGAAAAATTATCCATGCCTTTTAGTGTTAAATTTTGAACCAGACAGTTGATAAATGGCGATGAAAAACTTAATAAAATTGTTAGCGCTTCGACAAAACAACCTCACCCCACTTTTAAAGTTACATGGTTGCTACCTTAAAGATTACGTTTGGACTGGTTATCATACACGTAGCTCCATTATAGGTTCTAAATCAACCACTGTTTTATTATAGTAAACAAAAGGAATAGATTTTTTTGTATTAAAGGATATTACTGTCCCGTATTTGCATTTTGTTATTTGGGTATTTATATTTGAAGTTATCGTACGACAATCGACTTTTAGCAAACTAAAAGTTCACATGTACACCCAGTCAGAATTGGGCGTGCAAAGAGAAGCCTAACTGTCAGCTGCATGATGGATTTTCTCCATTTTTGGCCGTACACCAATGTCACTCTCGAAAAACCAGTACAATGTTAAACGCAGAATTTGAAGTAAAGAATTCACATACGGAACGCTGAAACTGAAATTTGAAATTCAAGCAAAATAAGAACGAAACAATTAAAGAGATGTTTGACCAAAGTGAAGTTAAAACATATTTAAATCCATCTATAAGGGCAACTTTGTCCTCGGAAGTTGAATCTTACGTTTCTTCGCAATTTGTATTTAAACAACCTATTTTAAATTATCGATTTTTTGTTGTTGTCAGTGACAAATATTTCATGAATGTTCTGGAACAAATTAGCAATAAATGCAACAGGGAGAGAGTGTGCATAATGAGGACATATAAAACCTTTCAATTAGTTTAATTGAGGTCTGGAGCTGGCGTATGACAGTAACTGCTAGCCTTATGTATCGTAGTCCTTTGTTATTTTATTATCATTGTCATGCATGTTAATTAGTTTCTTAGTTTGTTTCCTATTCTGACATAGGACTTATATTTCCTATTGAAGTGCGTTTTACTGTTCGTATTACTGTGTGTTTTTCATTCTTTATTGGCTAGAGGTAAAGGGGAGGGTTGTGATCTCACGAAACATGTTAAACCCCGCCGCATTTGTGCGCCTGTCCCAATCAAGGAGCCTCTGTCCTTCTACGTTACTTGTATGATTTTGATTTTAGTTCATTGTTATGTTTCGGAGTTTAGTATTACGTCTATAATCGCTGAACCAGTACACTTTTTTGTCGAGGGGCCAGCTGAAATACGCCTAGCACAACTTTTATTGCGACGCTATATTTAAGTATTCCTTCCGTATCATTTCTTGGAACTGAAATACACCATAAAAGGCAATATATTATCATCATGCAATCGATAAACAAGAAAGGAAAACGTTTTAAGTTGTATGCCAGCCCACCGAGGCGCTTTTTCTGGATCTACCTTCATCAGGAACGTCAAAAAGGCAAATAATACTATATGGTTTACTGCGAGTTGTTCATTTTTCACTGGTACTTCTGAATGTTGGGCACTGGGAACACAAAATAGTTTTGAATTATTTATCTCAAACGCTAACCTTATATAAGAGATTTAAATCAACTTAGTTGATTCCGGTTTACATAGGTTTAATTATATTTTTTTTTATAGATGCACAACCTTAAAATTTCAGGATACTGTTATCCCATGTGATGTCTAATATGTTTCATAAAAAAAACCGACTTCTTCTTTTCATTATTTATTTTGTAATTAAGAATGATTTGATATATTTCATGCTATTTATTTATAACTAAGAATAGTTCTTATCAGAGCCGTGTTTACATCAGTGATTACAGGTACCCCTCTTGTCGCCCCTTTATATTTTTTAAATTTTTAGCAAACATTTAAAAAATTAAACTTTCAAAAAGTGAAATAATCAAAATTGCACATTAGGTTTAGTATTTTAAAAGTTTGATCAAGTTTCTAAAATATCAAATTTATAAACGATATTTAGAAGTTTGATATTTTAATAATTTGGTTAAAATTTCAAAATTTCAAAACTTTAACACAATTTGAAGTTTTGATATTTTAAAACTTTGATCAAAATTCCAAAAATCTAAAATTTCAAAACTTTTTAAAACTTTGAATTGAAAAGTGTTACACGGACCCCATTGCATACAGATTTATGCCATAAATGTTTCCCGTCATCTGAATTGCCAAGTAATTGGCTGAAGGAAAACCTTTAAAGCCCTCTAAGGGGGGGGGGGGGTCTCTTCCTATATAAAGGTATATACATATGTGCCGCGGGAATGGGTCCCTTTTTTGATCCGTCAAATATATCAATGGGGTGCAATTTTACCGAGGAAATATATCAATAGGTAGTAATTGACCGATTGTGATATATCAATGGGTGATAAATATATGAATGGGTTATGATTTCGCTGTGAAATATATGTATAGGTAGGGATTTCACAATTATTCAATATATGAATGGGGGGTGTTTTTAAAATCCCAGCTGCACACCTGTACCCAAAATCCCATGTTGAGACCCCCCCCCCCCCCGTGAAAGCCCTCAAGTTCCGACCGCATAATTGCCAAAACCATTTAAATGGTTCAACAAATAAGAAGGCGTAAACCAGAGCCCAAAACATGTCAGACAGAATTTGTTGACCTTTCTGATAATCATTTTGGCGTTTGTAACAGGCAGTCCTCGCTTTTGACGGTGACACATTCATTTAAAAATTACAAAAAACAATAATCTAGTGTTGCGTTTCTAAAGTCGGTCAGTATACATGTCTACATGTATATATATTATGTGTGTGTGTGTGTGTGTTGGTGTGTGTGTATGTGCACTTCAAATTTAAAAAAGAGGGAATTCAAGGACAAACTTTTGATAAATGTAAAAGGGGTAAAATCGAAGTAGTTCTAGACAATATGAGTAAAAAAGTGGCGATGTGGGAATGAGAGGATAAATAATTGACTTGTCAGTCCCTCTATTTTAGTAACCTGATTTCCTTAACGGTTGTTTTACGGTCATTAAAAAAAATGTGTTTTTGCATAACAAAATATTTACATAAAAGGGCCTATAAGTTCTATCGTTCTGTAACTTTCTTCTGTTCATAAGACAATACGTGTTTAAATATCAATTTTCTAAAAATACGCCCACTCTTATATTGGATGATCATGTCTACCAAATATTCGCCTTTTATCGTTTCTGATGCAGATGCAGGAAAAGCGCTTCGGATGCATGCACTTTGCTTGTGTTTGTGACAGCGTTGAACATTATTTGCCGTTAGATAATTAGTTAACCCTATGCTCTGAACGATAAATCTACTTCGATAAGAGCATGTACATAATATAAAACTATTTTTAGAATTTCGGGAAATACCTATTTCTAAAATAGATATATATGTGGAATGGCTGTGTGCACGACGACGAAAACACTCATACGGATTGGTTATAATATAGAAAGACTTTTCATATTTGGTTATGTGAACATATTTGATTCTCAATAAACCGTATTACATCTTAAAATCGGTAAGTATGATTTATCTATAATTACAATTTTGACATGATAAATATGTTACATCGATAATTTCATGTTCACCTCCATCCGGGGCCTCGATCAGTAAGCAAGCAGCAAATGTATGTATACGGTTATACTATAAATGGGTCGGAATGTGCGCGGTAAAAAGCTACAAAAACCTACATTTCTAGTGATGCGTAATATGATCTTAAATGAAGAGAATGTGTACAGGTTATAACCTTGACACTTCAATGATAATACGTATACACAGCATTGATTGTATTATCATATACAGGTAATAGCTTTTCTAAAATACGCGTTACGTAGGTTAGATTCTTATATGCGACAATCGAAAAAAAGAGAAAAAGAAGATTTTTTTTTATTTTTCGTTTCATTGCAATAAAAGTTAAAGGCAGGATTTTAATATTTGATGTATCAACTTTGCTTAAAGTCAGTTTGGGCATGATATCCAATCATATAAATATGTTTTGACTGTACCTAAAGATACGTTACGTACGGTAGGTTATACGTTTATCGGCGACATTGGTTTAATGGGTAAATCAAAGTGTATATTATAACTTTTGATTCTAAAATATTTTTGTTGATAAAAATCAATATAGTGTCAAATAAAAAATGCAAATCTAATCATGATTTAGATGAAATGAAGTATTTTAATTCACACCGATATTTGGAGTTTTTCTTGGCGACATTCGGAATTACGGTGTGATTTCCGTATATTGAATAGAAAATCACACAAATATATTTACGATTTACATCACAAAAGAATATAATTTTATTTTAGTATACATATTAATCACTAAGAACATGAAAAAGATTATCTGCGACATATGTTAAGCTTGCATTTTGTGGTTATTTGCCGGCGACACTGTAATTTTGTAATTGTACCCATTTTTTGTGAATGACTGTATAATACTGTAATGATTTTATAGGGGTATGTGTATGTAGTATATTACCTATAATATCATAATTCTATGCTTGAGTCATAAGTCGTCTTTTAGGCCGCTCGTCAATCTGGGACGTCCGATCTGGATAACAACTTGGGTAATGACACGGGGGAGTCTCAACATGGGATTTTGGGTACAGGTGTGCAGCTGGGATTTTAAAAATACCCCCATTCATATATTGAATAATTGTGAAATCTCTACCTATACATATATTTCACAGCGAAATCATAACCCATTCATATATTTATCACCCATTGATATATCACAATCGGTCAATTATTACCTATTGATATATTTCCTCGGTAAAATTGCACCCCATTGATATATTTGACGGATCAAAAAAGGGACCCATTCCAGCTGCACATACATGTATGTTACCTTTATATAGGAAGAGACCCCCCCCCCCCCGTGGGTAATGACTGCCTAATAATCCATGGGGAATCCCAGAATTCCTTGGTATGACGTAGTAGTGTAAATGTATAAGGGTAAAAGCCAAGAACATATAGTTCCGAATAAACTGTTGATATAATACCATATTCGTAACAATACTAAAATTACGAGGTCCAATTTGTCAGCCGTCATCGCGTAAAAACGATGAATCAAAGAATTCAACTTTATATATAACTAATATAGTACAATGCTGTTGACTAAAAAATTATTACACCACTCCAGACCTTTTGTTTTCCACATACCTGATATTGCCAATAATTAAGAAGTTTCGGGTCGAATCCAATACCGATACCATTAGTATATTCACCTGTTACCTATTACCTTTTCTGTACGTTCCGCATCTGACAGGCGCACCACCAATTACTGTATTTATGTTTTTGCTATATACGAGGGTCGTAATCACAGGGTGGACACTACTAAATTCAATCATTGTCACTCACAATGTTCCCGATTGTAGTATTTTAATCAGTATGGCTTTCTAAGATGACAATACGAATGATAAAAATCTTGACTTAAAATAAGGCGTATAGGTACAGCATGTACAGTTTTCAATTTGTTATCCGGAATGACGTAAAACAGCGAATCAAATAATTCAACTTTATTTATAACTCATAAAGGAAAATGCTGTTGACTAAACAATTCTCCTTTCCAGGCTCTTTTCAAGGCTTTTGTTTTCCAAATAAAATTAGTAATACCAATAATTGATAAGTTCCAGGTCGACGGGTTTAAACAGAACTTTGAAGATGATGAAAGCAGAGAAAACTGTGCATCTTATAATCGGCTTGACTTTATCAGATGACATCACACATACTAAAATAAGGCTTACGCATAGTTATATTCTTTAATTCAGTCACAGACCCGCGATATAACGGGTGTGTTCTAGTGTATATATAAATACTTAGTTTGAGAATATAAAAAATAAAAATATAAATGTACGCCCGTGGGGTGTACGTTGGCTACAGTCGATGACCCGTTTGGGCTTGCTAGACGGAAGGTCTTTAAGAGTTTAATTATTTATTGCATATATATACGTAGCGACATTTTCATGTTCATAAATAATTTTACTCTAACATATATCGTGACTTTTTTTCCGGTGACTTTTTTTCCTAGTCTTATATAAATATGCACAAGAACATTTGAGTTGCCAAAACACAAGTCGTGTTTTAACATATAACTAAATAAATATTCGTATATGTGTTACCGAAAGACCATTTTAAGCATTACTAACGATATTGAAGATTCACTGTTAAAATCAGTTGAAACTGGAAGAACTAAAATGAAGATATTTGTTGAGTCATCTCTATCAACAGACAAGGCAAGTAGCATTTACTATAATCCCATTCAAAGATCAGGACTAAAGACCTTTGAAGATATGAACCCCAAAGTACAACTTAAATGCAAATCTGGGCAAGTTGTAAAAGGTCATTTGAATCCCGAGCTTGTGTTTAGACGTGCACTATCTCTAATTAAATGTAGAGATGACGTACCTGTGGAAACTGTTTTGTCCTATTCAATTTGTCCCATTCCCACTGCATTATTTCATGACGATGAAACTATGACAACAAATGTATGAGGAAGACAAATATGTCTGATCTTGCCCATGAATTGGAAAATTTAGTAGGATCAGTTTCTAACATTCCTTCATTCGACCACAGTGGTACCGTACTAATAAGAGATTGCATGAACTCAGTTCAGTCATTTGATGTTAAAAGGATCTTAACATGTGGAGACTTGGCCAAATCTTACATTATGCAGGTACAATCATGCTTCCGATTTACAGACAAGGTTGTTGCTGTCTTCGATCGCTATGACACTGAACACTCCATAAAATCAGCAGAGCGACATAGACGATCGGCAACAACAACTACGCTAAAAGTTGATCATATCGGTGAAAGCCGAACTGTTCCAGACTGGAAAGAATTTCTATCAAACAACAAAAACAAGCAAGCTCTGATTACTTTCCTTGGTTATTATCTGAGCAGCAATTTGTCTGATATATTCCAGGAGGAAAATAAATATTTAGTTTAAATCCAGAAATAGTGCGACAACTCTCTAATGAGCATGAAATCGGTCTCCCAGACTTTTCTATTCGCACGAAGAAGCAGACACAAGAATCTTGCTTCATGTTATACACTCTGATAAAATTTAGCAGTTGAATAGAAGGGGACGAATCATAGTCAAGTGTTTCGATACAGATGTGCTTGTGCTCTGTGTTCATTATTTTAAGGTTCTTGTGTGGACTGAACAAAGGTGGGTTTTGACGGGATCAACTAATTCTCTTAGGGACTGTAGAAGGTATATACCAATCCATGAGTTAAGTGAATCTCTTTCACCTTTGCTAGCTAACATTCTCCCTGCAGTTCATGCTTTAACTGGTTATGATACCATTTCCGCTATTTTTGGGTTTGGCAAAAAGACTATTCAAGTTGATTCCAATTTCATATTTGAGTTATTGAGTATTTTGTAAAAAAGGGGGAGGGTTTTTTAACATGTCGCATCATATCTCAAAAACGATTTATGATTATTGCTTAAAACTTTACACATGTCTTTGTTATATTAATCTAAAGATCTGTATACTTTTTGGTGATGATTCAAAATTTCATTTTTGAGTTATTGAGTATTTTGTAAAAAAAAGGGGGAGTTTTTTTTACATGTTGCGCCGTATCTCAAAAATAATTTATGATTATTGCTTAAAACTTTATACACTTCTTTGTTATATTAATCTAAAGATCTTTCGCAAATTTTAGGTTCTTCCCTCGCCGGGATTCGAACCCATGCTACTGTGATATCGTGACACCAAATCGCCTGCACTGCAGCCGTCCCGCTAGACCACACGACCACCTGGGCTGTACAATAATAGAGCTTTCGCTGGCCATGTGTTACCTTTCCTCGTCAGTTTTAATCTAGCGGCGTACTACAGTACATGATATATAAGGCATGAAGATGTTATTGTTACAGATCAGCTAAATTATCTATAGTAAAGGATCCTGCAAATTAATGTAAGATACAGTCACAGAATATATAAATACATTGATCCTAAATGACTTATTTCTATGATATACAAGGCTTGTGTAAAGGTTGTTTTTGAATGTTCATAGGCTCGGTCCATCTAGGTGTTTAGTTAAAAGTAATATACAATTCATCTTTTGATTTCTTTTTGGTTATCAATTTTTTGGGAAAATTTCCCCATTTTAGTGATTTCGTTTCCGTTATCATTTTTTTAGGGAAATTCCACCATTCTATCGATTTCTTGTTAGTTATCATTTTTTCTAGGAGATTTCTCCTTTCTATTGACTTCTTTTTGGTCATCGTCATTTAAGGGGAAATTTTCCCTTTTTGTCGAGCCTTCGACTTTAGTCGAAAAAGCGAGACTAAGCGATCCTACATTCCGTCGTCGTCGGCGTCGTCGGCGGCGTCAACAAATATTCACTCTGTGGTTAAAGTTTTTGAAATTTTAATAACTTTTTTAAACTATAATTGATTTCAACCAAACTTGAACAGAAGCTTGTTTATGATCATAAGATAGTATCCAGAAGTAAATTTTGTAAAAAAATAAATCCGTTTTTGCCATATTTTACTTTTAAATGGACTTAGTTTTTCTGCGGGGAAACATTACATTTACCCTGTTGTTAAAGTTTTTAAAATTTTAATAACTTTCTTAAACTATCCTGGGTTTGTACCAAAGTTGGACAGAAGATCAATTATGATCATAAAATAGTATCCAGAAGTAAATTTTGTAAAAAAATAAATCCATTTTTTCCGTATTTTTCTTTTAAATGAACTTATATTTTCTGCCAGTTAACCATACATACATGTACAGTCTGCAGTTGTTTTTAAAACATTTATCAGATTCATAAACTATCCTGGATTTTAACCAAACTTGGACAGAAGCTTCTTAAAATCAGAAGATTGTATCGAGAGGAATATTTTTATTGATTTTTTTCCTCATTTTTGTTGAGCCTGCAATTTACAGCAAAAGTAGGCGAGAAACCCTTACAAATTTTTATTGATTTCTTTTAAAATTTCATCATTTAGTGGCGATTTCATCATTTTATTGATTTCTTTTTCGTAAACATATTTTTAGAGAAATTTCCCCATTCTATTGATTTCTGTTGTCATCATCTTTTTTGGTGAAATTTCCCAAACTATTGATATCTGACTTGTTATCAACATTATGGGGAAATTTCCCAAATACTTGTTAAAATAATTTCTACGTGTCTTGGTCATGTAAAGTACCACGTGTATATTTCTTGAGATTGTTCTCAAAGTTTTGTTGTATAGTGTTATTTGATACCATCATCAAACATAATTATATATATATGTAGTGTTACAATCATGGCAGTTAAATTGTTGTTGGAGGTTTTTGTTTACACAAATAGAAAACATTGAAAAAAGAGAATAAACTAGAAATTCTCTTTTTGAAATAGATAGCGTTATAAGGATGAATAATGAGTAGTTAATATTTATAGCTTAATTCTAAGTTCTCTCTTGGGTTTGCTCTTTAGGTCTTTATATGAAGCAGTATTTTTTTTTATCTCACGATTTTCTCTTTTCTTCTTGTATGTTCTGTCCCTTCTTCCTAGGTCTGTGTTTATCCATAGGCAGTTATCCTTTTACGAGTAGTCTTAGTTGGTAAGTTTTTATCAACGCTATCTTCAAGTGATGTTACAAATAGGTTCCAGATGTCATTTACAAGGAGGAAAGGTTATCATGGAGTGATTTGGCCGTGAATTTAATATTCTGAAGTCGTCTTTCACATTTTGCCATTTTGACTTTTTGTAAAGAGGATCTTTCTTGGTTTCTTTTGTAATTTTGATGGTATTATGTCCACTTCAATAGAGACAATGTCATTGTTGATAGGCCAGGTACCACTCGTGTTCGTCTAAAGCTCGTGTTCATCTAGAATGTCTGTAAACTTGTGGTGGATGTTGACATTCTGGGTGTTAGGTTTTAGTTGGACAATTTTCTATTTTCTTTTAATGATGATCTCATCAACGTCTACTTACATTAACAAAAAATTATGACCGAAAAATATACTAGATATAAGATATGTCTCTTTAAGTGTTCATTTGGAGTGTTCTTAATTAAGATATCTTTATACACTCAACAATGAAACATGACGATATGGCCACATTATCACATATAACGTTGACTGTGCGTATCGTTTTGGTTTATTTTGTTCTTACAGGTAAGAGATTTTTATTGTCTAACAAAAGCAGCAATAATGCATTACTTTCATTCCATATTCATACTATAAAACATCTAAGAAAAGTAAGTCTACAATATGGTAAATTGAGATATTTCTGTTTAGCCAAATAATCAAACAATGCCCTTTTAAGAATGCATTCGTGAGTTAATGTGTTGTTCTTTTACTCGTTGACTATTGTTCTCTATTTGAATTGTTCGATTAGTTATTCTATGATTATTTTTTTCGGCTACAGAAATGAGATAGTTTCGTCTCATATTAAACGCATACATGTTTATCTCATCAAACAAAACCTCTTGAGATTTGATTAAAAATATTTTATCATAGGTTATAAATTGATGTTTAATATTGAAGTTAATAAAATTTAATGATCTAATGACTAAATTGATTTATTGCATTAAAAATACATTAAGCTGTTTATTGTGTTTCGAATGTACGTCGTCAGTCCATTATATACGTTTTGCCATTTAAATAATTACAAGTTACAACCATATATTTAAACATACGAAAGAATATGCTTTGAAGCGCCTCGTTGACTTTGGTCATATATAAGCACGTGCTTCCGCTAAATTTCATTCCACGAGTATTTTTCAAGATAGCACAACCCACCATCCCTCCCTTTAACAAACAAAATTGCTGCTGTTTTTAGTTTATTTTTCAGATTACATGGTGAATATGTCCAAATGTTTTGAATGTTCCTATTAGATTGTTATGTACTATCAAAAGTGTCAGACGTTTAAATATTTATCGGCAAATTCAATGAAACATGAATTTTCAAGGAATTTGCAGGAATAACAAAAAAGTGTCTATCGTCATGGCATTCCGTTCAATAATGAAAGTGCGTTGGATGTCATCATCAAAATGATTCAACAGGCAGTGATTTATTCAAATATCGTTCATTAAGCTGTTATGGATCTGTCCAGCAGCTAGAAATTGTTATGCATTTACTATTGGTTTACCTTCAGTGACCAATTGTCATCAAGTTTTAACTTGTTGGCCAGTTTCTTGATGTTGGTTGTTTGTTGGTTTATATTGTTGAATATTGTTGAATAAATGCCAAGACAAATAATCAGCCAAATTTCAAATTTCAATTGTTTGTTTGTTGTTTATATTACTCTTGCAAAAGAACGAAACAAAACAAATCTGCAGTTGTATATTCATTGCGTACATTAAATATGCAATAAACGTTAAGATGAGATTATCTTGTACCATGACACGATGTTGAATTATAATTTATGGAATCTGAATAGTATTTTGTCTTTCAGATTTACAATTATGGGTGAAAAATACAACATGTTTTGCTTCAATTGGTTGAGTCTACTTTTTGTAAGTATTTTAACATATCATGGTTTATAGCTAATACACGACCTAAGACATGTACAAGGTATCTACATTACTACACATACATTATAACGATAATTGTTCATTACATATATCTGTTGAAACTTCTTGAATTGATACGCACCTTTACTTTTAATCACATCTAAATGACCCGTTATGCTTTTGGAATTTGTGTTACAATTGTTTAACCCAATTTATACTTTTGATAACTTTTACCCAAAACCAAGTATTTAAACTTGTTAAAACTCGTTTTCAATATATCAATATCACTATTTTATAGTTACACATTTGAACTAGATATCTCTAAAACAAATGCACTACACAGTCAGTTTTAAATTAAAGAATCTATCTAAGATAATATTTTGCTAATGTATGTTATCTTTGAAGATTAGTCTTTTATACAACTGTTACAGTACAGTTCAGTACAAAAACTGATTTATTCAAGCTTTAAAATTTGATATCTTATCAACAAAAGTTTAAAAAAAAGTTTACTAATACTTTATAACCTAGACACTGTTTGTTTGTTATATGTGGGCTTTTTGTGTGTGTGTGTTTTTTTGTTTTTTTTTATGTTTGATTTAATTATTTTCATGTTTAGTTCATTTTGTTCTGTTTTGTTCTGTTTTCCTCCCTGTTATATATGCTCTAATAACGGTTAAATTAATTACACTTTATAACCGTTTAGCGGATTTTCTTCTAGTTGTTCTGGTGGCCAAAATACAACCAAAGTCTGTAATTCAATAATAAAATAAAATCCCAAAAATATGTTTCCACATCATGACAACTATAAAAACGGTCATCCCAAATTGGCTAAGTAGTAAAATGGTCTTACATATCGTAAGATCTTTTCAACAGTTGATAAAATTACCGTTTCTCAATCACTCAAAATAAAAACAAAAAGCAGTGTAAATTTGACATTCTATAGTGAACGTACACATGTTCGGTTCTTCTCTCGACAACTTTGCTTATAATCATATCAGCTTAATTGTACATTTTTATAGCTTGTAATTAAATAAATCTATTAACGAAAAATGTCGATTTTGATCAAAAGAAGTTTTTAAAAATATAAAAGTCAAACAGACCGCCCTTGCCTAACCCAAACACGAACCAAAATATGATAGTAAGAAATAATCGAATGCATGTAAATGTACAAATATATTCTCCGTGTACATAGTTTTGTCTGTAAAAAAATCTTATTGTTGTAATTAAACACTATTAAAGGAAACCAGGAGATACTGATTAAATTCTTTACAAAATAGTATTGTGTGCACACACAATTGTACATAATATTTATGTTTGATTTATATATATACATATCATGTAAAACTGTATACTCAAGTTGCAAGTATAAAGTGTTTAATACTATTACCATATTGGTAGGTATTCGTCTTTTATAAACCAACAGTATGTTTGAACTTTACAGCTCATATAATTTGTCTTTTAAATATAGTGGCTAGATCACGGTTCACACTGATTTATAAAAATAGTAAAAGTTAAGCAAAATCCCATTTTTATCATCCAGTATGACTCCAGGTATCCTTCTGAAATCCGTTTGTTTTTCCATCACCATTATTTTTTATTTTTCTTGTTTTATATTTACTTTCTCTATTTTTTCTGATGATGATGATGTGTGCAAGTTACCATACGAAAAATGGCGTTAGACTTAATATCTGAACCCCCTAAACATTATGGGAGTCAGCATTAAGGATTACAGGACAGCCATTGGCTTATTTCATTGTACATGTAGCAAGAGGAAAAGTAGTACTTTTATAAATTATAACTATTATACTTATTTAGAAATACTAAAAATTAACTTACATTGCTCCTTTTATGTTCTTTCACTAGCATGTCTACAGTCTATACATCCAAAGATTGACATTATCTTTCTGTTGGTTGTGCTTCATTTTATTCTTATTGTCGGAAATATTGAACCAAACCCTGGTCCAGATGAAAATAACATATCGAGTACACCCTCTAGTGTCAGATTTAGTGAAATCGATAAATCCATATCAATATGTAATTTAAATATCCGTAGTATTAGAAACAAATTAGAATTCTTAAATAATTTCACTGACGAATTTGATGTCCTGGCTGTAACAGAAACACATTTAGATCCTAGTGTATCTGAAGATCAATTAAAATTAGATTCCTTCAATAACATTATACGGAAAGATTGAAACAACTTTGGTGGTGGATTAATGATTTATGTGAAAGATGATATCGGTATCGTCCGAAAAGGCGAACTAGAAAATCCATTTGATGAAACACTTTGGGTTGAAATACGAGCCAAAGGTCAAAACTTCCTTCTTTGTCACTCATATCGTCCACCGAATGCGGACACTGACTTCTGGGCACGATTAAATCATGCAATAGAAACTGCCTTTCAATTAAACGAAAATATAGTGATAACTGGTGATCTAAATTCTGATCTCTTTAATGTCAATAATAATAAACTTATTGAAACTATGGACTTGTTCAATCTAAGAAATGTAATTGATAAAGCAACAAGAGTTACTGATAAAAGTAGTACACTCTTAGACCCCATTATAATAAGTGACTGTATGTCATATTATCTATCAGATGTTTTAGATATTCCCTCAAATATTATTGATCACAATGCAGCAGTAATATTTCTTGAGTGTCCGTCATCAATGTCACGTACTTTCAAAAGAGAAGTGTGGATATATGATAAGATGGATAAAGATAAATTTTTGAAAATAATGAATGAAACAGATTGGCATGCCATTCTTCCCGATGACAAGGATGTTAATGAATTATGTGAAATATTTACTGTAACTTTTCTGAACATTGCAAGGGAGTGCATACCTACTAAACAAGTAACTATACGAAAAAAGACAAACCATGGTTCAATAGTGAGCTTAGGAGAGAATTACGCATAAGAGATCGATTACGAAAAAAGGCTTTTAAATCTAAAAAACAATCTGATATTTTGAAGTACAAGCGACAGAGAAATAGGGTCAATAATATGAAAAAAGTTGCTAAAGAAAAATTAGAAAGTAATTTAGACCACATCATTCTAAATAATGTATCGAATACAAAAACTTATTGGAAAATTATGAAAATGTTAATCAAATCTAACAATGGATCAAATAACATCCCCCCACTTCAAAATATTATAAATACCGAAAAAATAGACGAAATAGCATATAAAGATGAAGAAAAATGTGAGCTTTTGAACAAGTATTTTAATTTAATCTCCAAATTAAATGAAGAAAATATCAACTTACCACAATTTGAAACTAAATCTAACAATAAAATTTGTGACATACATGTCACTACTCAAGAAATTATAGATATGATTAATATTCTTGATCCAAATAAAGCCTCGGGACCAGATGTGATTAGCCACAGGATGCTCTAGATCTGTCCAGATAAAGTTGCAATACCTCTTCAAATTATATTCAACAAGTCCCTAAGTCAATGTATATATCCAACCAGCTGGAAAATTGCAAATGTAATAGCTATTTTCAAAAAGGGGGACTCTTCTTTGCCATCTAATTACAGACCAATATCTTTAATTAGTTGCGTGGGGAAAGTTATGGAACGAGTTTTTTTTTTAAACATGTATATAATCATCTATTTAATAACAAACTAATTTATGAATACCAATCAGGTTTTTTGCCAAAACATTCAACAGTGCATCAATTAATTGAAATCTATGATTGTATCTTAAATGCACTAGAAACAAAAGAAATTTGCTGTTTTGTTTTTTGTGATTTTTCGAAGACCTTTGACAAAGTTTGGCATATTGGCTTACTACATAAAATAAAAGCATATGGCATTGAGGGAAATCTTTTAAATTGGTTCACTAGCTACCTATACCAAAGAAAACAAAAGGTTATCATTAATGAATCATCCTCTACTTTTTGCAATGTTTCAGCTGGTGTACCCCAAGGATCCGTTCTTTGTCCTTTATTGTTTATTATATATATTAACGATATTGCTGAACAGTTAACTTCTTTATGCAGACTATTTGCAGATGACACTTCGTTCAGCTACTCGGGTCATGACGAGGAACTTATACAGTCAGTTGTTAGTCGTGACCTAAGACAGCTGGATGAATGGTCAAGAAAGTGGCTTATGTCTTTCAATCCTGAAAAAACAGAAATTATGATGTTCTCAAATAATGAGATAAAAGACCCTAATTTTACTATGAATAACAAAAAAATACCAATTGTGCGATCTCATAAGCATCTAGGGGTTACATTTAGAAGTGACGCAAAATGGAACAACCATGTTGAAAACATATTAAATAGTGTTAAAAACATCTGAATATATTGCGAAAACTTAAATATCAACTTAGCCGACAAAATTTGGAAAAATTATATCTAGTATTTATTAGACCAATTTTTATACGACCGCAAATTTTGAAAAAATTTTCGTCGTATATTGCTATCACGTTGGCGTCGTCGTCGTCGTCGTCGTCGTCGTCGTCCGAATACTTTTAGTTTTCGCACTCTAACTTTAGTAAAAGTGAATAGAAATCTATGAAATTTTAACACAAGGTTTATGACCATGAAAGGAAGGCTGGTATTGATTTTGGGAGTTTTGGTCCCATTATTTTAGGAATTAGGGGCCAAAAAGGGCCCAAATAAGCATTTTCTTGGTTTTCGCACTATAACTTTAGTTTAAGTTAATAGAAATCTATGAAATTTTGACACAAGGTTTATAACCACAAAATAAAGGTTGGGATTGATTTTGGGAGTTTTATTTTCAACAGTTTAGGAATTAGGGGCCAAAAAAGGGCCCAAATAAGCATTATTCTTGGTTTTCGCACAATAACTTTAGTTAAAGTAAATAGAAATCAATGAAATTTAAACACAATGTTTATGACCACAAAAGGAAGGTTGGTATTGATTTTGGGAGTTTCGGTCCCAACAGTTTAGGAATTAGGGGCCAAAAAGGGACCCAAATAAGCATTTTTCTTGGTTTTCGCACCATAGCGTTAGTATAAGTGAATAGAAATCTATGAAATTTAAACACAAGGTTTATGACTATAAAAGGAAGGTTGGTATTGATTTTGGAAGTTTTGGTCCCAACAGTTAAGGAAAAAGGGGCCCAAAGGGTCCAAAATTAAACTTTGTTTGATTTCATCAAAATTGAATAATTGGGGTTCTTTAATATGCCGAATCTAACTGTGTATGTAGATTCTTAATTTTTGGTCCCTTTTTCAAATTGGTCTACATTAAGGTCCAAAGGGTCCAAAATTAAACTTAGTTTGATTTTAACAAAAATTGAAACCTTGGGGTTCTTTGATATGCTGAATCTAAAAATGTACTTAGATTTTTGATTATTGGCCCAGTTTTCAAGTTGGCCTAAATCGAGGTCCAAAATTAAACATTGTTTGATTTCATCAAAAATTGAATAATTGGGGTTCTTTGATATGCCAAATCTAACTGTGTATGTAGATTCTTAATTTTTGGTCCAGTTTTAAAATTGGTCTAAATTAAAGTTCAAAGGGTCCAAAATTAAACTAAGTTTGATTTTAACAAAAAATAAATTCTTGGGCCTCTTTGATATGCTGAATCTAAAGATGTACTTAGATTTTTGATTATGGGCCCAGTTTTCAAGTTGGTCCAAATCAGGATCTAAAATTATTATAATAAGTATTGTGCAATAGCAAGTCTTTTCAATTGCACAGTATTGTGCAATGGCAAGAAATATCTAATTTCACAATATTGTGAAATAGCAATTTTTTTTTTAATTAAGAGTTATCTTTGTTTGTCCAGTATAGTAAGCAAGAAATATCTGCAAGAATTTTTTTTAATTGGAGTTATCTTTCTTTGTCCAGAATCAACTTAAATCTTTGTTATATACAATATACAATGTATATTCACTTTTTACTACCAACTGATAAATTTAAATAATCTTTACCATTCAGTGATAACAAGCAGTTTTTTTACATCAGGTATTTAAATGAGTAGTAATTGTTGCAAACTCCATTAGAATATTTTAATTGAAATTAGTTTTGGAATAAGGGAAAGGGGGATGTGAATAAAAAATTGGGTTAAAATTTTCTCATTTGAAATTTCATAAATAAAAAGAAAATTTCTTCAAACATTTTTTTGAGAGGATTAATATTCAACAGCATAGTGAATTGCTCTAAGAGAAAACAAAAATTTTAAGTTCATTTGAATACATTCATTCTGTGTCAGAAACCTATGCTGTGTCAACTATTTAATAACAATCCAAATTTAGAGCGGAATCCAGCTTGAATGTTGTGTCCATACTTGCCCCAACCGTTCAGGGTTCAACCTCTGCGGTCGTATAAAGCTACGCCCTGCGGAGCATCTGGTTGAATATGCAACTGAAGTATGGGACAATTGCGAAAAAGGTTATTCAATTAAATTAGAACAGCTACAACTTGAAGCTGCACGAATTGTAACAGGCTTGCCTGTTTACACACACTCTGAGACTGTCTTAAAAGAGGTTGGTTGGGAAACTTTAGAGGAACGAAGAAAGAGAAGAAAACTACAATTATTTTATAAAATTCAGAATAATAATGCCCCTGAATATTTATGTAACCTTGTGCCCCCTAAAATTCAAAGTACAACACAATATCCCTTGCGAAATGGACAAGATATCATTTTACCATTTTGCAGGCTGACTCTGACTTCCCAATCCTTTATCCCATCAACAATTAAACTTTGGAATAATTTGAACATATCAGTTCGAAATGTAGACTCGTTATCAAAATTCAAACTAGAATTAAAAAACTACGAAATTCGAAATGAGAATCAATCTATTTTAAAACATTATTTATATGGTCCAAGAAAATTGAACATAATATTAACCCAATTTAGATGTTCGGCATCGTTCTTGAATTGTGACTTGTTTAGAGCTAACATTATATCTGATCCAACATGTAAATGTGGTTTGGATATTGAGGACATGTACCATTTTTTCTTCGATTGTCCTTTCTATTTAAATGAAAGGGCTATTCTGTTTAATGGTCTCAGCTGGCTTCCCGAAGGCTGCGATTTGGACTTAACTCTACTGGTTTTTGGAAAAGAAACTCTTTCCTATGATCAAAATGTGCAAATTCTTAAACAAGTATTCAATTTTATAAAGAGATCAAAAAGATTCCTCGTAGTATAGTATCAACATAGGTAAAACGCACATCATCATCTTTATCATCATCAACTTACAATCTCTGTTGTTCTTTCCTCATTCCCTTTACTTTTTTCAGTATAGATAAGTAATATGTATGTTGTTTATATTATATGATGCATGCTCATGTTCAATTTGTATTGTTATATATATTGTATTGTGGAGAAGACTTTATAAGTATGTTTTACTTGTGTCTGATCCTTTTTCGCTTTGAGCAAATAAAATATGTTTAAACTTAAATATCTTTAGTTAGTAAAATATAATACACAATTTTTGCTAGTGACCTAAAACGATATGTATGGGGTCAGTACATCCCTATGGAGTGAAAGCGAAGCTCGTTCGCTATCGCCTTTTATGGATATACTGACCCCAGGCCCGTATATACCATATTAGGTCACTAGCACACTATGTAATGGATGTATCTTACCGACTATCTTTATTTGTTGAATTAAAACTACACAAGCAAATTTCACTCACATCAATTTCACGTGAATTTAAGTTCATGTGAATCTCACGTGAAATTTACATCAATTTCACCTCTGACGAGCTTATACGTGAAACTCACATGAAATCAGTTTTTGTGAGTTTCACGCGAATCTTATTGGAAACTCGTGTGAATTTCACCTGAAAATCATGTAATTTGTTTTCATGTGATTTAATTCACATGATTGTTTTAAGATATAGTATGTCAAATAACATCTAAATTTCCAAATTGAATTAAAATCATGAAAAATATCATTTTGTTTTGGTAAATTTCAGGTGAAATTTATGTGAAACAATTCACGTAAGATTCGTGTGAATCTCAATTTACGTGAAATTCACATGAAAAATTTCACGTTGGTTTCATGTATAAGCTCGTTTGAGGTGAATCTCACATGACATTTTTCATGTGAATTCACGTGAGATTCATGAGAAATTCATGTGAGCTAATTTTGCCTGTGTATAAATATCTCATTTGCCATTGTACCACATCTTCTTTTTTATATTGAATTGTGAAAGTGTTCAATTTAAAGAAACTAATTTCATTGGTCTGCTCGAAAAAATGATATCAACAATAACAGTTTAATATCAACAACCTTAATATAACAATAATAAACAGAACTTTCAATACATTTTAATCAACAAATCGTGCCAAAGTCGTAATGTTTCTACAAAATTGGAATTTTAGGAATCTAGATTTTGTAACGTTTGAAAAATAATAACATTATCCCCTAGGATTCATGTTGATTTCAATTAAAACTTTTTAAACGACCGCGTGCAACAAAACTTTTAGGATAAACAGTTTATTGCAACTTAAACATTTAACTTGAAAAGACAATGTTTAATCCTTCATATATGCGACTCATCACGTTTTTGATGAACATTGATCTACATTTAGATAATCATACCGCATCGCTTATACGTATATTGAATTTATTTTTCTCTTCTTTATTCAGTCGTTAATGGTGTTTGTAATTCATAACAGTTGTTCTATTTATAGATTATTGTAACAACACCAGTGTTAAGCTACTCTGAGTTTGAATGTCCATCCCGAACTGAATGGAAATTGAGAGCTGCCAGTCAATGTAACATTTCTGAGGGTTATCACTGTTTATTTGATGAAAATACTGATGAGTTTGAAGAATTTTGTGACACGAGATCGTATAATGATCCAGCAGGTTTGTTACCTGTGTTTTGATTACAGAAATTGAAATATTATCAGTCACTCTTTATATATGTTAATTTATTGTATATTAACTAGATACTTTACGATGTTCGCAACGTGTTAATACACTTCTACGAAAACAATCATCGACACGAAATAACCTGTGTGTGTTTTTTCTTGGAAGAAAACTAGTACAATTTCATCCATATTTTTTTATTCGAATATACCTATTGCGAATACGTAATTTAAGGTTATGTAGATTTTTTAAAACCTGTCTATATGCGAATTAAACATCGAACGAACAATGCAGGAGGTGGTCACATATGATAATTTACGGTATTTATTAGATAATATTCCGTACACAGATATATAAATTGCACACACAATATCTGTATCAAATACATTTTGAAGCATCACATATTTTCTGTTAAACCGGTAGCGTCTTTGCCTTCATTGAGAGACTTCGGGTCGAACAAAACTTTAAAGTCAGTCAGACCAAAGTCTTATGAACAGAAGGAGTACGTGTGTAATTTTGATCAGAAAAAATGTTTTTTTTTATCTTAGGATTCAAAGCAACAAAAATGATACTTGATTACCCTTCTTCCCTTTGTTTACAAATCCTTAAGTTAAGCTATACTCGATCTCTCAATATAGCAAACACGCTTTTATGTTTTGTAAGCATGAGGTGTTATATATGGCCTTTATAACTGCAAAATTTGGCAACGAATATTAATTTAAGTGATGAACCAGTTTATATAGTCTGGAAACTTACAATGTAAAAGTTAATGTGTGATTTCACTATCATGTTATTTCTACATTGTCTATAAAATCAAGGAACTTTAATGTAAGGGTTCGCATCTAATAACAAATAATGTGTTGTTCGAATCACGTCTTCTTTGCAGTGCTCGAATGACGTTAACCTCATATAAAGGGATAAACATGTTATCAAATTAAGAAAATTAAACCATAAACAATGATATTAGTTATATAGTATTATATTTTTTTATGACAGGACACAAACTAGTTATTGTTGGCGATCTTGATCGAAGAGATTGCGAAGGTATCAGATATCAGCCATTTTCCTTTTCTACGAATGGAATGTCAGCATGTATCTTTGAAAAGACATATTGTAAAGAAGAAGGACAAGTTATCCATACTGAGGGAACAGCTGATTCTGACAGACAGTGTCGCTGTGACTACACAAGGAGTTATGCCTTTATTATAAAGCCAGAACAAAGTTGTTACTGTGTACCTTCAAAGGAAGACTGTTCGTGTTACAAAAAACCATGTCCTCTTGGTTTTATCATGACGCCTGGTAAATATCATCGGTCATTTGTGTCTTTTAAGAATGCTTTAATGCTAATAGAACCCTGATTGAGTAGTCTTGATAGTTATCAATTTTCCAGAATATATCATTATTTTTAAATAAAAAAAGAGCATTCAATTTGAACCATATATTCAATACCTCCTATCAATGAACATTTCAATAATTTTTTCGATGAAATATATTTCATGGTGATTGTTGTGGTAACAGTGTAATGTATATGATTGCAACGATAACCTTATAATCAACTATTAATTTATTACATTTATTTTGCAGAGTAAACGAATCTAGTACCTATGAGGGTCTGGAGGGAGGGTCTGTTATTCTGTAAATATTTAATTTTCACCCCTTTTTTCTCTAATCTTTAAAAAAAAAATAACCCCTTTATTCTCTTATCTTCACAAAATTAGACCAGGCATTTCTCTAATCTTCATTTTATTTGCCCGTTATTCTCTAATCTTTATTTTTTCAGGGCATTATTCTTTAATCATTTGCCCCATCTAAACCCTCATTCATTAAAATATCATTGAGTTAGCTTTCTTTGTCAATAATTGTAGTTGAACCCAATTATTGACAAAGGTGATAGCTCCATTTTCTAGTATTCATTGTCTTCCAATGATTAATAACATGCAATCACTATTACTTCTCACTTCAAAATGAATGCAATTGTTGCCCTTAAGTGTTCTGTGGCTTTCTTGTTTTGCCTTTAATATGAGCTGCGTGGTCACTGAATAAAATTCTGGATTTCTATTTTGTTCATGGAATGTATCGTTTTCACTTTTTCTCATGCTCAAACTGGTATTTGTTATGCACTTGCCAATAAATACCTTGTGAAACTTTTATGAATAGTGTTCATCTTGTGAATACGCATGTTGATTAGATTGAAAAAAGTTAAATATGAGTAATAAATGTACATTTAAATAATATAAAGGTGTTCAAGTATAAATTAGGTGGTTCCACGTGTACTGTTCATGAATTTTGCTTCTTTATGAACATATAAGTTGCTTTATTATTCGTTTTTAGTTTTTCAACTTTAGTTTGCCTTATTAAATTGTTATACAACTTACATACAATGCTGTTTACCACAAAATACAGATCAAGTTCGAGATTAGGTGGCGTCACTTTTAAAATTATTACATTGACTCATGCATATTTACAAGCGATGGCCCATATATCATTCTGCATTAATTTTATATATATCTTTCAGATTACGAATGTATAAGCAAAACAGTGTGGACAGGAACGTTTACTTGTGCTTTAATACACTACAATGGGTGAGTTACAACCAACATTATGCATGTCACTATATTGTTTGCACATTTATGTTTACTTAATTAACATAATGTTAGGAAGTGTGGGAGTCTCTGCAATCATGGATTGTAAAAAAGAAGAACACCAAAGGTCTAAATTTTATATGTTTATTGTCAATTCAAATAACGATTCTTTCTTTTTGTATAATCTACCCAATATGTTTCGTTTTGACAACCTCTAGCATGTGTTATCAATTATACAAAAAGATATTAAAAAGAAGATATGGTATGATCGCCAACGAGACAACTATCCACAAAAGACCAAAATGACACAAACATTAACAACTATAGGTTATCGTACGGCCTTCAACAATGAGCAAAGCCCATACTGCATAGTCAGCTATAAAAGGCCCCGATAAGACAATGTAAACCAATTCAAACGAGAAAACTAACATAAAAAAGAGCCCTGTAATCGACAAAAAAATGTACTAGAAATCAAAGACGAAGTTCGTAATATATATGTTTATATTTACAAAAAATGTATATATATATATAACATATTTAACTTTGAACAGTGCCATATCGAAAATAGTATGGATGAGAAAGAATTATTTATTTAACAAACAAGTCTAGACTTATAGAATATATTCATTTTACCAAAAGTAATATATTTGATAAGTTTTAAAGACAATACATATAATGTTATATAAGTTATTATCATGGTTATAGTGAGCATCCTATTTGGCAATATGTAATGCTTATATAGCATGCTATTAATTAGCTTTGATGCAAGCTTATATCATTATATTAACTGACACAACTTAACAATCTACGAGCAAAATATTAATTAATATTTTTAACAGTCATGTGGAGAGGTGTCTCATTGTTAAACAAACCACATCTATTTCGTTTTACAAAAAAAGAAGATTTACACTGGTTTTATGGATCCCTTATATGACCGAAAAACGTCATTTTTCATAGCAGTCCTGGTTTATACTTTTTTTTAATTGCAAATGTCGTTTCTCATAGCAGTCCTAGTTAATACTTTTTTTTAATTGCAAATGTTTAAACTTACATTTAGAATCGTAGTATTTGGAAATATCACACAATCTCATTTTGAATGTCAAACTCAATTTAGTTCTACCTTTTACATAGCTAGTCTCCTGTTATTCTACTGAATATGTTTTTTTTAAGAATGCAATCGTCAGTTATTAAATATTTACACTAATATTGAATCATTTTACAACACCTCTGTACATAAAACCCTACCTAGTTGCAAATGACCATGTGATTTGATGTTTATCCGAATGTGGTAACTTTCAAACGTTTGGAAACCTTTTGTATAATTTCACGTTCTGAGAAATTCTTGCATTTCACCACTATTGGTTGTAGTTTAACTGCATCTTTTGTTCCACCTGTACGTCTTAAACGGTAAGCATTTTTATTCTATGTTGTTGTGTATGAATTTCCAATAAATATACTATATAAGTTCACACGTTGTTACTTTCATATTACTTTAATACCGAATTTGTTGTTTCAAATGTTTCATCAGCTTATGAAGTGTTCTATGCATTGCTATGTGCTCGAAATGCACGTTTGGAAAAATAATTCATCTCGTTCTAGGACACAAATTATTTCTTTACAACATACGACTTCTATATCAATGATTTTAAATTTCGAATAAAAAGTGCATTCCGTTTTGCTGTCGAGTCAAGTTTTGAAGGTTTTGTTTTCAAAACGTACGGTATATTGTTCAAACATTCAAATTGAGACGAGTCGGATCGGATGATTAGCTAGGTGATTGTGAATATTGTTCGAGATTGAAGCAGTATACATGTACCTGTGTATTGATTCCCTAGATCTTTAAATCAATATTTGATCTGATTTGTAAATAGATGAAAGCTTACATTCCTTATATTCAATTGAACATAAGTGCCGACTGTAAATAAATTTACTCACTGACTGACTAACTTACTTACTAATTCATATTTACAATGTTTGCAATGGTGGGTGAAAATAACTAATCTTAAGAAGAACATCCCGATGAATGATATTCGTTGTCAGTTACAGAGCGTGTGTGTGTGTTATATTTTACATCCCAACATTACTTTCCTGATTTACCCAAGTTAAAAAGCACAATTTACCAGTTTGTATTTCATATATTACGCCAAATGTATTCTCTTGTAAATTCTGACTTTCATTTGTACTCGCCAGTTTCCAATTAGACTGCGATCTTTGAACAATATTCTTTTTGCTATCACATTGTATAGAGTGTTTAATTCTGTAATCTGGTTTTGTCATTCAATGTTAAAAAATATATATATCATGATATAAACCTTATGAACTCAAATTCAACCAGTGTTCAAACAAACAAAACTTGATAGCTATGCAAAACACTTTGTTTTTTTTTATAATATTTTTTCCATATTTTCGGGAATCAAACTATAAATGCGGCTTTACTTTTAATAAAAAAAAAAAACATCTACATACGTGTTTATCGAGCAGTCATCATTACTAAATATGCCTGGCATGTTTTTAAATAAGTGTTTCTTGGCAAGTTTCAAGCCATTGAAAGACATCTGTCAATTTCGAAATTGTTGTTAATATAAAAGTTTGATAATCTATTTTAACAGTGACAAAGACAGTAAACCGACTACATCATTCATTCCAAATAGCAAAGAGACAGAAAATATAGGTATCTATGTCTATCATAATTACTGCGCCAATTTATACTATTCAGTAGCATGTTCAGTTAGGACACAACACATTTTAAGTGTGAAAGCAAAACTAACTTTATTTAAAGGTAGTGCATTTTTGAATGTCAGAATCTTTGAAAAAGATCTACACTTACTGATACAAGTATACATTTTAACAAAATTCTGCAATAAAATTTAACCCATTAATTTACTGAAATCAAAGGAACAAATGATTGTAAGCATGCTAACTAAGTAGAAGTGGTAAAGACAGTAAGCGAATATAACATCAACTTTTTTTTCAGCATACAACTCGTCAAACGAATATAAAACTGTCATTACTGTGTTAGTTGTGGCTGCAATTTTGTTCGCACTAGGTAAATATATCGTATTGAATTGCATGTTTATTCTGAGTTAATACCTTACGACAGTGTATGTGCATAAACCGTCGGAATCTCAACCCCAACAAGTTTCCATATTGAAGAGATGGATAGTACCTGTTATATATGGTTTCAACGAAATGTTCGAAATTGTTATACGTAATAAACATATCGCACAAAGTCTATAAATTGCTTTCAGTTATTTTTGTTTTGCCTGTTTTTGAATATATTTAGTTGAAATAAAGATAGTATAACTTCCGCAATGTAACTGCAAAGAAAAAATAAATAACACTTTCTTAAACTCACGTTCAGCGCTGAACTGTCTGCGTCCAAATCAAAATTCACATGGCGAATTTTCGTTGGTTGCACATTTAAAATAAGATGTGAGTTTAGATGTGAAATATAACACTTCAGTTGATCTAGACTTTGTAACATTCACCTTATCAAATAAGTTGCTAGCCCATCACTCAAATTATGTGTGTATCCGACACAATGACGGTTTTTAAATCATAGAGAACCTACAATGGGTTTACTTTCAAATTCGTCGGCCTATGGCTCATATGAGTAAGTGCACTTAAATGAAAATGTTCCTATTAACGTCTTGGCAGTGATTTTGAAGACGTCGTCTTATAAGATACATTTGAAAAACACTGAACTGTTATTACCTGATTTACAAGAACTAGCTTTTTGATATGTCTTATTTGCAGCTTTCATCATGAAGCGTGCGGTTTTCCTGGACAGGTCTCTTAGTGGTAAGCTAGTTTATACAAGTAAAAGGATTATATGATTTACTAGAATACTAAAATTAGAAAATTCTAAACAAATTATAATCTTTGTTTATAGTCCAGTCAATCTAGCAATCTAGTATTTGCAACAGAAGATTTTTAAGTTTTACTCCTTAGCCTTATATCCCAAATATATACAGAAAAATGTCCAATAATATCTAACATGAGGAAGACTAAAAAAATCACCATTTAAAATTCCTAAGGAGATTTGCATTGAAAAGGGAGATAACTCTGGCAAAAAGGCAGAAATTAAAAAAAAAATTGATACAAAATAATAACTTTACCGCTTATATTCATCAAAATGTATTGATTTTTGATTTTTTAGCAGTCTTTAGAGTATAACTAAAAACTCTAAAGGTGTTTAAATATATTTTATCAAGTTATAATATAGATTTCGTAATTCATTAGTTGACCATTTATTGAATTTTTCAACATGTCAAGGTAAAGAATCTAACATTTAATAAAAATAATTAAGCGTGTAATCTTCTTTTTGTGGTTTACAGTTTCTTTAGATAGGTAAGTTGCTGTAAAAAATATAATATACAGATAGAAACAATACCAAATTTTCACATTATTTTTTTCAAAATGGTTACAAAGCTTCAAATTTGAAATTTCTTAAATGAAAAATGCACGAAAAAATTAAACTACCCATAACACTTCGGTTTTGTACATTTCATGAGCAGAATATTATATAATTGAGTCTGACAAATAATGCTCTTTTTGAGTTTTTCTCAAGTTAAGTTTTATGGGACTTTTTTCTATGTATATAAAGGGCATAATGCTATAGATTAAAACATTAAAAACTAAAACATTTTCTGTTGCAATTAGTTTAAGGTTAAATCTTAGTGTGACTGGACTATAATTGTGGAGAAAAAACGTCTTTTATTAAAACATATCCGGTGCCACATGGTTATGGAGAATTTTATTTTAGATCATTATTTTATTATTCAATTTTTAACAAATTTTAGGAAATATTGGTTATTGATTTGGGAATGTACCACAGGTGTGTGGGCGGTCGGCTGCCAAACAGTGTCCGTTCATATACTGTAAACCAACTTATTTTCGCGGATACTTTATTTCGCGTTTAGCCCTATCTAGTCAACTTCACTGCTATTTAATTTCGCGACATTCTTATTTACTAGAGGTGTTTAGAGAAGGTAAGATCCAAGTTAAACATATTCGCGACGATTTTAATTCGCGTCATTTTTCTAATCACGAAAGTAGCGAAAATAAATCGCTCGCGAAATTAAGTTGGTTTATAGTATATGAAAACGCTTGACGATTTTTTTCGTCAAATTAAGATATGTTGTTTCATATGACTAGATGAAGGACAGTTAAATTTGTACTACTTGAATGTTGTACCCTTTCAGAAATTAAAAGTTATTCTAATGTCTTATTATCTTATTGAGTCACTTTATATTGTGCAGATAAGCTGCAGATCTGTACATATTTTAGTTGGTGACAAGTGAAAGAAAAATATATTTCAAAATATTAATTATGTTTGATTATAATTTGAAAACATTATATCTCATTTTATAAGAGCGTCACTGATGAGTCTTGTGTAGACGAAACGCGCGTCTGGCGTACTAAATTAGAATCCTGGTACCTTTGATAACTAATTAGAGAAATATTGTGCTAGTGGTTAAATCAGATCTAATTTTAGATTTACATAACTGCGCCGTGTAAATAAGTTTGAGTTATTTCGCTTTGAACAGAAATAGTTAATTTTAAAAATATTTCATCAACGATTGATTTTTGGGTAACATTTTACAGTATTTCGACTACATAGTGTCAAAAACCTACGTTGTATCAAACATTTAATCACAATACGAATTCAGAACTGTTTTTACCTTAAATATTGTGCTAACTCATGTTCATTAGTTCAGGGTTCGACATCTGCATGCGGTGTGCTTCACTCTGACAGCCTTTTGTTGTAATTAAGAATAATAGTTAAAAAGACACTTCAATTTGATAGTCTCTGTATTCGGTTTTATTTGTTTAAACCGATTGCTTTAATAAGATAGAGCATGCATTTTTCTTTAAATAGATAGGCAATTTTACTTTTGTAGAAAACTGAACAGTGTCTTGATTCTTTCTCGTGTACTAGATTATGACTTTATCATTCAGAAGTAGCAATTTTACCTGACCATATCGGGAAATAGGTATTTAGTCGGATCTTAACACGTACGTGTGATTTGTTTAAACCGGTTTTCGATAAAAAATATACGAAGAAATGTCAAAATGTTTAGGACTCAATTAAATCCGTATGTCGGTAAGATTGTGCAAGCATACGATTTTTATTGCGTCTTACACTTTGAGAAGCGAATAATCTGTAAATATTCTGTAAAAACGTTAATTTTGAGCTATGAAAGTCAAGTGGCTAGAGAATTTTTCCTGAGGAAGTTTTAAAAAAGTGCAAAAAAATATTTTTACAGTGGGTTAGCTTTCATTAGTCTTCACTATCTATAGATTAACAACTTTTGGTTATATTTATAATTCAGAATCATCATTGAAAGTGGAGCGCGTTTGCGCTGTTAATTAATTATATGGATGTGCCATTTGTATTATGAGTGACATTCCGTGGTATTATGTGCCAATTCGAAAAAGTTATACGAGAATTGTCTCCCCTTAACAGGTTCATTTTTTTTATAATTACGTTTAGGTTTCTGATATAATTTTGAATAATTACTAAATGAATCAATGCAATATATTTCAGTTTTTGTTATTGATGTATCAAAACAATTGATGTACGAATATAATTTCATAAATTTGAAACGTTTAAAATTTTTACATACCAATATAAAGAACTTTTTATCATTTTTGAAATAGACTATGAATTAAAATTGCAAGTAATGACTTCCCTTCATGACAGATTGATTGGGAAATGAGCCAGAGTTATCTATTTGTAATCACAGAGAGGGACTAGCAAGCAAATTTTGATTGCAGCTAATTCATAGTTTTAACAATGTTCCACTATAAACGAATGTTATTTTATACAAATATAAGGACTTAGTTAGCTAAATCTACAAATTTTATTTGAAATTATAAATTTTTATTGCAATAGATTAATATGCTATCAGAAGGTCATAACTAGTCTCTCAAGGTAAAAGCTTTTATTTTGTTTAGAAATCAATGGCAATTTTAGTAAACAGAGGTTCTCATATCAAAGCAAAATGATTGATGTATCTGCAAGGTTTGTATGGAAATGATTTACACAGACAAAACCACTGACATTTATTCTGACGACTTAAAAAGAACTATGTAGTGGTTAGATACAGTAGCACACATTTATAAATACTATGTATTCTCTTGAAGTTTCACATTACCTTTTCAATTTTAGGCAGCATAAATGGACATATACAATATGAAATTATTATGCGAGAAAACTTAGAATTAAAGAATAGGCTTGATAATCCAATTCCAGAAAACATCAAAGGTAAGGCATACTATACAAAATAGATTTTGCTTATCTCAAATTGTACAAGTTGGCCTGAATAAATATACTACAATCAATTTGCAGCTGTTGTCGTCTGTAATGCGGTTGCACAAGATAAAACAATTCTATTTTCCCACCAAACCTTCTCTTCAAAAATTTGCTACTTTGTGAATATTTAATAACTGGTAAATTGAACTCCATAGTATTCACAATGAATCAGTACCAAAAAATAATTATGCACAGTCGGTAACTAAATATTCAACCTTGAAAGCCCATTGTGGTGCTGTTTCTCAAGGTAAACACATCCCCAATTTTCACACAAAACCTTCCCTTGAAAGAAAGTTAGTACCTTGTGAAACTTAATAACTCCATAGTATTTTACACTGCAACAGTACATTACAAAGATTCACTAGTATGCTGCGTCAGGTACTTAAAATGCCTAGCTTAAAAGACCTCTGTAATGAGGTATCTTGTAAACATCGCTATTTTTACACAAAACCTTCTCTTAAATTTAAGTATTTTGTAAAATTTTAACTCCTGAATATTTACACTGAATCAATACAAGACAAATAGTTATACTCAGTGATTTGATAAAAATAACAACTTGTCCAATATTTCTGCATGTATATGTAGCTTCTTGTGTACACATTTAATTTGAGTTCCTAACTTTGAGGCGCATTAGTGAATGACCCATAATTATTGAAAACCATAGCTTTGATTTTACCAAATATTGTTGTGATCTATGACTTTCAGTTTAACTTGTGTATTTTTGTCCATGTCAATAATTAAATCAGGATGTTTAAGCATTTTAAGACAATGACTCACATAACGCTAAACGTTATCAATTTTGAATACAATGTGTAAGCATAACATATTTCTGCCAGTATTCCTTCATAGGCTGGCATATATATTAGGAATCTCATGAGAACTTCAAAATTACAATGTTAAGACCTATTAAGGTATTCAGAAAAGTTGTCTGTTAAATTAAAGTACATTTTAGTTGAAAAGTAATATCATGTGATTGAAGTTTTTTGAAAACAATTTAAAAACAAAACATTGTACCTACTTGAACTGTAGTGAGCATCATCATTATAAGTAAAAATCACAATGAAGTGTCAAATTTTGAAAAACTGTTCGATTAAAAAACAGTTGTACACTACAAAACTGGTAACAATAGTTAACAAAGGTACCAGGATTATTATGTAGTGCGCCAGATGCGCGTTTCGTCTACACAGGATTCAACAGTGACTCTCATAACAACAAGTCACTTTTTTTTAAATAGATATAGGAAGATGTGGTGTGAGTGCCAATGAGACAACTCTCAATCCAAATAACAATTTAAAAAGTAAACCATTATAGGTTAAAGTATGGCCTTCAACACGGAGCTTTGGCTCACACCGAATAACAAGCTATAAAGGGCCCAAAAATTACTAGTGTAAAAGCATTCAAACGGGAAAACCAACGGTCTAATCTATATAAACAAAACGAGAAACGAGAAACACATATATATTACATAAACAAACGACAACTACTGTACATAAGATTCCTGACTTAGGACAGGTGCAAACATCTGCAGCGGGATTAAACGTTTTAATGGATCCAAACCTTCTCCCTTTTTCTGAAACAATAGCATAACATCACAACATAGAAAAACATACGATAAAATATCCATTGGCAGATTTAACTCAATCAAAAAACGTATTATTACACAATGAACGAATAAATTCGATCTGCGATATCTGAATACAAATGCACAGTTAATTAAATATTAGAGACAAACATTATTGACCGAAAATCTAACAACCAAATTCAAACAAAGCCATGACAGGACATCACTGAGAAATATTTAACCCTTCGATATAAATAGATGGATCATGAATATTTTAACTAAGATACTGTTAGACTTCCTTAAATAAGATTTGAAAAAAATGAAAGAGATAAATTGAAACTTTCGATTGTAATTCATCAAACTACGAGATCAAGTTACAAGAAATTTCACCAAAATCTGTGACATAGTTAATCAGGTTGACTTTTTGTGTCAGTATAATTCTGAAAAAAAATTTGAATAATTGCTTAAATGATTATAATTTTTTGTAGAACTACAGAATTATGAAAAGAAGCAGTGGCAAGAACGTTTGCATCGATTTGTTGAAACCGAGGCATCCAAAGCGATATTGGAAAGCATGAAGAAGGATCAGTGTATCCTTGTTACAGGACCACAAGGAAGTGGGAAGTCATCTCTGGCATTTCACGTAGCATTAACTCTGGAGGAAACTGAGGAGTGCGAACTATTGATTGTTACAAACCCAGACGACATAGTCAAATATGCATCTAAAGATAAGAAACAGATATTTGTAATTGATGATATATTCGGAAAGTATAGTGTTCATGATTATGATACTATGTGGTGGAGTAAACAAGGTAATTTGGTTCTTAAGCTTTTAGATAGAAATAAGGATTTTAAGATACTAGCAACTTGTAGGTCTTATATGTATAATTCCGTTGACATTGTAACAGTGAAGTCAGCTTTTGTTCATCTCAACCTTCTCGGAGAAGACTTACAGCTGACTGAAGACAATCGTCGAAAAATAGGAAAATCATATTTAAATGCAGAGATAATAGACCAATTAGGCAATGAAGTCATTATGAAGTTTAGATTCTTTCCTACACTGTGCGCGAAATATTCACCCGATACAAAAGAAAATGCAGTAGAATATTTTTCAACACCGTATAGTTATGTCGCTGAAGAGATCGAACAGTGCAATAAAACGAAAGATTTGCATTATTTTTCATTAGCACTAATGGTGATTTCGAACAATAATGTAAAAAAAGAAAAACTTATCCAGGATAACAATAATCAGAATCAAGATAGACATTTTAATGAACTTATCCATGGTTTGGCAAATGAAATAGGTTATACCCAAGTACCATCAAAACAGCTAATACTCTTTTGTCTAAATGCCTTAGTTGGATCTTATTGCATGGAAACGGAAGATGGGTTTTCCTTTATAAACGAAACTTTGGTGTATATAATTGCACATGTCATGAGTCAACGTATCCTACGAAGTTTACTGAAATATAGTAAGACGTCGTTTCTAAAGGATAGAGTTCAGTTTTTGTCTCTGAAAGGACATCCTCCAAAGTTGACAATTATGATTCCACTAGTATTAGAAAAAGCATACTTTGACCGAATCCTAATCGATATAAAACAAGGGATATTCTGGGATGTAATAACGGATACGCAGAATGCCTTTCCACAATTCAGAGAAGCGTTTATTTCGTATATTAAAACAATGTTAAAACGGAATGACTTAAAGAACTCTGATGATGGTTCAACAGTTGTGCATGCTGTATCTTTAGAAGGTTATGACGACTATCTTACATATTTCTTACACTTTGACAAATCATTGGTTAACAAAGAAAATAGATCTGGTCAAATTCCGTTGCATCTGGCTTGTCTCAAGGGACATAGTCATACAGCAGAGTTATTACTAAAGAAAGGAGCATTTATTGACAAAACGGATAAAAATGAAAATACACCTTTAGATTTGGCATGCGCTGGTGGTCATACAGATACAGTAGCGGTTCTTTTGTCAAAGAGTGCTACAATAAAACAACGAATAAAAGATCTAAAAACGGCATTACACGTTGTTTGTAGTAATGGAAATATACGCATAGCTGAAAAATTATTGCATGGAAATGCAAAGGTTAATATAACGGATACATTTGGACACACTCCTTTACATTTAGCTTCGATGAAAGGATGTGTTGAAATTGTTGAACTGTTGATTAAAAATAATGCTGATATCAATCTTGCTGACAACAAAGGAAGAACTGCAATATATTTAGCTTGTGAGCATAAATATTGTAGAATTGCTGAGCTCCTGTTAAATAGCAGTGCTGACACCTGTAAAGAAAGTTTAGACGGAAAACGTCCAATACATAGCAGTTGTAGTGGTGGATGTCTTGAAATTGTTCAGCTGTTACTTTCAAACAATGTTGACATAAATCAACGTGATAGAACAGAATCTACCCCACTCCACTGGGCTTGTAAAGGCGGTCATGATCTCATAGTTAAAGTGTTATTGGAGAAAAATGCAGATGTTAATCTCAACAACAGAAGTAGAGAAACACCACTTCATATTGCTTGTAATAATGGTAATGCCAATATGATCATTAGGATGTTGTTAGAACACAATGCAATTGTAAATTGCAAAAACCTATATAAGAAAACACCACTACATTTGGCATGTGAACGTGGTCTACAAGGCGTTGTTTCCCTTCTTCTGAAAAACAATGCAAATGCTAATGCCATAGATAAAGAATCATGCACTCCACTCCATCTTGCATGTTTCGGTGGACATGAAAAGGTTGTTGAAGAATTGTGTGCGCACAATGTCTCAATTGATAAAACAAATAAATATGGTATGACACCTCTCCATATTTGCTGTGAACAAGGCTATTCGCACTTGATAGAGATTCTGTTACAAAACGGAGCTGACATAAATAAAATAGAGAATGAAGGCTTAACTCCGCTATATATTGCCTGTCGCGATAAAAAGATAGACATTATTAAACTGTTATTGTTATTTGCTTCCAAGGTAAACGAAACGGATAAGGATGGATTGACACCACTGTATTTAGCATGCAAAGAGAGTAACACAGAAATGGCTCAAATGTTAATAGCAGAAGGTGCAATCGTAAATCAAGCTGATAAACATGGTATAACACCATTGCATTTGACTGCTCAGGCAGGAAACACTAATCTTACGAAACTGCTGCTTGAAAGTAAGGCATCTGTAAATATGGCAGAGAAATTAGGACAGACACCTCTTTTCAAGTCTGTATCGTCTGTCCACAAGGATGTTACTGAACTATTGCTTAAAAATGGTGCATCTGTTAATGCATGTGACAATTTTGGGATGACTCCTACTGGAATTGCTTTACAAAAAAGAGACAGGGAGGCGATAAACCTGTTAGAACATTACAAAGCTTAAGTATATTTGAAGATAATATACAGTATTTAAGATTCAATGTCGTTTGTATGCATTTAAGCTGCATTATGTGAGCACTTAAGATTTGTGTTCCACCCAATAAATGCTAAAATACTTGTCATTGTTATTATCTTGCTGGCTACTATGTTATTTATAACTAATTGAACACTTTTTTAATACTTTTTATTCTGGATTACAAAAAAATATGACCTGAAAAATCTTAAATGATCGTCGAATCACCTAAAATATTTGAAGTTACACATAGGAAATAGTGCCAATTAGCAATCATTGTGCAGTTTATTATGACCTGTGATTTTGGCTAAAATGTCAAAGAACAATTGTATGAAATATTTAATTGCCGAAAATCTCTTAAGACAAGTACTTGAGATTTCCTAAATGGCAAAAGTCGTAGGCATGTTGTTTGTCATCAATACGTAGTACAACGTCAGTAGTCTATGATATAATAATTAAGTTCAACTGTTCATGCTGTTGGCCACAATTTCAAATTAGAAGACGAAATTATTTTTTTTTTGTCAAATTGGTGCAAATTATCGGTAGTCCGAGACCTTCCATTTATGCACGCGAAAAATTCGACTTAGTTTGTTGCTACGCCCGACGTATTTGAAAGAAATAAAAAATAACTTTGCAAACCTTTTCGCCAAAGTCTCCAAATAAACTATCTAAAAATATATGTTAATCATTAAAATTCATGACAGCGATGTCCATGTTGTTTCACCGCTAGCTTTATACAGAACAACGCCAACAAACAATGTGTAAATTCGAGTAACTCGTATCTGATTGACAAAAGCAACATTGTAAACACAACAACAATGGCTGCCGTGAAGACAAAATTTACAATATAGGTTCCGATTCCGGAAGCGGATAAGGGTAATTCCGGGTTTTGGCGATCAACTACAAAAAAATCCAGGCAGATGACAAAATACATCTATGCATGGTAAATGAATATAAACACTAGAATTGAAAACCAAAAGATACATATAAAAGAAAGGAAAAGCAGAAAGTATTTCAAACAGACACTAACAATTACTTTTTGACAAATTTTAATGTCAAATTCCAATATAATATGACAGCTGGAAACAGTATATCTAATAATATATATGTTCAAGGTCACAGTGTAATTTTTTTTTATCAGTGATAAATGATGAAAATGCATGTGAGATGCTTTTAAAGTATAAACAAATTAATGCAAATTGCTAATTTTAAAGGGGTATTTCAAGTTTTCTTAATTTTGATGGGTCAATTAAAGTAGCTAGAAATTTCTCACTTTATTTTCACAAAAAATGCAACTATATTATATAATACTTGAATGTAAGCAAATCATATAATATATATAAGTGGCGTCTTGTAGGCTACTCTACCCCCTCCCGTTTAATAACTTAGAAACGGTCGAGATCCACACCCCTAAGGCTAAACCATATATTCGAGTACAGGACAATATAATTAATCAAATAAAGTAAAGGGGGATTCTTTGAGACACACCCCCCTGTTTGAGAACTTGAAAACGGTCGAGATTCCAACCCTTTAACCATGTATAATCATGTTTGTTACAATATAAAGAAATCAAATGAAATATAGGGGAGTCGCTGATGGTCACCCCATCCTCCTGTTTTAGAATTTAAAAAACGGTCCAGACCCCCACCCCTAAACCATATAGTCATGTATGGAACAAAATAGTGAATCAGATGAAATATTGGGGGAGTCCCTTGGGTCACCCAACCCTCATCTGTTTAAGAATTTGAAAACCGATGAGATCCCCATCCCTTAACCTGTTTATTACATTGGTTGAATGAATTACATTAATTTCCCAGTTGAATAAAAACCGATAATTTCATATGTGAAATAAACGTGGTTATTTCACTTTCTGACGATATACAACAATAGGCGTTGTCTAGACGTCAAAAACGGCTGATCAAAACAAATTGTGAATGCGTAGATTAAAAAGATATAGTTCCTTTCATGTTTTACATGTATTTCTTTAAAAAAAAGGCAATTGCAAATTTAATAAAGAGAATTACTAACTAAGGAATTAAGATATCGACAAATATTCAACTCGTGACCGAACAACACAGATAATAAACTGTGAATTAATGTGTTGTTCGGTCACTCGTTGAATATTTTTCTCTATTTGAATTCTTAGATTAGTTATTCTATAAATATTCATGTATGGGACAATATAACAATTCAAATCAAATATAGGGGGAGTCCCTGAGGTCACCGTACACCCTCCTGTTTGAGAACTTAGAAATGGTTAAGATCCTTACCCCTAAACCATATATACTCATGTATGGGACAATATAACAAATAAAATGAAATACAGGGGAAGTCTATAGGGGAAGTCCCTGTGGTAACCCCACCTCTCCTGTTTGAGAACTTGGAAACGGTTGAGATCCCCAGACCGAAACAAAATATTTTAATCTATAAAAAAATTTAAAGATGACTATCTGGATTTAGTCTTAACTGAAGATTTGAGTTTTTTTTTTTACCTTTTTATTCAATCCGTAGGAATGACGGCAATATATCAAACTACCAATCAACTTGGCATTCTGTAAGATCAATATGTATATGAATTAGCTGTAGAGTTATATAAAAATTCATGTTGATTTAAAAAAAGTTATAAAAACATTTAAAGATGACTATCTAGATTCTGCCTAAACTTAAAAATTATAGCTTTTTTTTTTTACCTTTTTATAAAATTCATAAAAATGACAGCAATACACCAAAGTACCAAACAAATTTGCTTTTGTGTAAGATCAATATATAGTTGAGATTGCTGTTGAGTTTTATGAAAATCCAAGTTGATTTGAAAAAGTTTTAAAAAAAATTAAAGATGACTGTCTGAATTTAGCCTAACATGAAAATTTGAGTTTTTTTTTCTTACCTTACCTATCAATCAAATTCATAAATTTAACAGCAATACACCAAACTATTAAACAACTTGGTATACTATAAGGTCAAAATAATTTAAAAGATAGTCCGAGCAGAAAATTCTAGCTTTTGTATTCCTTAAAATTAACAGAAATGAAACAACCTACCAGTTTGTTGAGACTTGTTTTGAGTGCCTGCAAAAGAAATTTCCTACACACCGATAAAATTGATAGCAAAATTTTCCCTATATGATATGTTCTGGCCCGTGCCCTTTATATTTTTTGGCAGTTAAGCTGCCTTTTGCGAGCACTCTGGATTTGTGTGCTTCCCAATAAATGCTCAAATACGTGCCATTGTTATCATCTAGCTGAATATAATGTTATTTACAACTGATTGGACTGGTTTTTTTCATACTTGTCATTCTGAATTATAAAAAATATAACCAGAAAAACCTTAAATTTCCCAAAAGTTTTGAAGTTGCACATGGGAAGTAGAGCACATTAGGAATCCTTATGAAGTTTATTATCCCCTGAGCTTTCGGCTAAGATGTCAAAGAACAAATGTGCGAAATATTTAATCGCCGAAAATCTCTAAAGACAAGTAGTTCAGATTTCCCATATTGCAAAAGTCGTAGGAATATTGTTTGTCGACAGTACGTAGTCAACTACGTCAGTAGTCTATTGAAATAAGTTCAACTGATCACGCTGTTGGCGGCAAATTGGAATTAGAAGACGAAATTTTCGTATAATTACATCTTTTCAATTTGGACGCAGGGGTTCAGATTAGCGGTGGTCCGAGGCCTGCGACCTTCCACTTTTGCAGTCGGACTTTCTACTTGGTTACTAGCTACGCCCGACATGCCCGACGGACCTTGAAAGAAAATAAAAAATAACTTTGCAAACAGTTTTAAGTTTCCTAATAAACGATCTCAAACTTTTTTTTGATCATTACTATTCATGACAGCGATGTTCAATTCATTCAACCGCTAGCTTTTTACAGAAAATCGCCGACAAATAATGTGTAAATCCGAGTAAAATCGTATCTCACTATCTGTCAAAAACAACATTGAAAACAAAATGGCTGGGGCGAGAAGACAATTACAATATCGGATCTGATTCCGGAATCGGATAAGGGTAATCCCGGGTTTGGCGGTCAACTAAAAAAATCAGATAGGTGACAAAATTCATCATGAATGGTAAATAGATATAAACACTAGAACTGGAAACCAAAAGATATATGTAAAAGAAAGAAAAAGCAGAAAATATTTTGTACACAATTTTTTATGTCAAAATCCAATACAATGTGACAGCTGGGAACAGTCAATTATCTAACAATATATGTGTTCCTAGTAACAGCATAAAATTTCTTTATCAGTGATAAATGTAGGTAAAACTAATGCATGATAGTTGCTTTTAAAGTAAAACATATTACTGCAATTTCATGGGGTATTTTTCTCTTCTCAATTTTGATGGGTAGTTAAAAAAAAAGTTATATAAAAAAAAGATGTGGTATGATTGCCAGTGGCGGATCAAGAACTTTTCTTAAGGGGGCCCGCTGACTGACCTAAGAGGGGGGGGGGGGGGTTTCCAGTAAATGCTTCAATGATTCCCTATATAATCAACCAAATTTTTCCCCACGAAAATACTAACGGCCTTTATATTTATATAAAAAGATTACGAAAAACAAACACATAAACAAACGACAACCACTGAAATAGGCTCCGGATTTGGGACAGGCACAAATAGTGAAACTATATTATATGATACCTGAATGTAAGCAAATCATATGATATATAGGTGGAGTAACTTTGAAACGGATGAGATCCCCACCCCTCGACCATATACATTCATGTATAAGACTAAATAACTAATCAAATGAAATATAGGGGAAGTCTCTAGAGTCATCCCACCCCCTCATGTTTTAGAACTTGGAAACAGTCGAGATCCCTACCCCTTAACCATGTTTATTCATGTATGGGACAATATATAATATATATAATTAAATGAAATAAAGGGGGAATCTCTGGGGTCACCCCACTCCTCCTGTTTGAGAACTTGGTAACGGTCGAGATCCCCACCCCTAAACCATATATCTTCATGTAGGGGACAATATAACAAATCAAATGAAATGTGTCGGGGGAGTCCCTGAGGATCACCCCACCCCTTCTATTTGAGAACTTAGAAACGGTCGAGATCCCCACCCCTAAACCATATATATTCATGTATGGGACAATATAACAAATCATATGAAATATAGGTGGAGTTCGTGAGGCCACTCTTCACCTTCCGGTTTGAGAATTTGAAAACGGTTGAGATCCTGAATCTTAAACCATATATATTCTAGTATGGGACAATATTACAAAGCAAAGGAATAATAAAGGGGTCCCTATGGTCACTGTACACCCTCCTGTTTAAGAACTAGGAAACATTCGAGATCCTCAACCCTAAACCACATTTATTCATGTATGGGACAATATAACTTATCAAATTAAATATAGAGGAATTCCCTGGGGGTCATTCCACCCCTCCTGTTTGAGAACTTAGTAACGGTCAAGATCCCCACCCCTGAACCATATATATTCATGTATGGGACAATATAACAAATCATATGAAATATAGGTGGAGTTCGTGGGGCCACTCTACCCCTTCCTGTTTGAGAATTTATAACGGTTGAGATCCACAATCTTAAACCATATATATTTATATGGGACAATATTACAAATCAAATGAATTATAAGGGGGTCCCTATGGTCACTGTACACCCTCCTGTTTGAGAACGTCCTTGGTTTTTGGTTAACTGCCTACAGCGCTTTCAGTGCTTTGATTAAAAAAGTTCTCGACCATCCAAATATTTCCACAAAAAAGTGCTTGCACCGGCCCATCCATCTGATAAATATTGAACAGTCCCTTATCAGAAACAAACAAAAATCATGTTTTACTTACCATTCTGTAGTATTAACAAACACTTACAGAGAATTGTATAAATCCAAAGGTATAAATTAACAAAAATTAACAGAAACAGTAACCACGCTGTATCTCATTCATAATTTGGTATATGTTTCATAATTATATTAAAAAAACGATAACGGATTTATCTCCGTAAAGTTCACGACATAGTGTCTGCAACATCTTTTAGTACTTCGATAAGATTATATATGATATTATGTTTATTTATAAAGAAAATAGAAATGGCTATGAATAAAATAAGATAAGTCTTACTGTATATTCTCCCTGGATATCAGTTATACATGTATGCAACATGGATACTTGATGGAATGCTGTACATTAAGTAATTTGTTAAAACAGCAAACAATGCAATTAATAATTTATGAATGTTTAAAAAAAGAATAAAAAAGACATTTCTGGATTATCCTAGAACTTAAATTATTTTCACAGAAATAAAACAATGTACAATTATTTTTTTCCCCAAGCCATTCTAACGATTTTCAAGTTTTTAAACAACAAAGCAAACTTTACAAACAACTGACATTGGCAATTTTGTAATATTTCTTATTTTACACATTTTAATTGGTCTAACTGTATGCTATTTTGTAATACCAAAGATTTCCTCCCGCCAAGATCATTGGTGTCAAAAAGTATTTTTAGCCAAAAAAGTCATATACGACATTTAAGAAGACCGGCGACGATATTCTTTTTGAGACAGATTTTTTATGATTAACCAAAAAGAAGATTTTACTATGCTCTGTTCAAAAATGTAATAAAAAGTATGGGCCACCGTGCTATGATTCGTTGAAAATTGCCTAAATTTGGTTAAAATGTTAATGAAATTATGAGATAGAATTTTGAAAATAAATTGTAAGAAGATATTAGGTTTTATTATATGCTTTAAGAAAAGAAAAAGAAAAAAGGATGTCACCGAACTTGGTTTTTTATGCTACAAGTGAAAATAAAAAATTGCTCTATTAGTCCAGTATAAGCTTTTACTAAAAAAAATTATCTCCCCTTAAGTGGCTCATTTGCAAAAGTGATTCTTAAACCCCCCAAAAAAGATATTTGTTCAAATTTTCGGAATAATAAAATTAATCATCAATTTTTCTGATATAGATAAACAGTCTAACCATAAAATTGCAAATCTGTCTCTTAATTTGCAGATTTTGGCAAATAACTAGACCGAATTTTTACTGGGATTGTACAATCCAAGATGGCGGTATACCATCAATCTACCTTTAAAAATTTGTTGTAGCTAAATTTTAACAATATAGTTATTTGGAAGATTATTTAAAGAAAAAAGTTACTAAGATAACTGTACGTTTTTGTCGAAATAACCAATTAAAAAGAATTATGACGGTTATCTAAAGAATTGAGATGACCATCTTCGATTGCACAATCACAGTACAAAATCGGTCTAGTTATTTGCCTAAATCTGCACATTTGAAGAAAGATTTTCAATTTAATGGTTAGACTGTTTTTCTTTATAAAGAAAACTTGTTAATTAATTGTATTAAACAAAATATTTTAACAAATATCAATTGTTTGGGTTATAAAATCATTTTTATCAAATGAGCAATTTGAGGGGAGATAACTCTTTTAATACAAAATTTATACTGGGCTAATTGGGATTTTTTTTATTTTTACTTGTAGCAAGAAAACGAGTTGGGTGACACCATGTTTTCTTTTTAATTTCTTAAAACATATTATGAATAAAATTGAAATGGAAATGGGGAATGTGTCAAAGAGACAACAACCCGACCATATAAAAAAACAACAGCAGAAGGTCACCAACAGGTCTTCAATGTAGAGAGAAATTCCCGCACCCGGGGGCGTCCTTCAGCTGGCCCCTAAACAAATATATACTAGTTCAGTGATAATGAACGCCATACTAATTACTAATTGTACATAAGAAACTAAAATTAATAAAATACAAGACTAACAAAGGCCAGAGGCTCCTGACTTGGGACAGGCGCAAAAAATGAGGCGGGGTTAAACATGTTTATGAGATCTCACCCCCCCCCCCTATACCTCTAGCCAATTTAGAAAAGTAAATGCATAACAATACGCACATTTAAAATTCAATTCAAGAGAAGTCCGAGTCTGATGTCAGAAGACACCTGAATTCTCACAATTTAATTCAAAATTCTATCTCATAGATTTATTTTTATGCACACTTTTTTTATGAACAAACTAACCAAATTGTGGCAATTTTCAACGACTCATAGCTTGGAAAATAGCACTCTGACCAATACTTTCTATTTAATTTTTGAAAAAAAACATAGTAAAATCTTCATTTTGCAAATTGTAAGAAAGTTCTGTCTCAAAAAGTATATACTTATGATCTACCTTAAAGAGACACAATTGGTGCATATACTATAAGATTTGGCGGATGTGTACTGCAAAGAAGATGAACAATAATCATGAAAAAATAAAGAGCTGATTGAGTTTTAATTCTTCGATGGTATCACAAGCCCAATAGTCAGCACTTATGTGCTGATATGCATACTAATTAGGTCTTTCCACTTTTCGTGGAAAAACCTTTTGTTTTTCTTCTGATTATTATTTTTTTTCTTTTTTTTTCTCTTCTGCCGTCTGAGATGCTTTTTTTTGTTTTACAACTTATGGATTGGATGTCTGGCCAATGAGTTTGTACAGCAATGGGGGTTTTAAAACCCACCCTGTGTGAGCGAACACTTATTTTTATAGGAGTTATCTTCCCGCGTCCCTTTTTTCTTGTTATCGCTAAATCTTCAAAACCGTAAAAGATTTTTACAAACTGTTTTTACCAAATTGTTTGTCTACTCTTGAGAACGATTTGTTTTATTTTGACTGGAGTGATCGGAAGACATCTTATGAGAGTTGTTTCCCTTTAAAAATTTAAGATAGCCGATATGTTGGACAAATTCATACGATATAAGTCGTTGAGGCCTGCAGTCTTTTGATATGAACTCCTTGGTCCATCTGAAGAAAATTGAGGTCAAGGTCAAAGGTCAAGATCATTTGATAAGAGAAACAGTTGTTACAGTTAATGATATGATATGTTTTTTCCAAATTACTGTTTACAATAAGGCGCAACTTCAACCTATTCAGTCGAAGTGTTTTGGTAAACCCTTATAGGAGTTTTCTCCCCTTATGTATTTGAAATCATAATTTCTCCACAACCATACAAGTGATTGACATCGGGCCTTCCGATTTGAGTTCACATACCTATGACCATGAATTTGAGGTCAAGGTTGAAGGTCAACGTCATATTCTAAATTTTGGATTTTGTTTGTAATCTATAGTTAAAAGAAACTGTAACAGTTAATGATATGATGTGTTTGCCAAATTACTGTTTACAATAAGGGGCAACTTCAACCCATTTAAGTCGAAGTGATTTGGTCAACCCTTATAGGAGTTTTCTCCCCTTTTGCATTTGAAATCGATATTTCTCCATAACAATACAAGTGATTGACCTAGGGTCTTTTGATTTGAGATCACTGACCTATGACCTTGAAATTGGGGTCAAGGTCAAAGATCAACTTACCGTTCTAGATTTTGACCTTTGCTTTAAATTCTTTTTTGTTCTTTATAAAACAATTAAGTCTTCTGCATATACCTATCAATCTTATTTTTTTTTTATATCTGTTTGAGGTACCAAATTACATCAACAAGGAGTGACCTTTTCTAAGATCTTTTTTTAAATTTAATTCTTATTATCAAGGTGAAAAGACCTTCAATTGTTCTCTGAAGAATTGGTTTTAATTGATATAGTCATATTTATGAATTAACTGTTTACAAATCTTTGAAATTTTTTAATTTTAAGACTTTTCTATCTCAGGAGTAGATTACCTTAGCGGTATTTTGCAAAAAAAATTTAGAAATTGTGATCCTAAATACTCTTCAACTTCGTACTTTATTTGGCCTTTTTAACATTTTTGGATTCGAGCGTCACTGATGAGTATTTTGTCGACGAAAACGCGCGTCTGGCGTAAGTTCAGAATCTAATCCTGATATCTATGATGAGTTTATTTACAACCACTTGGTCGGTGCCTCTGCTGGTAAAGTTTTAATTCCTCGATGGTATCATAAGTCCAGTAGTCAACACTTCTGTGCTGACATGAATTATCATTGATATAGTCATATTTAAATATCAACTGTTTACAAAACTTTTGAATTTTTGAAATATTAAGGCTTTTCTACCTCAGAAATAGATTACCTTAACTGTTTTTGGCAAAACTTTTAGAAAGTTTGTTTCTCAATACTCTTCAACTTCGTACTTTATTTGACCTTTTAAACTTTTTTGGATTCGAGCGTCACTGATGAGCCTTGCGTAGACGAAACGTGCGTCTGGCGTAAGTACAAAACTTATTCCTGGTATTAGTGATGAGTTTATATTAACGAATTTATCTTACCGACTATCTTAATGTGTATGTGTATGTTTACTGATCCGTTTATTTTCTTTGCAGTTATTTGGCTATGTACGAGTAAATTGGTTTGAGACTTGACGTTTTGAATTTTAAACCCAATTTCTTGACCAAATATGTTTTCTTCAAAATCAAACAACATAACGCTTTGCTTGTCTAAATTAAGATTTAGGGCTGAAAAATCTGAATATTTACCTAGAGTACGAAGAGATGGGACCCAAAGATTCTTGTGATTTATCAAGTATCAAGTATAAGAGACGAATAATCTCTTTAAATATCTCAACCAAATCTGAGATATAGCAATTATAAGTTACCATGGTTACTGCAGATTAAATTGATGTATGAATATCAATACTTATCTAATTACCTCCTATACATTTTTAGGAATATGATTGGTTATAAAAAGCGTCCACGTGGAAATTGTGTATATTTAATATAAGGTTAGTTGGAAGGCGGGGCTTGTTTCATACACGGTTACTAGTGGAGTTACGTCCCTTTATATTCCATATAAGGTAAAATGAAGGCGGGGCTTATTTCATACACGGTTAGTAGTGGTGTTACGTCCCTTTAGAAAAATAAAACAGTATACGTACTGAGAAAATTTTTTAAAGGTTTCAACAGACGAAGGAAGTGATGATAAAGTGAAAAAAATTCATAAAACAGATTTAAAATCATTCAAATCTAACAAGTTGTCATTGTTGCTATCTGTTTTTGTAGGATCAAAGAAAGTAGTTTCTTAATCATGTTAATTAATGCTATCTGTATTGAAGACTTGCTCATTTTGATAGGTCACTAGTCTAAATTGTACACGTTAAGATAGTCGGTAAGATAAATTCGTTACATAGTGTGCTAGTGGCGAAATACGGTATATATGGGATCAGTAAATTCTTTGCTCTCACCCCATATGGAATTTACTGACCCCATATTTACCGCATTAGGTCACTAGCACACTATGTAACTAATATTATCAGTTCAGTATCAAACAAAAAGTTTTATAGATGGTCCGAAATTGAAAACAAATCCAATACACTTTTAATAAAATTCCAAAAAATTAGGTCGAATGCTTAAATATAACAATTAGGATGAAAATACAAGATATGTCATTTTCTTCTGTATACAATTAAATATCATTAATTCATTTAGCATTTCAACAATATATATTAACGCGGGGTTTACATGAAAGACATGACCGTCTTTGTTAACACTTAGTCTGCACTCAAATGTTACAATTACAAAACAAATCATGTAACCCTATAATGGCAGTGTCTGAACAATAAGGATTTTAATTCAAAAGGACTAACCACAATAGACCATAAATCTAAACATGATAATATACTGGTTTATTGTTCAGTCTTGTACATATGTAAACAGCATTTTCAATTCAAAATGTATTTGCTGCTGAAAGAAAACGCTTGTTACTTTATTTATAAATATAATAAATCTTTTGATTTCTAGTATATTAAAAAAAATCATAATGAAACTGAAACTATCAATACACATGTTCATAATGGGATACTTGTGAATTTAAAACTAATACAACTTAAATGAAATAGCATCATCAGAAGTGTAGGTGTTGGCAGACATACATCCATAGACATTGTCACATCAGAAAACCACAATATGAATGTTATTGCATATGAAAAATCATCTTTAATGTTCTATTTGTCTATAAATATATTATAGATATCGAATTTGCAGTTTTAAGCGAACACAATATTTTGTTTTAAAGGTAAAAGGCTGTAAATTGGTGCTTTTCGATTGAGGTCTTTGTTTAGTTTACCATCACTAGTTGCCATTGAATGTCTGTCAAAGCCTTTAATAGATACTTATATGGTTTAGTGTGCTTGGCTCATCTTCATAGGTTGTATTGTTTCAAAGTATTCCTTGAATGTGGTTTTATGAAGATTTGCAATCATGCCACGTCTCTGTGATTTGTTTTCAAAACGTATGCATGTACAACAGTTATGCAAAGCTGTTTCTGATACAAGTGGCTTCGGCAAAATCTTAAAGGGAGGTCTGCTCCATGATTTTCCTCCAGGTTTCGGTGCATTGAGCCATATTAGTGACTTTTTTCTAATCATGATAGTGACTTGAAAGGAAATAAATCATTTTCCAGCTTTAAAACAAAGTATTTTGAGTCATTTTTTACTATTTATGAACTCAAAAGCACATGTCTTATATGACTAAAAAAAGGCGAAATGGAGTACTTGCACTTTTGTATATGTTATCATAACCTAGTAGGTGTGTTTGAATAAAAAAAAAATCAGATAAAGACCGATTTACACGATTTATATGCAAATCAATACATGTAGACATTAGTGAATATTATGCTTGATTTTACTAATCTTTTGAATCTTTCAAATGGTTGAAATCGGTTAGTGGAATTGATGACAATGAACTTTCATCGTATACTTGTTCCGTCTAACAGAGGTTCCACCGGAAACATTATTATAAACATTCTATACCATTTATTCCGTTAGGAAAATTTACTGTAAAATGTATTTCAGTGGGACTAATATTCCAGAAAATTAATTGTTTCCTTTAGGAACTTATATTATCTAGGAACTCTATTCCGTGACAGAACAACTTAAGAATGTGTATTTAAAGCGACAACGTCTATCGAATAAATGAATTATCATTAAATACCATGATTCAAACCTGTTTTACCACATATAGACTTTTATATGCAGAAACAAATGAAAATAAAATCAAATTTGTCGTCTATTAAAAAAAACTAAATTCATGACAAGAAACCAAATCGTTGCTCAAACAAGCATTGCCATGGTTATAGGTAGACAGGACTAAATATTATTCGTCTTTCTTTTCAATTGACTCTATATATAGCTAGTGTTTTTTAAATTTTTGATTTCATTGATATGAAAAAAACACTATCCAGGGCATTGGTCTATTGCAACTTACTCAAATGAACTCACCGGCATGTTTATCATCAAATGTCAATAGAGCTGAAAGGAGACCTGAAAACGAGGACACTGCTATTCTCATCAATTTCAAAAAGCGATTCAAATCTACGAAAACTTTATTGGCTGTTGATTTTCTTTCTTTAATCCGAATAGTAAAAGCAAAAAAATATGCCTTTCGACAATATTTCTCTTCGTCTTTTTTTGGAGACGATCAAATTCATGGCAAACAGAATAACATCGGAAATGTAGTATCGCCAAAAAACTAAGAGGTTTTTGAAAACTGAAGACAGATATTTTTACGGTAAATTTTTAAATTTTATGGATGACCAGAAAGTATTGGATACATTATCAAAAACTTGTGTGAGCGCGGAATGGGCGATTCCCAAGGCGTAGGTATTAATTTTTCATTTCCAAGCCAAAAGATACTATCAGACCTCATCACCATGCACATACATGTAGATATCCCAAAGTGTGATCCTTGCTGGGTTCTATCGTTCTTCAGACATTCTTAACCCTGTATTGAATATGTAACGTAACCAACAAAATTATGAGTTTATGTTATGTGGTGACGGTTTTGAAGCTGGAATGAATTTAAAGGAAAAAAGAACACAATTAGACGACCAAAGAAATACAAAGCAAACAATTATTGGGTATGGACAAGTTTTCTGAACTTTTTCCTTGTAAAATGTTACGCGAGGCGATTAAAGTCTTAGGACTACGATTCAAAGACCGTAAAGAGCTCGCAACCCGCCAAAAGTTTGAAGGAATGGTAGGTGACAGTTAATATCAGTCGAGATTTGTGTTTGTGATCAGTAGATTACAGGCGTCATTGTTTCAGCTAACGGAACTTGTGGGAAACTGCCTTTCTTGTATCAATTCGGTTCTTTCTAGTGTAAGTAACATATTTGGAACACAATCAAATTCTGTTAATGAAATCACAGTAGACATCTTGCATCAAAGAAACCATGTCAGCCTCATGGAACATGATAATTTTTTCCCCGTTAGAACCAAGATATCTAAAACAGAGATTATGGGAAAATTTTGGATACTAAGTTTCAAGGTTCATGGCGATGAAGACTGATAGTATCTTTTGACTTGGAACATTTATTTCTGCGTCTTGGGGGTCGGCCATTCTACGCTCACATAAGTTTTCTGTAATGTGTTCAATACTTTTTGGTCCATCTATCAAATCCACCATTTTGATAAAAGTAAGAAAATCAGCAGCCAAATTGTATCTTCTCAAGATTTTGAATCGCAGTTTTGACTGTCCCTCTGGAATCTTTCGTCCTTCTTACTTTGAAGTTGTTAAGAATACAAGTGTCATCGTGTGCATGTCTCCTTTAAGCTGTATTGCCATTGAATGATAAAGATTCCGGTGAGTGTTTCATTGAAGAGAGTAACCGAATTTGTTTTGGAGTTAGTGCTTTTTGTGGTGTGCACGAGTGCTTTTGGGTGGAGCCTGATGATGAACTTTGATCGAGTTTGACTATTGGTGGCTCCGGCACGATCTATGAACATCCTTCATGTTTCGGTGCATTGAGCAACAACCGTCACTACATGCTGAACATGATAGTACCTGAAAAGGAAAAAAAGTCCTTTTCCAGCGTAAACAAAAATATTTTGAGTCATCTTTTACTATTTATGAAATCGAAAGAACATGTCTTATATGACTTAAAACAGAAAAAAATTAAGTACCTTTAGTTTTCAATATGTCATTATGATAAAATTGAGAATGGAAGTGGGGAATGTGTCAAAGAGACCACAGCCCGACCATCGAACAAACAACACCAGAATGTCACCAATAGGTCTTCAATGCAACGAGAAATTCCAGCACCCGGAGGCGTCCTTCAGCTGGCCCCTAAATAAATATATATATAGTAGATGTGCTTGAATTAACTAGAGGCTCATAAGAGCCTGTGTTGCTCACCTTGGTATATGTACAAGCAAAGGAAACAAATGGATTCATGACAAAATTGTGTTTTGGTTATGGTGATGAGCTTTGTAGATCATACTTGACTGATCATTCTTGCTACTTACAATTGTCTCTATCTGTAATGAACTTGACCCTTTAGTTACAGAGGAAAACATTTTGTAAAAACTTAACCAAAATTAACCAAAGTAATGAAAATATTTAAAAAATGACTATAAAGGGCAGTAACTCCTTAAGGGGTCAACTGACTACTTTAATCATGTTGACTTATTTGTAGATCTTAATTTGCTGAACATTATTGCAGTTTACAGTTTATCTCTAGCTATAATAATTTTCAAGATAATAACCGAAAACGGAAAAAAATCCTTAAAATTACCAATTCAGGGGAAGCAACCCAACAACCCATTGTCCGATTTATCTGAAAATTTTAGGGCAGATACATCATGACCTTATACAATTTTACTCCATGTCAGATTTGCTCTAAATGCTTTGGTTTCAGAGTTATAAGCCAAAATATACATTTTACCCCATGTCAGATTTGCTGTAAATGCTTTGGTTTCAGAGTTATAAGCCAAAATATACATTTTACCCCATGTCAGATTTGCTGTAAATGCTTTGGTTTCAGAGTTATAAGCCAAAATATACATTTTACCCCTATGTTCTATTTTTTGCCATGGTGGCCATTTTGGTTAGTGTGGCGGTTCACAGGACACAATTTTTAAACAAGATACCCCAATGATGATTGTGGCCAAGTTTGGTTGAATTTTGCCCAGTAGTTTCAGAGGAGAAGATTTTTGTAAAAGTTAACGACGACGGACGACGACGACGACGCCGGACGCCAAGTGATGAGAAAAGCTCACTTGGACCTGTGGGCCAGGTGAGTTAAAAAGTATTAGATAAAGACCGCTAAACATGATTCATATGCAAATTTATTCGTTTTTCATTGGAAGCCTCTACCTCTTGAACATTCTTTATTTTTTAATGCAAAATCTGACACCCCGAGCGACACTTTATATTTTGTAGCATGTGGCGCTCTACACGGTGTATGTTTATTGTTGACAATTGAGAGTCGAAAGCCTATAATTGATACATTTAAATAAGGAGCCATATCTAAAGAGGATATTTTAAAATTATTTATTTTCTAAATACAATTTTTTTTTTTTAACATTTCTACACAGGCGCAGATCCGGCCATTTTGAAAGGGGGTCCAACACCCTGAACACCATGAAACGTTCATGTCATTAAAAAAAAACTTTGAAGATAAAAGGGAGTTTCAACTCCCGGAATACGCTCCTGGATCAGCCAATGCTACGTCACTCGACGATAATATTTTGAGTCAAACTACATACCATGAATTAAATGTTAGTATTATATTTAAATAAAAATGAGAATGGAAATGAGGAATGTGTCAAAGAGACAACAACCCGACCAAATAAAAAAAAACAACAGCAGAAGGTCACCAACAGGTCTTCAATGTAGCGAGAAATTCTCGCACCCGGAGGCGTCCTTCAGCTGGCCCCTAAACAAATATATACTATTTCAGTGATAATGAACGCCATACTAATTTCCAAATTGTACACAAGAAACTAAAATTAAAATAATACAAGACTAACAAAGACCAGAGGCTCCTGACTTGGGACAGGCGCAAAAATGCGGCGGGGTTAAACATGTTTGTGAGATCTCAACCCTCCCCCTATACCTTTAACCAATGTTGAAAAGTAAACGCATAACAATACGCACATTAAAATTCAGTTCAAGAGAAGTCCGAGTCTGATGTCAGAAGATGTAACCACAGAAAATAAACATAATGACAATAATACATAAATAACAACAGACTACTAGCAGTTAACTGACATGCCAGTTCCAGACTTCAATTAAACTGACTGAAAGATTATGATTTCATCATATGAACATCAGGCACAATCCTTCTCGTTAGGGGTTTAGTATCACACCATCATAACATATATGAGAAAAACATAACCCGTGTCATGCCAACAACTGTTTTTAGAATAAATGTGTTTAGTTCCGACGCAAAGACCTTATCAGTGACTTCAATGACTTGACAACAGTATCGTAATTATATCCCTTCTTAATAAGTCTATTCAAAGGTTTTGTAAGTTTCTGAGGTGAATACTGACACATTTGTGCTTTATAAAGAAAGCTTTTATATATGACATAGCGATATATTGACATCAATAATTGACTCATGTTCTAGGAAAGTTAGGTTTATTTGAATAAGAATACCAAAAGCCTCTAAAACTTTTGAAATTGCCATTACGAATCGGTCATATGCAACTGATCTCCTAAAATCGATTTTTGATGGAATTTTTGTGGCTATTAAAGACTTTAGTACTTAATTTTATTCATGTTTTTGTACTTTGTCTTTGTTGTTTGGTGTTTCCTCATTTAATATGTCACATACAATTGATGTTTTTTTTCTGTGTTGTGGGAGATATTTTTCCATTGGATACGCCGTCGCATAATGAGTGGTTGTCCTATCGAGGCCTATGACAATGGTAGCGTTCAATATCGTAGCGGCTACGTTGAGCTACCGTACGTAGAGTTTTGTTTACTGAACGAGAAGCAAGCCTAGCAGCTAACCATATCTATGTAGCAGCTAGGCCAGCTACACTTTCAATAATCATAAATATACGTAGCCCTTTAATTTGTAGCCTCTACGATATTAAACGCAACCCAGGACTCACACGGTGTATATTGGGAACGCTGCAAATCATGGAACACATGAAACCCTTTTATGTGCATGAATCTATCTAAAACATATAAGATTAAGCCAGTTATCGAATCGTCTATTGACCATAACCTAGTGTATTCATATCCGCATATAAAAAATATTTGTTATCTTACTACAAATTGCCCGTTTAAAAAATCAAAGGAAAAACTGTGTTTCAGATACTTCAGTTTCAGTGTCGTTGGAGGAAACGAATGCTTTCCGGTATAAGGAAATGAATGCTTTCCGATTTTCAGAAGAAAAAAAAGAGGCTTCTTCCAAATTGAATAGTTTGCCTATAATCTAACTCCGTCCAGATATCGTTTATGTTGATCAATAAATTCCAGATAAGAAAAAAGGTCAATTAAACAAAGAAAATCAAGACAAAAGGTCAAATCAACAAATTCATTGAAATGGTTGATATGCCTCCCAGTGTACCTTCTTGTAGTTCATCTTTACTAGTTATTTCGGAAAAAAATATGTGTCAGTGCCAGAAATTATTAAAAGATAAATTCGTCAATAAGGAACTGAGTCGGTGGAACATGCATATTTTATATGACTGATTTTGTTTCATTTCATTAATTTAGAGAAAACGAGATATAATATATATTGTAAAATTGGCACTCGTTTGATGTTTTTAACAGATGTATTTAACGTTAGTTCATCAACAAATCGTGCTACAAAAATTTAACTTGTACTCAAGGCCAAACACACTTTTTTTAACGGAGCCAGTGACGAATCTGTTATTCAACTCAGTCAAAACAAAAAAAAGAAAAGCAATCGTGAACCGTGAAGATTGAACATTTGAACGGTCAATTTCGATAGGTTCTTACATTAAAACAAAGTGAACATCTCAATTAGATCAATCAATGTTTTGTTGCACTCCACTGAACAGTGAGAAAAAGCACTCGCCAGATGCATTTATTTAAGAAAAAAAGTATTTAGGGTTTTAGCTTAGTTTATTTGGAGTATGCAACAAATCATGATAGAAAATTTCTTGTTTTTTTCATTTCGGTTTTGATTAGACATGTAAAGTACGCGAAATATAAAATAAAAAAGATGAGATGCATCATATAGTGTTTGTATACGATATGAAACAAAACAGTGTCTATCTAGATACTAATGTTCATTGCATTGGACAACGTAATGTTTTTATGGTTCAGTCTGTATTTCAATTACCATAAACATTTATTTAGATCAATAAAATTTGGTGCAAGGAATTATCGTAAGGTTTGAGGGAACTTGGACTCATATTGAATGCTGCGTCAAACTAAATTTTAAAGTAAACATTACACATTGATTTTCAGAAATAAACGGAAAATACACCTGATAAAATAATTTGTTGTCCTTCTTTTTGTATAAACATGATATACATTGTATATAAAATTGAGAATGGAAATGGGGAATGTGTCAAAGAGACAACAACCCGACCAAATAAAAAAACAAAAGCAGAAGGTCACCAACAGGTCTTCAATGTAGCGAGAAATTCCCACACACAGAGGCGTCCTTCAGCTGGCCCCTAAACAAATATATACTAGTTCAGTGATAATGAACGCCATACTAATTTCCAAATTGTACACAAGAAACTAAAATTAAAATAATACAAGACTAACAAAGGCCAGAGGATACTATGTTGAGAAAGTTTGGAAAATTTTTATAAAATTATTAAGATATTTTTGTTTTATTTTGTTTTACTGTATTTTCTGTCAAACAAGACAACGCGGTTTTGTTGTAAACGAAATAAATGTCAGCTACAAGTTTAAGTGATAATAAATCATGAATCTTGATACCTGGTTAGTTGTATTGTTCTCATTCACGAAACACGGTATTGTATTTTTTATTTTGATATTGATACAACATACCTATCAACTCTCTTTGGAACTTTCTTTTGGAATTTTGGAAAGTACGCGTTTCCGGAATCTGAAAGCAAGCGTTCTGTATATACACCGTGGGACTGTCAAACACAGATAAATACGGACAGACGTTACTGAACTATTGCTTCTAAATGATGCATCTGTAAATGTGAGTGACAATTTTGATTGGGCACCTATTAAATGTCCTTTGAGAAAAGAGACAGTCAGGAAATAAACTTCTTAACTCGTTACAATGTACAGTTAATGCATTTAATAGACTTAAAAACAATGTCTATTTGTACTAATCATTTTGTATTGTTTCGATTAAGATATAGATAAAACAAAGTATCTCTGCAAACCGCATGAACAAACAAGAAGTAATTGTAACAGGATGTTGTAACGAAGTCGCCCAAACAAAGCTCCCATAACTCGCCATTCTTATGGTCCTATATTCATTTATTTTGATTTTTTGTTGCATACAAGAATATATATATGGTTTAGGGGTGGGGGTCTTGACCGTTTACAAGTTTTCAAACAAAAGGGGGTGGGTTGACCCCCTAGGGACTTTCCTTTTATTTCATTTCATTTGTTTTATTGTCCCCTACAAGAATATATGGTTTAGGGGTGGGGATCTGGACTGTTAACAAAACAATAGCATATTCTCAAATTGAACGGGGGTTGGGTGACCCCAGAGACTTCCATTTAACTTCATTGTATGTTTTATCGTCCAATTCAAGAATATAATTATGTATTTAGGGGTGGGGGTCTAGACTGTTTACAGGATAATATCACCTTCTCAAATTGAACGGGGTAGGGTTGACGTCCCCCCGGGACTTCCCTTTATTTTTATTTGATTTGTTTCATCGTCCCATTCAAGAATACATATGGTTTAGGGGTGGGGATCTGGACCGTTTACAATACAATAGCAAATTCTCAAATTGAAGGGGGTGGGGATGACCACAGGGACTCACCCCTTTATTTCATGTGATTTGTTTTATTGTCCTATCATCATTTCTGAAGACTGCGTGTGTCTATCAAGCCTCGGTCATAACTTAACGGATAGCTCGAACGGAAGCCTAACGGATAACGTTTTGTCAATTCGTCCATGTCCGTTAGACGTCGGTATCTTTTAAATCTTAACTTCAAGACCATTAAGGTATATATATTTTTTTATGTCACGATATCATTTCCTTAATCCCGCTAAAAACTGTTTTACCTTGACACGTTTTTTAGAATTTGCTTTTAACTTGTATAAAAAATGATCAAAAGAATACTTGTTAAGTTTTCGTTTACTTGGCTGGTTGATTAAATCTGCTAATTTGGTGTAGTTCACTTTTTCAAGAACATCAAATTAATGATTTCAGAAAGAAGGGAGGAGTTTACTTTAATACCCTATGGGATTTTATTTTCTAAAATTTTCAAATGAATATAACTTGAAAACTTGTGAAGCCTCTGTCACACCTTACCGCATAGCACGAACGGACGGCTAACGGATGAACATTCAAGTTGTCCATTGACAAAATTGTTATCCGATGGGAGTCCGTTGATGTACTGACCAAATAAAACGGACGTTTAACGAATGCATAACGGACACACACCGGATATGCAACGTACAAGAAACGGAAACGTACCGGACAAAACGGATGTCGAACGTACATACAACGGATATGTAAGTACCGCATAAAACGAACACCTAACGGAAGAATACCGGATAAAACGGATGAAAAAGATATACGGAAATACTTAGGCGACAAAAATAATAAATCTAAACCGCATATGTATTCAAAATGTTTCTGTGTATCTGGTTTTGGTTTGTTCTTCAAAATGCTATCAAAGGGCAGTGTCTAACCTGAATAAGAGCTGCTTGATTGTGAAGACGTGCCCTTACTTTAAGATCGATTATGAATAATAAGAATTTATGAACCTTAAGAAATCTAATTGGCATTTACATTGTATCCGTTTCAGATCCGTTCATTATCCGTTTTATCCGTTATACGTCCGGTAGAAGTCCGTTTCACATTCGTTCAACATACGTTTTATCCCCTACCGGACGTTCAACGGACATTTCATCCGTTTGACGTCCGTTCAAAGTTTAGAACATGCTAAAAAATTTCCACCGGACAAAACGGACGTCGACAGAAAAAACGTACGCTAAACGGACATGTAACGGATATGGACGGACGTCTAACGGATAAGAACGGACGTTAATTATCAGTTTTAACCTTAAAAGTTTACTATTTAAAAATGTATTCAATTTCCATTTTTGCTGTTATCTTTATACGTGTCTAGGTATTTATATCTCTCACCATTGTGTTATTGTGCTATAAAAGGTTGTTTTTTTCATTTTAACTGATGTACTTTTTCTAAAGACTGTATACTTGTCATTTTGTTTTTCTTTGTTGAAATAGTTATTTTGCTATTATAGTGATTAGGATTATAACACAATGTTGACTATTGTCCTCCATTTTACATTTTTACCCACTATATTTGTTTATTTTGATCACATTTTGTAGCCATTATAAATTATTTTAAGCCAGTTATACATGTGAGATGTTTAGGTTGTTATGAAACCAGTTTAATCCTAAATTCCCTACACAATGAAATGCATGTTCAAAGTCAGGAATATGGCAGTAACTATTGTTTTAATGTTTTAGCTTTTTCGTTTGCTTTTTGATATATGTTATTACAAATCCGGTAAATAGTCTAATTCGGTAGGTCACATTCGTGAAAAGGGGAGGGTATTTTAAAGTTACGACATTGGGAACATATCCGATATCATCTGTGTAACGGTTATCCCATAACGGTCAACTAACTCGTGATGGTGTTCGTAAAATGTACGAAGGGATGATTTCAACTTCACCATTTGGAATTTTTGGTTTAATAGCTATTGTGAGCAGCAATCTTTTATCATAGAAATCAAAGGTCTGTTAGAAAGTAAAGCTTAAACATAAACGAGGAAAAAAGGTAAATTTACGGCAAGTTCTATATCGAAAATATACTTTTTAAACATCCGCGGTGCCACCAGTAAAGTATACGATTTAAACTATCATCTCATATCGTTAGTCTATTTGGAATGGTCGAAACCTTTTTAAAAACAAATGATAGACCAGCTAAGCTTGATCAATCGTATACATGGGTTGGTAAATGCAGGGGTCATCAGATAAAGAAAAAGAGGGGATAGGTCTATGTATCAAATCAGAACTTTCTGTCCTTGATGATAACCTTCTCGATAGTAAAAACGATATACATGAACGTTTGTTGGTTGTTCTATCTAGAATAGGCAATACCAAAATAGTTATTGGTCTTGCATATTTTCCAAACGATGGCATAAATCGACAAACAACCGATTTTCTCATGTATGAGCTTCTTGAAAATTGCTCAAAATTAATCCATTCTCGATTTGAATATTTTACTTATGGGAGACTTTAACGGAAAATGCATCAAGAAGTGCCAAACCACAAACTATAACATCATGTGTGAATTAGCCTCCTATAATGGAAATAGGCTTCGACAGTTTATAGAAGCGAGTGATTTACTTGCTGTAAATTGCTTCCCCGTTTGTGAGGGGCTTTATACTCGTATTTTGAAAAACCAAAGGTCCGCAATCGATTACGTTCTTCTCTCTGATAATCGTGTGCGAAAAACTATGGTCCAAGAAGCTTTCAAAAGAAAAGCAAACGCACTAAAATTGGAAAAATTTCATAACAAATGTGTGAACTCGTCAAATAAGGTTAGAGGATTTTGGGGGATTTTAAAAGGTAAAAATAATAGTATTGCCCCTCAAAAAATTATGAACCACAAAAATAAGTCCGAACTATTTACAGATCAATTTATTCAATATGGTTGGTCTGGATCACTTTTATTACTCGAATGTCAACTCTAATTTATTCAAACAGTTTCTTGGATGGTTTGTCCGGAGATGGCAATATCAAAAAATTAATGATAGAAGCAGTCTAGATATTTTCTCAAAATTTAACCTTGCACAAGGATGGCAACCATATCTGATGAACTTGCTGGACTTAAGTCTGCAAGACTCAAATTGTTAATACGAACAAATTGTTTACCGGTAAACAAAGTCTTGTATATGATGAATCTTAGCGAGAGTCCCACTTGCCAAATGTGTTTATTCAATTCTGAAGAGTCTATTGAAAATTTCCTATCACAGTGTTCTGGCTTCTCGAGCTCCTCAATCCGTAATAAACACATATCTGATAAAATGAATTTCTAAGTTTTACTTTCCCGGGCCTCTGCTTCACAGAGTTATCGTCCTACGATAAAATACAAATACTGGCTGGTGATTGCTTTGATCAGGTTGATCTCTACATTAGTAAAATATTGGACAGTTCGAGTAAAAAGATGTTCAGTGAAATGTACTCTAAGAGACAATTGGTTTTGGAACCTAAACTTTAAATGTTATTTTTACGTTACTTTTAGTTCAGTTCATATTTTAATGCTGTACATAATGTTTATTTTTCTTATGTAAAGATGATGTCTTAAGTTGAAAAACTGTGTGAACGATTGACCAAAATCCGTTTTCAGAGACAAAGAGGCCATGAAATGTCTATCAACTCTTCATGATAAGTATGTAGTTGTTCCTGCGGACAAAGCTTCAAATAATCTTGTCTTTGTATGTAAATCGTATTACTACTAATGTCTTGTAAAAGAATTTGGTATAAAGGAGCACTCAGGTAATCCCACATACAAAGACATATCATTTGACAAAGATGAGATTTTGGCAAATCATAAGTCCTTCATGGCTTCAATAAACATTGCATTGAACACCAACTCGGAGGACTTACCTTGTTTGTATTGGATACCAAAGCTTCATAAAATTCCGTACAAACAACGGTATATTGCTGGCTCATCTTCTTATTCCACTAAAGAATTGTCCATTAGATTGACTAAAATTCTGTCCGCAGTGAAAGAGGGGCTTCAGAAATACTGTGAAACTGTTTACTCGCGTAGTGGTATTAACCATATGTGGATTCTTAAAAATTCTAAAGAACTTCTAGACAATTTTAAATCTCGGCCTTTTTTCTGAAATTAGTTCCATCAAAACTTTTGATTTTTCAACCCTGTATACATCCATTCCCCATGTAAAATTGAAAAATCGCCTTAAAGAAATAATCCACAATGCCTTTCAACATAAAAATGGTAGCATACGCTATTAATTTATTACTTTTGGATTTCATAAGGCATATTTCGTTAATAGTGACAAACAAAAAGGTAAAACATACTACACAGAATAACAAGTGGTCAGTATGCTGGAGTTTCTTATCGACAACATATTTGTTGAGTTTGGAGGTAGACTTTTCCAACAAATTGTCGGCATTCCTATGGGAACAAACTGTGCGCCTCTTCTTGCTGACCTCTTCTTATTTTCATATGAATCGGAGTTCCTCCAGACACTCAAAAACAAGAGGATCAAAGAAGCCAGATAATTTAATTTCACTTTCAGATATATTGATGATGTTCTTTCCATAAACAATCCGAACTTTTCTGATTGGGTTCCATTAATATATCCCCAAGAACTAGAGATTAAAGAAACAACAGACACGGCTTCCTCCGCCTCATTTTTAGACTTATATCTCGAATTTGACTTACACAGTCATCTCAGTACCAGAATTTATGACAAACGAGACGATTTTAATTTTGAAATTATAAATTTCCCCCACCTTAGTAGCATTATACCAACTTCACCTGCTTATGGGATATATTTCCCAACTTATTCGATATTCAAGAGCTTGCAGCTCCTACTCAGACTTTGTTGTTCTTTCATTTTCTTTGTTCTATTGTTAATATTACTTTGACTGTTGAAAGGTTTTATGTGATATCCGTTTTACGTGGCTCGGTACTTATACATCTCGTCAACGTGTTTGTATTGGCTTTCATTTTGTAGTGGTTTGTTTCGTATATGCGACTTTTTGTATTTCTTTTGTTCTTATAACGTGACTATGTACTTTAAAAGATCCCGTCAGTATGATATTGTTCTATTATATGTCATTATGATATATTTCTATTAAGAAGTACTATTTACGTTGAACCACAAACGTCAATATCATTCAATCGCGTAGTGGTATCAACTGTTTTTGGATTCTTATAAATACTATATATAACTTTTGGACTAGTTTAAATCTCGGTCTATTTCTGAAATTTATTCTTACATATTTTTGATTTTTTGACCCTGTGTGCTAGCATTGCCTATGTAAATTTTAAAATTGTTTGTATGCACATTGAACGACAGATTTATGTGACGTATAAAAATTTCTGACGTCAGACACTCAAATCAATCAATGTATTCGTAGATAGTAGATGTGTTTGTGTTCTCTTAAATTATTCCTTTTAAAATTGGTATACTGTGATGACTGATGTACCCATATTTAGACTATTTTATTTATTGTGTCTGTTTAATTAACGAATCAATGTAAATATAACGGAATTTGATGAGACTGTTATTAAAGTAAGAGGGTTAGCGCTATAGAACCAGGTTTAATCCACCATTTTCTACATTTGAAAATGCCTTTATCAAGTCAGGAATATGACAATTCTTGTCCATTCGTTTTTGATGCGTTTTATTATTTAATTTTGCCATGTGATTATGGACTTTCCGAATTGATTTTCCTCTAAGTTCAGTATTTTTGTGATTTTACCTTTTATTTTACAATGTACCAATTTTAAGTCTGAAAATGTTTTATTAATATTTTTACTTGTCTGTATATATTCATTGCGTATGTTCTCAGACACATTTGTGGATACCCCGTCCGCAAGTGCCCCCGTTGTAAAGGGGTAGTTTCTAAATATATATATATATATATGTATATATATATATGCACGAAGAGCATTTCATACAGCCAAGCTCTCAGAATAAGGCGAATCTGCTCCTCTGAAGACACGGCAAAACAACGTCTGGGAGGACATTTGAAAAGAAGGGGATATAAACACAAAAACATCAAAAATAGTTTTCGAAAAGCGGAATCCATCCCCAGAAGCAGTCTGCTAACTTACAAAGATAAACAGAAAAGTAAAAGAATCCCATGTGTGCTCACTTACCATCCATGACTGAGAAATAGTATCAAGACCATTCGTGATCATTGGACAGCAATCGAGAAACATTCGAAGTTATCCAAAATCTCTCCTGAGCCTCCCATGATTGCCTTCAAACAACCTAACAGCCTGAGAAATAAACTTGTCCGTGCTGACCTTTCCAAATCTAACCTAGTCCTATAACATATGACCTCGGGGGCATTATTCACTATTTCTATTTGCTGTTCTGATATTTTCTTTTTACTATGGTCTACTATCAATGTGCCACCCGAGGTCATATCGCGATAGGCAAAATTCGCGTAGCAAAAAAAAATTCTCAAATCAACATGTTTACCTTGTTTTTAAGTGTGTCCAATCATACTAAGAAGCGAAATATAATATAATATTGCTTTAAATCCAACGAAAATGTGTCATAATATAACAATTCAACATTTTTCAACATTCATCAACATCAGGTACAAACTTTCAAAACGGCTAATACAAAAACGGATTCCTTCGTGAAACGAAACGAAATTTTATTCTTCTGTGTGTAAACCTCCTTTGAACAGGAGCACATGATAATAAACCCTCACTATAAGATAACGTATAGACATAACAGAATTTATTTTGTTAAATGATAGATTGACATGAAGATTTTCTTTGTATTTAAAATAAAAACTAGATAGAATATAAAACAAAAACTGTAAATGATCGGTATACTCAAAGTTGATTAATATTCAATTAACGGTCTCCCTGTACAGCTGAACTTGGCTATCTCAGTCTTTTCTTTTAAGTCAGGAATGATTTTATATTTAGTTTACAGTTTGATAACATTGCATTGGCTCAATTGAATAATTTTATAATTATGGTTTATGCTTGGTTTTTAAATAAAAATTGAAGTGAAACACCGATGATAGTATCATTATTTAATGTAAAGTCTAGTTTGAACCGAACAACTCCTTGGACGAGCGAAGCAATCTTCATTCACCCAGTAGTCGGATTGACAGTACGTATTGACATTTATTATACAACTCAGTTTTAACAAGACAAGTCTCTATGTACAACTCCATGGGTGAGAAAAGAAATCTTCATTCACCTATTAGTTGTAAATGCCACAAGAAACTTTTAACTTAGTTTGTCATCAACACATTCTTGGTTAAGGAAAGTCTGTACATTGCAAAAGCATCTCTTTTGACATGGACACTTTTAATGCGCACAGAACAAGATCTACAGGAAGAACAATCACAATGTTCCAAGTCGCATCCAGTGCATATATTACTTTCCGACAGACTTGCTACTGTTTTGGTTGTCTGAAATAAGTGACAGTACTTGCGTACGGACACACATGCTATCTTTGTTCTGTACGATTATCTCTAGCGGTATTTTTCAAAGACATGTGGTGAACATGTCGTAAATGAGACTTAGCTCTTGTTGGCCATCTCTCGCACAACGGCCTGCCTCTTGCCACTAAAAGAGTACAGATTTAGGGCATCCAATATGTACTAACAAGTCTACGTCCCGTATGTTTAGACCCATACCAAAAATAACTATAGCAATCACACATCGGGTCCTTCTTTCTTTCAGTTTGAAATTCTTTTAAAATTCTATCTTTTGAGTCTTGGTGTGTACTTTTATGTAACATTTCTATGAATGTATTATATGGGTAATATGCCTTTACTCCAAGACAGAGCAAAATTATATTTAATTTGAATTTTTCATTTTTTGGCATTAAGTTTTAATTGTCTGAAATACTTGCAACCGGACTTTAACAAACATCTTTTTTTTGTTATCTTTATTTGAATAATTGTAGACATCAAACATGTATAATTAAATACCTGCTACTTCGTGTATGATATGCAAGAAATATTTCAGACTTTACCATGTTTACTAATTGAGCAAATCAATGTATTCGCGAGAAAACGTGTCTATGATATCAACATGGTCATCCGCTGGAAATTACATGTGACATTCTTTTTACACAAAATGCCTCAACACGCAGTGCGTAAGCAATTAGAAATGTTTGGTGGCTATAAGTAGGAGAACCAAATTTGTAGAAGATATTAAAAAGAAGATGTGGTATTATGCCAATGAGACAGCTATCCACAAAAGACCAAAATGACACAACATTAAAAATTATAGGTAACCGTACGGCCTTTAACAATGAGCAAAGCCCATACCGCATAGTCAGCTATAAAAGGCCCCGATAAGACACTGTTAAACAATTCAGACAAGAAAACCAACTGCCTCATGTATGTATAAAAATTTTTTAACGAAACACAAATATGTAACACATAAACAAACGACAACCACAGAATTACAGGCTCCTCACTTGTGACAGGCATATTCATAAATAATGTGGCGTGGTTAAACATGTTAGCGGGATCCCAACCCTCTCCCTAACCTGGGACATTGGTATAACAGTACAACATAAAAAAGAACTCTAAAAATCAGTTGAAAAAGGCATAACTCATCAGATAGACAAAAAATAAAAGTGGACTTGGTCGGGTACTTATACATCCCGACACAAAAAGACACAATGAACAGATCTGAGAGTACTCGCAGTTATCTGACAGCTAGTTCAAAGCCACTAACAACTAATAAAATAATCATGCATCTAAGACTAAACCATCAATCCGTATCCTATGGATTTAGTGTAAAGACGTCATAAACAGCCAGAGAAAAAAACATCACCTTGTGCAAATGTGTAGGTCGTATTGCAAGTTGTGAGTTGGAAAAGCTGGAGGTAATGGTTTGGCTTGATCAGGAGGGACGAAATATACTAAAGGGACAGTCAAACTCATTAATCGAAAATAAACTGACAACGCCATGGCTAAAAATGAAAAAGACAATCACACAAACAACAGTACACATGACACATTATAAAAAACCAAAGAATAAGCAACACAAACCCCACCAAAACCTAGGGGTGATCTCAGGTGCTTCGGAAGGGTAAGCATATCCTGTTCCACATGTGGCATCCGTCTTGTTGCTTATGTGATTACAAATCCTGTTAATAGTCAAAGTCGGTAGGTCACATCATTAAAGGGAAGGAGATCTTAGTTACTACGTAAGGAACATATCCGATATCATTTGTGTAACAGTCTAGAATGTGGCTACTTAGAAATGGCAAGTTCACAATTTGAAAGCAGAAATCATCTCTTTTGTCGCAAAGTTTTGTTTTCAACCGACCCTCATTGTCAATTTCTCGATCTATGTAAATCAAGATATGAGGCCTACTTGACTGTGTCTGTTGTATCCTTTATCTCCAGTTCGGTTGGATAGATGCGTTAAACATAGTCGCCAAATTTTGAATTATTTAGTGAAAGAACATCATTTATATAGCGGAAAGTATAGTTAAAGGATATTGCTAACTTCTTATCTTTCTTTCTAAGAAGTTCCAGTATGAAGTCAGCCTCATAATAATAAAGAACCAAGTCGGCAAGAAGAGGGGCACAATTTGTTCACATTGGAATACCGATCTGTTGAAAAACACGTCCTCCGAACGTAACAAATATGTTGAACTGGACTTCTCTTGAACTGAATTTTAATGTGTGTATTGTTATTCTTTTACTTTTCTACATTGGCTAGAGGTATAGGGGGAGGGTTGAGATCTCATAAACATGTTTAACCCCGCCGCAATTTTGCGCCTGTCCCAAGTCAGGAGCCTCTGGCCTTTGTTAGTCTTGTATGATTTTAAATTTTAGTTTCTTGTGTATAATTCGGAGTTTAGTATGACGTCTATTATCACTGTACTATTATGCATATTTTTAGGGGCCAGCTGAAGGACACCTACGGGTGCGGGAATTCTCACTACATTGAAGACCCATTGGTTGCCTTCGACAGTTGTCTGCTCTATGGTCGGGTGGTTGTCGCTTTGACATATTCACCATTTCCTTTCTCAATTTTATTATCAATTAAGAAATGAAGCATCTTGTCGATAATGTCAGTATCAGAGAATTTTTTGTTTGAATCAGAGTGGTCCTTTACAAAGTAGGATTTTTCCCTCCCTAAGACAAGATACTTGTATCTACGTTGGCCATTCTTTTTTTATGAAACAAAGCAATACCAACTCTTTCAATTTGGAACTTGCGAGTTCACTAAAAAGGTGAACTCACCGATATTTTTCGATCAATTCGTATGAAACTAAAGATGGCGTAAATTAATAGTATCTATAAAGCCAAAAATATTAGAGGTTATTTTTTTTTTATCGTGTCCAATCTTTTCTACCAGACACTGGAATGAATATCAAGGACATGCTATTCAATTAACGTTTGCAGACGAGGACATCTAGCTTCAGGAAATTATTGAAATTTTCAGGGTCGGGTCCACGCAAGGGCGTAATGGATGTACGCCCCCCCCCACCCTTTTCCACAAAAATAACCCCTATCATTATTTGCTTTATTAAATAATTAAACACATACTCTGAATTCTTTTTATACTAATTCCCTATCCGATGGGTACTTGGACACCATTTCTATACAACAAAAATGATAAGTAAATCCATACATGAAATGGTTGTTTTGTGTGACACTTCTCCAATTGCCATTTTACTTGTACCTGGTGGATACTTACTAGATAAATATGATACCGAGACGGGTATGTTCCGACGGACAGGGTTGCATTTTCAGCTCATTTGTCTGAAATGGGGTTATGTTTTTTCTCCTTGTATTTGAAAGGGTCAGGTTTGACTATCTAAAACGGGGTATTATAAATACAATGTTACACCATTGTTTCAGATAAAGTCTAATATTTGATACAATTAAAATGATTAAACTCGTTGCAATTGTTTGCACCTGTCCTAAGTCAGGAATCTGATGTTCAGTAGTTGTAGTTTGTTGATGTGGTTCATAAGTTTTTCTCGTTTTTATATAGATTAGACCGCGTCGGTTTTCCCGTTTGAGTGGTTTTACACTAGCAATATTTGGGTCATTTATATCTTGCTGATCGGTGTCAGCCAAGACCCCGTGTTGAAGACAGTGACTTTTTTTTTTACCTATAATGGTTTACTTTTATAAATTGTGATTTGGATGGATAGTGGTCTCGTTGGCATTCACACCCTTTTTTATATATACTAAATGCAAAACAACGTTCAGAAATGCCCATATAACAAATTTTATATCATATATTAGGGAACTATCAAGAGGCTGCCAAAATATTAGTTGAAATTACTAAGGTATACGTAATAATTATAAAGACGCAAGAAAAACATTTTTATGTTTATTTTTTAACGTTTCCCTTTATCAAGGTTCTGAAACAAAATTCTGGAAAGGGGGGTAGGGGTTTTTGATTTTATTAAAACACAATGGTTCTCTTAGGGAAAATGTGGGAGTTTTTGCGATTGAGATTTAAAAAAAAAAATCACAATGCATGATTGATCATGTGGTGTTACAAATTAACTCCCTTCTTTCAAGGATAGATTATCGTTTCATAAAACGCTAATAAGAATTTCCTTTTTGTCTTTTTGAAACAAACTGTATTCTAATCTGTATCATAAAGCTATAAACTACGTTTAAACAACATTGAAACCGATCGTCGTTAAACGATGCCATAAGTTCGTTTTTTTTTATTTGGATTTTATATTTCGAAAATTAATCAAATATGGGCGCCATATTTAAACTGGTGTTATTGAGTTCCGACTCGAGAATAAAATATTCTTAAAGTGATGGATTAACTATTTCTTTAGCACAAGTAAGTATTTTTTTAATAGTTTTCGTGCTCAAGTTATTTAAAATGATATTTGGCCCGTTAAATATTGGACCTAGAAAGAAGATTGAAGCAATTTTGTTCCGACCTGAAATCATGTCGGAAAGTGCTAAAGGAATTTAACGTATATCGATATGACTTCGCATTCAAACAAAAAAAAAATGAAAATATCAGTATAAAAACGTAAAAAATTGAATAAGAATGCGAAGTCATATGTTATAGGACTAAATCTAACCATACTGTAGGTAATTGCCAGCCTTGTAGGGATACGCCCTAATGGCCATAGGAGTGAACTCACAAAATAAAACCGTATATTCCTGTCAGCCAACACTTCAGGTTACCAGATCACAATCTGAAAGATATTGATCACATGAAGATCATTGTGATTGAACAGGATTGTACATGGCAAAATAGGCAAAGAGAGAATCGGGAGAAGTTTTGGAAAAACACACTGGGTGTCCTCCATCCAGATGAAATACATAGAGAGAAATCATTAAATTTACAGTCTAGTGTTTATATTATTATATTCAGGATTTTGGATTAAAATCAATCGACCAAAACTTACCTGTATTATTACTGATCTATGTTTACACCTTATACATTATATATCAGTATTGTTAAAACTTTTGTCACCGAAGACGGCCATTTGTTGAGCCGAAATATTTGCAATTATTGTATAATTTATATCATCTGTATAGTTTTTCCATCTTTGTGCAATGATATTCAACACTTTTTAGTGTTTTGTTTTCCATCTATTTATCGGTAATGTTACACAATCTTTCAGACTCATATAATTTTTCCTGTTTGTGCAGTATTGTCAATTTTGATGATCCAATGCCTATTAAGTTTACTGGTTGGTAGATTCTTAAGACTCTTTATTATTTTTGGGCTACCTGCATTGTGTTTTTCACGATCCCAGCAGACTTATATTCCAACTGTGTACAACATGAATTATGATCAATATTTCAAACAACTAAGGATTGAAAGTTAACAACGGGAAGCTGAAAACATCTCTTTTGTCGTAAAGTTTGTTTTCAAAGGCCCCAATCATTATCAATTTCTAGATGCAATTCAATATATGTGGCAGACTTAACTGTATATGGAGTATCCCTTATCTCTAGTTCGATGGGATGGATTCGTTCAACATAGTCACCAAATATTGTATTATTTAGTGAGAGAACATCATCTATATAACGAAACGTAATGTCAAAGGATAATGCTCACTTCTTATCTTTCGTGCTAAAAAGTTCCTGTATGAAGCCAGCCTCATAAGAATAAAGAAACAAGTCGTCAAGAAGAGGGGCATAATATTGGTTCCAATAAATTATTCCGTGTTTATATTAGTTCAGATCTCAGTTGATTTTTTGACTAAGGAAAATTGTTATGTTATAGTCCGATTACCTATTCACTTGCTAGTCAACTGCGGAAAGACAATGCAATTTGCATACATGTATGCTACGTTTTCGGATACCTTCAACAGGGCTCGTTTTTTTAAAAGGAAGGACAATCAAGTTATGAAGCTAAATAAGTTCGGCGGTTGCAAACAGTTACCGTTCGATTACTTACTAACCGTTCAATCAATGCTTCTCAAATTTTAATGTGTTGATACAATTAAAGTCAAGTTTGTTATTAAAGTCATAAGAAACCTGAAATTAAAAAAAAATATGCATATGTTTTTTATAACTAAATGGATAGTTTTCATTATACAACTTATGTACATATACTTTTTTCTGAGGAAAATTCTTTAATTTGTCCACGTTTAGAGAAGTTCAATTATTTTTAATTGCTTGCTTCCAGGAAGCAATTCGCCGACATATTTTCCGTATGCATAGTGACCCGAGCGTAACCCTCCTCGTAAAAATCCGGTGACCACAATACGCATGGATCTGTCATTGAAATAAACAAATATCTGATTATACATGTACTTTTGGATTATTAGCTCTTCATCTTTTATATAAGCTTTGGATTTTAAAATATTTTGGCCACGAGCATCACTGAAGAGACATGTATTGTCGAAATGCGCATCTGGTGCAAGAAAATTGGTACCGTTAATTTAATTACTACCACTGGGTCGATGCCTCTGCTGGTGGACTATTAGTCCCCGAGGGTATCACCAGCCCAGTAGCCAGTACTTCGGTACTGGCATGAAAATACGGATTTTTTGTGTTATTAAATTTGCTGTAAGAAAATATCATAAATTATTATAAATTAAGGAATGTATCTCCCTCATGCAAAGCTCTGATTCCTTTCACGGATTTGGCCATACTTTTTGGACCTTTTGGATTATTAGCTCTTCATCTTTTATATAAGCTTTGGATTTTAAAATATTTTGGCCACGAGCATCACTGAAGAGACATGTATTGTCGAAATGCGCATCTGGTGCAAGAAAATTGGTACCGTTAATTTAATTACTGCCACTGGGTCGATGCCTCTGCTGGTGGACTATTAGTCCCCGAGGGTATCACCAGCCCAGTAGCCAGTACTTCGGTACTGGCATGAAAATACGGATTTTTTGTGTTATTAAATTTGCTGTTAGAAAATATCATAAATTATTATAAATTAAGGAATGTATCTCCCTCATGCAAAGCTCTGATTCCTTTCACGGATTTGGCCATACTTTTTGGACCTTTTGGATTATTAGCTCTTCATCTTTTATATAAGCTTTGGATTTTAAAATATTTTGGCCACGAGCATCACTGAAGAGACATGTATTGTCGAAATGCGCATCTGGTGCAAGAAAATTGGTACCGTTAATTTAATTAAACACGTGCTCAATACCCATGCTTTTTGTGATTTGTTTACTATAAGGTGACAATCGTTAAAACTCGGCTTCAAAACACGGCATTTAATGAGCAGCCATATTTGTTAAATCATAACCAACAGAATGAAAAAAAAATGACGATTATATGATATATTTGCGAAAATAATGATAAAATCGTACACAGAGGACTAAGTTTATGATGTATACATGCATTGGTTCAAGAATGGGACACACATTATTTTTCACCGCTCACTCGTTTCATATGGCTTTAATGATTTGCATTTATTACTGTTTTGGAGTTATGATCTTTGTTATATTAAGAAGCGTCAATTTATTCGTTTCCGTTCGATAAATTTTAACCTTTCTACCAATGGATTTTCAAATTATAGTATGTTGTTACTAATGACAAAACTGGGATAAAGTTCAATATTGGCGTTTTTTAATTTTAACATTTAAGAGTTGTAGTCCATGAAAGGAAAATCATAAAAAAAAACTGAAATCCAAGGGAAAAAAATGACAAAACACTTATACTTGGTTTTGTTTACATTGTCAGACAAACATTAAGCATTGTTCAGAGCAGTTTTGATGAACTATGATTAAAGATAGTAAAATTGAGAATGGAAATGGGGAATGTGTCAAAGAGACAACAACCCGACCAAATAAAAAACAACAGCAGAAGGTCACCAACAGGTCTTCAATGTAGCGAGAAATTCCCGCACCCGGAGGCGTCCTTCAGCTGGCCCCTAAACAAATATATACTAGTTCAGTGATAATGAACGCCATACTAATTTCCAAATTGTACACAAGAAACTAATATAAAAATAATACAAGACTAACAAAGGCCAGAGGCTCCTGACTTGGGACAGGCGCAAAAATGCGGCGGGGTTAAACATGTTTGTGAGATCTCAACCCTCCCCCTATACCTCTAACCAATGTAGAAAAATAAACGCATAACAATACGCACATTAAAATTCAGTTCAAGAGAAGTCCGAGTCTGATGTCAGAAGATGTAACCAAAGAAAATAAACAAAATGACAATAATACATAAATAACAACAGACTACTAGCAGTTAACTGACATGCCAGCTCCAGACTTCAATTAAACTGACTGAAAGATTATGATTTCATCATATGAACATCAGGCACAATCCTTCCCGTTAGGGGTTTAATATCATACCATCATAACATATATGAGAAGAACATAACCCGTGTCATGCCAACAACTGATTTAAGAATAAATGTCTTTAGTTCCGACGCAAAGACCTTATCAGTGACTCAATATTAACGCCAAAATATGCAATCTTTAATGACTTGACAACAGTATCGTAATTATATCCCTTCTTAATCAGTCTATTTAAAGGTTTTGTAAGTTTCTGAGGTGAATACTGACACCTTTGTGCTTTATAAAGAATATTTCCATAAAAAATTGGATTTGAAATACCTGAACGTATACAAAGTATGCATGTTGAGCTATATTTACGAATGATGTCTTTATACCGATGATAAAATTTAGTAAAAGTTTTGACTAGTTTGTGATATCGAAAACCCTGGTGTAATAATTTTTCAGTAATACATAAATTTCTCTCGTTAAAATCTAAAACATTGTTACAAACACGAGCGAATCGTACAAGTTGAGATATATAAACACCGTAAGATGGTGACAAGGGAACGACACCATCTAAAAACGAATAATTAACGATAGGAAATGAAAAATCATCCCTTTTATCATAAATTTTAGTATTCAGCTTTCCGTTTGTGATATAGATATCAAGATCGAGGAAAGGGCAGTGGTCATTATTAGTATTAGCTTTATTTAAAGTAAGTTCAGCAGGATAAATTTCATTAATATACATACTGAAGTCGTCATTATTGAGAGCCAAAATATCATCCAAATATTTAAAAGTATTATCAAATTTGTTTATCAGATGTTGTTTTGATGGGTCTTTGCTTATTTTTGTCATAAATTGTAACTCATAACAATACAAAAAGAGGTCCGCAATAAGTTGTGCACAGGTAGTCCCCATTGGAATTCCGATAATCTGACGATATACGGAATCCCCAAAGCGAACAAAAATGTTATCTAGTAAAAATTCAAGGGCATATATAGTATCAAAGCATGCCCAATTAACATAGTTTTTTTGTTTATTGCTACTAAAAAATGACCTAAAAGAGTTTGAACATATATATTCACATTCTTATTTTTTGAATGCCCATTTAATTAGGTGTGTGAATTTTTTCTTAATGAGAATGTGAGGCAATGTGGTATACAGGGTAGAAAAATCAAAACTTTGAACAGATTCAAAATCACCAATATGAGCATGCAATTTATCAAGTACTTCCAACGAGTTCTTGACACTCCAAAAGTAGTCTTTATATATGTTCTGTACCTGTCAATGTCTACATATAGAAATATCACACAGTATTCTGAAGTGGATTTAAGTAATTATAAGCAACCGTTATGCCTTCAACAATGAGAAGAAAACAAATTCAAGAATAATGGTAAAATTTTAAAGACTCTGTCTGTCTTTCCTGTTTTTTACGAACACAAAATTCAAGGATCCCTTATTTTAAACATTCATATGACAGTTGCTGTTCATATGAATTTTCTAGCTGGTTTACCTTATTGATATTTGTGTAAAAAGTAAAATCACAAAAATACTTAACTCCGGGGAAAACTCAAAACAGAAAGTCCCTAATCAAAAATTAAAACACATTAAGGTGGTACCTAACACTACAGGGAGATAACTCTGTAATATTAGCTAAACGTTTTAATTACGTTGCATTGTGAAGGGAATGTAAAGCTTCTCAATGATCAAAATTAGTGTTTGTCAAACTGCTATATAACCAGTGTAATTTTTCTGATAAAACTCTTGGTTCATTTTTTTTGAATTTTTTATATTTTTGTAAAAGGGGCAAAGTAAATACTTTGTCAAAGTCTTATGAAAATTAAACGAGCCAAATTTATTTTAGGGAAATTGTTGGGTACCACCTTAAACGAACGGACAACAACTATCATATTCCTAACTTGGTACATGTATTTTCAAATGTAGAAAATGATGGATTGAACCTGGTTTTAAAGTGTGTTTTTGTGTGTTTCACTGTTGTTTCTTTACATCCATGTGGTTAAATTCAAAGGACATATTGGAGACCAATGCGGCTATAGTCCTCATCTACGATTTACAATAGTTCATCGTTGAATAAATATATCATATAAAAAAATCAAAAACATTGGCATTTTAAAGGGCAGCCTTCCTTAGTTTCAGGCAGGAAGAGTCGGAATGTTTCGCTTGTTGGTTTCAAAAATATAACTATTAAAAACAACTTATTGCATTACATAGTATGATTAATATAACTATCTTAGGCACCCAGGTTTTTTAGCTTTTAATAAAGACAAGGTTGATGTCAAAATAGTTTATTGATTCATTTATCAGTATGTTATGTCTTTGAGGTCCTTGACCATGTCTTTCTCATCAATGTCATCGTAGGGATTTTCGCTTTTCCTGACTTTTTGTTCCACTTTTTTCTCATTTTCAAATGCAAGACTTTTTTGTAACCTGGCAAATTTATTTTTCTGCTTGCGGATTTTCTTTGAAATAAATTCCTTGTGTCTCCATACAGCAATAACAATAACAACAACACCACCAATACTAGCAACTGTTGACATGTATGCCACTACAGTGTTAGTTGAGTCGGAACCTAAATTGATTTAAATTGTATTGAGTTAAATCATCATGTGTTCCAGCATATATATGTGTTTCATATGTAATACAAATATTTCTAATGGGTGTTTTACCGTCTCTCATAAATCTTTTTTGAGCGGCTCTTTTATAAATTGTTCTGTTAATTTTACAAAGTGTTTCATATCAAATGTGTCAAAGAGGTGAGACTCTCATAAAGTATTTGTTGTTGTTGTATATAAAAAAAAACCACCGTTTTGAAATCCTTATCTTTTAAAGACATCCAAGTACCTTCAAATTATTGTGAACAGACAAAAGAATACGTATAACTATATACGCTATTTGAGAATTTTTGAAAATAATACAAGTTTGCATAGATTTTTTTTTGGATTTATTATGTTCACTGTGAAAAAATTACCTCCTAATTTGAAGAAGGTAATCAGTAAGTTGATAATGTTAACTTCTTTTTCAAGGTAGGACAAAAGTATGTTTACATTTAGACTAAAATAAACTTACCCTTTTCTTCAGCAGTTGCTATCGTATGAAAAAGAGAAAAGTAAAGTTCATTAAAATTTCGAGAGGTTGCATAATTCATGTTAGTTGATAAGATATATATATATATATTGTATTTACCAGATCACTTCATTTTAACATACTATATTTTTTAATGTTGAATACGTCAACGCGACACTTACTTGACAAACTAAGAAAAATCCAAAAGGTTACAATAAAGATTTTTAAGCAACACAGTAAAAAAAGGTTGAATACGTAAACATTTAATTGTAATGAGATGACTATTAAACGAATGAATCCAAACCACTCACTTGTCTTGAACAGGAACATATGACCACGGTTACTAATCAAATGATAAAATTAGTTTTCAATGTGTGAATACTAGTACTATAATATGGCTTTTTGTTTTAGCTTAATTAAATGTGGAAATTTATGTCGTCTCTCGGAACAATAACACATGGGCCGGCATGCTAAAAGCTAATTGTTATACAATTTGTTCAGATTTCAAAAGAAGTTCCATTTTCATATGTATGCAGAATGTGTGTGTGTGTTTGTATGAAAATGAGTTGGTGTTTGTGTGTGCTTACTAACGTATCCACCATGCAAAGACAAAATATCTTCCGCATTTAACTGAGTCTTTATTTAACTTTTCTTGTCATTCACAATTTTTTTCATAAAGTAAGTCATTGAACATGTGATTCGATGAAAATGATAGTAGTATTAGGGAAAGGACAAGCGGGTTTTCCTGTAATATCAAATATCAAACATCACTTATACAGTCAAGGACGTCGTATGAAATATACGGAAGTAATAGAATTAATGTCAATTCAGATGTTTTGTGAAAATCTAAATATTTCCTCTGGGAATATTGTAAAGTTCAATAGTCAACATTTACATTTCGGTTTTTCAAAAATTTCCGTCAGTCCATGTAGAAGTGTACACACTTGACATGGACGTTATTTCGGATAAACAAGCAATTGCACTTCACTTTTTTATCAATGACTGGTTGAACTGATATCAAAAACAATGATTTGAATATGTAGCATTTATAATGTCAGAGAATCAATCAATTGCATAGTCGTGGAGGTATAAAGCGTAAAATCAATAACTAAGTCAACACATTGATTTCACTTGAATTGCGATTTCTTAAAATTCGGTTTACTGAATTTTGTTTAGAAAAGTCCATGTTGTATTGCAAAGGTTTATATTTTTGTCTTTAATGATTGCTAATGTACTTTGTTTATATGTGCTTCTTTGTAAAATATTTGTTTGTTTTGATAGTGATTAAGATTATAACTCAGTGTTGACCGTTGTACCTTGATTTTTGACATTTTGACCTATTATGTGACTGTCGGGTTGTTTTGTTCAAACATCGTTGTCAGTATAATGGAGTTTGATGCGGCTGTCATACAAGTGAGAGGTTTAGCTAGCTTATTGCACCAGGTTCAATCACGCATATTTTACATAAGAAAATGCATGTACCGAGTCAGGATTATGGTGTCCATTCGTTTGATGTGTTTAATCATTTGATTTTGCCATTTGATTAGGGACTCTCCGTTTTGAATTTTTCTCAGAGTTCAGTATTTTGGTCATGTTGATTTATTATTAGATCCTACTTTGCTGAAAATTATTGCTGTTTACAGTTTGTCTCTATCTATAATAGTATTCAAGATAATAACCAAAAAACGTCTTTAAAAAATACCAATTAGGGGGCAGCAACCCAACAACCAGTTGTCCAATTCATCTGAAAATTTAATAGTAGATAGAAATTGACTAGATAAACAAATTAATGCCTTTCAGATTTCTGAATGCTTTGGTTTCAGAGTTATAAGCCAAAATCCACATTTCACCCCTATGTTTTATATTTTTAGCCATGGTGGCCTTTATTGGTTAGTTGGGTCACCTCACACATTTTTTTAACCTAGAGACCCTAGTAATGATTGTGGATAATTTTGGTTAAATTTGACCAAGTAGTTTCAGAGGAGAAGATTTTTGTAAAAGATTACAAAAATTTACGAAAATTGGTAAAAAATGAAGGGGGTCAACTGACTATTTTGGTCATGATTACTTATTTGTAGATCTTTCTTTACTGAACATTATTGCTGTTTACAGTTTGTCTCTATCTATATAATATTCAAGTTGATAACTAAACACGGCAAAATGTCACCTTAAAATTACTAATTCAAGGGCAGCAACCAAACAACTAGTTGTCCGATTCATCTATTACAGGGCAGATTGATCTTGACCTGATAAACAATTTTACATCATGTCAGATTTGCTCTTAATGCTTTGGTTCAGAGTTATGAGGCAACATCTACATTTTGCCCTTGTTCTATTTTTAGCCATGGTGGCCATTTTGGTTGGTTGGTCGGGTCACCGGAAACATTTTTCTAACTAGATACCCTAATGATGATTGTGGCCAACTGTGGTTAAATAGTAGTTTTAGAGGAGCAGATTTTTGTAAAAATTAACGACGACGATTGACGACGAAGAAGGACGACGGACGCCAAGTGATGAGAAAAGCTCACTTGGCCCTTTGGGCCAGTTGAACTAAAAATAAACTAATTGTACTACTCACGTGGTTTTGGACTATAAGGCAGACATCCGACCACATTGTCACATCTACAAAATACATTGGATATTCAACATGTATTTACAAACATAGAAAATATCACAAATGAAATTCCAAACACTTGTGTAGAGTACACATGCATGTATCCCAAGACTTGCTTTCTATTTCAAAGAGTTGTAAAACAGTAGAAATCGAAGAGTATGTCGGATGATCTGTATGATCCAGCTAGGTAACTTTCTTTACATAAATGCATGCAAGTTTTGTATAATTGGAGCGGCATTTATTTGAAAAGTTGTAAGACAAAAATCGTGAATCTTCTGACTTTCTTTATATGATTTATAAATAAGCAATTGAAAGCTAACAAAAACTTCAGCTTGCAAGGCTGTGTTGGTTAAAACAATAAGGCCATAATCCAAAAAGGGATATCTTCGATCCCACGATATCACTTGCTAGTTCTAAAAAGTGAAAAATCAGCATTTGTACTTCAATATGTGATGCGTTTTTTAAACAATTTTCAACAATTCTATAATGTGTGTGTAGGAGAGGGTTTTTTTTGTAACATGAACTTATACGTTTCTCGTTTTTCTTTATCTTAATAAGACCATTGGTTTTCCCGTTTGAATGGTTAAATAGTATTCATTGTGGGCCCTGTAGCTGTTGTTCAGTATGAATCGATGCTCTTGGTTGAAGAACGTACTTTCACCTACATTTGTAAAATGGTTTACTTTTACAAATTGTGACTTTGATGGAGAGTTGTTTCATTGGCTCTCATATCACATCTTCTTATATCTATATGCTTCAATACTAGATATACTTTTTTTTTAGATAATACCTTTGACAAGTATTTTAATAATAACCTTTTACTTATCAAACATACAAAAGTGTAGTACGTGTTTTAGTCCTAGATATTTCATATCTTTTGGATAGTTTTGTGGTGTTTCGTAAATTATACTATTTTTTTGGCCCGACTCTAACCTAATGAGACCGAAGGTCGAGTGGGGTTGCCAGTTTAAACAAAAACTATGGTATAATTTTTAAAAAAACACCACAAAACTATCCAAAAATATGAAATATCTGTTACAACCTATAGCATCTTTTAATGTTAAACTTTTTAACGAATCAGCTAAATAGCCCTTTTCGGGCCTAACACAAAGCTCCGCCTACTTTCTTTAATAAGTACGGGATTCTGAAACAGCGGGATTATCAATTAGACTTGAATTTTCAACACCGAAGGATGCAAATTTACATTGGTGGCGAATAACGTTACAGATCTAGACAAACATACATGTATGGTGAAGAAATTAGTTTGTACTGATTATGGATGCAAGATAAGTAAGTTTTTTTTATATTTGGAAGCTCTCTGACTTCCCAGATTTAGGGTTATTTTTTTTTATTTTTTATCTCATAGGTCGAAATATTCAATTTGTTTGTATGACCCCTTCTGCAGCCATGTGAATTACGAAATTTTTAAATTGCAATAGTATCAAAAAATCTAAATTAAAATGCATAATAGAGATGGGCCATTTTGTACTTATACCATGCAAGGAGAAACTTCGTTCAAAGCTTTATTTTTTATGGTTCATTGCATTTAATAGAAAAGGGCTATTATGTGGCAAATACAACTGAGAGTTTTGTAGACTTTAATTTAATGGGATTTATCACCATAATAATCACACGTTGATCAAAGGTAATTTATACAAAAATGTCGTCGTCGTCTGTCGTCGTAAACTATTTCAAGAATCTTCTTCTCTGAAACTACTGGGCCAAATACTTTCAAACTTTAACTGAATGCTCCTTAGGGTATCTAATTTATAAATTGTATCCGAAGTTTTGATCTATCAACAAACATGGTCGCCATTGCTAAAAATAGAACATAGGGGTCAAATGCAGTTTTTGGCTTATAACTCAAAAACCAAAGCATTAAGAGCAAATCTGATGTGGGAAATATTGTTTATCAGGTCAAGATCTATCTGCCCTGAAATTTTCAGATGAATCAGACAACCTGTTGTTGGGTTGCTGCCCCTGAATTGATAATTTTAAGGAAATTTTGCTGTTTTTGTTTATTATCTTGAATATAATTATAGATAAAAATAAACTGTAAAAAGCAATAATGTTCAGCGAAGTAAGATCTTCAATTAAGTCAATTTGACCAAAATTGTCAATTGACCCCTTAAGGAGTTATTGCCCTTTAAAGACTTTTTTCACAATTTGTTCATCATGTTGACTTACTTTAAAAAAAATTCTCCTCTGAAACTACTGGGCCAAATACTTCCAAACCTTAACTGAATGTTCCTTAGGGTATCTAGTTTGTAAATTGTATCCGAAGTTATGATCTATCAACAAACATGGTCGTCATTGCTAAAAATAGAACATAGGGGTCAAATGCAGTTTTTGGCTTATAACTCAAAAACCAAAGCATTTAGAGCAAATCTGATGTGGGTATTATTGTTTATCAGGTCAAGATCTATCTGCCCTGAAATTTTCAGATGAATCAGACAACCTGTTGTTGGGTTGCTGCCCCTGAATTGATAATTATAAGGAAATTTTGCTGTTTTTGTTTATTATCTTGAATATAATTATAGATAGAAATAAACTGTAAACAGCAATAATGTTCAACAAAGTAAGATCTTCAATTAAGTCAATTTGACCAAAATTGTCAATTGATCCCTTAAGGAGTTATTGCCCTTTAAAGACTTTTTTCACAATTTGTTCATCATGTTGACTTACTTTAAAAAAATCTTCTCCTTTGAAACTGCTGTATCAATCTCAGCCAAACTTAGGCTAAATGAGTTTCAGAGTATCTAGTATAAATTTTATATTTCATTTCCTTGTATGTCAAGAAACATAGCTCCTATGGCTAAAATAGAACATAGGAGAAAATGATTATTTTTTTTGGCTTTTGAAGAAAATAGGACGATTCAAAAAACATTTAAATAAATTGAAAAGCCAAAATAATCATTGATGAGAGATTTAACCAAAAGAATTAAGGTGAGCGGTTCAGGCTCTTGAGAGCCTCTTGTTTTTTAAACTATTCGTTTGGTTGTTTGAAAGGGAATATTTGCTTATTTTAATATTTTAAAATATAGGACAACGGAGTTGGTGTACGTGGGTTCGATTTTTACCCATTTCTTTTCGAAGACCATATACAACAAAACCATGGTATACATGTACATGTAATTGTGAAAATTATACCATAGATACATGTAGCTATGATATTAATTTCGGTTATTGGGATTAATACATGTACTCTTGTTGCATTCCTATAGGTTACATTGTACATCTATAGGTTAACAATAAGTTGACAGTTGTTTTTCATTTGTTTGAAGTGCCAGACCTTTTTATTTTCCCATTTGATAAGGGACTTTCCATTCCGAAACTTGGAATTTGCTTATTTTGTTATTTTACTTTTTGATATAAAAAAATCGTCTTATTGGTTTTAATTGTGTTCCCTGAATGGGCAACACATGAGGGTGTAAAATGAATTGACTTTGCATTCATTATTGTCACATTGACCAACATTTGATTAGTAACGTCTTTTTGTCACAAGATATACTTTTAGTAGAATGATTTTTTTTCTGTATCCTTTAATGAGAGGTTGCTCATGAATTAAGTGCTCTCTTTGCTCATTAACAAACCAAAAAAAAAAGGATACTCAAGAACGATGAAAATGATGCAACTCTAATCTGAAATCGATCTGAGTTGATATCCGCATTGTTTGTTTAGTTTCATATAACTTATGGTAAAGACAAAGTAAAGTAAGAGTCCAGAGACAGTAAATTAGATTTTATTTTTCTATTTTTAAAGGGACATAACGTAAGAATTGCATAAGTCACGTCTCAAATATCTGTGTTTGGTAAAAAAGAGCACTATAAGTTTTATAGTTGGTTCAGAGTTATAAGGCAAAATCTACATATACCCCTATGTTTTATTTTTAGCCATAGCGGCCATTTATGCACATTTACATTGGTGGCGAATAACCTTACAGATCTAGACAAACATATGGTGAAGAAATTAGTTTGTACTGATTATGGATGCAAGATACGTAAGTTTTTTTTTATATTTGGAAGCTCTCTGACTTCCCAGATTTAGGGTTATTTTTTTTAATTTTTTATCTCAAAGGTCGAAATATTCAATTTGTTAGTATGACCCCTTCTGCAGCCATGTGAATTACGAAATTTTTAAATTGCAGTAGTATCAAAAAATCTATTTTTTTTGTAAAAAAGGGCACCATATATAAGTTTTATAGTATTTGGTAAAGACAAATTAATGTAAGATTGTGGAAACGCTTGACCCGCCGTTTTTTTCCATTTTGGGTGTGGCGAATTGAAACTAGAAGGTGGAAACTGCAAACTCATAATTTTTCCATAGCTACAAATAGGAATTTAGACGGTCTTACAAACATACATGTACTACCACTCAGCATGTGACATATAGACAGACATAAAAACAAAAATTATAAAACAAGTTGATGCATGATTATGAAATTTGTTTTGATTTACCTCTCACTTTTTTTACAGAAACATTTTTCTTTGCATCTTTTCCCGTAAAAGTTACTGCGACATGGTGTACACTCTATGTCTCCGGTTTCAGAATAAAAACCTGTTTGACATTCTAAAACATGAAAAATAGTCTATATCAAACCACAGGAAATAAACAGGAAGAAGAATATTGCGATATACCAGACAATTTTAGTATACAAAAATATACACCAAAATAAGTACGAAATTTAACTTTTATTATGCAATTTGTAAACTAGTATGGTATAATGTATTCTATTGATAGCATCCTTTTTAAAACAAATGTATATTTTCAACCGATCTAAAATTTCAAACACCGTCGACAATATCCATCGGTAAAATCAAATGCTCAATCAGGTCGATTATATATATATAAGTAAACGTTTCTGTTACTACTATTGACATAGAGATGCTCACCTTTATAAAAATGAAAATGTGTCATGAGTGCCAATGAGAAAATCCGCTATCAAAGACACAATGCATAACAAGCTCTCAAATTATTGATAAAAGTGTGGCCTTCAACACTGATCCTTGGCTCACATCGAATAGCAAGCTATTAAAGGCCCCACAATGACACACAGGAATGCGTTAAAATCTACATAAAACGAATACCAGAAAACACTTATTTACCACACCAAACGTTACGAGCGATATTGCGTCTCAAATGATAACGTCAAATTCGTACGTTTTACGGGGATTAATGATTATTAGGGATATTTTGTTTATTTCGCTTTTAAAAAAAACTCATCAAAACAAACAACCCCAGTCATTGGAATTGTTTTATACTGTGTGATCTTGTTGATAGTAACTGACCTTCGAGAAAATTCTTTTTGAGGAAATAATTATAGATGATCCACTATAAATAGCGTCCCGAATGTATGTAACGTTGAGAACGTCGAAAATCGTCCAGTGGACAAACTTGCAAGACATTCCATTTCTGTGAAAACGAAGTCGTTTTGACTACACAAATTATCAAAAAGTATTTAGCTGATTTGTAGAGTTAAAGAACGATTACGAAAAAGCACTATTTGGCATGCAACAAATCTAAATTTTCAATAAATAACGTCGAAAATGACAGTTTATTTGTAAAAAGCGGCGAAGTCCGACATTGGATATCTTGCAAGACATTTGCTTGAAGCCATTGCATTTTTATATGTGGTTTGAGTGCTGCAAAAAATGGATTTTGATATGGGATTATCTATGTACTGCTTGTGTGAGAATAGTTTACACAAACAAGGTTTTATATAATCTTATATTTTAAAACCTATAAATTTGATAACTTAACATTTTCCTAAATCTGACCATAAAGAAAATTATTTGTTTTTGAAAAAAAATAGCATTGGTCTTTACAGGAACGCATATTCGGTAATATTGTAATACTTTAATAATAAAGCATATCATTCATTCGAATTTTCGAAAATACATGTATAATACTGATTTGAAGAACAACACTAAAGATATTTTGAGTATATTCTGTTGCCTCCTTTCTAGAGCGCTTCGATCCAAAATAATTGCCGTATTTGTCCTGATAGAATCGAAATAGTTCATGGGGGCTTGAATAAATCTTGATTTTACAACGGGTTGGCCCTTTATGCTGCTATCGCTCAAGGTAAGATATTTGTCATAAAGGGCAAACCCGTGGTAAAATCACGATATATTCAAGCCCCCATGAATTATTTCTTAATTAACGCAATATAATGTGTGTAATGTCACTAACAAACGAAAACCAATCGGCACTGAATAAAAGGCTCCTGAACAAGCTTTTGTCATTTAAGTATGAAATATAAAAACGCTCTATTGTAAGATTCTTGTCTATTCGAAATATTCCATCTTTTCATCCTCTATGCTATGTAAATATAATGACTATTCTCATTACTTACAGACGACAATCATGCACAAGTTTTACCCATATATCGTTTTTTTATTTATGTTTTCGTTGTCTTCTTGTATCTTACACTGTTTTTTTTTATACATGTTTGACCGCAAAAATTTTGCAGTCGTATATTGGTATCACGTCGTCGTCGTCGTCAGCGTCGTCCGAAGACATTTGTTCGTGGACAATAACTTTCGTTAAATAAATAAATAGAGATCTATGAAAATTAAACACAAGGTCTTTAACAACAAAAGGAAAAGTTACCAGACAATAACTTGTGGAATGGTGTATAAATCTCTCTGAAATTATACTAAAAGTTTCCATACCACAAAGGGATGGTTATGATTTGCTTTTGGGGAAGAGGAATAATGGCTCAAATCGTTTAAGAATTGTCCATAAAATATGAAAAAACACAACATTGTTGACTACCTCCCTTATACTGCTTTTGAATTATGTACTAAGAAATGTTGTATTGTCTTGTAATGAGATGATTGACTATCAATTTGTTTTTAGAAGTTACTACTATTAAATTGCTGATTATGAAATATTAGTTTTATCCATGATTATGTATATGTCATCTTCCATTTTAAGACTTGTATGTTGTATTTGAATGGGTAGTTATGGTTGCAAAAAAAGTGGAAAGGGGTAAGTTCAGTAAGACCCCTTTTTGACCCCAAAATATAGCAGTTTTAGAAAATTGTCAATATGGAATCGTTAAGATATTAATTGAAAAGAAGAATGCTTCTGCTACATAAATAAGGGCTGTGTTTGACAAAACAATGCACATATATCGAGTACTAGCATCATCAAGTCTTGCTAAATGACTAAAATATTCACAATTTTAGCATTTTAGTTAAATTTTAGACGGTTTCCGTCTTAAATTAAAGTAGCCGCATTCGTGTTCATCCATAATATTGCAATGCAAGCTGTATTTGATAATAATACATTATATATATAAAGGTTGAGGATGAATACGGATGCGGCCACTTTCATTTTTGACAAAAACCATCTGAAAAGTGACGATTTTTGGCATATTTGATAGATTTTTTATATTTAAGATTGAATCGGATCGCTTCTAATGACTTACCCAGTTAAAAATCTTTCACATAAACTAATTGAATCAATTGAAATAGACACTTAGCGTTTAAAAAGTGTCTAAAATCTTTCGTTAGATGAACTTGAAAATCGGGCCAAATCAGCCTTTACTGGACTTACTTCTTTGAATTGAGAGTATTCACTATGACCAGTAAATTGAGGGAAAGATTTTTTGGCGGGAAAGGGTGAACAAAAAATTGTTAGGAGGGCAATTTTTTCTCATTTCAGATTTTAGATTCTTCAAAATGTTTGTTTTAAACACATTGGCCCACTTAAATGGGTGTGAAAGAAAATTAGGGAGGTGGACCGCAACAGGAAAGTGTATTGCACAAAGGCAACAAAAAAGGTGATTTATTTTTAAATTTTCATTTTTTTTTTTTTTGGGGGGGGGGGGCAATTCCCAACAGCATAGTGTATTGCACATAAGCAAAGAAAATGATTATAAATTAAAATCATATAACCAATTCTATGCTCTTTGACTACAGTTATTCAGTGTTAGAAACCTAATTACGTGTCAAATGTTTAATTACATTTTAAATTCAAACCTGTACCATTCTCGAATATTGTGTCCATTTCTGTCTTAGCAATGTATGTATTTATCACGGAATAAATGTAAAAATTTCTGTATGACATACCTTCACATCGGTCGTTTTTCAAGAAGTGGTCAGCGCAACAGTACACCTTTGTTACTGTAACCTCTCCATACCTACAAGTAATGGTAAAAAATGGGAAAATACAGAAAAAGATTAATTTTGATTTAAAGGGCGTAAGCTATGAATTTAACAAATCAAATTTAAAAAACACATTCATTTGTATTTCAAATATTGCCTTTTTAAAGCTGAATATATTTGGGGTTTTTAAATGCGTTTTGTCTAAATATACTTTTTCACTTGTTTGTTTTTTTGGTATTTTGTTTGTGCTGTGTTTAGACCCCTCCACCAAAATTTTTGCTCTGCATGCACACGTATAATAATTGCGTTTTTTTTTCTCAAAGCACTCATAGATTTGAGAATTGTCGAAATTCGGATATGGTGTACACATTGTTGCATCTCACCTATGCGTAATTCCATCTTTTTCGAAAATTTCGTGTTTTCTGTTTGGTATTAAATTAATAATACAGATTCAATTTGTTACATGATTCGTTTATTTGGCAATCGCAAATGGAAGTCAACAGGGTTTAAGAAAATCCGTTATTTGATCTGTTAGTCAAATGCGTTTTGTTGAAATATACTTTTTTTCTATTTTTGGTCTTTTTGAAAATGTTGTTTGACACATTCATTAATTCGCTTTTCTGACGTCAAAAAATGTTATACGTCACATATATTTGTCGTTCAATGAATATACACATGTACAAACAATTTTAAAAATACACATGAGCAATGTTAGCATACAGAGTTAAAAAATCAAAAGTATATAAGAATTTCAGAAATAGAACGAGATAGTTAATTTTACTACGCGATTGAATATTTTTGAGGTTTGTTGTTCAACGCATTTTGTAATTCATAGAAATATATCATAATGACATATTGATCGGTGGTACAGTATTTTGTCTATCCGGTTACCATTTTCAAAAGAAACTAGCTGTCAAATAACTGCGAATGCTCTCAGATCTGTTTATTGTATCTTTTTGTGTCGGGATGTATAAGTACCCGGCCACGTCCACTCTTATGTTTTTTCAGCTGATGAGTTAAGCCTTTTTCAAATGATTTTTATAGTTCGTTCTTTTGTTGTATTGTTATACCACTGTCCCAGGTTAGGGGGAGGGTTGGGATCCCGCTTACAGTTTTAACCCCGCCACATTATTTATGTATGTGCCTGTCCCAAGTCAAGAGCCTGTATATGCAGTGGTTGTTGTTTTGTTTATGTGTTACATATTTGATTTTCTTTCATTTTTTTTACATAAATAAGGCCGTTAGTTTTCTCGTTTGAATTGTTTAACATTGTCTTATCGGGGCCTTATATAGCTGACTATGCGGTATGGGCTTTGCTCATTGTTGAAGGCCGTACGGTGACCTATAGTTGGTAATGTCTGTGTCATTTTGGTGTTTTGTGGATAGTTGTCTTATTGGCAATCATACCACATCTTCTTTTATATATTAGCTAAAATGTCAAGCTTGTTTTACGTAGCCAATGAGATGATATTCAAGAGAATACACTTCTATATATATTCATTCGGTAAAACAATTGATAATTGCCAATTTTCCAGGTTGTACTGAAAAATGCCCTTAAAAATTGGTTTTCAAGGGTTGTAAAAATTACCACCAGTAAAGCAAGTCTAAGATAGCAATTAATATTGTTCGGCATTTTTTCGCCCTTTCAAACAAACCCAACATTTTCAACAAGCAAACTAACTAACAAGCACTCACACCACATCTTCCTATATCTACCAACATGAAATAAATCCCTCATTAGTGAGTTTACTTTTCTCTTTATTTCATTGGTAACAGGAACGTACGTTTCTGATATATCACTATATAAAAGTCTATCCTGATACCTTTTTGTATGGAACGCCAAAGCTGTCTTATGTGTCTTTTTTATTATACGAAGGTGCTTGTTTATTATACGAAGGTGCTTTTTTATTATACAAATGTGCTTTTCTATTATACGAAGGTGCTTTTCTATTATACGAAGTTGTTTTTTCTATTATACGAAGGTGGTTTTCTATTATACGAAGGTGGTTTTCTATTATACGAAGGTGGTTTTCTATTATTCGATGGTGGTTTTCTATTATACGAAGATGGTTTTCTATTATACGATGGTGGTTTTCTATTATACGAAGGTGGTTTTCTATTATACGAAGGTGGTTTTCTATTATTCGATGGTGGTTTTCTATTATACGAAGATGGTTTTCTACTATACGATGGTGGTTTTCTATTATACGAAGGTGGTTTTCTATTATACGAAGGTGGTTTTCTATTATACGATGGTGGTTTTGATTCTATTATACGAAGGTGGTTTTCTATTATACGAAGGTGGTTTTTTTTCTATTATACGATGGTGGTTTTCTATTATACGATGGTGGTTTTCTATTATACGATGGTGGTTCTCTATCATACGAAGGTGTTTTTTATTTTGTGATGGTGGTTCCCGTGATTAACCGGAAGTGTGTCGTTTCACATGATTTGAAAACAGGGACTGAACAATTGCTAATAGAAAATGGAAAAAATCTTAAATCAAGAAATCAATGAAGTCTTTAAAAGTTTTTATGGATTATTATGTTTGAAATAAAACAATCAACTAATTATAATTGATAAGTGAATTTATCAAAATATCGGAATTCCACCCGCTGACCCTGCATTATTTTCGGCGATATAACTTGGCTGCACTAACGACAGGACGATTGCCTGGATTAGGACAGGATATATTGATCGGATGAGATATAAATAGTCAAAACTTTTTTGTCATTTGATAGATTATTTTAATATTTGAAGACCTTAGAGATTAACTAAATTTTATGAAAATCTAATTAAAGAAAGTTGAAATGATCGACAAATAATTTCAATATAGCTTTTGTTTAACAACATTTTTAGATAAAACTAAGAAATCTGTTATGCGATATTAATCAATATATTATATATGAAAATCTAAACTTTATAGTACCAAAAAATGTTTTTGAGTGCAGTTTTCAAAATCGCCAAAAAAACGTTTTAAATGTTTTGAACTGATCGACAAATATTGTTTCTATCTTGTTTGTTTAACAGTTAACAGTTAAAATTTCATGTCTGGGAGACAAATGAATATATTAAACAAAAAAATAACTTTAAAGTAAAAAATTGTTTCTCTACAAGAAAAGTTGCAAAAGAAGAGATTTTTTTTTATTCCATATCATTATGATTAAGGCAGAGGCTATTTTCCCGACTCTGATTGTTGCCTGATGCATGGTTAATATGAAATGTGATTCCATTGTTTAAAAACAAAGGCCCTGAAAATGATCCACAAAACTATAGGCCTATAACGTTATTGTCTACTCTGGGTAAACTTTTTACCTCAATATTGAACACAAGATTATGTAATTATCTTGATGAACTATGTATACTAAATGAAAACAAAGCAGGTTTCAAAAGGGATTATTCTACGACTGAACATATTTTTACTATACATATTTTATTTGAATTACTAAAATTGGGAACGAAAAAGTTACATTGTGCTTTTATCGACTTCGAAAAAGCGAAAAAGCGTTTCCCCTCATGCAAAGCTCTGATTCCTTTCTAGAATTTGACTATACTTTTTGGACCTTTTGGATAATAGCTCTTCATCCTTTATATAAGCTTTGGATTTCAAATATTTTGGCCACGAGCATCACTGAAGAGACATGTTTTGTCGAAATGCGCATCTGGTGCAACAAAATTGATACCGTTGATTTTATTACTACCACTGGGTCGATGCCTCTGCTGGTGGACTATTAGTCCCCGAGGGTATCACCAGCCCAGTAGCCAGTACTTCGGAACTGGCATGAAAATACGGATTTTTTGTGTTATTAAATTTGCTGTTACAAAATATTAGAAATTATTATACTAAATTAAGGAATGTATCTCCCTCATGCAAAGCTCTGATTCCTTTCTAGAATTTGACTATACTTTTTGGACCTTTTGGATTATAGCTCTTCATCCTTTATATAAGCTTTGGATTTCAAATATTTTGGCCACGAGCATCACTGAAGAGACATGTTTTGTCGAAATGCGCATCTGGTGCAACGAAATTGGTACCGTTGATTTTATTACTACCACTGGGTCGATGCCTCTGCTGGTGGACTATAAGTCCCCGAGGGTATCACCAGCCCAGTAGCCAGTACTTCGGTACTGGCATGAAAATACGGATTTTTTGTGTTATTAAATTTGCTGTTACAAAATATTAAAAATTATTATAAATTAAGGAATGTATCTCCCTCATGCAAAGCTCTGATTCCTTTCTAGAATTTCACTATACTTTTTGGACCTTTTGGATTATAGCTCTTCATCCTTTATATAAGCTTTGGATTTCAAATATTTTGGTCACGAGCATCACTGAAGAGACATGTTTTGTCGAAATGCGCATCTGGTGCAACAAAATTGGTACCGTTGATTTTATTGACTCTCTACAACGAAATTTACTTCTGTTCAAATTATTGCAGAATGAAGTAGATGTAAATGGGAAATGTGTTCGTGTTATTCAGAATATGTATGATTATGCCAAATCTCGTATTAAACATCAGGGTAAAAATCTGATTTCTTCCCTTGAGATTGGGGTTCGGCAAGGGGAAAACCTTCACCTGCTTTGTTTTCTATATTTTTAAATGATCTTCAAACTTTTTTTGAAAAGAAAAAATATAACAGGCTTAAAATCTGTATCACAAGAAATTGAAAATGAGCTGACAGTATTTTTGAAATTATTTTTACTTTTATATGCTGATGATACTGTTTTATTAGCAGAAAATAGCACTGATCTACAATACATGTTAAATATATTTTACGAATATTGTGAAGAATGGAAAATGAAAATAAATACAAATAAAACAAAAGTTTGATCTTTTCGAGTGGCAGAATGCCAGCAAATCTCTCAAGTTCACAGTTAATTGTAACGACATTGAAATTGTAAAAGAATACAAATATTTATGTATTTTATTTTCTAGAAGTTGATCCTTTTTATCAAATAGAAAATATTTAAAAGAACAAGCCACAAAAGCTATGTATAGTGTTTTTAAAAAAGGTAGACAAAACAATTTGTCAATAGAATGTCAACTTGATTTAATTGACAAAATGGTTTTAGCAATATTGTTATATGGATCAGAAATATGGGGTTTTGAAAATATATAAATACTTGAACGCGTACGTGTACATTTACAATTTTGTAAAATGATTTTACATTTAAAACAGTATACTCCAAATTCCAAAGTGTATGCAGAACTTGACAGATACCCTATTAGTGTGTCTGTAAAACTGCGAATGATTAATTTCTGGAGTAGACGTCTTAATGGAAAAGAAAGTAAAATTTGTGCTGTATTATATAAACTTGTATTTTTATATTATAATGATTATGGAATAGACACTAAGTGAATATCATATATTAAAAATATTTTTGATAATTGTGGTATGTCCAATGTATGGACTGCACAGTTTGCTGATAAATGGGTGTCAATATGCATTGAGCAAAGATCAGTTTCAACAAGAATGCTTTGCATTTGTTGCAGAATCACCTAAAACTTTATGCAATCGTATTTTTAAAAATAATTTTCAATTAGAAAAATATTTTTCTGTTTTACCTTACAAATTCATTTATACATTATGTAAATATAGATGTGGTAGTCACCACTTGCTGATTGAGTCTGGAAGGTGTCAGGGTTTACCGAAAGAAGACAGAATCTGCCGTCTCTGTGAATCAAACGATATTGGTGACGAATACCATTATATTATGAATTGTGGATCTTTTATGTTTGAAAGAAAGAAATGTTTACCTACATTCTGCTGGTCAAACCCTAATATCTATAAAATAAAAGGCAAGTTTCTTAGTGCTGTACAATCCCTCTATGATAACGTCGAATGTACCGTCCGTGTGAATGACGATCTGACTCAATGATTTGATGTCACGAGTGGCGTAAAACAGGGATGTATTTTATCACCATCTTTATTTTTGATATACATTAACGACCTTGCGGAACGTATTTACACCTTAAATTTTGAAGTACCAATAGACGATTGCCAGATGAGTATACAAATGTACGCAGATGACATCGTATTACTTGCACCGAATGAACCCTGTTTACAGAAAATGCTCGATATTGTAACGGAATGGTGTGAAGCCTGGAAATTGTCGATAAACGATAGTAAGACGAAGATAGTTCACTTCCGACCACCTTCAATAGAAATTTCGCAAAGTACGTTTACATGTGGTGGACATACTTTACCTTTTACCGACTCATACAAATACCTTGGTGTATCATGGTTTGATGAACACTTAACATTCCAGAAAAATGAAAAAGAACTATCTAAAGCCGCCAGCCGTGCTCTTGGTGCATTATGTGGAAAAGTAATAAGAGCTGGAGGTATGACCCATTCCGTATTTACTAAATTATACAACACAATGGTAAAACCAGTTCTTCTATACGGAAGTGGTGTTTGGGGATATAAGGACTGTTGTAAATGTGTGTTTTGGTACTTTCCAAGTAAAAGAATATTGTTATTTATTGTAATAAGAGAGTTTATATAAGTTGACAGAAGTTGTTTCTAGTGTTTAGTATATCGAATGAGTAAATAACGTACGTTTTACTTTATGTTATTAGCTGTATCGATTACGCCGTATATGGCGCAACTTTGTCATGTATTGTTCAGAACGTTACCGTTGGGTCAATTTTTTAAGCGTGAACCCAAAAGTGTACATTTATGAGCTCTTAACTGAAATAATTAATATGTCTAGATTTAATTATTCATAAGATTGTATTATTATAAGCATTTTGAGTCGAGGACTCTTATATTTTATTTAAGCGTTTTACGTTATGTTTTTCTTCCTGCTTAGAATATTTACTTCCGGTAATTTGAAATAAATACCAGTGCAACGTCACGTTCGTAAGTCTTTGCTGTGTTTACGTTTGGCTTGCAGCAAGGCTCATCCCGGGGGGTCCTAGAGGTAAGAAGCAGCGCATTAGCTGTATGCCTTGCATTTATTTACCGTATTTATCATTGAAATATTTAAGATAATCCCAGTTGACCAGTACGAAAATACTTGAGAAAGAATATTATTTAAGTAACTTCGCACCGTATGTTTATTATATATTGTTGTTGGAATATTGTACTTGTATGGAAACATATCGGCTGTTTAATAAAAGTATCATTTTTACTATTGATCATTTATTGACGCTACCAATGACGAGAGAGAACAGACAAAATATTTGATGTCAGAATTAATTTATTACTCCGTATATTTACTAGTTTTATGAGATATTCGTATTTGAAGGCTTTATAACTATATAAAAACATAGCAAGCAGCAGAAATTACGACAAGGACTATAGTTGCATCTCATCCGTCCAAACTCGAGCATGTAAATTCTTTCTGAATGTTGGAAAACACACGTCATATCTATCTACAAGAGGTGACATGGGTTTGACATCATGTAAAGTTAAACTGCAGAAATCGTGTCTTCGGCTATTGTGCAAACTTCACAGACTTGAAAACAATCGACTCCCAAGTAAAGTTTGGCGTTGGGCGGCACGACGACGAAAAGGTTGGACATTCGAGGTCAACAAACTTGTGACTAAACTTGATGTATTTGGACTTATAATGGACACATCTTTATCCACAAAATACGTTATGAAAATAATTAATTAAAAGCTAGAACAATTTGACAATCATCAATGGTGTGAAGACATTTGCAACGACCGTGGTACATTAAACGGAAACAAACTTCGTACATACAGACTATATAAACAAACAGTAAACGTTGAGTCATATGTAAAAATGAACATTCCGCTTAGTCAAAAGTGATATATGGCTATGTTTCGAGCCGGCTCGTTACCTCTGGCCTTGGAGACGGGCCGCTTCTCCAGGCCGCAAGTTCCAATTGAAGATAGACTTTGTACATATTGCGATCTCGGACATGTAGAGACTGATAGTCATTTTCTGATTGAGTGCCCTTTATTTGCAGACATACGATATGATTTGGTTTGTGAATGTAATTATTTAATTGAGAACTTTGAAACAATGCATATGGACGATAAGTTTATATTTATAATGAGATCCGAGCAAATTCAGAAATGTCTATGTAAAATTTTACAGAAATGTTTTATGAGAAGGAAATTATTTACATTTGATTGAAGATGTACATTTTTATTTTGATAGCCTAGTTTTTGTCTAAGTTTTAAACATTAGGCATATTTGTTTTTCTCAAATCTTTAAAATATGGTATTTTTATCTATTGTGATTTATATTTTTATTATATTTATATATATTTTAGAAGAGAATTGATAACTTTTTAATAAGAACTCTTATAGTGTTTTTCATATGATAAGTATTAAAATTTTATATTTTTACAAATGGTATTTTTGAAAGCGATTTTGAAAATATAATTTATTACATGTTTAACTCTAGAAATATTTTACAAATTTAACATGCATTTTATTGTAAATATGTACATGCATGTTTTTAAAGTGTCTCATAAGTCAAATGTTTGGCTGGGCATAGATGGAATTTTAAAGATGTTACTTAATTTACTTGTATATATGTACTGTATCAATCAATGTGTGACACTCAAATAAAATATATATTTTTTATTTTTTATCATAAATTTGATCAACTGATATTGTAATATTAAATTTATCAAAGTTATGAATGTGAAAGTCAGTCCTCCAAGTTAATTTCATTGTATTGTTCACACGTGCTTGTAAAAATTGTACCTTATAGTTATATTTATGTATGTTCTCTATAGCTATGTAATTGTTGTTTTATGAGAAATAAAGTATTCGTATTCGTATTCGATTAAATATATTTAGTTCGGTAAAATACTAAAATATAATGCCTACCCATGTTAAAACTACAATAAAGTATAGCTTGCATCAATTATTTCTTAATTCACCTCTTTAGTGCAGTTTTTATGAATTCGTCAAGCTTGAGTGGATTCAATCAATTCTATAATAACTGGACACATTAAAAACAAAGTTGGTGCGTGCCACGTAAAATGTTAATAAGTCTTTAATTTCTGAATATATTTACACCAACATTTAAATATATGCTCTTTATTCAAAACTTTATCATACTGAATGACCTTGGTGCTTATATGACTATGTCACAGTACTTTTTCTATTTCAAATTCATGTATTTAGTTTTGATGTTATATTTGTTATTCTCATCGGATTTTGTTTGATGCTTGGTCCGTTTCTGTATGTGTTACATTGTAATGTTGTGTCGTTGTTCTCCTCTTATATTTAATTCGTTTTCCTCAGTTTTAGTTTGTTACCTGGATTTTGTTTTTTCTTTCGATTTATGAGTTGCGAACAGCGGTATACTACTGTTGTCGTTATTTTCCATTATGGGCTTAGTGTACCATGGCGGTCTAGGCAGAGTTAAGACGTACCGGTTTCCAGTTTTCATTTAACAAACAACAAAGTTTTAATAACCAAGTTTGCATTTGCGCCAATTTTGACAAAATCCAATCTTTCATTTGCGACACAAGGTTATATTTCATTTGCGCTAAAAATTAAACCTACATTTGCGCCATTTTACAGGTAACATTTGAAATATCAATTGCTACATCGTGAATAAGATGAGTTTCTTTCAGTATTGAAGTTCCTTCCTGTGTAATTAATTTTAAAAAGTTTACACTTATTGTTTAATATAAAAGAGCGAGTTTAATTATGGGTACGATGACTAATTTCGGTGGAATATATTTTTTAATGCAATCAAAAACAATGTTTTAGAATTATTACTTAAAGTCTCTTTTGAATTAATCTATTTTTTTATACCATTTACCTGTATTTTCCTGTTTCATTGGCGCTAATGAAAAGTTTTTTTTTTGCGCAGATAAAATATAGTTTGTGGCGCAAATGGAAGACTTTTTGGAGCAAATAAAATGCCAATTGACGCAAAAGAAAAGCACCGCTTGAACATGTTTGAATTATATTATAGTTCTTGAAAAACTAGTTTTTCAAGAACTATTATGTTTATTTCATTGAGAAACCATGTTTTGGAAAATTCTCATAAACACCTAAAGCGAACTTGAGTAGTTGTACAATTTTTATGGCAAAGAGTATAGATCAGTCGTAGTAATACTGCCGTTCATTTTAGTGCAATTTTTTAGTATATAAATATTTAATCAAGTTCTCTTTAATTTTATAATTAACGAAAAAATATAATAAACAATTCAACAACTTAAATATAATATTAAAAACCGGAACATGTTTTATAAAAGATACATCTCTCTAACCAGAGAAACCACGCCCCAACGGTCATTATCAGACGGAAACCACGCCCCAACGGTCAATATCAGATGGAAACCACGCCCCACCGGTCATTATCATGTAAAAGTTCGTTAACGACCGGTTTTCTGGTCCGTTTTGTTCTGTTAATGACCGATGGAATTTATTACTGAAGATTAATGAATGTCATGTGACCCCATTTTATCCAATAAGAGAATCTTATTCTCGACCGATATGAAATAATACTTGTTACGTGACTAGTGTTATTGGACAGTCGTATTTTCTCTGTGATCTTAAAAGTGATTTTTAGTGTATCTACTGATTTTATAGACTAAAATTTTAGTTAACAAGTAACTATATACAGTGCTTAGTGGAAATACAATCTACTTGGAATTTTAATTTGCAGAATAACATTGCTTCACCTAGCGAAAGAAAACGTCAATCAGATCAGATGGCTGAACACTACATCGAATCAGACAATATAAATAAGAAAAGTAGATGTGATTTGAGCTACTCGAGTGCACCCTCGGCGATTGATAGCGAACATTCCCAAAATAGACTTGAATCTTAAATTCTGCAATTGTCGGCAAATTTTACATCTATGAGTAAAAGCTTAGAAAAAAGAATTGATGACTTCGAAACTAACATGGAGGAAAAAATATCAGTAAAAGTGTACTAAAGAATTTCAACAATGATAGACAACAAGTTGAAGGAAAAGATAGATGAAGTAAAACTGAGGGAAAGAATGAACTTGATGTTATGAAAAGTCAAATTAACTGTTTAGAAAAAAAAAAGGTATCAGATAAAGACACTAACAGTTCACGCCAAAGTAATACCAGAAACCGATTCATAACCAAGAATTTGTCGTTTGACGAGCGAGAGCTAACCGAAGATGAATTGACAAAACATAAAGTTAAAGGTATGTTGCGAGATGGACTGGGTTTAGCCAATGTTGATATAAAAAGTGTACAGAGAAAAGAAAGCAGGGGGGCTTATACCCTGGTATAGTGGTAGTCGAAACGAGCAACATGGAAAACAAAAAGGAAGTCCTGAAAAATAAATCGAAACTAAAAAGCAGTAGACAATTTGAGAAAGTATATATAGAAAATGATATGCCGTTGGAAACGAGGAACTTCCAAAATGCGATGAGGACCGTTTTGAAAGAAATGGGAAAAGACAAAGACTATAAATTTGCTGGAAGTCGACTCTTAGCCAAGCGCACATAGGATGCAGTGCGGCTTGGGTATGGAACTGCAGGGGATGGTCTACTAAATCGAACGTAAATTCAATTTTCCGTGAACAAGTTTTAAACTACATTTACTGTGATATTATTGGAATTTGTGAAACATTTTAACGTGGAAATGAACGCTTGCACGTTCATGGTTTTGGATTTTATGGAAATAATAGGAAAACATTGTATAAACGTGCCACTCGCGGTTCAGCAGAAGTAGGGGCATATGTGAAAAACAATAAAGCGGATATGTTTGATATACATGTTTTAGACGAGGAGGAAGAGGGAGTATTATGGTTGGAGTTTTCAGCTAAACTAGAAAAACTATGCTTTTGTGTTGCAATATGCTATTTGCCACCAGCAGATTTATGTAGACCTGTGGATTCGGACGTATTTTTTCGAAATCTATTACATCAGGTATATTCTTTTCAACACAAAGGGAAAATATTTATTTGTGGAGATTTTAACTCTCGTGTAGGATCAAATTCCGATTATATTGAAGGTGTTGATCTTGTTAAACCAATGAATTATATTGATCATACAGAAAATCATCATGGAGATGTGTTTATTAATTTTTTAAGTGACGTTAATTTCGGCATGCTAAATGGGCGATTTAATGATAACCAATGTACCTGTATTTCTACAACTGGAAAATCTGTAGTAGATTATATATGTGTTCCTTACGAAGATATGGAAAATATTGAAGACTTCAAAATATTTCCAATGTCAGATATAATTAATAATACTAGAACACACCCGTGATATCGCGGGTCCGTGACTGAATTAAAGTATATAACTATCTGCAAGCCTTATTTTAGTATTAGTTTTGACACCTGATAAAGTCATGCCGATTATAAGATACACAGTTTTCTCTGCTTTCAAATGTGTCTGTTTGAACCCGTCGAACTGGAACTTATCAATTATTGGTAATATTAATTATTTGAAAAACAAAAGGTCCTGGAATGGAGTATTTTTTAATCAACAGCATTGTCCTATATTAGTTATAAATAAAGTTAAATTCTTTAATTAGCTGTTTTACGTCATGCCCGCTAACAAATTGAAAACTGTACCTATACGCCTTATTTTAGTCCAGATTTTTAGCATTCGTATTCTTATCTTAGAAAGTCTTATTGATTAAAATACTACAATGGGTAACAATTTGACAATTAAGTAGTGTGAACCCTGTGATTATGACCCGTGTATATAGCATATTAATCATGAATACACCGTTTGGTGGTGTGCCTGTCAGATGCAGAACATACAGATAAGGTAATAAGTAACTGGTGAATATACTATTGGTATCGGTATCGGACTCAACCCGGAACTTACTAATTATTCACAATATTAATTACGTGGAAAACAAAAGAGCCTGGAGTGGTGTAATTTTTAATCAACACCTTTGTACTATATTAGTTATACATCATGTTGAATTCTTTGATTCGTCGTTTTTACGTGATGACGGCTGACAAATTGGACCTCGTAATTTTAGTATTATAGATTTCATACATTCCTGATAGTATTCCGGATCACTCAATATTATATTGTGATGTGAATTTATCTATTAATTTAAAAAGGAATATGGATATGAATAAAAGTGAGAATAATGCTAGACATAAGCATAATGTTTCATCTGTGCCAAATGATTTCTTGCTAAATGAGGATATAGTTCATAAAATATTGGAAGCTATTCAGAGAATAGAAAATTATATTGAAGTATCAAGTGATGTTCAAAATGCCTACGACGAATTCCAATCTTTAATTGAATGTGAAATGGACAACAAGTTACCTGTTTATAATAGTTCAAGTAGGGATAAACGAAAAAAGTCACGTTTTAAACATTTTTGGAATGATAGTCTAGCTGGTCAATGGAGTAAAGTTTGTGAAACTGAAAAGAAGTGGTTACGTTACACTGGACCAACATCTTTAAAGCAAAAATATAAAAAAGAATACTGAAAGAAAAACTTTTGACCGTCTAAACCGAAAATTTAACAGAAAATATCAAGCCAATGAACGTCATATTCTTGAAAATAAATTGTGTGAAACCAATCAGCGTGGTTTATGGAAATCTATTGGTAACTTGGGTATTGCCAACGAGCGTAAACCGTGTATTCCAATGGCAATTGTTGATGAGAACGGTTCAGTTAATACAAACAGAAACGATGTTATGAATAAGTGAACGACCGATTTTAATTCATTATTTAAGCGAAAAACCGGTGTCGAAACTAAACTGGATTCTGCGCACTTTAATATTGAAATTGATGTATCTACGCTTAATGCATCTATTTCCAGCACTGAGGTTCTCGATGCAGTCATAGGTGCCAAATCACGGAAAGCTACAGGAATTGACGACATCCCGGCTGAAGTATTAAAGAATGACACAGCTATTGACTTGTTACACCAAATTAGTATGGGCTGCTTCAATCTCGGCAAAGTTCCAATTCAGTGGAAAAGTGGCATCATAAACCTGATTTCTAAACACGGATCCGATGACAATAGAAACCCGCTCAACTACAGAAGAATAACTTTGATTTCGGTGCCTTGTAAAATTTATTGTAACATTTTAAATTTTCGTTTAAGTAAATGGCTTGAAGATAACAAAATTTTATGTGACGAACAAAATGGATTTTGACGTGGCAGAAGCTGTGAGGAGCATATTCATTCGCTTTACTCAATCATAAATGATCGTAAAATGTCAAGACAATCCACGTTTACATGTTTCGTTGACATAAAAAAAAAGCCGTTGATACGGTTGAGCATAGCTTTTTATGGTATAAACTGCAACGTGCAGGAGTAAGGGGAAAGTTTTTATTCGCAATTCAGTCACTGTATGATGATGGTAATTGTACCGTTCGTGTTAATAATGACCTTACCCAGTGGTCAATGTTGAAGCGGAGTAAAACACGGATGTATCCTTTCACCGACATTGTTTTCTCTTTACATAAATGACTTCGCGGACCGCATTAATGTGTTAAACTATGGAGTGAAGGTTGATGATTTTTATTTAAGTATTTTATTATATGCGGACGATATCGCCTTCATCGCACCCGACGAAAATAGTTTACAACGAATGCTAGATGTCGTATCGGACTGGTGTGCTACATGGAAACTTTCAATTAACATTAACAAAACCAAAATCGTGCATTTCCGAAATCAATCAATTGCAATGTCAGATCGGATTTTCAATTGTTCAGGCAATAACATTGATTACTGTGAATCCTACAAAATTACTTAGGTGTCTGGATGGACGAGTACTTGACATTTAAAAAACATGTAACGGAGTTATCAAAAGCGGCTAGTCGTGCCCTCGGAGCGTTAATGACAAAGGCGTCTATGTTAGGTGGAATGACATATAAGGTTTACACTCAACTGTATACATCAATGGTAGAGCCAGTTCTTCTCTATGGTAGTGGTATTTGGGGCACTAAGGCGTTTAGTGCCATATCGACAATTCAGAACCGGGCCTGTAAATTCTTTTTGTCCGTAGAAAAACGAACGTCTAATTTAGCATCACGCGGTGATATGGGCTGGACGTCGTGCTTTACAAAACAGCGAATTAACTGCTGTAGTTTTTATGTAGACTCGTACGCTCTGATCAACATAGAAACTGTAACAAAATACTAAAATGGACTTCAAGGTATAGAAAGGGTTGGGCTTTCCATGTGCACAAAACTGTTGATTTGCTAAATGTGAGAGATCGTGTGTACGATTTATCTGTATCTATAAAAACTGTAAGGCGTACAATTAGCGAAAAATTAACTGTATTAGATAACACGGAATGGAACGAGGAAGTCTTTAATGATCGACATAACTCACAGAACGGAAACAAATTACGAACTTATAGGCAATACAAACAAAGTGTGAAAACCGAACAATATGTCCGTCTGGACGTCTTCAAAACTGAGCGGCGTACAATGGCTCTGTTTCGCTCCGGTTCACTTCCACTTGCGTGTGAGACGGGAAGATACTCCAGGCCGCCTACACCCATTGAAGACCGAATATATGTGCTTTGCGAAACCAACAGCATAGAAACAGACAAACACTTTCTAACGGAATGCTCATTATATGACGATCTTCGATACAATTTGTTTAATGAATGCTCAAAACTTATTGAAAACTTTCAAGATTTTAATACAAACAGAAAATTTATTGAAATTATGAATTGTACCAATATCCAGTATTATTTTTGCAAATGTTTACATCAATTTTATTTGCGTAGAAAACTATTTTAAATTTACAGTAATATTAATCAATTTTTAATGCATTTATTGATAAGATTTTTACCCAATTTTATAGTATTTCATATTTCATAGTTAATACATATCTTTTTTAAACTAAGAATTATTTTTTTAAGCTACTTGTTCCATTTTGATATAACTTTTATGTGATTATTTACAAGTTTAAATTGTATATTTTTGTATATATTTTGGTTTTAAGGATCAGTGTCTCATAAGTCATTTTTTGGCTAGATATTGATTGTTGTTTGTATGTTAGTATATGAATATTGTGTGAATGCCTTGTTTCAATCAATATGTGACACTATAATAAACAATTTTATTCTTATTCTAATTCTTTGAATAAGTGATAAACATTTTTACATATTAGACCAAGAACATTTAGTTAAATGATCTAATTTTGACAAAAAGTCTTGTCGTAATTAACAATCAAGCCAAATAACATGTCATTAGAGTTTTCACACAAAAGATGAAATAACTTTAATAATTGAATTGACTTATATAATCAGTTTTAACAATTCAGTTAATATTTTCATAAAATATTATTTCAACAATTATTCCTCATAAAGATTTTAATTTTAAAATATTATTAGATATAAGAAATGTTTTACACTTATGTCGATCAGCTCATTGTTGTTCGTGGCGAAATCCGTCCGGTCAATTTTTTTTGTTGAATTTTTTTTTCTTTTCTATAAAGTTTTAGTTTCATGAAAAAATATTGTAAACCATTAGCTTTATTAACACTTTTTATCGTTCATTTCATCTATTTTTGCTTAAAAATATTGCTTAACTCTTTTGTTAGATTTTCATAAAACATAGTTATGTATCTCTAAGGTCTTCAAATATTGAAATAATCTATCAAATAACAAAAAAGTTTTGACTTTATATCTCATCCGATGAATATATCCTGTCCTAATCCGGGCAATCGCCCTGTCGTTAGTGCAACCCGGATATATCGCCGACAACAATGCAGGCCGGGTCAACAGGGTGACGAATTCCGATACATTGATAGATATTGCTACTACCACGAAAAATAGCGTTAAGTAAATATTTCATAGGATTTTCTTTTTTAGAAATACTGAAATAAATAATTCAAATTATACATGAAAATGAAGATTAATTCTTATATTTTCATATTATGATAGAGAAAGAATAAAAATATAATATTCATAGCCTTAGGAAGACACAGATTACCCGAAAAAACGTTTACTTAGCGTTGTCCCATGTAACAAACTCGAAACATAAAACTCGAATTAATTGTTCGCGAAATGTTCATGCAACTCTTAGAAATTTGCATGAACCTTTTATGACGTGATATTTTTCAGTATTGGTTAACATGGCTGTCTCCATTTAAAATTTGCATAAATATTTTGAACAGATATATCATGTTATGGAGGGGTATTTGCAAAAAATACAAGTCGAGGGACTTAAATTTCCCGTGCCTAGCGGCTCGGGAAAATTTGGCCCAAGACTTGTATTTTTTGCAAATACCCCTCCATAACATGATATATCTGTTTAATTACACCGAATAAATTTTAATTTAAACTCTCTGTACTAGGAAAAGGAAATATTCATTTGAGGACAAGTACTATCATAAAATATACCGCGGGAACTATACATGTACTTATACGCGTTCGCGCTGTCTTTATGTAACGTCATATCCGTAAAAAAATGGCGGGAAGATACTCGCGAGGGTAAAAAAAGGAATATCCAAAATGGCAAATACCATGGTATTTGAAGCATATTCACCGGCAGTGGTGAAAAAACAGTCAGATTCGTTTGAAATGAGGAAAAAATGATAGAATATGCGAAAAATACACTGGCTATCAGCCAATCAAAAGCTGGAATTCTTATATAAGATGTAATTAGACACAAAGTGTAACAATTTTTTTGTCTACAATTGTGTGTCTTGTTATTGTAACCATAGCAACGATAGTAACAAGATAGACATAACAGGATAGACAAACTTCTTCGTTTTTGATTGCTGTTGTGAAATAACGACTCCCTTTGGTGAAGTTATTATGGTTTTCTATTGTGAATTAGCTTTCCAGCACTTTTTACAAGCAAACTGTTGGTGTAAGTAATCAAAATTGTTGGTAACAGCATAGACATGAAAAACAGTACACTCTATTTTCACAGTTCACTAAATTTCTTGAAATTTCTTTTCTCTACACTGTTGTTGAAGAAAGCTGACTTAATTGGCCGTTTCAGAATCTAAAGCATCATGGGTAATTTCATTGCTCGTACCCCAAAGTGAAAATAATGTAACGTCATTGGTTGAATTTCAATTGTTTATAACGTTTTAAACCAATCAAAACGCTTTGGTGAACGCTTTTGAAAATATTACTTAGGATGCATTAGATTCTGAAACGGCCAATTGCAGTTTAATCTGATCGAAATAGATGTAAGGTGTATCATACTGACGGGATCTTTCAAAGTACAGAGTCACGTTATAAGAACCAAAGAAACACAAAAAATCGAATATACAAAACACACCAGAAAAAAAAAAAAGAAAGATAATACAAACAAGGGTGTCATTCGGTTCATCGAGAGAAATGATCGTGAAAGAATATCTAACGGCGGTCAAGTATTGAGAGACGATCGTGAAAGTTCTGGTAACGGATCGTGAAAGACATTTAATCGAGAAGACATATGAAAGGTCAGTAAATATTTTAATTTAATTAATTACACTGAAATATTTTCGACAAAATAAAAGGGTCTGTCAAAATGGTTCAACATTATGATCAGTATGTCAGAATATCCAGTTTCAAAAGTACATAATTATTACAAAACGACAAGAGGCAGATTGCTTCTCGACATTTCATGACATAAAAAATGTTAACAAACACGATTTTTTTCACAAATTCAACTAGATAAACTACGTTTATCGGAATAAGGGCATTGTATTTGAATTAATTAAACGGTTTTCATAGTTATTTTGTATAAATATAATCTGAAACTTGGTAAATAAATAACTATCTACACAAAATTGATTTTTTTGGATCGTGAAAGATCACGTACCGCATTTTTGATGATCGTGAAAAGGATCGTGAAAGATCTGATGCTACGAAGACGTTCAAATTATTCTTCCATTATATGAAAATTGATATTTGTTATTGGTATTGAGAAAGGCTAGATAGGTCAACATCCTCAAAAGGTTTAAGCCATACAAGTAAAATGTTGAAGAGCATGGAGGATTCAAAATTCCAAAAAGTTGTACCAAATACGACAATGATAATCCTTAGTTTCTCGAAAAATTCAAAGTTTTGTAAACAAGAAATTTGTATCAAATGACCACATTATTGATATTCATGTCAACATCGAAGTGTTGAATTCTGGGCTAGTGATGGCCTCGGGGACGAAACGTCCACAAGCAATGGCATCGACCCAGTGGTGTAAATAGTTATCAAAGTTACTAGGATTAAAATTTAGTACGCCAGACGCGCAAATACATTAAAATTATTTTATTATTTGGGCATTTGTGAACATGTTGTTTGTAAAATAGTTGGATGATTGTAGCATGGAGTTTTCAGTGTCATATGAAGTACTCACTTATCATGAGTTATAGGATACCCATAGTTTTTATATTGGATCCTATAAACTACATTTTGTATATGTCCTTCAGACATGATTCACCTGACCCTGAATTTGCATCATTTCATGGATGGAGATTCATTTCAGTGGTCAAGTCCGTATTGAGGACTCGTTAAGCTTTAGGATAACTGTCTGTTGATATGATTGTAAGGTGTATATTTTCGACTTGTCAAAGGTTTCAACTAACATTGAACTCATTAACATACATCATTCGGCAATGTTTGTTTTATGTTGTTTGTCCTTTTGAATATATATATTTTGTACCTGTATGCTACAACGACAAGGGGTTTCGTATATAGTGTACATGTTTCTTATATGACCATGATGACTCCAATTGTATTTGATTTATTAAATGATAGTAAGATGTCTATGTCAGGCTGTCGGTCAGGGTTCATATACTTTTGACCTAATGTTCCGAATTAATTGGCCAAGCATAACTTTTACATTTGTCAGTTTCGAAGGCACTGTAAGGATCGGAACACATTTATTTGGTGTACGGGATATTTGTAGAGATCGATCTGTATGGCATGATTCGTCTGACCTTGGCCCTTTTTTTTTTTATGAAACATTGACAATCTTAGGCGCATTTGACACTTCTAGTAAAACCCTTGATATTATAGACGTTCAACAAATATATACTATCATAAGTAAAGCAAACAAGCCACTACAGCATTTGCGCTTTGGTATTCTATAGTATGTACTATATGATTAAACCAATACTTATCTGCGTTGTTTGTAAAGAATTTAAAAAGTTCTGTTGCACAAAATGTTGGTTATCGTTCAATCCAAAATTACGCTTTTTTTTCTTTGATTTTTTGTTTGATGGATAACAAAACATTTGGTTTAAACGTTGCATATCCATATTATTGGCTAACTAGTGTCGGTCTGCCTGAAGTGCACTAGACTGATTCACAGAGCTGAATCTTTCACACTTATTTAGACACGTTATTAGTTTGGATTTTTTTTTAATCTTTCGAGATTAAGTGTTGAATAGAAAAAAAGATAATAGCTTTACTGTTCATCCTTATCAAAATACATTGTAGTTACAGGCTTCAACCACTTGCAGATTTATCAAATGGTAAAAGAAATACTGATTTCTGTTTACTACTATTAAGTCTGGTCACGCATTTTCTTTCACGATCGAGATAATACGTTGCCTGATCTTTCACGATCAAGTTTCATGGAAATTCAACAAATTCAAGGTTTTCATAAACAAATTAACGCTTTTAATGGAAGAACATACTTTAATTTAACTCTACTATCAGATACACCAAAAATAAATTTCAAATATATCATGATATTCTGAAATATGACCATTATAGGTACAAAAAGCGTGTTATTTGTAATTAATTTCGTCGACACACATTGCGCCTTTTGTGTTTTTTCAAAAAGAACTTCATATTTTCTTTATCTTCTTTCACAGTTATGTTGAGGAAGTTAAACCATATTGACAGACATATTTTTTGTTCGGATTTGTTCCGCGTTTTGAAAATTAAGCCATTTTTTCAAAGATTCTGAACTAGAATGTACATTAAATGTCTTTCACGATCCGTTACCAGAACTTTCACGATCGTCTCTCAATACTTGACCGCCGTTGGATATTCTTTCACGATCATTTCTCTCGATAAACCGAATGACACCCGTGACAAACACTTTGACGGGATGTTTAAGTACCGAGCCACGTCAAATGGATATCACATAAAACAATCCAACAGAAAAAGCAATATTAATAATAGAACAAAGACAAATGAAATAAAACTACATTGACCTAGTACATGTACATGTAAGTGTTGTTTGGAGTTATTTTGTCATTTGGTAACGTTTTCAATTACGTATTCTTCATTCTTCATTCTTTCTTTAGTTAAAAGAAAAAAATATTTATATACTCCTGTAAATACAAAAGCATTACCAGTTAAAAGATTTCACTGTTAAAAAAAAGAGTCTGGTACCGTAGCTGGTATTGAGATAAAGAGCCTAGCAAATAGTTCACGTTTTGATTACATATTATGTAAATAAATTACCAAACACGTACCTCTCTTTTCTGTTGCAAACATTTAATTTTGCAGAATATATTTTGATTGTTATGAATAGTATGTAGATAGACAGCACACTTCTCCAATCCATCGCGAATGAATAAGGAAATAAATTTAACGGAAATACCTCGTGATGTCAAATACCCTACAAGTGCTTCACAATTAAACAATAGCATGCGTAATCCATTGTACCATGCCAATTGAAACAGCTAAGTATACTGAATAACCGAAAGATACATGTTTGGTGAAAATAAGCGTAATCACCTCGTCAATAGATATCCTCTTTTCACCGAAAATGGAATTGCATGTGAAAACAATTTTTTGGCCGAATTTATCCCACATACTTTTTTCTATGGACTGATAATTGAATATTTATGAAAACGTTTTCTGTTTTCATCAGGTACTTCGGCTTGCAAATGATGACAGAAAGATCTGTCCTCCCCTTTAGTAACCTGGACTTTATTTTCCCCATAAAAACGATTTGTTCTGTCCGCCAATAACACTGACTATATGTTTCCCTATGCATATAAACAATTTCAACATTTTGATGAGATTTGGGATTACAGAGTAATGTCAAATTTTAATTGCGTCCTTTACCGGCTGACATTTTTTTAAATATGCACCTGTTCTTCTTAAATAATTGATCACCCATGGGTAGTTCCACCACACTGATGTTGTGTCATCAAAGATGGGTAATGCTAAAAAAACACTGATATTCTACAACAGCATTGTGTCCTAGTCTCATTTTGGAAGTGTGACCATAGGATTATCCTTAAAAGAGGGGCGAAAGATGCCAGAGGGACATTCAAACTCATAAATCGAAATAAACTGACAACGCCATGGCTAAAAATGAAATGACAAACAGCCAAACAATTGTACATATGACACTACATATAAAACTAAGAAATAAGCTATACGAACCCCACCAAAAACCGGGGGTGATCTCAGGTGCTACGGAAAGGTAAGCAGATCCTGCTCCACATGTTGCAACCGCCGTGTTGCTCATGTTATAATACATCCGGTAAATAGTTTATTTCGGTAGTTAACATTCATGAAAGGTGTCTGAGTTTGTGTCAGTCACGATGTTCCTAGAGATACGTTTTTTGGTTGTAATCAATATAATAATGTGGAATTTCAGTCTTACTTCGTGGTAAAGTATCTTTTCAAATATGATTAAGCGGCTTTTTGTTCTTCTTAATTCGAGTGTATGCATATTCAAAGAGTGTGATGTTGTTGTCATTGGGCCAGGTTGGAAATTGAAGTTGAGGGTTACAAGTTGTATAGCTCATTGCTGAATCATTTCCACCTGTTTGATATTTTTTTGAGAGTTCCAAACTGATCTGACGTATACTATATGAGGTGTAACTAGGGAAATATATGCATGTTGATATCCGCAAAGAAAGTTCAACTCACAATTTTCGTTGCTATGATTTATTTTGTATCTTGGGGGTTTTGTGCATTGTGGTTCCAATTTAGCGTGTTATCCAGATAAATTCTTTAGTATGATTTATGATTTTAGCTTCAAGTTTTGCTCCATTTGTGAAGTAGGGTCTTTCAATATATCACGGATATAATGAGTTACCTTAAAAACATAGCTTTTTTGGGGATTGAATGATATTTTCTAATTATTATAAATAAAGACTTTCTCAGCCTGTTTGGTCTTTTTGAAGTAATTTTGTGTCGTTTCTGGATTTGATGTAAGAGTATATTAAACATTCATATGCAAACATTCGTATGCTGGTACTTGTTGTTAATTCATACCCTATATGCATCATGTATTCACATTTGTTAATGAACATTTAGGACATGGTTAGATGTTCATATTTCTGGGAATTCCATTGATCTCTCCTTCAGGTTTAATTTGAGTCCTTGCACTCATCTTACAGTAACGCTTTCTTTTTATTTTAACAGCTTTTTCGTATGGTATGCAATGATATTTCAGTGAACCGGGGTTAGAAAATGTGTCACCACAAAGTATGAACAGTTATATGTTTTTTTCTGTGTTTTTACGTTTGTAAACCATTTGTTTCTTCAAATGATGTCTTTCTTTATACAAACTAACCTTGCTATTAGTTTCCACTCAAGCTTCATGCGCAAGATTTGTAAACCACTGATCGAGTTAATACCTCTTTCTTTATGCTATTTTGATTGTGTTTGTAATTAATGTTGCTACCCCGATTGATATCAAAGACTAAGTATGCATGAAATTGTAGTAAACATATTTACATGTACATTTTGAGCACGTTATATAACTTGATTTTAAAAGGAAATGTTTAATATGTTACAGTACTTATTCCGGATAATACATGCATAACATTTCCCTATTGCTCATATTAAAATACACACATTTAATTGATATTGTCCTGTGTTGTGCATTGATTTTTCACTTACTGAATATAAAATGTAACCATCAAGTTTTCCTAGAATTACCGTATTAAAACTAAAGCTCATTTTAATAAAAATCTGTGTTCGATCCATTTTATTATTGTTTTTAAATTTACATAGCATACTTGAATATACGACAGCAAACAGCAATCAGTTTAAGGTACTTCATGATAAGCATTGTACAACCGATGAAAATACTAGTGTGGATCTAGCCGGCGTTAATATTCATGAGGCTAGCCGTCAATAATATTCATGAGATGAAAACCGCGTTCGGTGAAATGTTTTGGGTAGTTATCAGATTGTTACAATAATATCCAATATGGTTATGCTTTTTATAGCAATATAAAGTAATTAAGAAATATTAAGCCAATAGGTGTCTTCTGCAAGGTCCGCGTCATTTAAAATGACAGTAAATGAAAAGTTTAATTGCCTCAGTACACACAAAACAAAACAATAACGATTCATTAAAATTTTGTTATCATTATATCAATGTAATAATTAAAAAAAAAGATTAAATATAGAGGAATTAAAGGGAATTAATTGTAATATGAGCATTCCATATTCTGTTCGTTGTCCTCAAATACAAATGTATAGTCCAATCCTAAAACTAAAATATACAATACATACGATATAGTATCATCCATTTAAAAAGATCAGAAAAAAACAAACACAGTTAATTGAAGGAATATAAAAACAGAAAAAAAAATAGAAACTGTCAATCACTATTTCATTGATATTATTCTTCAAAATTATGGAGATCAATCAGAGTCTTTAATCTCAACATTACCATTCCATATTATTGCCTCTAAAATGGCCCATAGCACGTATGCCCTAGACCCGTACGAGTTAGTCAGGAAAGGATAAGAGGGTACCCTGGTATATCACAAATTCGAAAATGAATTATCGCAGTGCCGGCTGACCAAACGAAGCGATTCTCCACGTGGGCAATGATACCAGAAGAAGGGGTACTTATTGCCTTTAAAATGACCCATAGCACTTATACCCTAGACCCGTACGAGTTTGTCAGTAGAGGGTTAAAAGGGGGGATATGGTATACAACGAATTCGAAAATGAACTATTGAGGTTGGTATTGCCTCTAAAATGGCCCACAGCACTTATGCCCTAGATCCGTACGAGTTAGTCAGAAAAGGATAAGGGGGGGGGGGGGTACCCTGGTCTATCACAAATTCGAAAATGAACTATTGCCGGCTGGCCAAACGAAGAGATTCTCCACATCGACCATTAAACCAGAGGTAGAGGTTGGTATTGCCTCTAAAATGGCTCATAGCACTTATGCCCTAGACCCGTACGAGTTAGTCAGGAAAGGATAAGGAGGGTACCCTGGTATATCACAAATTCGAAAATGAACTATTGCCGGCTGGCCAAACAAAGAGATTCTCCACGTGGGCACTGATAACAGAGGAAGAGGTACTTATTGCCTTAAAAACGACCCATAGCACTTATACCCTAGACCCGTACGAGTTTGTGAGTAGAGGGTTAAAAGGGGGATATGGTATCTCGGTATACAACGAAATCGAACTGAACTATTGCCGGCTGGCCAAGCTAAGAGATTCTCCAAATCGACCATTATACCCAAGATAGTGGTTGGTATTGCCTCTAAAATGGATCATAGCACTTATGCCCTAGACTCGTACAAGTTATTCAGGAAAGGATAAGAGGGGAGTACCCTGGTATATCACAATTTCGAAAATGAACTATTGCCGGCTGGCCAAACGAAGAGATTCTAAACGTGGGTAATGAAACCAGAGGAAGAGGTACTTATTGCTTTAAAATGGCCTACATCACTTATACCCTAGACCCGTACGATTTTGTCAGTAGAGGGTTAAAAGGGGGGATATTGTGTTCCGGTAAACAACAAATTCGAACTGAACTATTGCCGGCTGGCCAAACTAAGAGATTCTCTACATCGACCATTATACCAGAGGTAGAGGTTGGTATTGCCTTTAAAATGGCCCATAGCACTTATGCCCTAGACCCGTACGAGTTTGTCAGGAAAGGATAAGGGGGGGGGGTACCCTAGTACATCACACATTCGAAAATGAACTATTGCCGGCTGGCCAAAACAAGAGATTCTCCCCGTGGGCAATGATACCAGAGGAAGAGGTACTTATTGCCTTTAAAATGGCCAATAGCACTTATACCCTAGACCCGTACGAGTTTGTCAGTAGAAGGTTAAAAGGGGGGATATGGTATCCCTGTATACAACTAATTCGAACTGAACTATTGCCGGCTGGCCAAACTAAGAGATTCTCCACATCGACCATTATACCATAGGTAGAGGTTGGTATTGCCTAAAAAATGGACCATAGCACTTATACCCTAGACCCGTACGAGCTAGTCAGGAAATGTTAAGGGGGGTACCCTAGTAGATCACAAATTCGAAAATGAACTATTGCCGGCTGGCAAAACGAATAGATTCTCCCCGTGAGCAATGATACCAGAAGAAGAAGTCCTTATTGCCTTTAAAATGGCCCATAGCACTTATACCCTAGACCCGTACGAGTTTGTCAGTAGAAGGTTAAAAGGGGGGATATGGTATCCCGGTATACAACGAATTTGAACTGAATTATTGCCGGCTGGCCAAACGAAGAGATTCTCCCCGTGGGCAATAATATCAAAGGAAGAGGTACTTATTGCCTTTAAAATGGCCCATAGCACTTATACCCTAGACTCGTACGAGTTTGTCAGTAGAGGGTTAAAAGGGGGGGATATGGTATCCCGGTATACAACTATTTCGATCTGAACTATTGCTGGCTGGCCAAACTAAGAGATTCTCCACATCATCCATTATACCAGAGGTAGTGGTTGGTTTTGCCTTTAAAAAGGCCCATAGCACTTATGCCCTAGACCCGTACGAGTTTGTCAGGAAAGGATAAGGGGGTATGTGCCCTGGTATATCGCAAATTCGAAAATGAACTATTGCCGGCTGGCCAAACGAAGAGATTCTCCACGTGGGTAATGATACCAGAGGAAGAGGTACTTATTGCCTTTAAAATGGCCAATAGCACTTATACCCTAGACCCGCACGAGTTTGTCAGTAGAAGGTTAAAAGGGGGGATATTGTATCTCGGTATACAACGAATTCGAACTGAACTATTGCCGGCTGGCTAAACTAAGAGATTCTCCACATCGACCATTAAAGCAGAGGTAGAGGTTGTTATTGCCTCTAAAATGGCCCATAGCACTTATACCCTAGACCCGTACGAGTTTGTCAGTAGAGGGTTAAAAGGGGGGATATGGTATACTGGTATACAACGAATTCGAACTGAACTATTGCCGGCTGGCCAAACTAAGAGATTTTCCATATCGACCATTATACCATAGGTTGAAGTTGGTATTGCCTAAAAAATTGCCCATAGCACTTATACCCTAGACCCGTACGATTTAGTCAGGAAAGGTTAAGGGGGGTACCCTAGTATATCACAAATTCGAAAATGAACTATTGCCAGCTGGCCAAACGAAGAGATTCTCCCCGTGGGCAATGATACCAGAGGAAGAGGTACTTATTGCCTTTAAAATGGCTCATAGCACTTATACCCAAGACCCGTACGAGTTTGTCAGTAGAGGGTTAAAAGGGGGGATATAGTATCCCGGTATACAACGAATTCGAACTAGACTATTGTGGGCTGGCCAAACTAAGAGATTCACCACATCGACCATTATACCAGAGGTAGAGGTTGGTATTGCCTCTAAAATGGCCCAGATCACTTATGCCCAAGACCCGTACGAGTTAGTCAGGAAAGGTTAAGGGGGGTACCCAAGTATATCACAAATTCGAAAATGAACTATTGCCGGCTGGCCAAACGAAGAGATTCTTCCTGTGGGCAATGATACATGAGGAAGAGGTACTTATTGCCTTTAAAATGGCCTATATCACTTATACCCTAGGCCCGTACGAGTTTGTCAGTAGAGGGTTAAAAGGGGGGATATGGTATCCCGGTATACAACTGATTCGAACTGAACTATTGCCGGCTGGCCAAACTAAGAGATTCTCCATATCGACCATTATACCAGAGGTAGAGGTTGGTATTGCCTAAAAAATTGTCAATAGCACTTATGCCCTAGACCCTTACGAGTAATTCAGGAAAGGTTAAGGGGGGGATACCTTAGTATATCACAAATTCGAAAATGAACTATTGCCGGCTGGCCAAACGAAGAGATTCTCCCCGTGGGCAATGATATCAGAGGAAGAGGTACTTATTGCCTTTAAAATGGCCCATAGCACTTATACCCTAGACCCGTACGAGTTTGTCAGTAGAGGGTAAAAAGGGGGGATATGGTATCCCGATATACAACGAATTCGAACTGTACTATTGCCAGCTGGCCAAACTAAGATATTCTCCACATCAAACATTATACCAGAGGTAGAGGTTGGTATTGCCTAAAAAATGGCTCATAGCACTTATGCCCTAGACCCTTACGAGTTAGTCAGGATAGGTTAAGGGGGAGGGGTACCCTAGTATATCACAAATTGGAAAATGAACTATTGCTGGCTGGCCAAACGAAGGGATTCTCCCCGTGGGCAATGGTACCAGAGGAAAAGGTACTTATTGCCTTTAAAATGGCCCATAGCACTTGTACCCTAGACCCGTACGAGTTTGTCAGTAGAGGGTTTAAAGGTGGGATATGGTATCCCGGTTTACAACGAATTCGAACTGAACTATTGCCCAGTTGCCAAACTAAGAGATTCTCCACATCAACCATCATACCAGAGGAAGAGGTTGGTATTGCGTCTAAAATGGCCAATAGCACTTATGCCATAGACCCGTACGAGTTACTCAGGAAAGGATAAGGGGCATACCCTGGTATATCACAAATTCGAAAATGAACTATTGCCGGCTGGCCAAACGGAGAGGTTCTCCACTTGGGCAATAGAGAGAGAAGTGGACCTAGCCTTTAAAATGGCATATATGATGAATCGGAGTACAACATCCCCCTTTTACCTTCTGCTGACAAACTCGTACGGGTCTAGGGCAAAATAACTATGGGCCATTACACAATTACTGCATCTACCTCTGGTGTCATGACCTATGGGGAAAATGTCTTGGTTTGGCCAGCTGGCAATAGTTCACTTCGACTTTGAGATATATAAAGGTACCAACCTTATCTTTTCCTGGCTAAGTCGTACGAGTTTAGGGCATTAACGATTTGGGTCATTTTAGAGGCAATGAATACTCTCCCTCTGATATAATGGCTCGCGTAGAAAATCTCTTCGTTTGGCCAACCAGTAATAGTTTATTTCGACTTCGTGGTAAACCGGATAACAACCCTTTTAACCCACTGCTGACAAAGTCGTACGGCTATCGTTTAGTGGATGAATCGGGCAACTTTATGGCTAACAATAACAAACATCTCTATTCGAGCTCTAATGTTACACTTGGGTGACGTTACAATGAATAGCGGCAGCGAGAACGTTACGTTTGTTATTTTGCTCTTAACATGCTTGGGCCGCACATATATTACATTACTTTACAATAAATAAAAATGATCACAACTTTAATTATTAAAGTTCTTATAAAATAAATTAAAACTTTAAAGTTTATATTTAAAATATTTAGCAGCCCACGGTGTATTTTCATTTTAATGTCCATATGCTAATCACACGTTATCATTTTACTTTTCACAATTTACATTTAACACAAGTTAGTCCATGTTTTTTTTTCGTCTTTGCCTCACTCTGAGCTGATCTACTTTCCAGTTCCAAAGAATTCAGTTCTAACAGATAAAGTTTGATGATTGGTCTAGATATCAAACCAATCTTTGTTCGAAATATGGCTGATCGTGTAAATCCATCTTTGCCGTGAAATAATTTGTCAATGATCGCCAAAGTCCAATTTACTCTTGATACATAGTCCTGAATCTGAACTACATCTCCGACGTGAATGTTCTATGTGTTTCGATTGTGTATCAGTAATAGCGAATTTATGTATTTCTGCTTTCATCTTTTTATGTAGTTTTTAAGAACTAACGAAGTTTCTGGTTCATGCGTAGTGTCTTTGGTTCCTGGTTGTGAACTGCAGTCTTCAATGCCGTTATACGGTAGCGTCTTAGTCCGTTCTCAATATAATAAATGTGACGGAGCATGGGGTTCGTCGTATGTTTGATCCGATGAAACGTATGTTAGTGGGCGATCACTGAGTAAACTTTCTACTTCAGTAATTATCGTGTTGAGTGTTTCCATAAGTGCTCGTCCTTATACTTTTTTAATGCAGTTTTTCGCTATTCCTCTTAATCTCTCCTACCATCCGCTAAACAAAATTGTTCCATAAGAAATAAGCTTCTCTGTTCCATATGATGATTTTGATAATGTTCAATTTCTTATGCTGTCGCATCATACAAATCATTTACAAATACTAAACGTGATGCATGAAAGAAGTCTAACAAAGCTCTTTGTTTATTAAAGCTCGAAATAATATTGTCAACATAAAAAGTCTTTCTTAACATAGTTGTCCAGTCTGTGGAATTGCAGTCAAATGTTAAGGTAAAACAGCATTTAGGATAAACGGAGATAAACTTGCTCCAAATTATACTGACTTGAATCTGTTTGCGGTTAGTTGACTATTTGGGTCATTCGGGTTGCTAAGCTAAAAAAATCTAGTAACATCACGATCCTCTTCATCCAACCAATATTAAGAAAGGCTTTTTTTCTATATCTGTCGACACGGCGTATTTGTGCATTCTAAATCGGAGAAAAATTCCGGTTAAATCAGTAAAGTTTGGCCAAAGATCCATCAAACAATCATTTAAGGTCAGACTAAAAGTGAATGTTTGCAGCTGCAGTCAAATACAATTCAGACTGGCGTGGTTGACGACTTTTTACGGAAATGATGGTGCAGTATGGAATAAACATTTGTTTTGGTTGATAGTTCATCAACTCTCTCGATAAATCCACGTTTTTCTTGTTCATTTGTAATTTTTCCGTTTTTCTGTAAAAGTGTAAGTTCACGACTAAGACGCTCAATGGCGTTTTCTGTTCTCCGTTGCGCAATACTTCTGTTGTCTAGTAAGGTGTGGTGTTCCTCCTTACAAGGTAACTTAGCAACATATCTTTCTGTTTCCATATGGTAACCTCTATAATTTGATTCATATACATCTTGGAATTGAATGTTTTCAGATTTGTTGTCAGTATTATTTATTCTAGCAGCTTTAACTTCCTTAAATTTCTCCAATATATGCTCTTCAACTGTACGTGTGACCTACTAATATGTTCATTATTGACGTAAGTGTGTGGTCTAGATTTGCAGGTATTCAATTGATTGTGCCGGACAGAGGGTTACAGATTTCAAACTTGACGGTAGTAGTTCCTGCTCCTCATACTATTCTATCATAGACAATTGACCAGTAATTATCGAATTAGATAGAATTCAATAGACAAACTTCAACCATTGGCTCATGTGAGACCGGGTGGGCTAATTTCAAGCCACACAAATACTTTAAATTGGTAATATTATGTACAGAAGTCTTCATTGGTACAGCTTTTTCTGGTACAATCAAAACGTTGATAGGTCATTTTCCGTTTTCTGTAAGTAGGCAAATGGTACCATTATTTAGATGTCGAACTTTTTTGCCCTCACTTGTGTCACCAAATCCTGACAAGTTTATGGTCTCCTGTCTGGTAATTGTCAAATCAAGCCCTGTAGTTTATTTTTCTATGATGAAGGACATCTGTGCGCCCTTGTCAAATAATGTGTTTGTGTTGGTACATGGAATGCCCAAGCTTACTTGCGCTACGGCAGATTTTAGTCTGTGTCTGTGAGTTAAGAAATGTACACGTTTTCTTCGCATTGTGTTGTGTTTCCTGAATTGTTTTAATATTTACATTAGTGTTACTCTGTTTTTCATCTTTTCAATCTCGTCTTTGCAAAAATTAGTATGGTGCCATATTTTACATTTCCTGCAACTTTTACTAAACCACGTACATATATTTCAATTTTGTCGTAAAAAATAACGTAAGCTCTTGTATGAAGGTATGTAAAATAATGCATTCATGTACTTTTGCGTGATGTTGTGAACTTGTGGCATTTGTGTTTAGCGTTGATGTTTGTAGTTAAATTTTGCTATTTGACGTGTTTTTGTTTCTAATTTAAATAAATACTCATCAGAGTTAACGATTTCTGTTTTGAAAGTTCATCGGAATCAAAAAGTTCTGTTCCGCTCTCCACATTTTCGTCGAATTTCTGGAATATTCTGGAAACGGCACTTCTATGTCCTGCTAGTATCGATTTCAGTTTCAAATTCATCCTGGTTACTTAACACCAATATCGTTAAGAGGATACATCGGGCAACTATATAGCTAACAATAACAAAAGCGAATAGAATGTATGTATATCTATTCGGACTCTTTTGGCAACACATCACACTTAGGTAACATAATACTGATTAACAGCAGCGAAAACTTGATCAATTACTCCTTAACAAATTGTCTAAGTATCGGTACCCAATACAATTGTAGTACGTAAGTAAGCGTAGCGTGGAGTCCAAGTGAAGAGAACACTCGTGTGCGTCTGTCACTATCAGTTTGGTAAGTAAATGATTCGCAGGTAAAAATACGGAAATTTGGTATTCTCTGAAATTTCTGTTTCCATATGGTAACCTCTATAATTTAATTCATATACTTCTTGGAATTGAATGTTTTCTGATTTGTTGTCAATATTATTTATACTAGCAGCTTTAACTTCCTTAAATTTCTCCAATATATGCTCTTCAACTGTACGTGTGACCTACTAATATGTTCATTATTGACGTAAGTGTGTGGTCTAGATTTGCAGGTATTCAATTGATTGTGCCGGACAGAAGGTTACAGATTTCAAACTTGACGGTAGTAGTTCCTGCTCCTCATACTATTCTTTCATAGACAATTGACCAGTAATTATCGAATTAGATAGAATTCAATAGACAAACTTCAACCATTGGCTCATGTGAGACCGGATGGGCTAATTTCAAGCCACACAAATACTTTATATTGGTAATATTATGGACAGAAGTCTTCATTGGTACAGCTTTTTCTGGTACAATCAAAACGTTGATAGGTCATTTTCCGTTGTCTGTAAGTAGGCAAATGATACCATTATTTAGATGTCGAACTTTTTTGCCCTCACTTGTGTCACCAAATCCTGACAAGTTTATGGTCTCCTGTCTGGTAATTGTCAAATCAAGCCCTGTAGTTTATTTTTCTGTGATGAAGGACATCTGTGCGCCCTTGTCAAATAATGTGTTTGTGTTAGTACATGGAATGCCCAAGCTTACTTGCGCTACGGCAGATTTTAGTCTGTCTGTGAGTTAAGAAATGTACACGTTTTCTTCGCATTGTGTTGTGTTTTCTGAATTGTGTTAATATTTACATTAGTGTTACTCTGTTTTTCATCTTTTCAACCTCGTCTTTGCAAAAATTAGTATGGTGCCATATTTTACATTTCCTGCAACTTTTACTAAACCACGTACATATGTTTCAATTTTGTCGTAAAAAATAACGTGTAAGCTCTTGTATGAAGGTATGTTAAATAATGCATTCATGTACTTTTGCGTGATGTTGTGAACTTGTGGCATTTGTGTTTAGCGTTGATGTTTGTAGTTAAATTTTGCTATTTGACGTATTTTTGTTTCTTAATTAAATAAATACTCATCAGAGTTAACGATTTCTGTTTTGAAAGTTCATCGGAATCAAAAAGTTCTGTTCTGCTCTCCCCATTTTCGTCGAATTTCTGGAATATTCTGGAAACGGGGCTTCTATGTCCTGCTCGTATCGATTTCAGTTTCAAATTCATCCTGGTTACTTAACACCAATATCGTTAAGAGGATACATCGGGCAACTATATAGCTAACAATAACAAAAGCGAATAGAATGTATGTATATCTATTCGGACTCTTTTGGCAACACGTCTCACTTAGGTAACATAATACTGATTAACAGCAGCGAAAACTTGATCAATTACTCCTTAACAAATTGTCTAAGTATCGGTACCCAATACAATTGTAGTACGTAAGTAAGCGTAACGTTGAGTCCAAGTGAAGAGAACACTCGTGTGCGTCTGTCACTATCAGTTTGGTAAGTAAATGATTCGCAGGTAAAAATACGGAAATTTGGTATTCTCTGAAATCATTGCGTTGTGAATCCTTCCATTGCATCTCACAACGCTACCGTCACCTATGAAGAGTCCTTATTGTCTAATGCTAGAATATTTCCTTGTGTTTTTATCTCAGATATTTGGTATATCAGTATATAAGTAGTAAGATATGGACCGCTGAACGTAAGCAGTTACACGAATCGCTTTCCTGACAGTTCCATCTTTCGAATTGTCTATAACGTTAATGATACCATAGTGATCAGTATGAACTTCATAGTTTAGAAATTCCTCGTCTTCGTTTTCTTCTGTAATTGTCAATACCGTCAACTAATTCGGTCTTTTTTAATGACTATCGATGTACTGATCGAGGCCAATTCCTCGTGTTAAGAGATCGGTTGGGTTGCATTCTTTTGGGCAATATCTCCATTAATGTTGAATTTGTAGATTTTGTTATTTCTCGCACTCGATTCACAATAAATCGTTTAAACGGTTTCGATGATTTTAACCAGTGCAATACTAAACAGCTATTTGACCAGACAACCACGTTTTTACATTCAAAGGTCGATTTTCCATGAAAAGCTAGTTCCATTAACTGCGGCCATAAGTTCTAGTTGCGGTTGCGTAAGGCTTTTCAATTGCACTAATCTGCTTTTCGCAATCACTAACGTAGTTTCGTTTCGTTTCCGTTGTTCATATATTCAGTCGCAAAATACGTGTAGTTCGAAGCAAAGGAGAATACAAATTTCGATGAAGTAGAAGTTATTTCAACACTCGGAAAACTTGCGCAAAAACAAACACTGTTTAAGGACTTGAATGAACAAATTCTAAAGTTAACGGAACCGGAAGATGTGGTAAACAAGATTATTGAAGATTCGACACGTACGTAAGTTCATACAAAATGTCCAAAACCCTGCAGTCCCGTCATATTGAATCAAATACTAAAGTACTAGAACGCACACATTAAATCCAGAAACTATACCGTTTGTTTCAACGCACAACATAGCCAACTCACACAACGCACAGTCGTTTGAAAACCAGTTTGCCCAAGCCAGTCTCACAATCAACACGCAATAAAGTACATTTTCTGCAGCCATTAATCAGTCATGGCCTACCAAACTTACGCTTCCAACTTTCTAAGGCATCATTTTAGAATGGCAAACCTTCTGGAACTCATATGAGTCTGCCGTACATCCGAACCTTTCACTTACAAATATACGAAAGTGTAACTGCTTGAAAGCTCATGAGCTTGAACACGAAGCACTAGGCGTAGAAACTCCTTCGCCTATACATCATTTAACAAGCTAACGAAGTTTTTTACGATCTAATTGAAGGTAGCGACAGGGTCTAGAAACTTTGGGTCAGACACATGAAACATACGGCACGCTACTTGATCCCATTATTGTTAACAAATTACCCGTGGAAGTCAGAAAATATTTCACGCGAGAACATAGAACAAAAACCTTGGTATTACGGGACCTCCGAAAACACATATTAGACGAGATCGTTATACCGGACACAGGACAATAGAGTCGACACCCAAAATTGGTGAAATCTAAATCTTACAAGAATATTGAGACTAGACCTAGCGTTTTCTGTCACGAAATACATGCACCAACTCATTACAGTAAAATAGCCGACACAGAATCCCATATGAACAGATTAGTTATTCTTTAACTGCCTTGGTAAACACAGACTAAACGAATGTAAATCTAAACACAAATGTACACATTGTAATGAGAAACACCATACAGATTTATGTAATGCACTTCTAGAAAACAAACAAGGGAATAAGGTTAGCCATAGAAACAAGGGTAGTTACTCAGCGCATACGAATTATCGCGCAAAAGATAATCAGAGCAGCAACTCGTTAAACCCACTATCTTCAAATTCGACCAACGTTCAATTCGTGAATGACATTCACGATAAGGAACATAATGCTTCTATTTTGTATTCTCAATCGACAGAATTGCAATCAAATGTACTTTTGAAAACTGCCGTAGCACAAGTAGGCTCAAATAGGTACTTTATCGATACGAAAATTCTTTTTGACGGAGGAGCGCAAACATCTTTTTTAACGCAGAACTTAACTAAATTTACAGATAGCTGGAACAGAAATAATATATTTATCGGCATTTGGAGGTGCAGAGAAAAACGCGAGACACATAGAAAAGTCAACAATCTATCTGAAAACCGATGCAGGAAACTTGTTAATCAAAGTACTGATAGTACACACGGTGGGTATGGTTGTCCTGCGAGAGAACGTACTGTGCTGGTGATTCGGTCCTGACGGGTGCTGGTGATCAATGAAAAAATGTAAACAAAGACGAAAATGATGATTTTTGACGTTTTCACTCATAAAAAATGGAAGAAAACAGTTGAGATTTTTCAATTTCGTTTCTTATGGGTTCATATGTAAACCATTAAAAAAATGACCCTCTAAACTGTTTCAGTAAGCGTAACACAAAAATGCTCATTTTCAGAAAATCTCGAACTGAAAAAATAAAACAAAAATGCTCATAGAGTCCGCTTTTTATACCGCAATCCACACGACAAAACAATTTTGTGCAAACACATTGCAATTTATTAAAATTTAGCATTTTCTCAATTTATTCATGTCCTGATACTGTGCTGGTGGGTCCTGTCATTGTGCTGGTGGGTCCTGATACGGTGCTGGTGATTTTGGATAAGAAGTTGGTCATATTTGAAACACATGTTACAAAATCAAAAAAATTAGCCAGATAATTGTTGCCAACAGGATCTATGACTCCTATTTTAGCTCTTGTGCATCCATTTGGCTGTTTAATATGTGTTTTCAAATAATCTGAACTTGTATTACATAATAACATAAAAGGGCAACATCTTTCGTCCAATATCAGATAACAATATATAGTATCTAAAATAAGTTAAAAATTCCACAATACTATATAATTCATTTTATGTGTCAATTTGTTCGAAAAAAGTCGAAAAGAAGAGACTTTTTTTAATGTCATGATTATATGTCGCTTTCTAGATCTATGCTTAGCATTTATTTCAGATGACATGGACTCCTCACCCTGATGACTCTGCTGCCTATCATAACTTTATCCGTATACATATATTTAAACAAAAGGCTGCATGCAACACGTATTTTTGTATTTAAAATGATTCGTTGTAACGAGAATATTTGTGGTGAATGGAAACTGTGAGGGTGACAATCTTAAATTGCTTATAAATGTTGCTGGAACCAGTTCCGTTATCTGATCTGAATTTTCTGAAATGTGCAAGGTAGATAGACATTTTGATTTTTTTTACTCGGTAATGAACCATTGTGTTGATCCCATGCTAAACATAACAAAAATCTCTGTACAAAGGTCTGTGAATTTTCTACCAAAATAGTGATTTTATTTTCACTAAATTCTCTTTTTCTACTGAATTCAATAATGAACTATAAATAATAATGCTTTGCAAGAAGTTTCCCCTTGATATATGTACAAAATTATATCTCTATAATTCATTGTCTGTACTGTTTTGATACTATTGCAGTTTGCACATTTCGGAATTGACAGGCCACAGGAGGGGTCATAAACCGTACACTAAAAGATAAAATATTGATATAAGTACTTAATTTGCATCTTTGAACCCCTACCCGAGTACGCATTTTACTTTCCAGGCGTGTTATTGTTGATTGTTAAAGTCCTGAAAACGGATAGATGGAAACAAAAATGTTTGATATAAATGGATTTAGATTCAGTTTTTTTTTAAATATAAATTAAGGCTACATTTTAATATAATATTTCTATGAATTCACAATATAAATAAATACAGAAAAAAATATGAATGAAGTGAAATATCTTAGTAAGGAGTCATTACTACAGAGATGGTGTGTTTGACACACAAAACTTAAAAGCTTAGTGATATTACCAATATAAAAATAAAAGTGTATTTTAGTTAGGTATTTTTTCCATTTACTCATTTTCAATTATAATCAAGGCACATTTTATTTTTATTCATGAAAAATATTTATATATAGAAAAGAAGGACACAGTGTTTACTTCCTCCCCCGTAATTCTTTATCAAAAATATTTATTTTGAAATGAAAAAAGCTAAGAAATCTTAATTTAATTAGTGTTCTCTAGGTTATCTCGTCTTCATTCTCTGACATATTCTAGCCTGCCCTTTCATAAAATAGTGATTTTTTTTAAGGGTTCTATCGAACTTTCGAAAAAAAAAACCTGATAACCGTTTAGACAAAAAAAAAATTGTTGGAAAAATCTTACAGCAAGTGATTCTTAATAGCTATATGATACATTTTTCTTTTACAATACAACTTTTAAATCTTACGGGAAACTATTCCAAGCTTTCACTGTAACCTCGCTCTAACTTATCCCCATCCCTCCCCCACCCCCCACCCCACCAAAAAAAAAAACCCACACCAAACAAACAAACCCGCAATACTATTGTCATTCTTATAGTCAGCACTCAATTGTTCACAAACAAATGTGTTTTAAGCTGCTAAAGACATGATTCAAACGCTCAGAAAGTCCTTTGTTCTATATTTTTGCTCTCCATTTTTATGCAAAACCTTTTACATTTTTATTTTATGGCTTATTGTTGAAGGTCGTACGATGACGTATGGTTGTTAACACATACTTCCGTTGGTTTCTTGTGGAAATTTGTCCATTGACAACCAACATACCACATCATCTACTTTATATAAGTATTGTATAAATTACAACGTATTTTGGTGATCTTGCAAAATGATCGTAATCCCGAAAATCGTAAACATATTTTCTTATCATAAAAGGGGGCAAGAAGGGTTCCATCAACAGGTCAATAAATAAGATTACAGTTAGTTTAAAAAAGAAATTAAAAAATAGGGTTATTTTTTCTCTCATAATAACAGTAAACAGATTCACAACAATGTCAATTTCCAGAAAGCAGACAACAGCTAATAAGTCAATAACAGTACAGCATCAATGATCTTTAATATATGCCACTTTAAACTTAAAATATAAAAGCACAGAACCAGGACATAGGAGCACAGAACCAGGACCGTTTTTCTAATCACCAGCACAGCGTCAGGACAATTCCGTTTAACGAACTTGCACGACTTTTGCAATATAATATTGTTGTAATATACTTTGCATGGTACTTATGACACATCAGAGAAAAATTAAGCAACAAAACAGTCGTTTTATTGCCGTTCTGATACAATGTAAACAAACCCACCAGCACAGAATCAGGACCCACCAGCACCCGTCAGGACCAAATCACCAGCACAGTACGTTCTCTTGCAGGACAACCATACCCACCGTGAGTACAGATGATCGGCATATCTCTACAGGATCACATACGTAACATTGATACACAGAACGGTTATTTGCGTGGGTTAAAGTTAGCGCACACGGTGACAAAGCACGATTCATTCGAGATATCGTTGATGGTAGGCGCATATCACTACGGGGACATTGTTAAAGATTATATAGTACGTGGAAACGATCCGACCGCCGTGAAATCCAAGATCGGATATATGCTTTCGGTACTTACATACGGTAAGAAAACAAACACGTCGAAGACTAGTATGTTTAATGTTCTAGTATCACACAAAGTTGAAGAATACAATCTAGAGAAATTTGGAATTTAGATTCAATAGGAATAAATAGTACGGAGGTAGATGAACACGACAATGAATATATTAAAATCTATCAGGACAGATCAATTGAGTTTTGAGAAAATAAATATTTCGCTAGGTTAACTTGGAAACGTAATGAATTGCCTATAAATTAAGCAGTCACGAACAGAAGGACAGAAAACGTCCTTCAAAGACTTACTCAAAACTCAGATATGCTGAAGAAGTACGGAAACATTATACAAGAACAGGAACGAAGAGGATTCATAGAGAAGGTAGATGAAACCGCTGAACTTAAGAAAAATATCACTACATTCCTTATCATCCTGTACAGAAGGAATCAAGCACTATGCCTATCAGAATTGTTTATGACTGCAGTTGTCGACAGTCGCAAAATTCGCCAAGTTTGAAAGACTGCCTTTCGGATACCTGAAAAAAATTCTGATGAGATACATGTATACAGCCAATCCTGTCGCCATAACAACGGATATTTATAAAGCTTTTTTACATGTAGGATTAACAAAGGGTGGTAGAGACGCCACACGTTTCTATTGGCTAAGTAACCCATCCGACCCAACAAGTTATTTACAGACTAAGAAGTTCAAATCCGTTCTGTTCGGAGCGACCTGTTCACCGTTTATACCAAACGCCACGATACTGAACATTTACAACGTAATAACACTATAACAGACTATAAGGAAGGGAGAACAATGGTGGAGAAAACTGGATTCTATCTACGATCCTGGACGTCAAACAGTTTGGATATACGTAAGGTAGCTAAGAAGGAAAAAAGTACTATATGCGGACAAAACACATAAGTACTTGGTATGTTATGAATAGCTGATTCGGTGATCGGATGTACCAGAAATTAATACGACCGATTTGTAAAAAATTGTGCAAATCCTGCTACAGGAATAAAATATGGCATAGACATTCCTCAGCTATTACTCTTTTATTTCAGATAAGGATGCATTTGAAAAAAAATGTCTCACTTCCAGTAAAAATTCAAATTGGCCGACATCATACTTAAATCCTCCAAATATCAGTGGCTAGTGTATGAAAAGCGGGTTTTATCATTCTGCTATAATAATATTTGGTACAAACCTTTGTTTTGTACTTCTTTTTGATATATTACATAGATTAAATGTCATGAAAAAAACCTACTTTCGGAAAAATCCAACATTGCGGACATTGTACTAAAATAAGCTTATTTTTTAGGGAGGGTAATTGAAACGTGTTTTGACGTATTGCTACTATCATTAAATTGTTCAGGAACATTTCTTTGATGCTGCTAATGGATAAAATAAATAAGACGTATGTCTTTAAAATCATTACTTCCGGTTAAATTCAAACTGGCGGACATAAAATATCATTATCTAATTTTGAAATTCAACTTTATTTCAAAATGTAAAGAAACTGGGTTTGTTTTGGTGCTGGTCAGTAAACATTTTGCTTTGGCTTTAAGTTATCCTCTAAACCACTTATTCTATTCTATAGATAGTTCATTTTCGAATTTGTGATAAACATGTACCAGGGTATACCCCCTTATCCTTTCCTGACTAACTCGTACGGATCTAGGGCATAAGTGCTATTGGTCATTTTAGAGGCAATACCAACCTCTACCTCTGGTATAATGGTCGAAGTGGAGAATCTCTTAGTTTGGTCAGCCGGCAATAGTGCAGTTCGAATTCGTTGTAAACCGGGATACCATATCCCCTTTTAACCCTCTACTGACAAACTCGTACGGGTATAGGGTATAAGTGCAATGGGCAATTTTAAAGGCAATAAGTACTTCTTCCTCTTGTATCATTGCCCACGTGGAGAACCTCTTCGTTTGGCCAGCCGCCAATGGTTCATTTCCGATTTTGTGATAAACCAGGGTACCCCACTTATCCTTTTCTGACTAACTCGTACGGGTTTAGGACATAAGTACTATGAGCAATTTTAGAGGCAATACCAACCTCTACCTCTGGTATAATGGTCGATGTGGAGAATCTCTTTAGGTTTGGCCAGCCGGCAATAGTTCAGTTCGAATTCGTTGTAAACCAGTATACCATATCCCCCCTTTTAACCCTCTACTGACAAACTCGTACGTGTCTAGGGTATAAGAGCTTGGGCCGTTTTAAAGGCAATAAGTACCTCTTCCTCTGGTATCATTGCCCAGGGGGAGAATCTCTTCGTTTGGCCAGCCGGCAATAGTTCAGTTCAAATTCGTTGTATACCGGGATACCATATCCCCCTTTTAACCTTCTACTGACAAACTCGTACGGGTCTAGGGTATAAGTGCTATGGGCCATTTTAAAGGCAATAAGTACCTCTTCCTCTGGTATCATTGCCCACGTGGGGAATTTCTTCGTTTGGCCAGCCGGTAATAGTTTATTTTCGAATTTGTGATATACCAGGGTACCCTCCTTATCCTTTCCTGACTAACTCGTACGGGTCTAGGGCATAAGTGCTATGAATCATTTTAGAGGCAGTACAAACCTCTACCTCTGGTATAATGGTCGATGTGGAGAATCTCTTAGTTTGGCCAGCCGGCAATAGTTTATTTTCGAATTTGTGATAGACCAGGGTACCCCCCCCCCTTATCCTTTCCTGACTAACTGGTACGGGTCTAGGGCATAAGTGCTGTGCGCCATTTTAGAGGCAATACCAACCTATACCTCTGGTATAATGGTTGATGTGGAGAATCTATTAGTTTGGCCAGCCGGTAATAGTTTATTTTCGAATTTGTGATATACCAGGGTACCCTCCTTATCCTTTCCTGACTAACTCGTACGGGTCTAGGGCATAAGTGCTATGAATCATTTTAGAGGCAGTACAAACCTCTACCTCTGGTATAATGGTCGATGTGGAGAATCTCTTAGTTTGGCCAGCCGGCAATAGTTTATTTTCGAATTTGTGATAGACCAGGGAACCCCCCCCCCCCTTATCCTTTCCTGACTAACTGGTACGGGTCTAGGGCATAAGTGCTGTGCGCCATTTTAGAGGCAATACCAACCTATACCTCTGGTATAATGGTTGATGTGGAGAATCTATTAGTTTGGCCAGCCGGTAATAGTTTAATTTCGAATTTGTGATATACCAGGGTATCCTCCTTATCCTTTCCTGACTAACTCGTACGGGTCTAGGGCATAAGTGCTATGAATCATTTTAGAGGCAGTACAAACCTCTACCTCTGGTATAATGGTCGATGTGGAGAATCTCTTAGTTTGGCCAGCCGGCAATAGTTTATTTTCGAATTTGTGATAGACCAGGGTACCCCCCCCCCCCTTATCCTTTCCTGACAAACTCGTACATGTCTAGGGTATAAGTGCTATGGGCCATTTTAAAGGCAATGAGTACCTCTTCCTCTGGTATCTTTGCCCACGTGGACAATCTATTCGTTTGGCCAGCCGGCAATAGTTCATTTTCGAATTTGTGATATACCAGGGTACCCTCCTTATCCTTTATTGACTAACTCGTACGGGTCTAGAGCATAAGTGCTACAAGCCATTTTAGAGGCAATACCAACCTCTACCTCTGGTATAATGGTCGATGTGGCGAATCTCTTAGTTTGGTCAGCCGGCAATAGTTCATTTTCGAATTTGTGATAGACCAGGGTACCCCCCTTATCCTTTCCTGACTAACTCGTACGGGTCTAGGGCATAAGTGCTGTGGGCCATTTTAGAGGCAATACCAACCTCTACCTCTGGTATAATGGTCGATGTGGAGAATCTCTTAGTTTGGCCAGCCGGCAATAGTTCAGTTCGAATTCGTTGTATACCGGGAATCCATTTAACCCTCTACTGACAAACTCTTACGGGTCTAGGGTATAAGTGCTATGGGCCATTTTGAAGGCAATAAGTACCTCTACCTCTGGTATCATTGCCCACGTGGAGAATCTCTACGTTTGGCCAGCCGGCAATAGTTTATTTTCGAATTTGTGATATACCAGGATACCCCCCCCCCCTTAATCCTTTCCTGACTAACTCGTACGGGTCTAGGGCATAAGTGCTATGGGCCATTTTAAAGGCAATAATATGAACTGATGAACTGTTAATGTTGAGAATAATGACTCTGATTGGTCTCCGTAACTTTGAAGAATTATATGTCATTGAAATAGTAATTGACTGTTTTTATTTTTCTGTGGTTTTTATTTCTTCAATTAACTATGTTTCTATTTATTTTGATCTGTTTAAATAGAAAATACTGTCGTATGTATTGTATCTTTTAGTTTCATGATTGGACTATATTTGTAGACAACGACCAAATTATTGAATGCCCATATGACCATCAATTCTCTCTAATTCCTTACTTTCTATATTTAATCATTTTTTTTTTATTTATTGTAGTTTACATTGATTCGATAATCAAAAAAGAACTGTTCTTTACTTTATTTATTTGTTTGTTGTAATGTTCTGTTAAATTTCTATATTTAACTATATTTTTTAAACTTGCTATTGCGTCAGTTTACATTATTTCTCTTATCACAGAATGTTAAAAGACCATATTACTTTGTTTTATATTTATGGACGCATTTACATTGTTTTTATTACATTTACAATGTTGATTAAAGACGCAGACCTTGAAGAAGACCCAAAGTTGATTAATTAAACGCGGACCTCGAAGAAGACACCCATTGACATGCCTGTTTGAAGCAATATCAAATATAAATAGGAACGTTATTTAATCATAATGATCGTTCATAGTTTCTAACAACACTTCTTCGAACGCAAATCATCTCATGAATATTATTGACGGCTCATGAATATTATTGCAGGCTGGCCTCATGAATATTAACGCCGGCTGCTATCGACGGCTAGATTCACACTAGTGATGAAAAATATCTAGATTGTGATTTTCCTTAATATGTTGATGTCAGTGTTATTGTTAGATTAATATTCAAACTATGTAAAATATTGTTTACAAAACTGTTTCTCTTATACACACAAGGTACACAAGGAAAGAACTTCTAAAATGTGGTAACCACCTATAGAAGTAAATTTAGAATGTTACTTACATTTTTATTCCGCTTGATATCAAACCATTTTGAAACACTATAATATTTATTTATGAAAGACGTGTACTCATATTTTATTCTCTCTAAATCATTGATGTGTGTAGTGACGTGTATCTTAAAATGTGCAGTGACGTGTATTAGAATTATCGTCAGTCTCAGTCAAACGTCATAATGAGAATGATGAAACAGAAATTTTAATGCAATTGTTTTGTATCAATAGTTATAATTTGAAGTCAGTAAGCGTGGAATTCTCTATTTCCTTGTCTGCAAGTAAAGAAGCCGATATTTGGAATAGCTGAATGTATATATTGACATGTAATTGTCTCATTAATAAGCCTGAAAAAATTCACTTGTTGCATCTAGAAACATTCTTTTTTATCAAATTCTATTACATTTTGAAGCGGTCAATAAATCAGAAAACGCCCGGTAATACGTTCGACGCATACATTTTGTACCTATGATGTCAACAAGTTTAGGGGCCAAAGAAGATAAAATTTTATCACTACATTTTCTTTAATGAAAATTTAACACTGAAGTAATGTTTGACATTCTCCAGTGGTAATTGGCAGGTAGAAATAGACGAAAAAGATGAGAAAATACCGACTTTTACGAGTACCAAAGAGTTATTCATTGTATTTTCAGATTCTATTGAATCGCATTTGACTAGGAACGGAGGTGTTTTGTACCATATTGCTGCATTATTAGGCCTAAATGGTGCTCCCAAGAAAATGTAATGATTATTTTTTTTTCAAAATTAGGTTTCTTCTCTTGAACACATTGTCTAATAGGACGGAACTGTAGCTGATTCTGGAAAATTTAAAAGTATTAAAATGAGGCATAAAAAAAACTTAAGACAATAACAGATGTCAGAAGCTTTCTGAACACCAGTTCTTAATATCTTAATAAATGCACTGTTAAGTGTAACATATATAGCTATTCAAAAACTGAAAGATGCTCATATATCATCCCCATATTAGGGTATCCAAATAAGTCAAAAACCTTTATTTTGGACACAGAAGCCAGTAGTTTTGGTTAAGGACGGTATTGTCTAAAAGTCGTATAGAAAGAGATTGTAGCTGCATACTTCAGCAAAAGACAGAGCCAAGCTCAACGACAATAGTGTGTCACTAGGAGACGGAGTTGTTTGCTTAAGCGTCAAGAATTTCCATCATTATTTGTATGTGACAAACAATTTTATACGTAAAGATCATGGTACTTAAAGTATTAAACACTACCAAACCAATGTGAAACATCGCCAAGGCTAATAACATAGCAATGCCGATGGATTGTCACGTCGTCGACTGAAATCATTGTAATAAACAAGATCAAAATGAACTTCACCCCTCTCAGGCTCATGAATCTTACAGAACCAAAAATGTTTTAAGCCCATAAGAACTATCAAAAGAAGGCAATGTCATTAATATTTGGTTTAAACATAAAACAGATATGGAAATATCTGAGTCTCAGAAGACTGAATTGTCTCTCAGTTTTACGAAATAAAACAAAAGTTAAAAAAAAACATGAATTGCTGTTAAAAATCTTCAGCTTAAGAAATATTGGTGTCAGTGGGATCGAATCATAATGAAAATTACATATTATACAGACAATGGATTCATCTATATCCGAAGAAACTATTTTACAGTTGATACTTTCCAATTAATGGATTCAAGAAATTCTTTAAATGTTACACGATGACTTACAGAGTGATCACCTTGAGATACATTTTAAGTTAAACTACTGCAAAGGTCCAAAACAAATTGTATTGTTTGGGTTATAAGCAAGATATAATTAATCACTTGCAAAATTGTTATGTTTGTAATTCATGCAAACAGTCCCCTACCAGGTCCAGGAGTTAAAAGAAGCGATATTATATTGGTGTCCCATTAGAAAGGGTAACGATGGATTCGGTTTGACCATTTTCACTTTCTCATAGACAAAACAAACATGATTAAGTGTCTCAAACTATTTCACTAAATGGACTATGGGGTACCCATTGCCTGGCATGGAGGTTCATACAGTAGTTGATAGTTTTATTAAAAAAATATATATGTTTGGTATTCCATGCCAAATACATACAGATCAAGGGGGCAATTTGAATCTAAGCTTTTTAAGGAGTTATGCGATAACCTACGCATCCATACAACATTTAGGATTGCTTTTTATCCACAAAATGACGGCTTTTAAATCTTTCATTTAGAAGACATAATGCGTACATATGTCTGTAAATTTAAAAGAGACATGAACGAGCAACTGTCTTTGACCTTTATAACATATCGTTCATCTGACCACGAAACCACTGAATCATCAACATGTACTCTCGTGCTTGGTCGTGAAATCGTGCTCCGTAATAGATTTAATTTATGGACCTCATCCACAAATGAATGAATTTAAAGCTGAAGCAGCAAATTCTTATGTTCACAACCTGGAAACACTTATGAGAGATTTACAGCAAAAAGCTCGTAAAATATCATATCTGATAGTGAAAGCAAAAAAACGCCAATATGACATTAAGGCAAATTAAAATGCCTACAAGTATGTGGTATTTTTTGGCTAGACATATTAGCAAGAGTCAAACACATAAGCCCAAAGTTACAAAGACATTTGGACGGTCCTTATATAATATCAGAAAATATATTTGAAGTTATTTAAAGGATTAAAAGATTTCTAATTCAAAAGTTCAGGTCGTTCGTCTTGATCGATTTGTATATTTCTAATTTGTTCATACATTTATTGTGAACTTGTTGAAAGAGAAAAAAAATAATGACAAAGCAAACAAACCAAAACTCTTGGATCCTCTGGTCATGGAATTTCAATTGTTTTGTAAAAATAGGACATATTTTATTATATACTAGTATTTAAATAATTAACGCATGTTACAAATGTAGATGGAGTATTGCAACCACCAGACACTTCTGAGACATGAGAGAAACACTCATCCAAGAACTGTACTAAGTTGTTATAAATGCCCCCATGTGCACTCAGCTTCTCTATAAGATATAAGATGGACATACACCTGACAAAGGTGCATGATTTACACCTAAAAGGTACACTACAGATGTGACCCTACTCACTTCAATGGGTAGTCAGATGGCTTCATGTAATGACCAACAGAAAATATATAACCATGTTTCCGAAACCACTGTAAAACCTATTAAATATCAAAATGAGCCACCAATAGCATTTTAGCCGGTAAGGTCGCCCACACTTGGACTAGGGTGTCATTCAGCTGAAATTCATGTTAAGATAGATCTTCTTGATATGTTCGGCTCTCCTAAAACAAATAGGGGCCTCGGTGGCCGAGTGATCTAAGAAGTTACTACTGTAATCAATAGCCAGTCAACACTAAGGTTTTGAATTCGAACCCCGCTCATGCGGGTGAACTTGACTGCAATCTTGATTGACTAGGATTGCCAGTTTTCCTATCGAAGGTCAGTGGTTTTCTCCGAGCACTCCGACTTCCCCCATTAAAAACTGGCCGCAACGAAATAGCACAGTACTGTGCTTAAAAGTTGGGTTTAAACACCAAAAAATAAAAAAAATAAAAGGTTCTGTCACCGTTATCTCTTCCCCAAAAGAAATGGTAGCTTGGCCTCAGTGGAAAGAAAATACATCGTTGTCATTTTGTTCTTCCAGATAAGAAGGCTGGTGAGGAGCGCAAGAAGTGGCAACGCTTTCTTACTTCTTCCAGCCTTTTCAGTAAAGCCAAGGTGGCTGAAACAATCAGAACTGTTGGGAATGATGCGATATGTAGTCCCATCGATGTTGGTTCTGTCCTACCCTTTTAATAGGGTTACGTTAAAAAGGAAGAAAGGCTCATCTTTTTCGACTGTACAATATATTCTCTTACAGCTTTTTGTGTAGCCGAACCGGCTATGACAATGCTGCAAGAAACCGGAGTACAAACTGGTATAGTACCTTTTTATATTGCATGGGAAGTAGGAGAGAAATGTGTGGACACTTGTAATTTATTCGCAACACGTGAAGTGGGCACTTCTGAACTATTCTCAATAAAATTAACGGTACCAATTTTCTTGCACCAAATGCGCATTTCGACAATACATGTCTCTTCAGTGATGCTCGCGTCCAAAATATCACCACCTGAAGTTACAGAACCTGAATCTTGTGTTCATGAAGGAAAATTTATAGACGTTAAATGTGAAGACATAGACATTTAAATTGTATATTATGTATATTAGGGTATGAAATTGAGTGTATGTGTGTATAATAAGAATCAAAGTATTTCTGTGAATTGAAAATATATGTCTGTCTAGGACGAACAGCTTTTCAAAGAGAGGGCAGTGTAACGGTACTTAATGAAGTAAGTTATGTACAGAAACAAATATTCTTTTTCAATTGTTCATATAAAAAGAAGATGTGGTATGATTGCAAATGATACAGCTTTCCACAAGAGACCAAACTGACCCAGAAATTAACAACTATAGGTCACCGTACGGTCTTCAACAATGTGTAATTAAAGCCAATACCGCATCAACGTCTATAAAAGACCTGAAATGACCAATGCAACACAATCTACCGACCATGCAAAGGCTGTATAGCCACATTCAAGGTCGTTGTATATACAACTCGTCTAAACATCAACCAAACAATGTTAGATCTGTAAATTTGCTTTCGCAATTTTGTTTGTTCTTCCCTCGCCGGGATTCGAACCCATGCTACTGTGATATCGTGACACCAAATCGCCTGCACTGTAGCCGTCCCGCTAGACCACACGACCACCTGGGCTTCACAAAAGTAAAACTTTCGGTGATGTGTTACCTTTCCACGTCAGTTTTAATCTATCGGCGTACTACAGTACATGATATATAAGGCATGAAAATGTTATATATTTATCAGTCTAAAATTAAGATGTGGTTATACATACATGTACAGTTTGTGGTTAAATGCTTTAAGCAAAAATATTTGCTTTGTCTGTGAATTGAAAATATTAGATTCATAGTCTGTCTAGGACGAATATATATATATATATATATATAAACGCCTAAAAAGTGTACATTACAACACCATTACATAAAAAGGAACTATAAATGTAATTATTTATAAATATTTCGGATAACAGATATCCTTCATCAGTATTTGTGATTGTGATGTTGAACGAATCAATTATCAGTCTACTTTGATTAAGCTGTTACAATCTTGAAATTTATACAATAAAAAAGTCAAATCGAACATCAGGTAAGACGCTTGCACAGTTCTAAAATTTGTTAAACATGATCTAGGTTATATAACCAATTACATCAGAGAGTTCAAATATATGCTTTAAATAAAAATAATTGGAGTTGTGCTAGTTCGTATCGCACATTATTATGGAAATGACGTCAACGTTTGATATATGACCGGCAGTTGCTGTATTTCCTAGCATTCACACTAACAAAAATGTCCTATCATTTTAACTAAAATCGATATTTTAAAAAAAAATATTACCCAGGAACTTTAGGATCGATTTTAATGAAGGAAAAGAAAAGAAATCTTTTTAAGGCACAATTAGAAGTTTGTTGTTTATTTGGTTTGAATTTTCGTGAAGTTTGTTTTCACAACCCGATGGAAAATTTGTAATTTGATTAGAATAGATAGCAAACTTTTCAATATTTTTTTTCTTTGTGATGAAGTCTATTAAAAAAAAGTCGGCTTGAAATTAACAGCACAATCATAATGTGTTTTTCTTTCTAATAATTTCGGACGATTTGATAAAAAAATAAAAGATTATCCCACGAAAATGATTCTATTAAAATATATGATAAACAGAACAATACATGAAAAAAATCTAATTAATTTAGATATTTCAGTTTTAAACGGGAAACTACACACTAAAATTTACGACAAAAAAGACGATTTTTCGTTCCTTATTGTTAATTTTCCATTTTTAGATGGTGATGTTCGTTTGGCACCATCTTACGGTGTTTATATTTCACAACTTGTTCGCTATGCCCGTGTCTGTTGTGACGTTTTTGACTAAGTATTACTGGTAAACTAATAAACCTTTACTAAATTTTTCCATAGATATAAAGATTTGGTTTTGATGTTTGGTTGTACCTGTAGAAAACTTATTTCAAACGGGATAGCACATCCTCATTTTTACGGAAATGTTGTTAACCGTGCCCGGAAATTTAGAAAAAATCCATGTAAACTTGTTGCTCCTTTAAATAAACTTATTCTGAAAGGTTACCTATTCAACACTGTAATAAGATCATTTAATGTTTTTATTGGTATAACTATTGATTTTGTTATCAGTAGACTAAAAGCTTACTTAAAATAACTAGTATGTTATATACATATACATTTTCATGGATCTACAATCTGTCGACACCTGTAACTTGGCATTGCACAAGGTCATGTTCTTCTCTGGCTGTTTATGACGTCTTTACACTAGATCCATTGTATGTTGGATGTGTACGGATCGACTGTTTAAGAGGCATGATTTTTTTATTAGTTGTTAGTGGCTTTGAACTAGCTGTCAGATAACTGCGAGTACTCTCAGATCTGTTCATTGTGTCTTTTTGTGTCGGGATGTATAAGTACCTGGCCACGTCAACTTGTATTTTTTGTCTTTCTGATGAGTTAAGCCTTTTTCAACTGATTTTTATAGTTCGATCTTATGTTGTACTGCTATACCACTGTCCCAGGTTAGGGGAGGGTTGGGATCCCGCTAACATGTTTAACCCCGCCACATTATTTATGTATGTGCCTGTCCCAAGTCAGGAGCCTATAATTCAGTGGTTGTCGTATGTTTATGTGTTACATATTTGTTTTTCGTTAATTTTTTTTACTTAAATAAGGCCGTTAGTTTCTCGTTTGAATTGTTTTACATTGTCTTATCGGGGCCTTTTATAGCGGACTATGCGGTATGGGCTTTGTTCATTGTTGAAGGCCGTACGGTGACCTATAATTGTTAATGTTTGTGTCATTTTGGTCTTTTGTGAATAGTTGTCTCATTGGCAATAATACCACATCTTCTTTTTTATATTGCCAAATGATGCATGATCGAGAGTACAATGTTATTTGAAACCTTGCAGAAGTAAAAAATGTACACCTTACAATCATAACAACAGACAGTTATCCTATAGCTTAACAAATCCGCGATACGGACTTAACCTCAAAACTAAATCTTCATCCATGAAATGAAGCAAAGTCAAGGTCATGTGAATCCTGTCTGACGGACATGTAGATTATAGGATTATCATATACTTAGACTAAATAACATATACATTTTACCGTATGATAATAGCATTAAATTGACGTAAATTTCATATTTTTCGAATTGGTGCTTAGCGGGCTGATATGAGAAGTTTATCACATGCTTCGATTGTTATCACATGCCTTTCCGTAACGTTAAAAAGAAGGTAGTAATAAAATAATAGATGATAATGTACCAAGCAAAATCACTAAATCTAAATACACCAACCCTTGGGCAAATAGGGATATAGACCATTTATGTAAAAAGCAACGTAAAGCTTACAACAAAGCTAAAAAAACTGGTAAACAAGAACATAGAGATAAATATAAAAAGTTAAAAGCTACTGCTCAAAGAGAAATAAGAAGAGCCCAGAGCACATATATGCAAGAAATAATTAGCCCCCAGTTAGAAGAAAAACCTAAATCTTTCTGGCAATTTATTAAAAGCAAAAAAACAGAAACATCTGGAGTGTCACCATTAAGAGGAAAGGATGGCTTATTGTATAGTGAGCCGAATACACAAGCTAACATCCTAAACGAACAATTTAAAAAGGCTTTTACAACCGAAGATACATCCTCTATGCCAAATAAAGGTACAAGTCCCCACCCCACTATGCCAGACATATTTATTAGTAATAATGGCTTATTAAAATTACTTAAAAACTTAAATCCACATAAAGCCACTGGCCCTGATAATCTGCCAGCATATTTTTTACATAATTTTGCAGAAGAATTGTCTCCATTTTTGACATTCTTTTTCCAAAAATCTATTGATACTGGTAAAATCCAAAATGATTGGAAGCAGGCTAATGTTGTACCTATATTTAAAAAAGGTGACAAGCATAACGCTATTAATTATAGACCAGTTTCATTAACTGCAATATGTTGCAAAATTTTAGAACATATTTTAACAAGCAACATAAGGAAACACCTTACAATTAATAACATATTAAATGATATTCAGCATGGGTTTAGAAGCAAAAGGTCTTGTGAGACCCAACTTATCATCAGCATACAAGATCTTGCTAAATCATTGGGATATAGTAACCAAATAGATGTCATACTTTTAGATTTTTCCAAAGCTTTCGATAAAGTCCCCCATAAAAGATTAGCCCAGAAATTAGAATTTTATGGTATTAGAAATCAAAATTTAAATTGGATAAATGACTTTTTAGCTGACAGGCAACAGCAAGTACTATTAAACGGTGCAAAATCTTCAAAATTAGCAGTTGATTCTGGTGTCCCTCAGGGAACAGTTTTAGGCCCAACATTATTTTTACTCTTTATAAATGACCTACCCGAACATGTAACTTGCAATGCAAGACTTTTTGCAGATGACTGTTTATTATATAGAAATGTAAATAATAGTTCTGATGCACAATTACTTCAAAAAGATTTGTCTAGTTTAGTAAAATGGGAAGAGGATTGGCAAATGAATTTTAATCCTGAGAAGTGTTATGTAATTCATATTTCTAAAAAAAGTAAACCTTCAACTTTTGATTATATATTACATAATCATATTTTAGAAGCAGTAAAAGACAGCAAATATTTAGGCGTAACTATAAGCCATGATCTTGATTGGGGAACGCATATTGACAATATTACTTGTAAGGCAAATAAGACCTTAGGTTTTCTTCGTAGGAACTTAAAAAACTGCACACGTAAGGTTAAAAACCTTACGTACACATCACTTGTCCGTCCGGTCGTCGAATACTCTTCCCCTGTCTGGGATCCGTACAAAAAACAACACATCACTCAGGTTGAGCAGGTACAGCGTAAGGCAGCCAGGTTTGTCTTTAATGATTATAAAGACAGATCACCTGGAGCAGTTTCAAATTTAATAAAATCATTGGAATGGGAAAATTTAGAATCTAGAAGGAAGAAGGCTAGATTAACTATGCTGTATAAAATAAATTGGGGGTTAGTGGAAGTTCCTAAGGACAACTTAACAATTTCTGATAGACGCACTAGGGGGAAACATAAATTTAGGCAAATATCCACAAATAAAGATTTCTATAAATTTTCATTTTATCCTCGCACTATTTCGGACTGGAACTCACTACCTGAAGCAATAGGTATGTCTGACACCCTGGAATCCTTCAAAAGTGGCATATCCACTCTAACACTTGAAGGATCCACAGCAACTTATTAAACTTTAAAGCCACTGTACATAATGTATATATGTTATTGATAACGATTTTTCTTTGTCATATTGTTTTTAAATTAAGTCCATATGTACAAATGTACATAGCACACAAGTTCCGGGAAGTTTTACACTCCTACCTAGGAGTCTACTCCCGTATTCGGAAGAAGAAGAAGAAGTTATCACATCTCATTCCGGTAATACTCGGCAAATTCCGGAAAATACACTTCAATACTACATGTACGTTTCCAGTGAAGAACATTACAAAATAGTGTACAAAACAATTATATTGGAAAGTAACTCGTGTAAAATTATAAAAATTAAAAAAAAAAAAAAAAAATTATTAAATTGCATTTTTTATTTTTTTCGGAAACACAATTTAGAAAGTTTCTTTTAAAAAAAACTTAAAAAAAATTACCTAGTTTCCAAACAATGTTCATAATTTTGTATATTGTTGATTTTTTTTTGTCGATTCGTTTATATTAAACTGTTGTTTTTGTTCTCTCTGTTGAGGCATATGATAGAACATTTTCATATTGAATGTATCAAATTTTTGGTCCGACGCCTGTGAAAGTTTTTTTCTTTAAACTTTGGGAACCACGTAAAAGGATCAATACATTAATCTGTTATCTTTCTTTACTGTTGAAGCATATGATAAAGAGATCATAACATGTCATTTTTCATATCGAATGTATCATCAGCCCTCGAGCCATGCGGCTCTTGGGCTGATATTAAACCTAGGGCTGATAATACATGCGATATGAAAAATGCCATGTAATAATCTGATACTATTATACAAATAACATGTTCATAAATGCACAAATAATAATTTGTTTGTATTATTTGAACTTGTACAAATAAAATCTCCTGTTATCCCACTTATATATCTTGAGCAAGAGATTGTCTTTATGCGTAGAGATCCATGTTGGAACAGACAGGATAATAGCAATATACATACATTGGGGGGTAATATAAAATTTGCTTTTTTGAAAATATTAATACTTTGAAATTCCTAAATTTATTGGAAATCTTGGCCAATCTACTTTTTCCACCAATACCAATAACAAATATTTATTATCATATAATTGAAGAATAATTTGAACGTCTTCGTAGCATTAGATCGTTCACGATCCTTTTCAAGATCTGAAAATCACGGTACGTGATTATTCACGATCCGAAAAATCAATTTTGGGTAAATATTTTTTTACCAAGTTTCAGTTTGTGTTCTTATAAAATAACTATGAGGGCCATTTGATTCATACAAATAGAATGCCATTTTAAGATAAAAGTAGTTAATTTTATTCAAATTTGTGAAAAAAATCATGTTTGTTTACATTTTTTATGTCATTGAAATGTCGTGAAGCAATCTGCCTTTTGTTGTTTTGTAAAACTAGGCGATTTTAAAACTGGATTTTCTCCACATACTGCTCATAATGTTGAACCATTTTGACAGACAGTTTTATTTTGTTGTAAATTTGTCTGTGTAATTAATTAAATTATATTATTTACTGAATTTTCCTACGTCTTCTCTACTAAATTTCAGTCACGATCCGTTACCAGAGCTTTCACGAACGTCTCGCACTACTCGAACACCATAAGATATCGTTTCACGGTCATTTCTCTCGTTAAACCGTATAACACCCGTGGACAAAGCTGCAAATCGATCGGATTTAAAATAACCACTTTCATTAACAGTCGGAAACCAGGTTGAAATAGAACAAAAGAATCAAAGCTCTTTGTTAGAGAAGGCGATAAATGTTTACTGTATTGTTTACTATAGTGACAAAAATTTTAAAAGTTAATAGAAACAAACAAAATTGCAATTTTCTTCTCAATTACGAGGTGTTTTATTTTAAAAACACTATTTGCATAAGTTTTCATTTTATCTAGTTCATAGTTAAGCAGAACAACTAGATATCAAGTCGACGACATAGGTATCTTTAAAGTTTGATGACAATTGCATAACCTCCGAATTAAAAAAAAAAATTACCACGGACGGAAGACATATCAATCTATTAGTTCAGTAATTTTCGTGTCTGCCCTTCCATTATGAGACTGAATAAAAAATTCCCAAAAAGGATACAATTGTATCGAAAAGAGAAAATCGAGTGCACCTTTTCGTGTAAGGGCGTGTTTGAGTTGAGTATTTTGTCTTGATATCGTAAAAAGTAAGAATATTTCATACATCGTTTCGCTTCAGATTCTATCATTTTTATATATTAAAGCTACAGGTTGACGTTATAAAAAAAAAAAAAAAATCACAGTACTAAAAGATGAAATATTGAAATATATGGGTCAAGTGAAATACCTATCTAATGAGTCACAAAAACAGAGGTGTGTTCGAATAGCTATTTTTTTACTGAAAGTACTTGACGACAGTCTTTCAAGTTGAATGATGAAATGCATATCTTAGAAAAATTCTATTTTTTTTGTGTGTGATAACTAGATTTTATAGTCTTCATACACTAAAAAAAATCTAGTCTGCCCTTCCACGAAATATTTAATTTGAAAATTCCACCTGACAACCGACCAGACAATAGTTTTAAGTTGAATCAATGCACACAGGATTATTAACTGATGCTCATTGCCTAGTTGATACATTTGTCTTTTGAAAAATAACTGACATATAAAGATCGTAATGGTGCAATCTGGATAAATTTATCGGTTTCCAAGAGCAAAATTGGTAGCGCGTCGTCCCTACAATGGCTTCCGTTTCTACGATTGTGAAAATGAACTGGCGTAATGGGGAGATGATTTTGACGAAGTAGGAACCTGACTGTTAAAAGAAACGTCTGCTTCTATGACCATTTACATGTACAATAGTCATGTACATTGCCCGTTATCTGATTGTCTTCAACTTCTCATTTTAGACTCGAACTTTCATCTGGGAATTAAATTAATATATATGTTACTAGTTACTAACATACATTTTCTAAATAGAAGTATATATAAAATGTAAAACAAAATTCAACAAATCAAGACGATCTATTTATACTGCGTATGGTGATGATATGATTTAAACTTTAAATCTATAGTAAATGTTTTGAGACAGTCCCCACATTGAATTATACCTTTAAACAAGTCTCGTTAAATCAGATGTTTTAAAATTTTAAAACCAAACCAATAGAGTGAATAAATAAAATGGCCGGATGAACAGGATACACAAGATAAGTAAGCTAAATTTGAAGGCAAGTTATTTTCAAAACTTAAGTAAAACAAAGAAATACGAACAATGAATAGAAACTGGTCATCTGCTGTGTGTTTGCGTTCAACTGTTAAACATGAGCTTTCGTAACAGATGGTCATGTTTATTTTAATTGATTGTTTGTATTTTATTATAGATTTGATTCACATTCAGAACCACAATATGTATGCGAGACATTTTGTTATTTGGCTTGATTACCAATTAATGTTATACAGTTATATTTCTTTAAGCGATATTGAATGTCCTTCTGAATCTACTTTCACATTCGTAACATTGTCATGCATGGGCTAATTGCACATACGTAGATAGATTGATCCCAATCATACATTTTTATAAAGTATTGGCGGACCCAGAAAAAAGGGGAGAACTCAAAGCGCCTCGAACTTGACCGTATGAACAATTCTACTTCTGTCTTGATTTAAATACGCAATATAATATTCGTATCTTTAACCTTCAAATACATAACACAATTATACCATTATACCCAAGTTATATTGTTATATTTCATTGTTTCTATTTCTGAAACAAGTGTATAGAGAATATATTTACCATTATAATGAAAAACAATGGATTTTGACCATAGGGTGTGACGAGCCGGTTTTCTGGAAAACCCTGTTATTACATTCCAATACTAACGTCCATTGTTATGCATAACAATAAAGATTTCTTTGTAATAAAATGAACAGAAGAGATTACTACAAGTTGTTTCAAGATATATAAAAAGAACTATTTAAGGAAATTTTACTAGCGAAAACAATATATTTAAATATATTCTATACATTCAATATAACATAGTATAGTATTCATTGAGACTAAGTCCATTGTGGGTAAGGTTGTCATGTGAGAGAATTTTCTGTGACGGTTATTCGGTCATGATCGGTACTGGTGATCATTGAAATTATGTAAACAAAGACGGAAGAAGTTGTTTTTTTATGTTTTCTCGAATAAAAATGGAAGGATTGACAATGATAAAGATTGTTTTATATAATTTTTTTTGGTGTATTTTATTCTGCTTTTTTTTTTTAGTCAAGCAATAATGACCCTCTAAACTGTTTAGCAAACGTAAACAAAAGTACTTGTTTTTGGATCATCTAGAGCTAAAAAAAGGAAAACAAAATGTTTCCTGGAGTCCGCTATTTATACCCAAATTCGCCGTAATTTTTTTTAAAATTAAAAACCGTTGCCAGTTATCCAAATTTTGCATAATAAAATTGAGAATGGAAATGGGGAATGTGTCAAAGAGACAACAACCTGACCAAATAAAAAACAACAACAGAAGGTCACCAACAGGTCGTCAATGTAGCGAGAAATTCTCGCACCCGGAGGCGTCCTTCAGCTGGCCCCTAAACAAATATATACTAGTTCAGTGATAATGAACGCCATACTAATTTCCAAATTGTACACAAGAAACTAATATAAAAATAATACAAGACTAACAAAGGCCAGAGGCTCCTGACTTGGGACAGGCGCAAAAATGCGGCGGGGTTAAACATGTTTGTGAGATCTCAACCCTACCCCTATACCTCTAACCAATGTAGAAAAATAAACGCATAACAATACGCACATTAAAATTCAGTTCAAGAGAAGTCCGAGTTTGATGTCAGAAAATGTAACCAAAGAAAATAAACAAAATGACAATAATACATAAATAACAACAGACTACTAGCAGTTAACTGACATGCCAGCTCCAGACTTCAATTAAACTGACTGAAAGATTATGATTTCATCATATGAACCTCAGGCACAATCCTTCCCGTTAGGGGTTTAGTATCATACCATCATAACATGTATGAGAAGAACATAACCCGTGTCATGCCAACAACTGTTTTTAAAATAAATGTCTTTAGTTCCGACGCAAAGACCTTATCAGTGACTCAATATTAACGCCAAAATATGCAATCTTTAATGACTTGACAACAGTATCGTAATTATATCCCTTCTTAATCAGTCTATTTAAAGGTTTTGTAAGTTTCTGAGGTGAATACTGACACCTGCTTTATAAAACATATTTTTTTTTGTGCTTTATAAAGAATATAATCTCTGTTTATATTCTGAGCTGATGGGTCCTGATAAGGTGCGGGTAATTTTTGAAAAGACGTTGAGTCCCATTTGTAAAAAAAAAAGAAAAAACGTTGCAGAATCAATAAAACTTGGAAAAAAACATTGCTACAGTATTCAATCGGATTTGTGACCCCTTTTTGTTTTACTTTTGGCTATCGATTTAGCTGATTAATAAGCGTTTACAAAGAATCATGATTTGAAATGTAAGGATTAAAAGGGCAACATCTTCAGTTCAAAATCAGATAAAAATACATTATATTAGAATTGATTTATTTAAGATATTAAATTATGATAATCAACATAATATGCTTACTAAACCAGTTTTAGCAGGTTAATAAGGTTAAGCGACATTTAAACGACAATTAACTTTTGACTTGCTAATTCAGTTAATTATACGAGGTAGGATTATCTAACTACAGTTACTGGTGCTTCTTATTTCTTCCTTGATATACATAGATATAGGAAGATGTGATATGAGTGCCAATGAGACAACTCGCCTTCCAAATGATAATTTATAAAAGTAAACCATTATAGGTCAAGGTACGACCTACGACGAGAAGCTTTGGCTCACACCGAACAACAAGCTATAAAGTGTCCCCAAAATGTCTTTCATAACTAATAACTGACTTGAATGGAACCAAGACGTAAACATTTGCAAGTCAACGTATGACCTTCAACAATAAGCAAAAACAATAACGATTACTCTTTTTGAAAAATGAAAACGATTATAAAAGTAATGGTCTTCGGCCTTCGAGCAATGAGCTAGACCTACAGGTGTAGGACACTTGTGATAGCGCTTAACATGTTATTAATAACCTAGTCTTTTTTTTACTGACAAGTCCCACATTAAATTTATCAGTACATAGCTTTGGATCCATACTATCATTTTATGATAGACAATTCATAGGAAGAGAACAGCATCGAAAATGTCAAATCCTTACACTTTTCAGCAACTCTAAAATGTACACGCAGGAAATCTTTAAAAAGTGCATATTACACGTATTTTAGATGTTTAAGCCCAAAAAAGGTCCCAATATTTTTTTTAAAAACTTCGCCCCCTTTCAAAAATCCTGGATCAGCCCCTGTTAGATGTGCTTAAAGCAGTGAAGCTTTGGTAGGCGGAATTGTGTCAGACTGATGTGTTTTCTTACAAACAATAACAGTCTTGACTCGAGAGTCTTGATTCGTTGATATCAATTATTGTTGTGGGTCTGTCGTGTATGACTACAACAAATACCACTATCAACTCCATGTCAGCATTACTAACCGATTCTGTTTTCTTCCTCAATCTCTCAAACTCCTCGGTTTCGAGGGTCTGCCATGCCGATTTTTTTTAACTTTATGGAAATATACACTTTTCAAAATCCAGAGTACGCCACTAAAGGTCAGAGTACTTTGAACTGTACAGTACATCTGAGGTAATTGTAATGCACACCTTTGCTATGCATTATTTAGATTATAGCACAGTGAAAACAAGGAGATTTTACCCATGTCATGTGTTAAATTACATTTAACACACTTTTTAACACATGACAAAATAAACATGTGATTAACTAGTCTACAAGTACAATCGACTATTTAATTTGAAGGTTTCCGGTGACAAACATCTTGAAGATATAATCTAAAGAGGAGAAGATAATATCTGTTATGAATACTGATAATTTCTTATACGGTTGCAGATTGACACAATAACCCATTGTTTGCCAAAGTTTGGATTAAAACTAGTATATATAAATTGTGGTAAATATTTGTACATGTAACTTAATTGGACTATGTGTATAAATGCGTTGTTACACACACAAAAAATGGCGTTCATCAACAATAATTTTTTACGCAAGTTTTTTTTTAAATTTGGATCAGCTGTCGGTTTTATATTTGGTCGTAGATTTGTAGTTCTTAATTTTGTAAATCAAATTCTGAATCTAGAAGCCTTTATATATATATAATGCACACTATTCGTATAGTTTTACAATAAAAAAAAATATAATAATATTTTGTTTTATTAAAGTGTAATATACAATTAACAAATACATATGTGTATGTATATATATTGTAGAGAAATGTAAAAAAAATAGGAAACGGAGAGAAAAGCGAGGATCGACGGGCGTTTTTAATCTCTGTTTCACAGCGAGTACTGGTCTTCAATTCCAAGATGTTTAATACTATGTTTTTATCCTGCAGTTAAACAAAGTTTACGCTAGTTTTTTACTTACTAAACCGTAGAATTTGTTATTGAATAATATTTGCAGTATAACGTAAATGCGGACCTCGATGATTTACCAAAAATGAATTGAGATGTGAACAGTAATTTTAATATGTATTTACACAGAAACAGGATACAAACAAACCATATAAACGGATAATAAAGTACGTTTATCAATGCACACGTTATTTGTACACTAGTATTTGAATAGTGGATATAGTAGAAAGGTCAATTGCAGAATATGTAAACAGTCTTTTCAAAGTTAATAGATATAGTCTAGGCTATGTGTTGTGTTAGTCACTGTGCAATTTTCGTATGAACTGGTCATAAAAGAACTGAAATGTTTCAATATTTTTTTCGGTAGACTTTAACATTGTGAAAAAAAAAAGTTTTAATTCATGAGTGCTTTGAATACGGCACACCTAAACTATAAATATCTATAAATTTTAATAAAAAATAAAATAGATTCAGCTTTAATATTTAATAATAGTTTCACCACTTGTATATGAATAGACAAGCAGAAGATACAAATTCAGTTGGGTGATAATTTTTCTTGAGCTATTATATATAAAGCCACGTTTTTCGTTTCCTCCTGATACAACCGATTTTACTGCGATGGATTACATTGGTGGATATGTTCCGGACCATATGAGTATTTTGGCCATACGCGTATGGTCATGACCATATGCGTATACTCATATGGTCAGACCATACGCATATGGTCCGACCGTACGCGTATGGTCGGACCATATGAGTATAATACTTGTTTGGTTACTAACGGTCCGGACCATATAAGTATTTTGACCATATAGGTATTTTTTTTTTTAAATTACATTACAAAAGTTTCAATAATACAAAAACTTTATCTAAAAAAACAATGATGGATGGTTACATGACAATGTTTTATTTTTTATATTTCAAATACTACGTAAAATTAAATATTGATGCCATAGTTAGTTTTCATCAATAATTACATTCTTGCATGTAGGCTTGGGGTGGTGCCATTTACTTCCACATGGTATAATATTTTTTTTTGCATTTGCAAGTCTTGGTTGTGTACGATCCTTTTCATTTGCACATTTTATTTGCGAGTGAAAAGCTAGCCTTTTTGTAGCTGCGTACAGTGATACCGAGGTCTTTGGCCATTCCGATATGTCTACGGTGTTTTGAGAAGCTCTAGATCGCCAATATCGTAACATGATTGCAATACACCATATTCACAAGACAATTTAAATAAACTGTGTTACTTTCCAGTGAATTCCTTGTGTAATAGTTCATCAAGAATTTTTTGGAATTTATTTGTTTAAGTCGACATATTGCCATTCACTCGTTAATGACCATCGGTATAAAATGTGTTTATTATAGTTTTGACAAGTAAGTTAAATTAACTATGTGAAACTTCTAATTTTTATTTAGATAATATTTTTATTATAATAAAATAATAAAATTACCTAAATAATAGCGTCTTTTTAATGAACGGTCATACCATATGAAGAGTTTAGAATTATTAAAAGTAAATTTTAACAGAGTGTTAATTACCCCGACCATACGCGTACGGTCAGACCATACGCGTATGGTCGGACCATATGAGTATATACCCATATGTTCATGACCATACGGGTATGGTCCAAATACTCATATGGTCCGGAACAGATATATAGAACCATTTCCCTCCCAAAAATATTCAAATTGATTTTGTATGTATCACTCAGAAAAGTCTTGGAAATAATGAGTATTTGTGGCATTCCCAGCATACATACGTTGACTGAAAGCATTATTCGTGCATATTTCTTGACAGTTGATTGGTGGTATTGGACGATCTTTCCCTGACAGGAACATATTTTCCAAGGAAAAGACGAGGTGTGCAAATTGGCAGAACATTAATGACACGTATCATGTACTATGATTATTTAATTTACTGATTGCAAACAAGGGAGTTTGCTTTATTTTATTCACAGATAATGCTTTTTCAAATGCTTTTCTTGGTAGTGAATTGCTCTGATAGTAAGCAGACGAAATCAAATACTTACTTTACAGGCACATCAGCTTCTGTATGTTACTATTTTTTTAGGTGATAATGAATATGTGAAACATGATGAGAAATGGTGTTCAAGATGTGTTGTTCTGTTAAATACTTGCTGTTTATATTTGTAAGTAATCTTGTTTATTTCTACACGGGTCATCATAATTTACTGTTAATTTCTGCCGTAACAATTGTATTTTTTTATGATATGCCTGATATTACACGTCTTTTAACATACTAGGAACATATATATATCTAAAATATAATTAAAACGTTTATAGTTTGAATTAACAGATGTAGAAGAAGTTATTGGGAAAAGTGATATATACGGAAACTTATGCATGCGACTTTCAGACAAAAGTCATCTTTAAATTTAAAAATCAGCATATAAAATGTAAAAAGCATCAATTCAAAAAAATATAATAGCTAGTCAGCATGGAATAATTTCAAATTGTTCTAAATATTCGAAGAAATGAAACAAAACATCTGTTATTTTATTTTTACGGATGTGAATTCAAACATTTATACAATTCGGGAACTCCTCATTACAGAATTATCATGGATCGTTTCAAACCATATTTCTATGAGTCAAAATGGATTCAAAATTAAATTTCAAACCCGAGAACTATTAAAGGTCTTTTCACATCAATATCCTTAATTACTCAGGAGAAGGTACTTCCGGTTTACTCTAAGTTACCATTGAAGGCCAAGGATATACATGTAGATTTCTTCACACTGATTTAATAATATAAAAAAGAAGATGTTGTATGATTGCCAATGAGACAACTATCCACAAAAGACCAAAATGACACAAACATTAACAACTATAGGTCATCGTACGGCCTTCAACAATGAGCAAAGCCCATACCGCATAGTCAGCTATAAAAGGCCCCGATAAGTATGTTTCTATATATTTTGCCTGAAATAAGGGACATAATTGTCAACTCCCCGGTTTAATAAAATGTCACTTTCGCTCTTCTATCATGTCTATTATAGCTTCTTTTTAAAACAAAATTAATTGTTTCTAATTACCTTTTCCTGTAAAAGGAAAGATATAGGTTATTTAGGATTTATCGAAAGTCACTTCTGGGCTCAAATGAGGTTATGTTTATTTAAAAAAAAATAGTTTCTACGTACTATTCCGTGAAATGCGTTCAAAATTTAGCTGCTTCCTGTTTGTTCAGGTCACTTTCGGTTGATATTGTCCTAGGTCAGATGTCAACATTTTTGGAAAGCCCCTATGGCATTATTATATATACCAAGTTACAGTAATTATAAAATAACCTTTAGTTAAATCATTTCAGGGATAATACCTCATAATAAATGTCATTGGTTTATTTCAGACCATACATGTTTATTACAAGCAGGCAACCTTTTGCACTAGTTTTTATATATTATATATCTTTAAAAGTGACAGAGAAGATCATGAAACACTGACAAGTCAAAATTGAGAGTATAACCTTGACCTTTCACCTTGACATTAATTTCATTTTAATGAACCAAGGACCAGAAATTAATATACCCTTAGAGGGCCTCCGTAGCCAAGTGTTCTAAGTGGTTCTTCTACTGTAATAACTTTAGCCAGTGAGTCAAAAGTTTTGTCAATATGAATAAATGCATGCATGTTTGTTTTTCTTACAGTTTGTTGTTGAACCTTCATATGCTTTTACATTCGAATGTCCGAGTCCATCCCAATGGAATCTACGAGCAGAGAAAACCTGTTTATCACTTGGCGGTTACATATGTCTCTTTGATCAAAATGGAAATTATTTCAAAGAAATTTGCAGAACCAGGGCTGAAGCAGTTCCAGAAGGTATTTCAATTTTTCATTTTACATGTATATTGATTAGCCTTCGTTAGTTTTTCGAAGCTTTTCTATATCGATTTTCAAAGACTACCTTTGTTCATCTAATGCAGTACGCTAAAATCGCCGACTTATTTTGATTTGCATTGTCAGTTTTTTTCAGAGAATAAAGTAAAACTAACCCAAGGAAAGTAACTTAAAGTGGTAAGGGAGTATCAATTAAAAATGACGAAATAGGTTCATACTTTGCGAAAACGTAGTATTTATTGATATCTGTTCAAACATATAATACAACATGATACATGTAGGTAACCACGCATTTTCTCTAGCTGCAGATTGTGACAAAATAAAAGACACACATTTGTATTGATCATATAGAAAAAAAAACATTATATGTGATTAGAAGCCAAAGTGAATTATAAAATTGTAAAATAAAATACGAGACGATAGCTTTTAGAAAATGCTTTGAGAATATAGGGTCACTGTACGTTTTTATGCACCTGTTTACGGTACATATTAAGATATTCCGTTGTCTACCTGACTGTCCGTCGTCAACTTGTCGGACATTAACTCAAAAACACTTCAACAAATCTGCATAATATTTGGGGGTATTGTGATATCTACTGACAAGATCTCCCTTTCATTTTTTGTAAATGTTACATTTTACATTTCCGAGTTGTGTTTTTTTTTTCATTAAAAAAATGTTATTTTCTTCAATTTTCGGACAATAATTCAAAATGCTTTCACCAATTCACAAGAATTTTGGTAAATTGTTTATATCTATTTCATGAGCTCTCTTTCGATTTTTATAAATTTAAAATTTTACATTTCTGAAATAAGGGGTTTTATTCATTTCAAAAAAAGGTATTTTCAGGTTTTCAGACAATAATTCCTCAAAAATGTTTTCAGCAGTTCTCATGAAACTTTGAGGAATTGTATATTACTAATGGCATAAGCTTACTTTCGATTTTTTTTTTTTTATAAATTGCTGATATGACATTGAGAAGTTATTGAACTTTTTATTCTTTCAAACGCGACGGCCGTAACATACTCTCATGGCGCAGCTGTTTATTTCAGCTTATCATTCAAAATAAAAGAAATCCATGTAGATTCCTTCAGAAAATGCATTAATTAGAAAACATTAAAAATCAAGCAAAAAAAATCTGCATTTCATTTTTTTAAATGGAAATTCAAATAAATTATTTGCATTCCTGCTGTTTGTTATATAAAGTTTACCCACATGTTATGATAACTTAAATCGTATATTCAAAATATAAGTTTACAAATAATTTTTAATTAAGTAAAAGGAAGTAAATATAGACGGAAATGTTATTTAACATAAATACAATTGTATACACAGGCATATACAAGACTGACAGACATAATATTTTATTGAAGTGTCGCATACCAATACAGAATTAACAACCAATTCTTCAGAAAACATAAGGGGAGAAAACTCCTATAAGGGTTAATCAAAACACTTCGACTGAAAAAGTTGAACTAGCGCCTTATTGTAAGCAGTAATTTGGCAAACATATCATTTCATTAACTGTAACAGTTGCTTTTGAATAACGATAACAAGCAAAATTCAAAATTTATAACATGACTTTTGACCTTTACCTCAATTTCCTTCAAATGGACCTAGGACTTCATATGAAAAGACTGTAGGCCTCTACGACTTATACCGTATGAATTTATCCAACATATCGCCTATCTGAACTTTTCAAAGGGACATAACTCCCTAAAGATGTCTTCCGATCACTCTAGTCAAATAAAACAAATCATTCTTAAGGGTAGACGAACAATTTGGTGAAACCAGTTTGTAATAATCTTTTACGGTTTTAGAGAAATAGTGATCACAAGAAAAAGGGAACGCGGGGAGATAACTCCTATAAGAATTAATGTTCGGTCACACAGGGTGAGTTTTGAAACCCCATTACTGTACAACATCATTGGCCAAACATTCATTCGAAATGTTGTAAAACAAAAATGCATCTCAGACGGCAGAAGAAAAAAAATTAATCAAAAGAAAAACAAAAGGTCTTTCCACGAACTTATAATATCATACTAGACCTTTTCAACATCTCTCGACACCGACTTATGACACCTATAGTTTACAGGTAAAATGGATGGGTCGTCTCAGAGACAAAAACCATCATGATTATCAATACGTAACATATTGGATTGGCGGTTACGTATTGTCTTGACTTCACAGCTTCAGAATATATATTAACCAAATAAACAAATAAATAAATTTCTCTGTCATATATAATATTCTTATTTTGTAAGTATTTACACGACATTTCATGTTAAATTGATTAAAACAAATACAGCAACCATCCTGCATCCTGATCCGCTTTCTCTTAAATTTTTTTGATTATGTGAGTCCTTTACCAAATGTTTGCCGCATGTAAATACAGATTAATTTGTTGGTGTAAAAGCTTTTATGAAATTTTCCAAAATTTATGAAAAATCTGGACTGTCCGTACGTCCGTATCACACTTGTGAACATGACGAAATTGGTATATTTTTAATTGATCGTCACCTTAGTTGATGTACATATTCAAATTCTGAAGGGAAAATCACTTATTCATTTTGAAGGTCTAAGGAAAACATCACATCTATTTTTTTTTATCAACGGCGGACTTCTCTGCTTCAAGATATTTTGTTAGAGTTGATGTTTTTCATGATAAATTTTGGAAAACAAAATATAATAGACTTCTCGTTTTTAATGATACAACATCTTAAGCAGTGCATTACATGTACCTGCATATGGAATTTATATTTCAAGTGGTTAGTTAATTCTGAATAGCTTATTGACATTGCAAAATTAATATGGACAGTGCTAAGCAGGGGTTTGGTGTCCCGAAAACAACATACCTTGTCCCTTCGTCATAGTGTCCTTTCCCCGTTCCTGAAAATGACCTAGCGGTTTCTTACAAAATAGGGATCAAATTTCGTTGATTTTATTTATACAATGGCATTGCTATAGTTTGTTTTGTTTTCATCGAGTCAAAATTTATTTCTCTATATCCAATTTCTGGAACAAAGTTTTGTACTTTTTTGAAGTTTTTTCGTAATTAAGATTTTTTTGTATGACGTCTATGACCATACATAAGAGCGGTTTTGAATCAAAATAGGGAGAAATAATCCGCTGCATTTTACGGAGGACTGTGTTCTCCTTAGAGACAACGTTTATCCAAATCGTCATTCTTTAGTTGCACCATTTACAACACCCCAAATAAATCGTAAGCCAGAACATTCGCGTGATTGGTGAATACAGAATTCAAGTGAAACACCAAATTGGTGAATTGAAAATAGATATATAAAGTATTTAGTACATTATGGAGGCACACAAGGCCAAATCTAACAGACATTGTGGAAACATGTGCCGCCCTTATCAACAGACATAAAACATTGTTTAATTAAATATCAAAGTTTTACAATCAAACATGTTTTGTTCTTTTCATTTTCCAAATTCCACAAGACTAGCTTAAAGTTCAAGGTCTAAGAAGATGAAATGTGACTTAAAGTTTATCATTTTCTTTATGATAAATCTAAAAACAAAATCCATGTTATTTGGACTCTGTATGAAAGTTCTATCATTGTCAATGAAAGCAATAAAAATCAATAATGATTTTAATTTTTATTTTTGAGACGACCCCTCACATTTTACCTGTCGTAGTCGTTCTCAACTGTAGGTGTCGAGAGATGTTGAAAAGGTCTACTAGTACATCATAATATAAGTATACAAATACAATTGGTTTTATTTATAATATTATTTTTTATTATATTACCATATTATAACATTCATTAACAGATGAATAAATAAAATGTTTACTACAAAAGAATATACTATACCGATATATAAACAATAAAACATATGTTGACTTGTAAATGATTAGATGAGACGAACTCAAATAGCCAAACTGTTTACATTCTTTTAGTTCAAAAGGGAATCTCATGTAATCTTGGTTTGAAAACTCAGGACATAAATAATTTATTTTGTGATTTGAATTTGATAGTCCACAATTATTCAGCACATATTTTACTTTCTTACACCAACCGCCATATTTCCATTACCTGTAACAAGTTTGTATATAATAACAGGATGTTTTTTTTATCTGATCTTTTCCAGTTACAAGCTTTGCCCAAGGAGTTTTACATAAATTGGCATACAAATCTGAGTGGTGCTCTTCATTCGTTCATTAATGATGAAGTCATCACCACAAGCGTTGCCTTTTTAAAGATTTTGATGCATTGATATATATATATATATATATCTTTAATCTAATCTAAATAAACCATATACATAGGTATAGAGAAAAGAAGATAATTATGTAAAATTGAGAAAGGAAATGGTGAATATGTCAAAGCGACAACCACCCGACCATAGAGCAGACAACAGCCGAAGGCAACCAATGGATCTTCAATGTAGTGAGAATTCCCGCACCCGTAGCTGTCTTTCAGCTGGCCCCTAAAATATGCATACTATTACAGTGATAATGGACGTCATACTAAACTCCGAATTGTACACAAGAAACTAAGATTTTAAATTATACAACTCTAACAAAGGCCAGAGGCTACTGACTTGGGACAGGCGCAAAATTGCGGCGGGGTTAAACACGTTTATGAGATCTCAACCCTCCCATATACCTCTAGCCAATGTAGAAAAGCAAACGCATAACAATACGCACATTAAAATTCAGTTCAAGAGAAGTCCGAGTCCGAGTCCGATGTCAAAAGATGTAACAAAAGAAAATATATAAAATGACAATAATACATAAATAACAACAGACTACTAGCAGTTAACTGACATGCCAGCTCCAGACCTCAATTAAACTGATTGAAAGATTATGTCTTCATCATATGAAAATCATGCACAATCCCTCCCGTTAGGGGTTTAGTATCATACTATCATAAAAATATGAGAAGAACATAACCCGTGTCATGCCAACAACTGTTTTTTAGAAATAAATGTGTTTAGTTCCGATGCAAAGACCTTATACAGTCCGATATGCTGTTTAAATAGAACACAATAATTCGACCTCTTGTGTTTAGAAGGTAGAAAAGTGAAATGAACTTTGTATACGGTTGTCAAGATGTCACAAAAGTTACTTTCCGTAAAGTCATTATAAATATTTGCATTCACGTTGATTAATTTTCATATTGTACGATTGTTAACAATGCAACTTGCAAACAATTGTTTTTAAAACGACCATAAGTCAAGTTGTTACGTTATTTAGGGGGTCTCCTTATAAACTGCTACTTTTTTTGCCCGACATAGAAAAAAATCTGGTAACAATTACAAAAATTGAAAAATGAATTGTCAATCGTTTCAGACCATTCCCAAAGTGGCACACCTAAATTTGACGTTTGTACGCAATTTCAAAGTTGGATGTTATATGACGGGGTTTTGTTAATTAATTTACGCATCGAACACACCCCGTCCTACATATGTAACATCACATGACCTTTTAGTGATTAAAACTATTTTTTTTTAATAATGCTCGCATGTTTGACAAGTTTTCTTCTTAAACAATTACAATTACACCGCCAGTCATAATTTCTGTATTATTTAAAAAGGTTTTGTTACACATTTTGTTACATCTTAGTTATACAGTTACTAGGATTAGTTGACCATTGTCATTGTGAAGTTGAGTTTAATTTTGGGGTAGCATAGATTTATATCGTTGTATTTCTTTTGTTTGTGGTTAACCAACTACTTTCGAAATTATTTTTTTATACATCATTTATTGATCTTGTAATTTAGTTTGCGTCTTATATCTTTGGTGTCATATTTTGGCTATGTTTGTGTTCGATCATACAGTATAATAAGTCGGTAGATGATTTTTTTTTTATTTCTTGTGACTCTTTGAGTGTTATTTGTTGATTGCCTTTGGTTTTTGTGTCATGTTGTAACATAGTCTGATTTTGTTTTCCTTTTGATGTATTTGCATATTAAATTGGGATTGTACTTAGTTATTTCATTATTTCAGTTGTGTTATAATTTCGATACATTTTTATTAAATTTCTATCTTATAGCATCTTACAATTGTCCGTCGACGTAATGCGATATTTTTTTTGTTCGCTAATATTGTTCATACGATTCATACGATTTAAATTTATTATTATTATCTATATCTTTTTCTTTTCTTAATGGTTTATCTACAGTCGAAAATTTCAAAGAAGTCTACTTATTTAACAGTTTTACATTGGAGTCGATTGTATTATAGTATTTTACTTGAATAACCGTCCCACTGTTAGTTGCATGTTAGTTCCTAACAGCTTAGAAACAGATTCAAGAATGTCAAAGTTCCTTTATATTAATTATTACCGTATACGGTGGCTCACTCTATTTCTTATACATGCTCACTATTACAAGTCAAGTTCTAGTAGTACACGAGTGTCTTCATAGTTCATGTACTACACATGTGTATCAGTGGTGAATCCAGAAATTTTCTTAAGGGGACCCACTGGCTGCCTAAGAGGGGGCTTGCTCCACTCATGCTTCAGTGATTCCATATCAAATCACCCCCCCCCCCCCCCCACACACACACACACACAAATGGGCGGGCCTAGGCTCCCTAAAAAAATCCATCTTTATCTGCCTCTGCTAACATATGTTACTCGAGTGTGAAACATGAAACAATACTTTACCAAAGCAAGCCAGAAAACAATCCCTCAACAAGGAAGTAAGTTAATCATTTAACTTAGAAGGGGGTATGGTTTTCTTGTAAGAGCGATTTTTTTTTAAAAATGAATCTTACCCCCACTCTTTTTCACAATTTCGCTGCCGTATGATAATAACAAGCGCAACGACTTTCATTATCTTTTTAAATATATACATATGAACATTATTTATGTATGTGCCTGTCCCAAGTGGAGAGCCTGTAATTCAGTGGTTGTTGTTTGTTTATGTGTTACATATTTGTTTTGCGTTCATTTTTTACATAAATAAGGCCGTTAGTTTTCTCGTTTGCATTGTTGTACATTGTCTTATCGGGGCCTTTTATAGGTGACTATGCGGTATGGGCTTTGCTCATTGTTGAAGCCCATACGGTGACCTATAGTTGTTAATGTTTGTGTCATTTTGGTCTTTTGTGGATAGTTGTCTTATTGGCAATCATACCCCATCTTTTTTTTTTTTTAATATATATATGAAGACTTCCTTTGCACTGTACACACCAATATTCAGTGATGGATCCAGAACTTTACATTAGGGGGAGGGGGGTGCTGACTGAGTTAAGGAGTGCCCGCTCCAGTGTTCAGTGAATTCCTTTATTTTTCCAACGAAAGCCCCTCCCCCCTTCTATGATGTTCTCGAAAACGTTGTCTCTGCACCGAACACTCACAATCACCCAACGGCTATGGTTAAAATTGTACTTACTTGACAGTCTTTAATAATCTGTTACAGTTTTGTACAAGAGTTAATCCTCTGTTGTTTTAATAATAAAAACGGAACTATTATGATGTTATCGAAAAAAATCGAGTTTGTTTTATATTCACAAATCAAAAACTCAAGTCACATGGTAATGTTTTGGATGCTTAAACCTTTGACATATTTTGTAAGTTGAAAAATGATTATATTATAGACATTTTTGAGTGTTAACATGATGTTAACATTTACGGTTGACTAGCATATTTTATGTAGAATGTACAACCTGTTTTAGTTGTTTTTTAAATCCGAAAATTAAGCATATGTTCTTGAACAAGGCTCCATTTAAAAAAAAAAAAGTTAAGATGAACAAGTTCTTTGAACAAAGAGAAAAGGGAAACCAATGGCACTGCTATAGTATATCATCTCAGAAATTATTTAAATTATAACCCTCAGTATTACAAGACTATGAAGAATGCATTCACATCTCTTCTGTTATGGATGCGTTTGACAAATTTTGTAAAAAAAACGAGTTCCTATTGTGGCATAATTTTATTCATATAGATTATTTCTCCTACATATCTTTAGATATTGCTTTCTTTAGTTCAAATCGGAATCTCAGATTAGCATCTGGTACGTTAAAACCTCTCCTCTCTGTTCCATGCCTCTGGTCGACATGTGTACATTTGTACTTCAGAATAGTTGCTGACTGTCAGATGTATAGCAGAACTTTCACATAACTTCTTGATAAAAGTGTTGTCTATCACCCTGTTCGACACTGCAAAAAAAAATCGAACATGCAATTAAAGAGGGGTTGCAACCACATGTTCCTCGTACAAACGGATCGGAACTCAGAACTCTTTCCCGGATCTGCCATCGGGTTTATACATCAGATGCATCACAAAATATAAACATGTTATGGAATATACCAGAATTTGAAATAAAGAAAAATAAAAATCGAAGATGTTGAATTATCATTTATGTCTACGAAACCACAAGATCCTACTTAAATGACAATGTTTCAAATCATATCAAATGTTTTCATTGGTCTTCACTTGTAAGAAAAATGTACTGAATTTATTGTTAGCTAAATTATCAAAGTTAGGTTATGTAGTTATTGCATATTCTTCAGAGCTGGATCTTTAACTAATGATTTGAAAAAGAGGGGATGGATATGCGTACTAAACATTTGTCTCTTTTTTTCAACATACATGTATCTAACAAACATGTAAGAAAAAATAGTTTTAGAATACGAAATATCTCTCACTCTGTATACACATAAATTGATGTAGGATTGTTAAGGTATTTTGGTGTATTTTAAAGCACCCCTCCCCTTTTTTGTAATATCCACCAACATATGTTTTCGTTAGGATAGAGAACTAATACGCGATAGTACTATAATGTAAAACTTCAGAGTTTCATATTATTTACATTCAACATGTTTATCGGATTTTTTTTAACTATCAATGTTGAACCGTTAATTTTTTATCGGATTTTTTTAACTACCAATGTTGAACCGTTGAACCGTTCAACATTGATAGTAAACAAAAATCCGATAAAAAATGTTGAATGTAAATGATATAAACCTCCGGTCTTATATAAAAGGACAATGTATAAGACTTCTGATGTTCATATCATTTACATTTAAGGGAGCTACAATTTGATTTTTATGGGGGTGGGGGAGTAAGGGCTAGGATGAAAAATGTTGTCCTGCTTTTTTTTTTAGTTGTAATCTCTGTCCTGCCTTTTTATTTTTCACTCTATCCGGTCCTGTTTTTTTTTAGTTTATCCTGACTTTTTTCAACATAAATTGATCCTAAACATGCATTTATCCCAAAGCAATAACTATTAAACAACTCACCTATACCAATGGTGATCGCCTCCTTCCTAGCTGATTCCTGTAATCGTACCTTTCTTCAGGACATCCATCGTTGAAGCGTCTACCATTGGAGGTTGTGAAATTTCATGATTTGACAGGAGAGCGAAATAAACAAGGGGAGCAATTTTATCGAACCGCATTCCGGACTGATAAGTGAATCAATATTAAAGCCAAAATATGCAATCTTTAATGACCTGGCAACAGTATGGTAACTATATCCCTTTTTAATAAGTCTATTTAAAGGTTTTGTTAGTTTCTGAGGAGAATGTACAATATTTACATCAAGACAGAACAAACAAAATAGTTGCGAAGACAATATATGAAGTCCATTTAGAAATTCAATTTTCCGTAATAGAACTGCTGAACATGTAATGATATATTGAAGCTAAAACTTTTCCCGGTATCCCAAATCAATGGGAATTTTATTTTACAATACAAAAATGATTTTGAAAAAAAGTCATTTGCTTAAAAACGACACGTTGATATCAATCAAATTTTTTCTCACAACAGGATACAAATTTGTAATTGCTGGAAATTTGGACCGACGAACATGCGAAAGTACAAGATACCAGCCTTTTAAATTTGTAACTTATGGAAGGTCAGCATGCAGTTTTGAAAAAACATATTGCAATGAGGAAGGACAGGTTATTTTCAATAATGGTTCTACAATTTCTGACAGACAATGTCGGTGCGATTATACCAGAGGTTATGCCTTCGCTGCTAAGCCAGAGCACAGGTGTTATTGTATACCATCAATGGAAGATTGTTCATGTTACCAGAAACCTTGTCCAGCAGGATTAATTCTTGGTCCTGGTAAACCATTATATCATAGTTATCATTACTGTTTAATGAGAAAAAGCATTTAAAAAAATGCGGAGTTAAATTTGAATAGAGGGAGGGTAATACATCGAGACAAATTAAACGTTTCACAAAACAAATGTTCAAGACAAGGTTAGGACAATTTCCAAAGAAAAAGAGAAAAAAATCAAAGTATCTTGTGAGCTTTATATTATAACGAGACAATTGCTAAGTTTTGTGATTGAATAACCGTCTTTAGCGAAATATTAAAAACCTAGATTCGCTTTACTATATTCAGCTATTATTTTATAGTGTTGTTACATGTGTTACATGCAAAGGACTGGTAAGGAGATTTTATAGTAATAGGTTCTCATTCACATTTCTCACTACGAAAGTGTAAATGAGCAAATGTCAACATGGAACTAAAAAATGACAAGTTTGAAATGACAATACTTAAGTAAACTATCAATTTTAAAAAAATATAAAAAATACTCACGTGAATATGAATGTTGTGTACAAGTTGTAATGTTGTATACATTGTAATGTGTACAACATTACAACTTGTTAACAACATATACATATTCACGTAAATATTTTTTGTACAATGTTTTATGAACAGCTTTACACACATGGACGATTCAAGCACATAGCCTTTTATTTCGCAAATGTCTGTCAAATTGATACAACTACATGATACAGTCTAAAACTGAGGATTGATGCACATACATTATAAGAACACAAAAAGACTTTAATGGTTATGATTTTTGTATACGGTGCAAATAATCTTTAAATTGAAACTATCCAGTTATCCTGATTTCAAGCTTCAGGAGAAGGAAATTAGCAGTAAATGTAAGGTGAAATATGTGTATATGTTTTCAAAGACATTTAACATGTACATTTAAGAAGATAAAGTTGTATTCCCTAGTGCATAAAGATATGTGTCAAAAAAATTATAACATGTACAAAAACCCTGTACAGTTTATAATTTGTACAAAAAGAGGGACGAAAGATACCAAAGGGACAGTCAAACTCATAAATCTAAAACAAACTGACAACGCCATGGCTAAAAATAAAAAAGACAAACAGAAAAACAATAGTACACAAGACACAACATAGAAAACTAAAAAATAAACAACTCGAACACCAACAAAAACTATGGGTGATCTCAGATTTTTCCGGAAATATAATCAGATCCTGCTCCACATGTGGCACCCGTCGTGTTACTTACGTGATTACAAATCCGGTAGATAGTATAATTCGGTAGGTCAAATTCATGAAAGGGAAGGAGATTGCAATAACGACGTAAGGAACATATCCGATATCATTTGTGAAACGGTTATTCCATAACGGTCAAACAACTCGTGCTGACAAACTGACATCTTGTACACAACATATATATGTTTATTAGTGGGGCAGGTTTTCTCCCCTCCTTCGCTTTACTTGTCATTTATTCAATTTATATAATTTAAATATATACTTTTAAATTAAGTATGCATTATAACTGCATATCAATTTTGAACTTTTATTTCAAACACTTTATTTGCAAAACGTTTTTTTTTTTTCAGTTTATGATTTTGAATTCTTCGTAAATTTATTTTTTATATATCATACAGCCAAATAAGATAAGAATCTGGCCAATGCTAACTTTAACTAGTTTCTTGTATCTGATTGGCTGCCTTAAATAATAGCTCTATTAAAGTGAGACGCAAAATTACAAGGATTTTAAAACCAGGACGAAAAATATTCAATAGATATAGGAAGATGTGGTGTGAGTGCCAATGAGACAACTCTCCATCCAAATAACAATTTAAAAAGTAAACCATTATAGGTTAAAGTACGGCCTTCAACACGGAGCCTTGGCTCACACCGAACAACAAGCTATAAAGGGCCCCAAAATTACTAGTGGTGTAAAACCATTCAAACGGGAAAACCAACGGTCTAATCTATATAAACAAAACGAGAAACGAGAAACACGTATATATTACATAAACAAACGACAACTACTGTACATCAGATTCCTGACTTAGGACAGGTGCAAACATTTGCAGCGGGATTAAACGTTTTAATGGATCCAAACCTTCTCCCTTTTTCTGAAACAATAGCATAACATCACAACATAGAAAAATAGTCTTCATAAAAAATACACATGAAAATATGAGTAAAATGTTTTTGATGGTAAACATTCATTAATAGTTTTTGAAATACTATAAAAAATGTTGGCATTATATTTACAGTGCTATCTTGAAACCGTCTATTATTCAGGAATTGAAAAAAAAATGTAGGAAGTAATCCTTTGTTTACAATCATTTATAGTTCAAATCATCTACTTGAACTTCGTTTTTTTTTATCCTGATTTCGAGGAAAATTACATACCGACGATTGTAAATATCATGTACATTTTTGTATTAGTCGCAAACATAAATAAATGCATGTGAATTTGAACGGGAAGAGTGACATTCTTCTCCATAGACTGTTAGGGGACGACCACATTATATCATGATGAAGGATGGGAATGGGATTGGAAATAAATAGTCTGGCCTTACCATTACTTTATAATATAAAAAGTTATCTTGCCCAAGACGGGATTAAAATGAAATTTCTGCTAACCTGACTTATATCTGTAGAAAGAGTTTCAAGTATTCTTAGTCGATCTTCTTGGTTGCTGGTTCCAACGTGTTTATTGCTCATTCAATCATGCATGTTGATAAAATTTCCTTTTCATCATATTTACCAAACTATTCAATCCATGGTCACTTTTTGACTATTTTTGTCTCTAGTACTATCCAGTTTTCGCATTAATTGTAGCATGTATACCTTTGAGATAGTAATTTACTTAAGTCGGTAAAAGTCTGATATGGCCTATAACTGTTCTGGAATGTTATGATTTGTACTCGATCAGTCTGTACTGGTTCTAAATTTTTCTCGATATTAGTCTACCCAGTGTTAACAATACTCGACTGTATTGATTTGTACCCTGATTTTTGCCATTTGAAACAGTGTAACTATTATCGACCAGTCTGAAACAGTGTAACTATTATCGACCAGTCTAAAACAGTCATAACTCATTCTCAACCTGTACTCGAATTTTTTCCCAGTCTTAATCATACTCGACCAAAGGACTGAACAATACTATACAAGTCTGAACCATACTTGACGAAAAAACTAATCCTTTCTTTTAATATTTACTGTTAAAATTAATTTCTTTTAAACATCGTTATGACTGACTAAAATTGGTATCCAGATTTCTTTAATTCGATATCCGGGATGAAGTATGTTTTTTCAAATGATTGGTAGGAGCTTACGTTTGAATTTACATAAAGACAGTTTCATTGAAGATGTGTGTACTATGGATGATCGCCGTTGTGGTTTTTTTTTATTGGTTTCTAATAACCAATCAGTGTCATCAAATGAATTTATAAAAGACTGAGTGTATGATCTGCGACGAGTAGCATAATTTAGAATAAAAGCGTATTTATATGTGCTATATCTAAGTATTTAAAAGTATCGACTAGTTTATTATGCTGTTGTTATAAAATATATAGAACACTCAAAAAGATTTGATTGATATTAGTTTTGAATTTTAAGGGCACTTGTGATCACCGCATTTTGGGCTTTTTCTTGACGACCAGCTTTTATTAGTAGAGAAATTAATTTTGAATACCCGGACAGAACTTCCGATCTTCGATAGGGAAAAAGACAATCCTAGTCAATTAAGATAGGGGTCGAGTGCACCCTCATGAGCGTACTTCGTACTCGCAACCTCAGTGTTGACTAGCTAGTGATAACAGTAGTTACTACTTAGACCAATCGGCCACCGTTGACGCTACTATCAATAAGAAAGAGAGACAATGTAACCATCACACTCTCCTCCACACACACTGAAACAAAAAGGCGGAGAGAGAGAGAGAGAGAGAGAAATTGAGAATATTCTACAATACATAACAAATGGTCTAGAACGGAAGTTATTCTCATAATTCTGGTGGTGATTTATTTTTCTGTGTTTGTTACTTACAATATTAAGATTTCTTTTTGTTACATTTGACATGCACACAGTAAAACCTTTAAGAAAAATCTATTAAGAAACGTTATGGTTCCCAATACTAACAATAAATAATCATTTTTCATGACAAAAATCAAGAGAGAATATCAGAACGTCAAAGAATTGCGAATTATGTTCATTTTGCAGAAACTGTAGTCAGAGTTATACTTTCATATCCACAATTTCCTACATAAAACCATTATCACATGTTTTTAACTCATTTTTGAAAGAAAATCAACGGCTTTGTCCCACTGTTTAATTTGCGATTACAAATTTAGTGTTAACATTTTTTCACCGGTGACCGTTAATGGACACGTCATCGATGAGTTTATCTTAAAACACATTTCTATAGCTGGATCTGTCTATAATTAGAAAACCCGTTAACCACTGCTCAGTAAGGTGACATAAATCAAATAAATACGTAATATGTTAAATGTTCGATAACTTTTATATATAATGTGTTTCCCTCAGTTTTAGTTTGTAATCTGGTGTTCTTTTCTCTTTAATTGATATATGACTTTTGAACACTGGTATACAACTACTATTGCCTTTATCTAATGTTCTATTTCGCCTTTTTGTATTCAACAGACTATCAATGCATTAATTTAACCAGCTGGAAATCACAGTTCACATGTAAATTGATTCTATCAACTGCGTAAGTTATTTGTAATGTGCAGTTATGTATTGATACTAGTGTTGTCAAATCGTACACATTTGCCTAACCGGTTACTCGGATAATCGTTCGACCGATTAACCGGTAGTTTTAAGTTGTCGTTTGAAAGCCTTTTCAATAGTACCATACATGTACACATAGTTATAAGATGCGGTATAAGTGTCAATTTGACAACCTTTCATCCAAGTCATAATACTACGATTAAAGAAATGAAGTTTGTCCTTTGGCATTATAAGGCTTGTCTGTGGGGATTCCTGGAGAAGTTTGGTTTTAATAAATAGATACACCGTATCAACTATAGCATGTGTACCAACTTCAAATTGAAAAATATAAAAAAAACGTCTTGGTCTCGTAGAATTGAATTTGTCTGAAACCGATCATTGTTTAATTTTCTCTTGAGGTCTTCGAAAATAATATGGAGTGTTTCAATTTGAAATGATTAATTATAAAAAAAAGATGATATGGTATGATTGCCAATGAAACAATTCTCCACAAGAGACTAAAATGACACAGAAATTAATAACTATAGCTCAGCATACGATCTGTTTCTTTACTTTTTTTGCTTGTTTCTTTAAGCATGTTACTCGTACTATCACGTTTATCTTGAGTACATTCAAATTAGTTTGCATTTCACAATTTTTAAGGTAGCATTTCGTTTAAAGAAAGACTAAACCTTGCACTACTGAGGTTACACAATTAAATGTTGGTTTACACAATATTAAATCAAAAACGAAATAATGAACTAATTAGTAAAATTTAATCGCATTTCTGATTTAAAGTTATTGTTAAAAAAACATGTTTACCAATCACGTTTCTTTCAGGTCCTGCCCCGATCTCTAATTAATTTTATGTATTTAGGATCAACAATAGCAATCAATAAACTGGACAATTGATCTGTCAAATAACCACGACGATAATTTTTAAATAAAACACAACTATTTAATGATTTCCATGCAAATTTATATCAAAACTATCAAAATTGAAAAAAAGTCCGGTTAACCGGTTAGCGTTTTTGGTATTCGGTATTCGGTCGTTCGACCGGTTAACCGGTTAACCGGTTAACCGTTGACTACACTAATTGATACATATCATTATGTACACAGCTACATATATATCGCTGATGATAATATTTATTGTTATTTGACTATGAATTTTCTGTTTGTTCATCGGCTAAAAGCATAGGCAATCCTCTTTGATAAAACGTTATATTCACATCGGTAAACGTCATGGGAGGTTCATATAAGACTTTGAAAAGCGTCTGAGTACATAAATATAAATATGTTTGGCCAAAGTTTTAGGAATTTGGGTCCTCAGCTCTTCAACTTCGTACTTTGGAAAACTTTTTTGGATTCGAGCGTCGCTGATGACTCTTTTGTAAACGAAACGCGCGACTGGCGTAAATATTACATTTAACCTGGTATCTATGATTAATTTATTTACAACCACTAAGTCGATACCACTGCAGGTGGAATCACCAGCCCAGTACTCAGTACTGCTGTGGTGACATGATTTATCATTAAAATGATCATATTTATAAATTAACTATTTATAAAACTTAAGGCCTTTGTACCTCCGGAATAAATTACTCTAGCGGTATGTTGCAAAACGTTAAGGAATTGTGGTTCTCCATGCTCCTTAACTTCGTACTTTATTTGGCGTCAATAATAAGTATTTTGTAGACGAAATGCGCGTATGGCGTTATTATTAATACAAAATTTAATCCTCGTACTGTTGAAAATTTATTTACAACCATTTGGTCGATGCCACTGCTGATTAAGTATTTATTCCACGAGATTATCACCAGCCAAGTAGTCCAATTTTTTGTGGTGAAATGAATTGTCATTTATATGATTATATTTATAAATTAACTGTTTACAAAAGTTTGAATTATGAAGTACTAAGGCTTTTCTACCTCAGGAAAAGATTACTTAAGTTGTATTTGGCAAAACATTTTGGTCCTCAATGCTCTTTAACTTCGTACTTTATTTGGCCTTTTGAGTTTTTATGAATTCGAGCGTCAGTGATTAGTCTTTTGTAGACAAAACGCTCGTTTGGCGTAAATACAAAACTTAATCTTGGTATCTATGATGAGTTTATTTCCCCCGAGGGTATCACCAACCTAGTAGTCAGCAATTCTGTGTTGATTTCAGTTATCGTTGATATGTGCATATATATAAATATAAATTAACTTTTAACATAACTAGGAAGATTAAGTAAAACTTAGCAAGACGTCTGAAAATTCCATGACTTAAATTTCAAAAACAACTATATCATTAACTCACAAACATAGTTTATAGATGCTTTTACTTGTATATTTGATAGTTTTTCAATAAAATTTTTCATATCATGATGTAACTGCAGCGTACATTGCTGAAAATGTTTTTTACTTATTTTTAATTTTTGTTGCAGGCCACGGGACAGGAACCAACCTTCAAATGACAAAACTTTAGGTAATTACAATAATAACATTGATAATGGGAGCTGTTTAGTTATTTTCCTGTTTAGTTATTGTTTCTTTGTTATCCTAAAAACGTTTAAATACCCACTTGTGTTATCTTAATCACTATAAAGTTGCCTCTGATAGTTAAAACGCTTGCCTTCTCGTCTATTCTCTGAAATTTCTTTGTAGTATTACATCATATGTCGATTATTCTAGGTCAGTTTGGCACCAAAAAAAATCATTATTTATTTCAAATACTGAAATGGTTCTGACAGACGCAATTACCGCGCTATTTTATATAAGGTATTACGAAACTAGTAGTGTATTGACATGCTGATCAACAATGTATAGGCCATCATCATAAATTCACACAAGATTTTTACTTTTTGTTTATACACGACCACACATTAGCCGGATAGCAATTCCCTGATTGGTCTATTTAAACCCCGGATTTATTATTCGAGCAACAAGTAAATGTAGTTTCCGAGAAACTAGTCAATAGGTGTCGCTGAGCAGCAAACAAAACCCCGCGGAAAAGGGCCTGGAAGAAAATCGTGAATTTGTGAAATTTGAAGAAATAAAACGATTCGTAAACGGTTTCATGATATTATAAGCGTAAACAGTATTTTTAAAATATAAGAAATTAAAGTAATGTATCGATGAAAAAGAAATCCAAATCAATAATGTTCAGTCTTAGATTCATTATTTTTCAACTTCGACTGTCATTGAAAGATTTCAGCTCGGACAAATCTACACATGCCTGTTTTAACTAGGAAATATAAATATGTCAGGTAAATTTACATAAAGTGGAAGACGGAGAACAGAACTGGAATGGTCGCATGACGTTACATTCGATCAAACTGTTAGTACACATCACAATTTGGTTAGACCACAAAGGGAATCCCATATCATTTTTGTCGAGCCTTCGACTTTAGTCGAAAAAGCGAGACTAAGCGATCCTACATTCCGTCGTCGTCGTCGTCGGCGGCTTCCACAAATATTCACTCTGTGGTTAAAGTTTTTGAAATTTTAATAACTTTCTTAAACTATACTGGATTTCTACCAAACTTGGACAGAAGCTTGTTTATGATCATAAGATAGTATCCAGAGATAAATTTTGTTAAAATAAAATTCCATATTTTTCCATATTTTATTTTTAAATGGACTTAGTTTTTTTCTGCGGGGAAACATTACATTCACTCTGTGGTTAAAGTTTTTAGAATTGTAATAACTTTCTTAAACTATCCTTGGTTTGTACCAAACTTGGACAGAAGCTTGTTAATGATCATAAGATAGTATCCAGAAGCAAATTTTGTAAAAAAATTAAGTCATTTTTTCCGTATTTTACTTTTAAATGGACTTAGTTTTTCTGCAGAGAAACATTACATTCACTCTGTGGTAAAAGTTTTTAAAATTTAAATAACTTTCTTAAACTATCCTTGGTTTGTACCAAACTTGGACAGAAGCTTATTTATGATCAAAAGATAGTATCCAAAAGTAAATTTTGTATTAAGATAACTCCATTTTGTCTGTATTTTACTTTTAATTTGACTTAGATTTTCTTCCTGTTAACATTACATATAGTCTGCAGTTAAAGTTTTCAAAACTTTATTAGATTTATTAACTACCCTAGATTTGTACCAAACTTGGACAGAACCTTCTTACAATCATAGGATAGTATCAAGAGGAATATTTGTATTGATTTTTTTGCCTAATTTTTGTTGAGCCTGTGATTGACAGCAAAAGTAGGCGAGACACTGGGTTCCGCGGAACCCTTACAAATTTTTTAAACGTCCTTGCTTTTGACCAAAACAGCTCAGAAAGATGACAAACATGCCACCTAGGGAACGACTGGGAACACGAAATGAACGAAAGAAGTAATTTTTTGTTGAATTATTTCCTTTTTTCAAGCCCCAATTAACATGATTAAGTCTTTCAAGTACACAAAACTACAAATAATTAACAAAAGTTCTTCTACATTCTTACAAATATTATGAATTCAGCACATTATAAGTGTAAGAAATGTACATAAACCTTACACAGACATCCATAAAGCAGTGCACTTTATATTATTTGTGGAGTCCAGATGTGGATTATTGTGATATTTTAGCATGTCACTTTTCACTAGTCAGGTTTGGTCCTGGATAACGTGACTCTAGTGTAAATATCCCAAGATCTGATATAGCATAGATAAAATATAGAGGAAAAACAGTTAGATCCTTATTTTGTAGCTTAAGAATGAAGACGATATCACATCATAATATAATAATATTTGTGTTATTTCCCTTTTCATCGTCAAGCAGTCATGCATTAGATGGTCCATAGATGATTTGTTTAGTTTGCATCTTATTACACCTAAATAAGTATCTATTTATAGACTTTAGTAATTTTTATTTATACATTGTTAAGCTGCATGTACCTGCATTTGCTATATAAGGTCAGAATGGTATCTGTTTTAATATTCATTATTATACATATTTCAGTAAAATAACCAGAAATGGTTTTATATTCTCTGATACAAGTTCGACTTTAAAAAAATTACATATAATCAGTTAACAAGCTTATAACAGCTTTTTGCAAACAGTATATTGACATTTTAATTTTATCATGTATATAGTATGTTTTACAATATTTAGTTTTTAGCTCACCTGGCCCAAAGGGCCAAGTGAGCTTTTCTCATCACTTTGCGTCCGGTGTCCGTCGTCCGTCGTCGTCCGGCGTTAGCTTTTACAAAAATCTTCTCCTCTGAAACTACTGGGCCAAATCAAACCAAACTTGGCCACAATCATCATTGGGGTATCTAGTTTAAAAAATGTGTGGCGTGACCCGGTCAACCAACCAAGATGGCCGCCACGGCTGAAAATAGAACATAGGGGTAAAATGCAGTTTTTGGCTTATAACTCAAAAACAAAAGCATTTAGAGCAAATCTGACATGGGATAAAAATGTTTATCAGGTCAAGATCTATCTGCCCTGAAATTTTCAGATGAATCGGTCAATTGGTTGTTGGGTTGCTGCCCCTGAATTGGAAAGTTTGAGGAAATTTTGCTTTTTTTGGTTATTATCTTGAATACTATTATAGATAGAGATAAACTGTAAACAGCAATAATGTTCAGCAAAGTAAGATCTACAAATAAGTCAACATGACCAAAATGGTCAGTTGACCCCTTAAGGAGTTATTGCCCTTTATAGTCAATTTTTAACCATTTTTCATAAATCTAAATAATCTTTTACAAAAATCTCCACTGAAACTACTAGGCCACAATCATCTTTGGGGTATCTTGTTTGAAAAATGTGTCCGATGACCTGGCCATTCAACCAAGATGGCCGCCATGGCTAAAAATAGAACATAGGGGTAAAATGCAGTTTTTGGCTTATAACTATGAAACCAAAGCATTTAGAGCAAATCTGACAAGAAGTTAAATTGTTAATCAAGTCAATATATATCTGCCCTGAATTTTTCAGATGAAATGGATTACTGGTTGTTGGGTTGCTGCCCTCCAATTGAAAATGTTTAAAGAAATTTTGCCGTTTTTGGTTATCTTGAATACTATTATAGATAGCGATAAACTGTAAACAGCATTAATGTTCAGCAAAGTAAGATCTACAAATAAGTCAACATGACCTAAATGGTCAATTGACCCCTTAAGGAGTTATTGCCCTTTATAGTCAATTTTTAACAATTTTCATTAATTTGTTATGTAAATTTTTACCAAATATAGTTCTCTGTTACTAATGGGCAAAGTTCATTATAGATATAATTGTAAGAAGCAAAATCGTTCAGTAAAGTAAGAACTTCAAACACATCACCATCACCAAAATACAATTTTGTCATGAATCCATTTGTGTCCTTTGTTTAATATGCACATAGACCAAGGTGAGCGACACAGGCTCTTTAGAGCCTCTAGTTTTATATACATTTGTACATGATTGGGGAATGGGATTTAAGTTGTTAAATACTTAGTAGCTATCACAACTAGACTATATCCCGATATTCTTGGCATTGACCATAGATGTAACTGGTATTGGATACACATGTATTTCTATTCTCATATTAATAATCTTTCATTAAATGAAGGACTGGTAGTTTCATTTAATAATAAGAGTTTAAAGTTTTTATTTATACTTTTAAAATATAAAGCTTACTGTAAAATACAAGACCTGATAACTCGAAAAGGACTGTATGGGTTCTAAGGATGCTTAGTCTTATTAACTTCTAAATGATTTAAAAAAATAAACAGTATGTTCAAACTACTTCATTTCATACATTTTGTTTTACAATAACCCTTTTTCTGAATGAGACTGCACACTATAAAAAGGTTTCCAACTACTATCAGGCCAAATTCCAAAATATAGTTCGAAAAAAAGCACTGCAGAGTTCTTTAAAGTAAAAATGCAATTCTGACATTAATTTGTTCAGGAAAAGATTTGACTTTTTTTTACTCGGTATCTAAATGCAAGTTGAAATAAAGCTGTTTGGATCCTGATGCCTGACAGGTGCTCTAATTCCAATGATTAATTAAAATTTCAAGATATTTTTTCATATTTACACGTTTCGCTATCGTATACTAAAAAAAATATTGGATATTTAATGACATATTCACTCTTTCACTAACTTAAACTGAGCTAAATGATTATTTTCTCTCGTTTGTGATCAACCTTTACTTCAAACCTTAAGGTTTTTCATTGGAGTTAACCTCCTTTGAACCTATTGAATTGAAACACTGCTGTTTCACCTGGCGAGTTTTGAAAACAATAGGCATTTCATGTTCACAATATCAGGGGTATCACATCTCAAAAGGAAAGTACGTTACCATTCCGTGTTTCATTGCACTTAACATTCATTTACTGACAAATGTTACGACTAAGACACGTTTTTCATCTTTCCAAATAAAATACTATGGATTAATTTATGTTCGTGGGTATCAATTTTCGCGGATTGCTAAAAACTTACATTTTCGTGTATATTTGGTTTCGTGGTTTTGCGAATCTTTGTATATAAAGATTATTGAAAATATGTTATTCGTAGAACATTTGAATTCGTGGTTTACCTTTACCCACGAAACCAACGAAAATTGGTATCCAACAAATAATAATGAATCCACAGTAATCAAGGACATGCTATTGTTTCATTCTCAAAATAATAACGAGTTATAGTTTGAAACCTGCTATATCTAATGATATATTTGGTTAAGCATGATAAAAGCACAAAATAGCTCTAAGCCGTTGATTTCATAGTCATTGCCGTTGCTAAAAAATGCAATTGTTTAACTGAAAATTATGTAACCAAAATAATAAATTCAACGCTATTATGAAATTGTTTGTCCGGCTGCAATATGTTGTTGCAATGCCACCAGACCCCATTTGTATACCTATAGGTCCAAGACAATTTATAGACACTGACTACGAACCAAACATACATTAATCATCCGCCTTCTTTAATGGAATTTAGAATTAAAGATAACGAGGTTTGTTTAAAAGTTTGAAACAACTAAGAGTAATAGCTCTTACTTAATTCAATTTCCAGAACAATATAACATATAATGGTGGTAGCCTTTGATAAACATTCTACAACGCGGTTGGTACAAATTTTAAAACCGTTATGAATTTGACTAAATGAATGTTGGGGTTATATCAATTTTGAAACAATAGAAGGTACAATATTGGTTTACTGTAAAGCAAAAAACTAAAAATTGTGATCTTTACTTGTTAAAATATCTGTTAGTATTTTCTTTTAGATGACGGAAAGGCTACACTTGACAGGAATGTGAGAAGTATACTCAGCATAATGATCGGTGTAACACTTATTGTTGCGCTAATAATAGGTAATTTTCAATATTAATTGTATATTGTTTAAAGAGAATAGTTTAAACATGCTTAAAGATTCTTTTTTTCTCGCTCTCTGCTTCATAGTTCAAAGTTTATAAAAGATTTTTAAAACTGTGATTAAAAGGTAATATTTCCTTGTTTGAGACTATAACATCACTGCGTCCTAGTTGGCATAGTATTAATACACAAGAGACCGAACCGACCAGGTTTTGATCTTACTCCAAATTATTTGAAAATAACTTCGTAGCGAGGATGCACCGGATAACGATTTCAAGTCATAGGGTACACGACCTGGAATCGAATCGACGATTGTACTTAAGGCTTTACAACTCCTTTTTAAGAAATATTTACGAGTGACACTGTTATACTTACAGAACTTTACACCTCCGGGTAAGGACAACAGAATGATTAATTAGTTGCAATTACCCATACATGTTATACCCAAATCAGCATATTCACTTATACTTCTTAAACGTCCGGTTATATACGGATACTTCATCTATACATGAGTTATGCATCAGCTTTACTTATTAATATCGTATAAAAATCTTCAAATGAATATCGACAGTTATCCAACTATCACATTAATTCTAAATGGAAATTTATCGCTTCTAAAAACTCTAACATCAGAAATAATTGTGCATTGAGAATAAAAAAAAATCACTAACAATCATTGATATTGTGTATTATGTTGCGAACACATCTATGAATTATTATCTTCTACGTATACACTAAACAAGTTTTGATCCTTTACAATTGTGTTAAACCATTCCTTGAAATCATTTTTTTTTCAAAACGTGAACAAACACAGTTTGGTTTTACATACATCATTTATCAGTCCGCTACCGACGAAGTCGAATGGGTCTTAAAGTTTGCAGTCCGTCTGTCTATCAGTTTCTATACAATTTTTCTACCTGATTAAAGATATTTTATATTGTGTTATCATGATTTATTCCGTTCTGATAGATTGTGCAAAGTTTTGGTCCTTGGAGTTTGAAAATTAACTCAAATAATCAGTTTTTTTCGTCATGCTTGAATATATTGATTAGAAAACTGTTTTATAGTTTATTTCATGACAAGCTTCAGACCAAATTTGAATTTTGTTCCGATCTGATGATTTTGTACAGATTTACGGTCCTTGGACTAAATTTACTTAATAAATAAATAATCGATTTGCCAAACTGTTTTTCGTCAAGCTTAAAGTTATTGACTTGATATTTGTAATATAGTCCACACCATATCAAGTTAAACATCAAGTTATCATTTTGTTCTAGTAGAACTCATTTTAAAAAGGGAGGAACTTCGTACTGCCATGCAATACTCTCAACAGCATATTTCTTCTTCAACAGTTAATTTCGGTGTAGAATAATTGCATTTTGTGTAATAGTTTATACCTTTTGTATTCAGCAAACATTAATTGCATTTTGTTTTAAACTAAAAAATGAAAACGATGTAAGACAGTGGAAATGCATTTTTAAAGAAATAAACTGATCATAGATACCAGGGTTAAATTTTTTATTTACGCCAGACGTGCGTTTCGTCTATAAAAAACTCATCAAAGACGCTCGAATCTGTTTCAAAGTTGAAGAGCATCGAGGACCAAACATTCCTAACTTTTGCCAAATACAAGCGTTTGCAAGTACTTATCAATAAAATATCAAATGTATCAGGTTTATAATTTGATATTCGAGACACGTGTTTCGTCTTCATAGTACTCATCAGTGACGTTCAGATAAAAAAAAAGTCAGAAAGCCAAACTCTTATAAAACTGACATACATTGCAGACTATGCATGCCAAGAACTGGACTACCATTATGTTAAAAACTAAGAATATTGCACATTACGCAAGACTCGTTTTAGTCAGCGATGTTTTTTAATAGTAATGCAGGACTTTTTTTTATTGCATTCCACTGTTGGTTTGTAGTCGCATAGACTAACAACTGACCATGAAAGGTTTTCGAGAGTTTTAATTATTGATTAACCATAAAACAAAACCCTCTTAGGAGGAACAACGGTTATGGCTCAATGACTATCTTTATCGTATGCAGAACTTTCATAAAACATGACATAAGTTTGCAATTCTTCAGTACCAATTAACTCATCATTTACCATTTTCAGAAAGATTACAAAAACACAGAACCTGTTAATTGTTTTCACACAAAATCACTTATTAAACCAGAGATTTTACAATTCCCTGATTTAATGAATTAACTTTGACATATCTATCTAAACATCATATTAAACTGATACTTCTAATAACCTTGCCAGTAACATCAACTTCAACAAAATACATTTTTTTCCCGCAGTTGCAACCTTCTTGTTAAGGTAAAATCAAAAATACAAAAGCATGACACTGAAGTGCCTGTATGTTTTATGCATGTGTACATGTGTGTGTAAACAAGCCAATTTCTCAAATTTATTTTTCGAGTTAACATCATATAAGTCACTAGGAACGCAAAAGTTAGAATAATGAGCTTTAAACACACATTTCAAGGTTTGCGTAAATGACTCCGAAAAATGTTTCTGCAATAAAATACAGATAAACTTTGAACACGTACTGTTCAGGGGATTAATTTAGTTGCCTATTTTAAACAAATAAAACGGGATGTGACGTTCTTTGCTTTATTTGTATTACACACAAATGACGGGTTACAAACATTTATAGGCCATGTACAACTGGAGCATTAGTGAACATATATAATAACATGTGACAAGATTACCAATGTGACAATTCTCAATCGACGTCAACATTTGTACAAATAAACCATCATAGGTCAAAGCACTGTTCTTAACACGGATCATTGGCTGACATGGGACAAAAAGCTGAAAAGAGCCCAACAAATGACTAGTGAAAACATATCCAAACAGAAAAAAAACCAATGGTCTTATTTAAATTAAAACAAAATCCCGTCTGGTCAAGTGCAAGTTCAGACGTATAAATATGGATTGGATTAATACAGAATACAAATGATGATATTTGCGTATGGTTAAGGCGGAACCTATGTACATCCCTGTAGAACTCGGACCTATTTTGTTTGAACGCGAGGATTTGATTGATATCACAAAAACTTGTAAATCTTTTTTTAAATAAATCTGCTGGTGGATTTCCAGCCCTCTGGGGTATCATTAGCTCAATATTCAGTACATCGGTACTGACATGATTTATAGCAAACGTTTTTACAATTGGCCGTTCATAAAATTTGGAAAATATGTGAAACTATGGTTTCAACTTCATCAGACACAGCTGACCTTAGATGGATGTAACTATTCGTGATGTTCCTTTTAAGTATGTGCTTTTCACCCATCAACGTTCTTATTCACTCTGATTTTAGATTTTCAACTTCTAATTTTCATGATGAAGGTAAATCCCGAAAACATGTTGTTTACATTTTTTAGATATGGAATTGGTTTTCCTGCTATGTTATTTCTTTTGTTTGTGTAAACATTTATCAAATTTTCTTCCAGTGTACACAACTGTGCTTTGCTTACAGACTGACTATGGTATGTATGTGTTTTGTGATTCCCAGATATAATTGAAAAAGAAAATAATACACAAAAAGTAATTGCCCAAAACAAAAACTGCACAAGAAGGATCAATTATTTTCAATCAATATTTTATTAGAATGCCTTATTATGAGATATTACCCAACACTACCGGCTCTGCATTAATATTTGATATTACCCAACATTACCTGCTCTGCCTTATTTTGAGATATAACCCAACATTACCTGCCTAGCCTTTATTATGAGATATAACCCAACATTACCTGCTCTGCCTTATTATGAGATATTACCCAATATTACCTGCTCTGCCTTATTATGAGATAATACCCAACATTACCCGCTCTTTGATAAAGATTTTTGTTTTTTTTATATAAAAATTTATGAATTATCAGTTTAATAGTTTTTTAAAAGCAGGTCCCAAAGGCAAGATTTGTTGGTACTGAATCAAGACGTTATCAATCTTTCAGGCTTTTTCTCTAGGTCGGGTAAGGGGGAGCAACGTTACGGTACGCATTCAATAGTCAGTACCAAGTTGTTTGCAATTTACGTTGTATTTCGAAAGAGATTATTGAGATCTCTTAATATGTTAATTCAATGTGGTACTCAATACTTTGTCTTAAATCAATTAATCTAAATTTAATTAAAATACGTCTGGCGTATATACAAAATTTAGTCTTGGTATCTATGATGAGTTTATTCACTACCACTGGGCCACTGCTGGTGGAGATTTATTTCCCCGAGGGTATCACAAGCCAAGTAGTCAGCACTTTTTGTGCTGACATGAATTATCATTGATATGGTTATATTTATAAATTGTATGTTTACAAAATTAAGAATTTGTGAAATACTAAAGCTTTTCTACCTCAGGCATATATTACCTTAGCTGGATTTGGCAAAACTTTTAGGAATTTTTGTCCTTAATGCTCTTCAATTTCGTACTTAATTTGACCATTTTAACTTTTTTGGATTCGAGCGTCATAGTGGAGCGGCGGAGAGGACAATTTTAGAAATTTAAATTACCTAAATACCTCATGGGATTTTAATAGCTCATTGGAAAGCTGAAATCCTGTACTGTTTGAAAATATGTGTCAGCAATATCAAATCTGGTACAATAATATCGAAAATCAAGGTCAAAGATCATTACTTAAACAAATTCTACTTTCATCTAGAGAAACAATACCATTGATATTTTTCAAAATTAATAATCTTTTCAATAAATTATACGAGATGTATTATGTAGAAAAACGTTAGTTCATCCAAAATCTTTTTCATATTTGCACATGACGTCAGAACAACGTTTTATTTAACTTTTTTGAAGGTAGTCCATGGTACATACACATTTTAATGCCTAATGGAAAACAGGAAAAAATTAACATTGATAATTGACATCGACAAATAGCATTTCTTGAATACTTTAATAGTTGAAAAGTTTTCAAAGAGTATCTGAAATGCAAAGCTAATAAATCAAACCAAATATGCAGCCATGAACACATTCGTTTCAGTTTCAAGGATTCGACGTGTCACTAAGTTTTCTTCAAATGAATTCAAACTATCTCAATACAAGATACCTTTTTATTTAATATAGTTAATGGAGTTTGATATATTACTCAATTAGTGCAAGCGTGTTGTAGAACAAATTCCTAAAATTGAGACATGACCGTCATGGTATCTATGATGAGTTTATTTTTATACCAAATGAAACGTCGAAAACATTATAGCAAATTAAAATAAAGTTACCAAATATTACAAGAACTATTTTCATGGTATTTCATTACAACTACCTACATTTTGACAAAAAAAAACATAAATCAGTGCAAGGAAGACCCTGCTCCTTGCAAACACGTGCTGCCTAAAATGTTTCCCCCTTACATGAACTAATTAGATCTTGTAGAAAGTCCGATGCCATTTGTCCCTCAAAGAAAACTGGCTCTAACTTGTCATGTTGTGCAGTTTTCCAACAAAGGCACATGGGGAGCCATTACTTCGGTTGGCTATATTTGCCGACAACCAAACTTTGCTTTGCCACATTGTACGTAGTACGTGATGCTTAAATACGAATTAACATGCCGAAAGCTTTTCGGTTGAATTGTTTTACACTGTCTTATCGGGGCCTTTTATAGCTGACTGCGGTATGGCCATTTGGGCTTTGCTCCTTGTTGAAGGCCGTGAGGTGACCTATGGCTACATGATTACCGACACGGCTTGGTTTTGTCCTAAAGAGGTTGAATACCGACTTTTAACCGATTCCAAAAAAAAACTTGAAGTGTAGTCACACCAACCCAGAGCATGACCGACCGGCACAATAAGAATTTTAATGGAGTAATTATGTTATAACAATTTGACACCAGGCACTCTGCGAGAGTAGCACATTTTCTTCGAATGTCATGCGAAATATTCATTGATACTGAAGAAAATGTTTCAAAAGACAAGTAACAAAACTTATCACATAGGTTGACGACATTGCTTCTGACATTTCCAACGATATACATTTGTACTTGGTTATTTGCATGATAATAATCCCTAGATATATAAACATTTTCCATTTTTGTCATAAAATTGAGGTTGCTTCATAAAGTACATGCATACCGATTTGTCGTTGGTTTTGGTATAGCTTCATGTACTTAAGTCGGCTTTTATCTCAACCATTTTCAATTATGCTTTGATGTTATTCGCTGTCTTAACAGCGTCTCCAATGAAAATATCGCTAGCAAATGCAATGCTAGATTTATATTGTCCTTGTTGAGCACAAAAGGCAATGGCATCCCTATAGTACCTCTCTAGTTTAGCCTTATGTTTAGAGGAATTACAGTATGTCTTACTTATTTTATCAGGTAAAAAATACTGATACCTTGTCAAAAGTGATGATTAAACAAAAGACGTTTTGTCAAGAATAAGGTCTTTTTTTGCATCTAGCGGGACCCGTTTTAACGAGATTATTAAATTGTCCATGTGATTGAATAAAAAAACAAATCAAACACACCTGAAAACCAAACGAACCCTAAAATGAAATTCACTTTCCCAGTTCAATTCAACAAAAACGAGTATACAACAATACCAAACAACATAAATTGATCACAAGGCTTTGGAAATTATAAAATAAACAAGAAATATGCTTAAAAATGACTACAAATGACCTTCGCTAAATCGCTGAATGTGTGACTATAACTAGAAACCACAACAATGTCGGTAAATCTGTGACAAATATTCGGACTTGAAATCTGGATAAAAAGCAGATATTTAGTCAAATATTTATATTTTTAGGAATTAACTTCAAAAAGTAAATCGGGTCGATTGAAGTATTATACGGCGGCTTCATTGTTGTGCCTTTAAAATATACCTATACTGCACGTGCAAATAATGCTAGATGAAAAACGATGATTTTTACAGTGTTATTTTCAACCAATTTCAGATGCATTAAGCATTAAAGTTAGGACTATTTGGAAATGCCCTTAAATTGTATGAAGTTCACGAATAACTTTATTTACCAATTTCATTCAAAAATAATTTTTTAGAACGGGTTGGTTGTGAAATTTGACTACCGAATCGGCAGTTGTTTTTTTTCATGCAAGTTGGGTAACGTCAGTAAAGGCTATTTTTTACGTCATTTGTACCACATTTGATATTGACGACAAATATTTTTCTAAAGCTGAATAATCGATAAACATTTTAGGACCTTAAAATTCCATGAGGTATTTAGGTAATTTAAAATCGTTAACTAAGCGACTTTTTCAACATTCGCCGCTCCACTATCACTGATGAGTCTTTGGAAGACGAAACGCGCGTCTGGCGTATATACAAAATTTAGTCCTGGTATCTATGGTGAGTTTATTTACAACCACTGGGTCGATGCAACTGCTGGTGGAGATTAATTTCCCCGAGGGTATCACAAGCCCAGTAGTCAGCACTTTTTGTGCTGACATGAATTATCATTGATATGGTTATATTTATAAATTATATGTTTACAAAATTTAGAATTTATGAAATACTAAGGCTCTTCTACCTCAGGCATAGATTACCTTAGTTGGATTTGGCAAAACTTTTAGGAATTTTGGTCCTTAATGCTCTTCAATTTCGTACTTAATTCGACCATTTTATCTTTTTTGGATTCGAGCGTCACTGATGAGTCTTTTGTAGACGAAACGCGCGTCTGGCGGAAATACAAAATTTAGTCCTGGTATCTATGATGAGTTTATTTGGCTTGTAAAATTTTACTATTTTTTTTAACTAAATATTAACTTTGACCAGTTGACCCTATTGACAAAAATATAAAAAAATTTGAACAAACCAATTGATCAGTAAAAAGTCGTTGGATATATAGCAGTTTGACACACAATGATTTTTTTATCATTTGGAAAGCTTAATATTCCCTTAACAATACAACGTGATTAAAACGTTCAGCTGATTTTGCAAAGTTATCTTCCTGTAGCGTTATGTATCACATTAAGGCCAATAGACATGATAGATTTGAATTTGTTTTGAGTGTATACTTATCAAATGTTAAGATTTCACTACTCGACATATTAATGTTTTCTATTTTCTAATCCTTCTGTTTATGAATGACAAAGTTCTCTTAATCTGACTCATTTCAAAGATTTACAATTCGATTCTATTTTATTTGCAAGTTAAACGACTAATTGTGTTCACTACAAATCACAGGAACATAAATATAAAGTAGACTACCTCCTTTTTGATTCTTGAGTTTTACACGACGTACAGCTGTCACGAGATGCAAGAGAAAAATTAATACGGCCTCAAATAATTTTGTTAAGATGTTCAATGTTAATATAAAAAAAAAATCAATTTGATCTACATTCAAGAAAATTTATATGACAGGTGTTCCATTAAATTCTTTAAATTTTATTTTTGCCTGCAGGATTCATCCCCAATCCGATATTAGCTGGTAAAGTAAAATATATCAAATAAGGGGACTCAATATATGAAAAAAACTATAGGTGTGATTATCTTTAACAAAACAGAAAGGACAAAACATAAACATTATGTTCAAACATGCAAATTTATTATGAAAAATTACTAATTGCTTCATTCAGCATATTCTTGTTACAGGTTGTTTGTTGTTTGATTCCAAAATAATATGTGGTATGACTTGTTTGTCATGCTTACAACTGTAATTCTGATATAGTGAGTTTTTCCAAGGTAAAAACTTACGTAATAAGACAATCAATAAAGATATGTAAAATGAAAATGAGTTAAAGAAATGAGACATCACTAAACATTTGTAAACCCAATACTAATGTTTATGCTTTCTGGATAATAGGAAAATGGTTTATTACTTTATGCTTTATTTATTTCAGCCAATAAAAATGTTTTAAGAGAAAATGTACAATTGAAGTCTATATTGAACGAACAGGTTATACCACAAAATATCAAAGGTAATGCTTTATTGTATTTTAAAGTAATTTCAAACGCATTTGTAATGTTAAAGTTCGTCTCGTTTGTGATAATTTCTTGTTTTTCGTGACTTCTGAACAAAATATTTACATGAACTGTTCTTTTAAATACAATCATTGACAATACGCAGGTAGATTGTGAATCAATGGATTTTATATGTCAAGCGTAAAAGGCAAAAACATAATACTTAAAAGCTGATATTCAAGGTCATAAGAGTTTCAGAAATCTCTTGATGTCTGTTGTCGTCGATCGTCATTGGTTGTCTGTCGTTCAGTGACGATCAGATCAAAATAGTTTTAAAGCTAAACAAGAACAAAGTGGAAGAGAATAGAGGACCAATAGTTCACAAAAGTTGTGCTAAATACGGCTAAGGTGATCCATTCTTGGGTTATAAAAATCCTTTGTTTTTTTCGAAAAAATCAAAGTTTTATAACAGGACATGTATAAAAATGATCGTATAATTGATATGCATGTCAACACCGAAGTGCTGACTACTGGGCTGGCGATACCCTCGGGAACAAAACGTCCACCAGCAGTGGCCTCGATCCAGTGGTGTAAATAGTAACTCAAAAACGTCATTAACTCCTATATGGAAGGTCTTGCCCATGCACAATTATATTTACTCGTTTTTGTCATTGTCTTTTGCACAAACTATTGTTGCAGACTTGGTTTGTTGTATTAATTGCTCTTGACATTCCGTTACATAACAGTGCCCTAGGCCTATATTCGAAGACTTTTGGCGTCTTCATGCATAATTGACGCCACTTTTTTTGACATCAGAAAATGCCTGTGCCAAGTCAGGAATATGAAATTCGTTTGATGTAGTTGAGTTTTTGATATTGCTTATCGATTTTAGACTTTTAAAAACTTTCTTGAAGACATTTTTGTGATTTTACTTTTGTCTTAATGTGTTTGTCTTATCTCAGGAGTTTCAAGTTAAGCAGTCGTCGCTTTTTCCCATTCATCATATTTGTATTTCTTTTACTGTTTTCTACATCAATCAAACCGTTGGTCTTCCCGTTTGAATTGTTTTACATAACTTATTTCTGGACCAATTCAAGTCTACTAAAAGTATGTGTTTTGCACTTTATTGAAAGTTATATAGGTGTTCACTTTTTTTTCGTTCCGCTGAATGTAAAATTTTAAAGTTTGCATGGTTTAATCAGAGTTTATAGACTTCCTTTTGTTTGTATATATATCAATGATTCAATTTTATTTCAATGTATCTACAGAGAAATGTTATATTTCAGATTTGCAACAACATGAGAAAAGACAATGGAAAGAGCAGTTTAATCATTTTGTGGAAACAACAGCTTACAAAGCGATAGTAGACAAAATAAAAGAAGAACAGTGTCTAATAATTTGTGGACCACACGGATGCGGAAAATCTTCTTTAGTATTTCATACTGCAATGAAACTTGAAAAAACACAAGGATTCGATGTCATGATCATATCTGATTGCGACAATATATTAAGGTATGCATCGAAGGATAGAAAACAGCTTTTTCTAATAGATGATGTTTTCGGAAAGTATTCCGTTAGTGAATACGATACTATTTGGTGGGAGCGTCAGGGTAAATCTGTTCAACATCTCCTGACAAGAAATACAAGTTTAAGACTTCTTATAACGTCGCGATTACACATTTACCGATCGGTAAATTTAAAACACATGAATTTTAAAGCTTGTTCCCTTAATCTTATCTCACAAGAATTAACATTTACACCAAAGGAGATAGAAAATATAGGAATATGTTACTTAAGGGAAGATACTTTTGATCACCTGAAAGAAAATGTCATCTTGTTCTACAATTTCTTTCCCGCACTTTGTGCAATATTCTCTTATAACATGAATAACGAGCAATCAAATGTTGTTGAATATTTCACACATCCTGTTGAATACATTAAGACTGAAATGGATAAATTTAAAGATCCAATAAATCACTTTTACTTGGCATTGGCTGTTTTGGTTGTTTGTGATAACAACGTCAAAAAGGGAAGTTTTGACCAAGATAACCACACAAATGATAAAATGCTGGAGTTTTTGTCGAAAGAGATAGTTTACGGTAGCAAGCCAAAAAAACAATTAGTACGTTTGTGTTTCACTGCTTTGACTGATTCATATATATCAGAAAACGAATCTTCTTTTGAGTGCCTTCATGTGAACTTGTTTAATGTTTTGGCATTTTGCATTGGTCCAAGTATAATAAACAGTATTCTTCAATATGGAACAACGTTATTTATAACCGAAAGAATGCAGTTAGAAACAACAAATAAATACAACCCAAATCTAACAATATTGATACCGGAATCTTCACAGGGTCCTTACTTCGAAAGAATGTTATTGGACTTGAAGTCAGGGTTACATAATATATTTAAAGGTAATCATCTTGTGTTACCTGAGGTCCGAAAATTACATATTGAATACATGGAAACACATTTAAAAAATGGCGATTTGAAAAAAGGGTCTGATGGAACTACAGTTCTTCATGTTGTGTCTGAAGAAGGGTATGAGGATTATGTTAAATTTTTCCTGAGGAAAAAAACCCTACATTTTCCTATCACTAAAACATTTGTCAATGAACAAGATGATTTAGGTCAAACAGCTTTGCATAAAGCATGCAGTAAAGAACATTTAACTGTTGCAAAGTTGTTATTGGACAATAGCACAAACATTAACACGCATGACAATGATGACAAAACAGCTCTCGATATTGCATGTTCTGCAAACTCAATTGATATTGTAGATCTTCTCTTGTCACGACGTGCAACTATTAGTCAGAAAAAAACCGATTTAAAATCTGCACTACATGTTGCTTGCGAAAACAATTATTTACAAATAGTTGACCTTATTTTAAGAAGTAACGCAGATCTAGATGAAAGGGATACGAATGGCAATACACCTCTTCATTTAGCGTGTAAGCAAGGACATGTAGAAATTCTTGATTTGTTGTTAAAATACAAACCAACTGTAGATATACCTGATTGTAAAGGTAGAACTCCATTGTATTTGGCTGTAAATGAAAAGAATATCAAGATTGTCAAAAGCCTTTTGGAGAAAAATGCAAACACTAACAAGCACACAGATGAGGTTAGATTTCCGCTTCACTGTGCTTGTCAACACGGATCCTTGGAAATTGCCAGCTTGTTAATTAAACACAATGCATTAGTTAATATCGTGGATCTCAACTACCGTACCCCGTTGCATACAGCATGCACTAATGGTTATTTTAATGTAGCAAAGCTTTTGTTGGAAAAGGAAGCAAAAGCAAATAAACCAAATATAAATGGAAACACGCCAATTTTAGCAGCATGCAAATACAACCACCTAAAGATTGTTAAGTTGTTATTGGATAATGAAGCAGATGTCAACTATAAAAATAAAGCTATGATGACACCATTGCATGTAGCATGTGCGAACAACAATATTGATATTGTTTTGCTACTTATTAGATACAGGGCGTTGATAAATGAACATAATAAAAATCGTCACACTCCTTTGCTTTTAGCTTGTCTTGAAGGTTATCATACTGTTGCAACTGAACTTACGAGACACGGGGCTTCCGTAAACATGGCAAATCAGAATGGTGAAACGCCACTTTATATAATCTGCCAACAAGGACACGAAGAAACCGTTAAAATGTTGTTAAACGCGGGTGCTAATGTAAATCAGGATACAAACGATGGGATGACACCACTTCACATGGCCTGTAAAGGCGACAGAGAACAAATTCTTAAATTGTTGTTGAATGCAGGTGTTGATTTGAATATGTCTTATAGGGATGGATCGACACCACTGGGAATGATTCAAAAGAGCGGACAAAAGAATTTTTTTTCGTTGGTGTTAAAAGCAAATGAAAGTATGACTCAAAGTGATTCTAATGAGATGTCACCGATTTGCATGGCTTGTAAAGATGGAAATGAAGCAGCCGTACAAGAATTGTTAAATGCGTGTGTTAACATAAATGAAGGTGATAAAGATGGGATAACTCCACTACACGTGGCTTGTAAAGGCGGAAGAGAACAAATTGTTAGTTTGTTAATAAATTCTGGTGTAAGTGTTAATACTGGAGATAGGAATGGAATCACACCACTTCACTTGGCTTGTGAAGACGGCAATAAAGCAATCGTTAAGTTGCTGTTATATTCATTTGCAAATGTCAATATATGTGATAATGAAGGGACAACAGCACTTCACATAGCCTGTAAAAGTGGAGACCAGGTTATTGTTACATTTTTGTTAGCTGCAGGTGCCTATGTGAATACGCGTAATAAGAATGGGGTTACGCCACTTGTTATTGCTTTTAATAGTGGAAGTGAAGACTCTTTAAACACAGTTTCAAGTTTGAGCGCTCAAGGAGTTGCAGATGAGTTTGTATTTGTTCAAAGTACATGTAAAGGTGGGAAAGGAGACATCGTTCGTTTGTTGTTGAAAGCAGATGCGAACGTGAACCCGGCAGAAAAAGATGGTATGATGCAGATAGAGAAAAGGTCTATTTTAGACAAATATTCAGATAAATCATAATCAATTGTAACATCAGCTTTTAATGCTTATTTTCTACGTGTGTACAAATTAGACTACGTGGTTGGTAACAAAAACATAGGACGAATATTTGAACGTAACTTTCTAAATTTTTATTTAGGTTATTGGTGCAGGTAAAATACTTAGTGTTACAAAATTGGCAACAAGTTAAAATATCGTTAAGATTACATAAAATTCTGATTACTTGAAAAAAAAAATTGCATTGGCATATTCATGATTTAGCTTTGGTTTATCTTAGCCTAACATTTAAATTTAGGAGATAACTGTATTGTATTTTAAGCTCCGACGGCATCAATTGGGGATTTGATGGTCGCAAATTCAGTTTACTGACGACGCGTTAGCGGAGACAGTAAACGGGTATTTGCGACCATCAAATCCCCAATTGATGCCGTCGGAGCTTAAAATACAATATTGTTATCTCCATTCTAATGAAACTGACAGAAATCAACGTTAAAACATGTATTTATTGTCATATGCCGTATGCGCTTGCGCCAACGTCCCATAGCATCAATTGTCAATTGATGTCATGTAGATAAATGACGTTATCCAATCAAAATGAACGTTTTAAACATTTTTGCATTAGAATATTAAATCACCATCATTAAATTTTATTTTATTTACTTATAATTGTCACCATTGTAATCGAAGAGTATGACTAAAAAAAATGAGAATGGAAGTAATTTCACGCTGCAGTTGAGTAATTCCATAATGCCAAATTAACATCGTTTAATTATATCAAGTTTGCAAAACAATGGATTTTTCGAAATATCACAGATCTTCTCCAAAGTGAATATAATTTTACAAAATCATAAATCTGTCCTTCTTTCTTTTGGTATCAACATCGAAGAGAACGAAGCAAACTTGCCTTCATTTTACTGGATACCTAAATTACACAAAACTCCATATAAAGAACGATACATAGCTGGGTCTTCAAAATGTTCAATTTAACATCTTTCTAAAGTACTGACTACTATTCTTTCGACAGTTAAAGATAAGCTTTAAAAATATTGTGAGGAGATATATTCTACCAGTGGTGTTAACCAGATTTGGATTCTCAAAAATTCGAAAGATCTACTGCTTAACATTCGATCACAATCTTTTGCAATTTTGCAGCAACATAAAAACTTTTGATTTTTCTACGCTATATACTACTATTCCCAATGCTAAGTTGACCGATCGACTACACCATCTCATAAAACAGAGCCTTTTCTATAAGAATGGAAATCGTAGATACAAATTTCTTGTTTTGGGTTACAATAATTCATATTTTGTGAAAAATCACACTTAATCTCCCAGAAAATATACTGAAGATGATATCATCAAAATGCTGGACTTTTCGACAATATATTTGTTGAGTTTTGAGGATTTATATTTCAACAGACAGTCGGTATTCCAATGGGTACTTATTGTGCACCCCTGCTGGCTGATTTGTTTTTGTACTCGTTTGAAGCAGAATTCATCCAGAAACTTCTAAAAGACAAAAAGAAAATTCTTTAATTTTACTTTCCGATTTATGATGATGTTCTATCATTGAATAACCCATATTTCAGCCAATACTTACATCTCATATATCCAAGTGAACTTGAAATTAAGGATAGTACTATTACTAGAAGGACTGCTTCATACCTTGATCTTTTCCTAAATATTGACGTAGATGGACGACTTCACACGAAAATCTATGATAAACGGGAGGATTTCAACTTCCCAATTATCAATTTCCCATTTCTCAGCAGTAACATTCCCTCTGCCCCTTCGTATGGTGTTTACATATCACAATTGATACGTTATTCTCGTGCTTGTTCACACTATACGGACTTCATATACAAGAGTGTGCTCCTTATGCATAAACTGCTCCAACAAAGTAATGAGAAGGACAGATTAAAATTGACACTCCGTAAATTTTATGGACACCATCACGATTTGTTGGATCCATACGATGTGTCTTTGACCAAACTAGCTAAGGACATTTTTACCGCATGGTAGATTGTGGTTTGTCATGTCGTCTAATCTTTAAATTACCAAACGTGACATATTCCCGATTGTGACTGTTTTGCTGAGTGTGAATTCGCTTTAATATAAGACGTGGCACGGTATTTGTCTATCCCAAATTCATGTATTTAGTTTAGATGTTTAATGTTATATTTGTAATTCTCATCGGATTTTGTCAAATGTGTTGATGTCTCTCCTATTATATTTATGTGCTATGGTAAAGGAAATTAATCACCACCTTCACTCAGTTTTATAATATAGGTAATTACTACCTTAGTTTGATACTAATAAGTATTGAAATATGCTTTGTTATTAAATGCAATATCAGTATTTAGTTCAAATATATATCTTAAATCAATCCTAATTCTATCCGATTCATTCTAATGTGACGTCATTTTTCATTTTTTTATGATCTATTTTACAAATTCTAATGACGTCATTTTTTCGTCTTTTTTAACTGTTTCAAATATTACGTCACTTGGCGTTGAGGTTTAAACTTATTCGGATGTGTCTACTTTTGTGTTTCAAATGTTTGGTTATGGAATTGAATTTCAGTTGTTTCCTGTAATTAGTTAATACTTCAGTTTTATCATGTACATCTTTTGAATAGTCATTTTATGGAATTTACTGTTTGCAAAAGTATAGTTTTTTCTAAATAATAGGGATGTTCTGGTAACTAACAGAAAACCCTTGCCGTTTTTGGTACAACTTTTTTTTTATCTTTTGGTCATCGATGCTGTTCAACTTTGTACTTGTTCGGCTTTCAAACTTTTGTATCTGGGCGTCACTAGTAGGTCTTGTGTGGACAAAATGCACTTCTGGCGTATTAAAATTTTGAACTTGTTGTCTTTTGTTGGCTGTTTTTCGTGTGATTCTTTGTCAATTGTGTTCTCCAATTTATTTATATTGTAGTCCTGCGGTGTTGTGTTGTCATTTTGATGTTATATTTTACATGGCCATAAAAATGCGAGGTTTGGCATGCCACAAAACCAGGTTCAACCACCATTTTTTTCTTTAAAATTGCCCTGTACCAAATTTGGAATATGGCCATTGTTATATTATAGTTCGTTTCTGAGTGAATTACATTTTAACGTTGTGTCGTTTATTTTCTCTTATTTTTGAGTGTAAATTCACATTGCGTTAAGACGTGTCAAGGTACTTGTCTATCCCAAATTCATGTATTTGGTTTTGATGTTATGCATTGTATATGAAGTGCGAATCCAGTAAGTTCATTTTCACTGTTGTATGCGGGTATGTTCATGGTAGAATAAAGGATCATGGGAAAACTGTATTTGTTTACGTTTTGAAAATACCAAAATAATTGGTTTAAAACAAAGTTTTAAATTAACTTATTTTCATTGTGATATGTCTTTTTAATGTACAATAAGAGTATTAAAGTACAAATTTGTGTTATAAAAGCTAACCAATATAGAATATCGATTATTCAAAGCGATCCATTTTTACTGTAGATGCGATGAATTTGCGATGTTTTGGCATTCATTTCTGATGTAGAATTTTCGAAAATGCAATGAATTCTTATTGTAGATTAATGTGATAATTAGACTTGCAACAAATGAAAAACTTATTTGATTGCTTTAACATTTAGTTTATGACTGGAATATGTCTATAAAAACTGGTTGGCCATTTAAACGTTTTCCCACAGTATGGACATGTGTTCCTGCTTTGTAATTCGCTAGGCCTTTTGAAGTTTCAAATTCCTGATTACACAAATAACACTGTTGCTTTTTGTTGTTTTCTTGGTGCATATTGTTTTAAATTATGTTTGATAAAAAATTACTTCTCGCATTTCTCAATTTTTTATGGCTTGTTGTATAGGTGTTTGTTGACATGGCCATCAAAGTGCGACCGCAATTTTTTGGGGTTCTTTTTTTACTATGATGTTGTCATCGTCTGCGTCGTCCAAAGACACATTTATTTGGTTCTATATATGGATCTATATAAAAGAAGGTTCATTCCCTCAAAAGGAAGGTTGGGATAATTTTGGGGATGATGATTGCAATCGTTTACAAATACGGGGCCTAAAGAAGCCTTTTTTTGGGTTTCAGGATAATAACTTGTGTATAAGAATTTTGATTGCTCTGAAATTGTACCACAGTGTTCAATACTACAAGTAGAAGGTTGTGATTTTTTTGGGGGGGTTATGGTACTACCAGTTTAGAAGGGACAAAAACAATCATGCTTGTAGTTTCCAGGCAATAACTTGTGTAAGGCTCTCTCTTAAATTGTACTCCAAGGTGTATTACCACAACGGAAACGGTGGGATTTGATTTTGATGGTTACTGATCCTAGAAGGAATACAAAATGTTAGGGGCGAGTTCGAATTTTTTAAAGTTGTTTTTTAAATTACACATTTTTGAAAAGTTTCAAGAAAAAAACATTCGATTGTAAAGTATTGCGCATACAATTTGTAAGATATTCGACCACATTTACCTTGTGTCAGAAACCTATATCCCTCTTAGTGCGTAGCTAAATTTCAAAACATTGTCCAGAAACGGGACATTTTCAGTAAAAAATACCAAAAATATTGAATTGTTATTTAATCTTGAATAACAGCATGTTAACTAAAATAATTGAGGAATTACCAGGATATAAAGTCAACATGTTTATTTTTTTCAAAAAATATCGTTATTTACATGTCATTGCATAACGTCATAATAGTCCGATCGATTTGTGAAACAATTGCTCAGAAGGTGGTAAAAGCATCAAACTTTGCAGAGTTTTAGTTTAGGTCATAATAAACATTTATAGCTATGGACCCATTTCTAAGAATCAAAATGGCGGCTTTGGGTGGCCATTTTAAAATGGCTACCTGAAAATTTATGATAAAAGAAGAATAAAATTTGTAAAAAACAATTGACTTTACCTTTTGGTATGAAACTTGGTATATTTATCACTTATGATAAGGACTATAATCTGAGGACATCAGGTATTGAATTAATGGCGGCCATTTTCAATGGTGGCCATTTTGAAAACAAATATTTCAAATATTATTTTTTTTTGCTGTTGTATTTTATTTTATCATTTGCATTTAAACTAATGAACTGATATATATATATAAATTTGGCTTATCAAATCATTCTTATATTGCTATTTGTATTTGGTATTTACCATGTGGTCAAATAAGCACTATTTGACCATAAACGAAATGAAGGTATATAATGCATAATTTCTTGTAATTACAGATTTGCCTAAATAACATTGACAACAGAATATAACATATAAATATATGACCACACTATGTCGAAAAAGATAAAACTTGTAGATATTGAAAACGCTGAAAACACTGTAAAACCTAGTAGTGAACATATAGACTGGAATGAATGTATGATCTGTCAAGAGAGAACACACGAGGACCTACAATGCCCAGCAGATAACAAAAGAATTAACATTGACATCGGAGCTGGTTATCAATCCTTTGATGCTATCATACACAGATGCCGTGCATTGAATTGGTTTCCCTCATCAATCAACTTGGAACAGTTAAATGAAGGCGACGGAATTGCACGAACACTTCAAAATCATAAGGCCAAATGGCACAAATCGAGTCGGAACAAATATTCAGACCTAAAAATATCTCGTAAAGAAAAACGAAAGCAAACGCCTGAAACTGAAGATACATCGAATGATTTTGCCAGTAAAGTCACAAGACAGAGTTGAGGTGATTTAACAAGAGCATCACCTGAAGGGTGTTTTTTCTGTGGAGATATATCCGATGATCTGCACGATGCCTCGACATTCATGATCGACAAAAGAGTACGAGAATGTGCCCTTGAACTACAGGACACTGTTCTTCTAGCCAAAATAAGTATTGGGGACTTGATATCACAGGAGGCCAAGTATCATGCCAACTGTTTGATAAAACTTTACAACAAGGCAAAAAGACAGACTCCAAAGACTAAAAAAGAAAACCAAGAATCTGTAATTCATGGAATTGTGCTTGCCGAATTGATTGCATATTGACGGTTCACGATCTGAAACAGATATTTTACCAATCTTCAAACTTGCCGATCTGGCTAAATTGTATAGTAAACGCATTGAGCAACTCGGAATTGTGATTGCAGGAAAGATCAATACGACACATCTGAAAAATCGTATACTAGCTGCCATACCAGATCTGCAGGCGCACAAGCAAGGTAGAGACGTTCTCTTAATTCTCAACGATGACGTAGGTAAAGCTCTGAAACAAGCAACTTCTTATAGTTGCGACGATGAAGGACTCATTATAGCTAAAGCGGCCAAAATAGTTCGAAGAGATATGTTTGATACTCGATATAGCTTTAAAGGGACATTCACTGAGAGCTGCCAACACGAATCAGTTCCTCAGACATTAGTATCTTTAGTGAGAATGATTCTAGGTGGGCCAAATATCGAGACACAGTCTAGTAATGTTGTTGAGTCACAGACAACACTTACCATATCTCAGTTGTTACAGTTTAATTCTGCAGTTCGTCGACGACATATCACACCTCAGACAGAGAGCCTCCGCTACCCATATATTTGGGTATGGTCATTCATGCAGAAACGAGAAAAAGAGACCTTGTAGATAAACTATACAATTTAGGACTCAGTATCTCGTATGACAGAGTGATGAATATATCAACAGCTATGGGGAATTCTATTTGCGAGATGTTCAAAGACGATGATGTAGTCTGTCCTGCTAAACTACGTTGCGATGTATTCACGACAGCAGCAGTTGATAACATTGATCATAATCCTAGTTCCACTTCGGCTAAGGGTTCTTTGCATGGAACTGCCATTTCTCTTTTCCAACACCCGAGTCAGGACAATTATGGTCTAGTTAGAGCAATGACATCTATAAGTGAAAATGTGAAACGAGACACTATAAAACCGTTACCAGGAAGATACTCAGTAGTTCCACCAGTTGTACTGCCTAAAGAGCCAACAACTATTCCATCTGTAGATAGCCTGCTGTTCAGTGAATGTGGTTTCTTCTCTGGTGCACAGCAATTAGAGTATAGGTATTTTATATACAAAGATCATAATCATAAGTATCATAATTTAATAGTAACTACTTGTATATCAGAACACGGCGAGAGCAATGCTTGTACATATATTCATATAATAATAACTATAAACAACAAGTATGTATATATATGTTATATTTCGATTACAGCTACTACTACGCTTCAACTTCTTGCACAGCATTTACTCATTCACTAACCTTCCATCAAAATCATCTCTTATTGATTACAAACATATGTAGTCAAAACCATAATAACCACTTGACGGGAACAACCATTTGTTTTTTATTGACTAGATGCCAATTTAAATAATTTATACAGGACTAACCCTCTATTTTGATTATTTAAAGTTTACAATTTTTTAGACTGAACATAATAGGATAAGATAATTGGTCATATAGCCCCCACAAACATACAAATGGTTGCTCCCATCGATCTGCTTATACTTACCGTTCACGCCTATGCTATAGACATGCAGAACACATTCTAAATATTTATATTATCATACATGATGGCAACATTTTGCAGCCTACAAGACACATATTGCAATCTTCGAAGGATTAAAAATATGCATGTATTTAATATTTCTGATTTGCAGATGGCTTAATCATGTACGTCAGGACATAGAAGATGATGACACAGATAACAAGAATGTGACATGGTCTGCATTTCATGCAAATCTTTCTCAGACTCATGCAGTTGAATTACCACCTTTAGACATTAGTTCAGTTTTGCCATTGTTTCAGGAGGAAGCCAAGTCCACTGCAATGATTCGCCACTCGATGACAATTATTAAAGAGTGTGTGTCTTTCTTGAACCCAGGACAAATACCAGTCATGGCATGTGATGAACCTCTGTATGCCCTTGCTAAAAACATTCAGTGGAATTGGCCTGCAAGATATGGGGAAAATCATATTGTGATAATGTTTGGTGGTCATCATATTGAAATTGCTGCTTTGAGAACAATTGGAGATTGGCTACAAAATAGTGGATGGGTGAATGCTTTGAGCCAGTCAAACGTTGCATCTGCTGGAACAGCAGAATCATTCCTCAAAGCATCCCATGTGACCCGAACTCGACATGCACATCAAGTGACTGCTTGTTCCTTACATATGCTAATGCATAAAGCCTACAGACAATATTTAGACACAGTTGATGATCAAGCGGAAAACACTATCAGCTTCGAAGAGTGGAAAGAAAGGAGAGAAATTGAGAGCCCTTTGTTTCATTTCTGGCCACTTACCTTGAAGCTGGAACTGATCATTCTTATATTTGTTCGATCTCTCCGTGAAGGGAATTTCACCCTGTACAAAGACTCTCTCACTATGTTGATACCTTGGTTTTTCGCGTTAGATCACCGTAATTACGCTCGATGGCTTCCTATTCATGTTCGGGATATGTTTGCATTGGACACAATAGCACCCAGTATTGCTACAGAATTTGAGAGCGGACATTTCGTTGTTCACAAAACACACATCACATTCTCTGCCATAGCCATTGATCATGCTCATGAACAGAACAACAAGCTAGTAAAGGGTGAAGGTGGAGTTATTGGACTAACAGAGAATGCATCTCAACTTCTTCGATGGATGGTGTGTGGTCCAGAAATGGTTCGTGCGGTCAATGAATTCGAGTTATCACAAGAACTGATTAAGCATGAACAAAGTAAAGGTCCAAATGTTAGACACCATGAACAGGTTGAAAGTAAGCAGAAGGCTTTTGTGAAACAAGTTATAGCATTGACAGCTACAATAGAGGAAATGGGAAATCCGTTTTTGGAGGAATCAGAAGATCTTTTAGTATTGGACACACGTGACATAGTAGATCCAAAAGTTGCAAATACAGTTAGAAATATTGAACTAATAGGAAATGATAAGTACCATGAGTACGTGAGGGAACGTCTTGACAAGAGGACGACACCACTATCCGATCCAATTAAACAAAATAAATTACACCTCTTCAGTCGCCAGGAATTGAGAAGTGAATCAAAGGAAAAAAGACAAATTAGCTCCTTAAAGCAGACTTGCTCTTTATTTTCCCAGTTGTATGTGTCTTGCCAGGTTCGTGATAGTGATCTGGATGAGTTTTTTCGTCATGAGAACCAAGCTTACCCACCTTCACTGTCCCAGTTTGGTCAGTTGAGACTTGGTTCGAAGTCGGATTTGTTAGTGCTTTAGAGAAAATGTGCGTAATTGTTACTGAGATTCCTGATGTAGATGCCATTATTTTAGACGGAGCTGTTATTGTTAATATACTGAAGCCTAGGTTTTGCAAAACCGTTGAGGATTACTCTAAGCAAGTTTTCCTTCCTCATATTAATAATTATTTGAAGTCATGCAGTCGGATAGATGTTATATGGGATGAATAACGTCAGGACAGCTTGAAGGCATCAACTCGTGGCAAGCGAGGAAAAGGTATCAGAAGACGTGTGCAGGCAGATTCTACTATTCCTGATATTTGGGAGTCATTTCGAAGAATTGACGACAACAAGACAGAGTTATTTGCCTATCTAGCGGAACAGCTATTGACGCTTACTCCAAGTGTTCAAACGACAGTAGTTTCAACAAAGGGAAGCGAAGTTGTTTGCAACAAACCAGATAAGAATAAAGGCAACCTATCACCGTGCAATCATGAAGAGGCGGACACTCGTATATTGTTACATGTTGCAGATGCGGTGAAAAGTGGAATTCAGAAAATTATGATTAGAACCGTTGACACCGACGTTGTTGTAATTGCAGTGTCAGCAGTGCACAAGTTGAACATAACGTCCTTATGGATGGCATTTGGAGTTGGAAAAAACTTCAGGTACATCCCTGTTCATGAAATGGCTCTATTAATGGGGCCTTCTAAGTCCAATGCACTTCTGTTCTTCCACGCATTTAGTGGTTGTGACCAAGTTTCATCATTTTCGAATCGTGGAAAGAAAACTGCATGGGACACATGGTTATCCTTTAATGCAGTGACTGAAGATTTCAAACTATTGAGTGATAAACCAAATGAAGACTGTGTTAACGAAGCTGTTTTAAACATTGAGCGTTTTGTCGTTTTAATGTATGACAGGACTAGCGGGTGCTTGGGTATAGATGCGGCAAGAAAAGATCTATTCACGAGAAAAGGACGATCTATAGAAAACATTCCTCCAAGCTCTGCCGCATTACACCAACACATAAAGAGAGCTGCTTACCAAGCAGGATTTTGTTGGGGACAAGCTCTTGTTAAACTCCAAGAATCACCATCGCCTTCCATCTGGGGTTGGAAGCGAAACAAAGAAGGGCTATGGGAACCATTCTGGACATCGCTACAACAAGCGTCAGAGTCCTGTGCTGAACTTATAAATTGTGGATGTAAAAGTGAAAACGGTTGCAGAGGTCGATGTAAATGTGTAAAGGCATCATTAAGTTGTACTGCTCTGTGTAAATGTGGCGGACAATGTGATAGGGATTGAAAGACAGGGATTGCTATTATATCAATTGACAAAACTTTTTCTACTCATTTATTTTGTGATTTTTATGATGTCATTGAGAATATATGAGCAATTGAGTTCGTTATGACATTCATTATTGTATGATATGACACAAATTATACTGACATTATGCCAATGGAGGTTTATTAAAGTTTTTTTAGATTAACAATACTAAACAAATGTTTATTTTCATCGACTTCGATTTTAAAGGTCAACCTATTTTGGCTTAAAAAAAATCAGATTTTTTTCAAATCGAACACATCTCTTAAGGCCTATAACTAATTTTTATCAACAAAATTGATTTTTTTTTACTCAAATACGTATTATCACTTTATTTTCCAAGTTTCAAGACAATAACTTGAGTAATAAAATGTTCATGAATTTTTTAAGTTTTTTTTTCAAATTCAACGTCCGCCATTTTTAAAATGGCCGCCATTCCCGCAAATGTCAATTTCCAGAGTGGGTCCATAGCTGAAAATGTTCTCCATCACCTTTACTACAACTATGCAAAATTTCACTCTTTTACCACATTGTGAGCAATTTTGCTTAAAATCTGCACAAATCGACTGGACTATAAGGTTAGAACGTCACGTCTACAGCAAGTTTGGCGCTTTTCAATTTTAAAATAACGTCAAGCACTTTGCAATACAAAACAGAAAAGTTGTTTTTTCACCGAAGCGTAATACAACCACAAAAAAACTAATGAAATCGTTAAAAGAATTATTTGAACCCTATACACTTGGTCTTCCTTATGTCATTAAGTTTGAGGCATTTTAAAAATTGTATCTTTATTTGGTCAACAGAAATAAAACAAACATATTTCCTAATTTTAAATTCTGTTCAAAAACAGTTCACCACACATCATTACAAATCGTATATATACATCTAGTAAAACAGCGACGTACACAGTGGTAATGAATTTTATAAGTTAATTTACTCCTCGTGCACGTCTTGACGTTGCTTTTGTTTGTGAAAAGCCTTGAAACATTTTCCAAGACCGAGACCTTCTCTGCACTGTTGGCACCAAGTTCTAACCTTCCGGTTATGACAGAAAACACAAATCCTTCTCTTTCTTCCAGGGATTTCATAGAGGAAATGCTCTGAGGTTGCTCTACTAGTCGCACCTTCTCTATTCCTACCCAAAACCCTGCGTTGAATTGTATGGTCCCCATCTAAGCCAGTCAAAATTTCCTGTTGAAACTGGAGATGGGTTAACTTTCTACCCAAGAGGAATGATCTTTTGTGGCAAAAATATGCATTCACTGTGAGCAGGAATAGTATAAAATATATATAGTAACACGAATTGTAGTTTATTATTTGGAAATATTTTACATAATTAAGTTTTAACTGTGAAAAAACGTCCAAAGATCGTTTCAGCGATTACGTCATTGTGTTGCTGCCGTACATTGACAATTGGACTTTATGAGCCAGAACAACATTCTACTTTTGTGTATGAAATGTATCTCAGTTGTCAATTTTTTATAACATAAAACGCTACCTAAAACCGGGTTAACCCCGCCATATTCTTCCAGTGCCTGTCCCAAACCAGTGCCGATAGTTCAGCGGTTGTCGTTGATTCATGTTTTTCATATTTTTTTTTAGTAAACTGTTTTGTTATAAATTATGCCGATATTTTTCTCAATTGAATTGTTTCATATATTCATGTCGAGGTCTTTTATATCCGACTTTACGGTACGTTGTTTTCCTTATAGTTGAAGGAATTACGTTTGTTTATAGTGACTTAGTACATCCACTTCATTTAAACTTTTGTGGTTAGTTGTCTCTTTGGTAATCATACCATGTCTCCTTATGTTTTTTATTATACAGCTACGCTATATTTTTGACATCCTGAACTCAGCTAATTAAGACACTACTTTAATATGATAAGGAATACAAATTTAATAGCATATGCATGTTGAATTGCTTGCTAATAAGACATGTAGGACGGACGTTGGTATTCTTTATATCATTTGAATCAATTAATATACGTATATAACCCAGACGAGGGAAAAACAAAAAAAGGGGAAAGCAAATTTACAGATCTAACATTGTTGGGTTGATGTTTAGACGAGTTGTAAATATATATATATATATATATTTATAGGAGTATATATATATATATATATGTTACATCTTGTGATCAATTTTTTTTGGCAATCGTCAATGGCAGTCAGCAGGGTTAAAGAACATCAGTTGTTCGACCTGTTAGTCAAATGCGTTTTGTTTAAATATACTTTTTCACGTTTTTGGTCTTTTGGAAAATGTTGTTTGTGCTGTTTTTAGATCCTTCTAAAACGAAATTTGTTTGACATGCACACGTATAAAAATTGCGGTTTTTATCCAACGCAATCATAGGTTTGAACGTAGTTTTCAATTTAGACTCGTTTATATTTTTTGTTTGGGCATGTATCATATTTTCCCTCCGGTTTATATGATCCGTTCATCCTATATTGTCTCTTAAAATTCAAGAGTCAATCTTAAATTGAGAGTAAATTATGTGGCCTTCCAAATACCGTTTCGACCCCTAACATCACTGAAGAGACACATATTGTCGAAATCTAGATCTGGTGTACTAAAGAAATATTGACACTGAATGTTTGTGGCAAAACATCGTAGCCACCACTAGAAGCCCGATTTCAGTCTGAAACGGCCATTTTGGTCTGATCACATCTTGATTGACTGGATTTACCGCTAGAGAAATTCGTCCAGATATTTCAGATCGTTTAGTCGCCGTTCAGATCGATAGCCTCATCAGGTAAATCAGTTCGTTAAGGCGTATCAAGACGGAAAAGACTGAATCGTCTAGCGGGTTGTTTAGACCCGTTAAGACCGTGTCAGACCAAAACAGACCATTGATACAAAATTACGTTCAACATGTTCAGACCCTGTTTAGATCCGTTTAGTATACCGGTTTGATAACACGAGTTGCGCCCCTTCTACTCGATAATGCATTTTAGATTAATTTGTATATATGGTTTTTTTTTATATTAGGATTTGTTTGAAGTATTATTTTGATTAATTACAAAGAAAAATTAAATCTTCTGTTGATTCTTTATTTCTTTTCTTGTTTTGTCGAGGCACTAATAAATTATTCGTCTATATATGTTGTTTATTTTTTTAATAAATGTTAGTTTATATAAATGTATATTGGTAATTAAATGCAAGGACGTATGTTAATTGTATACACTCCAGTATGTATGCCATAAACCTTAAAATGTTGTGAACACCGGTGAAAATGTTTTTCGTATTTGAAGATTAGTAACGGAAAATCCTAAACGTAACCTAAAAAAATTAAGGATCCACAGAAATGCACCGGAGGCAAATTAACACATGCATATTTTGGTTTTATGTATGATATTTGCTTTAATTCGTTTTCTGTTGATATATGTCCTAGTTAACCGTTGAAGCTGTTGCTTTTTGTTTGCATGTGTATTAATTTAGTGAGATTTACTCTATTTAAGTTGGAAAAAAATATTCCCGACATCCGGAAATTCGAAAAAAGACTTCTCGGATCCCGAAACCTGATCATCATACTGCATTCATTCAGTCTCTGTCGGGACAGTGTTAAAGTATCACCGTATAATATGCATTTTCTAATCAATATGATAGGTATACTGTACGGCGTTAACTTAAACAAAATCTATTTTAGTTAAAATGGTTGAGTTCGATGGCACGTGCTAGTAATCAACCGGGTCAACAGGTAACAAAATCAATGATCCGTAACGTAAGAAAGTACATGCCTATTATATATTACAATTACTCTCATCATTCTTAATAGAAAGGTGCCGTAGGGCTAAACGTTAATAAAGAATTAATGAATTTGTGTATACACGTATTAGTGATGTCTGATCGTCAGTTTTTAATATACATGCTTATGTTTTCAAGATTTTAAATTGAGCAAAAAAACATGAACTGTTCGGAAGTTTGTAAAGTATTCAAAAGAAACTTTTCGCTTCTCTACTTATATAGTTTACAGAGTATTCCTTTAAATTATGTCAGTTAAATAAAGTAGTGTGTATTTGTATTCTATTTATTTTGCTAATTGTATCATTATAATATTCATTTTGTATTTCACTACTATATATACTTAAAGTTGTAGTGTGATTGATTGTTGGTTGTTAAAAGTCCAGTGGCAAATATTTCATGCATTTTCAGGACCAGCTGTAAGTTGAAGACATAAATGGAACTCACCGGTGTAGTTTTCACGTGTTATAATAGATAAAAGAATAATTAATTTCTAAAATGTCGAAACATAAAGGAGGCAAGGCGCATGGAATACCCGCACTTATCAGTTCTTTTCTCTGTTTTGTCTTAAAAAAATAATGTTTTTTTTTTTTTTTTTATATGTTTATATAATTCACGATAACTGCGGTGTATACGTGCTGTCAGACGGAAGATAAATATGTGCCCTTTAAATGACTTTTTTACCATGGATCGCTTGCTTTCGTCGTATTGAATGGAAGCTGCGCTCAAAGTACTAATTCTTTGGCGTATAACGACCAACCATGATGTGAACAATCTTCTAAAGATTAATTTTGAAATGTCTGACATTGTAAAGTTCGTCTACAGTAAAACTTGTAAAATGCATTTTTTTGTACAAAAAACACTTCATTTTGTTATACAAATTTTAGTTCGAAAAAAACTTTTTTTTCATACATTTTTTGTTCGATTTAAAGCCAATGTTATCATTAACTACGTTTCAATATTATTTTACAAATATTTTATCATATTCCATCCAAAATAAGAGACTAATTTTTCATGTTTTAAAAAATTAAGGTGTTGCAATACTTTTTTCCATGTGTATATATGTTTCTGCATGGGTGATTTGTACAGTTATATAAATACAGATTTAATGTTTTTACAAAATGCATTCATTTACACGTAATGAACGAATTTGGTAATTGTCATTGTTTGTCGGGAATACACGTACTTGTAATAATTATCCATTCATTTGACTGTTTTCCCCCGAGGGCTAATCATAACCTATGCCATATGGCATGGAGAGATTAATAGAATAGTTTGAAAGGGTTTAAGCTATTATTTCGGGCGATATCTATTTGTGCCAAAAAGTAACTCATTTGCGCCACAACTTAATTGCGCCAATACTTCTTTGGCGCCACTTAATTTTCAAAACTATAGGTATCATTTGCGCCAATAAAATAATCATCTAATTGCGCCAATTTTTTTTTATTTATATAAAATAACTAAATGATTGACTTCCCTCCTTCTTTATCCGGGCTCGGGATCGGCAGTTTACCGACTGGCGGAGTTAAAGTCATTTTAATAACAAAAAGTATGCTGAATTAATGAATTAAAACGTTCACTTGTATAAATATACACAGTTACACCTTAAAATGTCTCTGTACATCATTGAACTAAAGGCTGGTATTTGTAGTTGAGAATAGACACATATATAATGTCCTATCTTGAAGCCATGCATGTATAGTATAAAGTTGTTTGAAATATTTTGGACAAATTTTATAGATACCAGCAAAAACTTCCTCTGAAATTGTACACAGAAATTTTAAATTTTAAATTAGCTTTGCATCCTTATAAAATGATCCCGCTTTCTGGATCGTTACACAATACAAAGTCATCATCTTTGTTTGTAACAACACCAATAGCATCCACTATTCAGTGAAATTCGGCTGGAATTTAAGTTGAGCCGGTGAAGTTTTCTTCTCTCTATATACATTTACTGACGCACATATTTTAAATCTTTCTTTTCTAAGTTTTCTTCTTCAATTTTGAAGAGCTCTGGATTTATTATTTTTTTAAGGTAGCTCTGACAACATACCATTTGCTTTTCTTTTGCTATAGGTAAAAAAATATTTACAGGTAAATATGGCGCAATTTCATTTAATTAATTGGTAAAAAATAAAGGTTCCGTCGTCAGCATTCACGCCGACTAATTCTGCATTTAGGTTCAGTCTGTGGTTAAAGTTTTGTTTTACATCAAAATCGTTGTCAAACATAATGGAATTTCGGGAAATTGGGACATTGGCTTCTGTATGTCCAAAACACAGTATCCAGGGGAAAATTTTGCATATATTTATTTTCATTTTTCCGTATTTTACTACTAGATGGACTTCGTTTTTCCTGAACAGTTAATTTCATGTTTTGTCTGAGGTTAAAGATTTTTGTGCAGCCATCAATAACCGGTTTGTTTAACCGTACAGTTGCAAGTTAAATGCATATATCCATGCAGGTCAAGATCATGATAATGATAAATGAATGTTGAAACTATTTTGTTCTACATGGCGCTGGACTTACTCGTTTGTTCAAAATGCAACAGTCAGACTGAGAGCATGTATATATCTTATAAGTGGGTGTGGCTTTTTTCCACCTATTTTCAAACTTGAAAGGAGACCTCTTTCAGCGACACGAGTCTAGAACATGTACATGTGGCAGTTGCAAGTAATAGCTATATAAATATAAAAGAGAAAATGTGGTATGATTGCGAATGAGACAACTGTCCAAAAGAAACCAAATTTACACAGACATTAACAACTATATGTCACCGTACGGCCGTCAACAATGAGCAAAGCCCATACCGCATAGTCCGCTATAAAATGAATTTCAAAGATACTATAATTAGAATGAAAGGTTATAGAGTATATTAAACGTACTTACAAAATATGTCATCTTGTAGAATGTGATTTCACTAATATATTATTTTCAAATTCGCAGTCCAAGTCAACGTAAAATCAGTTACACACATTTTTCATGCTATAAATCCATTTCAACAATATCATTTCAAACACACACTAGCTTGCCTTTTCATTAATTTAAAGAATACAAATTCAGCTAAATTTTGTTTATTCCCATCAACAGAGAAATCTCACACTTATCCTAGACGTTAATAATACTCATGCACTTCAATTTTATTAAACAATTTATTGATACGGATGACAACACTTTAAAAATACGGTTACATCAGGGTGTAAAAAAAAAGTGAATTTGTTTTAATTTGAATTCAAAGATAGATTAAACGGTAGCTTTAATAGTGAAATGTACTATTTTTTGAAGACTCGCCTAAATGTATGTTGCATAGATGTATTTGACCCCAACAATTTTATTAAGATCATGCTGTAAATTATATTTATAAAACCATTCATTTGTAAATACCGCATATATCTGCTCACTGTTTGAAGATAGAAACTTGTCGATTTTATAATATTGAGACATATCCGAGATTTTGTATTATGTGTGATAAACAAGTAATTGAAGATGAATATCATTTTATTTTAGTATGTGAAAAGTAATGAACTTCGAAAGAAATTTATCAAACCATATTGTTGGAGAAAACCGTTGAGTCAGAAACTTATAAGACGATCAATGCATTTGAACGGGGACATATAGTTGGAACTCGCCCCTTTTTTTTGTGTGATCGGTTGGGACCCCAATACAGGCTCATAGTATTTTGAAGCATTTTTGAAGTAATCTAATATAATAAACCAGAGACATATATAACTTGTAATTTATGTCTCTAAATGGACGAATGATAATTTTTACGAAAAGAAAGAAAAAGCAAGTCTATCCGAAAGGTGATTGTCTATTTGATATTTAAAAGGAAAATGTATAACTATAGTGTGTTCATTGTAAACTTAAACCATAATGCATAGAATTGTCTCTGCATGTTTATAACAGTCACAAGTCACTTCTAGAATTAAAGGTCAGCGATCGATTAAAAATTCGTGCAATTATATTTTGTCAAAATTTTCCAGAACACGTTAAATTTAATATCAGAGCCATATAATACATGTTTTATATCTTTGACTATTATGCTAGTAGACTAGTATAGTTTTCTCAGGTTATATTCTCCGTTGATATGTATCTTTCCTTTAAAGTCTTGTTTTTTTTTTCTCTAACACTTTAGAATAGTATATACGGGACAACTTCCGAAAATAATCTTTCAAAATGCAAATTTAAAACTTGTATGTCAAATAATTTGACCACATGACAAAAAATTCTACAATAAACATTGGTCACGCTCGACAGATTTCGATATGAGACAGTCACACGTGCCGTTACAATAGCCAGTGTACACGCATCAGCGCACACATGTATGTCAAATAGGTCTGATTGGAGGAATGTTTCCGAAAACACGCCTACCTCAAACTAATACCCAATCAAACGCCTTTACCAGAAACATAAATAATACTTGGAGATTTGGTTGCGTATTATATTCTTTTATTATTTTATTATTTACTTAATCTTAAATTTTTTACTTTTTTTATTCATTTATTTATCCAAATTTTTGCTTTTTAAATTTTTGTTTTTATTAATCTTTCTCATCATTCTAAATTATTTAAATTACCACATGGTAAACATATTAAATTATTTAATGCCCAAAAAGGCGCAAGCCAGGGCCGACCGTGCAAGGGCTGTATAGCCAGTCAAGGTCGTTAAAAACTTCCATTTGTTGGTTGCGTATTCAACATTTGAAAAAGTTTATAACACTCTTTAATTCGAGCTAAGAAGCAAAGAATATGCCCGAAATGCAAGTTTCCCAATAAATTTTAGCTATCTAGAGATGAAAATAAATTTAAAAAAAAAAACAAATTAAAAGTTTTTCGAGTTATATAACTTTAAGTCTTTTATCTGGCAAGAACAGCACAATTTAGCGGACAAGCAGTCAAGTTATTCTTTTTGCTGTTACTGAATATATCAAGAAAGAAAATAAATCCCGATATTAATTTGAAACTTTGTTACTGAATACTTTTCCAAGAAAATATTCACATCTCTTGGTAACCAGGTAACATGCATGTCGGAACAGAAAATTCTCTTGGGACGTCCAGTAGCATATATATAACGTGCATGTTGGATCAGAAAATTTGGCATACAGTACTTCAGAACGATGTTTACATTATAATACATTATACCCAACAATTGTGATGACGAATTCCTTCCTTTGTTCGAGAACAATTTTATTTAAATAGAAATCTGTGATTTTACTTTGTCCATTACTTCGACGAACCAGAGCAGGTTAAATATCGACCTGTTTTTAATTCAAATTGGTTCTCTTCTTCTTCTTTTGGTATACAATAGTCCATCGACATCCCATGATAACATGCTCAGTGGCGGATCCAGGAATTTTCGTAAGAGATGGCCCACCAGTGGCGGATTTACCGGGGGGCACAAGGGGCACGTGCCATCCCAGTTCAGGTCAACAAATGTTTTTTCTAACATAATTTTATCGATACTGAAACTTATTATCTAGTGCGGAAATTGCCACAGCTTGATTAGGCTTCTTAAACTGGCCGTTAATTAATACCAGCGTCCCCATGCGTGATTTATGACAACTTATCGGTGGGTGTGTAAATATTGACAACTGTGTGTAATATGTCTTTATGCAAAAGATTTTATGTAAAATAGATCAAAATACATTTACATTATGATTGAATTAGTACAAAATTGTATTGGTTTATAAAACAAAACCGATTAAGATCGATTACCAGGTGAAATGTCTGATCTGTGTTTTTGAAGAATAGGTATACAAACATTTCCTGTTAATGTACGTTTTTTCCAAAACTTTCTTTTTTTGAATTTATTTAGCAACAAATTAAACTATTTATTTTTTGATAACTTAATTAGAAGATATGTTTTTTTTTTTAAATAATGTCATATTTCATTCCCCTCTTATGGAAGGGAAATCAACAATTTTTTTTACTCCCCCTCCCCTTTACCCTAATGCTTTCCCTCGTCCAGGAAAAATAAATTGACATTTCCTATTAAATAATCATTAATAAAATGCTATTTGATTTTCGTTAAAATTTAGTTTGTAACAGAATCTTGGACTTAAAAATTTCTCTAAAAGCCGAAGCATGCAGTTATATTTGTTTTTATTGGTCTTGTTTCAATTACCATGTACATGGACGAGGCTATATGCAAAAGGTCACCCTTTATGAAGATATAAAGGTGTTTTGCAGATATTAGAATAATGTGCAAAAAAGTATAAGTCGGGGCAAAAAAATATGGATAAAAGAATATAGAGTTGATGAAATGTAAAGAAAATATTGTTTAATTGTTGCATGGTTGTTAAACGTCCAGTGGCAAATATTTGATGCATGTTTAGGTCGAATACAATAAAGATCAATTGGCAATAAAGTGAAAAAGTAAAAAAACTTAAAACATATCGAAATACAGAAATAATGATTTGACCCCCCCCCCCTCTCCAAAAAATAACCCAAAACAAACCTAGCACCCACTCAAACTCGCATATATATATTTAACACCAAAAAAAATTGGTTCATGGTGCCCCCCCCCCCAGACATCGAAGTCCTGGATCCGCCCCTGCCCACTGACTGACCTAAGAGAGGGACCGCTCCAGTCACGGTTCAGTGATTCCCTATATAAGCAACCATTTTTTTCCCAAAAAGGGAGGGGGCAAATTGCATGTTTATTTATGTTTAATTGTCATTTTGCTTATTTTCTTTGGTTACATCTTCTGACATCAGACTCGGACTTTTCTTGAATTGAATGAATTTTAAATGTACGTATTGTTATGCGTTTACTTTACTACATTGGCTAGAGGTATAGGGGGAGGGTTGAGATCTCATAAACATGTTTAATCCAGCCGCATTTTTTGCGCCTGTCCCAAGTCAGAAGCCTCTGGTCTTTGTTAGTCTTGTATTATTAAATTTTAGTTTCTTGTGTACAATTTGGAAATTAGTATGGTGTTCATTATCACTGAACTTGTATATATTTGTTTAGGGGCCAGCTAAAGGACACCTCCAGGAGCGGGAATTTCTCGTTACATTGCATTGAAGACCTGTTGGTGACCTTCCGCTTCCTCTTCGATACATTCCCCATTTCCATTCTCAATTTTATTTCTTTCTTATGTTCAATGTAAAAATTTATATAATTTTAAATTGCAACTATCTATAGTTCCGTAACTTTCTATCAAGGCGTATAAAAGAATGGTCGTTAAGTGCGTATATATATATTTTTGTTAAATCAATTTTTCTTGTATGTTTCAAACTGGCCTTTACTTTTGACAACGAGTACTTACATTTCCCCAAATTTACCATTGGAAAAAATGTGTAAGCAAATTTTTATTTTATCAAACTTCTTTTTTGGAATTATTTAAATTTTTATGAATAATATTCTTTACACCAAAAATGTTATTTATAAACAGTAATGACTAGTGTATCACTATCGGACACGCAGGACAGAGATGTATATTATCAAATGATTACCTATGCACCTGAAAGTTTAAAATGGAAAGATTCAAGTTTTCGGTCGTGTACACTGACAGAAGTGAAATGATGCATGAACTTGCAAGTCCGACAGGAAATCGCTTGAATACCTGTAGGTGTCACCTGCCAATACATCTGGGAGTAATACCTTTAGCCATGCTGGTGATCAGACAGGTGAAGGTCTGAATTTATTTAAATAAGTTTATTACATAAAAGAATTATGGACAAATTAGATTTTTGAAAACAATTTTCACGGAACGTCAGGGTTATACTTGTACAAGACATTAGTTAATTTTATTTACTTTACATTAAAGTAAATAAACCGAAGTCAGGAGCCTGTTATTAAGTGGTTGTCGTTTGTTTTTGTGTTACATCAAGGATTTGTATAGTGAGACACTATACAAATCCTTGGTTACATATTTGTTTTTGTTCATTTATTTTCATAAATAAGGCCGTGTCAGTTTTCTCGTTTGAATCGTTTTACTTTTTCTTATAGTTATCGGGGCCTTTTATAGCTGACCAGGCGGTATGGGCTTTGCTCATTGTTGAAAGCTGTACGGTGACCTATAATTGTTAATGTTTGTGTCATTTTTGTCTTTTGTGGAGAGTTGTCTCATTGGCAATCATACCACATCTTCTTTTTTTATATTTAAATAGTCTCCCCTTAATTTTTTGTCTGTAGTGTTTTTGTTGATTGCTGTTTATCACATATTTGTTTGTTTGTAGCTCATGTATACTAGTATAAATCAAGTTGTCATCACTGTTGGGTTCTCGTCTGAATTTTTTACATTAACTCTGTTAGAAGCCTAGCTCTTTCCAAGCAGAGCCATTTATAGGGTGCTCATCATGAAGTTTAAGTTTTTGGTCTTTGCTGAAGGGTGTGCAGTGACCTATTATATAGTGACTAAAAAGAAAATCACTTGGTCTACATGGTTTATAGTTTAAGTAATGCAAGTCGTCTCATCAAAATTCATACCCAGTGCTGGATCCAGGGGGGAGGGTTCAGGGGGTTGGAACCCACCTTTTTTGGACGATCATGGAATGGGGACATATAGTTGGAACCCCCCCTTTTGTCTTGGGTTGGGAACCCCCCCTTTTTTAAATGGCTGGATTCACCCCTGATACCATATCTCCTTAGGCAAAACAAAAATTATGTTTGTTTCCAACATGTTCAATGTAGCTTACAGCTTCTGAGAAACAATTCAAACATTGATGACCTTCTGCTGTTGTCTGCTCTGTAGTCAGGTTGTTGTCTTATTGGCACATTCCCCATTTCCAGTCTCTAATTTCATTACGAAGTATCTGAGAAACAAACCTAACCATGTTAACATTGTATTAAACTGAAATAACCTAAATCACTCAGATTATCCATGAAATAAAATTAAGGTCAGGTCAACCTAACCTGATAGACAAGTAGACCTTGCAAGGTACTCATATACAATAAAATGTATCCAATTACATTTAATAAAATGTAACAGTATATTTTACACTCATTCCCTGAATCAGCTCTTTTAGCTTTTATAAATTTAAAGCTCTATTAAAAATAGCTTACATCATCACCCCAAGACTGTAATACATATTTTAATTTCTTGCATATATACAACCAACTTTCATGACTTTCATGTAAGGCGAGACAAAATAAATTGATACTTTGAAGTACATGTATTGTTTAATATGTTCGACTACTACATGTACTAGTATAAAATGCCAGTTTCAGAATGAACAGTAATTTAGAAGATTGTCACCATACATGTAGATTCATTCAGACTATTTGAACTACAAATGTATACAGCAAGCTGTCATTTGACTCTAAGTGCAACCAACAACCGTGCCAGGGCTGTAAAGCTTGTCTAGGTTGGTGAAACTTCCATAATCATGCATATATGACACTAACCAATTGTGAGGGACCGTGACAGACCCTCACGAAAGGTCAAAAAGGTTTAACACTCCCAGCTGGTGGTACATGAAGCCAACAGTAGCAACGCCAGCACAGAAATTCTTATTATATCCAAATTCTTATTTTAAATGTATAATTATCCAAGGTGAATTCAGATATATATGATCATGATGATGCACTTGTAGTATTGACAATGATCATGATGATTGTAAGATAATCACTGAAACTATGAATTTTTCATTATTCCAATTTCCTACTTTTTTTCCTATGAATTTCAAGTTTGCTATTTGTTCAATTCACAATTTCCTTTTTGTCCAATCAGAACATCCCATCAACATCATGGCATAATGCTGTTAGCTTTATCAACGTTATTTCCAATTGCAATAAGTAACTCAAAATTATGAATGAATCCACCGTTTCGCAATTTACAGCTACAGAGGTGAGGTACCGTATGAGAGTAATTTAGTGACACTATATATTTCCTATGTATATATGATATATATATGCCCCTTCATAATCTTGCTGGGAATCATGCTCAAACCAATGTGATATCTTATCTACAAAAAACATTTACATTAAGAATTAAGTATTTATAACTTGTATTACATGCGACTTCTATAACATGTATAAAATTAAATAAGTCAATAGCATTAATACTATTTTATATACTACTGTCAATTCAGAAATTAATGTGAGGTTTTTATTATTGCGAAAAATGCGACTGAGTTGTAAACGCAATAACTTAAACGCACATTTTGTGATATTTTATATGAATTAAACAGGATTTTTCACAAAATCATAAAAATTAAAATCGCATTTAAGTCTAAAATGAAAAATTCGCAATAATTTGCAAGCAATAATTTCTGAATTTACAGTAACTACATGTATTTGATTTGTGATATTTGTAGTAATAATAATTCAACAAATTCTTTTAATAATACTTTTTTATTTCAAAATAGAATTTGTAGAATATTACTACATACATGACAAAGCAATGGTATGCATAGATTATAACATGTTATATTTAAGTTCTACAAAATTTAGAGCAAAACAAATCATTGATAACAATTCAGGGGAGAGTCCAGCCATTTTGAAAACAGGACAAAGGGGGGTTCCAATTACATGTCCCAATTCAAATGCATTGATCCTCAAAAAGAGAAAGGGTTCCAACCCCTGGAACCCCCCTCTGGATCCGCGCCTGCAATTTAATGAAACATGCCTGGAAAATTATCTTAAATTTCTTATCACAAAAGTGTAAAAAATTGTCGTTAAGGACGCAATGCTGTCACATCATTTGGAATCAGGGCACAATATCAATATACTCTTTTTTTTGCCCCCGGCAATTTAGAGGTTATTGCATATGCAAACCCAAGCCTTGAAGGTATTCATAACAAATATGTGATAAATTATAATTATTGTTCATCACCCAGCAGTGGCTATATAAATAGGTGCATCATCATTGTAACATACATGTGAAGATTGGTTGGTTATGAGATATAAAAAATCCAGTGACAGATATTTCATGCAAATTTTAGGACGTGACAGTTATCAATACATTATTAAACATACAATAAATATGAATATGTAGGGTTACTCTAGTCCAAATAATTATGACGTTTGGCAAGGCTATTTAAAAATTTTTCTGGGACGCCTTCCTAAAACGTCCTAGGAAGGCGTCTCAGAAAAAAAATAAAATAGCCTTGCCAGACGTCATAATTATTTGGACTAGGGTTACTCCATCAGGGGGTTAGGTCTGGTAATAGGCCCCCCCCCCCAACCAAACCATTGTGAATACACACAATGGTTTAGGCAATAAACAGGTGTGTATCCAGCCCTTTTTAAAAGGGAGGATTTAAACCATAGTTTATATGTACCTTTTTCAAATCATGCATTGATCTTCCAAAAAGGGGGGGGGGGGGGTCAAATCACAGGAATAATTTTTTTTACAAGCCCAAATTCTTACTTTGCCTTTGAACAAGTTACTGTACAAGAATGTGGTGTATTAGAAAGTCAATTCATACCTGTATGCACAAATGTAACAAATGTAAACATCTTTCCTTCAAACTCTTGGCCGGATCAATGATTATTCTCATGTCTGATAGGCATGTTTTAAAATATTATTCATTTCTACTCACCAATTGTAATTTCCAGCTCAGCTTATATTGTGCTGTAGTGTCCATCTACCATCATGGCATGTCAACGAATTTGGGTAAAATAAATTTGCCATTTGAAGATGCGGACATGCGACAAGTAAAGAGGGTACGGTAACGTTAAATCGTTTACGGGCTTATTTTCCGTTTTTAATCAAACTTGTCAGATTTGATTAATTATCGTCAGAAAATGTCCCTAATGGATAGTAATTCAAATTAAACCAGCTTTATTATGCTGTATTCATGTAATATATATAACCTGGTCTTCAAATGTACTTCAGGTACACTGGCCTTTTTTTGCTATAATATTCAAACTTTATCTTTTAACAAAGTCTTCTGGTGTGTAATATTTTTTTTATAAAAGGCTCTCGAATTATAGACTAAGTGAAAAATAAAGATGGAAAGTCAAACGCATGAGTCTGGCAAAAATGAACGGACAATGGCATGACAGTAAACGGAAAACGAGAAAAGACATAGATTCTAGTTATATATATATATTTTTCCCTGCCTCACTCAAATGCAATTTATATAGCCAACATTAAAAGTATTCATTTACAATATTAAAAAATGTTACATCTTAAATTTAATTAAACATAATTATTAAGATCACGCGTTTTCAAGTGTTCACGCACAGGCACTTGTCTCAGAAAAAAAAATTCCTATATACCTTATTATAATAAGGTATATAGGAAATTTATTTTCTGAGGCACTTGTCTCAGAAAAAAAAATTCCTATATATCTTATTATAATAAGGTATATAGGAAATTTATTTTCTGAGACAAGTGCCTGTGTGTTCACGGCCGACATCCGTAATTATTTAATACGGGTGTAAAAATGATCTATTGCGTCAACATGACAAATTTTTCACCACCCACGACAGTCTGTAATTGCAAAAGCATGTATTGTAATCACTTGTAAACCTTTAATATAAAGGTTCAGGTGCTTACATTCAATAAATAAATGTTATTTCGGCAATCTGTTGAATTTTTTTTAGTCATTTCGCGGCGGTTTGTTCAGCAGTATGACTTTGAGCTATTTTTTAAAATATATACAAAACATGTTAAATAGGATGTAGTAAGAATTCAAATTGAATATTTTTTTTATTTAATTAACATGATTAAAGGGACGTGGTAGACTTTCAGTTAACATAAACCGTCTTCTTTCTAACTTTTATTTTATTTTTAAAAGGGGAGCAACCCCTGATAAACAATGGGAAAGTTTCACTCGTTTTGTGTCCAAATGATTAAAATCTGAACACGACTGGACACGGTCTGACAACATCTTGACGTAACTTTGTATCCATGGTCTGTTTTGGTCTGACACGGTCTTAACGGGTCTAAACAACCCGCTAGATTATTCAGTCTTTTCCGTCTTGATACGCCTTAACGAACTGATTTACCTGATGAGGCTATCGATCTGAACGGCGACTAAACGATCTGAAATATCTGGACGAATTTCTCTAGCGGTAAATCCAGTCAATCAAGATGTGATCAGACCAAAATGGCCGTTTCAGACTGAAATCGGGCTTCTAGTGCACTAGTTAACAATTTTTCTTTTCTGTGACGTATAAAATTTATATTCAGATCCATTTTGTTACATCTTGTGATCAATTTTATTTGGCAATCGTCAATGGCAGTCAGCAGGGTTAAAGAACATCAGTTGTTCGACCTGTTAGTCAAATGCGTTTTGTTTAAATATACTTTTTCACGTTTTTGGTCTTTTGGAAAATGTTGTTTGTGCTGTTTTTAGATCCTTCTACAACGAAATTTGTTTGACATGCACGCGTATACAAATTGCGGTTTTTATCCAACGCAACCGTAGGTTTGAACGTAGTTTTCAATTTAGACTCGTTTATATTTTTTGTTTGGGCATGTATCATATTTTCCCTCCGGTTTATATGATCCGTTCATCCTATATTGTCTCTTAAAATTCAAGAGTCAATCTTAAATTGAGAGTAAATTATATGGCCTTCCAAATACCGTTTCGATACCTAACATCACTGAAGAGACATATATTGTCGAAATCTAGATCTGGTGTACTAAAGAAATATTGACACCGAATGTTTGTGGCAAAACATCGTAGCCACTAGTTAACAAAATTTTGTTTTCTGTGGCGTATTAAATTTATATTCAGATCCATTTTGTTACATCTTGTGATCAATTTTATTTGGCAATCGTCAATGGCAGTCAGCAGGGTTAAAGAACATCAGTTGTTCGACCTGTTAGTCAAATGCGTTTTGTTTAAATATACTTTTTCACGTTTTTGGTCTTTTGGAAAATGTTGTTTGTGCTGTTTTTAGATCCTTCTACAACGAAATTTGTTTGACATGCACACGTATAAAAATTGCGGTTTTTATCCAACGCAACCGTAGGTTTGAACGTAGTTTTCAATTAAGACTCGTTTATATTTTTTGTTTGGGCATGTATCATATTTTCCCTCCGGTTTATATGATCCGTTCATCCTATATTGTCTCTTAAAATTCAAGAGTCAATCTTAAATTGAGAGTAAATTATATGGCCTTCCAAATACCGTTTCGATTCCTAACATCACTGAAGAGACATATATTGTCGAAATCTAGATCTGGTGTACTAAAGAAATATTGACACCGAATGTTTGTGGCAAAACATCGTAGCCACTAGTTAACACAATTTTGTTTTCTGTGGCGTATTAAATTAATATTCAGATCCATTTTGGTAGATCTTGTGATCAATTTTATTTGGCAATCGTCAATGGCAGTTAGCAGGGTTAAAGAACATCAGTTGTTCGACTTGTTAGTCAAATGCGTTTTGTTTAAAAATACTTTTCCACGTTTTTGGTCTTTTGGAAAATGTTGTTTGTGCTGTTTTTAGATCCTTCTACAACGAAATTTGTTTGACATGTACACATATAAAAATTGCGGTTTTTATCCAACGCAATCATAGGTTTGAACGTAGTTTTCAATTTAGATTCGTTTATATTTTTTGTTTGGGCATGTATCATATTTTCCCTCCGGTTTATATGATCCGTTCATCCTATATTGTCTCTTAAAATTCAAGAGTCAATCTTAAATTGAGAGTAAATTATATGGCCTTCCAAATACCGTTTCGATCCCTAACATCACTGAAGAGACATATATTGTCGAAATCTAGATCTGGTGTACTAAAGAAATATTGACACCGAATGTTTGTGGCAAAACATCGTAGCCACTAGTTAACAAAATTTTGTTTTCTGTGGCGTATTAAATTTATATTCAGATCCATTTTGTTACATCTTGTGATCAATTTTATTTGGCAATCGTCAATGGCAGTCAGCAGGGTTAAAGAACATCAGTTGTTCGACCTGTTAGTCAAATGCGTTTTGTTTAAATATACTTTTTCACGTTTTTGGTCTTTTGGGAAATGTTGTTTGTGCTGTATTTTCCCTCCGGTTTATATGATCCGTTCATCCTATATTGTCTCTTAAAATTCAAGAGTCAATCTTAAATTGAGAGTAAATTATATGGCCTTCCAAATACCGTTTCGATCCCTAACATCACTGAAGAGACATATATTGTCGAAATCTAGATCTGGTGTACTAAAGAAATATTGACACCGAATGTTTGTGGCAAAACATCGAAGCCACTAGTTAACAAAATTTTGTTTTCTGTGGCGTATTAAATTTATATTCAGATCCATTTTGTTACATCTTGTGATCAATTTTATTTGGCAATCGTCAATGGCAGTCAGCAGGGTTAAAGAACATCAGTTGTTCGACCTGTTAGTCAAATGCGTTTTGTTTAAATATACTTTTTCACGTTTTTGGTCTTTTGGAAAATGTTGTTTGTGCTGTATTTTCCCTCCGGTTTATATGATCCGTTCATCCTATATTGTCTCTTAAAATTCAAGAGTCAATCTTAAATTGAGAGTAAATTATATGGCCTTCCAAATACCGTTTCGATCCCTAACATCACTGAAGAGACATATATTGTCGAAATCTAGATCTGGTGTACTAAAGAAATATTGACACCGAATGTTTGTGGCAAAACATCGTAGCCACTAGTTAACAAAATTTTGTTTTCTGTGGCGTATTAAATTTATATTCAGATCCATTTTGTTACATCTTGTGATCAATTTTATTTGGCAATCGTCAATGGCAGTCAGCAGGGTTAAAGAACATCAGTTGTTCGACCTGTTTGTCAAATGCGTTTTGTTTAAATATACTTTTTCACGTTTTTGGTCTTTTGGAAAATGTTGTTTGTGCTGTTTTTAGATCCTTCTACAACGAAATTTGTTTGACATGCACACGTATAAAAATTGCGGTTTTTATCCAACGCAACCGTAGGTTTGAACGTAGTTTTCAATTAAGACTCGTTTATATTTTTTGTTTGGGCATGTATCATATTTTCCCTCCGGTTTATATGATCCGTTCATCCTATATTGTCTCTTAAAATTCAAGAGTCAATCTTAAATTGAGAGTAAATTATATGGCCTTCCAAATACCGTTTCGATCCCTAACATCACTGAAGAGACATATATTGTCGAAATCTAGATCTGGTGTACTAAAGAAATATTGACACCGAATGTTTGTGGCAAAACATCGTAGCCACTAGTTAACACAATTTTGTTTTCTGTGGCGTATTAAATTTATATTCAGATCCATTTTGTTACATCTTGTGATCAATTTTATTTGGCGATCGTCAATGGCAGTTAGCAGGTTTAAAGAACATCAGTTGTTCGACTTGTTAGTCAAATGCGTTTTGTTTAAAAATACTTTTCCACGTTTTTGGTCTTTTGGAAAATGTTGTTTGTGCTGTTTTTAGATCCTTCTACAACGAAATTTGTTTGACATGCACACGTATAAAAATTGCGGTTTTTATCCAACGCAATCATAGGTTTGAACGTAGTTTTCAATTTAGACTCGTGTGTATATATATATATATATAACAAGTCTAAAAGAATACAACATCACCAAAAACGCAATAAAACGAACAATATGTTAGATATTTCGGATAACAGATATCCTCGGAAGAAGGATATCTGTTATCCGAAATATCTAACATATTGTTCGTTTTATTGCGTTTTTGGTGATGTTGTATTCTTTTAGACTTGTTATATATTATATTATGTAGTGTACTGCATCATGTTTATATGATCCATCGCCCCGTAAGATTTATCGTTGACTATTTATTCAGTCATTTTATATATATATATATATATATAAACGAGTCTAGAACTATTACTGTTATAACAAATATTATTCTTATTAAAATTATTATTACTATTTTCGGAACACTATATACATCGAATTACAAAATTATTTAAACTTCATTATTATGAAATCATAAAGGTTCTTAGGCAGCTTATCTATTATATATAACTTAAATGCACATAACAAACCTGCAATGATCAGATGATGTAAGAAATCATACCTGCCGACGATCAGACTAGTGAATTGCTAGTATATTACCCCGCTTCTTGGCATTAACCGTTCCTTAAGGGGTTTTTGTCGAGCCTGCAACTTTTGTTGCAGAAAGCTCGACATAGGGATAGTGATCCGGCGGCGTTGGCGGCTACGGCTGCGGCGGCGTTGGCTTACTTCTTAAAAGCTTTATATTTTAGAAGGTAGAAGACCTGGATGCTTCATACTTTGTATATAAATGCCTCATGTTACGAACTTTCCGTCAGTCACATGTCCAATGTCCTTGACCTCATTTTCATGGTTCCGGGACTACTTGAAAAAAAAGTTTTTGTAATGTTAAATTCTCTCTTATTACAAGTAATTGGATAACTATATTTGGTATGTGCGTACCTTGCAAGGTCCTCATGCCCGTCAGACAGTTTTCACTTGACCTCGACCTCATTTCATGGATCAGTGAACAAGGTTAAGTTTTGGTGGTCAAGTCCATATCTCAGATACTATAAGCAAAAGGTCTAGTATATTCGGTGTATGGAAGGACTGTAAGGTGTACATGTCCAACTGTAACATAGTCAGTGGATTAAATAATTTCGAAATAACAAAGTCAAGAAAGAGTTCAAATGTTGAAATGTTCACAAACTGTTAAGGTTTAAAGTTCAATTGTTCGAATGTTCAATATCTCACAAGGGCACGTGATCGTATAGTTTTATATCTGTTCAGTCCTGATGGAGTACGTTCGGATATTGAGCGCATGAGTTCCAGCCTACCCACGAGGGGGGAGACCTTGGCGGAATCTCCGGTACCAATCTGTTGTACCAATCTGTTCTTCTTCAAGTCCAAAGCTGGATCTTATATAGTTCAGAGGGGTCATCCATCAGCTGTCCAAAATGGCCATAAATGTCAACAGTTGTATAGAGTAGTCTAGCTATTAAGTAATACATGTACTAGGTTGGTCAATTGACCATGTTATTAACCTCTGCGCAATGCAATTATATAATGTCAGCAAATTACATGAACGACAAATGTCTACAAGGGTCAAATACATGTACTTGAAATTGTATTTATTATGAAACTAGTAGATTGGAACACAAATTGTGTAACACAACTGGCAGGTGTCATCGGACCTTGACCTCATTTTCATGGTTCAGTGGTTATAGTTAAGTGCCAGTCGTTGTAAGAATCAGGCAATCTAGTTAAAAATTAAAACATGATTAGAAAAAACCCACTGAGCTAATCATGCTATTCAATACTAACCATCATCCTGAGTTAAAAAAATATTAGTCTTTCGTTTGTGTTGGTCTGGTAATATCAAATAACTTTGTTAGAAAATTGGTTACATATCCAGAAATCAGCAGTGGTTTTGCTTATTAATATTCATAATATGTAAATGAGAATTGTACCACGTGATAGTAGTTTGAACTGGACTGGCTTGATAGGCTCAATTTCATTAAAATCTTTAAAACACGGATATTATAAGTTGCCCGTCACAGAGTCCTTATTTACAATCACTTTGATTTTTCCGTAAAGTTGTCAGGCGGTCAAAATCAAAACAATGAACGCGATTTTAGTGAATTTTCCCTGCTTTCGTGAGTTTATTCTTTTTGAAATAGTGACATTCTAATTTTACGTGGGAACCTAAAGTTCAACGACTACAAATACAAGGTTTGGACTTGCTTATTCTTTGGAAATTCAAATTGCAAATTTGACGTTTCAGCCATTTTAGCCTGTATTTTACACTGCAATGTTAAAGGCCTCTCGCTTCGATTTTTTAAATAGCTCAGGAACCTGTATTTTTGCCACAACAGTCATTATGTTTCGTTTAAATAGTGTATATAGTTGTGTATATTCATTTTCTGCCCCGGCAACCTGTCTATCACTTAAATTAAAATTAAAACAGACATTTTTTTCAAAATTCCCTTTCATTTTAATGTAATTTCCGTGACCCGTATCCGATTTCTTTAGTATAATATTCAAATAAGCAAAGTGGCAAAGTTATCTCCCCTTATTCGTTAATTTCTAGTGCATTCCAACCAAATTGTATCTTCTGTTACCAGAACAGAACATGGAAATGAATGTTATTTTTGTGCATAACTACCTATTATGAACTGATATCAATGTCAAATTGGGTGGGTTTTTTTGGTCATGTTTTTACCACTGCCTGATTCTTAGGCAGACTGGCACTTAAATTTTGGTGTTTTGGTCTGTTTTTCTTATACTATATGCAATAGGTCTACTATATTTGGTGTATGGAATGATTGTAAGGTGTACATGTCTAGCTGACAGGTGTCATCTGACCTTGACCTCATTTTCATGGTTCAGTGGTTATAGTTAAGTTTTTGTGTTTTGGTCTGTTTTTCTTATACTATATGCAAAAGGTCTACTATATTTGGTGTATGGAATGATTGTATGGTGAACATGTCTTGCTGACAGGTGTCATCTGACCTTGACCTCATTTTCAGGGTTTAGTGGTAAAAGTTAAGTTTTTGAGTTTTGGTCTATTTTTCTAATACTTTATGCATATTAGGTCAACTATATTTGGTGTATGGAAATATTTTATGATCTATATGTCTGTTACACAGGTTTTATTTGACCTTGACCTCATTTTCACGGTCCATTTCTAAGTGTTAAGTGTTTGTGTTTTAGTCTGTTTTTCTTAATTTATAAGCAATAAGTCAACTATATTTGTTGTATTGAAGAATTGTTAGCTGTACAGGTCTGCCTGGCATGGTTCATCTGACCTTGACCTCATTTTCATGGTTCATTGATCAATGATTCGTTTTCTTGGTTAATGTTGAGTTTATGTGACAGTTGTAATAAAGCTTTATATTTAGGTCTATCAACATAATATCAATGATTAGTAAAGAAGGCGAGACATTTCAGCGTGTGCACTCTTGTTAATGTTTTAATACTTAATGGCATTCCTTTCCTCCCTGCTAAGACTGTTCCAGTTGAGTAAGTGCCATTACCCAGCAAGGCATGTGTTAGTTTAGGACTGGTAAAGAGGCTGTCTGTTGTGACATGATGAAACTTATTATAATGTGGCTCCACTAACTCTGTAACAACTGAATAGCCAACTCCATGGAGATATGGCTGCTGACGGTTACGTCTTCCAAAGTACAACTGTACGTGATCAGTATAACCTGTATCAGATTCAATTAGAACCCATACCTTGGCTCCCCACTGATGGGACTTTTTCTTTGAAATATATTGGACGATATTATGTCTACCTTTAAATCCGACTATTCTTTCATCCACACAAATGTCTCTTCCTAACCTGAGGAAAGAAAGATTTCTAATGAAAATCACTTTATTTTTAAAACGATTTTTTTTTAAATATGTTGTCCTGGTCTAATTAATAAAAATCTTTATAAAACATCAAAGAATTCGAAAAGAGGATAGTATTTTAATATACATGATATACACGCGTATTTGACAAAAATATATTTAATGACCGCTCAGAGATTGACCGAATCAACCTAATTCCATGGCAAATTTGTCATTTAGTAAATACACATCGGATACAACTATCCTCTTGCATTCTTAAAATTGAACGCTTCTGCATGGAAAAATATCTACATAAAATATCTACATGTATGTTGGTGACACGGGGTAATGTCAATTAATAATCAATTTACTTGTGTACAAAAGTGTTTACTGGTTTTTTTTATTTGTTCGTGTAGTAATTCAGCCGATATATTTACGTTTTTGTTTATGTAATATTTGCCACTGGAAATTTATAACTTGTCACATACATACTTTTTCATCAGATCATTAATGAGGTACCTGTAATTCTTCCTAAATGCCGTGTTGCATTAATCTATAGCTGGTCTCACTTTATGTATTGGATCATACTGTGGATGGTCCCTTGGCAGTGCTGTCTGGTTATTATTGATGTGAAGATTAGACAAAATGGCTAAAAATCGGTCCCTTGTCATCACGGAACGGAACGAAGCCATTCGTCTCAACCACAGCTTGTCTTGTGTTTCCCAATACGAAGCTAATGTTGGCTTCTGTAATATTCCCATTAGCAGCAGCAGTCCCAGAAAAGCTTTCATCTCTTCTCTATTGACTGGATGCCACATATGGAGCATTGATCGTGGTTTCAAATTTCCGATCTTCTGCGTATCTGTTGGTTTCTTTTACTAGAAGGTCCAACACATTGTTGTCCATATTTTCTGGGTCCGTCACCATGGATAGGAACAATTCATGAGGCTTATCATCCGGCCGAACATCAACTGGTCCCAGACGATTTCCTCGAAATTCCTGCATTTCTGGCAAGTAAAACTCTTCAGTGTTAAATACAGGGAACCATGGACCAGAATTCAACGTTTCATCTTCTAAATCGGACGCGGTATCAATATTCATTTCTGACATTTCTGAGTCGTATTCCATGGATTCAAAATCGCTCATTGCTATTTTTGTTAGCTCTATTTTACCGTCAAAATGGTCAACTCGAATGCTACGTCTTATGACGTCATATAAGTTATGACGTAATCATGACGTTTTACGAAAAAGAAGAGTAAACAGAAACAAATATTTTGATTATTCTAATATTTTTAATCTATATAATTAATGAGGGAAGGGTTATATAGTTTAGCACATTCTATGAAAAACAGCCGTATTTAATACACAAAGGACATATATATCCTTCCCGCAGTAAGCCAGGGGAGGACACATAACGTTATGTCTTTCCTGCAGTAAGAGGGTTAACCCTCTTAGTGCGTAGCTAAATTTCAAAACATTGTCCAGAAACGGATCAATTTCAGTAAAAAAATATCAAAAACATTAAATTGTTATTCAGTCTTTTATAACAGCATGTTAACTCAAATAATTGAAGAGTTACCAAACATAGAGTATAGATGTTTATTTTATTTTCAAAAATTAACATTATTTATATGACATAACGTAATGTCATAATGATGATAATGTCACGTCCTAAGAAAGTTTTGCGCTATTAAATTAGTCAAGCACTGTGCAGTGTTTGAAGAAAACTTTCAGTTTTTGCAAATCAGCACTATACTTTACAAAATTTCAAGTCAGATTTACTTATTTTCGGTTGGTCATGTTAGATCAAATCAAATATTTCATTGGATAAAAATCACACATATATAAATATATAAAAGATGGCATTGCTTATTTCAAGTGTAAGTCAACAAAAGAGACATATATATACAACATGACAAATAATGATAATGCAAAATAGAAAAAAAAAATTATTTGCTGTATAGTTCATCCATTATTTATGGTAGACTTACTGACACTAAGCATTGTTTTGAACTTTAAATTGTGGTTTTCTCATTGTTTATTTAATGACCGTACGGTTGCCTGTAATTACAACGTACTTACATCCACTTCATTTGAACTTAGGTGGATAGTTGTCTTATTGCCAATCATACCACATCTGACATCTCCTTTTTTAATATTCAAATGCTTTCTAGTAGCTGATATACTTACAAATTTGGTTGGCATCAGCCATTTAATTTGATTAATTAAATATGATACTGATTTGATATCATTAACGTTAACCAATTTTTGAAAACTTAAACATAAATTCTCCCGAAGGTTTTTATATTGGGGACATTATAAAAGGAAATGCGCACAATATTCTACGTTATCTCCACAAAATTTTTCAAAACTTTAAGTTGCTAGTGCTTTATATAAACTGTGTATCACCCCGTTTCAATAGCAAGTGATTGTGCTCTTATTTTTGATTCGTAAGAAGTAAGCTCACATATTTTTGTAAATCAAAGCATAGGTAAGCTTTTCAAAGTCAAACGATCATGAGCAAGTTATACAAAACAATCTGAGTTAAGTGGTGCTGTGTTATAAGATTTGTAATGGCCTGACCCGGCATTAAGTTTAACCGACGATTGGGCTCAAGCAACAAGACTATCAGGTGCTGATAATTTATTCTCAAACCAATCTAACAAATGGTAAAAAGCTGAAAAACAAATAAAACACAATTTTACAATGTGTTGAATTAATGTTTCTAGTGCATGAAATGTCCAAAATAATTGATAGCACAGTCCGTTGAATCCGAGAAAATGTTGTACTTTCAAGAACGGTTACATATCCAGTATTTCACGGAGAAAAGGTTCAATTATACGAAAGGCAATTTGAAGGCTTTAAATACAATGTTATATAATAAACTCACTCTGTGGTTAGCTACGAATTGTGTCCAAGATGACGTCTCGACGAAATGTTCCTCGTGATCGTAATGACCTTGCAGTTTTCCTGTAACGGATACGTGAGAGTGAGGGAAAGGTAGCGATGATACGATGTTTTAACGTAAAAGATGAATAATCCTCCTAGACTGGAACACATAAATAGATTTAGAATATAATCAAACGAACTATATAAATTACGGAACGGTGTAACAGAATACTCCCCGTCTGATGTCTATCTGATATCACTATTCCATAAATTTTTCGAATATGAATACAAGATTTACACAATTGAATTAATCCCAATATAAATTGAATATATACAGGTGAAATGTCCACTATTTCGTGTGAGAAATATCAGATCTCAGCGACTTTTCACTATAAAGGTTCCTGAATAAGTACGTTCCACGGGAAACTGGGTAGGCACAGTTTCTTGTCCTTTAGAAGAAGGGTGTCTCGGACGGCATTGTTTTGTTCTGTAGAATGTTCCATTACTGCTGTATCGATAATGGGAACTGTTTTTTCCACCGTTGTTAGACGGCAATGACGATCGAAGATGGTCCTCCGGTAAGTATGACAAGTTTTAGTAGTTGGTTGTCTTCCGATTTGGCGAAATGACACATTTTTGTGAGTATCAGACGAATTTAGGCGTTTCGTCATAACGTTCAATCCTGCAGATCTAGTCACTCTATTTGTAGTGTTGCGTCCTCTATATTTGATTTTGTCGTAGTAATGTCCAAGAAAAGGTGTTTCTCTGTGACGATGTCCAGATAAGACTACTGGTTCCTTTTCACTAAAATTCAAGTCAGATTTGGCAATACTGCTTCCTTCTCGTAGTAGACGTTGCTCATGCAATGGCAGATTGAGATTGGCAATAGGTCCTTCTTTCGGAATAGGTTTGTGAATGTTATTGATTTCCTCTCCATGAACTTTAGGTTCTGTTGATTTCGGAATGAAACATTTTTTATCTATAGATTTTTCTATAGAAGTCACAGATTTTGCTTTTAGTGACACGAGTGCTGTCCCTTTAGAGGAATTTCTGCGTTTACCAGGCTTGGAACTAAGTTCTGTACATTCAATGAATTGTATGGAATACGACTTTGCAAGCTTGGCATTCGAATGAACGTATTGGTCGTTAGCCTGAACAACAATTGGATTATTGTCCTTCACGGCTATTTCCGGTCTTGAGGCAAGACGTTGTTTTGATTCCGTGATTGAAACGTAGGTTATCTTCGTGTTGACTTCAATAGGAACAGTTTACTTGTCAATGTATGTATTTCCAATTATGATCCAACCAAGTCTCAACTTTTGGGCAAATGGAGTTCGGGATGGTCGTAGGCGTTGTTCAAGGACGTGGTGTGCCTCTATAAGGTCCCTTCCAATTAGGAGTAGAATTTGACAACATTCCTCTATTGGTGGAATGCTTCCTCTGAGTTCTGTCAGATGAGGGTGATGCATTGCAACTTCAGGAGTAGGAATTTCGTCTCGATTATTGGGAATATTATTACATTCAATTAATGTATGCAGATCAAATTGTACTTCACTATGTACAGATTTTATGACGAAATCTTTTCCTCTTTTCCCGGAAGTAGCTACTCTGCCGGAGCAAGTTGTAAGAGAGTAGTTTTCAGGTTTTTCCCGAACGTTGAACAGGCTGAAGAATTCAGGCGAGGCAAGAGACCGGTTGCTTTGGTCGTCAATAAAGGCGTACATTCTTATAATTTTGTCTGTCTTGTCCTTGTGGTACACGTCCACAGGTAATATCTTGGCAATAAGATTTCTCGCTCTTATGATCTTTGTAGATCTCTGTGCAGATCGAACTCACAGAGGTTAACTTTGTTTCAGCGGACTCTGTCTGCTCCTCGCCGTAGACTTGTGTTAGCTCCCCGCCATAGGCTGGTCTGGGTGAGCTAAACTGGGAACCTTCAGATTGTTGTGGTCTAGTGATGTGAATTGCTGTGGTATGTCGTTCATTTCCACATTCGTTACAACTGATACTTGCGTTGCAGTTCCGACTTCTGTGTGTGGTTGACTCACAAAACTTGTAGCACACATTGTTTTGTCTTAACAGTTCCTTGCGTTCCTCGATCGGTTTGGCTCGGAATGCTCGGCATTCATTCAAGGTATGCATTGTCTTGTGTAGGATACACAGATCTTGTTGTTGACTGCTGTCTTCAGTTTGCTGTTCAACAGCTGTCCTATGGACGTTGACTTTAGAGTACGTCTGAGATGTGAACCTTGGCGTAGATTCTTTTGTATTTGGTGTTACTTTTGAGCCAAAGATGAACCCAGGATCGTTCTTAATTTTGCTAATTTCCCTGATGAAAGCAGAGAATTCTGTGAAAGGTGGAAAGGCAACTTCATATTTAGACTTGTATCTTGAAGCCCTTGTAATCCATTTTTCTTGGAGTCCGTATGACAGTTTTTCTACAATAGGATTTATTCCGAACGAAGAGTCGAAATAAGCAAGCAAACATCCCAGCTTGGGATTTTCCTTGTGATATTCGATTTCTGAAAGAATATCAGACAAGTCATAAAGACGTGCGTTATCTTTGTTCGTCAAGGTAGGGAAGGTGACGAGTTTACTCATGAGAGAGGCTTCCAACATTTCTGGAGCACCATACCGCTCGTCAAGCCTCTTCCATAATCTCTGTATACCTATGGTAGGATTATTGGCGTTCGACGCTCTTATGCTACTTGCGTGTTTAGCAGACTCTGGACCGAGCCACTTGACCAGTAAATCGATCTGTTCTGAGTCAGAGACTTGTAACTCATCAGTCACGTTTTTGAAGCTAGCTTTCCAAGTATGAAAGGATTCTGCCCGATCGTTAAAGCTTGTTAATCGGGAGAAAAGCAAGTCCTTGCGTAAAAGGAATCTAGTTATCTCTGATGTAAGGTTGATTTGTTGCTGGTGTGAAACAGGGATCTCTTCTATAAAGTCTTGTTTTGTGCGTAAGACAGGGATCGCTTCTTTAACACCCTGTTTTTGATGTTCAGTAGGGCTCTCATCTGAAAGGTCTAGTTTTTGTATGCCGGTTACTAATCCCAGATCTGGGATAAAGGTAACTTCCGGTGACTTATTATTGGAAGGCAAAACAGCAGATGTCTGTGACAGCAAGTTCGTTGCCACGGATGGCACGAACGCTGGTGCGTCGTGACTCAGCTCGATCTTAACAGGAATTTGTTTTTTTCCTTTGAGGTTCGGTTTATTGACGAAATCTTGCACGCGCTGGAGCGGGTCTTCATTTTCGTCAGGGAGATCGCTATACGCTTGGCTATCATCGTATTCCAGGATACGAGCCTCGGCTTCTGCGGCTGCAGCTTCTCTCTGTGCTTCAAGAAGGTTAAATTTGGCTTTAAGCTCGACCTTTTCCTGGCTTACTCGTGCGGCTTCTTGTTGCATTTCAGCCTTTCTACGCATAGCCTCTTGTTCCAATTGCACTTTTCTGTGAGCGGCCTCCTGTTCTAGTTGAACTTTTCTGTGAGCAGCTTCCTGTTCTAGTTGAACTTTATGTTGAGCAACTTCTTGCTCCATTTCTGCCTTTTTACGTGTGGCTTCCTGTTCCATTTCAATTTGTCTGAACAGGACTTGTTCCTCTAACATTGCTTCCTGTTGTAGGATAATGGCATGTTTCTCTACAAAGGCTATTTTAGACTTGGCAGCCTCTGCCTTGACACGCTTTCTCCGTGCTAGGCTTGACATGTCTGACACGTTAGAGCTACCGCTGCGTGAGGTTTTCTTACCTTTTGATGTCTTTGTTTTAGTGGATTTGGACTTTGTTAGAGCGAGGCGATGCTCGTGTAGTTTTTCCATGACCAGTTCCACTTTGGACAGACGAAAATCTAAAGAGAGTTTACATGCATCTATTTCTTTTTGACTCTCCAGTGTTCTGGTCCTTTTCAGAAAGTCAAGGTACTCATCTGTGAGCCTACGATAGTTATTACAGGCTTTAACTAGTTTGTCCTGAGCTGTAAGGAGTTGCTGAAGCTCGTTAGAAGGCGTTGTTACTTCCAATAACTGGGATTCAATGTCTGCCCAGAGAGCCTCTAGTTCCTGACAGAACTTGTCAAGTTTTTCGGAGAAAGCTCCTTGTCCTTTTATAGTGAGGTCACGTACTCGCCTAGCCTCGGGATTTTCATCTGACTGGATTGTATTAGATGGATTTTGTAATAGTTCTAAATCTGGAACATTTCCCTCTGGGGTCTGTATCTCTTCTTGTTGTTCCTCATGACTGGTATCCATGTTGACTCAACGTTGTTAGGTTGCTGTCGAGTATACACAAGCTATGTAGTCCACTGTCAGTGTAAAGGTATGTACGTTGCTACGTTGTCGTTCCTTGTCTGGATATGTAAAGACAGGTTGTCGTCAATTTACTGTACATCAAGGGATGACGCGTTAATGCAGTGTTCAACAGGTAGGTTGTTCTGTAGCTGTAGAACTAATGTGGAGTGGCGTTATCTGTGAGACACAACAGGCAAGTTGTTGACTTTTTACTGTAATGGCCTGACCATTAAGTTTAACCGACGATTGGGCTCAAGCAACAAGACTATCAGGTGCTGATAATTTATTCTCAAACCAATCTAACAAATGGTAAAAAGCTGAAAAACAAATAAAATACAATTTTACAATGTGTTGAAAATTAATGTTTCTAGTGCATGAAATGTCCAAAATAATTGATAGCACAGTCCGTTGAATCCGAGAAAATGTTATACTTTCAAGAACGGTTACATATCCAGTATTTCACGGAGAAAAGGTTCAATTATACGAAAGGCAATTTGAAGGCTTTAAATACAATGTTATATAATCCTCTGTGGTTAGCCACGAATTGTGTCCAAGATGACGTCTCGACGAAATGTTCCTCGTGGTCGTAATGACCTTGCAGTTTTCCTGTAACGGATACGCGAGAGTGAGGAAAAGGTAGCGATGATGTTTTAACGTAAAAGATGAATAATCCTCCTAGACTGGAACACATAAATAGATTAAGAATAGAATCAAACGAACTATATAAATTACGGAACGGTGTAACAGAATAAGATTTAATATGCTTAATATATAAGTTAATATAATGTTATAAAGGATGTATGTGCCTCAACATAAATATCGCCACACCTAAAAACAAAACCATTTTATTGGCTTAACTATGACGCAATTAACTTTAAGCCTTAATTTCTTAACAAAGACACATTTAAAATTAATGGTGTTTACACATACACACTTTATAGCCTTTTTTTTAATAGAAATTTTTAAAGATGCCACAAATATGTCAATGCTGTGAAATGTTTTGCTATTAATACTGTAAAATGTATCAGTCTCAGTAAATATCTTCCATCAGTGATACACTATAATCGTCTTTTTCCCTTTTCTATGTAGATGATGGTTGCACCGACGCTAGTGTCATCACTTAAAATTTTCTTGTTTTTACACTTTAAATTTTCTTGTGTTTACTACTCTTATTACTTTCTATGAAATATTGATGTTCAGTAGTTGTCGTTTGTTGGTGTGGTTCATTAGTGTTTCTCGTTTTTTATATAGATTAGACCGTTGTTTTTTGCGGTTTTTTTACACTAGAATTGTTTGGGGCCTTTTATAGCTTGCTTTTCGGTGTCAATCAAGGCTCTGTGTTGTTGAAGCATGCACTTTGACCTATCATGGTTTACTTTTATAAATTGCGACTCGGATGGAGAGTTGTCTAATTGGCACTCATACCACATCTTTTTTTATTTATTTATATCATGTTTCATTTTTCGTATTCATTATCATATGACATTGATGCTTGACGTATGACAAATCGAAATCAATAAAAATAAAATTGAGAATGGAAATGGGGAATGTATCAAAGAGACAACAACCCGACCATAGAAAAAACAAAAACACACATTTTTACCTGCATGGTTACTAATTACCACCATTAAATCCCATCTTCACTGTAATATATTTGCATACCTGTACTTTACATTCAGGTGTTGGAATCTGTGGATGGTGTGCGCTATAAGCTATAATTTACATGTTTTTTTCTGTTTCTTATTACTTAGGTTCGGTTCTATTTTTTTGGTTAATAACTGCTTAATTTCTTTGATTGCTATTGTTCAATGGTATATTTATACTATTTGTTAACATCAATATGTATATATCTATAGAATAAATAATTAGAGGACCCTTCCGAATTTATATACGAACTTTTCAATCTGATATTTGCATATATTTAGAAAAGATATTTTATTACATCTTTCGATTTTTACCCCCCCCCCCCCCCCCAACTTATATAGCACGTGAAAAGCACGGTATTCAGTATCAGCATGATATATCATTATATGAGTTTTAAAAAGGTTTCACTGGTCTCAAATTTAAACATCGTAAGGTGTTACTTCCGCATTGAATAAATGTAAAGGAATCTCAAAATTTGCCGTTAAAAATGTGAAACTCTGATCTTCTATTGGTATTAAGACAGTTCCAATGTGGTGTAACTTCGAGTCATCACAATCCGCGTTATAAAATTATATATAATAAGAACACTTGTTCTGAAAGGTTGAAAGGCAGCATACAAAAACTAAAACACAAAATAGATATAAAGTTAGACATAAATTTTCAGTAGCAAATATTTCAAAAGGTAACAACTCTCGTCAAACGAAAAATGACCTAAGAAATAAAGATAGCGCACTCTTAATTTTACGTCCCAGGTCATTTTTGTTAACGTCCCAAACTATGAGCCTGTAATTCAGTAGTTGTCGTTGAATCATGTCTGTCACATATGTTTTTTCCCTACCCTCCCACGAGCTTAAAAACTATCTTTCCTTCAGAATATGGACACTGATGTCCATCTGATGAGTTAAGCCTTTTCAACTGATTTTTGTAGTTCGTTCTTATATTGTACTGTTATACCACTGTCCCAGGTTAGGGAGAGGGTTCGGATCCCGCTAACATGTTTAACCCCGCCACATTATTTATGTATGTGCCTGTCCCAAGTCAGGAGCCTGTAATTCAGTGGTTGTCGTTTGTTTATGTGTTACATAAAATTATTTGTTTTTCGTTCATTTTTTTACAGAAATAAGGCCGTTAGTTTTCTCGCTTGAATTGTTTTACATTGTCTTATCGGGACCTTTTCTAGCTGACTATATGCGGTATGGGCTTTGCTCATTGTTGAAGGCCTTACGGTGACCTATAATTGTTAATGTTTGTGTCATTTTGGTCTTTTGTGGATAGTTGTCTTATTGGCAATCATACCACATCGTCTTTTTTTATATTACATCAGCCTACGGTCTTTATCTTTTTAATTGAAAATTCTAGCATTTGCAATAATTATTGTTATTATCAGAACTTCTAAATAGTATAATTTTTACTTGTACAATAAAAAGCTACAACGAAAAACAATACTATGTAGGTGTCACTGAAACAATTAAACAAATCATTACCAAGAATATTTTGTGAAAGTATGCAAGCTAAGTATTAGGCACATCTTTTTGGAACTGTTGGTCTTCAATGCTCTTAGGCTTTGTACTTGTTTATTCTTTCGAACTTTTTTTTATCTGAGCGTCACTGGTTAGTCCTGTGTGGATGAAACGCGCGTCTGAGTATCAAATGATAAACCTGGTACATTTTGATAGCCATAATTTGTGTGTTTCCCTGTCCTATATGTCTCCCATTTATTTGTATTGTAGGCCTGTCATGTAATGTTGTCATTTTAATGTTATATTTTTAGCGGGAGGTTTGGCTAGCCACAAACCAGGTTCAAACCGTCATTTTGTTCATTTTGTTCTTGAAATGTCTTGTACCAATTCAAGAAAACGGCCATTGTTATACTATATTAACTCTATTTTAATGTGGGTATTATGAATATCATTTGCAAACTAAAATGTACATTTCTATAAGATAAGATAAGATAAGATAAATTTTATTTTCCAAATTAGGTCCCCATACACATAACATATATGATTGATACAACATACAGTATTTTACATAACATTGTAAAATAAACTATTGAAATAGTCATACAGGTATTATTTGTTAAATAAAAAAGTATTTGAGAGTTGCTACTCCAGAGATGTGGCAAACCCCATTTATTTTTATTTATTTTTTTCTCACTTGATTTTATAATATTTTGCTGAAAATGTATAAATATAAAATATAAAATAAATGATTGTTTATATGTGCTTATCTACGGAAGCGTATTAGGGACATAGAAAAAATAAAATTGGCAGTGAATTTTTTTTCTAAGTCGAAATTTTGACATTTTAAATCTCGAAATTTTGACTACAACTTGAAATTTTGACTTTTCAAATCCCGAAATTTTGACTTGAACTTGAAATTTTGACTTTATAAAAGGTCAAAATTTCAACTTTAAACTCAAAATTTCGACTTTTTAAAACTCGAAATTTCGACTTATTTCAAACTCGAAATTTCAAGGTATTTTAAACTCAAAATTTCGACTTATTTTAAACTCGAAATTTCGACTTATTTTAAAGTCGAGATTTCGACTTTTTTAAAACTCAAAATTTCGATTTTCCTCAGTTTTTAAACGTTTGCGTCTATCACATTCACAGTCATTTATATCAACAAGCGGAGAGCCATATACATCATAAATTTGATAAGCATATTTTAATAAACTAATCCATTTTAAAGAGGTTATTTTAGATAGAAAATCTTTTTTTTGCCGAAGAATAAATAAAATATGTTTCTCGTTCAAATACATATTTCAAGTCTGGACTTCATATACATGATATATGTGTATCAAGACAACCTCGTTATTCCGACACCCCTTTATTACGACATACTTTTATTCAACAGTCTAATATATAAAGACTAGGGTTAATAGTTGTGTCATAAGAATGCCAACTGTTACGGTTTAATCAATGTTCCAGAAAAAAGAACCAACAATTAAAAATTTCCAAACTAGAAAACTGAGCAGCTCATTGGTTGTTCTGAATATGCATGGCATTTTTTGCTACTTGATTTACCATTGTTTAAACAAGGCAAAGTCAGTGACTTGCTATTGGGAATCTAAACAGGCCTTTGAAACTGTGATGCTAAATATCATCAGATTGTCGATCCTATGACAGTGACGTGGAAACTAAAACATGCCTGGAATATGGAGAAAAAATTGTTCTTTCAAAATGCAGGTTCTTTCCGAAAGAAACTCTTCAATATTAAATACTAACTGATCTTAATTAAAGAACAAAACCAATTTCTGAATATAAATTGCAAAAATGTGTGGATGACGCTTTAATAATTTGCGTCAATGTCTACTCCTTCTAAAATTATAATGACTGTGTTTGAATACTAACATCAAAGTTTTCAAAGTAATTAGAAAAAGTCAAAATTTCGAGATTTCAAAAGTCAAAATGTTAACTTTGAAATAAAAATTTCGAGATTTTAAAGATGGAATTTCGAGTTTAGAAAAAGTCGAAATTTTGAGTTTAAAGTTGAAATTTTGACTTTTTATGAAGTCAAAATTTCGAGTTTTAAAAAAGTCAAAATTTCGACTTTAAAAAAGGTCGAAATTTCAAGATTTTAGAAAGTCAAAATTTCATTTGAAGTCAAAATTTCGGGATTTGAAAAGTCAAAATTTCAAGTTGTAGTCAAAATTTCGAGATTTGAAATGTCAAAATTTCGACTTTGAAAATAAAGTTCACTGCCAATTTTATTTTTTTCTATGTCCCTAATACGCTTCCGTACTTATCAACATATCGAATTTCAGGCCTCATTTGAATTTAAAAATCAACGTTGAACAAGTATTGCTAATCACAACGTTTGTTTTTATAATTATATTCGAATGGATAACAAATATATTACCATAACAAAGCAATTAAAGTATGACAAACGACTGTCCAGAAAACACTACACCGAAATGTACGAAAAATGTCATCACACGGTGTTAAATAAAGTTGCAAAGAAAGTGTGATAAGTCTTTTACAATACCATTTTTTTTGAGTCATTCCTGATAAAACAAGTCATATTAGTTTCATATCAAAACCGTTAGCTTCAAGGTGTATTGCGTCAAAGTGAATGTTACTATCTTGTTAATTTTTACGAATTGAATAATTTTGTTGTTCATAGTACAATAATAGAAGTGCAAACGTATAGTCATACCAAACACTTATCAAAGCTGGTTTATATAAAAAATAGAGAGACAAGTATTAAAGCTAAGTAAATAAGCATCAAATAACAGAAAAAATCATTACAAATTGTAATAACAGTTTTTCAAACGATAAAGACTTTGCTTTCGCTATTCAAAGAAAAAAAATCAAAATTCATTTACATCTACCGCGTGTAATGTTGCACGTTGAAATCACGATCTTCAGTGGGGAATATGATGTTTTGTTCGATGACATGTTGAATATTCTCAACCAATCAAACATTAATGTAGCTTTCAATATATACATACATTGAAATAATATAATAATACTTATATTATCTAAATAATTTTAGTGGAGACTAATCTTTGATCTCGGTATCTTTTCAATTCTTGATGGATTGTTGGCTGGTCTAAGAGACATATACTTTCATATATCTATAGATCGTGTGTACAAAATGTAAAATTAACTTTAAGCTAGGTTCACACTGCCGATCAGATCCACTCGATGAACTCGATTGTCTAAATTTCCACGACCAAGCTCAACCAAAATCTTGATCGGGCCTGTTTACGACTTCTATCCGACCGCCATCCGACTGTACACGACCTTTACTCGACAATTCACGACCCCATCAGGACTCCATCCCGATAACAAATCGATAAATCCGATCCATTCACGATCTTTACTCGACTAGCTAGACCAAATCAACTTTTTCACGATCACAGTCTGATCTTGACCAGACTAGATCGACATGATCGTATATGAGTCGTAGGGATAATCGGGTATGCACAATTTTAGTATAAAAACGTCCGAAACATTTATTCTCCACCGCTTTAGAGTCACCATTACGTATTATCCTTGTCCGTTCGTACGTATATGTGCGTACGTCCCAACAATATTAGTTTCCATTCGCTAATTTTATTTTTCCTAAATCAAATTTTATGAAACGCCGTATACAGAATGATGTTTAACCATAAAACACAGTTCAAAAGCGAATTTGTGTGACCGTTCTAGAGTTATTACCCTTTATAATGTTATATATGATAGCTGGGGTATTTCAGTGTCCTATGGACACATTTCCGTATATTTGGTTATATTCAGTAGGGGGTCCGATTAAAAACATACATTTAAAATATCTACATAGAAATAAAGCAATTGGATTTGTGGGCAAGGTGGTAAGAGCTCAGAGACAGATTAATAGCTGTAACGGAGCGTAGTGAGTAAAATGAAGACGAACAAGAAGGTGTAGACAGCAACGGGCGCCTAGAAATCTAGGTGAGGCAGTGGCTGACACGCCGACCACATGTGGGCAGTATGAGAAGCTTGCACCAACTTAACAAAGAGGAACTCAATGCTTATGACAACTTCCTCGTAGTGGACACTGATATGAAATGATAGTTGTATTGCTTTTGTTTTTAATTGACCCCACAAAATGAGATTTGTCACTAGATTAGTACTTATGTTAGATAGCAATATACCTAAAATTTACCATCCTCTTTTACTTGCTTTCTTACAAATAAAGCATACTGTTTGTGTAATATATGTGCATAAGTATGTAATCAGTATTTTTCATAGATTTGATATCAAGTAGTTGAATGGTTAAAGATACTTATTTTCTTTTTTCTGTATGGCAACAACCTCCATGTATTTGCTTAGACATTTTACATTTTTTTTTACCCAAAGTTGAATTTCAATCCCCTGGAGCGATACCTTTTCTGAAACTATTAACAGCTTGACATATATCTATCAAGGGATTACGAGTGCATTTCTATCCAACCAAAGTTTAGTAAAATATAAACGTTGAGTGCCAATTGTTATAGTTTGTTTAACGTTATCTTTATTTTTTTTATTTTTAGTAGAAACACAAATAATCGGAATTTGCTGACCCTGTTTGAACTGTCAAAAACACTTGCACAGTTTGTTGTTATTTGAACTTATTACGCGGGGAAATAGGTTTATGCAAACTTTGCAAAAGTATGTAAGAAACAAATAATCAAAACATGTACACGCTGAACTGTTTGTAAGAACGAAATTCCCTCCAAATAAAAAAAAAAAATTGTCTTTCGTCTTCTATTTGTGTGAAATAACGTAAAATAGCTGGAATGAAAACAGTAATGTAACTGACCTATAGTTGTTATTAACCCTTTCACGTTCAGCCAAATTGGACTTAAACTTAAGAAAATATACTATCAAAATTCAATCGCATATAGCATTCGCACTGAAGCTCACACAAAGGTCGTTTTGGGTCCATTTGAAAGATAATGGATCAACTATTTCACAAAAATGAGGTTCAAACATGCAATCTTCAAGCTGTTGAGTTGAGTTAAGTAACATTTAATATAGGAAGTTATTTTTTCACCTCCGGCTTTGAGATTTGAACATGCAATCTTTCTGCTGTGGGCTAGTTCAACTTTCCGCTGAACCACTGGAGTACCAGTTTAAAGTATCGAAATTTTAGTTGTTAACTCTTCCATTAACGAAGAGAGTAAACAAAAAATAAGCCCGTTTTCGTTTAGAAATTAAGTCTCGATATAACAAATAATTGTTGTAAATCCCATCATTTTGAGCAAATATAGGATGATATCATACTTAAGTCTGTCATGATTTTATAAACTTTTACTGGTTCCTATATTTCAACAAAAGTGTTTTTGGCATTTCCATAACCAGGGACTTCAGAAACAATGTTCTGTTACATCAATTATAACTTCTCGTCATAAATCATGATATTTGTCTTTTTTGCCTCTTTTTAATTAGTTTGGTAAGAACTGACTACACACTGAGAACTACAGTAACGTCACGCACGCTGTTCCTACAACCCCTATAATTTAAAACAGAAACTTCGAAATTTCCTCCGCAAAACAAAATAAAATGTTAACAAACACTAACCACTATAAAAACTTATTCAGTATATGTTTCCCTTTATGTTCTTATAGCTCTTGGTCATATGCTTAGTAATATCTAGTATATTTGAGGATTAAAACAACAAAGCTATATGAAAAAAACGGATGTCCAACGTTACATTTTAGAACAACTGTTTTATCTCTTATGTATAGTGATCCTATTTATTATTCTCTGATCTTCCTGAAACTTGGCAGAAGCAACGAAGTGTGTCAGTTCTTGGTTAGATTAAAGCCGTTCTTTTGTCGAATTTCGTTTGACTCGGTGGCTACATATTAAGCTGGAATAAGAAAAATGTCCAATGACGTTTTTCGTTGACTTAACGACTAAAAGGTAGTTTTAAAAGTAGACATAGCTAAAAATGTCTGAAAAATATGAGATAATTATAACATCTACCGAAAGAACAAACATTTGCCTCATTGTTCGTGAGTTCAAAAATTGTAGATTCTATAAAAACATCTCTACACAGTCGTTTTTCAAGCGGTAGCCATTTTGTCCAAGTTGGTATTTCATTTGTCCAAGCAATTATTGCGGGTTTTTTACTTGATATTTCAGTAAGTAATTTATAATTTACCAAAACAAAAGTTAGATACACGAAAAGAACATAAAGTCTAGATTCTTTTTTTATTAACTGCATGTTTGAGTCTTATAGGAATAAAATGCTACGAAACATTACAAAACGGTAGCCATTTTGTCCAAACGTCGAAAAACGTCGAAAAATCCAAACAAACGTTTTTTTTCGACGTTACATGTGCAAAATTTGTTCCATTGTATATTCCTGATACTTAAAAAGAATCGCGTGGTGAAACTTAAAAAAAAATGCTGGTTGCCGAAAAAATCGTTTCCACGTGTATAAAAAACGATCAAAAAGTCGATTTTTTTTATAAATCAAAATAACAGCATAACATAACACAGACAACTACTGACGAGACTCTTGACTTAGGACATCTATATGAGTATGACTCTCCATCAAAAATCACAATTTGTAGAAGTTAATCATTATATATCAAAGTATGGTCACATTTTATTTCAGTAAATCATTATAAGTCAAATAACGGTCTTCAATACGGAGCCAAGGCTCACACCAAACAGCAAGCTATAAAGGGCACACAACATGACTAGCATAAAATCATTATAACATGATATAAGGATCCACTTTGTACAAAACAACGAATGAACAACAGGTCCCTATTAATCTATTGAACCCGCTGCATTTGTTTGCACCTATCCTAAGGCAGGATTATGATGTGAAGTTGTTTTCGTTTGATGATAGGGTTCATAAGTGTTCTCGTTTCCCGTTTTTTTTTTTAAATTAGACTGTTGTTTTTTTCCGTTTGAACGGTCTAAACATAGCCATGTGTGGGCCATTGATAGCTTGCTGTTTGGTGTGAGCCGATGCTCCGTTTTGAAAACCGGTCTTTGACCTATAATGGTTTCCTTATACAATTTTTTATTTGGATGGAGTGTTGTCTCATTGGCACTCATACCATATCTTCTTATATTTTATTAGAAAACTGTTTGTTAGAGGTTTATGACAATTTTCATTCCGTGAATTTTACTATAAATGACAGTTGAGATGATAGGATGGATAGCCTTGTGTTCACAAATATTATTATTTTTATTTGCCATGTGTTCCCGTTTGTAAAATACGTTTGTGAACACCTTTGATAAAGGAATGACTTTTTGCAGGATCGATTAATTATGAAATAACCAGTACAAGAATTGGACAAATATTCAACGAGGGAACGCAAAATCAATTATTTTATAAACGAACGCGCAGTGGTTAAATAATTTTGTCGATATTTTAATTCTTAGATTTTCTTTTCTTTTCTGGTTTGTTTTTACATGGACCATGGATTTTTAAAGACAAATAAGAAAACAAAACAAGGATCTTTATCTTATCTTTGTATTCGCAATTTAGGACTGCTGAGACGTTATCGATATTGATTTGACTACACATATTGTTGTATGAAATCCGAAAAGATAACTAATCGTATTTATTACATCCGTCAAATCTTAGTTTTTTTATTCAATTAGACAATAACGCTGTATTTCATTGTATTTGATCTGGAATCGAATTAAATTTACTATAATTGTTCATTATAACGCCGACAACACTTCTTTCGAACCGCAAAATTCTATGTAATTTGAAACTATCAACTTGCTTATAAATGTTTGGTTTATGTTTCAGTAAAGGATCTTCGTTTTCGTAAATCCTGCTGTTACATGTCTAATATGTAATATTGTTAGTAAAAGAACACTTATAAATGGCATGCTTCAACAGCGCTTCTCGGTTTTTAGCTAACTCTGCTTAACTTGAAACGGGTGAAGAGCTATACGACCACAATAGGAGTCTAACTTAGCCTCGTAATTTCCTGGCATATATAGAAATTGTGTTTTCATATATAAAATAAGAAGGCATTGGTCTCATTTGTTTCTTATGGAGTTTATTTTAACATGAGATGTCAGATGTATTTTTCAGTATGTATTTATGATATATATATATTAGAGCTCCTTTTGATGTGACGCTTGTAGATGCTTTTAATCTGGGTTTAATCAAATGACTTTTTTTCACCAATTAAATATATGCCTATCAAAAACAGTTCTAAAATGTCAATATTTCAGTCTATACTCACTATTCTGATTACCATTCGCAGTTGTTATTTTCTCCCCTACGGAAACCAAACAAAAAACTTTAATAATTATAAATAATAAGTCCTTTTCCTTATTCTGTTGTATGTTTTCATCTTAAATCGAAGAGTGTCATTTAAATGTAAGCCGTTGGTAGGTCTTTGTGTGATATTACTTCGATAAGATAGTCTTAGGCTATGGATAAGTTGATAGTACCCGATTATAGAAGTTAATAGTACAATAACATTTGTCTTCTTTATGCATTCGTTTAAGCCAAATTTCGGCATTCAATGTCGACATACGGAGATTCAGTTAACTAACCAAACATGATAATTGCATTTAACAACAGAGCAAGGGATATAAACAAACAGATCACCACGCGATCTCCAACATTATATTGTATAGCAAGTAATAAACTACCCAGGATACCAAAATGTGAACAGATTACGCGATTGTCGTTTATAACATTACAGAGCTCTTTAAAACCAGCAACATGTTGCCTAAAGGCTTCCGAAATTGGAAGATACGCATATAAATGTAGCATTTGTAGCTTTTAAAACAGCAGATCAGTAATAAGCATATAAAATCTAAAAACATAAAACTATGCCATAAGACAAAACGTTTTCATAATTATTATTGTACTGAAACCATATTTGCCGAATAAAAATTGTATTTCTAATGGACTACTGTATATGTTTCTCATACTATCATTATAAAACGTTTGACACTTTCTCGAGTCCTTGTTTATCTCTTGCTCAAGTTTTATTCATAGATATGATGTGGTTTCGATACTTGTTATCTGAGTATTCTTCAAGTTAGTGATTATAACTTTTCAGCAAAACTAATAGGGTTTTCTTTTGTTCGAACGATACCGTTCAACTTTCAGCCATTTTTTTTTCAATTTAATCTGATCTTAATTTACACTGATAACCAGTTGTCCGACGATCAATGGTTCTCATGCTTCCTTAACCAATGACAAATATCTACGATAGCAAACAAACAAAGTAGACATATATCAAGCCACTGCACTAGCAAAATGATCAATTCAAAAAAGTAAAAACACGTTGTTTGATTATAATCAATGTTGTAAAAAAAAGTTTTATGGCTTATGCAAAACCCAATCTATAATTAAACAAGCCCCACGTCCAAAAACAAAATTGAAACATTATAGCCAACAAGATATACGTACACAGCTTGTCCTCAGTGGGGATTTCTACACATCCAAGTACATTGTCACAACTATAAATATTAAATTAAGCAAAGTCTTTCATGAACAAAATAAGAATTATTTTAGCAGTATGAAACATGAACATCAATACACGTGTTTTATGATAAAGAACAAAAATGGTTGAGTTAAAAGTATTATATATTGAATCATAAAGCCCTTTGACCTACTGTGTTATATACGCTAAATGTAGACAAAATAAATGTGTGTGTGCATAATCTCCAGAAAACACGGATATGTACATACCGAAAAAAGGCCTGCAGTGGAATTAAAATTAAACTAGAGGCTCTAAAGAGCCTGTGTCGCTCACCTTGGTATATGTGAATATTAAACAAAGGAAGCAGATGAATTCATGACAAAATTGTGTTTTGTTGATGGTGATGTGTTTTTAAATCTTACTTTACTAAACAGTCTTGCTGCTTACAATTATCTCTATCTATAATGAAATTGGCCCAGTAGTATCAGTGGAAATGTTAATTAAAAATTTACAAATTTTATGAAAATTGTTAAAAATTGACTATAAAGGACAATAACTCCTTAGGGGGTCAATTGACCATTTCGGTCATGTTGACTTATTTATAGATCCTACTTTGCTGAACATTATTGCTGTTTACAGTTTATCTTTATCTATAATAATATTCAAGATAATAACCAAAAACAGCAAAATTTCCTTAAAATTACCGATTCACGGGCAGCAACCCAACAACAGGTTGTCAGATTCATCTTCCAATTACAGGGCAGATAGATATTGATCTGATAAACAAATTCACCCCAAGTCAGATTGCTCTAAATGCTTTGGTTTTGAGTTATAAGCCAAAAACTGCATTTTACCCCTATGTTCTATTTTTAGCCTTTGTGGCCATCTTGTTTGGTTGCCCTGGTCACGCCACACATTTTTTAAACTAGATACCCCAAAGATGATTGTTGTCAAGTTTGGATTAATTTGGCCCAGTAGTTTCAGAGGAGAAGATTTTTGTAAAGATAACTAAGATTTATGAAAAAAATGGTTAAAAATTGACTATAAAGGGCAATAACTCCTAAACGGGTCAACTGACCATTTCGGTCATGTTGACTTATTTGTAGATAATACTTTGTTGAACATTATTGCTGTTTACAGTTTATCTCTATCTATAATAATATTCAAGATAAAAACCAAAAACAGCAAAATTTCCTTAAAATTACCAATTCAGGAGCAGCAACCCAACAACCAATTGACTGATTCATCTGAAAATTTCAGGGCAGATAGATCTTGACCTGATAAACATTTTTATCTCATGTCAAATTTCCTCAAAAGGTTTTGGTTTTTGAGTTATAAGCCAAAAACTGCATTTTACCCCTTTGTTCTATTTTTAGCCGTGGCGGCCATCTTGGTTGGTTGACCAGGTCACGCCACACATTTTTAAAACTAGATACCCCAAAGATGATTGTGGCCAAGTTTGGATTAACTTGGCTCATTAGTTTCAGAGGAGAAGATTTTTGTAAAAGATTACTTTAATTTACGAAAAATGGTTAAAAATTGACTATAAAGGGCAATAACTCCTAAACGGGTCAACTGACCATTTTAGTCATGTTGATTTATTTGTAGATCTTACTTTGCTGAACATTATTGCTGTTTACAGTTTATCTCTATCTATAATAATATTCAAGATAAAAACCAAAAACAGCAAAATTTCCTTAAAATTACCAATTCAGGGGCAGCAACCCAACAACCGATTGTCCGATTCATCTGAAAATTTCAGGGCAGATAGATCGTGACCTGATAAACATATATACCCCATGTCAGATTTGCTCTAAATGCTTTGGTTTTTGAGTTATAAGCCAAAAACTGCATTTTACCCCTATGTTCTATTTTTAGCCCTGGCGACCACCTTGGTTGATTGACCGGGTCACGCCACACATTTTTTGAACTAGATACCCCAATGATGATTGTGGCCAAGTTTGGTTTGATTTGGCCCAGTAGTTTCAGAGGAGAAGATTTTTGTAAAAGTTAACAACGACGACGGACGACGGACGCAAAGTGATGGGAAAAGCTCACTTGGCCCTTCGGGCCAGGTGAGCTAAAAACAAAGAACAGATTCAAGTCCATGGTGGCTGATCCTATATCAGACTAGGTCTACAACTCATTTGGTCTCTAACAAAGTCGGCCACACAAATTGCACCTTTTAAGAAATCGGCAGTTATATATTTAAAGAAAAAAATCAGCGTATAAAAAATCCTCAAACTATTAAATGTACCATTAAGCAAGATGCATTACGAATTTTTGATTTTAATCTGCAACTCAAAACATATGTTTTATTATGTAGGTGATGAACCAACACGGAAAATAATGTCTTACCTCCACCTAATAGCGCTCCATTTAGGCTGCGCAGTTGTGTGATTGTGCATAATAACTCCAAAAAGGTATATTGTCATATATCAGTTTAAACGAGAAATATATCAATGATTTGAACAAGCTAACATTTTGTCTTGGTTGTGTTTGACTAAGTAATACATATGCAAGAAAGTAGCGATATTCGCTATGATAACATTATAAATTAAGTGCTATTCTTATCCATTATGTCATTGCTGTGTTTATAAGCATCGAGTTTCTTTCTTTTTTTTTTTTTATAGAAAACCTTTCAATAAAGATATTTTCGTCAGCTTTTTCTTAAAAAAGCACGACGAATCCAATTCAAACCGAACGGACAATTCACATTTACCTACTGTGTAGATGACTACTTTATTCAACAAAGCGCACACAATATATCTTTTCTATTTACTCATTAAAGCAATGTGTGTTTTTCTTCTACGAATTGCATTTCCATACAATGCATCGTCAGAACCCGGTTACGCGATCTAACGGATTTACGTTATTGATATCTTTACTGTTAGTATTCATAAGCTTTTGCATTTTATTACCGTTCATTTCCTGAGCAGTAACATTGATATCCACAATTTTCACCGTATTGATTTTCCGTACATTGAAAACAACTTTCTGTCTTTTCATCTGTAGTATAACCTTCTGGACATGCTGCAACAAATGAATAAATCTTACTAAAAAGTAATGCATTGTGATCTATTTAAAATACACTAATCCGTGTTCATATATCATTTAAAGTCATATGAAACGAGTAACCGGTGTACAATAATGTATTTCAATTCTTGAACCAATGCATACAAACATCATAAACTTAGTCATCTGTGCACGATTTTATCATTTTTTCGCATAAATTTCGTATAATCGTCACCTTTTTTTCATTCGGTCTGTGTTGTTGTGAAAATATGGCAGGTAGTTAAATTTGTGTTTTGTACCCGAAGTTTAACGTTTGTCACCTGTTTGTCAACAATCAACAAAAAAACATGGATATTGAGCACGTGTTTAACATGTATAATCAGATAAAAGCTTATTTAAGGACATCCATGCGTATTGTGATCACCGGATTTTTACGGGATGGGTTGGTCACACTTAAATCGCTTTGCATACGGAAAATATGTCGGGGAATTGCTTCCTGGAAGGAAGCAATTAAAATAAAGTAAACTTCTTCTAAATACGAACAAATAAAACAATGTACATAAGTGTTATAATGAAAACTATTTATAGAGTTATAAAAAAACATATGCATTATTTTTTTTAATTTGAGGTTCTTATAACTTTAAAACATGATCAATCAATACATTCTTTTCCACCAAATTCGAGTTGCAAATGAAAAACAAATATAACGAAAACATGTATGTAACAAAACAGTTTGTGTACAAGTTCGAGGAGTGGTTTTGCCCAATGAAGTATTCTTTTTTTTTTAATTTGAAGACGTGAGATTCGATCTGGTTATTTTAACGTCATCAAAAAGACCATTCTAAAAATATGTTATTATGTGTTATTATCAAACTTTAAAAAAACATAATGATTATTACTGACACAAGGGATACAAATAACAGAGGTAAAAAAAGAGGAAAATTGAACCCTGTGCAATACTACTTGTTCATAGTTCAATACAGAATAATTCAATATGGGGACGAAGTCCCCAATAACAGTAGAAAATTCAATAAAGAAAATATTCAAATTTCCCGAATTTTTCATTGTACTAATGATCTCAAAATCGTTCAATTTTTGTATGTCATGTTTTGAAACCCCGGACCTGCGCAGACATCTACAATGTACGTCCTTTTTCCGGTCTCGTTTGTATGAAACTTTGAGTAAAATATATATTTATCAGTCTAGTATAAAATAGGAAGGAACTAAATACCAATTTAATTTTATAATAATTCCTTAATATGAAAAAAACGTTACCTGATGAAAGCGTTCCTTGGTTTACATTGCATATGACGTCATAACTTAAATAACATCACAACTAAAATCCCTATTAACAGAACCATAATCGGAAACGTTACGGTATTTCTGTTTCTTCTTTTTTTTTTACAAATATTTAAGTTACAAACAAATAATTCATACAGACTTCGTCCCCATTTACAGGTAATGCCTGCCTTATATTATTTACATTACATGTATATGATATGGATCATATGCGTATGGTCATAAGTATATGCGAATATGTCGTGTACACGTTGTGACTTTGTACATATCATAACATGTACAAATATCAATTGTACGTGTTATATAATGTACAATCCACAAAAACAAGTTATAGTACCTCGCACAAGTTATAATAATAGTACAAAATATATGTTTAAATTTGTTTTAACTTGTATAACATTTGAAAATAAAAATATATTTATATCATTGCAATACATGTCATTAACCTCAATAATACTTTTATTTTTTCATTGAGCATTCGTGTTAGTGTGTTTTGTCAATTAAAATACAGTTATTGACCAGATGATTAGTTTTAAAGACTATCTATCAAGTTTTGAAAAACACATCGCAGTCAACAAATATTTATTATGAGTGTCTATGAAACAACTCTCAATCCAAGTTATCATTAGTAAAATGCAAACCATTATAGGTCAAGCTATGGTCTCCAACACGACACATTGGCTCACACAAACTGCAAACTATAAAGCGCATCACCACGACTAGTGTAAATTCATTCAGTTACTGAAAGCTTGGTAAAAGCCAATAATAATGTATAATAAAAAGTCATGCATCAGAGACTAAAATCAACTAAAGCACATCAATTTATAAATGATGCAAACGCTGTCTATTGTTGATTAATCCATAAACTTTTGTTGCGATTACGAGATGCAGGTAATGCTACATTAGTCGGTATCTTCTTTTACCCTATATCGACTCCCCTAAATGAAATGGAATTCGCTTAAACTTTTAAATAAAATTCGAATCACCGCCTCAGAGCTTTATGAGTACTTTATATTAGGGTCCGTTTTACAGATATGTGTGGAGTAAATACCGTCATCATTGTTATGCCATCATTTCAAAACACTGGTTTGTCTAATGAAAACAAAAACTTTTAATTTTGATTTGTTTTTAGATCTTATACTATACCTTATACTGTCGTACTTACGTTCACACGTTCCTTTGCTTTGGATGGCATTATTACAGCAATAATATTGAACTCTGAATTGTGTTCCTCCAATGGTATCAACCCTAAATGATGCAAAGTATGACAATACATAACTTCTCTATAATATTGGGATGTATCGGGTAACAACTTTGTGTGTTCAATTGTTCTTCTGTACAGATAGTTCATCAACCAGAACCACCCTACAAGTCTGTTTTAATATCCCAGTAGATAACTCTACACTGTTCAAGGTACAAAAATTAATACACAATTGACAAAATGTGCTTATAAAAACATTTTGTTCTCCTGATAATCACGAATGATTTGGGACGATGGTTTTTGTTAGTAATGAAGATCTGGGACAACACAGTAAATTCACACAAGCAAGGAATTTTTCAAACCAAGTTATTTAAATACAAATACAAAATCAACATGAACAATATCAAAAATTTACATTTAAATGTTCAATGCATACATCAAAAATTAAAAAAAGTCTATTTGAACATTAATATATTTTGGAAGTATTAAAGATAGAGCAATAAGAAAGAAGCTGTGGTATGATTTCCAATGGGATATATCTACTCTAGAGACTAACAGACAAGGGTATAAAAATATATAAGTCACAAGAAGATCTCTAACGACAAACCAAATGTTTACGGTATAAAAGCTATGGTGAAGGACTATCATTACAAAATATGAAATAAATCGAGCAACAAAACCAACATACTGGTCTATCGTTTATGGGCACTAAAATGTTGTCAATTTTACTCTTCACAATAGGGTTATTCGCCTTTTCAGAATATAAAGGACAATAGGTAATCTCGTTGTTCGTACATCAAAAAAATATAACTTTATGTCATTGGTTGAATTTTAATTGTTTATGACGTTTTAACTTATCACGACGAGTTGGTGAATATATTTTCCAGAATGCATTACATTCTGATACGGCGAATTGCGCAACCGTAACACATGCGTTGTTAGAATAATAACACCTTATGTAAGAATCCTGGGTTTTGATTGGTTGATAGCCAGTGTATTTTTCACCAATTCACCGTTATCAAATGAATATCGTTCATTATTTAACGTCGCCGGTGTATTTGCCAAAAGGATATGCCTTTTTACCCTTTCTGTTGTGGTATTTGCCAAAAAATACTCTATCCGACTGGACGCTTGTAACGTCATGATCATCAATGCGTTTTGGAATATTAACATTCGGTGTAATTAAACAGATATATCATGTTCTTGAGGGGTATTTGCGAAAAATACCAGTCTTGAGAATGAATTTCTCTCGCCTCACGGCTCGTGAAAATTAACATTCTATCGACTGGTATATTTCGCAAATACCCCTCCTTAACATGATATATCTGTTTAGAAACTGTTAAAATGATAAGTTGAAAAATGTATGACTAACAATAAATAAAAGGAGCTTAGTTAGTATAAATTTTGAAAATTCTAATTATGCTGGTGTAGCAAGTTCAATGTCAATTGCAAAAAATACATGAAAAACGTTTTCCTCTGTTAGTGCTTTTGTTAAGAAAATTTGCTTACTAAAAATTCGTATTTGAAAAATGTCTTTAATAAAGCTAATAAATTTTATTGTAAAAACAATGTATAAGATAGTGACGTTTGTCTTTCGTTGTATCTTATATTAAATGGTTATTGTATTTGAAAATGGTTCAAAAGAGTGTAATTATAATAAACTATCCATAGTTAATTAATTGTCCTATATATTTCTTTTTTTATGATATTGAACAGACAACCTGATCGACAAACATTGGTGCTACTATATCGTTTATAATCATTGTAGTTACGTTCTTTGTTATATATCGTAACAATTCTAGCAAAACAAAAAAACAGGTATTCTAGTAAACGTATTATTTCTTCATTTGTTTTCATTGCGGATTATAAATCAGAATTTGCAAACAATTTCGCGTCATCTTTAATAAAACTTGAGAATGGAAATGGGGAATGTGTCAAAGTGACAACAACCCGACCATAGAGTAGACGAAGATTGAAAAATGCAAAAACCGATATCAGTTGATGCCATTTCTTCCACGTTAATTTTTCCAAAATAAAAAATAAAAACATACCTTTTCCGTCTATTGCAAATGTCTGAATTGTTTTCATATACAATTAAAAAGGATATCAATAAAAAGAACACATGATGTAAAGCCATCCTCAATCATATGATAAGGAAATATACAAAGGTGAACAAATGCCAATTTATTTGGCATATACATTTATATTAAAGGAAATACAAAGTGTGTCATAGCACTTAAACTTTTGTAAATTGATAACAATTTCCTTTCCCATGGACTTTGTTGAAAATTTATACCTTCACAGTCAACAATCAAATACAGTGTCAATAAAAAATTCTGGCATACTGGTCAAGTGTTCCTCTGTGTAGCATGTTTTACCAATTGATAAAATATGCTGCCATTATAATATTGAAAAGCATTGTAAATTATTTCTTTTATGCGATGTTTTTTTTCAAAATTTTACATGGGGAATGGTGGTAAACCGTGTTAAAAAAAATCAAATTTGACAGAATTCATTTCAGATAATGATTAATATTGGAAATAATTCGAGCAGGCGAGTTGAAAAATATACACGACATACACACGGTTTACTAGAAATGATCGGGGTCGAAAATATCGAACAATAGGGAACGGAATATTTCCCGTTTCTTAACAAGAGTTTTCCATGGAAAACTGGATTATCAATTTTTGCCAAAAGAACAATTAGAGATAAATATTTCGAAGGATTTAATTAGGTAAATCTCTTTGTATAAAGTGTCAGTATATAATGTCGGTAATAAAGCAAGATTAACGGCACGTGTAATTCATATAATTAAATTGATCTTTCCAGCGTTTAACAATAAACGATTCATACATGATTTTTACAAATCTTCTATTAACGGTGTTCATATCAATAAATTACAGTAATCGAAGATAGAGTTTTTTGGGTTTTGTTTTTCGTTGTATTAGACAAAAACACCCATGATTGAGGTTTGGGCATGACTTAAATACTACCGTATATAGTTTTTATATTGTATTGTATTGTTAAACATGTAAATTTAAACATAAATGTAAATGACTGACGGAGCATATCCATGTATAACAAACAAAAATAGACATTTTACTAGTAGGATGTCTTTCTCTTTTAAAAATCACAAAAATACTAAAATCCGAGTCAAATCTTAAACGGGAAGTCCCTATTCAAATGTAAAATCAAATGATAAAACACATCAAACGAATAGACAAAAACTATCATATTCCGGACTTGAACAGGCATTTTCAAATGTAGAAAAGGGTGGATTGAACCTGGTTTAATAGCGCTCAACCTAGCACTCAGACGACAGTTACATACCATTTCATTACGTTGACAACATGAACAAAATGTCACAAAAAGTGGTACAATAAAAACACGAGTCCCACCAAAAACTAGTGGTGATTCCAGGTGTTGCTTCACATGTGGCACCCTCGTGTCTCTTATGTTATCACACAGCGGGTAAATAGTCTTAGGCTCCATGTTGAAGGCCGTACATTAACCTATAATGGTTTACTTATTTTTAAATTGTAACTTGGATGAAGAGTTGTCTCATTGGCACTCACACCACATCTTCCTATATTTAAATATTCGGTAGGTCACATTCTTGTATATTTACAACGATGCGTGACTAAAAATCAGACATAATAGGTAAAATATTCACAATTTGGTTACAGCTGTCATCACAGTGTCACATGTACAATCGCAAAACAAACAAATATTAAACTTTTAAAAGCACAAAAAAGCATCTATTAAATTTAAACACCACATGCATTACTTCGCGGGTTTGATGTCAGAAAATGTTAACGTCACAAGGAAGAACTATAAAATAATTTTGTCGTTCGAAGTATTTTCTAAACAATTATAGTTATACATGGGGAATGGTGGTATACAGGGTTAAAACATCAAACGTTTAAAACATCAAACGTTATATTATAATTATTTTCAAAAACAAACCGAGATTAAAAATTGTTAAGAAGTTCTTTAGAATTTGTAAGAATCCACATATTGGTAATACCAGTACGCGAGTAAAATAGTTTCGATGTTCAAAGTATATTCAAGTTTATAATAGAACAATTACATAATGGCATATAATAGAACAATAACATATGGCGAAAAAAATCAGAGTCACGTCATATGAACCAAAGAAACACGTACAAAACACACCAGCTAAACACAAAATAATACAAACACATTGGCGGGATGTATAAGTACCAAGCCACGTCAAATGGATATCTCAGATAACAGACCAAATAGTAAAATTAATATTAATAAAAGAACAAAGACAAATGAAAGAACAATATAACACGTTGCTAAGATGATAAACAACGTCAGACGCAGAATCTATACATCAAGACTATCATGTATCATTTGTTAAGTTGATATGGAATATTTATCAACAAAGTCTTGGTACCTTCTGATGATCTTTTTTAAGAACAGAGACGAGACGTTCTTTGACATACTCCTGTTCTTTCAACTTTCTAATTAGACACTGGTGACGTTTTACAAAGTCTAAGTAAAATCTGAAAGCTTTTGATTATCGAATAAGTTGGAAAATGTATATTCAATATACAGGTGAAGTTAATAAATTGCTACTAAGGTGGCTGAAACTGATTTAAAATTTAAATCGTCTCGTTTGTCATAGATTCTGGTACTGAGATGACTGTGTATGTCAAATTCGACGTATAAATCTACAAATGAGGAGGAGGAAGCCGTGTATGTTGTTTCTTTAATTTCTAGTTCGGGGGATATATTAATGGAACCCAAACAGAAAAGTCTGATTGTTGATGAAAAGAACATCATCAATATATCTGAAAGTGAAATTAAATAATATAGTTTCATTTGAAAATAAGAGGAGTTCGGCAGGAGAGGCACACAGTTCGTTTCCATAAGAATGCCGACAATTTATTGAAAATGTTTACCTCCAAATTCAACAAATATGTTGTCTATAAGAAACTTCAGCATACTGATCACTTGTTTCTCTGTGTAGCATGTTTATCCTTTTGTTCAATATTAACAAAATATGCCTGACAATATCACAAAGTAATTAATGTATAGTGTTTGCTACTGTTTTTATACTGAAAGGCGTTGTGGATTATTTTTACCGGTATATAGGGTTAAAAATCAAAAGGTTTGATAGAACTTATTTCTGAAAAGACAGACATTAAAAATTTTCTGGAAGTTCTTTAGAATTTTTAAGAATCCACATATGATTAAAAAGACTTTTACATTTTTTCTGGAGACCCTCTGTTACTGCGGACATAATTTTAGTCATTCTAAGGGACAATTTTTTAGTGGAACATGCACATGAGCCGGCAATGTACCGTTGTTTGTACGGAATTTTGTGCGGCTTAGGTATCTATTAACAACAAGGTAAGTCCTCCGATTTGTTTTGTAATGGTAATATGTTCATTGAACCAATGAAGGACTTATAATTTGCAAAAATCGCATCCTTGTCAATTGATATGTCTTTGTATGTTGGATTACCTGAGTGCTCATTTATTCATATTATTTTACAAGACATTCGTAGTAATACGATTTGCATACAAAGACAATAGTATTTGAAGCTTTGTCAGAAGGAAAAAACAACATACTTATCATGCACAAAATGATAGACACTTTGTCTCTGAAAACGGACTTTGGTCGATCATTCACAAAGTTCTTCAACATATGAATGCAACGTTTTATCAAAGACCTGATAGTTCTGATGGAGTGGTAATACAATTGAAGTATTTTACTTTATTTAACATAATTTAAAAAATCATTTGTGTAAATATCGTTTTAAATGCGATTAATTTTAATTCAATTTTTAGACTAACACGGCTGGTAATCTACACATGCAGAACATTTGGTTCTGCAATGAAAACCGTGAGAGGATTTTCCGTTTGTGCTTGAGTGGAGTAATAGTCACCGCTTTAAACGGTATGTACATTTCTAAATCGCAATTTTCTTACATTTATTCGACTGATCAAAATATTGGAAATCGGAGAATGCTATGCTGTGGTGAATACTTTAACGAAGAGATACATGTATCATTTACTGTTGTACCTGGAGTTGAACTCCCACAAAATCAGTTGCCGCACGAGAATTTGCCCAAAAAAGTGACATTTAAATTTTGAAATGGTTCTAATTACAGACCCTCAAGTTCAAATTTACTTTTTATTCGGTCAATAGGTATGAATGTCGTTTTGGGCGGCGTGTACGCTGTCCGGTGTTGATCGACGTCTTGAAAAATCCAAAAACCTCATATTTTCATTATGTCATGCGTGAGGGGATCGGTTCTGATTGAGGACATCGTGAATGCGTGAGGGGACATGAAATCATATTATATCCAAACTATGAGTATTTGAAAGTTGCCTAAATGTGGTCAGATTGTTCATGAAAAAACACATTTGTGTGCATAAACAAAATTAATAAGATAGAACTTTGAAATACATTGTAGGAAAACAGGTTTTACGAGCAATAAAATGACAAATTTTGTCAACGATTTGTTTCTAGCTACATATAAAACCTAAAAAAAAATACACATCAGCCCAGTATATATTTTTTACGAATAGAGTTAACTCCCCTTGTATCGCGTATTTTTTTTAAAATTGGATTGCGAAAACACAAATTTTGATATTTGTTAAAATATATTGATTTATACAATACATCATAAAGTTTTCTGTATATGAATAAACAGTCTAACTAATAAATTGCAAATATGTCTCCAATAAAGGCAACAGTAGTAAACCGCTGTTCGAAATTCACAAATCGATTGAGAAAAAAAACAAATTCGGACTACAAACTAAAACTGAGGAAAACACATCAAATATAAGAGGAAAACAACGACACAACAGAAACACAACATTAAAATTTAACAAACACAGAAACGAATTACAATTTAACAATGGCCATTTTCCTGACTTGGCACAGGCTATTTTAAGAAAAACTGGTGGGATGAACCCGGTTTTGTGGCATGCCAAACCTCCCGCTTCTGTGGCAATGATGAATATAACATTTAAATGACAACATTACATGACAGGACTACAATACAAATACTTTTTTCTACTCGCAAAAGTCACAAAAATAAAACGCTCGCAAAAATAAGTTGGTTTACAGTAAATGAGAGAACATATAGGACAGATACACATTCCAATTATAGCTAATAAAAATGACCAGGTTTAAAAAAAATTATACGTCAAACGCGTCCTTCGTCCACACAAGGCTTACCAGTGACGCTCAGATGAAGAAAAAAATCGAAAGCCAAGACAAGTACATTGAGGACAAAAAGTTCCAAAAAGTTGTGCCTTATACGGCTAGGGTTTCTGCCTGGAATAAAAACATCCTTATTATTTCGAATAATTCATAATTTTGCAATCAAAGTTGTTTTATAAAATGACTATATAATAGATATACATGTACACGATAAAATCGAAGTGGTGACTAACAACACAATAAAAATGGATACATAAAGCAACCTTAACCAGCAAATAAAAATCCACAGCCGAGTTTGCCAAAACCATCAACGCACAACGTGACGTCACATATCAATTTCTTAAAACAATATCCCAAAAATAGGATAGACAAAATTTAGGATTAGATTTGCAATACTGGTATAACATTGATCAATAACAATGAAAATTACAATATTAATTAATATCAAATTGTGGTAGTAAACTTTACCGATTATTTGCCCAAATCCACGAATTTGGAGACATATTTGAAATTTATTTGTAAGACTTTTATTCATAAAAAGAAAAGTTGGTGATTTATTGTTATTTCAAAATTCTATCTCATAACTTTTATTTATGCATACAAATTTGTTTTTTCATAAACAATCTAACTATATTAAGGCAACTTTCAACGAATGATAGCTTGTATATAAAGATATGATTTCAAGTCCCCTCACGCATTCACGATGTCCTCAATCAGAACCGATCCCCTCACGCATGACATAATGAAAATATGAGGTTTTTGGATTTTTCAAGACGTCGATCAACACCGGACAGCGTACACGCCGCCCAAAACGACATTCATACCCATTGACCGAATAAAAAGTAAATTTAAACTTGAGGGTCTGTAATTAGAACCATTTCAAAATTTAAATGTCACTTTTTTGGGCAAATTCTCGTGCGGCAACTGATTTTGTAGGATTTCAACTCCACGTACAACAGTAAATGATACATGTATCTTTTCGTTAAAGTATTCACCACAGCAAAGCATTCTCCGATTTCCAATATTTTGATCAGTCGGATAAGAAAATTGCGATTTAGAAATGTACATTCCTATTGAAGCGGTGACAATTACTTTACTCAAGCACAACCGGAAAATCCTCTCACGGTTTTCATTGCAGAACCAATTGTTCTGCGTGTGTAGATTACCAGCCGTGACTAAATGCAAAGTTATGAAACAATCAATAAATGTCGCTAATAATATTTAAAAATTCTGAACATGTTACTGACTTCTGTGTTGTCAAAAAAGATATGACATGTAAGATAAGCATTTTTTTTTTATGAAAACAGATATCTCAATTAATTGTACACACTCTGTTGATCGAGCAATCAAAACAAAAGACTTATTTTATTTAAAAAGTAGAATTTCAACTTTAGAGTTAAAAGAGTGGACATAAAGTTTTACATTTTGGTGAAAACTCGATAATTAGCAGTTTTATCGATGAAACGTTCAAAGGACAGCTGTAAATCTAGGAATTGGCAGGGACATTTGAGCGAGTCTTTTTTTCGCGTTTCAGGAGGTACCGCTAACAAAGCGAACATGAAAGGTAAGCAACAAAATCTTAAAAGTTCTTTTAAATCAAATTATATATTATTCTACACAACAGAGAGTTAAATAGTAAGTAGTCATTTCATGTCATTGTCTTATTTCAGCTTAAGTATCCTACATAGCGCTTTTCATCTGGAACGCTAAAAGCCGAATATTATAAAGCCACAAATGTAAAAACGAAAGAGTTCAATATCTACGTCAACATGCGCTATTCGTTCAGGTAGTCTCTATTGATGTCCCTTTCCTCAATTCCTTTAGATCTGCCAATATGAGAAACTTTAATTAACAGCGCATCGATCTTGACTTAGATCTATGCATAATTGACAGTTTCGAAACTAAAACGTTTCCACATATGAGGTTAAATGTTCAGGATTCGAAGTGAGATTATTTTTGGTGTAATTTAACATACCCCGAAGAGCCCTTTGTGATTATGCTACTGGAGGCTCAAAATTGCTTTTTTTCTCACAATTTTTTTTATACAAATTAAGTTATTTGCACTCGTTTCACATGTGTAGGAACTGCACAATTCTAACGCATTTTTTCTATGGTTCGCTCCTTATCAAACCAGGACAAATGGTCAAGCTCATTCACTTGTTGCAAAATTGAAACATTCTCGAAATCCCCCATAGAGATTGTTTATGTACTGTCATAGGAAATATCGACTCATACCAAAATCCATAGTTCTGTGGGTTTTTTTTAAATATTCTGGCGATATGTTGGTTGTTCTTCGGTTTTATTTTTTGATTACATTAATGTATTTTGTTTCACTTCTGAAAGAAAATAGAGTTGTTTTGGCATGCACTTATATCGCAATATTCATTAATATGGAATATATTAAATACATACAATTGATTTCTTTCTGCATACCTTCTCTGGCCCACATATGGATAAAACATCCAATTTCAAAATAATTGTTTCCACTGGTAATCTGATTTTTTTCAGCCTTAAAAACTAAACATAAATCATTACTATGATTATTTCTCAGAAACAAGAGTATAATACACCCAGCACAAATAACAAATGGTCAACAGGTAGAAACGGATGTCATTTGGTTTAACGAGAGAAATTATCATGAACGGATATCTAACGGTGGTCAAGTATGGCGAGACGACCGTGAAAGCTCTGGTAACGGATCGTGAAAGAAATAAAATCGCGAAGACATATGGAAGGTCAATAAATGATCTAATTTAATTAATTACACAGACATATTACAACAACAAAAAAACTGTCTGTCAAAATTGTTCAACTTTATGATCAGTATGTGAGAATATGTTTCATATTTGACACCAATTGTATTTGATATATTGAATGATAGTCGGATGTCTATGTCTGGCTGTCGATCAGGGTTCATATACTTTTTACCTTATGTTCCGAATTAATTGGCAAAACCTGACTTTTACATTTGTCAATGTCTAAGGTACTGAAATTGGGATCGGAACACCTATATTTGGTGTACGGGATGTTTGTAGAGATCAGTATGCCATGGTTCATCTGATCTAGATTCCTGTTTATGAACCATTCACACTCTTTAGCGTATTTGCGCTGCTAGTAAAACCCTAAATATTACAGACGTTCAACAAATATACTTGCGCTCTGGTATTCCTTAGTCTGTAGTATTTAAACCGAATGACACCCGTGGTAGAGGTGAAGGTGACACGATAAAATATTATTTCAATCGAAGCACGGTATATTCAATAAGAATGACCAGTTATAAATATCTTTAGTGTCAGTTATATTGATTAAGTAGAAAATGACGTATTTCTTTTTTTTATATCATTCCTTGAAAGCCATTATATTAAATCAATTATCCCCCAATTTGTTTGCTTAAATTTGAAAACACAAATATGTCTGTATTAGAATATTTTTTTCGATCGCAGATCAGAGTATTTACATTGTGTATCACAACCGGATGTATAGGTACCACTGAAGTGATGTGAAAAAGTGATGTTTAATATATTACACGTTTAGCTGACAAATAGTATTGTGATAGTGATTATCATAATGTTGATATTCTTTATGGATGATTATGATCCTTGGTTGACGATATCTCGATCTTTTAAAATTGTTAGAATCGGATAGAGTGTACCTGATCATCGACGCATGATCACGCATTTGACAAGTTCGGACTCTGTTATTCTACAACACTTCATTTGACGTTTTTGTATAATAAAGTTTATCATAGTAAAGCTTGCAAAACTTAGAGAAAATAAAGAAGATACATTTTACGGCAGCGGCAAATAGGTTTTTTTACCTTACGGTGAATATCATTTGTTCCTTGCTTTGGGTACGTATTTCAGATGGTGATGATACACATTGATTTAAAGCAACTAAAAGTTTTGTCTTCAGAATACAAATAAATAGTTGCCTTTATACATTAACAGACAATTCGTCTTTTTTGAACATGTGTTAAGTTGTAAACCTATTAACACACCTGACACTAGAACTGATACATTGCATAACCGTTTCTTGAAAATGAATGCAGAAAAACTTCATTTCGATTAGTTCTATTGCATTGTCTTCATGTCCTTTTAAGAGGGATCAAGGTATAGCAAACATCGATATCCGTCACTACATATATTTGCACACTAAAAGCGGTATTTTTAGAAGAAAAAAAACCGTTTAAGTTGATTTATGCCACAAATAATATTTTAAAAACCCATGTTTTATAAATAGAATTATCTAGGTTGTATAAATCTGATAAATATTTAAATATGGCAGCCTGTCTTGATATCAACAAACATTCCCTTTTGACGTAAATTGGAGGGCCATATCAAAAGGATAAAATATCAAAAAATATACAATACCAAGATCATGGTGGTGTAATAGAAAGGGGGTCTTTGAAATTATTAAATGGTTGATTCAAGTTGTTAAAGCGGTATGTGTCTTCGTGTTTAAACTCTCATATTATTTTATTTACAATGCTTATTGTGATTTAACTTTAACCTATTAAGACTTTTAGATACAAAGAAAATCAAACGAAAATATACAGAGACAACAATCAAGAGACAAAAAGCTATCAAATTATTACAGACGACTCGGCAATGATAAAATCAATGGTACCGGTTATAAGATAACAAATAGGGTCTTTGAAATCATAAAATGGTTGATGTCGTATTTATGTGTTATTGTAACGCGGTATTTGCGTATGGTCTTCGTTACCCCTTCCTCACTTATTTATTTCATTTATGTATTGTATTATTTCTCATTTGATTTTATTTGTACTGAAATACCAAGACGTCGAGATGACAAGGCTCTTCATGTGTACGTATTCAATGCGATTTTAACCAAAAATTAGCATTGTGCAAACATACAACGAAAATCGAAAGATAAAGGAGGCATCGATCGTTTCAAGAAAAAATTTCAGATGATTGCAGAAGACCCAATCAAACTGCAATGTGTTTTGAGTCTATAGGTTGCATTTCTGTAAATAATGACAATGCAATTTCCCATAGGAACTCCTTTTACGGATAAAACTGTACCCATTTTACTATGAAGTTTTGAAAAATATCTTATCCTAGAATTAAAAGTTCATATGCACTATATATTTGTTCAAAAATCAAAATATAGGACTGTGCTGCATATTTTCAACGTTTATATGCCCTGAACTTCTCAGAGTTTAAATTAACACCAATTGCTCAACTACACCTACCTCGAATGAAGGTTTACCATAGATTGCAATATAAACAATATGAAAATGTATATTTATATTTCAAAGTTATGTCTCTGTGAGATTGAACACAGAGAGCATAACTGGGAACCAGTATGTAAACAAAACTAATTCCTATGCATAATCAAAATCTTCCCCAAAAAGTCGTGTTTTGAAAACAGCTGTATTTACTAAGTGCAACCTATAGATATAAACTGTAGTGGAAAAGGTTAAGCCATGTGTGACGTGTAATCTGCAGCGAGCATTTCTCGAATTTCAAGCCGAGTACAAATATTTAAGGACACTTTACAGTTACTGATTTTATTATTTAAGTACATGTAAGAAGTGGTACTACCTTTACACATCGCTTCAAGTAGTTAATGTATATTTTCTGCAGAGTGATACATTTCGGGTTAAATATTAAAGTCATGAGAAACCTCAAATTAAAAAAAAATATGCATATGTTTTATATAACTAAATGGATAGTTTTCATTATACAACTTATGTACAAATACTTTTTTCTGAGGAAAATTCTTCAATATAGTGAAAGCAATCGGTATGAATAAGCTAGAAATGAGAGGAACAAGGGTTTGTCCAACATCATATGATAATCGTGTGTCTAGGGAGAAAAGTCCTGTCGTAGCCGGTAAAAGCGATGTCAATCAAGTGAATGGACAATCAAGAACACAACCAACAAATAATAATTCTGGACGTGGTAGAAATGTTGGCGTCAGAGGTCGAAATGGTAAACGAAGAGGGTATTAGGTTAAATGTGGATTTTGGAACTTAAATGGCTGGAATACTGATTGTAAACGGGATAAATTTAACCTTTTAACCGATATCATCGCACAATGTAATCTGCATATAGTTGGACTGGCGGAAACACACTTAAGAGGAAATGATTTTATTGTAATGCATGGATATCAATGGTTTGGCCACAACAGAAATAATATACATAAACGTGCGAAATGTGGATCGGGTGGAGTTGGTGTTTTAGTCAGGAACGATTTCGCTGACCAGTTTTCAATAGAAATTGTCGAAAGCAGTAAAGATGGAATCATGTGGATTCGATTTACTGAAAAAAACTGTGTCCAAAACTGTTTTTATGTTTGCGTGGTGTATTTGCCACCAGAGAACTCTACTAGAGCTGTAAACGCACAAGAATTTTTTGATAATATTATCGGTGATATTTATACAATTCCGAATGAAAATATGTTTTATCTATGTGGAGATTGGAATAGCCGATGTGGTGATATGCTAGACTATATACCAGGCGTAGATTCCTTACCAGAACGAAATGTAGTTGATTTTAAATGTAATACGTATGGAAGTATATTTTGCGATTTTCTATCTGATATAAGCTGTTGTATACTTAATGGCCGAAATACGATTCAAAACGACTTTACGTACGTATCTACTCGAGGATCTAGTGTAGTAGATTACTGTATAGTACCTTACGAAAAGTTACAAAATTTTGAAAAGTTTAGTGTAAGTCGTGCAAGTACCTTAGTCGACACTGTAAATGGCATCGGAAAATATGACTTAAAAGGAATTGTTCCAGATCATTCTATGTTATCATGGGAGATGTCACTAGACTTTTTAGTGACTGAAATAACACGTGAAAATACCAAACAATCTGTTAAGACGAGGTACGACACACAAAATATACCTCAGGACTTTCTTTTAAATTCGGAAGCTATTTGTGACTTAAACAAACTTATTTTAGACCTTGAAAACTCAAATAAGTCACAAGTCGATTTAGACCAGATGTATTGTGAATTTGTTAAAGTGGTAAAATCAGAGATGTCAAGTAAACTTTCATGTAAAACATATATAACGGATGGATTTAATAACAAACGCCGTAGATGCAAAAAACCATGGTGGAATGACGAACTAACCGTTTTATGGAATTGTGTTTGTAGTGCAGAAAAAATATGGATTAAAGCAACCTGTAATAAAAGTACGTTACGTCATAATTATGTCCAAAAGAGGAAACATTTCGATAAAGCGTGTCAACGTGCCAAACGCCAATACTGGTATAGTATGCAAGATGAATTAAAGAATTTAGAAGATAACCCAAAAGAATTTTGGAGGAAAATCGGGAAAATTGGAGTAGGAAACAACAGGCAAAGTATTCCAATGGAAGTGAAAATGGAAGATAATTCAATATGTACCGATCCGAAAATTGTTTTAGATAAATGGAAATGTGATTTTTCAAATATGTTGAATTCTGGAAATTTATATGAAACTACCGAAAAAGATGTTAACAGTTGCATAATAACCGATGATATTCTTGATAGTGAAATAACCAATGAAGAAGTTGTCAAAATTTTAAAATTGTCAAAAGCGGGAAAATCTCCTGGTTGTGATGAAATTCCGATGGAGATGTATAAGAATCAGACAGCTATAAACGCCCTTACTCAAGTGTTCAACATTTGTTATAATACAGGAATGATACCGGAGCTATGGAGTAGAGGAATAATCACCCCGATACCGAAGAGTTCGACTTCCGACCCTCGGGACCCGATGTCTTACAGAGGAATAACATTGGCGCCAACTTCATATAAACTATATTGCGGAGTACTGAATTCAAGATTAACTGTAAAGCTTGATGATCTAAATTTTATACATGATGAACAAAATGGTTTTAGATCTAATCGTAATACTATTGATCATTTGTCAACAATTACAACTATTATTGAAACAAGAAAAATGTGTAAAATGTCAACTTTTGCAGCTTTTATTGATTTCAAAAAAGCATATGATACTGTAAACAGATTTTTATTATTTTGTAAACTTGAGTCAATAGGAATTAGTAGTAAAATGTTGAATGCTTTAAAATCTTTATATCATAAAGTACAGTCATGTGTTAAAGTTAATGGGAATTTAACCCAATGGTTTGATGTTCAATGTGGTTTAAAACAAGGGTGTGTGTTATCGCCAATTTTATTCAATATTTTTATTAATAATTTAGTAAATGAGGTTAAAAGTTTAAATGTTGGTATTCCGATAGAGGAAGAGAAAATATGTATTTTGCTCTATGCTGATGATATTGTTTTACTTGCTGAAAATGAATCAGACTTACAGATGCTCTTAAATGTTTTACATATGTGGTGTCATACAAATGATATTAGTGTTAATTTGAGTAAATCTAAGATTATTCATTTTAGACCACCTTCTTTTCCAAAGTCTATTTATACATTTATGCTGGGTAATGATAATATTGAAATTGTAATACAATATACTTACCTTGGTTTACATCTTACAGAATTTTTAAATTATGATTTAATGGCAAAAGCTATTGCCAAGTCGGCAAGTAGAGCTCTTGGGTTATTGATCGCAAAATGTAAATCAAATGGTGGTTTTTGTTACTCTACTTATACAAAGCTTTTTGACACACTTGTATGGTCAGTCATCGATTATGGTGCTTCAATATGGGGAACAAGAGAATTCTCTTGCATAAATGCTGTTAAAAACAGAGCGATGAGATTTTTTATGGGTGTAGGAAAGTATACACCAAACTTATCTCTGTATGGTGATATGGGCTGGATTCCATGCAATGTAAAGCAATGGACAGCTGTTTTTAGATTATGGTCCAGATTTTGTAAAATGGACAATGATAGATTGAACAAAAGAGTATTTATATGGTCATATAAGTATGGAAATAAGCCAATTAAAAACTGGTGCTTCAGAGTGATGACTAAGTTTAAAGAGTATAATCTTGAACCATATTGTAACTGTGATATATTGTTAACTAAAAATGTAATTAAGGATATAGAATGCTTAGCTATTGATTTATATAAAACTGAATGGCATAATAAGTTGGTTTCGAATGAATATGCCAAACTTCGTACTTATAAATTATTTAAAACAGAATTTAAGGTAGAAAATTACATTTGTAAAACTATTGCAGGGAAATATAGAAGTGCTTTTGCAAAATTTCGTTGTGGTGTTGCGCCCCTAAAAATTGAAACGGGCCGGTATCAGAACTTACCTATTAATGAACGAATATGTTTTAGTTGTAATGAAACCATAGAAGATGAGAAACATGTAATTTTGAAATGTCCACTATATGCAGATTTTCGTGCTGTGTTGTTTAGTCATGCTAATTCTTTTTGTCATGATTTTAATTGTATGTCAGATGATGATAAATTTGTATTTTTATTTAGTGATGAAAATGTTTATTTTTACACTGCCAAAATCTGCTATGATATTTTACTGGAAAGAAAATGTTTATTATATTCTTAAAATTTGTTTACTTTTAAACTGTTTTATGTTATTCTTAACATTTGTATACTTTTAATTTGTTTTATGTTTTATGTATGTAAATATATATATGTAAATGTATATACCTTTTTTATAGTCTCTCATAACTCTTTTTAGAGTGGCTCTTGTTTTATATTGTAATATTTAAATTGTAATATTATGTAAATGTTTTAGAAGAGGTGAGACTCAAATAAAATATTGTCTTGTCTTGTCTATATAATAAAATATAGAGATAGCAGCCTTGGATTGTCTTAATTAAATCCTTTGGTCCTCTAATTATCAAGTCACCCTCTGGCCAATGTAATTATGACTTGTGTATATTTAAAGAAGTGTAGCGACAACGCGTCACCCTATTCAGTGCTAGATATTCAAATTATAGTAAAGATAACATTAAAACAAGAAATGGTAAATACAAAAAAATATTTTAAGATTTTGAAACGGGGGGGGGGCTCGCTTTAACCCCCTAAATCCGCTAATGATGTGTGAGAACTAAATAATTCAGTTAACTTAATCATATGACTCTTAAGCCCGTTCTGCCATTATATATATATTCTTTATTGCCTCCAGGAGGAGAGTGAAAATAATGAACATGATAAACACAATAATTAAACAATTGAACAAAATAAACAATTAAATTAAATCAGAAAATGTCATGATCAGTTGAAGTGAGTAAATTGTCAGTAGCGGATATTACAGTTATATTAATATTGTAGTAAAGTCCCAAATTTATGGATATATCGAACGCATATAGCTTGGAATGTCTCTAGTTGGTCGGTTTCTAGTAGAAAATTGTCCGAATTACAAGAAAGTAAATAATAAAATAGTTCTTCATCCGACATGTTTGATAGGAAGATACTAAAAGTAATTGGATCGATGTTTATAATTTCACACCAAAAGTTCTCACGTGTTTCGTCAAGATAGTCACACGAAGAAATAGTATGAACTATTGGATCTAAAAACATTTTACCACATCTGTCACATAGAATGTATTGCCTATTGTCATTGTCTTTTACTATACAGCAGACAGAAATGAAGAAGTGTGCTTGTTTTCTTAGGTTAGGACGCTTCAATGCTATAGTCCATGCAGGGTGAGGTGTATAATCTTTTTTGATCATTTTAAAAGCAACAAAATCATCATCAATGTTAATACGTCTTGTCCAATTAACAATTTCGAAAGCGGCCACTGCAGTTTTGACAATGCGCTTCCATATTAGAGGTGTTGGAAAAAGTCCGGTTTCACAGAAATCGTTAAAATATGATGATAACTCATACTTCCTCAAGATGTTTATTATATCAACAGTAAATCCCAAATTTGAATAGCTTCCGTCGTTGTATTTAAAGTCGTTAACTCTACGAATTAATATACGGAAAGATATACTTTCGCACGGAAGATTACATATCCGTCCTAGGAAATAAAGTTTCTTTTCGTCCACATAACTTTCAATGCTAAACCAACCGATCATCGGAAGGCACATATCACTTCGTGTGCGCCGTGGTAAACCTTGAATGTTTTTGCAAATGTAGTGCTGAGTTCTTTCCAACATTAACCATTCAGTAGAAGTAAGTTTGCCCCATAATTCACATCCGTACAACGCCTTCGGATAACACACTTGTTTTACGAATTTTGAACAAACAATAGGGTTTAAAATAGCTGGATGAACACCTAGACGGATTAAAGATATGACGGTTGCACGCAGTGTTCTGCAAACGTCTATTGTACGATCCATCGTCTTAAGGCACGTATACAGATTAATTCCACAATGTTTCGCCATCTTAACTGTCGATATTGGTTCATTATATAGAAGCACATCGGTTCCAGTTGTAGGTTTACCAAAATGTAAGAGCTGACTTTTTCCTGCTGAGAACGAAAAGCTCCAACGGATGCTGTACTCTTCGCAAATTTTTACCATAACTTGTGAAGATTGGCGATCAGTTGCGATTATTGAAATATCGTCAGCTTGAACAGGCGTGCTGGCGTTGAGGTCATGTATAAAAGCACCTTGTTGGCTGGACTCTAATTTGTCAATGAGGTCGTTGATAAAAATTAAGTACAGTTTTGCTGAAAGTATACTTCCTTGCCTAACACCACGATGCAACTTGAACCAATTTGACAACTTTCCACCAGAGAATACCGCACTCGTGAGATCAGAATACATATTATCAAGAAGACACCATAATTTTGCGGGAATGCCATATTCGTACAATTTGATGCGCAAGCCGTCGTGTGGGACAGTGTCAAACGCCTTAGTACTGTCTAATAGAACGATTTTGACGGGTCCGCCTTTTTCAATGTGATGAAATTTAACTTCTTGTAAATTGTATGATGCATTCATGCTACTCAGTTGTTTTTGATAAGCAACTTGCTGGTGATTCGGAAAATCGGGTCTCAATTTTGTAAGTTCGTTCTCAAGCAGTTTTTCAAATATTTTAGCGATACTTGGCACTAGAGATATCCCACGATATGAGTTAGTATCAGTGCGAGGTTTTTTTCCACCCTTAAAAAGGAGGAAAATAATGCTTTTTCGCCACTCACCAGGTATATATCCGCATTGTATTATCATGTTGAACAAATGATGTAGATGTTTCAAGAGTAATTTTCCTCCGTATTTGATGTGTTCATATGCGATACGATCATGGCCACACGCCTTGTTGTTTTTCAAATGCGAACAAATGTTAATGACATCAGAGTAACTAAATTGTAAATCATCCTTCTCGTTGAGAGTTCTATTTGTTTCACGAATGGTTGATACGCGGTCTGATATGTAGGTTTCACGGTCTGGTTCACTGTACACAGATTGCGAAAAAACGTTTTGAAAATGGTCATACCATATATTCATTAGATCGTTACTATCCGTAAATAAAGTGCCATCTTTCTTTAGAGCTGTACAGGTGTGTGGCTTTTGTTTCCGCTTATTAAGAATGATCCATACTGACTTTTGGTCAACGTCAATGTCATTTTCAATTTTCTGAGCAATAGCACTTTCATATTCGTCAATTGCGGATCTTTGAGCATCACGAAAAGCCTTTTTGGCCTGCTTGTAATGATTGAACGCATCGCATTTTAAATCATGGCAGTTACAGTTGTTTAACCATTCGATTCTTTTCAAACGCATCGTGTCGCGCAAATGAGTAAGACTTTTATTCCAATATGGCTTTTGATAAGGTTTGAATATAGAGTACGGCAATGTCTCTTGTTCGGCTTGCTTAATTGCTGACACTATCTTATCGTAGTAATCCTCAATAATCAGTTTATTAATTTCGTGTCTTGGAAATTCGGACGTCCACAAGTGTTGTGATAATGCGAACGAATAGTCATTTATGTAACCAAACTTGCGTGCACGATCCCAAGAAACGGAACGAGTTGATTGTTCACCTTCAGTATGAGTGGGAACTGAGTTTTCTATTGTTATTGAACATAATATTGGTCGATGGTCAGATACTGAAAAAGGTTGACTGTCTATAACTTTTGCATTTGACACTTTTCCAATTTCTGATAGTGGCATAAGAATATGATCGATACAAGTAGACGGACCATTATCGTATGATTGAAACGTTGTTACTGGTCCATGGCAAAACATTTGCGTATTTACTGAAAACAATTCGTACTCTTGTATTAAGGAATACATAAGCCTACTTCTTTCGTCGGGGTTAAATTTATAACGCGGGCCTTGAATCTTTGTATTGAAGTCGCCCATTAGTATGATAGATCCCATATCTTTATATACAGAACAAATTTCATGCAAAAGTTCAACATTATACTGGTACAGTTGATGAGGTTGAGTTGTAGCTGGTAAATAAATTGATAGAATAATGAAAGTTTGTACGTTAGGTAAGTTAACTTGGATGCCTATGATTCTGTCACTATCAATGTCTATTTCAGTAACAAATGAAACAATGTCTTTTGACACTAAGAAGGCTACCCCACACCGACTGTTGCATGACATTGATTCAGGATTATGCATGTCCACACCTTTTGCTATGGAGACAAATTTATTATCTATAGTGTTAAGTACATGAAGCTGGTATGTACGTAACCAATGCTCGGAAATAGCACAAATGTTAACTTTGTATTCAGCTAATAAATCGGAGAGACATGATATACTAGAAAAAAGTCCCCTACAGTTCCAGCACATCAAATTTAGATTGTTACATGCCATTGCGTCTGTAAGATGATATCGAATGCTCACTCACAAATTGTTGCCAGGAAAGCCATGGTTTAGTAAAAATTCCACTTGGCCAGAAATATGGATCACAAATATACGGTTCGTCATCTGATATGACGTTTAGCTGTGCGGAGGCTGTCCTTTTATTAGGTCTGTCAAAATAGCGAATGAAAGTTACTTTTACGTTTCGATCTTCTAAATACTTCCGCATAAGTTTCTCAGATCCGTTACGCTTATCGATACCACCGACATAAAACCGACTGACTTTTTTCTTATGGACAACTCCTTTGAATGTTGAGCATACTGAACTCGGAAAGTGAACCGGAATTTTATGTTGACTATTATTAGTGTTTTCAAGTGGTTGATCCTTATTGAGTACATTTTCAACAGAGTCTGGTGTAATGTTTGAAGACGCAATGACCGATGCAAATGACTTTTTATGTAAGAAGCCTTTTTCAACGTTTTTCTTAGGGTGATTGACATAAACAGGTTTAACAATTGAGTCTCTCAACAGTGAAGAGTCAGTTTCATTGTTTTCATTTGACATATCAACATGAATCTCTGTATTTGTCGTCAAATCAGTAGGTACAGGCTTTGAAGTAGCAAGTGCATAAGACATTTGGTTGGAACATGTTAGTTGCTTGACGTTTTTCTCCAACGCGTTCATACGTTTTCGGAGTTCTGTTACAGATTGGTTGTTGGACAACGTATTGTTATTAAAACTAAGAATGGAAGTATTTATCTCTTTAAGTTCATTAGACATAATAGATACTTTAGACTTGAGGTTACATAATCCAGATGCACGACTGTCGCTAATCTTTGTAATTCTGATTATTTCAGAATCAAGTCTGGATTTTGTTTCATTGGATAATGTAGTAGTTTTATCTAGTTTGGTTTTTATGTTGTTGATCTTATTTTCATTTTGACCAACAACTGACTTAAGATTGTTCATTGACTCGATGGTGCCACGCATAGTGCTTTCGTTGTTTTTTTGATATTGGGATAATTCTGTTAGATTATCAATATTTGTTTTCTGTGTCTTTTCAAAATTGGCAACAGCGTCATTCAACATACTGTTTTTTGAGCGAATTATATTCAGCTGACTTTGATAGCAGCCTTGGATTGTCTTAATTAAATCCTTTGGTCCTCTAATTATCAAGTCACCCTCTGGCCAATGTAATTATGACTTGTGTATATTTAAAGAAGTGTAGCGACAACGCGTCACCCTATTCAGTGCTAGATATTCAAATTATAGTAAAGATAACATTAAAACAAGAAATGGTAAATACAAAAAAATATTTTAAGATTTTGAAACGGGGGGGGGCTCGCTTTAACCCCCTAAATCCGCTAATGATGTGTGAGAACTAAATAATTCAGTTAACTTAATCATATGACTCTTAAGCCCGTTCTGCCATTATTAAGAGTCGCAAAAGAACGGAAATGTATGATTTTAAGATTTGGAAATAAATGAAATTGGTGTCACAAATGGTATGTCTGCTTGTATTTAAAATATTTTATAAATAGATATAAATAAATGCTCATATACATAATTATTAACGGTTGTTTTACTTCGCTTATTTATAGCATTTAACAAATAACTTCGTATTCTTATTTTCGGCATCAACTAAAAATAATGGAATAAATATATACAACAAAAATAAGCGAAAGGAGATGTGGTATGGCTGTCAATGAAACATCTTTCCACAAAAGTTAAAAATGAGGAAGATGTCAGAAATTCCAGTCATATTTACAGTCTAATACATCGAAGGGACTAAACATCGACCTATACATATTTATAATTTGTATATAAACATCGAATCAGAAATATGTTCCTTTCCTAAACATGTTTAAAAACATTGATGTGATAGTTATCAAAAGTACCAGGATTATAATTTAGTACGCCAGGCGCGCGTTTCGTCTACACAAGACTCATCAGTGACGCTCAATTCGAAATATTGATAAATGGCATAGTTCCTGACATTAGAAAAATGAATGAAGTATTGGCAACTGGACGTTAAGCAACCAAATATCAATCCTCACTTTTCCGTGAAGTGTTCACAATTATTTGTCTTTTCAAAATTAAAAGGATGAAAAATTCCCAAACTGAAAAGAGTTGAAAATACGCTATTACTTTAGAAGTAAAAAATATAGCAGACAGAATAAATACGACAGAAACAAACAAATGTAAAAAATAGAGAACAATTTGAAATACCATATACTAGTACATGTTTAATCAGTATACTAGCAGATTATTCACGGTTCAAGGTTGAGCGAACATGAATTTCTACCGATTATACTAAAGGTGACAATCAACTTTTTGAGGCACGTGTCGAGAAAACATTATAGAAAAGATATAATTTAAAATTATGAAAGGAGTAGGTCCGGTAAGGACCGATTTTGGCCTCAAATTTCAGGTTCATCTGACGAAAGATTTTGACCACTTTTGAAACACTTCAGTGTCTATTTTATTTGATTCTATTAGTGTATGTGGAAGATTTTCTCTGATTTTGTCATTAAAAACGATCCGATTCAAGCTCAAATATGAAAAATCCACCAAATATGCCGGAAAATGTCACTTTACAGATGGTTTTTGCCATTTAGCATGACTTTATGGTGCTATAGTACCCGATATATGTGCCATGTATTGTCAAAAACAGCCCATATTTATAAAAATATAACTAAAAAATAACTAAAAGTTTACTTTTAACAATTTTGTAAAACTGCTATATTTTGGGGTCAAAAAGGTGTCTTACCGGACCTTCTCCTTTTACAAAGTCTATTTCTATATGCCATATCCTTTGTGACAGTTGTATCATTCTATCAGGACTGGTCCTTAGTGCACATTTTTGTTCTTCGTGCACTAAGGAGGTCCTTTGCGGTGTTTCTACGGACCCCATATATTTGAAGCTGTTCAAAATTCTATACATTATAGGTACGTGTATCAGATCGGACAATTATTGTCATATATATATAAAAAGAATTACTGTATAAGTTATCTAGTATGAAATATGTCCACTGGACCGACCGTGCAAGTGCCATATATATTATATCATATATATAGCCAGTCAATATTAAAAAAAAGATGTGGTATGATTGCCAATGAGACAACTATCCACAAAAGACCAAAATTACACAAACATCAACAACTTTAGGTCACACAATTTTAAAAACTGCCATTTGTTGTTGTCCCCTGAAAATAAGTTCATAAAAACACGAATCCCCGTTTACTCAATTCCACCTTTATTTGTTAATATTTCTTTATCTTTTTCTTTTGATTTTATCATATCTTTTTTGTGAAATATTTGTGTGGTCGAACATGAAATTGCCTCCGATGCTACAAAGAAAATTTGTTTAATGTCATCTGTTGCAATATATGCTAAGTACTACACGTGGACAGGATGTTCCCCAGAAAATAAGTTATACACACCCCGATATAACCCGAAGGGCACACGCTACTGTCATATGGAAAATTACTGGGTCACCTGTACGATGGTAATCAGCCATGCAACTAATTAGGTTACTGACCATGTCACTTCAATTTAAAAAGTTTATCGTTAGATAACAAAATGATAAATTCATTTTAATTAAAAATGTAAGAACTAAAGGATTTATCATTATAATGAAGTGAAATAATTCAACCAAACTCGTATAAAGATTATTTTTTTAATCTATGCCGGAAAAAATTGAAAAACTGTATTTATAATTTTTTATTTGTTTTATAGAAATCTGTGTAGGTTTCATGAAATGGAACTCACGCATGCCTAATTAAGATTTTTAAATTTATTGAAAAATATAACAAAAATTTAGGTTTGATATTAAATTAAAGTTACCTTTCCGCGCTGTAATTTATTTGATATGACATGAATCAAGCAATTTTTTTGAGGGATTTATGGGTTTGTCCATACAACGTATAAAAAAAAGAAGTGTATGTTATTAGTATTTCACATGCCTTGTTTTCGCCTTGAAGCTCATTATTCAGAGTGTTTCAGACAAAATTTTGAAAATAACGTGCAAGATACTTTTTTCGATCATTGTGAAGAGACAATTTTAATTCCCATTCCTCCATGCACTCTACCCCTGTTGAATTGTATATTTATAATTCCTCGTGCTTTTAATTAGCCCCCCCCCCTTTCGTGGTTACCGTTATGCCAACAAATACCCGGGGCTTGATCTACATGGAAATTCATGGGCGGATCTAGCCATGATAAAGGGGGTTCTAACTACATGTCTCCATTAAATAAGGGGTGTCATTGCCGCTGGGTTTCTGTTACCCCACCCTTTTCATATAATTTAGATTTCAAAAGTGTATACCTTATTCATATATTGTGTAGGTTAACTTAAAATGTTATCTTTTCCCATATTGTTTGCGTTTTGATTGGTGTGTAATGCAACAGTGCAATACCTAAGTGTCAAAAGAGAGTTTTTCCCGACCTGTTCACATATTTTCAAGGTTCCTATATTAAAACTTTTCCTGATGCATAGGTAACCTATTCCAACGGATCGTCCTAGATCACCTTGTATATTGGAACTTGAGAGGATTCCCGAGATTATCATTTATGGAATAATTGCTCACAAAAAGCTAGGGGAGTCCAACCCCGGATTCCATCCCCTTCGACCTGCCACAGAATACAGATATAATTGATGATTGTTATTTAAAAGTCATATACTATAGCCACTATATATCTGGGAACAGTATATCTATATATATATATACTAGAACCGAACACCTGTTTTGGGTTATATATACATACACCACATCTTCCTATAGATATAGGAAGATGTGGTGTGAGTGCCAATGAGACAACTCTCCATCCAAATAACAATTTAAAAATTAAACCATTATAGGTTAAAGTACGGCCTTCAACACGGAGCCTTGGCTCACACCGAACAACAAGCTATAAAGGGCCCCAAAATTACTAGTGTAAAACCATTCAAACGGGAAAACCAACGGTCTAATCTATATAAACAAAACGAGAAACGAGAAACACGTATATATTACATAAACAAACGACAACTACTGTACATCAGATTCCTGACTTAGGACAGGTGCAAACATTTGCAGCGGGATTAAACGTTTTAATAGACCACTTTCGAGTTCATCCGTCACCGGAAAAAACTCGTCAATTATACGGGCCTTTATCATCGTCATTTGTGCGTTTAGGGGCGTCGTCACTTCCTTCCAATGTTGAGCGAGTGGTTGGAAAACTATAATTCTATATTGTACGAATTATTCGGCAAATTGAATTCTCAAAATTGACAATCAACACTGCTGTCATTAGGGAAATGTCAGTAAGTACATACAGAGCAACCATTATTTCTAGTTTATCCTGCACAAAGACGATCACTAAGACGCTTGATGAACGTAAATAGTGCAGGGATACAGGCGAGCCCCTCGATCTGGTAAATGACGTCATAAAGGCGTGTATAATTGACGAGTTTTTGCCGGTGACGGATGAACTCGAAAGTGGTCTATGGGCCCAAACCTTCTCCCTTTTTCTAAAACAATGTCTATATAGCTGATTTACCGTAAATAACTGCGTGAAAATGAATAAAACACAAGTTGATAATTGTCTCTTCTCTGCTAGTTTTAATGTGCATGCAATATTCACTCTGATTTACTTGTGAGACCACCGACACTAATAATAATTACCTACAAAATAATCGGTGCTCCTTTACTGGGAAGAACATTTCGGATCCGATCATTTTATTGGTTCCCTTCCCCCATTCTACACTTCTCCTCAGAAAAAAATGCCTTGCAATGCGTCATAATTATCTGGACTACTAACTTACTTCCATAGAACTTCGAAAACAGACAATAATCTATTTCACTGGATGAGATTGGGCTCACGGATTTTTTAATGGATTGGTAATTTTTATTTATAGCACAAGGGGTCAAGGTTACCAAGCAAGACATTTTCACCCTACAAATCAAATGGTTGCCTCCTGACTTACACCTACACAGTACACTGGCTAAAAACATATTCATATGAACATTTGGTATCATTTATTTTGTGTGACAAGTCTTCACCAATGACCTTAGTGAAAGGTTGACGGGCGGATCCAGAACTTTTCATTGGGGGGGGGGGGGGGGGGTATTTTATCAACAAAAATGTTCACACCAAAAGGGGGGCAGGGATTTCTCCTTAATAAGAAATCTCTATTTTCAGCATAAGCTCAAATTTGCCTTTTGAAGAACTGAAATTAATATGAGACGGCTAATGATTTTTCAGATGCTTTACATTTAAATACATCCATGTGACATACACAATTATATATAGCATGTATAGATCCAAATTTAAAAAGCTATTTTTTTTCAATATTTAAATAATGTACAATCAAATCTTGATACTTGTATGTAGTTGAAATTGTTAGCTTTAAACATTAAAAAATGAATACCCAAAATTTAAACATAAGAGTGACCATGTAGTCTTTATTAATGTATGCTATTGCTATGAAACTAGGTCATTGTAGGTAAACTGTCATCTATTCCCTAAAATCTTTGTTCCCAGTCACCCCAAGTTTGATTTAAATTAGTCAAGTATATCTACTCTATTAGCATGATTAGGTCTCTGGTTTGGATAGTTAATAACTTGCAAATTAAAATCATACTACTACCAAATTTATATTTCTTTAAATATTATGGATGAAATAGCAAGTAAGGGATGAAATTAAATTGGATGAAATGTGGCATTTATTTTTGATAAAGTAGTATGTCTGATGTGGTCAAACTTAATTATAGACCCTTAAGGGGCGGATCCAGTCATTTTAAAAAGGGGTGGGGTGGGATTCTAACCCAGGACAAAAGGGGAAGGGGGGTCCAATTACATGTCCCCATTCAAATGCATTGATAATCCAAAAAAAAGGGGGGTTCCAATCCCTTGAACCCCCCTCTGGATCCGTGCCTGCCCTTTAAAAATAAAATTATCCTTATTTTGAGTTAAAGCTTATAGATTTTTCTATAATGCTGCTCAGGGGGGGATCCAGCCATTTTCAAAGGGGGGTCCCAGCCATGAGTAAAGAGGGGTTCCAACTATATCTCCCATTCAAATGCATTGGTCGGTAAAAGAAAAGGATTCCAACCCTCAAATCTATGGTCAGGTTGTTGTCTCTTTGACACATTCCCTTTTTCCATTCTCAATTTTATCATGTAGTTGTCGTTGTCCCAGGACATTTAGTTTCCGCTTAATTACTTTAGTACAAGTTAATAGAAATCTGTGAAATTCAAACACAAGGTTTGTGACCAGAGTTTTTGTTCAGAGTTTAGGAATTACATGAATTAGGGGCCAAAAGGGGCCAATATTAAACTTTGTTTGATTTTATAGAAAATTGATTTATTGGAGTTCTTTGATATATGCCAAATCTAACTGTGTATTTAGATTCCTAGTTTTATGGTCCTGTTTAAATTGGTCTACCTTAAGGTCCAAAGGGTCCAAAATTAAACTTATTTTGATTTTAACAATATTTAAATTCTTGGTGTTCAGATTAATATGCTGAATCTGAATATTTACTTAGATTTTTCTATTATGGACCCAAATTTCAAGTTGGTCCAAATCGGGGTCCAAAATTTTACTTTGTTTGATTTCAACAAAAATTGATTATATGGGGCTCTATAATATGCTGAATCTAACCATTCATTAAGATTTTTTATATTTTGGTCGTTATCAAATTGGTCCACATTGAGTTCTAAAGGGTCCAAAAGTTAACTTTATTTGATTTCATAAAAAAATGAATTATTGGGGTTCTTTGATCATGTTGATATGCTGCATCTAACCATGTATTGAGATTTTGAAAATTGGGCCATTTTAGAGGTTAATTGTCAATTAAATTTTTTTTAAGTACTTGGACCACATTCATTCTGTGTCAGAAACCTATGCTGCATCAACTATTGAATCACAACAAAAATTTAAAATTCAGAGTTGTATCGAGCTTGAATGTTGTGTCCATACTTGCCCAAACTGTTCTGGTTTCAACCTGTTCGTTTGTATCAAGCTGAGCCATGCATAGCATTTTTATTGGTTATTTATATATATATATATTAATTTGAAATTTTTACGAGTGAGACACATACAGATTATACTGTTAACAATATTTAAGAGTTTAACGTAGTCAAGCGAAACAAATTATAGAAGAATAGTTGAATCACCATGTCTTTTTTGTCAAATTTATGAAAAATTAGTACGCACACAAAGAAAAAGTATGGGAATGTTTGTTTTTTAAACTATTGACCAGGGTGAAAGTCTTTGAAAGTCATGACTGGCAAAAAGTTTATGAAATGAAATAGCACAAATACTCCATTCTTTTTAAATATAACTGCATATAAAGAAAAACACAAACTGATGTTTAATAATAGTTTTTACCCTTTTTATGTTTTATAGGACAAGAAATATAGAAAAATAATGAAAAATATAAACAGTTACAATTGAAATGAGCGCAAAACAAGATAAACAGAATACAACAAGGCCTAAATGGTAAGACCACTTCTATATAGAACATTAGGTGAATGGGAAATGGTTTTGTGCAGGAGAAAAGTATGCAATTAACCGAATTATGCTATTAAGCGGTATGCAATTAAGTGGAATCGACTGTACTGTAAATTCAGATTTTTCAGGGAATGGACAACTTATTGTGATTACAAAAAAAATCTGCATAAAGATCTATATATGTTTCTGTTATCAAAATATGATTTCTTATTTTTGCGATACTCACCCAGTCACATTATTCACATTACTAAAAAGTTCGGATAATTTCTGAATTACAGTAATAAAAGAAATTGCCTTTGAATGATGACTCATATAAAAATAAGAAAATATGGTATGGTAAATGAGTGACTTATCCACCAGAGTTCAATGAAGCGGATGCAAGAAATTAAAGGCCAATCATGGGCCTGCCTTCAATAATGAGAAAACACTTCCTTTATAGGTCATTCATTAAAGATCTCAACATATAAAGATTTAAACAGTCCAATTTAGTTCAACATGTTCAAAGGCAATAACTATTACTGTGCTTATCCAGTGACCTTTGGGGTATCACATTAGCAAAGACTAAAACAGTTTACCAAATTGCAGCTAGATTTCTACTCCAACTAACTGATCAACTGGTAAAATATTTTAGCAGATTGCTCAAGTGAAATTTTGTTAGTAAGAAGTGAGTGCTGTAAATTAAAAAGTAATACTTACCATCCACAACCAGTTAGTTGATACCTTTTCAATCATTTCTAACACAAATAATATCTTACTATAGTATGAGTCACTGAATATAAATTATTTCCCTTTAATGCCAGCAGATCAGTAATTTGTATAGAAAATGTTATTTGAATCACAATTGCACAATAACTTCATCTTAGAAGACAAAGCTATAAAATATACACCTACAAAACAATGTTTTGAACTATTCATTTATAATATTTATTTATGATAGAAGTGTCCATGTCAAAATTATACCTTTTTATTCAGTGACTCATACTATAGTAAGATATTATTTTTGTTGGAAATGATTGACAAAGGTATTATTAACTGGTTTTGGATGGTAAGTATTACTAATTAATTTACAGCACTCACATCTTACTAACAATATTTCACTTGAGCAATCTGCTAAAATATTTTACCAGTTGATCAGTTAGTTGGAGTAGAAATCTAACTGCAATTTGGTAAACTGTTTTAGTCTTTGCTAATGTGATACCCCAAAGGTCACTGGATAAGCACTGTAATAAAAAAAAAATCAGGCCTAATATAAAATATTGTTTGTTTCTCCAATCCCGACCAACCCTGTAAAAATGGCCCTTCTCATAAAATTTTATTGTCAAAACTAAGCCAAATATTATTTTATTCATTTCTGATTTTTCGGGCTTGCCGGATCATCCGATAATATTCAGGCTTTTGGGAAAAATAAAATTATTTACCTACCTACCTACCCACACCTGGCTTGTCAGAATAGGGATTAGTGAAACAAACAATATATTAATTTAGGCCTCATGTCGGTGAGCACTTAACCTGACCATAATATAGGACAGTGGTTCAATTATTAACACAACATATGAACATTCTATAACAACTATTGCAAGTGGCTCAACTTTAAATATCACTGCAAGGCACTAAACAAAGAATATTAAATCTTGGACACAAAGCACTGAAATAAGATAACTCATAAGCATGACAAGTAAGAATATCAAATGAAAGTTTCTCAAAATGTTCATTAAAACATGATAAAATAAGCTTATTTATATTGCTGTTTTTTTCTCAATTTATAACATTTTTTTTTTATTTTGTGTATTTATAGGTCAGATATCTTGGTTTTTATGATCATCAACAGGTCCTGCAGGTCTATACTGAAGAGGAATTTTAATTGTTAATACTTTTCTACATAATGTGCTAATTGGATTACTGATGTGAAATGAACTCAACAGTGTGTTTTTCTGGAAAAAGAAATAGAAAAAAATCCTACAAAATTGCTATAAACAAAATGGAGTACTATCAAAGAACACAATTGTGTAAAATGTAACAACCTACATTCATATTCACTGATGGATTATGGAGAAATTAAGAAAAATAATAGTATCTTTGTCATGTTTGTTGTCGAAATAAACACCTGCTTTATCTAATCATATCAAATATACAAAGAAGATGTTTGAAGAACATGTTGCCAAAACTTATTCAACAAATTGAAGGAAGATGTCTTGTGGATTGAATTATTTATGCACTGAACTGTTATGTAGGGGGTCGAATACACAGCAGCTGTAACAGAAGACAAGTTTATTTGACATGAAAAGTATTTATTTTATTTAATATTCAAATATGAGCACAATATTAATAACATCACAAATGGTATGATACCGTGTAGCGGGTTATTTTCGCGGGGTGTAAATTTTCGCTTATTTTCGCGGATAGAGCAAAATCACCAAAATAAATTCCGCCAATTTAAATGTGTACATGCAAAGGTAATGTTAAAAATGTTGAATCCGCCAAAATAATAACCGCCAAAATTTTTTGTATACCTTATTCAATGAAAATCGCGAAATTTTACACCCGCGAAAATAACCCGCTATAGGTGTAATACCACCATTGATTTTTCCCTATTAGTCTTTGTTAAATTGGTACTTTTAAAAAAAATGTACAGAATTTACCTTTATTTCAACCAAAGAAATACTTTGCATGAATAAAGTTTAATCCTTTCCAGTGCTACAGTGAAAATTTCACACTACATTTCATTGCATATAAGAAAGTAACCTGCACCGGAAGTAAACAATCACATTTTTACCAGGTTATTTACTGGTTACCTGCTTTGGCAACTATGTAACCTTAACTTTCCAAAATATTTTATAAGACCATCAAATAAAAAAAGAATGATGCTTTCAGACACCCAACATACATGTTTATGACTCAGAAAAATTTAAGTGCATTGAAATGCAGGGTTAATTTTCTACAACTGTCAAATTCAAGGGAATATTTTTTTAGACCTACTTTCGTATGCAACCGGATGTGGCGTATCATGATTTGGTGGTATTACACCTAAAGAACACCTAAATGTCAAATAAACTTAATGTAATTTTTTTCCCTCCAATTGCAAGTTATTTCAAGCATAACTGCCAAGTTTTGTCTCAGTCAGATCTATAGTTTCAGAGAAAATCACTATAATGTAAGGCCATATCCTACGGCAATTTCAGTCTAATTTCTTCGACAAATCCAAATTTCAGTGTATCATTATAAAATGCAGTGTTGACTAATATCTGATCAAAAACTCATGATCTATGCATTCAAACAATTAAATAGAATACAAAAGACAACTTTTAGATGATAAACAATTTTATTGCACCTTTTAGAGTTCATTTGAAGGTCTGTTTTGGTCTGTTTTGGTCCATTTTTCCTCCTTCCTTCCTTTTTCATCAAAACTTGATATCTTTTGTCTAAAAAATAAAACAAATGTGATTATTTCCCCACAAAAATGATATAAATGTAATGTTAAATCAATAATTAAAGTGTTTTAGCTGAAAGAACTGTCTCTATAAATGTTAACAGTCTACACGGAAGTTTCTAGAAGCCCTTATGTGTAACTCGAGTTTTTAGTCTGTTCGCCTAGTGTGACAAATAACGGTTCCCTTTCAGTCAACCATTTATTGTTACTGGTATCAAAGTCTTTTTATTTACTCATAACAGTATATTTCTAATAGATTTACACAAAGTGTCCACTTTCTTGTATTTTACATTAGAAAATGGGGAGAAAGAGTAATAAAAAATACCTCAAAATGTTTTTAAAAAGGGTTATGTCCCTTGGAATGCTGGTACAAAAAATATTTGGTAAGAATTATAAAGTTTAAGTATGTGAGACTGGATTCTGATGTGTATAAATCCAGGGCAAATAAGTGTTTAGATGATTTATTGTCTGTGCAAAATGTAGATGGCACAATGGCAAATTGTAAACTTTTGCGGCCAAAAAAAACACAAAAAACATGATGATAGTTGATACTTACTTTAATGCTGAAGTGTCATCTGCAGACCAATTCACATATAAGATTTTTCAACAGATTGCTCTTCAGAACATGTGAACACTGAAATAAAAAATTCACATGTTGTATAAACAAAACTGTTAGGGTATTATTTAAAATTAAACACAGTAAACTAAATACAGCTTTGTCTGTCCACCCATTTGACTTAGAAAACACCCGTAAACCCCCATTTCAAGGCAATTTTACCTCAAACGTGCTTTCTGTGTCTCAATCCATTCCGAATAGTCCATGTTTACAATGTATGAACTGGTTTATTAATAACTTTTAAAAATGAAAGTACAATAAGGACACGAGTGCACATGTAGTTTCTCTAAATAGGTGTAATACCACCATTGATTTTTCCCTATTAGTCTTTGTTAAATTGGTACTTTTAAAAAAAATGTACAGAATTTACCTTTATTTCAACCAAAGAAATACTTTGCATGAATAAAGTTTAATCCTTTCCAGTGCTACAGTGAAAATTTCACACTACATTTCATTGCATATAAGAAAGTAACCTGCACCGGAAGTAAACAATCACATTTTTACCAGGTTATTTACTGGTTACCTGCTTTGGCAACTATGTAACCTTAACTTTCCAAAATATTTTATAAGACCATCAAATAAAAAAAGAATGATGCTTTCAGACACCCAACATACATGTTTATGACTCAGAAAAAATTAAGTGCATTGAAATGCAGGGTTAATTTTCTACAACTGTCAAATTCAAGGGAATATTTTTTTAGACCTACTTTCGTATGCAACCGGATGTGGCGTATCATGATTTGGTGGTATTACACCTATACGGTATTCATAGCGTTTTGCTTATTATCAGATTATTGTATTGTCTTAAACATGCTAAACAGTCAGCCTTTTGTTTTTGTATGTTAAATACTCACCATGAAAATTTGTATTACAGTAATAAAGTTTTAATTATCTTTTTTATCAATAATTCAGTCTAGGAGAAAATATATTAATACTGTTTGTACTGTAATGAGATTTCCATAGAGGAAAAACATTTCCTTAAGGGAAATTTGATGTTCAGAAATTTCCCTAGAGGAAATTTGAAGAACAATGATTTCCTCAGAGGAAATTTGTTGTCTTGAATTTTCCTCCAAGGAAAAGTGTTTGTCAAAAATTTCCTCACAGGAAAAAGTATTTCCTCCAAGGAAAATTTGAAGCTACAAATTTCCTCACAGGAAAAAGTATTTCCTCAAAGGAAAATTTAAAGCTGCAAATTTCCTCGAAGGAAAATTTGAAGCTGCAAATTTCCTCAAAGGAAAAAGAATTTCCTCTAAGGAAAAAGAATTTCCTCTAAGGAAATAGAATTTCCTCGAAGGAAATAATTATGCAGCAAATTCCCTAAGGGAAATCTTTTTCCCTTGAGGAAAAAACAATTTCCCTTGAGGAAAAATCTTTTTCCTTCAGGGAAATTTGATTTCCCTTGAGGAAAAGTACTTTTCCTCTGAGGAAATTGTTGAAAAAAGGGGCATAACTTTTTCAACAGTGGTGCTAGAGCCAAAATTTTTTAGGACAAATATCAGGGAACTAATACCAACCAAGTTATCAACTTTGTTTTGACTTAACTCCAAAAATTAAGGTGACAACTTTTGCACTCAGCGGAATTGCAAACTTGTCCCGGAGACTGTTATTGGTTCAAAAATTGGACAAACATTATTTTTCACCACTCAATCGTTTCATATGACTTTTAAGTAAAGACACCCGATTGCCGGCTAAAGCGCTCATTTTATGACGTTATTTTGTACCACCGTAAGAAAGCAAACCTAACGACCTCCAGTTAAATCCCCGTAGCTTGTCATCTTATATCTGAGAATTTTAGATTTCTTTATCATCTATATTTTTAATTTTTATAAAGTTTAGTACATATTGCACAACGATCGGGATCGTACCGGCCGTCCATAATATTTTCTTCGAAAAGCTGAAATTTCCATTGATGGATAAAAGACCAAGCAGGACAAAATATTTAGTACACTATAGAGTGTAATATGAGTTAAATTTGATCATAGGGTTACCATAAATAATTTTGTTTATAACAATGGTCATTTATTCTAAGTTTCATCAGTCTGAAAAACGAAGCAAAGTTTAAAAACTGTAGAGATTTGTTAATCGTGTAATCTCCGTTGAATGGCCAATTCTTAAAAAAAAACATCAATTTTGAAAATAAATTTCACGTTCAACAGATCAATATCGATGTCAACATTAAATTTTAGTAAAACTCCGATCGTTAGACAACATATTATGGTTCATAAATAACGAAATCGTCGAAATGTAACCTCCGTGGAATGTAATCTCCGTTGACATTTTGGTAGAGAGTGCTTACTATCACATCCGCACTTTTATCGAGTATGGCATGCCAAATAAACATATTATATAGTTATAATGGATGGCGGATATATATATCACTTACAGATCAATAATATATTGTAATTCAGACGACATAAGAAGACAACATGTAACATTTTTTTTATAAATTAACTGTTTAAGTGTAACAGAGTTGCTTCTTTCTCAAATCTAGTTGAAGAAAAAAAAGAACCAGATGTTTTTATATCAATCGTAATGCATGTAGATAATTTAGACCTGTTTTCAATATTCAAGATATGAAGGTTTATGATTAATATAGATTTGATACCGAACTCAATACGATTTAACAAATATGCAATCGCAAGAAGCCATAAAAAATTGCTCTTTCTTTAAGCAGAAAAGCTTATAATCTCTTTCATCAAAATTATGACGTCGGTTGAAAGGGCCTGATATAAATTCCGTTACATTAATTAACAACGCCTTGTACAACATTCTTTTCGGAATTATTATCAGTTAGATAGATTAAACAAAACTATCCGTCACAATGCTATATATATACATTACGGTCTGTGTTAGGGGAGGAGATCTAAATTTCTGAATTCTGTAATTCTTTTGACCATATTTCTCTATTCAGTTAGAAATATATGCCCTTCTCTGTAAAATTATTGGGTTCAGTTCCTGCATTTGAAAACTTCCGTATATTACATTTTGACAATATATATTGTCTTGTCTGTATCAACAACATACGTATGACGACACTTCTCCGTATAGCCCCTCTTTTTTATTCGGTCACTGTACTGCATAAATGATACCACGTTTTAAAATAAGTATAAAACTTTGAGAAAAAGAAGTATTTCAATTTCTTCGAAATTAGTTGGATAGTTGAGATAATAAACAAACGTAAAGATGATATGAGGTATATTTTATCATATTTTCCTTGTGATTCGAATTCTAGATGTAAGGAGCTGAACGTTCAGTTTTATAACAGTCACAGTATCGGTAGCTAACCGACATTAAGAGAAATCTGAAATCAGATAAAATAAAAATTTGATCACCAAAAAGATTTTGTCATTGATTAATCATCTGTCCAACAAAATATAGAAAAAAAACATTGCTTATCAATCAATTTTTTTGGTGAATAATGAAATATATTTAATTTATGTTGGTACTTTAAAAAAAGTATACCCTAAAAAATTAAAGACAATGTCTTCCGTCCTCGAGCATCAGTATGAACATTTAAGACGTACGAAGTATGACAATGTGTTGGTTCTGCATATCCTTACAATTCCAATCAATGGTCAGTTTATATACTTTGGAATTATACAGATATCTAAGGTTTTAAACTCCATCAATCTATGTTACATTCGACTGATTGGACTATTTTTTGTGTGTCATTTTCGTCATATAGCTCATCAACTCTTTCTATTCCTACGTATCTTTGGATTTCAATTACTTGTCGCTGGGCGTAAACGAAGAAGATGAATAACATATAGTGCTCGCTTCGGGCGCATGGATTTTTTTTTTCGACCACTATTGCAGATCTTTGTGTTGCTAATCGGACTATCGTGGTCTGACATCTGTCACGAACTATTTTTTAGCTCACTTGGCCCACAGGGCTTAGTGAGCTTTTCCCATCACTTTGCGTCCGTCGTCCGTCGTCGTCGTCCGTCGTCGTTGTCCGTCGTCGTTAGCTTTTACAAAAATATTCTCCTCTGAAACTACTGGGCCAAATTAAACCAAACTTGCCCATAATCATCATTGGGGTATCTAGTTTAAAAATTTGTGGCGTGACCCGGTCAACCAACCAAGATGGTCGCCACGTCTAGAAATAGAACATAGGGGTAAAATGCAGTTTTTGGCTTATAACTCAAAAACCAAAGCATTTAGATCATATCTGACATGGGGTATAATTGTTTATCGGGTCAAGATCTATCTGCCCTGAAATTTTCACATGAATCGGACAACCCGTTGTTGAGTTGCTGCCCCTGAATTGGTAATTTTAAGGAAATTTTGCTGTTTTTGGTTATTATTCTGAATATTATTATAGATAGAGATAAACTGTAAACAGCAATAATGTTCAGCAAAGTAAGATTCACAAATAAGTCAAATGACCGAAATGGCCAATTGACCCCCTAAGGTGTTATTGTCCTTTATAGTCAATTTTTAACAATTTTCATAAAATTTGTAAATTTTTATTAACATTTCCACTGATACTACTGGGCCAAGTTCATTATAGATAGAGATAATTGTAAGCAGCAAGACTGTTTAATAAAGTAAGATTTAAAAACACATCACCATCAACAAAACACAATTTTGTCATGAATCCATCTGCTTCCTTTGTTTAATATTCACATATACCAAGGTGAGCGACACAGGCTCTTTAGAGCCTCTAGTTTAAAGTGAGTACAATTAAATAATTGCTGACGCAATGCACGAAAAGGATGTAAGGTTAAATTTGCCTACAATAAGAAAAGAAACTCGTGCAAGATCGTGATTTTTGCGAAAAACAATGATGATTATTAATGTATAAAATTTGCATCGCTTATTTCATTTGACCAGTTGCGTTTACAACCAATTTGAAAGATCAACATTTCTTTCGAAATGATCTACTAGAATATGTCAATAATGAATTTAATATGCAGAAAACTTAAAGTTTCATTAATCTTTAAATCATTTATTTCTTTTATTTTCCATTCACCATATTCTTAAGTTTCAAAATCATTTTTTAATCGATAAACCACCTCCTATATCTTCAGTTGGATTATTTCAAAAAACTAAAAAAAACGTATATGATATTCAAACGGAATACGATGCATAGTACTATTAGATCTACAAAAAGAAGCTGTGATCGTTACTGGTTGTCTAAAAATCAAAGTTGCGAGATTAATAGTCTACAACTAACCAAAGAGGTTGAATAAAATATCTATAAAAAATGATTAAATATTTTATATTTTGCTGGATCATTTTTTTGTCGTGTCTCTCTCATCATTGTTTTGTTTTTTGGTTTTTTTATTGAACCTTTTTTAATTCTTCATCAACGACAACACATAAAACATCTTATTTATTTTTTGAATATTCTTCTCCCGGTCATAAATGTGTATGAAATATTTGCCACTGTACATTCAGAAAACATCAAACAATAAATCAAATCTCCTCTTAAATTGTATTATTATAGTACTAACTGTAAACATTATCAAATAAGTTTTGATTTTAGTCAGATATTTTCTGTTACACAGTGTGTAAGTGACTTAATACGATACATACGTGGTCAGTCAATTTCATAAGGAATTTGGGCGAAAATAGAACCTCATATGGAATTAACTGACCCTGTATATATCGTATGAGGTCACTAAAACACTGTGTAACGAATTTAACTTGCCGACTATTTTCATTAGTTGAATTTTAGACTGGAGTATCATTTGCAATCATACCACATCTTCTTACTGTTATTTTAACGTGTTCAAGTGTTCAATTTTAAGAAACATACTTCCATTGGTCTGCTTAAAAAACGAATAGACACTTCTCGTCTCTCCTATTTTTTTCCGTCAAATTTCCGATACAATGAACAAAAAGGTATTAAGGAAGATCAAAGGAAGTAAGTAAACCATCAAAGATACAAGATCATACAAGGGTTGTGCTTAGGCTTGGAAGGAATTTTTCAAAACAGTTCAAAGCAAGAAATTCATGCGTTATACGCCATACTTGTGCATTTTGAAATTAAAACAGTTGATTTATATATTTATATACCAGACAATATCTGAAAAAGTCTAGTTTTTGGCAATAAGAAAAAAAATATCTTACGACCCAGTATTTTAATAGCACAAATCAAAGAACACACATTGGGAATCTAGGAACTGTTGTCTGTAATTCAAACAATTGTTTTATAAGGAAACAATGGCAATTTTAAAAATTATACCCAAAAAAAATCTACTTCTTTCCTGTTACCGAAGTGAATCAATTTTAAAAAGTTTCTTAAGGGAATAAGGAATAAGTTTAAGACACTATTTGTGGTTTACTAGTATATCCTGTAATAGTTTATCAAATGCCAATTATTGAGTTTAGCATTTGCAATACAAAAGGTTTAGAAATATACTTAAAATAGTCAGATATGTTAGTAACATGAAAGAATAATGAGTAACAGGACAACGGTAACAGGACAGAGTTGGTAACAGAAAGGATTTTTCTGCTTTATTTTAAAGTTTTAGAAAAAATCATCATTTAAGATTGGTAACAATTGGAAGATAACAGCAAACAATGTCAATAATGTTTTAAAACTGTATTTGCAAGATAAAAAATCTGCCTAGGTAATGAAAAATTCTAAAATAAATTATTCCTTTCTGTTACTATCTACTATACTAGAATTGCATAAATATTCTCTGCTGTTTAATTAGTTTGGATATTATTTGAATGATTTAGTTTTAAAAAAAAAACACAGGTGACAACATGATTTTAGGGGGGTTGAACATTTAAATTACAATATTTTATCGGAAGAAATATAAAAATGATTGTTTAATTGGCAGGGGTTGGTGCATTTTGTAATTTAGTTTACACTGAAACTTAAAATTTTCAAAAAAGATGGTTGAATAAAAAAATAATTGCTGGGGAAGTGGGGGACATGGAAACGCTAGAATTTTTCAGATATTGTCTCATATATGTCAGTATGTTTTCGATATCGATATGACCACATCATGATTGATAATTCATGGTAACACAGATTGGTAAATAGGATGATGACGATAAGGAGGAGGATTCAGTGGCAAATTATATGCGTATTCGTGTTGAAAGCATGTTTATACGATTTTATTATTTATTATTTATCCTGCTTTGTACAAGACTGGAATGCTGAGTCGATTGTTTCTCGTATTAGTTCGCACAGAAAAGGTTAAATTGATGATTTATCACCTTAATTTGTGTTAAAGAGATAAAAAAAAAAATGATAATGCAGACATGACTGAATATCATTCTTAAATTTCAGTTAACAATAAAAAGTCATAAAAGTTTACGTGAATCAATAAAAAAAAGTTTTTAGCATTTTCGCATTGAAAATCACGACGCCAAAAGAAATAAAATGACGTTAAACGGATTGTTTTATTGTTTTTTCATCTAAACTGTCTCGACCATTACAAACTAACGGTAACACATTGCATGCTACAATTTATAAGGTTGATAGAATACACTATGAAGATGTTTTATGTTTTTTATAAACAAGTTTTGCTGCAATTTATATTTTATCATTTTTTACTCTGACATTGGGCGCTTTAACGGAGAACTAGTGCAATGTGGATGACAAACCGTAGACCAATCGTTTTGTTATTTCACTATATCACTTCAACATGTTCAAGTTTAGGCCCATATAAAAATTTCAGTATTTTATGAATTAACGTCCCTGTATACAGCAATATTGTACATTTATCTACTGTTTAATAGCAACATACATGTACTACGACAGTTTTGTTTTAAATTTCCACACACTTTTTCTGCAATAAATCAACACTGAGCCGGATATGCTAATCTTCGACGTCAATAGACTACTTTCGAGTTTGTTCGTCACTGGAAAAAAGCTCGTCAATTATGCGTGCCTTTATGACAACATTTACCAGATAGAGGGGATTGCATGTATCCCTGTACTATTAATGTTCACCAAGCGTCTTTATGATCGTCATTGTCGAAAGTTGTCTATTGGATTCCCGAAAAAGATGACATCATATATATGTAAATGTATGCTTCACCACTGTGTATCATCGCCACCGGAAATTGGGTACTAACGAAGCGGAGAGAAATGGAAAAAAAAAGTAAACAAGTTAAGAATTCATTCAATTTAAAGCATTTCCATTCATTTGATGAGGGTGCGGCTTAAGAAATAATTTTCTGATATAGAATTCTTTAAAGTATTAGGCCGATAAGTACAAAATTAATATAAGAATTTGTGTAATACTCCAAAACTTGCCACTTAGTACCGGAAAATTTTGAGGTCGATCGTCCTCTGTCGCCCCATTCTCAAGATATTGAACTGTTTTACATTATTTGTTCAGACACGTTTTTAGATAATAATAGTGTGACATCATATTTACTGGAATTTGTTGTCAAAAACATGTTTTTAAAAGAATATGGACGTGTACGGCGAATAGACCACTTTCGAGTTCATCCGTCACCGGCAAAAACTCGTCAATTATACACACCTTTATGACGTCATTTACCAGATAGAGGGGCTCGCCTGTATCCCTACACTATTAACATTCATCAAGCGTCTTAGTGATCGTCTTTGTGCAGGATAAACTAGAAATAATGGTTGCTCTGTAGGTACTTACTGACAATTCCCTAATGACAGCAGTGTTGATTGTCAATTTTGAGAATTCAATTTGCCGAATAATTCGTTCAAGATCGAATTATAGTTTTCCAACCACTCGCTCAACATTGGAAGGGAAGTGACGACGCCCCTAAACGCACAAATGACGATGATAAAGGCGCGTATAATTGACGAGTTTTTTCCGGTGACGGATGAACTCGAAAGTGGTCTATTGCAGGACGTTGTACGGCGAATTGCAAAATAACAACTTTTGTCTGTACGGCGTCTTGCAATTTATTATGATGTTAAGAGGAAATTAATCACTGTTTAGATAATATCAAGTAACGATATTTTGTAAAACGAAAAGGCGTCGCGCAGGAAGGTGGTTTTTATGCTTGTACGCATAGCAATATTTTAGATTAAAGGCCAAAAATCATTTTAAGATATGATTTAAAGGACACAAAGTAGTACTTTGGTTCTAAAAAATCAATTGTCATTGATTAATATTTAATAATTGTCATATAAATTAAGTTATACAACATTTTAATGAATATTAGGGGAATACAGTCTGTTAATGGGTTGGACAATTTTAATCGTGTCAGTTAAGAGTTATTTAGCCACGACAACAGTCTTACTACCTTGAGTTTATATTTTCACATTGAAAAAATGAGATGTAGTAATGACGAAAAAATTACAATACGGTGCAACAGTATCCTTATAGAAAGAGCACTTTTATTTTAATTTTTTTTCTGCATTTCATTAAAAGGGTGTGGCACTTCAAATAAGCGTTATATGGACTGATTGGCCGCTCGAATTCGCATGCATTTATTATTTACGCCAAGTTATCAATCAGCCTTATTTTTTTGTCTGTTCAAAGTATGTAACAGCTATGAATCTGTCATCTTAGGAATAGATTACTTTATGCCGGCGTCACACATTGGCGGATAGACCAGAGTGCACTAAACGTACAGATAAAACTGACAAAGTCGGTATATGATAGTTGCACGCCATTGGAACGCTAAGCAATTGTTCAAAGGGCGTTGCATACGTTTGAATTACGTCGAAATACAAAGGTAAATTCGAGAAAGGAAATGGTGAATGTGTCAAAGCGACAACAACCCGACCATAGAACAGGCAACAGACAAAGGCCACCAATGGGTCTTCAATGTAGAGAGAAACTCCCGCACCCGTAGGCGTCCTTCAGCTGGCCCCTTAAAAAATATGCATACTATAGTACAGTGATAATGGACGTCATAATAAACTCCGAATTATACACAAGAAACTAAAATTAAAAATCATATAGACTAACAAAGCCAAAAAGCTCCTGACTTGGGACAGGTGCAAAGTTGCGGAGGGGATAAACATGTTTATGAGATATCAACCCCCTTTACCTCTAGCCACTGAAGGAAAGTAAATACACTTGAAGAACGCTAAAACCCGAAGAAATTTTTATGCAGCATAAAAAACATACAACATACGCCAACATACGTTTCGTGAACGCCGGATAAACGCTTACCCTTAGGTACGCCTCTAGTACGCCCAATACACGGTTAAAGCATATTGGCAGCGTAAATGATTTTTAAAACGACAGGAGCTTTACGCTGATGTGCGACGCCGGTATTAGTTGTATTTCCTCAATGCTTTTCAACTTTGTTTTTGGCCTTTTAAGCATTTTTTTTCGAGCGGCACTGATGAGTTTTTCGTAGGCGCAAATATCAAATTTCAATCCTGGTATCGATGAGGAGTTTATTTCCGGTATGTATTTTCCTTTGTACCGAGTCATCATTCTCATTTTCTTCCGCCTAAGGAAATGTCTTTACCAAGTTCTAAACCTTGATTCTAAACAAGAAATAGACAGTAGTAAGGTTGTTTTTTTTTTATATTAGTGTTGGTTGCTGATTTAATGTGTAACAACAAGACAATTTTATATTCATGTAAATCACAATAAATGCATAATATTTTTTTTTTTTTTCGAGTAATGATGTATTCCTATGATATCGTACATTTTTTTGTAAGTCATTTAGCCGACTCGCAGTCCGCAAACGTGCTTGTTTTTTTTACCTTCAAGGTGGTGTAGAGAGAAAGGTTGATGTTGAAAGGTTTGTCTATATTTGTTTGCATTATAAACATATTTCAGTTCATTTGATAAAAAAATCAAAAACATGACGAAGTTCATCTCTGATTTATGTACTTTTTAACTATGCAAATGACAAATTGGTGCCATTCATATCTATGAAACAGAATCCACATGATATATGCGACCATTCTTTGATGAAATTAATATTACTTTGATTTTACACTTTTTAAAATCATTTCTATCAATTTTCAGATTCCATCGTCTAAACTTATGTTTCATTGTTCATGTGCTGTTTCCATTTATTCTAGCCACTAATCTTGAGCCTATCCCTTTATTGAGATAACACCCCATATAGCAGTTAAATTATACTAGTAATGTCATTCATAACTCTTAACAGACCAATTAACAGACCGAGTTTTATACATCCGACCCATTAACAGACCATATTTTTATCAAAAATTTATTTATGTCACCAACATACAGTTTTTTGTGTAGATTTTTCACATATTGGTGTTAATATGTTAAACAAATATAATGCCAGTCTTTTTTCGATGTTCAAAAGATTGCATGCAAGTAAACTCAACCAACTTGTCATATTTGTGTACATTTTGTGTGTGTAAAATGTGTATAAGTTTACTGATGAGTAACTCGCCTTTTCATTTTATAGATCCTGTATTGAAGCTAGAAAAAAAATAATTACACCTCTGGATTCAGTACTCCAAATCATTTTGTCAGACATGAATAGTTTTTATGATATAAATATAATTAAGAAGTTATACAATGAAACATGCTGACCTTGCACTGATTTTCACGATAACACCTGATTAACAGACTTTAGCCAACCCGATTAACAGACCTGCTGTTCGGTGTGAGCCAAGGCTCTGTGTTGAAGGTCGTCCCTTGAGCAATAACTGTTATACATTTTTAGTTGTATGGAGAGTTGTCTTATTGGCACCCATACCACATTTTCCTATATCTATTTGTGAAGTTTTGTCGAATAACTAACATGAAAAAACGTAGCTATATATCTCTTCCAAATATGTAGATTTAATATTGAAAGCAATGTCTAGCTAAATAAAATATATGATCGGTCAGCGCTGATTAAAAGTAGTGTCTCCTTCATGACAGGCTTGACTTACCTGATAATGGTTTACTTTTACAAAGTGTGACTTGGATGGAGAGTAACAGTTGTCTCATTGACACTCATACCACATCTTCTTATATATATATTGATCACTGTAAAACACAATATTGAATGTACGACTATCATTTTCAGTGTTTGGTACAGGTTTACTGTCACTGGACACAACACTTCAACATAGAACCCAATGCGGACAACCAGAAAACTCTTTTTGTCAGAAAACACTGTCAAACATCCAACGGACTATTCACACTGATCTGTGTCCACACTTGTTTGTATAGAAAAATTTGTAAGGGTTCCGCGGAACCCAGTGTCTCGCCTACTTTTGCTGTAAATCGCAGGCTCAACAAAAATGAGGAAAGAAATCTATAAAAATATTCTTCTTGATACTATCTTATGATCGTAAGAAGCTTCTGTCCAAGTTTGGTAAAAAATTAGGATAGTTAATGAATCTAATAAATGTTTTAAAAACTTTAACAGCTGACTGTATGTAATGTTAACTGGAAGAAAATCTAAGTCCATTTAATAGTCTAATACAGAAAAAATGCAGTTATCTTTTTACAAAATTTACTTCTGGATACTATCTTAAGATTATAAAAAAGCTTTTGTCTAAGTTTGTTACAAACCCAGGATAGTTTAAGAAAGTTATTCAGATTTTAAAAACTTAAACCACAGAGTGAATGTAATGTTTCCTCGCAGAAAAACTAAGTCCATTTAAAAGTAAAATACGGAAAAAATGGATTTATTTTTTTACAAACTTTACTTCTGGATACTATCTTATGATCATAAACAAGCTTCTGTCCGAGTTTGGTACAAACCAAGGATAGTTTAAGAAAGTTATTAAAACTTTAAAAACTTAAACCACAGAGTGAATGTAATGTTTCTCCGCAGAAAAACTAAGTCCATTTAAAAGTAAAATACGGAAAAAATGGATTTGTTTTTTTACAAACTTTACTTCTGGATACTATCTTATGATTATAAACAAGCTTCTGTCCAAGTTTGGTACAAACCAAGGATAGTTTAAGAAAGTTATTAAAACTTTAAAAACTTTAACCACAGAGTGAATGTAATGTTTCCCCCCAGAAAAAACTAAGTCCATTTGTAAGTAAAATACCGAAAAAATGGAACTTTATTTTTACAAAATTTACTTCTGGATACTATCTAATGATCATAAACAAGCTTCTGTCCAAGTTTGGTAGAAATCCAGAATAGTTTAAGAAAATTATTAAAATTTCAAAAACTTTAACCACAGAGTGAATATTTGTGGACGCCGCCGCCGACGACGCCGACGACGGAATGTAGGATCGCTTAGTCTCGCTTTTTCGACTAAAGTCGAAGGCTCGACAAAAATTGTCACCGACTGATAATTTTACTATCGATGTCACAGTTTAAACTTAAACTTGCCTATTTTTGAGCGTATTATTAATTAACAATTCGATAGCTCTCTGTTTGTTTTAAAGTTTTTAATCTTTGTTTCGTGTATAGTATAATAGATGAATGTAAATATTCATGTTTCGATACAATAGTCCCATTTTATGGTAAAATGACACTTTTTACAGTTTTTACTGCATCCGAGCCCTTATCATGTAAAGTAAAGAATAGTGTTTAGTAAACACTATTCTTTATGATGAGAGACATCTCTACATCTGATTACATATCCTTCTTAGTACAACGTGTTTCCATGTAGATCACTTTTTTATATATGTTTATCAAAACTTGCAAGGTTCTCGAGTCATGGTATATCTTTCATAGTAATACCAGATAGATGGCTTGGTATTACATGTATCTGTTGTGGTATACTAATATAAAAAAAGAGTAGTTCAAATACCATGTCAACAACGATTCTACGAAGGAGGGTCTGGATTTGAAGGGGGTCATACATTTCTGTATACTTTAATTTGTATGTACATTTTTATTTATATTTTAGCTTCTTATCAAATGCTTTTCTTTATTTCTTTGTCCTTTTTTCTCTATTCTGTATCTGTTCACCCATTATTCTCTGTTCCGTTAACACCATCCATACCCTCATGAAGAAGATTTTCTATTACTGTATTAGTTATTAAACTTTGTCGGACTATTGGAGTGTCGGACTAATAAGGTGTCGGAATATCGGGGCGACCCCCGTATTTTACATTGAACCCCCTTCTCTGGACGTTATATTTAAAAAAATAAAAACATACTTAACCCTCTACTATAGACCTTTTAATTTTAAAATTCAAGCTGTTATAACTCCTTTTCGAAGCAATTATACTTCAATGAGTAGTTTGTATGTATTTTACTTGCTCAAAAAAGATGTTTTGAAAATTTTATTTACAATGCATTCACCCAGTTCAATGCATCATCCAGAAAATTAAAGGAAGCATCGTCATTGTCTAAATCACGTTCTTTGTCATTAACAATGTTTTGAAATACGCTCAGAAATCCGTGCAAATTATTTGTATACGCCATTAACGAAAAAACGCTGCACATGTTGTAGAAGTTTACCAATTTTACAGGAATAATGTCAGAAGAGTTCTTATTCTGCCATGTCAAACATGTAATTAAAAGAGGCTGAGGTAAATTTAGAAATAGGTGGAGTCTCAAGTAAAAAGAAATAACAAGGCGTTTCTATAATTCTTGAAAATTTAAATAATTTGAACTATTGCAAATGCTATATTTATAACTGCAAATGGTAACTGAATATTAGTGCAAATGGTATTTTAATTAGTGCAAATGCTATAAATATTATTGCAAATGCTAAACTTATTAGTCCAAATGCTACATCTATGATGGCAAATGCTAAAACTATTCGTGCAAATGCTATACTTATAAGTCCAAATGCTATACTTATAAGTCCAAATGCTACATTTGTGATGGCAAATGCACCATTATATACTTTTGAGCCTTTTGATACGTAAGTATACAGCATTTGCTACAAATACAGGTACAATACCTTTTGCTATAATAATTACAGCATTTGCAGTATTTATTATAGCATTTGCACTAATTATATAGCATTTGCAGTATTTAATATAGCATTTGCAATTGAAGATATAGCTTTTGCAACAAAATATACTTTTGACCCTTATGATACGCCATACACCGCCGATATAGCCGCATACTCAATATAGATTAACCGACCTATTTCTCGGTTAGCCGAGTGTCGGCCGTGCATAGGTTAGCTTGCTTGCTTTGTTTATATATTGTACAAAATATGAAATATACAAGTTAAACTATGCCTCATATGATATATATATATATATTGTTTAAAGATGTCAATTTTATTTTCAAAGCTTGTATAAACAACTATACAAACAAAGCAAGCAAGCCAACCAAATTTTTACTTTGCAGGTATAAGAAATGTAATGATTTTATTCAGTTTGGTAAATGTCCGAGCCCGTTAAAAAACGAACAAACTGAAACTACAGTTGCTGATTTCGCTACCTTCAAAAAAGAGGGAACAGTTTGGAAGTCCCCTATACTGAAATGTGAAAAAAATACTTATAGATTTTGTTAACACTGCCATGTATGTAAATATTTCTTCGCCTTTTTTACGAACACAAAATTCAAGGATCCCACATTTGCCGTTAATTATCTATGCGAACATTGCTGTACTCGTGAATATCAGCACAGGATGTTATCGACGGCTTACTTTACACTAGTTAGTTTGTCTCGTGGATAATTGTGTTTTTTCGCTGTTGTTTCGTTGCTGTCTGGTGGATAAATACATAAAATCTCTGTGCCATCATCAAACATGTTAATGGCTATATATCGAGCAATTCAAACCCTTTTTTCTTCGCATAGAAACAAATCTTCGTTAATCTGAGCATGGAGGGAGTACTTTATATCACGAACTATAAATGAGGATACACAAAATTAAAAACTAAGCGAAATTGTGAATCCCGCATTGCACGAAAAAATGTGTTGTATTTCGGTAAATACCACGTGTTCTTGGTTGATTGTAAACACGTAGTAGTCCATCATGCATTTTAACTCATTTAGTAGATTGGTCAAAAACCTAGTTAAAAATAAATTGCGTCACATGTAAATAAACAATTACATGTGCGAGAACATAAGTATGCTAATTTATGCATTTCCATATAGGGTAGTGGTCCTGACCTGTTAAAGTAACTACATTGTACATGTTCCTGTGATCACTGTACACTTTGAGATTATCATAATCAAAAGTTTACCTGTATATTATCTGTATAGATAAGCGTTTAAAATTACCCAGATGAAAACCCCAGTGGAAATGTCGACCAACGTCTGAAAACTATCCCGGTATGTTTATTTGTTTTCTTTTTTGTAAAATATAAGATTTGAACATATGTTTTATCTTAGTATAAAACAAATTTCAAATTATGTTACATTTTCAGTTTGTGCGAGGATACTACTTTCGTTATCATTATACAATTATTGACTTTTGATGAGGTTGATACAATGATTTATCAACCCCAGAAATGTGATATTCACCAAGGCCAACGGCCGAGGTGAATATCACATCTGGGGTTGATAAATCATTGTATCAACTGATATCAAAAGTCAACAATTGCTTTATTATATGACTCTTTAGTTCTCAGTGTCATTTTCATATTTTTAGATTGTGAAATATATCCTTGGTAAGATGGTATTTTGCCTAGACTGTTTTTATTTTATGCTTGGGTTTGATTTTTAGGCATATTTAATTCTGCATAATAAAAACTAGAAGAAAATTGTATCATTTCAATGTTTACAAAACATGAACAATATTGAATACAACAGAATAAAAAAAACTAGATACATGTACAGTATATAGTAAATTTTCACTTAGAACTTCACTTTAAATTGAAATTGATTGTTACATTTGAACAATTGTTCAACACTGGCATCGGAAATCGTTGGTCCATGTAATTGACAGTTCGATTGCAGATACTTTCATTGTCAATATTAACGCTCTGTAGGTTTTGAACACAAGATGAGTTAATGTTTTCTTTGTTGTAATGGTCTGTAGTCATGGTAGTGGAAATATTGTTGTTCTCATCTACTTTTGGAGCAATATCAATATCCAGGTCATTCAACAAATCTTGAAATTGTGAATTTGATAATGGTTTTAGTTCAAAGTCACCAAAATCTTCCCTAACACAGAGCTTTTTAGATGGTGGCTTACGCAAAGTGTCAGATATAGTGTCAGACATATTTTTCTTTATTTCATCACCTGTGTAGCCGGTATAGGTTTTAAGACTGGCTTCACTTTTGTGTCCTGTTACAGTCATTATATGCCGACTTGCGAATTTCCCAATATTATCCAATACATGGACAGAAGTGGCTCTTAATGAATGGTTTGTATAACGCACTGATAATCCAGCTTTTCCAGAAATTGTTGGCATTAAATTACCAATAGTATTATGCCCCATTGGTATACTATCATACCATTTAACGGAGTTCAGTTTTGTGCTAGGACGTTGAAAAAGGCGATCACATTTATTTCCTCGCAAATGACTAGTATATAATCTGAAGGATCTCACTGGGCATAAGTCATCTGCAATGAAAAAAAGAATTTTATAAAAATAGATTTACTTTTTGCAAGAAGTAAGGCATATCAACCACAAGTATCTGAAAAATGCATACATAGTAATTGGTACATACTACGGCTATATATTATTAATTTGTGTGTATTTGTACGGCTCAATGCTATGTAATAATGGATTATTGTTTGGTACATTATGTAGCTGTCACAGGAAATTTACCCCACTGCATTTTAAATTTTTAATGTAGAATAAATAAAATAAATACTATATATACTAACCATCACTTGCATACATTCTGCCATCAGCAGTGTTTTCATCCTGTTGTTGATTTTTTGTCAATTCATCTGATGACATATATATGTACACTCTTCCATCAGCATCTGTTGTGGCTGCGAAATCTGTTATTTTAAGTTCATGAATGTTTTCACGACCTCTTCTACCAAAATACAACATAAGGTCAACAAAGACTTTTTCCTGGAGTTGAACATTGTTATTTACATCAAAATATTCATACAGTTTCTTTAAATCTGACAGTTCAATCGGGGGGTAATGATTAATACCTCCTTTACCCTGACGTTTAAGGTCTTTTGTGGTTGCTAAAAACACCTTGTTGGAGTCCTTGAAATCAGTGTCATGGACAATGTCCTTACCACTATCGAAATTGGATAAGTGTCTGTTGATACCATGTCTTAATGAAAACAAACTAGATTTCTTGTATAGTTCACCGTTCTCCGTGCGAGCCTCAGGATAAAATCTAAACAAAATACTGTCCAATTCATTGTTTGGCAAATTCTCGAAATCTTCAGGTAGATTTTTCTCTCTTAAATAAGATTTAAATGTCCTCACGCTAGAATCTGTTGATCGGCGAGTATTTTTAGAATCCTTTTCTATCAAAATCTTCTTAATTTCCTCATTATTTAACGATGGAAAGCGTTTTTCAGTAGCTACTTCTGCTGCTCCAGCCATACTTTGTTGCCGGAAACATGTAACTGTCGTCTGTTAGATCGAAACGATTTTATGTCGAGAGCGCTGATTGGTTGATATTTATTCGGTCGTCCAATTAAAAACCATTTTATTTATACATCCCTTAAATAGCTAACAAGAATTCCCCGTTTCTATATTTAGGTACACGGACGCTGTTCCAATTCTTATATTAACCTCTCGTGATTTTTGCCGCGGTGAATATAATGTTTTATCAAAGAGGATTTCCTATGCTTTTAGCCAATGAGAAAACAGAAAATTTATAGTCATATAATAAATTCATTGTATGACTGAAGACAGTTTCCTCTTCCATGCAGAGCACCTTTTGAACTGTACATTTGGTCGAAACAAACAGAATGTAAAACTGTGCAAAATAAAATAAAGTTAATTTATGTTGTTTTTTTCCGCAAATTTACCTTGTATGCTTAATATCATTACCCTCAGTGTCATTGAAAAAAAAATCCATAAAGAGTAAATCGGAAGTAAGGTCAATACAGATTCACGCAAAGTCCTTGTTCCAATTCAGGAGTATGACTGCTAATTTCTTTTTGTTTCATTGGTTGACTCTTTGTAACGTTAACGTTGCCAGGCTTTGTAGATTTCGCTCCTTTTTTAATTTACCCTGACATTTGTTTTCACCTATTTAGAATTTTATATGTATAATACTTTTGAAACAAAACTCATCAGAACGGAACTTTTATACGATTAGTTGCGTACAAGTCACAATTGGTCAACAAGACTCGTTGTACAAATATAACCAAATCCGATATTGTAGGTTTGTCAATGTTTTCGTTAAAATGAAATATGAGCTATTCGTAATCTCAAGCGAATTGTTTGTCATATTTTAATGAATAGCTTATTACATTAACTCATGTTTATTTGAATTAAGGGGTAAGAAGTATGGCACATATGGTCCATTCTATGAGGGAAGTTTTCAAAGTACCTTTTGTAGGATGGTGTATTAGTTGCACAATGTTTTCAATCAGTCAACTGTATACAAAGAATGATAAAACATCGACCATTCCAAATCACATAACAAGAGTATCGATTTGATTGTAACGTTATAACTTTAGAATGTGTTCTTAAGTGTTGTCGACAAAAACATGTATAAAGGTAACTGAAAGAGTAAGTAAACGTTTGACTATTCGGTATCTTTAAACACATAAGCTCAGATGAATATAACGACTAAAATCAATTATAGTAGTATATAGAAAAGGATAGACATTAACGGCTATAGTGATGCACAACTGCTTTTAAATTATACTAAATCATAAAAAATCATGCAATATTCACAATTCACCTCTTCACTTATCGAACAAAATATATTAGAATGTGCGATAAGTTTTGTATAGACTTAGTATAAAGCATATTGTAAAAACACAAAAATACTGGAAAATTCAAAAAGGAAAGTCCCTAATGAAATGGCAAAATCAAAAGCTCAAACACATCACACGAACGGATAACAACTGTCAATTTTCAGTTCATAGCGGTCCAACCTCCCTTCATTTCGCCTTTGGTTGTGTATGTCCCAGGAACATATACGACCATGAACAAAGAAGCGTAAGGAATAGAGTGACACATACAATATTATCAAAGGACTTTTGTATTGAAATAAAGTCAAGATGAAAAATTCGAAACACATTCATAAGGTACACACAATGCCACTTCCCCCTTTGAAAACAAACTTTTAACTTGGTCTACATTTGCCAAATGCATTCATGATTTGAAAATGATTTAAAAATGGTCAAACATCCAAGCTTGAAAAACTTTGTCAAAAGATGGAGAACATTTTGTAGAGTTATGTGAGCTGAACAATCTTGTAATGATAAATGGAGGAGATACTTACAAGAAGTGAGAGTAAAACAGCGCGGATGTAGGAAATTGTCATCGTCTTGTCACAGCAAAAATCAAACTGAAACTAATAAGAGCATCAGAACCGTGCAGAATACAGAGTTGACACAGGGAAACTCGGAGAAATAAAAACTAATTATGACTTCAAATTAGAGCTTAAGAACGGCTTTCAAATTTTCATCGTAAATGAACAATGGCAAACAAGGAAAGTAGAGTTTAAAAAGATAATTCTTCGGTTTCACAGAACAAAAATACAAAGAACGAATAAAACCAGCGACCTGGAATCTGGTCAGAAACCGGAAAGGAAAAATAACAGATCTGACATACACTCTGATAAACTGAAAGATAGAGTAATGGATCAGCTCTTCAACAGCAATAAGGAAGTTAAGAAAGCCACTAGAAGAGGTATAAAAAAAGTTTCATTGTCGGGATGGCGATAGACGATGAAAGCAGAAATAGCTGCTTCAGAACAAAAACTGATTGATGTTTATCGAATTACAAAGACACATGTAGCCACATAATACACACAAACATAATAGCAAAAGACAATGAGGATCATATAATAAAATATGAAAGGGAATAAGAGAGAAGATGGATTGAACATTTCAAAGCAGTATTAAATATTCCAAAATCATTAACAACAGCAACGACACATATTGCAGAACATGATCTTGAAGTTAACATAGAAATTCCATCAAAATCAGAGATAAGTACAGCAGATAATATCCTTGAAACAATTAAGCCCCCGGAAATGATATGCTATCAGCAGAACTTTTTAAATCAGATCCAGACTTCACAGCGAACAGTTCACAACCACAATTCAATAACATTTGGCAAAAATCAATATACAAAAATAAAATGGTCAGCAGACAACATTAAAAGAATGACCACAAAAGGTAATCTCACAAACTGCAATAACTAGAGAGGAATCACTTAATTACCCATCCAAAATACAATTTCAGCAAAATACTAATACTAAATTAAATAAGCATTTGACAACAAACTCAGAAAAAAATAGGCAGGTATTAGAAAATGAAACAGTTGGTGCTACGAAACGTTATATAACATGTAAAGTGCACATTATGGCAGAGACAACTAATAACAAAATCATAGCTTTCATACACTACGGTATAATGGATGTAAACGATAAGTCATGTAATAGGCTCGACAACCGGGATAGAGTGCGGGTAAACTGAAATACCACGTGGAAAAAAAAATATATAAAAAATAATAAATCTGGCCTTACGACAGGCTACCAAAGGAACCTTCAAAATGTTCCTATAATAAAAATAGGAGTTCATTGTTTAAAAATAAAACAAATTTGGCAGATAAATGTTGTCATTTGTTTGATAGATTTTGTATTGCTTAAACTAGTAGATACAACATATTTTAATGTACGGTTCCAAATGAAATACTTGGGATAAAAAACATCAATATTGAATTCGGAGCGAGTGACGAAAATTACGGGAACCTTTTCCCTTTATTTATGTCTTGAACAAAACTCAACGGAAACGCATTGTCAACCAGTCACAAAGTATGCTGCACGCAAACTGATGACAAAAGTGTAGTAGTCAGCTGCGAACTATATTACCATATACAAGAATATATATATACGGTTAGTGACTGTATATAAAAAATAAGCAATGGTTATACGGCCAATGAAGTTTGATTGCGCAAATAGCACAGCTGCAGTATATAGCTTCACCAAAAATAAACATTCAAGTAGAAACTCAAAAGACCATTCGATGGAATTAAACAATTGTATTATGCTTACACAGGGTATTTGCATACAAAAATACCGGTTTTAATGTAATCAAATTTCACTCGCTCAAAGGCTCTGGAAATTTGTACCTCTCACCTAGAATTTTTTTTGCAAAAAACCCTTAACTTGTAAGCATAATATTTTTAAAGTATCTACAATTCTGTAGAACAGAACTCAAATACTCTCAAAGCTATATACCCTCTAATGAATTTACAAAATTTAATCAACGAGATGCAGTTTCAAATGTTTACTCTTATTGTATTTGCAGATTAGATCATTATGATCTGCTAAAATGAAGAAAGATTATTATGATTTCATCTGCCTCCATTGCTTGGTATTGATATTTGTAAGTAATATTTCAAATAGCGAAGCGAGTTCTTACTTCTCACAATCATAATAATCAACAACTTAAAAGGAAAAGAAATCATTATAACTTAACAATCCAAGAAAACTGCACGGTCACTTATTTACTGTTAATGAATGTCCCTATTGACATTGCAAATAGATATAAATGTTTGGCATCTACTTGAGTGCAAGTTGAGTATTTAAATAGTTTACGAATTATTTATAAAAGTGGTGATTGAGGGACTTGTTTACGATTAATAAAAAACAAAGTTTGTTATTTATTTAAACATATTTTAATACCCTTTGACATATATGTTGACATATAATTGAATTGAAAATGAACAGTATCTATCTAATATATTCAAAAACGTAAAGCAAGATAGTGTTCATGTCAAATTCTGTAATGTTTGCTTACAAATCATTTTAAGAGGGCAATACGAATACAGCTGTATAAGGGACATTTTAAAGATTTATATTCTTAGTGAATACTTAAAATATCTTTAAGGCAGACTATCTCTAGATCACTACACTACAAATTTAAACATAAATATTTGTCCAGCTGTACTGAGTACTTGATTCAAGATATTAGAATAAATGAAGACAACAAACGACTCCTCAATACGTTGAGTCAATGCACATAGAGTATAAATGGAAATAAAACACGGCTGGTTAAACATATTTTGTGAGATCTGAAACATATCATATACCTTCAGCCAATGTTTAAGATAAATTTAAGTCCGATGTAAAAGTAGGCAACTGATGAAACTAAGTAAAAGGGGGACGAGAGATATCAAAGGGGCAGTCAAATTCATCAATCTAAAATAAACTGACAACGCCATGGCTAAAAATGAAAAGACAAACAGACAAACAATGGTACAAATGACACAGCATCGAAAACTAAAGAATAAACAACACGGACCCCAGCACGTGTTGCTACACTTCGGTGTTGACATGAATATCAATAATGTGTTCATTTTTATAAATTATATGTTTACCAAACTTTGAAATTTTCGAAAAACTTAGGATTTTCTTATTCCAGGCATAGATTACCTTAGCCGTATTTGGCACAATTTTTTGGAATATTGGATCCTCAATGCTCTTCAACTTTGTACTTTTTTGGCTTTATGAATATTTTGATATGAGCGTCATTGATGAGTTTTATGTAGACGAAACGCGCGTCTGGCGAACTAAATTATAATCCTGGTACCTTTGATAACTATTAACACCACTGGGTCGATGCCAGTGCTGGTGGACGTTTCGTCCCCGAGGGTATCACCAGCCCAGTAGTCAACACTTCGGTGTTGACATGAATATCAATAATGTGGTCATTTTAAAAAAATTCCTGTTTACCAAACTTTGAAGTTTTCGTAAAACTTAGGATTTTCTTATTCCAGGCAAAGATTACCTTAGCCGTATTTGGCACAAATATTTGGAATATTGGATTCTCAATGCTCTTCAACTTTGTACTTGTTTGGCTTTATAGATATTTTGATATGAGTCACTGATGAGTCTTCTGTAGACGAAACGTACGTCTGGCGTACTAAATTATAATCCTGGTACCTTTGATAACTATTATGTGATAACGAATCCGGTAAATAGTCTAATTCGGTAGGTCACATTTATGAAAGGGAAGGGATTGTAGTTACGACGTAAGGAACATATCCGATAGTATTTGTGAAACGGTTATTCCATAACGGTCAACCTACTCGTGATGGCGTCCGTTTAATTTACGAAGGGATGATTTCATCTTCACCATCTGGCACTCTTGGTTTATTAGCTTCCGTGTGAGCAGCAACCCTCTTTCACGAAAATTATGATAGGAATTGCAAGCACGGGAATATCGTATCAGAGATATATACCCCGTATGCAGGTGCTGCTGGAATGTTGCTACTTAGAAATAGAAAGTTCAAATTAAAATGACAATACTCAAGATCAATAGATAAAGGACCACTTGCCAATACTGGCAAGACGGGCGCAAGAAATAATACTTGCCTCACTATAACCATGAACAGTATACTTTTACTGGTTTAATGTTTTAAGTTGTTTATATGTTCATCATGAAAATGCAATAAGAGATGTGTCGAATTCGCCAATTATCTCACCGAATACTATGTAACTGAAGATTCTATGTTTCCATTTAAGCTTTTTGGCAGATTTTCCATGTTATTTAAAGCGAACAATTAATTCTCGCGATCGCTAAATAAAATGGGTTAAAATATGGCTCTTAATTGGATTCTACTTCGATTAAACGTCATGTCACAAAATGTCCAATCAATGCGCTTAATGTCTTTCGCCGGGCATGACATCTTCAGACCTCAAATAAACGGACAGCAAAACTGTGTCTCCATTGTATTAAAATAAGGCACAATCCCTACCGTAAATGGTTTTGTATCATATGCATGCCATTATAAATCACACGAGAGGATCTCAACCCGTATCATACAAACAACTTGTTTAAGAATAAATGTGCGTATTTTCGATGCTAAGACCCCATGAGTGATTCAATATTAATTAATTATAGTATGGTAATAGGCGGACAAAAAGTAGGGAAATATGTTGCTTTGTCATTTCCCTCTTTACATTTCAATCTCAAAGCTGGACGCATCACATTTCCACATATATTGTTTTTTTTTGCCTTCTACCATTAGGAAATTGTTTAAAGAGCATTTTTCCATTTTTCCAAACATTTCAAAACTCAGTAATCTCAGCAAGAATACTTGCACATATATAACATAGTTATGCACTTTCTACCATGCAATAAGTTAAGAATATTTTTACGAATTTTCCGTACAGTAAACTTCGTATTTTTTTCAGCAAGACATGCACATGACTGAATCAACTCTTCTCGTAGTTGTAAATCCAGACCCAAAGACTTCATAGATAGATTGCACATATGTATTGAAATAGTGCACCAGCTTTCATGCAATTATTTACATTCTTCCAGACTTTCGAACATTTTATTTTCGTTAAATATAAACTATATTTTAGAGTTTAGTAAAGAATCGATATTGTTTAAGAAACATTATGTGCAACAATTAAATGATATATTGAATGTTTCTTAAGGCCTAAGTAATTTGGAAATGAACTTGTTGTTGACATAGCCAAATTTCATTGCACAAAAATGATACAATGAAAGGTACATATTTCAAATGACCATTCTAGTTTTGATTTCTATTGTGGTTCTATTATACTGACCTACAAGACTTAAAACGATTGCGAAACGGATAAGCACTATGGTTTAATAAATGGTACAAAACGTCTCGTCAAAGATACAATTAAGTACGACATATACTAAACATGAGAGTTGTCAGTCATAATTAACAATGGAGATACGATGTAGCAACAAATAAGTGCAGTTTACTTTTATGATAATTGAAATGAACTCACAGATGTATGTTGTTTTATTTTTAGTTTGTTATAAACCCTTCGAACGCGTTTGAATTTCAATGTCCAAGTTCAAAGCAGTGGATACTAAGAGCGAATTGCCGTTGTTCGATTGCTGACGGTTACATATGTCTGTTTGATGAAAACGAAAATGAATATGAAGAAATTTGCAGAAACAAATCGTATATTCATAAAGCAGGTATTTAACTTCCCCTTATTAGTACATACCCAACATTCTATCAATTCTACGTTTAATTATTTTCATTGGTGTTATTTGTTTAAACTAGTTCCATATTCAAATTTTCCTTATACACTTCTTACATTCTATCTCACAAACCTAAGTTCATTCTTTATTATTGTCAATTACGGTACGTCTTCCTTTTGCGTATTTTTGACTTAAACACTCCTAAATAGGTTGTGTCTCTAATTGTTAAAGTTGTTCTTGACATATAGTTATATACATTTGCTCATGGATATAAACTGTTGGAAGCTTGTTATTACAGATTGTAACTACTGACATCTTAAATTTATGTATATTTCACATTTAAATGTACTTCTTTATATCTGAAATACCTATACATACAATTCGTCAAAACATCAACCCAACAATGTTAGATCTGTAAATTTGCTTTCGCAAATTGTTTGTTCTTCCCTCGCCGGGATTCGAACCCATGCTACTTAGATATCGTGACACCAAATCGCCTGCACTGTAGCCGTCTTGCTAGACCACACGACCACCTGGGCTTCACAAAAATAAAGCTTTCGTAGGCCGTGTGTTACCTTTCCTCGTCAGTTTTAATCTAGCGTCGTACATGATATATAAGGCATGAAGATGTTATTGTTACAGATCAGCTCAATTATGTATAGTAAAGGATCCTACAAATTAATGTAAGATACATATATATTCATTTATAACTGGAAGTATACATACAACAATATTTTAGAAAAAAAGCAAGTATTCCCGACTCTAAAAGAAAACTAAAGAATAAGAAACACGAACCCTACCAAAAATTAGGGGTGATATATGGTGTTCCGGAAGGGTTAACAGATCCTGCTCCACATGTGACATCAATCATGTTGCTTTTTTATTACAAATCCAGTAGATAGTATAATGCGGTAGGTTACATTCATGAAAGGGAAGGGGGTTGTAGTTACGACGTAAGGACCTTCACCGTTTTGAACTCTTGGTTTTAAAGCTTCCTTGTGAGCAGCAACCTTCTATCAAGACAATCATGATGGGAAATGCAAGCACGGGAATATCGTATCAATTGGGAAATATGTACCAGGAGCTGCTAGAAGGTTGCTACTTAGGAACGGATATTCACCATTGGAAACCTGAAATCATCTCTTTTGTCGTTAAGTTTTGTTTTCAACCGACCCTCATTGTCAATTTCTAGATGTAAGTCAAGATATGAGGCCGACTTAATTGTATCTTTAGTATCCTTTATCTCTAGTTCGATGGGCTAGATGCGTTCAACATAGTCAACATATTTTGAATTATTTAGTGAAGGAACATCATCCATACAGCAGAGATTAGAATTAAAGAATATAACCAACTTGTAATCTTTCTTCTTCAGAAGTTTCTGTATGAAGTCAGTCTCATAGTATTTAAGAAACAAGAGGGGGCACAATTTGTTTCCATTTAACTGCAGACAGTCTGTTAAAAACACGTCATCGGAACGTAACAAATATGTTGTCAATGAGGAATCGTGAACCTTTTTTCGTCAAAGTGATAGCAATTATTTTGAACAATGATACATTAAAAAATGAATTACACTTTATGCTCACTCTTAAATGAATAATATATCTTCTTTATAAAGAGATTATGGAGATTTATTTCTCCGATGGTACCAACCGCCTAGTCATTTTGTGCTGATATGAATTATCATTGATATGGTTATATTTATAAATGAATTGTTTACCTACAAAAATTTGAATTTTTGAAATACTTTTGTCGTTAAGTTTTGTTTTCAACCGACCCTCATTGTCAATTTCTAGATGTAAGTCAAGATATGAGGCCGCCTTAATTGTATCTTTAGTATCCTTTATCTCTAGTTCGATGGGCTAGATGCGTTCAACATAGTCAACATATTTTGAATTATTTAGTGAAGGAACATCATCCATACAGCAGAGATTAGAATTAAAGAATATAACCAACTTGTAATCTTTCTTCTTAAGAAGTTTCTGTATGAAGTCAGTCTCATAGTATTTAAGAAACAAGAGGGGGCACAATTTGTTTCCATTTAACTGCAGACAGTCTGTTAAAAACACGTCATCGGAACGTAACAAATATGTTGTCAATGAGGAATCGTGAACCTTTTTTCGTCAAAGTGATAGCAATTATTTTGAACAATGATACATTAAAAAATGAATTACACTTTATGCTCACTCTTAAATGAATAATATATCTTCTTTATAAAGAGATTATGGAGATTTATTTCTCCGATGGTACCAACCGCCTAGTCATTTTGTGCTGATATGAATTATCATTGATATGGTTATATTTATAAATGAATTGTTTACCTACAAAAATTTGAATTTTTGAAATACTTAGGCTTCTCTATCTCAGGTATAGATTACCTAAGCGTATTTAGTATAACTTTTAGGAATTTTGGTCCTCAATGCTCTTCAATTTAGTACTTTATTTGGATTCGAGCTTCACTGATGAGTCTTTTGTAGACGAAACGCGCGTCTGGCATATATGCAAAATTTAGTCCTGGTATATATGATGAGTTTATTGATATGGTGGTGTTGTTTTTTGTGTTTCTATCATGTGACTAATTTTTTTTTAAGTTCCTTGTGGTCCCTTTCTACGACAAGTAAAACATTAAACCTTTTCTTACGAAGTTCAGTGATTTGATGAAAAAGATAGAAGATTAAAAACTTGATTGCAAGATAGATGGCCATGTTTACGTGTTTTTGTTCGGAAATTTAGAAATCAGTTGCTAACATTTTTAACCCCGCCACATGATTTAGGTATGTGCCTGTCCCAAGTTCCTGTAATTCAGTGGTTGTCGTTTGTTTATGTGTTACATATTTGTTTTTCGTTCATTTTTGTACATAAATAAGGCCGTTAGTTTTCTCGTTTGAAATGTTTTACATTGTATTATCGGGGCCTTTTATAGCTGACTATGCGGTATGGGCTTTGCTCATTGTTGGAGGCCGTACGGTTACCTATAGTTGTTAATGTATGTGTCATTTTTAGTCTTTTATGGATAGTTGTCTCATTGGCAATCATACCACATCTTCTTTTTTATATTGTCTAAAAGCAATGCAAAAAGCAATACACATCATATATCTGTAATTTTATTAAAAAATAAGCTGCGTTTCATTAGATTTTGAATGTTTTGTAGGGTATAAATTCGTAATTGCGGGAAATCCTGATCGACGAACATGCAACAGTACTAGATACCAACCATTGACATTCTCAACAGATGGTATGTCAATTTGTATTTTTGAAAAGACATATTGCAATGAGGAAGGACAGATTATTTTCAATAATGGTTCTACAAATTCTGATAGACAATGTCGGTGCGATTATACCAGAGGTTATGCCTTCACTACTAAACCAGAACATGGTTGTTATTGTGTTCCGTCAATGGAGGATTGTTCATGCTACCATAAATCTTGTTCATCAGGATTAATTCTAGGTCCTGGTAAGCCATTATATCATAGGTTTCTTTACTGTTTAAAGGCAAACACCATTTAAAAATATTCGAAGTTAAATTTAAATAAAGGGAGGTTAATACAACCTGACAAAATTGAACGTTTCAAAAACCTAATGTTCAAGACAAGGTTAGAACCCTTTCCAAATAAAAAGAAAAAAAATCAAATATCAAATGAGTTTTAAACAGTTTTTTAAACTGATTTGTATAGTTCGTTCTTATGTTGTACTGTTATACCACTGTCCCAGATTAGGGGAGGGTTGGGATCCTGCTAACATTTTAAACCCCGCCATATTACATGTATTTATGTATTTGCTTGTCCCAAATCAGGAGCCTGTTATTCAGTGGTTGTCGTTTGATTATGTGTTAAATATTTGATGTTCGTTTTTTTTTTTATAAATAAGGCCGTTACATTTCTCGTTTAGATTGTTTTACATTGTCATATCGGGGCCTTTTATAGTTGACTTTGTGGTATGGGCTTTGTTCATTGTTGAAGGCCGATCGGTGACCTAACTTGTTAAAGTCTGTGTCATTTTTGTTTTTTTGTGAACAGTTGTCTCATTGGCAATACTACCACATCTTCTTTTTTTTATTTATATTATAACGACACAATTACCAAGTTTGTGATGGAATAATCGTCTTTACCGAAATATTAAAGCGCTAGATTCTCTTTAGTACATTTTTGTTAAGTTTACTCTTTTCAGTTATTATTTGATAGTGTTTGTACATGTTTAACATACAAATTACTGGTAAGGAGATTTTTATAGTAACAGGTTCTCATTTACATTTTGATATTTCTTTCTCAATTTCTTGGGTCCAATTTTCCATTACTCACTACAAAAGTGTAAATGAGCAAATGTCAACTTGGAACTAAAAACTGACAAGTTTGAAATTATAATACTTAATTAAACAATAATTTTGAAATTGGATAAAACAATTCACGTGAATATGTTTGTGTTGTGTACAAGTTGTAATGTTGTACAAATTATAATTTGTACAGATTTTTGTACAATGTTTTAAGAACAGCTTAACACAAAGGGATGATTCAATCACACATTCTTTTGTGTCGCATATGTCTGTCAAATTTACACAACAACATGGTACAGTCTAATACTAAGGATTGACGCACACACATTATAGGAACAAAAAAATACTTTTGATGAATATTATTTTGGTATATAGTGAAAAATAAACTTTAAATCGAAACCATTCAGGTATCTCATTTCCAGCTTCAGGACAAGGGGACTTACAGTAAATGTAAGGTGAAATGTATGTATACATTCTTTAAAGACATTCAACAAGGACATTTTAGAAGAAAAAAAAGTTTTATCACCTGGTGTAAGAAGATAATTGTAATTGACTAACAATTAGTTTGATTATATCACAATTTATATAAAAATAAGAAGATATGTGTCAAAACAACTTATTATTTGTACAAAAACCCTGTACAAATTATAATTTGTAAAAACTTACAACTTGTACACAAATATGATGTTTATTAGTGGGGCAGGTTTTTAACCCCTCCTTAGCTATAACTTGTCATTTATTCAATTGATATGATTGCAATAGATATACTTTAGTATTAGGTATGCATTATAATTGCAGATCAATTAAACACTTTTATGCCAAATGCTTTTTTTACAAAATGTTATCTTTTTTGCAGTTTATGATTTTGAATAACTGACCATTTTTTCGTAAATTCAGTTTTCATATATCATAAAGCTAAATAAGCTATGACTCTATATATTGCAAACATTAATTAGTTTCTTGTATCTGATTTGCTGTCTTAAATAATGGCTCTATTAAAGTGCGACGCAAAATTTCATCGTAGCTTTTTAACTTTTTTTTAAATCGAGCGTCACTGATGAGTCTTGAAATACTATAAGAAATGTTGGCATTATATTTACAGTGCTATCTTGAAACAGTATATCATTTAGGAATTGAAAAAAAAATGTAAGAAATAATCACTTATTTCCAATGATTTATAGCTCAAATTATCTACATGAACTTCTTTTTTTTATCCTGATTTCGATGAAAATTGCATACCGACGGATGTAAATAGCATGTTTATATAAGTCGCTTACATAAATACATGCATATCAAGTTGAATGAGAAGAATGGCATCCTTTTCCATAGACTGTTATTAAGGTACTTCTTGTTTGGCATGTGTTTGTTTTAAGCTTAAATTTCTTAAATTTTAAATCAAAACATCCCATCGGTTTCATGGTTACATATACTATTAATATATACTAATTTATTAAACAAGTTAACAACAACCAACAAAATCACTAAAATTGTTTAACCTTATCATAGAAATATATATTATTATTATTTGGGATATAAAATATATAATGTATATTGAAAAAAAGTGAAATCACAAAAACACTGAACTCCGACGGAAAGTCCCTTATAAAATGGCAAAATCAAATGATTGAACACATGAAACGAATGGTAATTGAGCCATATTGCTTCTTGCATTGTATGCCATGTTTTTGAACAGTGACAAAAACAATTTAAATTTAGTTGAAGATTTTTACTGCAAATGTTGAAAAATTAATCACAAAAATACTTAACTAACTTCTAAATGGAAAGTCCTTAATCAAATGGAAAAATAAAAGCTTAGTCACATCAAACGAATGAATACAGATACTCAAAGAGTTTTTAAAAGAAATTAAGATAAAATTCATCATTAGGATTTAAGTCGATATCACGGATTAATAATTCGTTAAAGCAAATGGTTAGTCTTTTAAAGGATCGACATTGCAGAATAAAGAAAACGTTTAGAACGCGTTACAAAGATTTTTATCTGATTTAGAACAAACCTTCCAAAATAGATTTTCAACGCAAAACATCGTTATGACTGACTTAAATTGGTATTCAGATTTCTTTAATTCGATATCCAGTGAAGTATATGATTTTTTTCAAGTGATTGGGCGGAACTTTCTTTTAGATTTGCATACAGACAGTCAAATTAAAGATGTGTGTGCTATGCATGATTGCCGTTATCATTGTTTTTGGTTTTTAATAACCAATCAGTGTCACCAAATGAATGTACATAAGACTGAGTGTATGATTTGCGACGAGTAGAATAATTTAAGAATTAAAACGTATTTATGTTTGCTATAGCTAAGTATTTAAACGTATCGGCTCGTGTATTATGCTGTTATTATGAAATACATATAACTACCAAAAAGATTTGATTTCTATTGTTTGTGAATTTTAACGCCACTTGTATGCACAGCGTTTTGGTAATTTCGTGGCGACCAGTTTTTATAGGTAGAGAAAGCTTGAATGCCCGGAGAAAACAACAGACCTCCGATAGCAAAACATACAACCCTAGTCAATTAAGAAATGAGACGAGTGCACCCTCATGAGCGTGGTTCGTACTCACAAACCACAGTGTCAACTGGCTTGTGGTTTAAGAAATAATTCATGGGGGCTTGCATATATCGTGATTTTACCACGGGTTGGCCCTTTATGACAAATATCGGTAAATAGGGACAACCCGTGGTCAAATCTAGATATATTGAAGCCCCCATGAATTATTTCGATTCTAATAGGACAAATACGGCAATTCTGTTGGATCGAAGCGCTCTAGGTGGAGGCAAATATTTGCCGTTCCCATTAATGTACGCACTTCTAGATTGGCGTAAAAAAGGAACAAACAGAATAAGTGACATGCTCAAACTATTTACAATAACGTATTTAGAGAGATTTGGATGAATTTAATGATAATTTACGTATACATGTTATATGTCTTAAAATGCTTAAATTATTACGTCATCATTCTATGACGTTGGGTACTTCATTCATTACAAAAACATATGACGTGGGAGTCAGCCAATGCAATATATTCATATTTTACCACGGCAGTGTACTCAGCGCGTTTGAAGGACGTCATCTTAGTATACAGTACTCACTACGTAGACCATTCGGCCACCGATGACCCTACTTTCAACAAGAAAGAGAGACAGTGTAACCATACCACTCTCCTCCACACACACGGAAACAAAACAAAAGAAAAAAAAAGAGAGAGAGAGAATTGGGAATTTTCTACAATACATAACAAATTGCCTAGAACGCAAGTTATTCTTATAATGCTGGTGGTGATGTATTTGCGTTTGTTACTTACAATATTAAGAATTGTTTTTGTTAAATTTAACATGAACCAAGTAAAACCTTTAAGAAAAATCTATTAAGAAACGTTATTGTTCCCAACCCTTACAATACATAAATATTTTACATAACAAGATGCAAGAGAGAATATCAAAACGTCAAAGAAATGCGACGTATGTTTATTTTGAAGCAACTGTAGTCAAAGTTATACTTTCATATCCACAATTTTCTAAATGAAACAATTATCACATTTATTACCCTTTTTGACAATAAAATCAGCGGATATGTCCCACTATTAACTTTAAGATTACACATATAGTGTTAAATTTTTGTTTACCGGTGACAGTTACTGGACACATCATCGATAAGTTTATCTTAAAACACCTTTCTATGGTTGGATTGGTCTATAAAAAACAAACAAAACTGTTAAATAGCGCTCAGTCAGGTGAAAGGAATCAAGTAAATACGTAATATGTTAAATGTTCGATAACTTCTATATATACTGTGTTGCTCTCGGTTTTAGTTTGTAGTCCGGGTTTGTTTTCTGTTTAATCGATTTATGACTTTTGAACACTAGTATACAACTACTTTTGCCTTTATTTAATGTCCTATTTCGCCTTTTTTTGTATTTTACAGACTATCAATGCATTAATTTAACCAGCTGGAAATCACAGTTCACATGTAAACTGATTCTATCAACTGAGTAAGTTATTTTAAATTTGCAGTTATGTATTGGTACATGGCATTATGTGCACAGCTACATATAGATCGCTTGTGATAAAATTCATGATTATTTGTCAGACTATGAACTTTCTGTTTATTCATTGGCTAAAAGTCATAGGAAATTCTCTTTGATAAAACGTTTATTTCACCGCGGTAAAAAAATCATGGGAGGTTCATTTAAGATTTGGAAAAGCGTCCGAGTACCTAAATATAAATATATTTGGCCAAACTTTTAGTAATTTTGGTCCTCAATTCTCTGCAACTTCGTACTTTTTTTTGGCCTTTTAAACTTTTTTTAGATTCGATCGTCACTGATGAGTCTTTTGTAGACGAATCGCGCGACTGGCATAAATACAACATTTAATCCTGGTATCTGTGGTTAATTTATTACAACCACTTAGTCGATCACTGCTGGTGGATCCCAGTAGTCAGTACTTTTGTGGTGACATGAATTATCATTGATATGGTCAAAATTATAAATCAACTATTTATAAAACTTTTGAATTTATGAAATACTATGGTTTTTCAACCTCCGGAATAGATTACCTTACTTGTATTTGGCAAAATGTTTAGGAATTTTGATCCTCAATGCTTCTCAATTTTGTACTTTAAGTGGAGTCAATAATTAGTATTTTGTAGACGAAACACGCGTATGGCGTAAATACAAAATTTAACCCTGGTATTTATGATAATATATTTACAACCACTTGGTTGATGCCACTGGTGGTTGAATTTTATTCCCTGATGTTATCACCAGCCCAGTAGTAATCAGCACTTTTGTGCTGACAAGAATTATTATTGATATGATCATATTTATAAATTAACTGTTTACAAAACTTTTGAATTATGAATTACTAAGGCTTTTCTACCTCAGGAATATATTGCTTAAGTTGTATTTGCCAAAAGGTTTATAAATTTTATCCTCAATGCTCTTCAACTTCGTACTTGATTTGGCCTTTAAGACTTTTTGGGATTCGAGCGTCAATGATGAGTCTTTTGTAGACGAGAGGATCGTTTTGCGTACATACAAAATTTAATCCTAGTATCTATGATGAGTTTACATAGTTATACCAAGGCAAAATCAATGACGTAGTTTTATGACGTCAAGTAAACTTCCGGTTGTATTTTTTGTTTTTTATTGTTTGTTGTAATTTTTCTGTTTTTCTTGTGTTTTGGTGTATTTGTTTTTAGCGATCTTTATTGAATATTTCAACTTATGAAATTATGAAAATTAGCCAATCAACAAGCCCATCATACACTTAGTATAAAACCAGGGATCAGTTTTAATAGTATCTTCCGCAAATACATGTACTAAATGGAACTACGTATAATAAAACAATTATTGACTTTTGATTTCAGTTGATACCACGATTTATCAACGCCAAAGATATGACAATTATTCTCGGCAGTTGTCCTCGATGAAAAATCATATCTCTTGGATTGATGTATCAACCACATCAAAAGTCGATAATTGCATCATAAAAGTAGGTTTCAAAAAACGTTATCATAATGCAGTCTTACACTATAATATTGAACTACATCGAATATCTTCCTCTGATCTCTCTTGCAGCAATGTAACTCCTATGGAGATGTACGGCGGGAAAGCGGTCGGGCTGGGGATCAGCAGCCAAATGTTGTTCGTGCATTTACTCATGAACCGTTTAAACAAAGCTTCAACCATTTAAATATGTTGTTACTGATAACAAAATGAGGGTCAAATTGAGTATTGACTATTTTGACTTTTACCGATCAGGAGTTGCAGTTCTTGAAAGATTGAAAAAAAGCGTTTCTAGTTGTGTCTGTTCGCATGTGTTTATATGTCTTTTGATTGAGTTAAGTAATTTCAATTGATATGTTATAGTGAGTCATTCTGTATTGTGATGTTACATTGTTTTTAAAGATAATGGTAGAGGTTTGTGTCCATTAAAAAGTTTAAACCCGCTGCAATTGTTTGCACCTGGCTGAGGTAAGAAATCTGGTGTTCAGAAGTTTGTTGATGTGGTTTATAGGTGTTTCTAATTTTCGTTTTTTATATAGTTTGGATCGTTGAGTTTCGTATTTGCATAGTGTTACACTAGTAAATTCTGGGGCCCCTTCTAGCTTGGTGTTCGATGTGAGCCAGGGCGTCGTATTGAAGACCACACTTAAAATTGTTTACTTTTATAAATTGTGACTTGGATGGAGAGTTGTCTCATTGGCACTACTATCATATCTTTTTATATCTATGTAAATGCTTTCAATGAACTTAATATTTATTGTGGTATTCACTATATAACGAATGCAGCTTCTGACAGATGGATATATGTTAGGAAAAAGGCTGTCTTTTTAAGTTTCATTTTTACTGTCCCGTGCTCATGGTTAGTTTGTCCATGTACTTGACGGTGTATCATAGTATATGGGTAGTCTCTTTATTTAAGAAGATTCAGTTAAATTTAGCAAGACGTCTGAAAATTCCATGACTTAAATTTCAATACCAACTATATCATTTACTTGCACACATAGTTTACAGATGCTTTCACTTGTATATTTGAAAGTGTTTCAATATGATTTATCCATCATGATGGTACTTCAGCGTACATTGCTGATATATTTTTTTTTACTTATTTAGATTTTTTGTTGCAGGCCAAGACACATGAACCAACCTTCAAATGACAAAAAAATAGGTATTTACAATAATAACATTGGTATTGGGAGCTGTTTAGTCATTTTCCTATTTAGTTATTGTTTCCTTGTTATCGTAGAAACGTTCAAATACCCGCTTTTGTTGTCTTAATCGCTATAAAGTTGTCTCTGATAGTTAAAACGCTTGCTTTCTCGTCTGATCTCTATAATTCCTTTGTAGTTTTACATCATAAGTCGATTATTCTAGGCCAGTCTTGCACCAAAGAAACTACATATCTATTTCAAATACTGAAATGGTTCAGACAGAAGCAATTACCTCGACATTTTATACGAGGTGTTACGATACTAGTAGTAAATAGACATGCTGATCACAATAAATAGGCCATCATCATCAAAAAATAAATGCACACAAGAATTTTACTACATCTGTTGTATTTGAATATACACGACCACATATCAGCTGGACAGCAATTCCCTGATTTGTCCGTTAAATCTCCTGATTTATTATTCGAGAAACTAGTGGATATAATTTTTGAGAAAGCCGTCAACAGGTGTAACTGTGCAGCATATAAAACCCCGCGGAAGAGGGCCTGGAAGAAAATCGTAACTTTAGTGAAATTTGAGGAAACTAAACGTTTCGTAAAATATTTACATGATATCATAAGCTTAAACAGTATTTGTAAAATATAAGATTTTAGAATAATGACATTGTATCGTTGAAAAAGAAATTCAAGTCAATCAATTTTAGTATTAGATTCAGCTATTATTTCAATTCGACTGTCATGGAACGATTTCAGATCGAAACAAATCCACACATGCCTGTTTAACTAGGAAATATAAATATATCAGGTAAATTTTAATAAACTGGAAGACGGAGAACAGAACTGGAATGGTCGCTTGACGTAACATTCGAGCAAACATTTAGTACACGTCACAATGTGGTAAGGCCACAAAGGGATTCCACTATTTTTTTTTAAACTTCTTTGTTCTTGACCAAAACAGCTCATAAATATGACAAACTTGCTACTAAGGGGAAGACTGTGAACATGAAATGAACAAAATGAAGTCTTTCCAGTACATGAAATTACACAAAATCAGCAAAGGTTATCTATATTCTAACAAATATTATACATTCAGCACATTATGAAAGTAAGAAAGGTACATACACCTCCCAAAGACATCCCTGAGTAGTGCACTAGTCTATTATTTGTGAAGTCCAGATGTAGATTATTGTGATAATTAAGCCTGTCACTTTACACTTGTGAGGTTTGATCCTCAATGACGTGACTCCAGTGTAAACATCTTAAGATCTGATATAGCATAGATAAAATTTAGAGGTAAAACAGTTTGTTTTTTTGCAGTATATTGGCATTTTAATTTTATCATGTGTATAGCATATTTTGCAATATTTTGCTACTTGATATACATTTGTTCGTGACTTTTGATTGGGTTTTATGTTGATTAATACTTAGCAGCTATCACACCTAGAATATATCCCGATGCTCTTTGCATTGACCATACATTTAACTGTTATTGCTGACACATGTATTTCTATCCTCAGAAAAACAAGGCATCTTAATTACTTCGTCATATTATTAAGCTTTCGTCAAATGAAGAATTGACGGTTTCATATAATAATAAGAGAATAGAAAAACAACAGAAGTTCAAACTACTTCATTTCAAAAATATTGTTTAACAATAACCTCTTTTCTGAAATGAGACAGCACACTATGTCAAAATGTCAAAATATAGTGATAATGAAAAACCGCTGCAGAGTTCTGCAGGGTTAAAATGTAGTTCTGACATTAATTTGTTCGGGAAAAGATTTGACTTTTTTACTCAGTCTCTAAATACAAATTTAAATAAGGCTGCTTGTGTCCTGATACCTGACAGGTGCCCTCATTCTAATGGTTTATTAAAATTCCAAGATATTTTTTATATAGATATAGGAAGATGTGGTGTGAGTGCCAATGAGACAGCTCTCCATCCAAGTAACGATTTGAAAAGTAAACCATTATAGGTTAAAGTACGGCCTTCAACACAGAGCCTTGGCTCACACCGAACAACAAGCTATAAAGGGCCCCAAAATTACTAGTGTAAAACGATTAATAATTATAATCTATATGAACAAAACGAGAAACACGTATATATTACATAAACAAACGACAACTACTGTACATCAGATTCCTGACTTAGGACAGGTGCAAACATTGGCAGCGGGATTAAACGTTTTAATGGATCCAAACCTTCTCCCTTTTTCTGAAACAATAGCATAACATCACAACATAGAAAAACACACGATAAAATATCAATTGGCAGACTTAACTCAATCAAAAAACGTATGATTACACAATGAACGAATAAATTTGATCTGCGATATCTGAATACAAATGCACAGTTAATTAAATATTAGAGACAAACATTCATGATTAAAAAGCTAACAAACATATTCAAACACACTGAGAAATATTTAACCAATCAATGTTCACTTTAGAAAAAACCCGTTTTTTTATAATCTTGAAGTTTATACAAATGTTGTAAGAATAAGTGAAAAATTGAAGATATTACAAATAATCAAAGCTGGTGTGCAGACAAGATCCATATAAATAAAAAATAATAAAAAAGCATTTTATTTATAAACAGTATCAACAGGTCGAATTAACAAGAAAATACGATTTGAGAGTACTCGCAGTTACTGACAGCTAGTTAAAAGCCAAAGCCAATTAATAATAAAAAATCATGCATCAGAGACTAATGTACACATTTTGCTATCGCATATTTATAAATTATTTGATGTTTAACGACATATTCACTCTTTCACTAACTAAAACTGGGCAAAATGCTTATTTTATCTCGTTTGTGATCAACCTTCCTTCAAGGCTAATGGCTTTTCATTCAAGTTAACCTCCATTAGCCGGTCGCCAGTTTTGTTCCTGTTGAATTAAAACACTGCTGTTTCACCTGGCGAGTTTTGATAACATTAGGCATTTCAGGTTCATATTATCAGGGGACATCACATATCTAATGGAAAGTACGTTAATATTCCGTGTGTCATTGCAATTTTAATTCATTTACTGAGAAGTGTTACGACTGTGGCACGTTTTTCATCTTTCCCAATCAAATATTCAAGGACATGCTATTGTTTCATTCTTAAAAGAATAACGTAGTTAAAGTTTAAAACCTGCTGTATCTAATGCTATATTTGGTTAAGCATGATAAAAATGCAAAATAGCTCTAAGCCGTGGATTTCGTGGAGGTATTACCATTGCTAAATCATGCCATTGTTTTAACAGAAAATAATGTAACAAACATAATAAAATCAACACAATTATGACATTATGTTGTTGCAATGTCACCAGACCCCATTCGTATTCATAAAGATAAAAAAAAATATAGACACTGACTTCGAACTAATGGAATTTGAAATTTAAGATAACGAGATATTTTTAAAGCTTGAAAGAACTAAGAGTAATACTTCTCTTACTTCATTCAATTTCTAAAAAGATTTTAAAATTGTTATGAATTCGACTAAAATGAATGCTGAAATTTATATCAATTTTGAGACAAGAAAAGGTACAATATTAGTTTACTGTAAAGCGAAAAACAAAACATTGTGATTTTCACTTGTTCAAATATTTGTTCATCAGTATATATTTTTTTCAGACGACGGAAAGGCTACACTTGACAGGAATGTGAGAAGTATACTCAGCATAGTAATCGGTGTTACACTTATTGTTACGTTTATTATAGGTAATGTTCAATATTTATTGTATATTGGTTATATGGTACAATATAAACATGCTAAGTTATATATATATATATATATATAAAACGTCTGAATAATAGTCAACGATTTTTCCCACGAGGGCGCTGGATCGTTACAAGTAACGATACATGTACACAATACAATAAATTATATAAACGCCTAAAAAGTGTACATAACAACACCAATAACACAAAAAGGAACTATAAATGTAATTATTTATAAATATTTCGGATAACAGATATCCTTCGTCAGTCAGATTCTGATGTTAAATGAATCATCTTTAAGTCTTCTTAGATTATAAACTTTTACTAAATCTTGAAATTTATACAATAAAAAAGGCAAACCGAACATCAGTTAAGACGCTTGCATCATTGCAAAAATATGTTGAATATGAAATAGGTTATATGACTAATTACATCAGAGAGTTCAAATAAATGTTTTAAATAAAAATAATAATGTGCGATATGAACTAGCACAATTCTAAAGCTTTAACAGTGTCGATAATTATGATGTTACAAGAAAGATTGCGTCAATAAGAATTCCAAATAAACAGCATTGAACGGTCTTATTTCTAAATAAACAGCACTGAACGGTCTAAATTTCTAAATATTTCAGATTTAACAACTGTAGTGTAGTAACATTAGAGTCTGCGATGTTTAAAACAAACGGCCGTTTAAAAAAATAACAAATTTTGACTAAAGTAAAATAGTTGGACGTGGCTTGGTACTTATGCATCCCTCAAAAAATTAAGCAATTTAGATTGTTATATTCAACAGATATATTTTAGAAATGAGTAAGGATAGAAATAAAAAACGGGGACTGTAATAATAAGTAATATAACCCAGATGTGAAGCACTGCATGGTGTCGAATTACATCTTTTCATTTATCCCATTTGGTGCCAAAGTTGTTAATTTTCTTATCCAAAATCTTTCCCGAGTAAGTCTATCCTCCCTAGACCAAGCAGAGCTCTGCTTGGTCTAGGGAGGATAGACTTACTCGGGAAAGAGCTCTGCTTGGTCTAGGGAGGATAGACTTACTCGGGAAAGATTTTGGATAAGAAAATTAACAACTTTGGCACCGAATTTTCTTATCCAAAATCTTTCCCGAGTAAGTCTATCCTCCCTAGACCAAGCAGAGCTTGGCACCAAATGGGATAAATGAAAAGATGTAATTCGACACCATGCAGTGCTTCACATCTGGGTTATATTACTTATTATTACAGTCCCCGTTTTTATTTCTATCCTTACTCATTTCTAAAATATATCTGTTGAATATAACAATCTAAATTGCTTAATTTTTTGAGGGATGCATAAGTACCAAGCCACGTCCAACTATTTTACTTTAGTCAAAATTTGTTATTTTTTTAAACGGCCGTTTGTTTTAAACATCGCAGACTCTAATGTTACTACACTACAGTTGTTAAATCTGAAATATTTAGAAATTTAGACCGTTCAGTGCTGTTTATTTAGAAATAAGACCGTTCAATGCTGTTTATTTGGAATTCTTATTGACGCAATCTTTCTTGTAACATCATAATTATCGACACTGTTAAAGCTTTAGAATTGTGCTAGTTCATATCGCACATTATTATTTTTATTTAAAACATTTATTTGAACTCTCTGATGTAATTAGTCATATAACCTATTTCATATTCAACATATTTTTGCAATGATGCAAGCGTCTTAACTGATGTTCGGTTTGCCTTTTTTATTGTATAAATTTCAAGATTTAGTAAAAGTTTATAATCTAAGAAGACTTAAAGATGATTCATTTAACATCAGAATCTGACTGACGAAGGATATCTGTTATCCGAAATATTTATAAATAATTACATTTATAGTTCCTTTTTGTGTTATTGGTGTTGTTATGTACACTTTTTAGGCGTTTATATATATATATATATATATATTACCGTTGATTTTTTCCGATTAAACGGTTTAACACTAGTCATTTTTGGGCCCTTTATAGCCAAGGGTCCGTGTTGAAGGCCGTACATTGACCTATAACGGTTTATTTTTTAACCGGATTTTTGTGACAAAAATGTCGGTTATTGATTTTGGGATGAACGGCGGGCGGTCGGCCGGGTGGTCGGTCGGCCGGGCGATCGGTCGGGCGGGCGGCAATCAAATGTTGTCCGTGCATTAACTCATGAACCGTTCAACCAAAGCTTTTAAAACTTTAATATGTTGTTACTGACAACTAAATGAAGGTCAAGTTTAATAATGGCGATTTTGACTTTTACCGTTCAGGAGTTATGGTTCTTGAAAGGTTGAAAAATGGAGTTTCCAGTCGTGTCCGTGCATGTACGCATGAACTGTTCTACCAAAGCTTCGTAAATTTTAATATGTTGTTACTGATGACAAAATGGAGGTCAAGTTCAATAATGACGATTTTGACTTTTACCGTTCAGGAGTTATGGTTCTTGAAAGATTAAAAAATGGTGTTTTCAGTCGTGTCCATGCATTTTTTCATGAACCATTCAACCAAAGCTTTTGAAATTTAAATATGTTGCTACTGATGACAAAATAAAGGTCGAGTTCAATAATGACGATTTTGACTTTTACCGTTTAGGAGTTATGGTTCTTGAAAGATCGTAAAATGGCGTTTCCATTCACGTTGTTGCATTTACTCATGAACCATTCAATCTAAGCTTTTCAAATTTTAATATGTTGATACTGATGACAAAATGGAGGTCAAATGTGATATTGACGATTTTCACTAGTACTTTCACCATTCATCAGTAATGGTTCTTGTGATATTGGCAGGACACAAATAGATATAGGAAGATGTGGTGTGAGTGCCAATGAGACAACTCTCCATCCAAATAACAATTTAAAAATTAAACCATTATAGGTTAAAGTACGGCCTTCAACACGGAGCCTTGGCTCACACCGAACAACAAGATATAAAGGGCCCCAAAATTACTAGTGTAAAACCATTCAAACGGGAAAACCAACGGTCTAATCTATATAAACAAAACGAGAAACGGGAAACACGTATATATTACATAAACAAACGACAACTACTGTACATCAGATTCCTGACTTAGGACAGGTGCAAACATTTGCAGCGGGATTAAACGTTTTAATGGATCCAAACCTTCTCCCTTTTTCTGAAACAATCACAACATAGAAAAACAAACAATAAAATATCAATTGGCAGACTTAACTCAATCAAAAAACGTATGATTACACAATGAACGAATAAATTTGATCTGCGATATCTGAATACAAATGCACAGTTAATTAAATATTAGAGACAAACATTCATGATCAAAAAGCTAACAAACATATTCAAACACACTGAGAAATATTTAACCAATCAATTTTCACTTGAAAACCCGGTTTTTTATAATCTTGAAGTTTATACAAATGTTGTAAGAATAAGTGAAAAATTGAAGATATTACAAATAATCAAAGCTGGTGTACAGACAAGATCCATATAAATAAATAATAACAAAAAAGCATTATAAACAGTATCAACAGGTCGAATTAAAAAGAAAATACGATTTGAGAGTACTCGCAGTTACTGACAGCTAGTTAAAAGCCAAAACCAATTAATAGGCATGTTACGAAAAGGTATATTCACGACGCTGAGGTTTACAAATTACATTTTAAATGTGGGGTTGTGTCAAAACACAAAAGAGATTACCTGTGTATACATTGAATATAATTTAAAAACCTGCATTGATCCTTTGGGTGGAAATTCAGTATGGAACGAATATTCAATAACATTTTTACTATAAGAAATATGAGAAATAGATAGCAATGCAAAAAATTAGAGAGGGGGGGGGGGGGTAAGTTCATGTAAATGCAGTAGATGTGCGGGGCAACGGGGACACGGGGTATATACGTGTGTGAATTTTTCGGCGAGCCCTTAACAGGTCTTTCAAATAATTTGGTATAATTATAATCTATTTTATACCTACTCGTGAATAAGTTTCTTACGGTAATTTTTATAAAGTTATGAAAAGCAAACAAAGGAGTGTATGCATTTTGATCCACTTGTTTACCACCTATTTTTTTTTATTTAACGGGGTCTATTTTAAAACACCTTAAACATGATTTTGTTTTACAATTTCAACTTTTGAAACATGTTGCATTATAGTTTTAGGAAATTTACTCGCGATCATTTAGCTTCGGATACATGTATTTTTTCCCTTTATTTCCTTACAACTTTGTCTTAATTTGAACAGTTACAGCTCAATTTGTATTTTCTTTATAAGGGGTTTGTGATTTATTGATTGTTGGTTGCTTTACATCCAGTGGCAAATATTTCATGCGCGTTAAGAACGATAAGAGGTTTGTGTCATACATGCACCACTACTCAGCGGTTGAACATCCCTGCAGCGTTTTAAATGCATGATAGCATAATGACTTTGCACTTACACCTTAACACCACTTTATGCAGATATTTTGTATTTTATAAATTCCTGAAACGTTTTGTGGATAGAATAGGGCGATTAAAAGGCAGGAAATTTTTAACACAAATGTTAAAGCCCGCAATACTTTTCATTAGCCTGTCCTAAGTCAGGGTTTTTGTAGTTCTGTGGTGGTCGTTAGCTACTGTCTGTCATATGTGTTCTTTGAATTTTTTTACCCCTATAGACGCCACCAACTTGGAAGCTGAACCACGAGTAGGAAGAAGAAAATGTAAACAAATGAATTTTCTATATCAGAGTGTCGGATATATGTCGAACACGCTATAAAGCGCTTAAAAACTTTCAGTCATTGGAAGCTTATGAAGACACCCGAGAGAGAAAAATCAACCAGACTATATTTAGAGCTCTGTTTATGCTTATTGGACAGAATGAACTTTTTCAGGAACTGTAATACAACAATAAAACTAATATCTATTTAGCTTAATATGTATATATTATCAATCTATAATCGAATGACTTTGTATAACTCTCAGCCCCCTTTTTCTAGCCCACCCACTCCTGCACGAATACACTTTTCATTTCTTATGATAGCCAGAAATGATATCACAAAAGCAATTACCATCATAGGATGTTACATTATGATGTTCTAGATAAATGTGATTTGAATTTACCAAGACGCACACCATTTAAATTTTACCTGTTTAAATTATAATTAATGTTTTGACACCGTCCCTTAATTTAAAGTCTAATTTTGTCAACCTCAGCGTCGAGAATATACCTTTTCGTAACATGTCTAATAGTAAAAAATCATGCATCAGAGACTAATGTTAATAAATCCGGTTTGCTGTGTTTGTGACAGCCTCTTGTATAAATTGTTATTTGGATGGAGAGTTCTCTCATTGGCAACCATACCCAATCTTCCTATAACTATATAAGAACTTCCGTGTTTTTTTCTCGCTCTGTGTTTCTTCGTTCAAAGATGATAAAAGATTAATTTAGTAAATCTCTGATTATAACTTAATATCTCCTTGTTTTAAACTATAACAACACCACGTCCTACTTCCTATGGTATTAATCCTCAATAAACCGAACTGACCGGGTTTGATCATACTCCAAATTATTTGAAAATAAGTTCGAGGGAGGAAGCAGCGAAAACCAATCTCAAGTCATAGCTTAGGTTACACGGCCGGGAATCGAATTGACGAACTTTCCTATACAACATTGATAAATATCCATTGCACCATAACATGCATAAGCAATGTCATTTTAAAATCTTATTTATGAGCTTTGTATAATTCAAACAGGCTTTTCGACTCAATCTGGAAAGGTATATCGACATACTATTCTAAATCTACAATTTAAGAGTGGCACTGTTATCCTTACAGAACTTTACGCTTGCGGGAAAGGACAACAGAATGATTAATTCTTTAAAATTACCCATAAATGTAATACCCAAATTAGCATATTCACTAATACTTCATAAAAGTCCGGTTATACACGAATACTTCATCGATACATGAGTTCTGCATCAGCTCTACTAGTAAATATCGTATCAAAATATTCAAATGAATATTGGTAGTTGTTCAACCATCACATTAATTCATCAAGCTTAAAGATATTGACTTGATATTTGTTATATAGTCTAAACCATTACAAGTTAAAGATCAAGTTATCCTTTTGTTCTTGTAGAACTTCTTTAAAAAGGGAGCGACTTCGTACTGCCATGTAATACTCTCTGCATACTTCTTCTCCAACAGTTATACTTACGTATGACAGTGAAAATGAAATAGCTGGATTCAAATTTGTTTACGCTAAAGAAGGTGTATTGCAAAGATTTCTGAGAAAAGTCAAATATGTTTCACTTATACATATGTAGGCATGGTCATTAAGATGCCATTACTCATACATTCCTTTATTCATAATATTTTATTTACATTTTCGAGCTTTATTTTGTTTTTGTGATAGTTTATACTTTTCGTATTCATCAAACATTGCTTGCATTTTGTTTGAAACTCAAAAATGAAAAGGCTTTAAGACAGTGGAAATGCATTTTTAAGAATTATAACAAATGATCTCATAATTGATACCAGGATAAAAAAATTATATTAACGCCAGACGCACGTTTCGTCTAAAAAAGACTCAGCAGGGACGCTCAAATCAAAATATGTTTAAAAAGCCAAATAGAGTACAAATTTAAAGAGTATTGAGGACCCAAAATTTCTAAAGGTTTTGCCAAGTACAAGCGTTAGCAAATACTTATTAAAAAGTTATCAAATGCATCAGGTTTATAATTTGATACGCAAGACGCGTGTTTTGTCGAAATGGTACTCATCAGTGACGTTCAGATCAAAATAGTCAGAAAGCCAAACACTTATAAAGCTGACGTATATTGAAGACCATAAATGCCAAGAAGTGGACTGTCATTATGTTACAAACTTAGAATGTTGCACAATACGCAAGACTTAAGTAATCTTTTGTTTGTTTTTACAAAAATTTAATGGTCAGTGAGATTTTTACCAGTAATAAAGAGGTTTTTTTTGCATGTCCTTGTTCAATTGTAGCCGCATAGACTAACAACACTAACAACTGACCATGAAGGGTTTTCGAAAGTTTTATTTATCAATTAAGCATCAAACAAAACCATTTTAGGAGGTACAAAGGTTATAGCTCAATGACTGTTTTGCAACCTTCTTATCAAGGTAAAATCAAAAATACAATAGCATGACACTGAAATGCCTGTATGTTTTATGCAAGTGTGCATGTGTATGTAATGTAAACAAGCCAATTTCTCAACTGTATTTTTCGTGTTGACACAATATACGTAATTAGGAACGTAAAATTAAGAATATTGAGTCTTAAACACATATTTTAAGATATGCGTTAATGACTTCGAAGAATGTTCCTTCAATAAAATACAGATTAACTTTGAATACATACAGTTCAGGGGATTAATTTATTTGTTTAAAAAAGGGATGTTACATTCTTTGATTGTTTGTATTACACATAAATAACGGGCGACACACAATCAATACATTTTCGTATGGTTAAGGAAACTAAGTACATTCATGACCTATTTTGATTGTACGAGAGATTTGGATTGATATCACAAAAACGCGTTTTTTCCTATTTTAGATACACATACTGGTGGACACTCAGTCAGCTGGGGTATCAACAGCTTAGTAGTCAGTACATCGGTACTGGCATGATTGTTTACCATTTTTTTTTAAAATAAGCCGTTCATAAAATTTTGAAAATGTGTGAAACTATGATTTCAATTGCATCAGGCACATTTGACCTTAGATGGATTTTGCTTTGCTTCTTGTCCCTTTTAACTATGTGTCCTTCACCCATTAAAGTTTTTATTCATCCCTGGCTTTTAGATATTCGGCTTTGAACTTTCCTAATGAAGGTAAATCCAGAAAATCGATTCGGACACCTACAGTTTCTATCGTGTTGGTTTTTTTTTTTTAAATATTGAGTTGGTTTTGCTGCTATGTTATCTCTTTCGTTTGTGTTAATATCTATCAAATTTTCTTACAGTGTACACAACTGTGAATTGCTTACAGAATGGCGAATTAAACTATGGTATGTATGTGTTTTGAAATTCCCTGATATAACTGAAAAAGAAAATAATACACAAAAAGTAATTGCCCAAAACAAAAACTGCCCAAGTAGGATCAAATATTTTCAATCAATATTTTATTAGAATGCCTTATTATGAAATTTTACCCAACATTACCTACTTTTGATTAAAGTTGATGATTTCAGTTTAACATTTTTTGGAAAAAACTGGTCCCAAAGGCAAGATGTGTGTGTACTGAATCAAGACGTTTACAATCTTTAAGGTTTTTTACCTAGGTCGGGTAAGGGGGAGCAACGTTATGGTACGCATTCCATAGTCAGTATCAAGTTCTTTGCAATATATACACTCAATGTCCTTCGAAAGAGATTATTGAGATCTCTTAATATGTTCATTCAAGGTGGTACTTAACACCTTGCCTAAACATAATTTAGCTCGTTTATTTTTCCCTATTTTTTTTACAAAATGTTTACTTTGACCCTTTGACAAAAATATATAAAAAAAAAATTGAACCAACCAATTCATCAGAAAACATTATTGATTATATAGCTGTTCGACAAACACTGATTGTGATAATTTGGAAAGCACTTAATACTTCCTTAACAATACAACGTGATTAAAACGTTCAACTGATTTTACAGAGTTATCATCCTGTAGCGTTAGGTACCACATTAAGGCACTTTGATTTGAATTTGTTTTGAGTGTATACTTGTCAAATGTTAAGATTTAACAACGTGACATATTGATTACATTTTCTATTTTTTCGCTTATTTGCAATTTATGTATGATAAAGTTTAAAGACATATTGTGTTCGCTACAAATCACCTAAAAATTCCTAAGTTTTACACGAAGTACAGCTTTTCACTCGATGCAAGAGAAAAATTAATACTGCCTCAAATAATTTTGTTAAATTGCCCAATGTTAATTTAGAAAAATCAATTTGGTCTACATTCAAGAAAATTTATATGCCAGGTGTTCCATTAGAATGTTTTAATTATATTATTGCCAGGAGGATTCATCCGATATTAGCTGGTGAAGTAAAATATATCAAATTTGGGGACACCAAATATAAAAAAAAAACTATAGTTGTGGTTTACTCTAACAAAACAGAAAAGACAAAACATAAACATTATTTTCAAACATGCAAATTTATTATGAGAAATGACTACTTGCATTATTCAGCACATTGTTGTTACTTGTTGTTTTTTTTATTCCAAAATAAAATGTAGTATAACTTATTTGCCATGCTTACAAATGTAATCTTGATAAAGTGAGTTTTTCAAAAGAAAAAAAAACATACATAATAAGACAACCAATAAAGATATGTAATATTACAATCAATCAAAGAAATGAGATATCACTAGACATTTGCTAACTAAATACTAATGTTTATGCTTTCTTGATAAAAGGAAAATGATTTATTACTTTTTATTTATTTATTTCAGCAAATCAGAATGTTTTAAGAGAAAATGTACAGTCGAGGTCTATATTGAACGAAAAGGTCATACCACAAAATATCAAAGGTAATGCTTTATTGTATTTTAAAGTAATTTTAAACGTATTTGGCAGTCGTTAAATGTTATAGGTTCGACTCGTTTGTGATCATTTCTAGTTTCTCGTGACTTCTGAACAAAATATTCACATTAACTGTTCTTTTAAATACAATCATTGGCAATATGCTGGTAGATTGTGAATCAATGGGTTTCATATTTCAAGCGTAAACGACACAAACATAATGCTTTAAAGCTAACCTGGCATGTAAGTTCATATTAGTTTCAGAGATCACTTGGTGTCTGTTGTCGTCGCTCGTCATTTGTTGTGTGTCGTCCAACGTTCTTGGTTTCTTTGTTGTAAACTTTTTATAACATTTTTTGTTATATGACTGCTCAGCAAAAAAGTAATGATTTTTAAATAAATATTCCTAAGTGTATATCAAAAGAAAAATTTAAGAAAATAAAAAGATTTTCATCAACAAAGTAAATTTGGACGAAATGTCTGTTGACCAATCAAAGAACATTTTCCATTTGAAGACTGCGTTTATACGAGTTTATTTTTAGGTGCATTTCGGTACTGACATGATTTAGCAAACTTTTCAATTATTGAATTTTAAAATTATTATGAAACTAAGGTATTAACTCCCTCAGGCAAAGTTGGCTTAAGGATGTACACCTCTTAGAAGTAAAAAATTATAGAATTCAACTTTTTGTCTTAGCTTAATTTTTGGGTTTATAAGACTGAAACAAAATAATTGGAGAAAAAAAATCATATGGTGGTGCACTTCTTTTTTTGCTACGGCCCTTTGAAAATGCCCAATTTTGATGATTTCCCCATATTTGATCAATTCTTACCTATTTTTGAGCTATTATGATTAAAAAAAAAAAAAAAAAAACTTTTTTCCATACTTTCTAAAAAGGATGAAGTGGACCAATCTGGATAAATTTTACTTTAAACAACTATAGGTAGGTGTTAATATAAGAAAGTTTTGTCATATTTTTACGCTTTTTTGTGTAAAATTTTCCATACTGTCATTTTTTTTTGTATTTTTGTGATTTTTCTCAGTTAGATGCATTTTATTTCAACTTTTTTGTTATAAATGATTGAAAAAATAAATATCTAAGAAATTTGAAAGAAACAAAATGATATGGGATGTACATGATTCTTGTAAAATCATTTTTGTATCAGTAACCCATTTTCTCAAAATTTTGGCTAAAACTACTGACTTGATTGGTCGTAAAATCTCGTTTGATTATAATATTTTAGAAATTCATTGATATTTTGCACTTGTATCACATGTTTTAAAAATAATTCAAGAGCGAAATTTCAACGAGACTGAACAGTCAGAAGAATACATCCTTAGGATGAATTTGGCTATTTATTTGAGGTATTTTTGACATAAAGCTCTTCAACGATTTTCGGTTCTTTTCTATCTTCGGATTTCAAATGCTTGGCTTTGAGCGTTCCTGGTGAAGGTAACTCCAGTAAAGCAAAACATTATTAAACGTGTTGTTTTCAATTTTGTTTAGCACATACTATCATAGATAATAATGATGATTAAAAGTGAATTGTAAAATCACAAAAGTTTTCAGCAAATTAAACAGTAGGGAAAAAAGTAATCAAAGGTAAAAGGATTACTATTATAATTTAATAGGCCAGACGCGCGTTTCGGCTACATAAGACTAATCAGTGACGCTTAGATAAAAATAGTTATAAAGCGAAACAATAACAAAACGGAAGAGCATATAGGACTCAAAATCCCAAAACGTTTTCACAAATACGTCTATGGTAAACTATTCCTGTGATAGAAAAATCGAACAGGAAATTTATAAAAAAGACCATATAGTTGATATTTATGTCAACATCGAAGTGCTGACTACTGGGCTGGTGATACCCTCGGGGACCAAACGTCCACTAGCAGTGGCATCGACCCAGTGGTGTAAAAAGTAATAAAAAAACGTCAATTGACCCCATATAGTAGTAAACCAAACGGTCAAAGTACGGCCTTTAATGTCTATTTTGAATTTTAATTACGCATATGTTTTAGTTGCATGAAACAATTGCTTTCTCATATTATACTGATTTAATTGATTTAACCTTACGTGCGTTTATAAATTTGTTTTACATACGGTATACGAACATGACTACATTTTTATGTTCAAAATTGCATTTGAATTAATGATTTGTTTGAAGCACACATATATTTTATCTTTTTAATATGCATTTGTTTGCGTAGAATATATTCGTATATGTTCCAAACATGTATCATCGGGTAAGTTACAGTTTAGTTGTTCTTTCGGTGTGTTGTTGGTTGTTACAGGATAATTGAATATTACAAATCGGTATTCACGAACAGAACATTGCCTTAAAAAAAGGTTACATACGATTTGTTTGATTATTATATTTAGAGTAAGATGTATGATTCAGGCAATGAAGACATCGTAGCAAAGATAACAAAGTTTTGAAATACAATTTATATAATAAGTCTAAATAGTAAACAAAGTGTTTTCACTTGTTCTACATGTTTTAACAGTTTTAAAAGTAAGGCAGATGACGAAACATTTATATAAAACAGTCTGAACAGACAAAACATGACGGATCAAGAACCACTGACACAGTTTTTCACATATGACGGACATATTTGAGTGTTGCTTTGTAAAGGTGTTGAAAAGGGGCAAGTCTTACCCTTTTTTTTCAATTTGTAGACTGACAGTATATACAATAGAAATAATACAAGAAAGGACCGATTCAATATACCGGTATTACATTATTACAAAACCAAGATCAATATTAAACTTCATTTTACTATAAACAATGTACATTTTTACACCATCTTATACGAGTACTGAAAGCTAGATATTAGTACCTTATTTGTTAAACACAAATTTGTACTTTCTTATATTCCTCTTTACTTAATCGGGGTTGGCTTTTTTAAATTCTAGAACTAATGGGTAAGTCCTTGATTGTGATAGTGTCAACACCATTTGAATAATTTAAGATGTTGCAAATCTTGGGCTATATTATTTTGCTCTTAGTTGTGTGTTTAAAAAGACGTTTACATCAATATCAAAGGCATTTGTTTTTGTTTTGTCTGCTCTTTGTAGGTCCGTCTTTAAACTTTTTGTAATACGTTAGGAAGGAAAACAGAACATACTAATAGAGGTAGACTGTACAATAGACCTCATCACCAATACGCGATGCATTCAAAAAATAAAAACACAAAGAGAAAAACATTGAACCGGTAGTTTCGCTTGATTGGCATAACAGACGACAGTGCTTACGTAATTTTATAAAATGTTGTGATGCAACAAAAATCCCCTAAAATTGTCGACTACCTTTAACTTTTGTTTTCTTACGGAAAACAGGTTGAAATATGAAAATACTTTAATAGTAGAATAGCAGCTGTATACAATGAAATTTTCACGCACCACTCCGTAAAAAAAATAATTATTAAGTAAAGAGACGTTCAGGGTAATTTGTTTTTTTTTAATTATTTGCTATTGTAATGTTATCTTTGTTTTTACCAATTTGATCATTCATAATGTCTGCAGATATGATTTGTAGAAAATATAATTGAAGAGTGAGAGAGAATACGTTTTTTTATGTTATACATGTATTGGTTTATAAGAGTGTATAATACATTTATAAATGAAAGCGAGTTATAAAAGCATTAAAGAGTATTCATCTATGAAAAAGGAAGAAAGTACTGTATATATTCATGACAAAATATACTTTAGCGCACATTAAAGCATATAGTTAAGCAGTTAAGTAGTTGTCGTTTGTTGACGTTCATCATATTTGTTTTTCTTTTACTGTTTTCTACATCAATCAAGCCGTTGGTTTTCCGATTTGCATTGGGTTTTTTTCTATCGTTTCATGAGTTTCGAACAGCGGTATACTACTGTTGCCTTTATATTACAAGTTATTTCTGGTACCATTTCTAGCTTACTAAATGTACGTGTTTATTGAAGGGTCTATATGTGTGCACGTCATTTGTTCTGAGATGGAGAATTGAGTCATAGAAATTCATACAGTCATATTCCTTTTTTGACATATACTGAACCGAAATATTCTCCCGAAAATGACTGCATCAAGTCAGCAATATGACAATTATTTTATTTTTGTTTTTCGCTCCGCTGGTTAGACATTTCTAAGGTTTGCATGGTTTAATCAGAGTTTATGGACTTCCTTCTGTTCGGATATATCAATGATTAAATTGAATTTCAATGTATCTTCAGAAAAATGTTATATTTCAGATCTGCTGCAACATGAGAAAACACAATGGAAAAGACAGTTTAATCATTTTGTGGAAACAACAGCTTACAAAGCGATAACAGACAAAATTAAAGAAGAACAGTGTTTAATAATTTGTGGACCACATGGATGCGGAAAATCTTTTTTAGTATTTCATACTGCATTAAAACTTGAAAGAACACAAGGATTCGATGTCATGATCATATCTGATCCCGATAATATATTAAGGTATGCTTCGAAGGACACAAAACAGCTTTTTCTTATAGATGATGCTTTTGGGAAGTATTCCGTTAGTGAATATGATACGATGTGGTGGAAGCGTCAGGGTAAATTTGTTCAACATTTACTGACAGGAAATAGAAATTTAAGACTTCTAATGACGTCGCGATTACACATTTACCGATCAGTAAATTTAAAACATATGCATGTTAAAGATTGTTCCCTAAATCTTATCTCACAAGAATTAACATTGACATCAAAGGAAATAGAAAATATAGGAATGTGTTATTTGAGGGAAGATACTTTTGATCACCTGAAAGAAAATGTCGTTTTGTTCTACAATTTCTTTCCCGCGCTTTGTGCAAAATTCTCTAATGAGCAGTCAAATGTTGTTGAATATTTCACAAATCCTGTTGAATACATTAAGACTGAAATTGAAACTTTGCAAGATCCAATAAATCATTTTTACTTGGCATTGGCTGTTTTGATTGTTTGTGACAACAGTGTGAAAAAGGATAGTTTTGAGCAAGATAACCACACACATGATAACATGCTAAAGTTTGTGTCGAAAGAGATAGGTTTCGATACCAAGCCAAAAAAACAATTAGTACGTTTGTGTTTAACTGCATTGACTGATTCATATATATCAGAAAACGATTCTTCTTTTGAGTGCCTACATGTGAACTTGTTTAATGTTTTGGCATTTTGCATTGGTCCTAATATAATAAACAGTATTCTTCAATATGGAACTACGTCATTTATAACCGAAAGAATGCAGTTAGAAATAAAAAATAAAAACAACTCGAAGCTTGCAATATTGATACCGAAATCGTCATGGGATCCTTACTTCGAAAGAATGTTATTGGACTTGAAATCAGGGTTACATTATGCATTTAAAGGTAACCATCATGTGTTACCTGAGTTCAGAAAATTACATATTCAATACATGGAATCACATTTAAAAAATGGCCATTTGAAAAAAGGCTCTTATGGAACTACAGTTCTTCATGTTGTGTCTGAAGAAGGGTATGAGGATTATGTTGAATTTTTCCTGGGGAAAAACAAACCACATTTTTTTATCTTCAAAACATTTGCCAATGAACAAGATGATTTAGGCCAAACAGCTTTACATAAAGCATGCGTTAAAGAACATTTAAATGTTGCAAAGTTGTTATTGGACAATAGCATAAACATTAACACATCTGACAATGATGGCAAAACAGCACTCGATATTGCATGCTCTTCAAACTCAATTGATATTGTAGATCTTCTCTTGTCACGACATGCAACTGTTAGTCAGAAAAAAACCGATTTAAAATCTGCACTACATGTTTCTTGCGAAAACAATTATTTACAAATAGTTGACCTCATTTTAAGAAATAACGCAAATCTAAATGAAAGGGATACGCATGGCAATACACCTCTTCATTTAGCGTGTAAGCAAGGACATGTAGAAATTGTCGACTTGTTGTTGCAATACAAACCATCTGTTAATATATCTGATGATAGAGGTCAAACTCCGTTGTATTTGGCTGTAAATGAAAAGAATATTAAGATTGTCAAAATCCTTTTGGAGAAAAATGCAAACACTAACAGTCACACAGATGAGATGAGATTTCCGCTTCACTGTGCTTGTCAACACGGATCCTTGGAAATTGCCAGAATGTTGATTGAACACCATGCATTAGTTGATATCAAGATTCACAACGATTGCACCCCGTTGTATATAGCATGCAGTAATGGTTATCTTAATGTAGCAAAGCTTTTGTTGGAAAAGGAAGCAAAAGCAAATGATCCAAATTTATTTGGAAATACGCCGATTTTAGCAGCATGCAAATACAATCACATAAAGACTGTTAAGTTGTTATTGGATAATGAAGCAGATGTCAACTGTAAAAATAAATATATGATGACACCATTGCATGTAGCATGTAAGAATAACAATATGGATATTGTTCTGCTACTTATTAAATACGGAGCGTTGATAAATGAACATAATAAAAATCATCACACTCCTTTGCTGATAGCTTGTCTTCAAGGTTATCATATTGTTGCAACTGAACTTACGAGACATGGTGCTTCTGTAAACATGGCAAATCAGAATGGTGAAACGCCACTCTATATAACCTGCAAAGAAGGACACGAAGAAACCGTGAAAATGTTGTTAAACGCGGGTGCTAATGTAAATCAGGATACAAACGATGGAATGACACCACTTCACATGGCTTGTAAAGGCGACAGAGAACACATTCTTAAATTGTTGTTAAATGCAGGTGTTGATTTGAATATGGGTTATAGGGATGGGTCGACACCACTGGAAATAATTCAAAAGACCGGAAGAAAGAAGATTGTTTCGTTGGTGTTTCAAGCAAATGAAAGTGTGACTTCAATCGATTCTAATGAGAGGTCATCGCTTTATATGGCTTGTAAAGATGGAAATGATGCAGCTGTACAAGATTTGTTAAGATGAGTGTGTTAATATGAATGAAGCCGATGAAGATGGGATAACGCCGCTGCATGTGGCTTGTAAAGGCGGGAGAGAACAAATTGTAACTTTGTTGATAAAATATGGTGTAAGTGTCAATACGGGAGATAGGAATGGAATTACACCACTTCACTTGGCTTGCGAAGACGGTAATAAAGCAATTGTTAAGTTGCTGTTAGATTCATTTGCAAATGTGAATATGGGGGATAATGAAGGGACAACAGCACTTCACATAGCCTGTAAAAATGGAGACCACAATATTGTTAAGTGTTTGTTAGCTGCGGGTGCCTATGTGAATAAGTATAATAAGAATGGCGTTACACCACTTCTTATTGCTTTTAATAGTGGAAGTGAAGAAACGTTTAACGCAGATTCAAATTTGAGCGTTAAAGGAGTTGCAGATAGCTTTGCAATGGTTCAAAGTACACGTAAAGGCGGGAGAGAAGACATCGTTCGTTTGTTGTTGAATGCAGGTGCGAACGTTAACCCGGACGAAAAAGGTGCTATCATTCAGATAGAGAAAAAGTCTATTTTAGACAATTTTTTCCGAAAATCATAATCAATTTTAATCTCAGCTTTTAATGCTTATTTTCTAAATGTGTTTTTTTTGTATATCGTACAAATCAAATAATTGACTACATGGTTACTAACAAAAACAGAGGACGAATATTTGCACGTTTTGAGTAACTTCCTGCATTTTTTTAGGTAGGGGTGCAGATTAACTACTTAGTATTACAAAATTGGCAATAAGTTAAAATATCATTAAGATTACATAGCATTGTGATTACTTGAAAAATGCATTGGCATATACATGATATAGCTTTTGTTTTATTCTTAGCCTAACATTTCAATTATTAAATCACCATCATTAAATTTAAGTTCTTGTAAATGTCACCCGTGAAATCGAAGTTTATGTATAAAGTATTTTCACGTTTCAATTGAGTTATCCATAATGCCAAACCTACATCGTGTAAATGAATCGGCTTGTCAAAACAATGGATTTTACGAAATATCACAGATCTTCGTGTGAGTAGATAACCGATCAGAATGTGGATCCCCAATGCTCCTCCACTTCGTTTTTAAATTGACTTTTTACAGTTTCTGGTTCTAGAAAACGATACAAAACGGGGGTATGGCGTTAAACATGGTTATCCTGCTACCTGTGAGAAGTTTATTTACATCAACCTACAGTCTTTTCCTTTTTTAATTAAACATTCTAGCATTTGATATATTTCTATTATGAATTACTATATTCGTTGAACCACAAACGTCAAAATCATTCAATCGCGCAGTGGTATTAAAACAAATTTTGGATTCTCATATATTCTACCTATAACTTTTGGACTAGTTTGAATAATGGTCTATTTCTGTAATTTATTCTTACATACTTTTGACTTTTTAACCCTGTATGCTTACATTGCCTATGTAAATTTTAAAACTGTGTGTATGCACATTGAACGACAAATTTATGTGACGCATAAACATTTTCCGACGTCAGACACTCAAATCAATTAATATGTTCGTAGATAGAAGATGTTTTTGTGTTCTGTTAAATTGTCCCCTTTTAAAATTGTTATACGATGATGACTGATGTACCCATATTTTGACTATTTTATTAATTGTGACTGTTTATTTAACGCATCATGTTAATATAACGGAATCTGATGAGACTGTTATTAAAGTGAGAAGGTTAGCGCTATAGAACCAGGTTTAATCCACCATTTTCTACATTTGAAAATGCCTGTACCAAGTCAGGAATATGACAGTTCTTGTCCATTCGTTTTTGATGCGTTTTGTTGTTTGATTTTGCCATGTATTATGGACTTTCCTAATTGATTTTCCTCTGAGTTCAGTATTTCTGTGATTTTACTTTTTGCAATATTTATTGTCAATAATCAGACTTTCTAAATAATACAGTTTTTACTTTGAGGCTACAAGGCTTTAGCGAACTAGAGGCTCTTAAGATCCTGGGTCGCTCACCTGTATTATCTGATACATGACGATCATGTAAAGTAAGGTTAAAATCATAATTTATAGAATAAGATACTATGATAATATCTAAGATAATAGCAAAAATGTCCATAAAATTACTAACTCAGGGGCAGCAACCCAATAACTGGTTGTCGCATTTGTCTGAAAATTTCAGAGCAGATATTTCCAAATCTGATGACATTTTTGCCACCAGCCTGATTTGCTTCCATTTCAGAGATATAAACCAAAAAATGCATTTAACCCACATGAATGTACTATTTTTAGCCATGACTGCCATAAGGATCAAAGGAGTGTTATATATACAAAAGGGATTTCTTACTTTTTAAGATGATTTAGGTTATGTCACAAAGACTGCATATTTGGGAAATAGATTAATAAGCATTATTATGTAAATTAGACATGTTAGATAAATGAGTATTAATGTTATGTAAATTAAATAACGAAAAACAATATATATAAGTTGACCATGTAGTTTGGGATACTTGCTTTATAGTCACGTATTGGACACTGGTGTTATAGACTTGGATTGATATTAGACATGCTGTTTTATTATGTCTTATGAACTTATGTAATTATTGTGATAATTGTGATTGATAACTATATTAAATGCAGATTAATAAACATTATATATTGAACTTTGAATCTGTGTTACGTTAACATGTATTCATATCAAAGCTACCAGCTAGTTCCCGCAACCTAGCAAGATAAATAACCAGGTTAGAAACGAGCATTGTACTGGCCTTGGTTATACGTGGCGGAGTGACCCAGCTTCCCGGTACTAAGGAGGGATACACGTAGGATGCGAACCTCAACTGACCTGAAGACAAGAGTCAGCATATCTCCATTTAGGAAGCAGTGGATTTTCCTGAGTGTGCAGAGGTGAGTCAACTTTTTTTATGATCTTATATAACACCAAATCTTTGAATTTTACTTTATTTTGTAATTAAAGAAGTCAAGATCTTTTAATAGGATTTTCCCTCTAAAAAGACTCAACATGTCTAATTCAGTTTATCCTGACCCCTCCTTAGCTCTAATAGCCCCCCTTTCTAAAAATATTATACATTTGCAATTAGAACAGTTGATTCGTTAGTTGATAGAGGTGCTTCAATTTCTTGTATATCATTAAAATGTTTACAAAAATGTTTGGAAAACATCAAAATACAAAAAAGTAAACAATTTGGAATTTTTACTGCTTGATGTATCAGCTATCCAATTTTAGGAGAAGTAAATGTTGAATTATATATGGATGATTTAATTTAGTTTCAAGAATTAACCGTGCTTGATAATTTGACCTTTAATATAATTTTAGGAATAGATTTTCTTAAAGCTAATAAAGCTCACATTAATTTTGAAAATAATACCTTAGCAATTCAAGAAAATCTGTTGAATGTAACTATAAATAATATAGAGACTATGAATGAATATTATGCACATGTTAAAACTATAGCAGAAGGGGTTATTCCCCTCACTGTGAAAATATTATATACTTGTTACGCTTTCTGTAAGGCATCGCAATGACAGTACAGTAATTCTTGAACCAAACTTTTCAAATGATATTAAAAATTTGGTTGGTTCAAAAGTGTTAGTAAATGTACAAAATGGAAAGGCTTTGTACAGAGTTCAAATTCCTACTGGATTAAACATAACATTATATAGGAATAAGAAAGTAGCCAAAGCTTTTGAAGTAGACAAAAATGGTATTTTTGCCTTAAATGATAATAATTCAATAAATAAATCTATTAAAGCTAATAAATATCAGAAGGTTGAAAAAGAGTTGGGAATAAAAATGAATGAAAACTTAAATGCAAATCAAAGGAAACAGTTAAATGAACTTTTAACAAGGAATAGAAACGTTTTTGCTAAGGACATTACAGAGTTAGGCAAAACTAGTTACCACCATCACATATTTGATACAGGTAATGCACCACCTGTACAATCAATGCCCTACAGGCAAACACATCAAATGAGGCAAGAAACAGAAATAACATATTGATATAATGTTAAAAAATGACATTTTAGAGGAATCAAACTCTATATGGTCGTCCCCAATTGTCTTAGTTCGCAAAAAGAAAAGTGATATGAATGCAAAACAAGAGTATAGGTTCGCGGTAGACTATCGTAGGCTCAATAAATGCACATTATGAACAAAATTTAGTATTCCTAGGATAGATAATGTTTTCGGCACAGTTGCTAAATTCAAAAGCTGTAATATATTCAGTACTGGATCTCATGAGTTGATTTTTGCAGACACCCTTAGATCCAGAAACAAAACACAAATCTGCATTTGTAACACACCAAGGTATTCATAAATTCTAAAGAATTCGTTTCGGGTTAACAAATGCACCAATGGCTTTTCAAATGCTCATGACAAAAGTTTTAAATTAATCGAACTGGAAATTTGCGTTAGTATACAAAGACGACATTTTCATTTTTAGTGAAAATTTTGAAGATCATTTAAAACATTTACAGTTAGTTTTTGACAAATTAGAACAAGCAAATCTTACTTTGCCAAAACGTAGTATCTATTGATATATCTTGAAAAATATAACAAAAATTATAGGTCACCGTGCATTTTTTCAAGCTACAGGACGTGACAAAATGACAAATTTTGTATGGATTATACAGGAAAAAACACCATTTTGTGATTTAGAAACTAAACAAAATGATAGAATTGTTTAATATTTAAGGAAAAGATAGCTTTCAGACAATGCTTTGAGAATATCAAAAGAAAAGATAGGGTCAACCGTACATTTTTTCCGGCTAAAATACAAAATAGGAAAATTCCATGTAGAATCCTTCAGAAAATGCACTGTTTTAGAGTTACCTCCCCTTAAAATGCGAAATTGAAAAAAAATAAAAACAACTAAAAATAATCAACATTTGCAAAAATATTAATATATCTAAGTTATATTCTCATAAATTGTTTTTTTTTAAATGAAAATTCACATTAAATATTTGAATTCCTGCATCAAATTTTGCAAACTTGATAGAAAATTTGGACCTTTGGTTCTCTGTTTTTTACAATCCAAGATGGAGGAAGACACCCATACCACCTTAATCCAACAAAATGTCATTTTGCAAAAGAAGAAGTACACTATTTAGGTCCAATTGTGTCCAAAAATGGTATTACAGTAAACCCTGAAAAAAACATCTGCTGTGCAAACATACCCAATACCTAAAAATATCAAACAACTACGCAGTTTCTTAGGATGATGCAATTATTACAGGAAATCTGGGCACAATTACTAAAAAATTGTAACTCCACTTACACAATTAAGTCAGAAAAATAAGAAATACATCTGGACACAAGATTGTCAAGGAGCTTTTGAAACATTGAAGCACAGCCTTGACTCAGCTCCAATCTTAGTGTTTCCGGACTTTGAGAAACCATTTGGTTTGTCAGTGGATGCTTCAGATTATGCAATTGGCTATGTCCTTGAACAATTATATCCAAACACAAAAAATGAACATGTCGTAGCTTATGGTGGTATATCTCTGAATAAAAATGAACAAAAATGGCACATCAATGAAAAAGAAGGGTTAGCACTTAAAGAGGGAATTAAACATTTTAATCAATATTTGGCCACACACAAATTTACATTTTATACAGATAATATAACTGTTCGCTGGATAGATGCAATAAAAAATATACAAGGAAGACTGGGTAGATGGGCACTTGAACTTCATGGATATGACTTTGAAATAATGCATAGACCTGAGAAGAAAAATAAGCAGATGCCCTGTCAAGAAAATAGTATGAAAAGATAGGCCCAGAAAATTTTCTGCAGTCTGAAATTGAACAAACAGTTACAGCTATGATCATGAGCAATAAGAAGTACGAACTCAGAACATTTGATTACATAGGAGATGACGAACAGCAACCAAACATTCTTACAATAACAGATACTGGTAATGAGGATGATGAAACATTAGAAAACATTGACCCAGAACAGTTTAAGAAACTTAAAACATTGCGGCACCTTCAGAGACATTTCCCAGATTTTGTTGAAAGCTTTAATTACAAATTAGATGGCCAAGTACCTGAGGAAAGACAGAAAGCTAGACGACTGGATGCGAAAGCTTTCCGTTACGAAATTGATAATGGCATAATTTATCATTTTGTAATGCAAGATCGAGAAGCTTACCAAAAGGACAAAACATGGTCAAGCAGTAAGCCTTACCAAGAACCCTACGGAAGGAGTTACTAGAAGCTTTCCATGACAATGTTGTTGGATGTCACCAAGGAGAAGAAAGGACATATGAAGCTGTGCGTCAACGAAATTACAAGCCAAATATGTACACTGATATAAAGACATGCATTAAGACATGTGAAATCTCTCAAAGATCTAAAAGAGACACACACAGCCATCCAGTACCGCTTAATCCAAGTATTTTCCAGATGGCATATGGATATTTTAGAACTGCCAGAGACTCCAGAAAAATATCGCTATTTGCTGTTGGTAGTTGATATAGGATCTAAATGGTGTGAAGCTTTTCCCATGAGAACAAAAAAAAAGCAACAGAAGTAGCCAACATCCTGTTTAGAGAGATAATTGCCCTTTTTGGTGCACCACGCTGTATTGTATCTGATCAAGGAGCCAATTTTCTTTCCAAGCTTGTTGAAGCTTTATGTGAGCTTCTCCAAATCAAACGCCACTATACAAGTGCATATCATCCACAAACAAATGCAGCATGTGAACAGATGTACTCATTCATTGTCCAATCATTGAGAGCTCAACTAGAAAAACAGACTAATTGGCCAAACTATATAGCACCTATAATGATGGCTTATAGAATGACACCAGCTACTCAGTCTAATCAGTACTCACCTTTCCACCTTCTCTGTGGACAAGAAATAAGAGCACCTATTGATGTTGCCTTAATTCCAAAGTCAACAATGTCTAAAAATCATAGAGAATACCTCAATAAATTTATTAATGACCTCCTATTGACAAGGGATGTTGCTGCAGAAAACAAAACAAGAGCACAAGCAAAATACAAAACACAGCATGACAGAAGAGCAGTAAAACCCACATATTTACCTGGTGATAAAGTAATGCTATTTTGTAAAAAGGTTAAGAAAGGACTCAAAGTCCAAAATTAAAAGTTAGGTGGACAGGCCCATTTACAATAACAGATCTTGGATCCCAAGACTGTAATGTTTTTAAACTAAGAAGGGACAGCAATAACAAAATCTCAAAGAAATTAGTTAATGCAAGTCGTCTGAAAGTATTTAACAGTAAAACAGACCGCCCTGACTACCTCCTAGATGACACTGATGATCCATTTGAAGAAGATGAGGATGATGAAGGTGAAAATAAACAAGTTCAGAATGAAGGCCATGAAAATCAAGACACAAAATCTAATTCTCAACCCAAAAATGCATCCAGAAATAATAAAAACAAACATTGTCAATCAAAACTTTCAAAGCAAAATAAAGCAGTGCCTCCTGACAATTCAAGAGAAAACAAACAAAATACAAACAAAACTGCTCAACAAGCTACAACAGAAATACAAATTACACCTGATGATGTTGAAAAGTTTATATCATCGGCATGGGTAAACAAGAAACTATGCTACAAAATGAAAATTTAAAACATGTCAAAAACTGAATGGGTACACCAAGATAAAATCCCAGAGAATATGAGAAGAGAATTTCATGAAAACAGAACGCATACTGGTAAAAAGAGAAAAAACTATTACTAGGAAACAAACATAAATTTTTTGAATCTTCAAATGAACCACAAAATGTAACTGCAATAGACCAAAACAGTGATGTTAAATATAAACAAAGACTAAAAAAAAATTGGGATAAATTTCCAGTGCAAGCTGTAAAACTGGAAAATAACAGATTTTCCGTCAAAACCATATTGAGAAATAATAGAATATCACATTATCAACCCTTACACAGAGTAAATGAAGAAGTTCAGCAAGCTTTTACAAACTTTCTTGATTATTTTTATGGTGACCAGTTTTATAACATTATGCTGACCTTTACAGGCAATTCACAAAGAAAAGATATTGGACCAGCATGTTTTGTTAAAGGCTCTCACATTACACATTTTAAAATAGAAAATGTCCCAAAATGTTTCATACACTATGGGTAAAAACATATTTATGATCTAAAGTTGGTACCGTTTGAAACTTGTCCCCCAGGACTTCCAAAAATTTTCCAAAATAAATATGAAAATGATGTTATAACTAGATATTCAAGTAGTATTATACATGTTATAAACATAAATAAATGCATTGCGACAATTTTCTTTTGCATTGTTAAAAATTACATTTTCCCGCGTTTCAACGAATAGCAGGAAACATTTGTATTAACGATGCGTATGCATTTTCTTATTATTTTGAAAGTCTTCACTTTCTACCCAACAGTCGTAGTGTCAGGATATGGACACCGGGTTAGATTCTCCGATTCGGGAAACCATTTCAAACGAGGTTAAAATGTGTCATCGCTAGTTCTCAACAGGACATATTGAACAATATGAGCGCACTGATGGACTCAAGATTGTATCGTTTACAATTCAACATTCAACAGTCTCAGTTTGATATTTCCAACGCACAGATCAGCAAATTTGAGTCGGACAATTATAAGTTTCAAAGAAAAGGCAATGAAAATGAGTTTCGACACAGTGTGAAAGTAATTTCCAAGTTAACGGAGGCCCGTCTCTTGCTGGATACTCCTGATGTCAGTATCGCCAAAGTAGCCGCGGCAGTGGACAAGATATCGGAAGGTATAGACTTAATTTAAGAGCGCCAGAAGCTTATTAAGTTAGCGGATTCTACCGAGTTAGGAAGGCGTGTTGTGCAGGAACACATTACAAATCCCATAGCAGACGATTCTGAGGACGAGAAACGTATGAATAGAGCCTAATCTAGAGCTGAAAGAAAATCCAAAGCGGAAAAGGCGAAAAAGCGTCCAAGACCATTTTCATATAACAAAGACAGGAGCTCTGAAGACAAGAACTCAAACTACAAGCCTGGTAGATGTTTCACTTGAGGAAACAGAGGCCATTTGAGTGACAATTGTTTACAAAGTAAGAAGTCAAAGATAAGTACATCAAATTATTACCTTTAAATAACGATTTGTTATCTTCTGAAGCAAAGATAAATAGTGTTAGTTTTAAATATACATGTACTAGTGTGCCTTCTGTCTCAATAACGAGCAAATACGACACACAAAACAAGAATGTAACGACTGAACAGTTGTCATCTGATAATGTTTTATACTTACCTGGCACAACTGTAAGTAGATCAGGTTAGATAAATGGAAATAACTGATAATCAATACATTCTCGGCATAATCGAGAACGGTTACAAATTACTGTTTAGAACAGAACCTGACCGTGTACATATTAAAAACAACAAATCTTCATTAGACAACAAAGATTTTGTTTCATCAGAAATTTAAACCTATTGAAAAATGTTGTATTAAAGAAGTAAGTACTATACCGTATGTCGTTAACACTCATACGGTAGCCTTCAACAAATTGAGTAGACCCAGACTCTTCCTGGACTGTCGTCACAAAAATCCACACTTATATAAATAAATTTGGTGTATTTACTGTCTTCTGATTGGTTAGAATTATTAGTTTTATTTTCAATGTTGTCAAATTTTATGGCGACACGCCCACTCTGACGTTGTATTTTCATACGCCAACTTCTGTGTACGTTGTTATTGTTAATAAAAATAATATATAATGAATGGCAATAATTTATTTTGATTTTAACTATTTTTGACTCTTCACATTTTAGGCGAGTGACTTAAACCATAAAATTAAATTTTTAATGCACCTACCTAACACACGACTAAATTATATATCATTTTAAAGCTACACATCTGTACTATCTGTTTTGCCCGGTCGTACAAAATTCGTACAGTGCAATTTCCGTCAAATCGAGATCAAAGGCCAAGGACGAATAAGTGCATATTTTCAAAGATTTCAGCCTGATTGCATTATATGACTTTTATATACTTAATTCACATATGCAAGCAATTTAAACTTTTAGTAGAGTGACTAACAGTCATTATTCAAATGCATGTTTTAATATTCAAAGCGTGTTTTTGACAGAGCACATGTTTCCTGAAATTCGAGGAAAAGTAAACAAAATGTGTGAAAACCCAAATTTTTCTTTTTGGTGCAACTGCTAATCACTTTAAACTAAGTAATACCCTGTAATGACTATCAAAGAAGTTTTTGACATCATAAAATTTCCTAAAAGTATGCTTACTTCTAATCAAACAGCAAATCATAACAACTCATACAGTTGCCCAAAATTCCGCCATCTGCGAAAACATTGCTTTTAAGAATTTCTTCCTATCTAAACATTGTATGTGGTCAATATAATATTTAATAAACAAATTCTTAAGAATCTGAAAAAATTAGAGTAAACAAATATGTGCGCGAATCATCTTATTGCTTGAAATACAGGGGGTGAAACTAAAAAATTGCAATCTGCATTGTAACTACTAGTCTGAAATAAACTTATTTTGACTTTTCTAATTGTTTGATTTGTAGCTTCATTATAGATATTGATGTAGTGAAAAACCTTTTTATTAATTTTATGTGAATTAAAAATTTAGACCAAAATAAATAAAAATAAATTGATGAAAATTTAATTTTCAAAGAAGTTAAAAAAACCTAGTAAACACATTATAAAACTTGATTTCCTGATTGCTTGAATTGCGTTGTTCATTGTTTACATGTATTAATTCAAAAGATAAGAATAATTTTGAAGAAAAAATATCCATTTATACGCAAAGATTCTAGTTACAACTAGACTTCCTGAATAGCTTGAATGACTAGTTCATTTTTCAAACGAGAATGACTTTATGCAAGAGCTTCTGATGACAACTGCAGAGAAGCTATCATTATCTTGAAACTTCACTTTCCACTATGTAGAGGATGTCATCTCACTAAAGAGTGCAAAATTTGTGACAATGTTGGACTCGTATTTTCCATTGAAATTGGAAATAAAATACCCAACAGATATAGTTTACTCCATCACGTATCTTGAAATCGATGATGAGGGTTGGTTGAGAAAAAGTTTTACGACAAGAGAAATGTGCATAAAACAACCCATAAAACCACCCCTTACTAAAAAATTATAAACTTCTCATTTCCATCTAACAACATTATAGCAACGCCTGCATATCTATACTACTAAAGGAGGAGACCAATTTCATTGAGCCGCAACTCCTTTGAAATAAAGGCAACTATAGTATACTGCTTTTCAAAAGTAATCAATCGATTTACTAGTAACTGAAATAAATCCGGGTCACAAAGCAAAAACTAGGGAAACGCATCAACTATAAGAGGAACACAACGATATAACAGAAACACTGAACTGCTACAAAAAAACTCACGCCAACATACAAAGAAACAGATTATTCGATACCAACTGTCATATGCCTGACTTGGTACAGGACATTTGAAGAAAAATTGTGGCTTAAACATAGTTCTAAACCAGAGTTCAAATGCAAAGTTGAAATCAGCCCTTTGAAAATTTCATGGACGCCACTACTAGTTGGTTGACAATTATGAGATATCTGTTTCGCCAGATGACGACTGATAAGTTCCATCGACGTAACCAAATTGCCGTCATCTCTGCCGTGAATGTCACCAACCGAATAAGGCTTGGCACCGAGTTAGGAAATACATGAGCCACACGACGGGTAAAAGAGAGCAGTTGTGTAGTGGTAAGTGCATCGAACTACTAACCCAAAGGTTCCAGGTTTGATTCCCGTTCCGTGATGGAAATTTCAGGGACGGAATTTACGGCTCTTCCTAGATACCATTTGTGAGTATAGCCTTAAGGAAACAATGAAAGTCCGTCGGAAGTTGACGATAAATGGCTGAGTCGTGTAAAGAGAGAGCCATATCTTTTGCACGTTAAACACACGTTTGTAGATTTAGAAAAAGAGCAGACTAATGCCGCTACAAGGCAGCACTTGCACACGCAAAGTAGAAAGAGATTAATTTAAGTTGCAAACGTGTTTCCCAATCCACTATAAATAAATATGTTTAAACTAAGACGGTTGTCACATGTGGAACATAATCTGGCTACCCTTTTAGAGCCCTTGAGTTCACTAAAAAAATTTGGGGAGATTGTGTTACTCAATCTGTAGCTTTATATGTTGTGTTTTGTATACTGTTGGTTGTCTTGTTCGTTTGTTGCCCGGCTTTGTCAGTACGTTTTATTTATGAGTTTGGTGTCCCTATAGTATATTTTGTCACTATTCAAGTAGTAAAAGGTTTTAAAATGATATATCAGTGTAGCTAAATGTATCATGATAACGATTTGGTTATATATATATCTGAAGAGACATTTATTGTCGAAATCCGGATCTGGTGTACTAAAATATATTGACACCGTATGTTTGTGGCATAACATCGCCGCGGCCACAAGTTTAAAACGTTTTTCTGTTTAGTATTAAATTTATTTGAAAATCCATTTTGTTATACTTGTGATCAATTTTATTTGGCAATCGCCAATGGCAGTCAGCAGGGTTAAAGAACATCAGTTGTTCAACCTGTTAGTCAAATGCGTTTTGTTTAAATATACTTTTTCACTTTTTTGGTCTTTTGAAAATGTTGTTTGTGCTGTTTTTAGACCCTTCTACAGCGAAATTTGTTTAACATGCACACGTATAAAAATTGCGGTTTTTATCCAACGCAATCATAGGTTTGAACGTAGTTTTCAATTTAGACTCGTTTATATTTTTTGTTGGGCTTTGTACCATATTTTCCCTCCGGTTTATATGATCCGTTCATCCTATATTGACTCTTTAAATTCAAGAGTTTATCTAAAAATGAGGGTACTTTTTCTAAAAATGAGGATACTCTTTCTAAAAATGAGGATAATCTTTGTATGGCCTTCCAAATTCCGTTTCGATCCCTAACATCACTGAAGAGACATTTATTGTCGAAATCCGGATCTGGTGTACTAAAATATATTGACACCGTATGTTTGTGGCATAACATCGCGGCCACAAGTTTAAAAAGTTTTTCTGTTTAGTATTAAATTTATTTGCAAATCCATTTTGTTACATCTTGTGATCAATTTTATTTGGCAATCGCCAATGGCAGTCAGCAGGGTTAAAGAACATCAGTTGTTCGACCTGTTAGTCAAATGCGTTTTGTTTAAATATACTTTTTCACTTTTTTGGTCTTTTGGAAAATGTTGTTTGTGCTGTTTTTAGACCCTTCTACAGCGAAATTTGTTTAACATGCACACGTATAAAAATTGCGGTTTTTATCCAACGCAATCATAGGTTTGAACGTAGTTTTCAATTTAGACTCGTGTATATATATATATATATATATATATATATATATATCACCGTGAGCAAATAAGGTTACTTAGTATTTTCGCGGATATTTGTCTTATTGCGTTTATCTTCTTCACTTTACTTTGAGGTGTTTTTTGGCCGATTTTCATGACTGCAACTTAATGATTTAAAGTAAAAAAAATACCAAAGGGACAATCAACATCTAAAACCATGAATCAAATAAAGTTAATTAAAACCATGAACAAAATTAAATTAAAGTCCAAGAGACGAACAACAGTCCACAAAACACAGCATACCATGAAAACAGTCACTCCTAAAACAGCAAATGATCTTCTAAGTTAAAGAAGGGTATTTAACTTTGTTATTTTGTTATTATACACTGCTTATAGTTTTTTACATCCACAATGACGTGCTTTTGTATTAAAAAAGCTTATTTAGAAATTTCTCAAAGCATCTTTTATTCAAATTTTAAAAGCGATTAAACTTTTAAACACATTTAATATGATTTAATATAACACGATTTTAAACTAAATAAGAAACAGCCGCATTTCATTTAGTTCGTTTATATCCCGCTCTAGACAACCAAGTGTTTCTAACCAAGGTTTCTTATTTCAATGTTGCCTACGATTTAGTAGCAAAGTCATGTTTGCATTTAAACATAATTACAAAAAGTAAAAAAAGTTTGACTTAGTAAAAAACAGTTTAACCTCAATTACCTCGCATATATTATGTGCTAACTTTAAATATCACTTCTTTTATTATGAAATCTCATTCTCCTCCCTTATATTCACAATTAGCGATGTGCTATTTTAACATAAATTAACAAAGTGATCGCTATTTGAAGATGGTAGATTTTTGGGCAACTGCAAACACTTCAATAGAAGACTGTTCCATGAACAAAAATAAATAATAACATCTTTAAATTACAAAAAAAATATTCCTTGACCTAAAATGTAACATTTATCTTTTTTTTTAGCATACGAATATCGATTCCCCAAGCTATATTTTGCTTTTTGAAAAAAATATCATTTTTTTAGGATTTGTGATAAATTTCAATTTTCGGGAAATTTTGCGCATCGAATTTCTTATTTGTTGTTTGATTTGGAAATTATGTATCATGTTCCATAAAGTTCATATGATTGTTTGCAAAATTTTAGGCTACAAGAATTAGAAAATAGCGTTATATTTAATAATCGCAAAAATTGGAAAAAAAAATTCATGACTTTTAACCTTTATTTAACAGAAAATGCACCGTACGATTTTTTTACGACCGGGCAAAACAGAAAGTACAGATTATCAGCTTTCGAATGATATATAATATAGCCGTGTGTTAGGTGGGTGCATTAAAGTCGTCAACTAAGCGTCTTTTTGAAATAAGTCACTCGCCTATTTTACATAATCCGCTTCGCGGATTATTCAATGTGAAGAGTCAAAAAAACGTTTAACGGTTCAATAAATACAAATTAAATGATAGCCATTCATTAATTAAATACAGGTTTAAATACGAAGATTGTAAAGTCGCTAGAGAACTTTTCAATGAAAACGAGATATTTAAAGAACATCAACAGTATTTGGGTTTTTCATGGCTTTTTGATAATACAGTAAAATATTATGTGTTTGCTGTTCTACCCTTTGGAATTTAAAACCGCAGGATATATTTTTTCAAAAGTTTTGCGAGATGTTGTTGAAGATTTCAGATCTCAAGGCAAGAGATTAGGCGGGCGATAAAGATTTTTGATATCTCATAAAAAATCGCAGTGGTTTCCTATTCAAAAACTAGATTGGCTAGGTTTCACTAGGAACACCAAAAATGGTTGCATATTTGTCAAGGAAGAAAGGATAGAAAAAATAGATTTTGTTTTGCATTTTGATTTGTTTCAAGTGACTAATGGAAATTTTTTATTTAGAGCTAGATTTATAGCAAGTATTGTTGGTCAGCTTATTTCCATGCACGCCATTTTTGGCAATGTAGTACGTAGAAATACTAGATTTCTTTCTGATTGTGTTGTCTAAAGCCAGTTGGCAAGCTTGTGTGACAATAACGCACAAAGCGTTAAGCGAATTAATGTACTGGAATCTTCACTGTAGAAATATAAATACAGTAGGTGCTAATATAAGCACGGTAACAGTCGCTACTTTGTTTGACTGTGAGATTTTTTGTGACGCCTCAGATGTGGGCTTTGGTGGTTATACTACACCTTTTACTAAGTCTCATTTTGAGAATTTTGAAACATTTGGTAATTGGACCGAATCAGAAATGGGTGAAAGTTCTACATGGAGAGAATAAGAATATGTAAGAAGGGTATTTAAGACATTAAAAAATGTCACTGAAAACAAAAAAAAATAGAATTATTCCGATAACAAGAATGCTGAGCATATTGTGAAAGTAGGTAGCAAGTAATTGAAATTACAATCAATTGCTTCCTCTATTCTTGATTTTTGCGAAGTTCAAAAGATTAACTTAACACCTAATTGGATACCAAGATCTAAAAATAATGATGCAGATTATCTGAGCAGAGTCATGGATCATGACGATTGGGGAATAGAAACCTCATATTATCGTTATTTGTGAAATTTATGGGACATTTGTACTGTAGAAAGTTTTGCTACACACTCTTACTCTCAGTGTGAGAGATTTGATTCAAAAGTATGGTGTCCACGGAAAGAAGATGTAGATGCTTTCACTCAGTTTTGGGGTAATGATGTAAACTGGCTTGTACCACCACCTATCTTAATAACTAAGACTCTTAATAAATTAAAACAAGACAAAGCAAAAGGAACACTGATCGTTCCCGGGTGGACTTCTGCTCCTTATTGGCCTATTTTACATAGATATGGTGAATTTTTCGATTTTGTAAGAAACATTTATTATTTACCTCAGAATTATTGTACCGTCAAATGGGCAGGGAAAACGGTGTTCTCAAAACAGGGGTCACACCGTGCTAAAATTTTGATTGATAGCTATGAGGCTAGCGTTTTGATGTAGTAATTCTATTTTGCAGGAATAGGATTGAGGCAGAATGTCGGAGCAGCTGTGTAGGCAAGCAGAGTTTCTAAATACCATATTCTTTATGATTTAACCGGAAAGATGTCGTCATTTCTTCTCGACACAAGAAATGGTGATACGAACAAGGCATACTTTTCAAGTTTTAACAGATGGAGCACATTTATCATGTCCAGTCAGTATTTTGAAGACTTATATTAATTTGGCTAAATTGAACCTGAATTCAGTTTTTTTTTTTACATATTTCGACCTATATTTAGGCACAGGTCTATAGCTAAACTTATTTACTTAGTTACACAGCAGCTAGAGAAAATATATTGAAGACTGAAACTAATCGCATCTACGTTGAATTTGGGATTACATTTCTTGTTAGCCGGTAAGGCAACCGCTGCTGCTACTTCAGAAGTTAATGAACGATGCATTAAAAAGCATGGCAGATGGAAGTCTGAGAGTAGCAAAGACGTCTATATTGCTGACATTTTAGAAAAGAGAAAAAAGTAAAAAACATAAAAATACTGAACCCCGAGGAAATTTCAAAAAGGAAAATCCAAATTCAAAAGGCAAAATCAAAAGTCCAAATACATCAAACGAATGGATAACAACTGTCATATTCCTGACTTGGTACAGGCATTTTCTAATGTAGAAAATGGTGGATTGAACCTGGTTTTATAGCTAGCTAAACCTCTCACTTGTATGACAGTCGCATCAAATTCCATTACATTGTCAACGATGTATGAACAAAACAAACATACTCAAAAAGTAAAAATGTCAAAAATAGGGGTACAGCAGTCAATATTGTGTTACCATCTTAATATCACTATAAAAACAACAAATGTAACGAAGAATCACAAAAAGGCATACATCAAATTTAACATACTAATTTTGCTTTTCTTGTACCACTTAATTTATGTATATAAAGTCTACCCGTAAAGGAAAGAAGGTTTTTATCGAATACAGGACATCTCGGCACACTACAAACTCGGGTCATGTTAAACTCGGCATAGTACAAACTCGGCCTATACAAACTCGGCACATTACCTATACAAACTCGGCACACCAATGAATATATTTATGGAAATGGTTTATAAAAAGAAATTTTATATAATAATTACGATGAGAATAAGATAACATTTCTTTTTTAAAATAGGTGAGAAATGGAACAAATTATAGGACAAAAAGTCACAAGTAAGTTCCGTGACATAAATAAGAAAACACTTGATATAAAAAAAAAAATGTGTTTTACTTTTAAAGCAAACTTTTAATGAAATTTTACTTAATAAATATCAATAAGAATAAAAAAGTTGTTTATGCCTAAAATCTTATAAATGTTCATTTCTCAAGGCTAATATACCTAAAATGTTCAAATAGATATGCTATGTGTATTTTTAAAAGGTGATGCAGTGACCTAGGCAAAAGTGATGCCCTCGTTTTTTGCTTATCTAGATTGAATGTCTTAAAACTAATGCACATATTAATGAAAACATTCAGTTACCAGAAGGATAAAAACTTCCGGAGCAACTGAGATAACCCCTAGATTTTGGTTGGGTTCGTGTTGCTTATTCTTTAGTTTTCTATGTTACTAGAACACACCCGCAAAATCGGGCATTCAGAGCGTAGTTTAAAGTATGTAAAGTGTTGTTGGAAGAATTTTGTAAAATATTGAATGACTGGAGAATTTCAGCAAAAGTATCATAAGTCATAGGTTATTGGGGACAGGAAAATGCTATTTTTTAATCCCTCCTCCTTTATTTACAATATTCCCAATTTTTGGTTTCTATCAATTTAATATGAACATATGATTTAGTATGTTATGAACATTCAAGTAAGGAGCCTGTAGTTCAGTGGTTGTTGTTTGTTTATCTGTTACATATTTGTTTTTCGTTCATTTTTTTTGTACATAAATAAGGCCGATAGTTTTCTGGTTTGAATTGTTTTACATTGTAAGTTCGGGGCCTTTAAAAGCTGAGTATGCGGTATGGGCTTTGCCCGTTGTTGAAGGTCGTACGGTAACCTATAATTGTTAATATCTGTGTCATATTGGTCTCTTGTGGAGAGTTGTCTCAACATGGCAATCATACCACATTTTCTTTTTTTTGTATTTCGTTCATTTTTTGTACATAATTACGGCCGATAGTTTTCTGGTTTGAATTGTTTTACATTGTCAGTTCGGGTCCTTTTAAAGCTGAGTATGCGGTATGGGCTTTGCCCGTTGTTGAAGGTCGTACGGTAACCCATAACTGTTAATAACTGTGTCACATTGGTCTCTTGTGGAGAGTTGTCTCAACATGGCAATCATACCACATCTTCTTTTTTTTTTGTATTTCGTTCATTTTTTTGTACATAAATAAGGCCGCCAGTTTTCTGGTTTGAATTGTTTTACATTGTCAGTTCGGGGCCTTTTAAAGCGGAGTTTGCGGTATGGGCTTTGACTCATCATTATGTTAAGGATGGAAAAGAGTGGCCGTTTCTACGTGTCTCTCGGGTGATATAGTTGTTAGTTTGATATTTACGACCAAGAAAAAAATAACCAGAAACAACACTTCTTACAGTTTTCAATAATTCTCATGACTGATAAAATTTAAATGTAATCGACAGCATTTCTGATAGACCTGTCAGGATTTTAAATCATCAGATCACTAGAAAAAAACAACAGTCTGAACAGCTTGTAAAGAAATTATGGTTTATATGGAAAGATTAAGTGTTTGAGATTTGTCGAGTTTTCCATAATCGAATGATTTTGTTTAAATATATCATGTTCATATCTTCTTACATATATTTATCAATCATACTTTTTTTTGTTAGGTTTCATCCTTACTTAGCGTATACCATGCATCTCTTATTTTTATTGTGTCATCAGTGTAATTTTATTGGAGTAACATGTAGTAAAATTTCTCTGTCTTTTCATTAATTTTCTGCTATATCTACTTATAAAATTCACTTTCAATTGTTGAGTTAACGAAAAAGTCGTTGGACATTTTTCTTATTCCAGCTTAATATGCAGCCATTAGGTCAAATAAAATTTGGAAAAAAAACGGCTATACAAAAAATCGACACGTCATGTCGTTGTTCCTGCTAAGAATCAAAAAGATCAAAGAATAAGACTTTTGAAATTGGATCAATATACAAAATAGTTAGAACAGTTTTTCATAGATGTAACGTTGGACATCTGTTTTTTTCACAAAGCTTTGTTGTCTTAATCCTCAAATATACTAGATATTACTTAGTATATGATAAGAGCTGTAAAAACATAATTTCAAACATACATTGAATTTGTTTTAATATTGGTAATGTTTTCTAACATTTTTATTTTGTTTTGTTGATGAAATTTCGAAAATTCTGTTTTTAATTCTAGGGGTTGTAGGAACATCGTGCCCAACGTTTGAAAGTAGTAATAGAGCAATCAATACTTCCATTCACCCTTTTAACAAAAAGCCTTGATTGGTTGCGTGTAAGTCCTGATATAATTTCAAATATTAATCTTGCATTAAACAGTCCTTTATTCCCGTTTGAATGGTTTTACACTAGTAATTTTGGGGCCCTTTATAGCTTGTTGTTCGGTGTGAGCCAAGGCTCCGTGTTGAAGGCCGTACTTTAACCTATAATGGTTTAATTTTTAAATTGTTATTTGGATGGAGAGTTGTCTCATTGGCACTCACACCACATCTTCCTATATCTCTTTATATCAACCTTTACTGCCATGACAGCATGATTACGGTTGATATCATGGTAAACTTGGATGGGTTCTATAAAATAAATAAGTTTCTCACAGAAGGTAACAAAAAATTTTGCAACGATGCAATACATTAAAATTTACATTATAAATAAATATCTTTAAGCAATGAATTCAAATAGCAAAAGTTATGCAATAAACAAATATACAAAACCTTTAAATAGACTTATTAAAAGAGGGTATAGTTACGATACTGTTGTCAGGTCATTAAAGATTGAATATTTTGGCTTAAACATTGATTCACTGATAGGGTCTTTGCATCGGAACTAAACACATTTATTTCTAAAAAAAACAGTTGTTGGCATGACACGGGTTATGTTCTTCTCATATATTTCATGATAGTATGATACTTAACCCCTAAAGGGAGGGATTGTACCTGATATTCATATGATGAAGACATAATCTTTCAATCAGTTTAATTGAGGTCTGGAGCTGGCATGTCAGTTAACTGCTGAATAGAAAATTAATGAAAAGAGTGAGACAATAATAATATCTAACAAAAGTACAAATTTTTCCTCATTGTTCGTGAGTTCAAATATTGCTGATTCAATAACATCTTCTCTACACAGTCGTTTTTCAAACGGTAGCCATTTTGTCCAAGTTGATATTTCATTTTTCAAAGCAGTTAACGCTTATTTTCTATAGTTGACCAAAACAAAAGTGAGATACACGAAAAGTAAAAAATGCCAAGATTCTTTTCTTATTAACTGCATGTTTAGGTCTTACAGGAATACAATGCTTCCACACATTACAAAATGGTAGCCAATTTGTCCACACGTCTGAAAACGTCTAAAATCCTAAAGACGCTTATTTCCGACGTTAATACATGTGCTAAAGTGTCAATTAAGAAAAAGAAGTTGATGATTACTGCCGAAAAGAAAAGAATAGTGCATGTTGCTACATAGTGGAAGATATTAGCAAGTAAAATGGAGTGATTTGTGCAAATGATGATACAAGCATGAAAATTAGAACGAAGCATAATTATTAAATACTTTTTAAGAAATAACTGCTGGCCATAAAAAAAAATAAAAAAAATAAAGATGGCCACCACTATATCTAAAATGGCTTTTTTTTCCAGGTTTAAAATACCTATTTTCCTGGAAAACATTTTCTTTGACCTTCTTTTAGAATAAAAGATTATCAGATTTGGTGGCTACCTTCTTTTCATGTGACATATATACTAGAAATGAATAGTTTGTATGTTCAGGGTTTGCGCATGCGCGCAAATGTTATAAAATTCACACAAAAACTTTTCATTATATACTTAGCAATTTTGGATTTTTAATGACGTTATGAATTTGTTTGATATCATTTTTAAGGTTATGATACACATGCGTTTAACAATTTCGCGCATGAGCAGACTAATTATAGACATAAAGAGAGATCGTAGTTCATAATACAGATGAGGATTTGGATTTTGTTAACATATCTTTGTCATCATTTCATTTTTCTAAACATCTATGCTCTTCTGTTCAAGTTCGTGTAACTTTTATGATACCACTGTTTGAAAACAGGTCCGTTCAGGTGCAATGATCAAGCATTCATTGAATAAGGGGGAAAAGGTTATTAACTTTCTAAATCCCGGGCAACCATAGTTATAGCTGCAAATCAACCACTTTGGTATTGGCTAAGTAATTTTAGTGGGAATGGCCAGATTTGTACGCAGAAGATAAGTTTATTGTTATGTTTGGTGGATTGTCCATTACAATGACTTGTTTTAAAAGTCTGAGTGAAATATTGCGTGGTAGTTGATGGACATGTGCCCTCATTGAAGCAGATATTGCAACACCTAGAATGGCAGATTCTTTTTATATATGTTCAAATGTAATAAGAACTCAACACGCACATCGACGATAGCATGCGTTTTGCTTAAATCGATAATGTCAACTTATAAACGTGTAAACGCAGAACATATAACCCATGACCGTGACGTTTAAATATTTGATCAACTGGTGTAAGTAAAGAGAGTCATTGCGACCACAGTTTAATTTCTGGTGTTCAATTATGAATTAAGAACTTCTTGTGCTTTCGGTTGTACGCCCAATTCACAAGTCAGATATCGTACTTTACAAACAGTTCTTTCTAAGCAGGATACGTATTTTGTTTGTCTTGATCATGTTGATTGTGCTCGATAGTTACCGATGGCGATCAATTTCCGAGGTATGGCATTCCTTCACGAACATCACCCACGGGTGGCAATCGAATTTGCAAGTGGTAATTTTACTTTGTGTAAGACCAGATAGTTGTTTTATAATGTCACAACTTGTCAGGCATAAACACAGAATAATGCAATTGTGAAGAGCGATGTTGGTGCCATACGTTTAACCGAATATCCCTTTAGGACGACGGATGGTAGCTGGACCAGAAGTCAGTAGACCGGTATATGAATTTTAAGATCTAGTGGTTTGATTCATTCTATCGCAGATAAACGACATCATGAAGACTCTACAATACATAAAAGTATTTCTTCAAAAAACTTCAAAGGCTTCCAAAGTGATGAACTACTTTGGAAATTCGTTTCTAGAAGAGTCGTCAGATTTGTACACAATTTGCTCATTTGTGGAAGTTTTGGATTCGGAAGCAAGTAAGATATGTACATAAACTCCAAGATATTGGGTCCTAACAATACAGATGTCTTTTGAAGCAAATGCAAAACGAAAGGGAATCTGCTTTTTAGAACCAGATAAAACAGAAAAACTCCCTATAAAAGGCGTAAAATGAAACTGGAAACGTCTTGTCAAAAACACAACTGGAGAACCGGTAAAGTAATTGTGATCTCTTTGTTTTACTTTAATTTCCTGTCTAAGTAGACAGTTTGACTTTGAAGATTTCTTTAGCCATGAAAACCAAAATGCTCCTCAGTCTTTGTCTCTGAATGTCACTTTAAACAGTGGAATTAAATCGCAACAAGGAGGTATACTTGAAACATTTTGCGATTTCCCATCAACTGATCCAAATGCTGACGCATTTGTCATTGATGGAACAGCAATGGTTTGTTCCAGGCCACCATGTGGAGCAAAAAAAGATAATGATTATGCAAATGATGTCATACTGCCTTATAGACTAAAATCTTGCAATGATAAGTATCCAAGAATAGACATTGTATTTGATGTTTATTAATAAATTATTTAAAGGCTTGAACGAGAAAAAAGCCAAGGTATTGGTGCTAGTTGATGGTACTGGTAGCACACCATGGGTTTGGAGTAGTTTTCTCTGTAAAGATGGATGATAACAAAACGGACTTGTTTAAGTTTCTTGTCAACATAATTCTTTGGAGATTTATAAAAATGCTTATGTTACTCAACGTGAAAATATTCTTTGCAATTTTAATACTTCCAGGATAATTCCCAGCTACCTTGAAGAAACAGATACACGGATGATTATCCATGAAAAGATGCTGCTGGAAATGATTGTTAAAAGTAGTACTAACACAAATGTAGTAGCATTACAAATTGAAGATAAGGTGTGGACAAATTGTGCATAGGTTTTAGAATAAATATAGGCTTTCTATGGCTTCCTCTACATGTCAGAGCAAATTCGATTGGTTCTCATGTAGCTGCTCTTCTTTTCTGCCATGCATTTAATGGGTGTGACACTGTGTCGGCATTTCATGGTAAAGTAAAGAGGTCAACTTGGCACACATAAAAGTATTCCCTGATGTAACGGACTTTTTTTACCCCGCTTTTGTATTAAAACACAGACATTGACAACATAGGAGCATTTGTTTGCATCATGTATTGCAACATCAACATTTGCTGTTAAGGAGGCACGATTGAATCGTTTGCAAGGAAGCAGCGGCTTTATGATGCTATTCTGCCTACCAGAAGTTCTCAGCCGGATCACATCAAAAGAGAAGCATATCAAGTGAGCATGTTTGGGCTCATCCGTATTTATGCATTAGACAGGTTATTGTACCAAGTCATGAACAGTCGAGTTGGAAAAAAAAACAAAAACAATCACAGTTGGAAACCAAAATGGATTTCTTTGGCTGCCGTTGCATCCGCGTGTCAGGATTTTTTTTTAAATGTAAATGCAAGAAACTAAGCTGTATGGGTAACTGTAAATGCTACCGTTCTGGTGTGTGTATTGTTCACTGTCAGATAGTTATAAGATAGCCAACCTGTATTTATGCATTTGAACCGGACAAAGACCGTGATATATCTCGTTAAGTTGATATAAATGATAAAATTTACATTTTCCACGTTGTTGCCGCCATTTTGGAACCAGAAGTCACCTGTTCTTCATTTATGTAGTGTTTTATCGCACTTTACGCATTTTAATTGAAGTTTTATCAAAACTTACAATAGATTATCAATATCAAACAGCTTTAAAATGATTTACGAAATGTAGCCAATTGGATATGACGCCATTTCCAAATGGGCGGTGGCCATTTTGAAAAATAAAAAACTTTGATGGCCAGCAGCGGATTTCTTTTTTTTAAATATCATTTAGTCAACCTATATACCAAATTTCATGCTTGTATCACGATTTGCACAATTATGTCCATAATATCTCCCACTAACAGACTAAGGCCGGAGACAAAGGTTCGACATATGTTAAATTTTGCAATTTTGATTATTTATTTACAGCTTTTAACGATTTATTTAGAAGAATGTTGAAATGGGGGAGAGGGTGATATCTCATTACATGAACTTCGTCCATCTTTTGCAAAGACAAATTTGAGACACCGAGACAGTCCTCTAAATGGAAAATTCGAATTGAAATTTATGTTGCGGAAGTACTATGAAATAGATCATTTAAGCTGGGGTCACACATTCACGATTTTTACTACCGTCCTCGACAGGACCTTTCCCGATTAAAATTTATCAAAAGTCTGATCAAGATCCTGTGAATCGTGGATGGAAATTCAAACTTAAATCAAAATTTATAAAAAAAATAATTTGATCACGACAACAATCAGATAGTGCTCAGGAAGCGACGATATTCAACCGTTTCTAAGCGAATTAGTCCCGATAATCCCGTTCTGAATCCGCTTCTAACCCGATTTGTATTTTTCGCCAGGTAAAATTCGACCGAGTATGTCACGACTTCGTCCCGACTCTACCGAAAGTAATCCGACAGAGATCAGACAGTGACCAGACAGTGAACCGACGCTGACGGAAGATATCCGTTAGAAAACTGTCGGCATATTCGGGATGATCAGGTACTGTCGGAACGTAATCCTATCACGGTCCGCTCTATCGCATTGCAAACGGCTTTGTCTGGTCTCAGTCGTATTGTATTCTGTTATTGTCGGGACTCTAACGTGGGAATCATTGATTAATTTCGTATTAATAACGGGACGGTTTCGGAACGGTTTCGGCAAAAAACGGTTCGCAATCGACAAGATCTGGATGCAATCTGGACTCAATCGGCAGAAAAACAACTATGAAAAAGTACTCCAGATCATTCCCGTTCCACAAGACACCGTCCAGAATACACAAGACATTGTTCGGAATTCGATCCGATACAGCAGAATCAGTCACGACATAGCCACGATTGTAATACGACTAGACAAAATCGGCTGAGTTGTCCCGAATGTTACGGGACGCACCTAACTGTCGGGGTGCTTTGCCGAACTATTCGGACCCTTCCCGACCCGTAAGAATCTGTTACGAACTTAAACGACTGTGTTCGGACAATGATAGGACATTCCAGATAATTGAGGATACTAATCCGATTTTTTTCACTTTTCGTGTCGTATTGCTGTCTGATCTCAAACGGGAGCAATAATCGGCAATGTGTGAACCCCGCATTAAAGTCGTCACTTCAGTAAGGTGCAATCACGAATATAAAAAGACTTAATACCAGTTCACAGAATGTTTTACTTCGCGATTTGTCCTGCTATTCATGTTGTAACTGTCGTGATGAAAGTAATTCCTGTACTAGGGAAGGCGGAACTTTTCGTCAATATAAACTTGTGCATGAAATGGAGGTTATTGAAAGACGAATCCCAAACAGCTACGAAAACCGTTTCATCGAATTAATAAAAATCCGGGATTACATAAGCCGTTTTCGCGAACTATCCAGGGGTAGATTACTAGATTTTAAAATGTATATCAGAAGTTAAACACTATAGATGACTTGGGAAATAATTCTGAAGCCAAGGTTCAAGTAAGTGCAGGGGTATATTTCGACAACTTATGTGCCAGGGAAAATACAATTCTATTCAATTTTAACCAAGGGAAAAAAATTACTTGCAGAGTGTACGATATATTTGTATTCGGGTTGAATTAAGACATCTAGAAATTTTACAATAACAGATGATATGCACCTTGAAAGTTAAACATCCTATGATCAAAGTTTTGTAAATCTAAAAAAAATGTTTTTTTATGGGAAACCGTATACATGTACTTCCGTCTTATCTTTCCTTCCTGCATTACTTGCAACAGTACTGCATTTTAAGTTGAAATAACTACTTAAAGGGTTAACATTATTAAATCGATTTCTACAATTTGTGGTAATTCATGATAAAATGACATCATAAAACGAACAGAACCAGAATCAACCAATATGTAAAAAAACGAATAAAACAAGTCAAAAACCCTCTTCCAAGCCGCATTTTTGAGTGTACATTACGTCGTGTCGAGGACGATCGTGCCAAACCACGGGTAGTAAGGTCGTCATATCGAGGAGCGTTTAGTACAGTGATTTTGTCATAGTTTGGATAAGTTTGACATGACGGTGTTAAGTCTTTTTGATGAAAATCAATGCAAAAATGTAAACATTGAGATACTTTGTAAACGGAACTTCTGATCATTAATTCAAGCTGGTAAGTACCTTTGTATAAAGTTAATATGTTATTACATCACAAGTTGTATCATATGGTTAATGATTTAATACAGAACAAAGCTTGCGTATGTCAAAATTTAAAACTTGCTTATTGGTTTATCGTGCATAAAAAAAGTAATTTTTTTTACAGTTTGTTACATCAAATATATCTTTGTGATATAACACTGCGGTCAATTATTCTGAAAAATACCTACTTTTTCAATCAATTCAAAATTACTGTGTCATGGTTTGGTTCATTCGTGTCATGGTTAGGTTCATGTTCGACATGGTTCAGTTATGTAATTCTTGTCGTATATAATGAAGAGTTACTATCAAAATTAACAAAAATCGTCCCAGTTGAAACAGAAAAGGACATAAGAACGCACATACAATGTAGTAATATGTTATAAGTAGATGCAATATGATTGCCAATGATATAACTATCCACCTGAGATATAATGACGTAGTTGTTAGCAGCTATTTGTCATCAAGAGGCCTTCAACATTCAACAATGAACAAAACCATATTTCTTAGCAAGATATAAAAGGCTGCGACAAAATTCGATGTATAGGAATTCCAATTAGAAAACCATCATCCGAATTTCTGTCCAAAATAAATAGCAAAATATGATACACAGTTACATACGATATTCACGGCATTACAGACACTTTACTTGAGACAGTATAAACAAAATATTGCGGAATAAAACATGTTTGCGATCTCCTCAACCTCTTCTTCGCCTTTACCATGCCACACATGTTAAACTCACCAGATCGGGTTTAAACAAGACAATCAAATAACAGAAACACTAAAAACACAAATATAAAGTACTGATATTTAGTGGGACCCAGTTTCAAACAAATGATAAAAAGTCATGATTCTTAGAACGCGTCTTTTAAATTTCAGGATGGAATTATGCTGCCAATATTGAGAGCATCTTTGGATTATATCTAGCAATAAATAACGATATATATTTAACACTGTACTTTCATTGAATAGCATTATATTAAACAATATTGAGAGGATCCTATTTTTTAATATTTGTTTCTTAATTTTTAAATCTTTTATTGCTGCAGTCATACTAAAAACTTGAACCCTAAAGAACTAATTAAACAATACTACGTTTATTTATTTCAGTAGCCATTCAATGTTTGACAAACCCCGAAGATCTACTGCTAAACGGAAAAGTGCAATCGTATACCCATATGATGGATTTGCACAAGGTTCTCAAGGAATTCGTCAGTACCATAAAAGAGCATGTTATGATATCTAAAATGTCATTATCTGGAAAATGAGACAATATATCATTTAAACTTTATGAATGCTAGAAATGAATAAGTATCACCAACAGCATCAAATGACCCGTCTAAAGGAGCAATAGATGTAGTTGCCTCTGAAAAATTGTATGAGTCCAATTCAATGCATTTGGGGAAAATTTGGAGCCTAATCGTGTAAATAAATAACAAACAAAACAACAATTATGAATTTGACTGAGTTGTTTTTATGCTAAACGTATTTAGTTAAACAAATTAAAAGGAAGTTGTTAATTACGAAATCATGAAAATTTAAGTGTTCAACAAAAACACCGAACGGGCATTTATAAGCGCTATCTATTGTGAAAGGAAGGGTTCTACACATTTAATTTAAAAAAACATATTTACTGAATTCCGAAGTTGCGACTCACCAAAAATGTCCAGCACCTAGTGACGCGACAAGTTATCCTATTTCATACCTTACTGATTTACGCTTTACTGAGACTAGTTTGATGGTTTCAGATCTCTGGTTGTCTCTGTCCAATTTATTTACCCATTTTATAGAAACAGGTAGATACAGAGTTTGGCCTATTTAATTTATCCTATTATAGAAGAATTCGTTTTTGTGTTCTTGGGTTTGCTGTCTCATTTATGTATTTCCTGCGTCATCGTACATTTAATATTAGCTAGTTAATTGAAAATCAAATAGGCAAAAATAATAAACGGCAAATATAGATAGCATACAAATATCATTGAATTTTCTAAGAAGTTCAAAATAGACCGTTTGACCTCCAATACAGATTCAAGCATCTTATTTGCTTTTTGTCTGCTCGTGTGAAAAGAACTGAGGCAATAGTTTGGGGTAGCAACATAAATTAACCATGTCAAAACTTATCCAAACTATGACACAATCACTGTACTAAACTATCGATATGACGACCTTACTACCCGTGCAAACGTTAGAAAGTAGAAATAGAGCAATCAAGTCTTCAACTCATCCATTTTACATGAGGCCATGTAGTTTCGCTTCTATAAAAGGAGGTGGACAGCTTTGGCTAACTTTGATAGGATTGCTTTTCAATCCTCCTATATTATCACATTTGAATTTTCAATTAAACGGACGTATATGTCGACCTCGATAGGCAAAGCAACCTTTCCGCGGCTGGTTTTATGTAAATTTCATTAGGGATCTTTAAAATATATAAGATTCTCACAGAAGGTAACAACAGAAGGTCGCCAAACATTTTGTGACGATGCAAATATTAAGCTTTACAAAATAAATAAATACCTTTCACCAATGAATTCAAATAGTAAAAGCTATGCAATAAACAAATATTGACTTATGAAGCTTCATGTAAGTTATTCACGTGGGATTTTGTCTGATGCTTGGTCCGTTTCTGTGTGTGTTGCGTTTCGGTGTTGTGTCATTGTTCTTCTCTTATATTTAATGCGTTTCCCTCGGTTTTGGTTTGTTGCCCCGATTTTGTTTTTTGTCCATGGATTTATGAGTTTTGAACAGCGGTATACTACTGTTGCCTTTATTTATTTAACAATGAAAACATTAAATATGAAATTTGGAGTTTAACCAAGGGAGCTTTTTTTTTTTAATTACACTGTCTGCCACACAACATTTCGGGGACTCTCCATCTGGTATCTTTCGTCCCACTTTTACAGCTGACTATGCGGGGGGGGGGGGGGGGGGGCTTTTCTTATTATTGGGGGCATTATATGACATATAGTAGTTAATTTCTGTGTTATTTAATCACTTGGCAATCACAATACATATTCTTTTATATATATATATAGCAATGTCGTTATTACGACATTTTATGTCGAAATTACGACAAAGCGATGTCGAAATTACGGCATAGTGATGTCGTAATAACGACATGTTATGTCGAAATTACGACATGTTGTGTCGTAATCACGACATACATTTTTTTTAATGACTCTTATAGGCTAAGAGTGATCCTATTTTTTATTCTCTGATCTTTTAGCTGGAACAACGACATGTGTCGATTCTTTGTGGCGTTAAAACCGTTATTTTACCATATTTGCCTCATGTGAGTTCAAAAATTGCTGATTCAATAAAATCTTCTCTTCACAGTCGTTTTTCAAACGGAAGTCATTTTGTCCAAGTTGATATTTTATTTTTCAAAGCAGTTAATGCGTATTTTTTATAATCGATCAAAACAAAAGTTAGATACACGAAGAGTAAAAAATGACAAGATTCTTTTCTTATTAACTACATATTTGGATCTTAAAGGAATACAATCCTTCCATACATTACAAAACGGTAGCCAATTTGTCCAAACGTCTGAAAACGTCTAAAATCCTAAAGACGCTAAGGCCACACCAATTTGATTCCTTGTTTAAACGGACCCGCCCGCACCTATTTTTCTCAAAACAGATTTTTTTTTTTTAACATTCCCGCTTCCCGCATCCGGAAATGTAATCATGTCCATTTCCCGCATCGTTTTTTGGTAAATATTATAAAAATATATCAACATTTGTTTTTAAAATCACAGTCTTACCTGTATATAACGATTTTAAACATAAAAGCACACCACCACACTTCTTAAATATCTGTGAGAATATTTGTTTCAGCATGAAACCTATTTATCCAAAGAAGGAGTGCTCCGATATAAATTTATAAAAGCGGAAATATATACCGGTAAAGAACAAAACATTGGTTTTTTCCTCCCTATCAAAATTTGTTCGTTGTTAGAAAGTACAGAACTTCTGAAGGATTTGCCTTGAACGGCAATTATATTGTATGCTGGCGAAACAAATCTATCCATAGCCGCTGCATGTTTATGCACCTGTTCTGATTGATTCAGGGGCCTGGTGTTCAGCATTTATCGTTTATTGATCTTGTTCATTGGTATTTTCCCGTTTGGATATATAAATTAGATCGTCGGTTTTCCTGTTGAATTGTGTACGCTAATAATTTTGGGGCCCTGTATAGCTTGTTGTTTGGTCTGTATCAAAGCCCCATGTAAAAGGTCGTACTTTTACCTGTGTTTGTTATTATCAGGTTAAGAACAATCTTCCCTCAGACAAGGGGTCATTTTACTGATGTAGAAAAGAAAAGAAAAATACCAATGATTTGTATAGTTCTTCTATTCAAAACCTTTGAAAACTTAGAATTTTGTACTCAAAAAGAGGAGAGTTACATCATATTTTAAACAACTTTTTTCTAAAAGAGGGGTCCACTTATTTTGAATAATTTTAAACTGTTAAAGTAAATTTGTTAACATGGTTGAAGTCCAGGAATATTACAAAATTCTTGGACATGTTTTGACCATTTAATACGAGATAGATGTATAGTTCTTTGAGAAAATATGAGCCCTTTTATACAAACAAATATATTATAACTTATTTCCGATTTCCGGTTTGAATGGCTGACAACGGTTTTCCAGAGCTCCCGGAATAACACAACAATTTATAGTTATGTACAAGTGTGAAAGTCACTCCAACAATTTAAATAATAAACAAAACGTTAATTAACATCTAGAAACTGTCAGATAAACCTTAGAGAACAAAATACAGACGTTTTATACTTTGCAATATGAGTAATCAAAACAGTGAAAATCTGGACAATGACAAGATGGCCGGTTCGCTCCTATGTCTCGGCACTGAAACAAAACAACAACAACTTTTCCAAAGATAATGCAGAACCTGACGCTGAATATTTCAACATCAAGCCTGTATTTATTCTTGAGTCAGACATTTTCGGTAGCTCAAAACCCGATAAAAATAACTACCTAACACACACAGAACTGTTTAGATGTATGACCTCACAATACCAGCTAGCCATCTAAACGGGCTTCAAAGGGAAATTGGAGGCGTCTGGCACATCTACCCAGACAATGAGGAAGACAGGAATACACTTGTGGTTAATTCAATTACAGTAAGGAAAAAACGCATTGAGGTATACCCCAGAAACCCAAGATATGTAGAAAAAGAGAGTCCAACTACTGTGAAAATAAGGATGAAAAATATACAACTGTCCGCCGATGATGGCCAATTGTTAAGATACCTGCAAAATTGGCACCTCAACATACTCAATTATCACAGAGAAAGATTAAGGATCGATGGGTTTATGACAAACTGTCAAACAGGTTACAGAATTTTTCATTGCGACCCCTTTCCACACACAATTCCAAGAAACGTAAAAATTGGCAGGTACCGTGGCCTCATATTTTATAAAGGACAAATAAATGAGAACAACACAGACATTCAATGCTCCAAATGCTTGCAAAAAGGTCACAAAAAAACAAACTGTAGCAATGATTGGAAATGCAAGACATGTGGTGAAAAAGGGACACATCTCAAAGAACTGCATTTCTGAATTTGATAAAAACAGTCAAATTGCCTCAGAGGATTCAACAGAAGAGTCAGATGAAGGAAGTGAAAATGAATCGGAGAAAAATGATGAGATTGTTACATCTCAATCGACTGAAAATCTCTCACATACTGATGATACTCCACAGAATAAAGAAACCAGTAAGATCACCGAGCTTACCAAAGATACCAGTAAAGTAGATGTACCAACACAAAACATATCTAAATCAGAGTCCAAGGCACCCATAGAACAGTCTCCTGAACAAAATCTAAAAAAAAAAAGAAAAAAAAAATGTATCCAAATCCCAGGAAACAACTCACGGTCCGCTGGACAAATATCTTGGAACAACCCCGCAGCAAAAAACAGCAAAACGATCTGCAACAACACCAACCGACACTTTGCATGACCGAGATATTGGCTCAACAAAACCAAGGACATCTGAAAACTCCTAACAATTACAAATTAAAACACAACCATGAATAATTGTAAATATTGTATTATAATTTTTACCTGTTTGTCTATTTTTCTTTTAATGCAAAAAAAAAATACAAAAAAAAATAAGTCAAAGTGTGATATAATTCTAGATTATATATACCTTGAAATTAGTAATAAAATAAATATTAATCATGTGAATGAAAATGTATATATATGTAATGAACTGTGTATAATTTTGTTTATTATGGAAAAGAACGATTTTCAAATAACCCCATTCATCAAACCAATGAATAAATTTTTCTGCTCTCAATATGCGATCCAACAAACAAGAGACGAGAACAAGTCAAGTTGTGATAAAACAATCACTAAAATAGCCTTCCCTGTTTATGAAAAATACATACGAAAAACTGTATCGATAATCAAATTTATTAAGACGCTAATAATACAGAATCAGAATACAATAAACATATTAAATAAATATATTTTTGAACTGTTTATAGAAAATAGAATAGCTGTCAGAAATAAAAATAAAATAGATCAAACAAATTTAAAGTTTATAAAGAAACTATCCCTGATAGATATCATTTCACTAATCCACATATATCTGAATTCAATTTTTTTGTTTATCTCGCTAACTATCCGCAACAACTTCTCAATGATACATCCTTGCTTTATAACAAATTATCCGTCCATTTTAATCCTCATAATAGTAGAACATATTCATAGTCCTATTTTACATCATGTAAACAACATTTGGATATCACTTGTAATCCACACATTAGGAATATTTCAAATGCCCAATTTAATCCACAATATAAAAATCTTTTGTCAATCCATCGCAAGTCAAATAAATGTATCACCATCTAACATGTTCCTCTGTAAAAAAAATGCAAATACTGATTCTGCGAACAATAACTACTCCAATTGTTTCCGTAAATACTGTAAACATGGTAAACGCCTACATCATGTACATAGTCCTACAATCTCATTATACTGTTAAAATAACAAACCTACAAATAAATAACAATGAAATTATTATACATGATACAAAAAAAATATATCTGGGTTTTTTTTATTATATATTTATAGTCTCAAATTATGGCAAAAAAGAAATAGTAAAATCTAATGTATGGGGACAATTAAATGAAAATATGTGTTTAAATACATGTAGGAATGCTTATATATATTTGTGTTGTTATGTCTCATTTTCTTCCATGAACATTGTGAAGTATGTGCACATATTTTGTTTACCAGTACTGTATATATTTAAATCACAAATAATCATGTACATGTACCAATGTTTTTATAGTATACTGTGTAACTTTAAAACCAAACATTTAATGAAAGTACTTTGTGAATATGATGTGAAACAAATATGTCTCCTTGTAAATGTAGTTTTGATATCAACTACACATATAAACTCTAAATTAAACAATGGGTGAAAATCTTCATATTATATTATCACTAAACTGTCAAGGTTTAGGCCAAAAAAACAAAAGAGAAAGATAACAACTATGGACAAAAAATCAAAAATGTAACATTCTTTTCATTCAAGAGTCACATTTTATAGAAAATATTGAACAAACAATAAATAAAGAGTTTGATGGCAAAATGTTTCATAGTTATGGTAACACACAATCAAGAGGTGTTTCAATCTTTGTCAAAAACAATTTAAAATGTAAAACAATAAACGAAATAAAAGATAATGAAGGTAGAATAATTTTGATAAACATAGAAATAAATGACAATATTTTTACTCTAATAAATGTTTATGCTCCAATTCTACACAAAAATAGAAACAAATTTTTCAAAAAGGTTCAAAATATAATTGAAAACAATCGTTTGGGTATCCTTATATTAGGAGGTGATATGAACGAAACTCTCTCAATTAATGATAGAAAAACTAATATCATCCCAAGAAACTACAAACCAGTAAATAGCTTAAAAAAACTAATAAAGAAAAATAATTTAACAGATATATGGAGAGAACTTAATCCAAATACTAGTCAATTTACATGGAGAAGGAAAAATGAAACAAACATAGCGAGCAGAATTGACTTCTTCTTGATTAGTCCTGATATAAGACCGCATGTTATAAAAGCAGATATTAGACCTGCAATGATCTCATACACTGATCACCAAGCCATTTCTTTACAAATTAGACAAAATTCAGAAGAAAGAGGCAGGGGTTTCTTTAAAATTAACAATAGTATACTTAAAGAGCAAAAATATATTGACCTCATAAATGATTTAATCAAAAATTATAAAGTACAAATACTCACCAAAAATTTAAAAACACTCTGGGATATGTTTAAATCAGAGGTAAGAACTGCAACTCTTACTTACTGCAAACAAAGATCATCTGAAAATAAAAATGATATAAAAAATTTAGAAATAAAATTAAGAAAACTAAATGAGAAAACAAATGCAAGCCAAATTATAAAAAAAGAAATTAAAAACATTGAAAATGAACTTGAACACCTCTATTTAAATAAAGTTAAAGGTGCACAAATAAGATCTAGAGTACAATGGCTAGAAGAAGGAGAGAAAAATACTAAATATTTCCTTGGCCTTGAAAAATCAAGACAAACAAAAAAGAGCATTACAGCGCTAAAAAATAAACAAGGGAAAATAGTAACAGATTCTGCAGAAATCCTAAATATAGAAAGATCATACTATGAAAATTTATATAAAAGCACTTCTCCAAACTTAAATGATATAAAAAATTATATAAATGAAACCAACATTGATCACAAACTATCAGAAAAAGAAAGTGATTCCTTGGGGGGGGGGGGGGGGGGGGGGGGCCTTAACTATAGAAGAATGCACTAAAGCAATATTCAACATGAAATTAAATAAATCTCCAGGAAGAGATGGGTTAAGCGTAGAATTTTATCGCACTTTTTGGAGTAATTTAAAAGAATTTACAGTTGAAGTTTTTAATAAATGCTATGATGACGGAGAACTAACAACTATACAAAAGATAGGTATCATTTCTTTAATTTACCAAAAAAAAGACCCTTTGTCACTGGATAATTATAGACCAATTACGCTATTAAATGTAGATACTAAACTCATTGCATATGCAATAGCCCAGCGCTTAAAACCAATACTGCTGAAAATAATTCAGGGAGATCAAAATGGATATATCAAAAATAGATATATTGGTTTTAATATACGCCAAATCCAAGACATTATAGACTATGCTGAAACTTTTAACATAGATGGTGCATTACTCTTTATTGATTTTTCAAAAGCTTTTGATTCGCTAGAATGAGACTTTATGTATGAAGCCCTTATAAAATTTGGTCTACCAAACTCTTTTATTAAATGGGTTAAAACATTATATAAGAATATTAAAGGCTGCATGCTAAATAATGAGTGGATTTCAGAAACTTACAATGTATCTCCCGGGCTACGTCAAGGCTGTCCGTGCAGCTCTCTAATTTTCACAATAGCAGTAGAAATTCTTGCATGCAAAATAAGACAAGATACTGGTATTAAGGGATTTCAAATAAAATTAGATTCCAAAACACATAGTCTGAAAATCTCACAATTAGCCGATGACACAACTCTTTTTTTAAAATGCAAGCAAGAAATTAGCTATGCTCTGAATATTATTGAAATATTTGGAACGCTCTCAGGTCTTAAACTCAACCGATCGAAAACAGAAGGAATATGGCTAAGCAGACTTAAAAGCTGTAAAGATAAATATGAAAACATTAACTGGAATAAAGAACCTATTAAAAGCCTAGGTGTATACTTTGGACTTAATAAAAATGAATGTGACAAATTAAATACTGAAAAAATTCTAAGAAAGTCTCAAGATACAATCAATAGCTGGACTAGAAGAAATCTCACAATGATAGGTAGAATAACAGTAATTAAATCTCTCATCTTACCAAATTTAACTTTCTTGGCATCAGTAACAACCATTTCCAAAGAATTTTTAAATGAATTTAAAAAATTGATTTACAACTTCATCTGGGGTAATAAAAAAGAAAAAGTTAAAAGAATTACGCTATGTAAAGATTACTTGGAAGGAGGCCTTAAAATGATCAACATTGATGATTTTTTATCAGCTATACAATTATCCTGGGTCAAACGTTTAACATCAACACAATTTGCAAACTGGAAAGTCATCCCCCTTTTCTTTTTCAATAAATTTGGAGAAAACTTTTCTTTATTTAACATGAATCCAGGTAGCATAAAAGCAATCCCAAAACTCAGTAAAACACTCCCTCTTTTCTATTTAGAAATAGTCAAAAGTTGGTTTAAGATAAAAAAATATCTCTGAAATAAAAACCAACAGTACAAATTTTATTAATATAAGACAACAATACATATGGGGCAATAAACATATAAAATTTCAAAACAAATGTTTAATATTCTCACATTGGATAACCAATGGAATACTATTTATTAATGATATAATAGATGAAGCAGGAAATATATCACAAAAGGCAGTATTAGATAAATTGACCCTCAAATCCAACTGGATATCAGAACTATCTAGAATAAGAGCTGCAATACCAAAAAAATGGCAAATGATAATGAAATCAGATAACTCGCGCAATACTCAAGTTAAAACAGATAAAAGGCTATACTTAAAAACACAAAATAATACAAAATTGATCAGAATTGAAAACCTTCCATCAAAAGAAATTTATAAAAGTATTAGCTCATGTTATATACTTGAAAAAACACCAATTGGCTTTCTAAAATGGAAAACACAATTAAAATTAGATTTATCAAGCCATTTGTATAAAATGCTTAACTTTATATTCAATAGTTTACAAGTAAACAAACTAAAAATATTCAGATGGAAGATATAATTTATTTTATTGTGTACATGTATCGTTACTTGTAAAGATCCAGCGCCCTCGTGGGAAAAATCGTTGACTATTATTCAGACTTTTTATATATATATATATATATATATATACATATAAATATAAATTTACTGTATAATCTCCCTGGTTAAACAGTAACTAATTCACAGGGATACCCGGCTGAATGCTGTGAGTCGAGTAATTTGTTAAACAGCAAAGAAATGTGCAATAAAAGATTTATCGTTTAAAAAAAAAAAAAAAACTTATATTGATTACTCATAAAACATGAAAAATTGATATCTATAACATTAAGGGGTTGCCCCAAAACTGAATATGACTTAGATGAAGAATTGTCTTATTGTCAGTCACACATATATAGGCCAGATTTAAATATGTCTTGGTGAACAGGGAAAAAATACTTCAGAAATTAAAGAAATAACAAAGTACAAGTGATAAATCAAGTTTTAATATTGTCGAAACCTACTATTTTATGTTTATGACAAAAAATTATAATCGCTCGCCTTTACTTTTCAAGCTTCGTCTCAAGAATTTGCAAAATAAATATTTTTTTATTTAAATTTTCAAATCGCTCGCTCGCCCCAAATTTTGGAGTCCAAAAGTCCGTAGAACAAGAAATTAAATTGGTGTGGCCTAATTTCCGACGTTACATGTGCTAAAGATTCAACTAAATGTTCATGATAATTAAAACAAATCGTGTTATGAAATTTGGAAAAAGAGGTTGATGATTGCTGCCGGAAAAAAATAATAGTGCATGTTGCTTAGACTCCGCCCGTAAACATAGGTTCGATACAGGGTTAAATTTTGCAATTTTTATTAATAGTATAATCATGTATAATAGCTTTTAACGAGTTATCTACATGAATTTGGAAATGGGGAAAATACCATTACATGAACTTCGTCAAACTTTTGCAAAGACAAATCGGAGACACCAAGACAGTCCTCTAAATGTAAAATGCGAATTGAAATTTATGTTACGGAAGTACTCCGAAATAGATCATTTAAAGTCGTTACTTCAGTAACTTAAAGGTGTAATCACCAAAATTAAAAGACTTAATACCAGTTCACGGAATGTTTTACTTCGCGATTTGTCCTGCTATGCATGTTATAATTGTCGTGATTAAAGTAATTCCTGTACTAGCGAAGACGGAACTTTTCGTCAATATAAACTTGTGCATGAAATGAAGGTAATTGAAAGACGAATCCCAAACAGCGAAGAAACCCGTTTCATCGAATAAATATAAACTCGGGATTGTATTTGCCGTTTTCGCGGACGATCAAGGAGTAGATTACTATATTTTAAAATGTATATATCTGAAGATGACTTGGGAAATAATTCTAAAGCTAAGGTTCAAGTAATTGAAGGGGCGTATTTAGACAACATATGTGCCAGGAAAATACAATTCTATTCGAATTCAACCAAGGGTAAAAATGTTCGATTTACTTGCAGAGTGTCAGATATATTTGTATTGGGGTTGTATTAAGATATAGAAAGTTTACAATGACAGATGATATCACAGTGGATGATATGCACCTTGAAAGTTAAACATCCTATGATAAAAAAAAATATTTCTTTCCTTCCTACATTACTTGCGACAGTACTGCATTTTAAGTTGAAATGACTTAAAGGGTACACATTATTAAATCGATTTCCACAACTCAGGTAATTTTTGATAAATGACATCACAAAACGAACAAAACAAGAATCAACCAACAATATAAAAAACCGAATAAAACTTGCAAAAAATTAAACGCAACCTTCTTTGACACTTCTTTTGAAGTGGAACGTGTTGTAGGAACATCGTGCCCAACGTTTGAACCCTTATTACAAGAAGCCATTACAGGGAGGTAGGGTGCTTGACCTTGTAAATTTAGTTCCTTATAACAATCCACATATATATTCTTCCATCTATAAGCAGTTTAACAGAACCTTCTTTGACTATAATCAACAATCCCATGGATTACATGGATTAGACATTTGACTGGTATTTGCTGATTATTCGTCTTATTTATTGCAGTCAACATGGAATCTATAAAATATATAAGTTTCTCACTTATCCAAAGAAGGTAACCAAAGATTTTGCGACGATGCAAATATTAAACTTTACAATTCAAATAGAAATCTTTAACCAATGAATTCAAATAGCAAAAGCTAGGCAATTAACAAATATATACTTATTAGGCGTCATGTAAATTATTTAACAATAGAATACATTAAATATAAAATTTGGAGTTTTACCGAGGGAGCTAATAATTCAATAATAACACTGTCTGCCACACAGCATTTTGGGGACTCTCCCTCTGGTATTTCCCCCTCTTTTATAAATGACTATGCGGGGGCTTATATTATTATTGGGGGCATAATGATAACCTAGCTATAATTAATTTCTGTGTCATTTAGTTTCTTGCCAATCATAAAACATATTCTTTTTATAAATAGTGATGTCGTTATTACGACATGTTATGTCGAAATTACGACATAGCGATGTCGTAAAAACGACATGTTATGTCGAAATTACGACATGCTATGTCGTAATTACGACATAATTTTTTTTTTTTTGAATGGCCCTTATCGGGTTCCGTTATTATAGAATAACCAGTACAAGAATTCGACAAATATTCAACGAGAGACCGAAAAAATCAATTATCTTATAACGTTCGCGTAGTGTTGTTCGCTCACAGGTTAAATATTTTTTGTCGATAAGACTAAAGCATCTATAATATCAATGTAGTTTTTAACAGAATTCTTCTGATGAGGCTATAGCATCTTATAACAAATCAATTCTCATTAGAAATCTGAAAAGACAATAGCATCCACTACCATGCAAGTCTAGGGAATAAAATAAAATCAACGGTACCAATTTTGTTGCACCAGATGCGCATTTCGACAATACATGTCTCTTCAGTGATGCTCGTCGCCAAAACATTTGAAATCCAAAGCATATATAAAAGATGAAGAGCTATAATCCAAAAGGTCTAAAAAGTATAGCCAAATTCGTGAAAGGAATCAGAGCTTTGCATGAGGGAGATACATGCCTTGCTAGCTAGCTAGCTCACATTTTCTGGGTAGGCTGAGGCACATATAAAAAAACGTTTCTCATCAACATTCTATTCTAATCTCTAAATTCTAATTACAAAACAATATACGGAACATAATATTGAAGAAACTATACAAAGAACGATAACTCTATGAAAACTAACTGACCATGACAATCTACATTCTAACACAAGTCAAATCTTAACAGGATTCTGATAAGACGGTCGCATCAAATACGACATTGAATGTAATTTTATAACTTGTGGAATTCTGATAAGACTACAACATACAAAACCAATGTAATTCTTTACAGAATTCTTACAAGCCGGTCGCTTCAAATACCAAATTGAATGTTACAATATTCTTAACAAAATTCTGATCGACTACAGCATCCAATACCAGTGTAATTTTGTAAACTTTAAGAATTCTTATAAGATTCATAAGTCTTTTATGATAAAAGTTCGATAGTTTAATTAATGCATAAATCAAGGGGTCTCAACAAAACTATGATTAAAAAAAACAAACAATTCAGCTTATCAGAAGTGTTTTAAAAACCTGCTAAACTGATATTTTGTTTGTGCAATATATCTGAGGAGTACAGTGAACTGTTTGATAACAGCAATATGCAATTTGTCTTTGAATATCAAAGTTCCTGAAGTGACTAGTTATAGAAAATGACTCTTTTCACTTACAAGAACCAGAATTTGATCATTTGGAAATAATGAATGAATGCTGTTTTGTTATTAACTTTTGTAATACAGCTTATATAATAATAATGGTATTAATTAATACACTTACTGGAAATATGAAGTTTTAGATTTTTTTCAGGACAACATATCAAATTATACGTATGTTTCGGCAATGAAAATTATGTACAAGTCGTAGGTATTTTTATGGGCTCTTACTGTGCCCCCTTAATAACAGATGTATTACTGTATTGCTTTATGAATCTCAGCTTACTAGTATGACCAAACTCAGTTGAGACACGTGATTGATACACTTGGTTGATACATTCAACAATACCTACCGTTATTTTGATGATATGTTTTCGTTAAATAATCCAGAAGTCTCTAAACATACTACCGAAATTAACCCAAATCGAAATAAACATCTTCTTATGTCTCTACACAACAACAAAAATGTCAAATTTACCAGGATTCAAAAATTACACTGAAAGGGAAACTGTCAAACATTTTAAAAACAAGACAAAATTGATTGTTTATCTTTTCTCTTGTCTAAGAAAACATAAAAAAAATAGATTTTGTTTGAAAAATATACTTAAAGAAATTCTGTGAAACTGGTAATGATATCAAAATCGACCTATGCACTTTTAAACCATAATATGTGTAATAAGAAACAAAACCATCGGTTCTGCTTTTTTTTAATCCGTAAATGATAATAATTTTAGGCATGTTGTCATTCCTTATCTTTCACTTATAAAAGACCAAAGCATCTTTAATACCAAAATAACGAAGTCTAATGATAGACACAGTATGGCAGACATATGGACCGACTGGTACACATTTATAGACAGACTGGTGGGCACATACCAATACTGGCGAGCATGTAGATAGACTATTGAACAAGGAGACACCCTGGTGATCATGTAGACAGAATAGTAGACACAAAGAAGAACTGGTGAATATGAAGTCAGACTATTGAACATACACACAGAATTGTGGACACATTGACAGACCGATAAATTGTAGACGGACTAGTGGACAAAGACAGACTTGTGGACAGAAAGCTAGACTGTTGATGATGTAGACTGGCTAGGGGACTACTAAAAGGACTTGTGAAAATATAGACAGAATGATGAACATATAGACAGACTTAAAATAATATTTGCCAGCGTAAAATTCTAATTCTACCTCTGATGGAATTAATTTTTAGACATGTATAAATATAGTGTTATCCAAACTATGGGGGAAAGATCGGCATGGGGAAAAGTTATATTATGTATACTTATTGCCAAATTCCCGTGGGGGAAGAATGGCAAGGATCCAAAATTTCTCATGGGAAAGAATTGGATCATGCCAATTTTCCTCTAGGGGAAAAACTGGCATGGGGGGTAGTCCATTAGCTAGTTCTCAAAAGCGCTCTATTTAAGGAGTTTGTGTTACACCCCAGGGTAACGCGATTTTTTTGGATAGAATTCAACTTCATTATCTTATTGATAAAATACAAGGTGTTAGACTAAAAAAAAAAGTGTCCAAAAGAGGTTTAAAAACGTCCCTTTCAATGGTCCCCTCATTTAGCAATCACAACTAAGTAATTTTTAATAATTTTTTTTGATAGAAAGCGACTAAAAAAAAAAGCATAGGTGTAAACAACTAAAACAGATACAAAACTATCATGTTTAATGTTACTCTGAAGATTTTTTGTTTAAAAAAAAAGTTTTTTTTACATTACAAACAATCCGATTTTTTGGGTTAAAATTAAGGCATATTTTTTCCTTTCATAAAGAAATTCGTTATATATTTACCCGTGTCAGTTAATTAAACTTTAGAATTAATCATTATACAATGTTTCAATTATTTGCAGTATTTATATATCGTCTAGAATATCAAATATTTGATAAAATATATGTACGTGCAAATACTCGTTAAATTACGGAAATCATCAAATTACCGTCTTTGATTCAGTATACAACACGTACAATGCATTCACACACAAGCAGGATCAATTTGCAACTGAAAACACACATTTAAATGTCGATTTATGATGATTTGGTGAGACAAATTATTTTATAAAGTGAATGTGTAACAAAGTATTACTGAAAAAGTACAAATTAAGGTGGGTTTTTGTTTTGGCGTTCTGAAAAGGTGCACTCTATCGAACTCAATAAAAGTGTGCTTGATTACATTTTGTGTTTTAGCTATGTAGTGATTGACTTAAGATTATTAACTCATTCAATCGACAAACATCTCATATAGTCGGTAATGAGAATTGGCCATACTTTTTACGTTCTTAGGTTTCTAAGAGATACAAACAAAATGGCTTTGTTGTTTTCAGTTTAAATACAGATTCTGTTAATTAAGCGTTGGTTGTTAAATGTACATGAAATTGTTATCAAAGGTACCAAAATTATAACTTAGTATGCCAGACGCGCGTTTCGTCTACATAAGACTCATCAGTGACGCTCATATATAAAATATTTGTAAAGCCAAACAAGTACAAAGTTGAAGAGCATTGAGAATCCAAAATTCCAAAAAGTTGTGCCAAATACGGCTAAGGTAGTCTATGTCTGGGATAAGAACATCCTTAGTTTTTCGAACAAATCAAAGTTTTATAAACAGGAAATTTATATAAATGACCACATTATTGATATTCATGTCAATACAGATTGTTGACTACTGGGCTGGTGATACCCTCGGGGACGAAACGTCCACCAGCAGTGGAAAGAGCTTCAATATCCTAAAAATTCGAGATTTGGTAGGAATGGGTAACCCTGAAACATCCGCACAAAAAGAACTTTAAAAAACTCGAATAAAGCGAGACAAAACTGATGTTATGGAATTGTTTCAGACACTGCAAAGCTGGCCAAATCCATTTGAAACATCTGAGTAGTTATATGGCTTGTTCTCGGGTTCTGTTGCTTCTTCGGAATTAATGTGCAACCTTCTAAACGCGTATGAAAAGGAACATTGAGAGCAGATGAAAAAAAAATGTCGCCTGCTTGTCATAGCCCAGACAAGATAGTTGGTTGCGCAAAAGACTCCAGTTTGAAGTAGGTCCTCTTCCAATGTATCTTGCAAACTTTGATGGTACACATGTAATGAAAATTAAAATCTGTCCTGAATGGTCTTTTAGAAAATGGTCATTCCTTAGGAAAGCATGTAGATATTTGATGACACGACAGTTATTCAACCCATTACTAGGATACCATTACTAGGATACCAAGCACTTTTTTTATTTGGCAATTGCTATTTAAAAACCCATCCTTTTAGTTTCGAAAAGAGGTCCCGCATTGATTTTGTCACTGATTAGTATCCCACAATATCCATAAACAAATTAAAACAGCAGGTCCTTGGGAGGGTAAATCATTACGATAAGTTCTAGACCATCACAATCGTGTTCTTGGGAATGGAAGAAATGTTTGTTAGTTGGGGAAAACAAAGTTGCTCTTGTTGAATTCTTTGGTTCTGAAAAGAGTAAATAATCCTATAGATCTACACTTGAATGTATTGATTTATTTGTATCACATGGAAGTATGTGCCACAAAATAAATGTTGAAAATGAAATAGCGTAGAATGCTTTTATCTTATAATCAAACAGGAAGAAGCCGATTACAAAATGTTTCTTAATGCAAAAATATGCAGCTGACAAAAGTTACGACTCCATTGTTATAAAACCTTCTGACACTGATGTGGAAGTATTGGCTTATTATTTTCACAGTGGCATATCAATTCTAACATTGTTAGATTGGTGAGAATGTTTGTAGAAAACTGCTAGGATTTCACGGCAGTATAGGTTGTGATTCAGTAAGTGTTTTGTCTGGTAAAGGAAAAGAAGCAAAGTATTCGGCTTTTTGACACGTTATGTGTTTTCGGAAGGTCTATTCCATCGTGGTGAAACCTTTGAAAAGGTTGACGAAGAGTTGGCAAAACACTCGAGAGGTTTTCGTGTTCTATATATGGCTACGAAATTAAAAACAAAGATGAATAAAGATCAGAACGTTTTAAAATGCAACCAAAAAAAGATGCAATGTTAAAGCACATTAAACCATCCAACTTTCAGACGAAGATTTGGAAATCTGCTCTTAAACACAACACTGGTCTGTTGCTAAACAACTATAGTTGGATTGTTTAGAACGATTTGATCAGTATCAATTGGCTAGACCAACCACCAGCGTTAGATGCTTTAATAATTCTCAAGTGCTGTTCATTGAAAGCTGATTGTGCCAACAACAGATGTTCATGTGTTCAACAAGGTTTATCCTGAACAGATACCTGTATGTAAATGCTCGAAAGCTTGTAGATATAAGGATTATCAAAACGTTGATATTGCTAACGATGACAACGAATATGATGGAAATGATGATAATGATAATTCGGAAGATGCAGGTGACCAAACTGATGATGATTCTATGGATTGACCTTCTGCGTGACCTTACAATGTAGTGATTCGGTTGTTAAAAAAAATTAAAAAGATAGAGATCTAGAACCCCTGACAGTTTTGTGTGTTTTAATATGTAAGTTATTTCATGAATATGATGTATAAATTTGTGACAGATCGTGCATTTTTAGTTGCCTATATTTGTGTCTGTCGTTGATTCTATGTTTTTGTTTCTTACCTTTAAATGTTTTTTGACAACAGCCTTTACATTGTAGTTACATTATGCTCTATGTTTCAATATAAAAAATATACCATTTTATCAATAAAATTAGTACATTTGCTTCTATTCATTCAAAATCAAGAATTTTGGAAATTACCCTCCCCCTTTTTTCTTGGTCCTCTACGATTTAAAAATTAATTGAAAATTAGCCTGCGTTTTAATAAGATATGATATGTTCCATTTAATAAAAAGAATAGTACTGAATTATTGGTTATTTTTTAAATTTTTCTGTAAATATGTGCAAAACAAAATTTTTGATATACCCTTAAATAAGTCCCCTTTTAACCCCTTTTGGACACTTTTTCCAAAGTCTAACACCTCTTAAAATATTCTTCATATATTACTCTTTAAATTTATACCAAAAAATTGCGGTACCCTGGGGTGTAACACAGAATTGAAATTTTGCCCTACCAGCTGATGGACTAGGGGGGAAATTGCTATATAACACCTGGTCGAATTTGATACTAATACAAATAGTATATTCACCAGTTACATATTAACTTTATTTGTACGTTCCGCTTCTGACAGGCACACCACCAAAACGGAGTTTTTAGGATTTGCTAATTGTATACACGAGTCATAATCACAAGGTTGATACTACTAAATGCAATCATTGTCAATATTTTCCTATTGTAATATTTTAATCAGTATGACTTTATAAGATGAAATTACGAATACTAAAAATCTAGACTTAAAAAAGGCGTATAGGAACAGTTTTAGCCGGCATGAGGTAAAACAGCGAATGAAAGAATTCAATTTTATTTATAACAAAACTAGGACAATGCTGTTGATTAACAATCTCTCTATTCCATGCCCTCTTGTTTTCAAAACAAATAACATTACCAATAATTAATAAGTCCCAGGTCGACGGGTTTAAACAGAAAGATTTTTATAGCAGAGAAAACTGTGCACCTTATAATCAGCATGATTTTATCAGATGACAATATTAATACTTAAAGTCCAAGCTAAAATAAGACTTTCACATAGTTATATAAATTGATTCTAGTACCTTCGAAAAGAAATATAGTTAGTATAATTTGCGTATCTTCAAATACTTTAATCGGATTGATTTTTTAGAATATTTTGCTTTTGTTTACACTTCGACCAACCATTTTGCCGAAACTACTTTCATAACCTTCAACATGTTCACTGTGATCTATTCTTGTGCGTTACACATGCATGAGTTGTAAGCAAATATACATTCAAATATAAATTTTACTGTAAATTTTCTTTTCAAAGAAAGACAAAAAGGAAATTATGCGTTAAAAAAGCTAGCAAATGTTGGAAATCGAAATAAAATATAAAATTCCGCGAAATAAGTTAAAGATTTTTTTTGCGCTTTAATGTTATGGCATAGCGTGAAGTCATACAAATAAAAAGTTTCAGGCGCGAGATTATTCAGGTACTTGTCCCGATTCAAATTCGGATTACAGGTAGGTACTATTTCATTTTAGATTATATTGCATTAATCGAATATTGGCGGGTTTCAGAAAGTAAATATGTCGGCTCACTCCTTAGTTACGACATTCCAGTTGTGTATTGATTGTGTAAATAATATAAAAGCATATGTATAGAAATTGGAAATAAAAAATTAAAAAATCTTTCGCCTAAGACCTATAAGGATTAAACACATCTTTTAAACAGGTTTAATTTTTAATTTTTAATAGACTTCGATTGAAAAACATTATTTTTTTGCTGTGTATACTAGAATATGTATATTGTGTGTTTATCTAAATGTGTTGGGTTTTTTGGGTTTTTTTTTCATTGGGTATTTATCTCGAAATGTTTGATATTTTGTTTATTGTGTAAACAATTATTAATTTCTTTTTGTATGCAAAATCTTCATATACATGGAGGAAATAAAGATTCATTCATTCATTCATTCATCAATTTTTATTGGGGTATCTAATTTCAAAAATGTGTACGGTGATCAAGGCCACCCAACCACGATGGCCGCCATGGCTAAAAAAAGTACATAGGGTAAAATATAGTTTTTGGCTCATATCTCTAAAACCAAAGCAATTAGAGAGAACTTGCAGAGAATAAATTAGTCATTAGGTTAATTTCTATATGCCCTGTAATTTTCAGACCAATCGTGGAACTTGTTGTTTGGCTGCTGCCATGAAATTGGTAATTTTAAGAAAATTTTGCAGCTTTTGGTCGTTATCTTAAATATTATTATAGCTAGAGATATACTGTAAATAGCAATAGTGTTCAAAGTAAGATCCTACAAATAAGTCAACTTGATTCAAGTAATCAATTAACCCCTTAAGGAGTTTTTGTTTTTTATAGTAAATTTTTAACAATTTTCATAAATTTTTACAAAATAGTTTCTACTGTCTCTTCTGAGCCAATTTCATTATAAATAGAGATAATTGTTAGCAGCAAGATTGTTCAATGAAGTAAGATCTACAAACACACTACAAGCACCAAAACACAATTTTGTCATGAATCCATCTGTGTCCTTTTTTAACTTGCACATAGACCAAGGTGAGCGACACGGGCTCTTCAGAGCCTCTAGTTATCCATTGTGAAGATATCCTTGAAATAATTTTAATTTTTTTTTCGTTATCATGATTCTATATAATTTGTCGCCAGTAGACATGCATACAAAACAGGGATCGCAGACATTAATATTAGATTAAATGTCTAATCAAAGAGACAAATGTTTTGTTTTGTTTTTCGGTATTGTGACTTTTTTCTCTACATAAAGGTAACCATTGATGACTATACCGATATTACATACTTGACTAGTCTTTGTATTTTTGGATTTTAACAGATCTTCTTTTTGAATATATGAAAAGAAAAAGAACATGTGTTCTTTGTTTTCAAATGATGCAATTTAATATTATCTCAACTGGAGAGATCAATAAAGGAGTACACACGAAGGCTTGTATACTGGAAAAACATAAAATACACATACCAACAAAGAGCATAAAATACGACTTGAATAAGATTATTAAAAATAGTGCAAATTTGTTAACACAATAATGTCTATAAAACAAGTTTAATTGTTAAAGTGAGGAATAACTCAATAACAAACATTTTGTCTCTAGTTATAAAAAAAAAGCATGAATCTCTTAGACCATTAATAGTATTTTCAAAGGACAGGACACTTTGGTTTAATATTCTTTGATGTGCATACGTCTTTGAAATCAATTTCCTTCTCTCCATCTTTCGCCCTGGTGTACGGTAGTTTTGTAAGTTCCTCTGTTACCAATTCATTATAGACATGTTTCCTTTCTTGAGCGTCCGGTGCCAGTTGTTGATACGGATTCAGGTATCCGGAATCCATTTGTTTATCATCTAAAGGGATTGCATTGCCCTCATCTTTCATTATGGATTTATAGTGATAAACATCCACCTCTGAAGATATGATTGGTTGATACGGATTATGGTAACCAATCATAACATCATCGTTGTTCCCCTGATTGGCATCATTATCTGCTTCCTTGATTTTGATTTGTCCTCCCTTTTTTGTAGTTTTGCTATTGGATAAGAATGTATCATCAATCTCTGCATATTCATTTTCATCTGTGTTCTTATCTTCATTGTGCCAATGTACAAGAGGATTTTCATTTGATTTATTTTTGTCAAATGATTTTTTCTTTCCATTCTTTTTATAACAAATGTATGCTATCAAGCTACAAATAATACACGCCATCAGCCATACAGTTCCGGTATAAATAATACTTTCCTTGTATAGAAAAACTTGGTACACTGAAAAAAAATATTATACACAATAAATTAATTTATTTTCCATGAAATGTATAATTAATCCTATAACTGGTTTTTTGTTGTCTATTGTACCAGAGACATATATACACATTTGCATTATCGAGAGGATTAATACTTAGCTGGGAAGTATGTGGACAAGTTTATATATGTCTCTGATTGTACCATGTCGTATCGTTTACGATTCCTGTTATCACTTCTATAATTTGTTCTTTTTCAATATAAACAAGATTTTAATTTCCACTATAATTATTTTGGTCTCGAAAAAAGTTTTGTAAGCAACTCTACACTTACTACTCTTCATTCATACAGAATATAAGTACTTCACCCAATAAGGTGATTATAAAGACAAGTAAAACAACGAACTATAACGAAAAAGAGGAGAGAGATCTGGTGCGTTTACTTACGCTTGACTTAAACGAAAAATAAATAAAAAAAAATAAAAAGTACTGAAGAACTGACCATCGGATTACCGCAAGTTCTTGTGGATGGCAACGAGCACTTGTCTCAGAAAAAAATCACATCTTTATAGATAAAGGAAGATGTGGATTGAGTGCCAAAGAGGCAACTCTCCATCCAATTAACAGTTGAAAAAAGTAAAAAGCTATAAAGGACCCCAAAATTACTAGTGTAAAACCTGAAAGTGAGGTAAAAAATATGCATTTTTTTTTCTGAGACAAGTTCTTGTGTGGAATATAAATACATGAATGGGAATTCAACATCACCGTTATAATTATTATAGATGTATATAGAGTGAAGTTTTTATTATATTTATGTTTTTTTGTTACAGTTACATGTTCATATCATTTTCATCCATTTGTATATTATTCTATTCTACTAATTATTAATAGTGCAGTGCAAGTGCATGGTGGACACTCTTCTATAATAATTCGACTTTTCTAATAGATTGGACTTGAGTAGGCATTCATATACACCTGCAACACGACTCAATAAAGCAAGGACCAATAACTCTGCATGTATCTGTATATAATCTTTACCTCCTTTATAGAAGATTGCAATCGTTCATGAGATATTCTTCCGCATGTGTTAACACAATTTTTTGGTACGTAGCATTTAAATTAATAATTTTTACTTTCATAAATATAAAACATTTTGATATTATTAAAGTATGTTCTAACAAATATATTAGATGAGCATTCATTGAAGAAATGAATATATAACAAGTGATAAGGAATGTTATTTTGCACTCGATGATGTCAGCGTATTTATCATGTTTATAGATCGGTTAAAAACCCAAAGCTAGTTTACATAATGGATATTTGGCGATAGAAATACACCAGAATGACCTCACGGTCATCCGCTGTAAGAAAAACAACAAGTACTCATTTTAGTTAATATTTTACCTGCAGTTGATGTAGTGTGTTCTGCTGTATGATGTTGTTCACTTTTAACTCTTACACACCCAGCAATATGGTTACAGCTTGATAAAATTAATAACAAGAAATTCAACAAGTAATTTGAAATTATTTCATTTTGACACATAATGTCGTGCGACATAAAACCTACAACATTTGCTGTAACATTGATGAAATTGGTGCATAAACATAGATATTAAAATACATTTTAATAACAGTGATGTACATACATTTGTCACAAAAAAAGTTCGACATCTTGCATTATCGTTTTCAATCTATGTTTAAACACCATTATCTTTCAAATGTAAGGGTTTGTAAATCAAGAAAAGTTTTTAAAACGCAAGAAATGTATAAACAGTTCTTTCAATAATTATCACTTGGTCAAAACAACTGTTGGTGAACTGTTATTCCCTTAAGTACCAATCGCTCAATACTCATACATACATGCTTCGATTCTGACATAATTAATAACATACTCATCATACTTCATTCGTTGAAAAATAAAGAAATTATTAAGAAACTAAGGTTCTTATTAAAACTCTTTTTGAATCGAGAGTCCTGGTGAGTCTTTAATTAAACTAAACGCGCGTCTTGGTGCAAATACCAAGTTTCATTTCTGGTATCTATTATGAGTTTATTTAGATGATTTTGGCTATTCTTTCGAGAAACTCGATGATCATGTAGATACACAAGCATTCCGATACTATGTAAATATCCTTGAACATTTGCGTATGAGCGCATCTTACGAAAATTAAATCTAGACAAAACGCCTTATTAGTGTGTACAACATTGATAAAGTGATGTGTTCATTTATTGTGACTTCATGATTATATTTCACAGACGTTTGATTAAATGTTTATATTCGTATCAAAAATAACCAGGTCCTCTAGTATTTTTGTGATTTTACTTTTTATGTCACTATATTCCCTTCCCTTTTATCAATATAACTGACGATACTTTACAACATACATTTGCAAATATAAATATGTGATTAACTCATCCCTTGTCCAGCCAGAAGCTAAAATATTCAAATATGAATCTAGGTGGCATAAATCAGTTTATTGTGATGCGCAGATTCTTGCGTTTCTGTTATTTATACCTCTCATTTGCATTACAGGAACATTTTTCTATGCATCTGTGTCCATAAAAGTTTGACAGGCATGGCTTACATACTGTGTCCTCATGATCAGTGGTAAAGCCGACTGGACATTCTAAAAACCAAAATACAAGTGGTCTTGCTAAATGCATATTTTTTTCAAAACTGTTTAAAAATCAAATTTTTTATATTTACGTATAACAATATAGCTCTTCTGAGAACACGGAGGTGGAATTGTTATTTGGCCCAAAGGCAATAGTACATTCTCGCCACATGTGGAGCAGGATCTGCTTACCTTTGCAGAGGACCTGAGATCGCCCCCAGTTTAAGTTGGGGTTCGTGTTGCTTAGTCTTTAGTTTCCTATGTTGTGTCTTCTGTACTATTATTTGTCTGGTTGTCTTTTTATTTTCATCAATGGTGTTGTCATATTATTTTCAATCTATGAGTTTGACTATCTCTCTGGCATCTTTCATCCCTTGTCTTTACGGATGTTCTTAGGTGAGGTTTTGAAACTCGTGTCAAATTTTCGGACTCCTTGGTGTTTTTCAATAGAATACAAGGTGAAATTTTGCCCTATAACACCCATTTTTTTCATATCAAATAGCTCATAAAAGGTCATTTACCAAAATATTCTTGTTTCCTGTCTTTTGTTTTCAGACCCAAATTATACCATGACAAATATAAGGTAAGAGTTCAAGTCAGCCTTTTCCCATCATGTTTTTAATCTCAAATATCTCGAAAAGGAGGTCTATGACCTATTAATATTTGTAGCTTATTTTCAACCTTAACGAATGTTCTACCAGTTTTTTGTATCAATTTTAAATTATTGATTAATTTATGTTCACCTAACCTCACCAAAGTAAATCATTAAACCTGAGTTCATACATATGTATACATTAATAAGCCACAAAACTACGCCAGTGCTATATATGAAATATCGGACTAAAACTATCTCACGTTACTTTAAAAGTCTAAAATAATTGAGAAACTTCAATCTTGTTTTTAGATAAATAAATACTTATTACATTTGTACTACAGGATTATAATTTAATACGGCAGACGTCAGGAAATCGCTTTGTATAATATAATATTCTATTGTTTTGTCGTATCAAAATAACTCACACCACAGTAAAATATAGATTCTTACATTGATACCAGTGGATTATCGGATTTATCCAATCGAGATAGTTAAATTATCAATTTTAAAGTCCGAGCCGCTTCGGCAAGGACTTTAAAATTGATAATTTAACTATCTCGATTGGATAAATCCGATAATCCACGAGTAACTATGTAAGAATCTGTTTCTCTAATGATAAAAAAGACATTTTCTTTTTTCATTTTTTTGTTAACCGAAAATCCCCCTCGAGTGCCTTTCACATTGCACAAAGTTGTCAATTTCATTAACACCTGTTATCAAATTTTGATTCATCCAGTTAGCTAAAAAGGTCATGACCCTTAAAATCATCCAATGATCTTTTGAGATCACCAGCAACCACACGTTGATTAATTTTTTTTATACAATGGGTTCGGAAAGGGATAAATTTCCATAGAATTAGAGAATATGAAATATATATTGTGTTCTTGTGTCTACTGATTAAATGTCTGTTATTTAGTAATATTTGCATTACCGTTATCATCCAAATGCAGGCTTTTTTATTTTGTTTTAAACATGTATACAAGGTGTTGTGGTTTTTTTGTTGTTGTTATTTAATGTTTTCTGATTCAGTGTAATATGTCGTCATTCTATATTTGATATATACGAGCTTTGATAAGTGTTTGGTATGACTATAAAATTTCACTTCTATTCTCGTATTATGAATAACAAAATAATTAATTTTGTAAAAACAATTTCCGTTTTCTATTACTGTATACCTTATAAATAATTTGTTTTCATTTACCTGTTTACATTATTCTATTTGGCGTCATTTTTTTTTATGTGATGCTTCTTTCTTTTCGAAATTAGTTTTTACATCCAACTCATTATTTGATTGATTTTGTATTTACATTGTGTCATTGATTATCTGTATTCGTTCAGTGTATGTTTATTTGTGTTAATATGTCTCTTGATTGAGTTAAGACATTTCAATTCATATTTTATAGTGTGTCCTTCTATGTTGTGATGTTACACTATTGTGTGAGGTAAAGGTGAAGGTTGGTATTACTCAATTTATTTCACTTGACTGGGCGGAGTTTAACAGGTTCGCTCATAATAATCCAGTCCATCTATAGTTAGGGGTTTAAGGATAAACTCAAAAATAAAGTGTCCAGTTATTGTTTTGTAAATTCCTTTGATGACACTGATAGGTGATTAGAAATCAGTTATTATTATAACGGTAATCATCCTTATCAAACACATCTTCACATAGACTGTCCTCATGCAAATTAAAACGTAAGCTCCGCCCGATCAGTTGAAATAACATTGGTAATACCTATTTAATAAACTAATCATAGATACCAGGAATAACATTTTATTTTTACATCAGGCGCGCGTTTCGTCTACAAAAGTCTCATTAGTGACGTTCGAATCAAAAATGTATTCTATTGAAAAACACCAAGGAGTCCGAACATTTGACAGAGTTTCAAAACCTCACCTAAGAACACCATTATTTTTTATTTGTGATTTCTTTAGATAATTTTGTAATCTTGAGGTTACATGGTGACTAAACCTTGTACAGAGATAGAATAAGGGGAGAAATTTGATTGGTTAACTTCCAATGTTGGTTATTTTCTTATATGCAATGAAATGTTATGTGAAACTTTTTCTATAAAACTGGACAGGATGAAACTTTACTCGTGCCAAGTATTTCTTTATTTGAAAGAAAGATAAATTCTGCACGATTTTTTGAAAAGTGCAAATTTAACAAAGACTAATAGGGGAAAATCAATGTTGGTATTACACCTATAATGGTTTACTTTTACAAATTGTGGCTTGGACGGAGGGTTGTCTCATTGGCACTCATACCACGTCTTCTGATATCTATCTATCAAACAAAAAAGATATAGAAAACAATAGTTGTGCAGTTATATATGTTGTTGTCGTATAAGGTCGTTACAATTCAAACCCTTCACAATCATTACTCTTAAAAAAAGAAGCTACTCCATGATATAACTGGAATTCGATAACCATAAATCAACATATTTTCTAATTGCTGTTTATTGCTTAATTTCTACCAGCCTATAGACCAACTTCATTTTTTTAACTTAATAAGACCGTTTGTTTTCTCGTTTAAATTGGTTTACATTGTGTTATCGGGGCCTTTTATAGCTGACTATGCGCAGTATGCGGTACATAGCCAGAAATTAGTTGTGGTTTTGCTAATTAATATTCATAATATGAAAATGAGAATTGTACATTGACATTTAAATTTTACGTGGGAACCTAGAGTTCAACGACTACACCTACAAGGTTTGGACTTGCTTATTCTTTTGAAATTCAAGTTTCAAATTTCAACCCGGCAACCTGTTTTTGTAATAACCTTGTAAGCCAATTTTCAAAACGAAGTTTGCAAATTTGACGTTTCAGCCATTTTAGCCTGTATTTTACACTGCAATGTTAAAAGCCTCTCGCTTCGATTTTTAAAATAGCTCAGGAACCTGTATTTTTGCAACAACAGTCATTATGTTTCGTTTAAATGGTGTATATTGTTGTGTATATTCATTTTCTGCCCCGGCAACCTGTCTATCACTTAAATTAAAATTAAAACAGACATTTTTTTCAAAATTCCCTACCATTTTAATGTAGTTTCCGTGACCCGTATCCGATTTCTTTAGTATAATATTTAAATAAGCAAAGTGGCGTTGATTTCTGGATATGATGGGCTTTGCTCATTGCTGAAGGCCGTACGGTGACCTATAGTTGTTAATGTTTAATGTCATTTTGGTCTTTTGCGGATAGTTGTCTCATTGGCAATCATACCACATCTTCTTTTTTAAAGATATGTATTCGAAGAAACAGATGTAATTATTTAGACAACATATGCTACTCTTCACAAAATACACAAACCTCGTCAAAAACAAGATTGTTTGTGAACATCTTACAAAATTAAAACAAAACATCTACAAAGAGGCACATACCTTCGCATATTCCTTCTTTAAAGACGTAGTCTGCGCAGCAGTAATATTTGATCTCCAAGACGGCACCTTTCCTGCAAATGTAACATCTCATTGTATTGCATATGACAATGGTATTCATGAATGTGATACAATGTAAGAAAATCAGTAGAATGATCATAATATCACGGATACTCAGTAAAATACCGAACTTCAAGTACTAGTACCTAAAAAAACTTATCAACTACTGGAACGAATGGACAGCGAATTTCATTCTCTTGACTTTTAAAGTAAATGTATTTTACAAAATAGAATAACGGTTTAAACCTGGTTTAGCTAAATCTCTATTATCTTTTGTCAAATCTCTTGACCGCTATTGCAAATAAGATATGTATGAACTCAATTAAGTAAAATTGAGAATGGAAATGGGAAATGTGTCAAAGAGACAACAACCCGACCAAATAAAAAAAAACAACAGCAGACGGTCACCAACAGGTCTTCAATGTAGCGAGAAATTCCCACACCCGGAGGCGTCCTTCAGCTAGCCACTAAACAAATATATACTAGTTCAGTGATAATGAACGCCATACTAATTTCCAAATTGTACACAAGAAACTAAAATTAAAATAATACAAGACTAATAAAGGCCAGAGGCTCCAGACTTGGGAGGCTCAAAAATGCGGCGGGGTTAAACATGTTTGTGAGATCTCAACCCTCCACTTATACCTCTAACCAATGTAGAAAAGTAAACGCATAACAATACGCACATTAAATTTCAGTTCAAGAGAAGACTCAATTAAGGAACATATGAAAATCTATTATACATTTCCGTCATTTCGTCCTCAAAATAGAAAACGATTGTTTTGATACAGTAAATCTTTGACGGAACTTAAATGTTTAACTCTTCAAACTCCGATTGACAGTAGTTAAACCTTTTGGGGATTTTTAAAAGAAAATTCAATTATTATTTCAAACATGGATATTCATTAAGTATATGAATTCATTTTTCGTTCTCCATGTTTATCTATACAAGGTACTTCTATAGGAGACACTATATATTCATAAGAAAAGAAACCAATTTCAAGTATGAAAGTAAAAGTACAGAAATCTGCTGGAAATATTTCAGATTTAATCAGTTGATGTGTGTTTTGTAAATGTCCTTCAATTAGTTTAATAAAAGGAAATGATTAATTTCATGGATTGATTCCGGTTATTCATTACATAAATACGTACACGTGCATCCGTTGACTCTATGGTATAAATTTTAGTTAATGAACCTTAAATGGAAATAATACAAATATAAAAAAGACCGAATTTTAAGGATGTTACAAACAATAGGCCCATGACGACGTCGAACATTGAAACCAAAACCCACTTCGTATCGCAAGCTATATGCGTATTAAAGGTACCCTACCCTATATATATATAGATAAATCTTAAGCAATTGAACAGAAGAACTGATGGTCTGATTTGTGATAATATTTGAAAATAAAATATTTTTACAAACATCAATGAGAGACAACCACTAGAATGCATGCTCCTGGTAAGAAAACAACCCAAACAACCTTTTTGTGAGTTGAACATATTTCTAAGATGTCATTTCACCATCAACTATAAACAAAATGATAAATCAGCACAAGTATTGAAAAAGAGCACTCGCATTTATAAAATTCTAATCAGCCGGACCGATTTTGAATAACTATATATACCAGAATTTACAGAGGAAACTATCAATTAGTTCTCATCAAACATATGTTGTGTTGTGACGTCATTAGAAGTCAGATAATCATATCTTTTGCAATGCTAGAATATGCACGAAGGAATTGAGGGGATGTTGGACTAATGTAAAGCAAGTACAAACAACAACTGAAATTTATCTACAATTTGAACTGTTTTCCTTTAATGTTACTGCCTAAAGTTGTACGACATGGACAGGCCTTTATATTTGAAAATATTAGGTAAATACGGCATGCATCAGTGCAGCAACGTCACGTGCGCTAATTAATGCACGTCAATGAATCACCGAAATACACGCGACTTCATTTATACAAACGAACAACAACCCCAGCTTTTTTGTACGCGTAAAAGTAGATTTACTATTTCATTTTATTTCATTTTACATTCTCAACCAAGAAATAAACAGAATAAGAGCGTTTTTGTTTCATATTGACCTCATCCGCTCGAAAATCAGCTCGCTTGAGCCAGCTCGCTTGGTAGTCTTGCGAAAACAGTCAGTATAAAAAAAAATGTCATATTCAATATATATGTGATATACATACCACTGCATTTCATTTGAAAATTTATTTTTATTTTTGAATTACTGTTCAAAAAACTATCCAACTGTATTGTATCTAAACAACCCAATGGAGAAAACTGCACTACCTTCGTATTGTGCATTATTAAAAGTGGACCTATACTGTAGTAGTATTTGGTCATTAATATGTAAGATATAAGTCAAAATGACAAAAATCTATCAACAACAAAATAAGTAAATACATCTTATTTTTTATATACGTTTTCAACAAGTGTTTTTGAAAATGTGTCAAAGTCTGTTTTCGTCTAGAAAACGTGTGAATATATTTTTAACAAAAAGTATCTTAGACAATGTTAGATATGCCAACATTACTCATTGTAATTCCCGTATAGACTCAACATAACGAGATGTAATTTGATTTAACTATTTACCAGATTCCTGACTTGCTGCTTCTTGCACACATGGGATATTTAAACTAATTAGGGAAGACCTCTCGAACATTGGAATGACATAAGTGAAATGCATACAATAATCACTATCTGCATGCACAATTGAAATTGTTATTCGAAGTTATTTCAGAAAAGGAGAATTTCAATACATGATAGTTATGCTAGTAATTTTGCGTTATGGATTAACTATTATCATATCATAAGAAATACCTTATTTGTTTTCTACAAACACTTGCAAAATGAACATTAAATAATCCCAACGACACAAATAAACTCAGCGAAAAACGCCCAGCCTTCATGATTCTAAAAGGAAATAAATGAATCGGAAACATTCAATGAATGAAATGCTAAAACAAACACATTAAAAAACATATCTATGTGTGTTTCATTACAGAATTTGTGTCGGTAGAGTAGAAACATGTAGGTGGATCAATGTTATTTTCTACCACTTACGTATACGCGTCCTTGTCGTTTAATTTTTTGTTATTTTAAACTCATACCATATCATATAAAAATAAAACATTCAATAACTATATTTTTTTCTTAATTATAGTACGTGGGTTTTTTTCATGTTTATCATAGTCATATCCTTGGTTTCAAATATAGTCCGTCCAAATTATGTTTTCTGTGATTAGTCAAGAGAAACCATAATCCAACTAGTATACTCTATCGTACTAGCGGCAACCTTAAACATTTGTCCATTGGCTATCATACTCTGAAAGAAGATTCCTGGAAAGTAAACTTTTGTTATTTCAAATATGACAACGACCATCATCTCAAATTTGGGATAATATAAAAAAAAAACAATAGACAGTCACTTGGATGTCTGTCCATTAGATATTTATAAGGATTGTCAGGTAAACCAATTATTACAAAAGTTAGATATGCTACCGGTATGATTTGTCATGAGCCAACGCCTCACAAAAGACCATAGGACGTAGAATGTAACACAGGTAGGTCACCACACAAGCTCTAAAATAAAGCAAAACCCATGCCACATAGCAAATTATAAAAGGACCCGAAATGACTAATGTAAAATAGTTCAATCAAAAAAAAACTAAAGGCCTTATTTATGTAAAAGAGGATGAACGAAAACCGAACATATACAGAAACAAATGCTCAGCCTGAGACAGGTGCATACAGAATATTGCAAGCGCATCAACCTCCCATTACATGGGGAGATTGGTTTAACACTAAACAACAACAGAACAGCATCAGGACGTTCACAATTTGAAGAAGATAAATCGATAGCGGAATCCATAAATACTACGAAACAAAACGTATTATCTAGAAGACGAACGGACACATGTGAACATAATAAAAATACACCAACTTCAACATCTAAAATCTATAATTCAAGGCAATCGTGTATCGTTTGCCAAGAAGACACTGAATATTTATTAACTAGAAATTTGTACTTTCCGACGAACCTTTTAATAACAGAACGATACGTTTTCTGAATAAGTCATCGTAGCAGCTGCAAGCACTTGAATATCGTATTCCGTAGAAATGTACACGTCATACGCGAGAGAAGTTGCTATATTGCTGCTGAGGTGGGATATATTCATGGTTTTAAAATTGTTATCGTATTTTTGTCATATATTTTGATACTGGGATGACCTATGTGTTGTCAAAATTCGTTGTAAATACTTCGAAATTAGGCAGAAGAAGTTATATCTGATTATTTATGTAAACGAGTGGTTGTATTTTTAGGTTCTAGAACTTTATCTTTTTTAACTTACCTTGTAGTTTGGTATTTAAAGTAAACCTCGTCTCTACTTATATCTGCTTCTAAGAAAAACAGCAATGCCAAATAAAAAAACAATAATGAACAACATATGGTTGAGATTGCCCCACACTGGATGCAGGTTAGTGTGGTCAGGCCTAGGGTTAAACTAGTTATATGTGCACACAAGTCTCCAAAGATCTGTACTTGTCTTGACCAAGTCGACAAAAAGATCGATGATTAAACACCTGCACAGTGCATCTACCAACATGAATGCTATCTCGACTATTATTTGATTCAAAAAATAGGTGTAGTTACATTGTTTGTCGACTTAAAAGGAAGTGAGTACAATACCTCCGTATTTGTTCCCTTAAAAGCTAGAATGGACGAAATTATAATGTAATAAACTTTAAATGAACTTTAATGCAAACTGAACTGCTTTTGAATTGACAAAACATGTAAAGTCAAGCAGATGTTCTCAGTCAGGAAACTGCAGTTCATTGGTTGTCGTTTGTTTGGTAGATAAGTGTTTCTCGATTGTTTTTTTGTTTTTGTTGTTTTATATTTATAGATAAGACCGTTGATTTTTCTGCTTCAATTGTTACACTAATCATTCTGTGTAGCTGTTGGTTCGGTGTGTGACAAGGCTCAGTGTTGAAGTTCGTACTGTGATCTATAATTGTTTACTTTTTACATATTGCGACTTAGATAGAGAGTTGTCTTATTGGCACTCAGGTTTTTAAAAATTTGAATATTTCCACAAACGAAAATAAAAACAACATAAAAAGTACTTCAAATTAGTTTTATATAATGTATGGTATTAAATCAATGTTGCATGTTTTCAGGAAAATCATCTTATGACGACCTTGAACGAAGTATTTCAATTTATATCCGAAAAGCAATGTTTCTAAAATTCCTTTAAACCTATCATAGATTTTTGGTAAAGGGTATCATTCCGAGTTAGTTTTGGTTTTAAATAAAAAAATCCTTAAATGTATGAAATTTCAGTTTGAAAGATATTTTTACGAATTCATGATTTGTATGTTTATACCATTGTCAACACGGTAAACAACCTAAACTAAAAAATTTAATAAGATAGATTTTTTTTATTACATGGCATGGCACTGGTGCAACTTTTGAAAGACAATTTCCCTTTTTTTCCCTTTACTTTCCTATATGTAACACATTTAGTGAATTAATTAATTTATCCCGTATGCATTGAATTCATTTAAATTTTAGCATTAATCAATCCCTGGATTATATATTAAAGTATCACAGTTCCGTGTTAGAAGCGATTGTGATGTATTTTTTTTTTTATTTTTTTTTTATTCAGAAAAATATTTCAATATATGTACAAATTGTTTCAGATACATTCTTTCTGTGAAAATATCATTTTTTATAGATTGTATTTTTGCTCATAAAACAGGCGGTTTTATTTTCATGTTTGAAGCGAAAGTGACTGCGTGTCTTCTACTTTTTCTGCATTGAATTTTTTGTCTACATCGTCTTCTTTAGTGTTACTGGCTGGAGTTTCAATACTATGGACATCTTCACATTCAGTATAGTCGTGTTTAAGATGTTTCGTGTCTGTTGTGGCTTTAGAGTCGACAATATCTAAATATTTGCATTCCATATAGTCGTGTTTTAGATTTTTAGTATCCAGTGACAGTGGTTGATATGGATGAAGGTAGCCAGAATCGCGGTAATTATCTTCAGAGTTGTCTCCCTTCTCTGGTGTTGAGTACTCATGAACATCTACTGCAGAAGAAACAACTAATTGGTAAGGATTGATAGAATTGTTGCTTTTTTCTTCCTTCGAATGCTTGCTTCTACCTTGCTGAGTTTTTTCTTTTTTCTTGTTATCTTTTTCTTGATTTACTGCCAATTTATTATCGGACAAGTACCGTTCGTCAATTTCGTCATAATCATTTTCATTTGTGATCATTTCACCTTTGGTTCCATGAACAAGACATTTTGTCTCCATTTCCAATTCGTTTGGATTTTGTTTAGGCAAATTTGAACCTGCTTTTCTTTTACCTTTTTTATAACAGATATAAGCCATTAAAATACATATAACGAATGCTAGTAATCCGAAACTACCAAAATATACACCACTCTCCTTGTTCAGAAAACCTAAAAATGTTAATTCTTTATATTAGATTTTCTAAATTTTCTAAAAATTTTCCAAAACTATAGTGAAGAAATATTACAATTAAAAATGTTAGGTTTTCTCTGTAATGTAATGCTATGATTATTGACATATATTAATACATTAAAATATCTAAGGACTCCGTATTTGATTTATATTATAGTGTTATTAAATGGCTGTTTCTGTATTGGTACTTGTATAGATTCAATGTTTGCTGTATTGGCCTCGAGACCCGTCAATTCAGCTGTCAGCGAATCTATACCAGTGCCAGTGCAGAAACAGCCAGTTCATAACACTTTTAATAAATGACTATAAGAAAATTAAAAACCGGAAGTGAACGTCCCGTTTTAGCCCTAGGGCCAATACGGCTTTTCCCCCGCCTTTTTTCTGTATTTGCCCTAGCTGGGTTTTTTTTCCGTTTCAAAACTTTAAGACGTTACAAAACATTGCGCACCATTAAACCTGTTAATTTTATGATTTTAATTTAAAAACTATTATACAAATGTTTTAATGCATAACGATACTTCCAAAGTTAAGTAATGGCGTAAGAAAATTGAAAATCGGAAGTGAACGTCTTGTATTAGCCCTAGGGCCAGTACGGCTTTTCCCCCGCTTATTTCTGTATTGGCCCTGTTCGAAGAGCAATATTATATCTTGATTTTTATTGTATTGCACATGCTGATCCCTATTAAGGCTTATTTGCTCATATCATTTAATAATACTAAATATGCTGCATAAGACTAAAATACACCAAAAATGATAACACACTACGATATCAAACTAAGATTTATATCTCTTAAAAACGTTCTAATATTATTTTGATTTCAAATATTTTGAAATTGATAAGCCCTGGAGACACATTAACTATCCAAATGGGTTTCTAACGTAGTCTCATATGTATCATCAATGTCATTGCTGTCTTATTAGTAAATAACTGTTTTCTTATTTTATTAAAAATCAAATGTGTGAAGATAAACAATATCTTTTTCTACTTATTATATTATAGTAGTTTACCTCCATTATCACTTGCGTCCCTTGCTGTTTTCTCTATAAAAACAATACAAAATAAACAATAACATGAAATTTTAAAAAATAACGGTTTTGTTTTACTTTCATTTGAGTCATTTCATATAAAATATAATTGTGTTTGATAAGTCAAACTAATGAATTAGTTTCCTTTTTACATTCATAAATAGACATGGGTACAGAAAGAAGAATCTATCAAGTATTAACAAAACATACTTTGTACCTACTGATGTTAATCGATCCTAGTAGAACTTTGTGTTGATGTCAGATCATGGGTTGTTTCTGCTTAATTTGTGTACGCTACTTTTAAAATTTGAACTGTTGAACTGTTGTACCACAGTGTATGCCAACCGTTTTTTATTGATAAAAATGTGTTGATATTTTGAATTTTTTATTGATATGATTTAGGAATGGTAGATATATCTAATTGTAGAGAAATATTCTTTAATGGAAATGTGAAATCATACCGAGCCAAGGAAAAAATACACCGAAGAGGATATAACTGCTATGCTGGATTTTTTAATTGGCAACATATTTATTGAATTTGAAGGTTTTGGTCTTCCAGCAGACTTTAGTAATCCCAATGAGTACCAATTGCGCTCCTCTATTTGCAGATTTGTTTTTGTATTCCTATGAAGCAGAAATATCCAGGGTCTTGTACAGAAAGGAGAAAAAAAAATTAGCCCAGTCTTTTAATTTCACCTTTCGGTATATTGATGATGTACTGTATCTTAATAACAATAGATTCAGTGATCACTTACATGTAACATATTGAAGTGACCTTGAAATGAAAGATACTACCGACACTGATAAATCTGCTTCATATTTTGACATTCTTCTCGAAATGACTACTGATGGTAGGTTGAATACCAAAATTTATGACAAACGTAATTTTTTAATTTTCCAATAGTCAACTTTCAATTTCTGTGTAGCAACATCCCAGCGTCATCGGCATATGGTTTATATGTGTCCCAATTGATACGTTACTCTAGAACTAGCTCAAAGTACGTTGATTTTTTTGAACGATGAATACTGCTTTCTCAAAAGTTGATAATACTGGGATATGAATCAATCAAATTAAGGTATCACTCAAGAAATGTTACGGTCGCCATCATGAGCTGATTGGCCATTATGACAAAAGAGTGTCAGAAATCATATTTGATATTCTTCCTCAGTCATAATAACCTTCCACCATTACCAAACTGAACAAAGAAATAACACGACGGGTGTCGTATACGGTGCAAGAAATGCTTACCCTTCCGGAGCACCTGATTTCACTCCCGGTTTTTAGTGGAGTTTGTGTTGTTTCTTATTTTTATTTATAACTGTTGATGTAAATGTCGTTTGGTTTTGTGAGTCTTTGTTTTCTCCTTGGTTTTGATTGTTATTGTCTTATTAAGTTAGTTTTTTTCAAAGGCAATCATTCAAAAACGCAAGTTTTGGGGAACATCTGTTTCCAATCTTCAGTCATTGAAGGTTCTTTTGCATTATTAGAAGACATGGAAGTATCCCCATATCTTCAGCTTGCTGGACAATGCACATCACAAAAATAGAAGTTTGAACTCAAAGATCATAAAAAAAATAAAAATCTATAAGTTAAAAATGTGTTTTAATGATTCGAAAGAATAGATGTTTCTTAAAATAGACTGCAAATAGTTGAAAAGGAAATGCCAACATTTCTTCATTCTAAATATTTACCTGTAATAGGAGTGATATGCTCCCCTGTTATAAGTTGATTTGTGGACTGTATACATCCCCAGATATGATCACAACTGAAAATTATCTATTAAGTGTTATTCCAATTGTTTTTATGTTTTTGGAAAGTGTTAAGATAACATACAAATGTCTTGAAAATGAAAAACTATAATTTATTGTTAACTTTGCTTTAGCTTGAAGAAATACAGAATTTATATGTCAGTCGCCAATATATATAGGATTTTTGACATTATTGCAAAGCTGAACAGGACAGACATTCGACACCATTGCAAATTCAAGTCTAACCGGAAGTAACAGTATGGACTGTTCGAAAAAAAATATAATTTGAATTTTGAATTTGATCGAACGTTAACAGCATATTATCGTAAGAAGAAACAACTGTCCTCAAAAGACCAAAATGACACAGACATTAACAAATATAGGTCACCATACGGCCTTTAACAATGAGCAAGGCCCATATCGCATAGTCAGCCTTAAAATGCCCCGATATGAAAATGTAAAACTATTCAAACGAGAAACAAACGGCCTCATTTAAATAAAAAATGAACGAAAAACAAATATCAAACACAAAAACAAACGACAACCACTGAATAACAGGTGTGGTTTATGTTACATGTCATTATATACCTTTCGTATGCCTTGCAAGAACATGTGTCTGTACATTTCAAACCATACTGACCACTATTGCAAGGTTTACATCTTGATCCAATAAATTAATATCCTGTGTCGCATTCTAAAATTAAAGAAGTTTTTTTTATCAACATATATATAATCAGTTATTATAATGCTGTGTAGTATTTCCATTTGTATTAAATCGTTTGAAAAAAACTTCAAATGTTATTTTTATGATTACTTTGATGATTGACGGGGAAATATTTAGAGTATAAAAAAGGGGAAGAAGATACCAATATAACGATAATCGATGAAAAAAATGATAATATGCCAGAAAGAAAACTGCGATAAAACAATCAACAGTTATCGAAAACTGTTATACTACACTTATTATTGCATTGCCTCAATTTCTCAACATAGATCATCTAGTGTAATATTAATACGAACTTTAATTAGTTTATTTACCATCAAATCTCTTATTATTATATTTTTTTTACCAATTATAGTCTTAAAATCAGTAGAGAACGCTTAAACTATGATACATTTCCCATAATATTTATTCATTTTGATATTCATTATAAAAAAAGAAAAAAATACTATGGTGCCTACCTTCGCATTTTCTGGTCAATACATCCAAGGGTCTACAGCAGTAGTAAATTGTACTTGTCTTCCCAAGTATCCTGTAACCAATATCATAACTTTATGTCATAACTAAGCATTATTTTACTCTAAGAAAAACGGAATGTTGAAAATGTATTCATGCATGTTTATATCAAACCTTAAGCACTACCAAAACCATGATACAGAAATACTTCATTTTTGCAGAAGATTGTATTCATCAATTCACTCTCGCCTAATCTCTTTTAAAACGGTTTAGAAAAGGGGTAAGAATGGTATATTTTTAAATAGCATAATTCAGAAGAAATTTTGCACACTTTTGGCTGCCCATTGATTATTGGTAAAATACGTGTTATGTCAACCTTTTCTTAGTTCTAGTCTCATTGATGATTATATTATATTTAATCTATTTTTTCCTAAGGTCAAGATTGGAAATTGTAAACTTTATGTTATAACAATTCATATTTATGCTTATGTATTTTCTATGTTTGCCAACAACAAAATCATACTCATGACTAGATAATAAATTATTGATTTTCACATTCATTCTTTATATATGCGAACTATAAAAGAGAGGTGAAAGATACCAGAGATACATTCAAACTCATAAATCGAAAATAAACTGACAACGCCATGGCTAAAAGTGAAAGTGACAAACAGAAAAACAGTACACAAAACACAACATAGAAAACTAAAGACTGACCAACACGAATCCTACTAAATAAGGGAGGGGGATCTCAGGTGCTCCGGAAGGATAAGCAGATCCTGCTTCACATGTGGCACCCATGGTGTTGTGCATGTTAATACAAACCCAGTGATAAATCTAATTCGGTAGATCACATTCAGCAAAAAGGGGACTTGTTGTTACGACAATTGGAAAATATACGTCAGCATATATTAAACGGATATTCCATAACCATCAACCAACTCATGATGGCATCCGTACAATTAATGAAGGGATGACTTTAACTTAACCACTTGAAACTCTTGGTTTGATAGCTTCCTTGTGAACAGCAACCCTCTATCAAATAAATCATGATAGGACATGCAAGCCCTGCAATATCGTATTAACTGGAAGATACATACTCCGAATACAGGCGCTGTGGGAATACTGACACATAGAAATGGTAAATTCACAATGGAGAAGCTGAAATCATCTCTTTTATCGTAAAGTTTTGTTTTCAACCGACCCTAATTGTCAATTTCTGGATGTAAGTTAATATATGAGGCAGACTTAACTGTATCTGTTGTATCGTTTATCTCTAGTTTGATCGGATAGATGAGTTCAACATACATGCAGCCACCAAATTTTGAATAATTTTGTGACAGAAAATCATCTTTTTAGCGGAAAGTAAAGTTAAAGGATATTGCTTACTTTTTTTATCTTTCTTCCTAAGAAGTTCCTGTATGAAGTAAGCCTCAAAATAATACAAAAACAAGTCGGCAAGAAGCAGGGCACAGTACAATTTGAACCCGTTGGGCCATAATTTATCGCGTTTAATGCATAAAGAGACACTTTCTGTAACGAATCTCGAAGGTCAATGGTTGAATTTCTTGATTTCAGGAAACCAAGCTTATAACTATCTGGCACATCAAAACAGTATTTGGCAACACTCTTATGAATTTTGGTCCTCAATGCTCTTCAACTTCGTACTTAATTTGGCCTTTTTAACCCATTTTTTGGATTCGAGCGTCACTGATGAGTCTTTTGTAGACGAAACGCGCGTCTGTCGTATATAATAAATTTAGTCCTGGTATCTATGATGAGTTTATATCTAACATGGTGAGTTTTCAGTTTTAGTTTTTAGTTGTGTTCTTCTTTTAATAAAAAAAAACTACAAATCATCAATTTGTTTGGAGAATTCAGTTTGGATTGTAACATAATTGAAAGCTTCCGGCCATAATTCGAATACCATTTTACAATAAACTTTAAGTCAAAAGGCTTAAATGTAGATAGAAAATATGCATCACTATTAGTACAGTAGTCTACAGTGTACTGGATTCGTGTACACTCTCTTAACAGTTTACTAAACTTTAATCCTAGATATTCTAAGGAGTTTTGGTGACAGAAGTACTTTTTGTTCTTTTACATTCATGTCTGAATTTATCAGTACATAAAATGAAAATTACACTTAAGCTTAGTTCTGAATAAATTATAAGAATTACCTTATTTCTTTTTTACAAATATGTGCATACCTTATTTCTTTTTTACAAATATGTGCAGACATGTCTTTAAATGATATTATTAGTACACAGAGAGACAGCAAACATCGCCAATTCATCTTGATTTGACAAGGAAACAAACGAAATGAATAAACCGTGTCATGTTTATCCTAAAACAAGGGAATAATCATTGAACCAAAAGTCTATAGTTCTATCGAGATCAATGAAATAAACCACATCATCAAGGAAATTGCGATTCACAACAAAAAAAGTCAATGTTTACGACAATTACAAAATCACAATCAACTGGAAACTGGCAAACTTTGTCAAAAATACAAGACTAATTTGATCGTTTATTATTTATCTGTTTTAGAACAACATGAAAGCACTTTTTGCTGTGAAATTCTGTGAAACTGGACATGCACTTTTAAAGTATAATATTTGATAATAAACGAATTCATCGGTTCTGGCAATTTTTTAATCTCTAAATGATAAAATAAAAGTGTTCTCATTCCTTTTTTTTCATTTATAAAAGACAAATGCATAACTTATAAAAAGAAATAAACAGTACGTGATACTGGAAAAAAAACATTTTCACTTTTCTATCGTCATGAACACGTTAAAAGTCCGGCTGCTAACTTCACACACATTTAAAACTCAAACATATTGAATTTACTACTTGAGAGCATTACATTGGATCACGTTTGGTGTTATCATGAAATATAAATAAACTCATCGTAGATACCAGGATTGAAATTTTATATTTACGCCAGACGCGCGTTTCGTCAACAAAAGAACGCTCGAATAAAAACATGTGAAAAAGGGATCACTGAAACAATTATTGTTAAAGATCATAAAGAAAAATAAAAAAAAATGTAGTACAAATAAAGCTACAGATCAATTAAAAATCATCAGCCGAATACATACCACGAACATCATAGCTAAAAGGAAACAAAACACTACACCGAAAACCTAAGATTTGGCAACACAAACGCCCCGTTTTAATATAGTTTTGCTTTATTCATATACACGAAAGAAAAATCTACCAAACGTCGGCAGTAAATACCTTTGAAACGAATACTGATTCTCTATTAGCATGACAATTCAGTCATTTTTAAACGTCTAGCATTTCATCATGTCTTATTCGGTATATTTGTTTGGGGTTGCTCTGAACAAAGATATTATCTGTGTCTGATTTAACATGTTTAAAGCATACAACGAAAGCAGACCAGACCTCATGTGTATCATGCTACCAAGCAGGCACGTGTATTCTTTTTTTTCGAAATATCGAGGTCAACGAAATTACAACTGTTTCACATTTAAGCCACAATTATTATTTTTTGTCTGTTACATTATGTGACTGATATCTATATTCTACCACTGCATCAAGTGTGATACAACAGTTATACACTCGAAAAAGGTTTCAGCTTCATATGGAGCCATCATACATATCTAAAGTTATGTTATCAGCACAGCAATTGAGCCTACAGTTACCGTCTAACTGAAATGATTTGCACATTTGTATCCAACTGACATGACGCCAAGGACACGAAACAAACACTTTGAAAATTTGTTAACCTGTCATTCATCCTGACATTGGGGTTTTTGCATGCTCAATTGTATTTCAGTTGTTTTTAAATGTAAAAATATGTAAATTTGTGTTGCTATGCATGTCATGCCAATCGGACAACACTAGGAAAAAAGAAATGATGATATTTTCATGGTAAAAAACCTTCATTTAGTCAATACCCTTGCTCGAACGGGTTATATCTTTGCTCATTTTAAGTTCTGAGAATGAATAGTTGTTTTATTATTCATTGTAACTTAGTATAATGATGTTGTACAGATTGATGATTAAGTGGTTGATAAAGGTTGAGATATATAGGATCAAAAGGTTAATCTGCAAGAACTGTTGGTTTTTCATTCTCTTTCGAAAAACTGCTAAATTCATCACTATCGTTTACCGTCGTTTCAAAAGGGATAAGGTAGTTATCACAGCTACCTTCCATGGTATCCTTGTTCCAATATGCATTTCCTTCATTTTCATTATCTTCTATCATCATTGCAGGTTCCTCTGTAAAGACGGTGATCGCCTCGATTTCGCCATGGTTTGTTCTTTTTTCTTCTGCTTCAGGGCAAGAGCGTTGTAAATGTGTTGGTATACTGTTACTGCTAAAGTTGTTAACAGCCAAAGTTGATATACATACATTGGCAGCATGTTGATTACCTTTGATATAACACCCATATCCTACCAAAACACAGATAATAACCAACACAAGTCCAGAACATCCTGCGTAGACGGCGATTCGAAAGTCTGTCCTTGAAAATCCAAACAATTTTCTGTGATCTGAAAAATGAAAATTTTATAATTCTATTGCGAATTCTCCGATGAGCATGTGAAACTTTATATAAAATCAGCGAATATTCGCCTTGAAATGTCAGTCATGTAAAATGCATTGGGTTTAAATTATTACCACAAAAGGTCTTTCCTGTCCTCTGTATATGTGTTATATATTCCGCTAAACATCTAATATTCATAAAACTATTGATTTGTTTCCTGTTAAACGTTGAGGAAGGCCGCATTATTTGCGAAATGTCACATTTCCAGAATTTTACCTAATATAAATACTAATTTGGTATTTTGTTTTATTGTTGTCCCTCAGAAAGTTGTTCGTTTGTCTTCAATAAGTTGCTTCATAGGAGAATGTCATTTCTAAAATTATTGATTTCGGTAGGCAATATACATCTCAAAACCAGAAATTTGTTAAATATCGAGGAATACATTACCTGTCAGATTAACCGTCACATTGTTTGTGTCCTCTGATACACACCCATAAATGTTATTACATCTGAATGATCAATAAAAATATGAACTAATTAGTTATTCAAAATGATTGGCTGCGGTGCTTTAATAAGGATTTCAATCATGTTTACCACGGACCTTTACAGCCTTGCAATAGCATTGTCTAAAGAAGTTGTCTTCAGTTTGAAATGAAATTAAAAGTTTGGCTATTCACAATTGGCCAATGTCGAACATAAAATCTTATTTCATATGAATTGTGTACTACTTGTATCTATTCAATTACAGACAGCAGACTTTCATAGTGAAGTTTAGTTTACTTGATAAGTTATAGTACACGAATATGGTCATATCATCATCATCATCACCATGTACCATTTTTGATGTAGTACATTATACAATGTAGTTGAAGTAATTATTTGTGCGAATATGAGAATATTGTCTTTAGGTTTTTTTCTCTATTTTTCTTTTTGCCATTGTGTTGTCTTTCCTTCATCGACTAATACTCTGTTTGAACATCTGGTTTCAATTTTGGAGAAGAAAAAAAAATCTTTTCCAACGTTTCGATACTTCTTTTTTTATTCTAAATTGTAAAATGGGCATTCATAATTACCGTTCATCTTGTTTACAGAAACATGGATACGCACATCTTGAACCGTATTGGCCATCTGGACATGGATTACAATCTGTTCCTTCTTGGTTTGTAGTATAACCAACTGGACATACTTAAAATATGTTAAAAAAATGTGTCCATGTAAATGTTGATTTAATATTTTACCAATAATATCATTGCTCGTCCGATAAAACTGTTTCAACGTATTTTGCCAATACTTTTCGATAATGGTGAGCATTTTAAAAACACACAAAAATACATAAAACGCATTAATAGAATATTATCAACTGATCTACACAAACCGCACAAAATAATTGGGAATAATATTAAGTGGTACGAAAGATTAAACATGTCCTACTCCACATATGGTAGCCGTCTTGGTGTTGCTCATGTGTTGTCAGTATAAACCCGGTGAAAGTCTTTTTAGGTAAGTCACGTTCAGGGGAAAGGGGACGGGATTGAAGCTATTACAATTGAAACATCGTCATGTTTGAGACTTTAGAATTGAATTAATTGATTATATATGCATGTCCGAACTTCAAAGATACATTTTGAATAGGGATTCACAAACTTTAATATACCTCAGTCTTATACATATTTACCATAATTTTCCAATATTTAACAATTATATCTTTTTATATACATACTTTCACATGTTCCATTCCTTGAATAGGAATTTGCGCAACAATAATGTTCTACTCCATAAATGGTTGCTCCTCCAGACACAAAACTAATTGATATAAAATAAAATAAAATATGACGTGAATAAATATATTTAAAACAAGTATCAGGAATTTATTGATTTATTTATTGATTATGTGTAACGCCGTTTGTAGTCTTATTGGGCTATTTGGTGGCGGTCATTTATTGTTGTTTTGGAAAGACGGAAAACCCAGAGAGAAACACCGACCTTCTGCAAAAAAACTCATAATCCTAGTCAAACAAAATTTGAGTGGAAATTAATATTGCCACGTGACGAATGAAAACTCACAAAATCCGTGTTGACTGGTTAGTGGTACACTACTTCAATCACTCGGCCACCGATGCCACAGAGAAGAAAATTGTATGGCAAAATATAGTTTAAAAATATACTAAGTATACTTTACAATAAAAACGTAAGTTGTTGTAGTCAGCTGGAAACGCACATTTTAAAAAAAATCAATATTGACGGTTTTCGAGAAATCACAGTTCAGCACGAAAATTCAACTTTGCCCCCTTTTATATACTTTCCATACATGTAGAGGCATATTTTCACAAATATTAATTGATTCTATCGCTAACGTATAAATTCAAGTTTCCTTGTAAATGCATACAAAATTTGAGGATATTCAATTTTGATATATCTGCCAATTGTATATGTCTTGCCTTAAAGAGACTTACTATGCTTACAAATGTGAAATGTGTGAAAAACAATTGACGATTTTTGTTTTGCTTTTTTAAGAAAGTTATTATACATGTTTTACACTTAAACAATTACCTTATTTTTCTGCTACAAGTCTTGGAGTCAATTGCATTGATTGAAATAAATATAACATAATTTAAAATCAATCCATTTAGAGTCATCATATATATCAATGACCAGGAAACAAATATGTACTCATCAAAGGAAGTTCTTGGTGCATTGTTAACTTCATGACACATATATACATTTAGCAAAATTATATTATTTATCATATAAACTCGGTCAACTTAACAATTGCAATAGGGAAAGCACCACATGTCCATATTGGTTAAACGATAACCTTCCTTAATCTGTTAATTGTATGAATCATTATATGCCTCATTCTTAAGTATCTATTGAAATGGATGGATATAAAACTAAGCACTAAATAGAATTCCGTTATCACATAAGCAGTTCTCTAGCTCATAATCTTAATTTTGGCTATCGGGGGAACTGTTATTCTCAGCTTTTCCTCCAGAAAATACTTGTAGAGCATGATATAAAGAAAAGTTTGCTCGGGAGAGAATTCGCATTAACATGGCCAGATAATACAAACAGTATCATTATCTTGGCATTATAAGGATATCAACAACACATCTTGCAAGTACTTTATTCTTTAATCTACCAGATATATATATATATATATATGAAATATGTTTTTAATTGTGAACTCTTGCAAGTGAAAGTCGATTATAACATGACGTCCTTCAACGCTTTGAGTACACACCCGTGGTAAAATATAAATATATGATTGTTTGGGCTGTTCCGATCGTACTCCCACGTCATATGCTTTTTTTATGAATGAGCTACCCGACGTCTCAGAGTATAAGCATTTTACGGGAAAATACACGCTTTGTTGTGAAATCGAGAATCATCACAAACAAGGAAACGTAAACAAACGATGCTTAATTTTTTATAATAGCCATTGTTGTATACTGAAAGGTACTTATAAGACATATAAATACAATTGTCATTTAGCTTCATCCAAACCTATTTAATATTCTATTATAAATAGTTTAAACATATCACTTTTTCACCTTTGTTCAATACTTTTACGTCAATTCATTAGTGTGTTCATTTATGGAAACGGCAAATAATGCCTTTACCTAGAGCGGTTCGATCCAAAACAATTTAAACATATAAAATCGTATCTAAATAGAGATAATTCAGTCAAGTTTTCAATTCTAAATCAAACACTGAAATGATTCCATATTTTGATGAAACATCATACGAACGGCGAACAGAATCGCAGGTATAAAAAATCACTTTTTCCACTCGTACTCCTATTTTTTTATAGTCAGACGGTTGTCCCTCAATAAAATACCAAAATACGTGTACAAAAATATGCTGAAAACTCTTAAATCCACTAGCTTTTTTTAAGTTTCAAGCTATATATTGCAAATAGAAAATATACACAGGTGTTTAAGAATGACAGACCAGGAGCCTGTTTAACAAATTAATACTATATAATGTCCTGATCTTGGCGGAGTCTCCGAGTCTAGCAATACGCGATGACATAAAAGCAATTGCTTTAAACAAATGACCACAGCACACAACATGCTGGTGGAATGTACAAGTACCGAGCCATATCAAAAGGATATTACACAAAAATGGAACACACAGGATAGATAACAGAACACTACAACAGTTAAGAAGAAACTTAAAAAATTGACAACAATAACAGTGTATATAAAGTGCGAATCCAGCTAGTTCATTTTTACTGTTATATGCGGGTATGTCTATTGTAGAATAAAGGATCATGGGAAAACTGCATTTGTTTATGTTTTGAAAATATCAAGTCAAGTGATTTGAAGATAAGTTTTAACATATTTTCATTGTGATATGTCTTTATAATATACAAACATAGCATTAAAGTTCAAATAAGTCTTATAAAAGCATCATAATATAGCATATCGATTATTGAAAGCGATCCATTTTAACTATAGATGCGATGAATTATCACTGTTAGTGCAGTCATTATTAATGTAGAATTTTCAAAGATGCGAGGAATTTTTATTGTAGAATTATGTGATAAATGCACTTGCAACAAACGAAAAAACTTAGTTGAAGACTTTATGATTTATGATACATGTATTTTCAAATTGAAATACAAACTCCTCATTCATTCTTCATCAAATATATAGCTTTTCAAACTTGTAACAAAAGCGATTCTCAAAATGAAAAATTATAGACCCGCGAATGGATACTACCGCAGAGGTAAAACCATACACATTTGGGTTAGTGTACACGAAATGCATGCTACAATTCATTTTTGTTGATTTTAGACCCTTTGGAACTCTATGTGGGCTATTTCAGCAACTAGGCAAAAAATCCCCAAACTAGATACACGGTTAGATTCAGCATGTAAACGAATCCCAAATATCTATATTAAAGGACTTTTGTCTATAAATGTAGACCCCTCAAAATTGAAAAAGGACCCAAAAAAAATTAAAAAAATGCATGCATCGGATACATTTGTTATTGAAGGCATGACTGTATCAATAGGATGAATATACAAAAATATCTTATTCTGGGGGTCTCATTGTGGGGTTCTGATCCCGGATTTCGCTTACTGTTTTGGCAGATTCCCGTATTCCGCTTATTGCCGTTTTGTCAGATTCCGGTATCCCGCAAAAAATCGGTAATCCGGCGTCACGCTTATACCCAAATGCGACCCACTATTTAACTCTATTCTGACTCATATTAAGCCCATTATAAATATATTAAAAAAGTAGCGTGAATTTTTTTATCACTTTTTATCCCGTCTCGTTTCGTTTATGAGCCATATATAGATGTCGTATGTGACAATGAGACACCTCTCCATCCGAGTCACAATTTATAAAAGTAGACCATTATACGTCAAAATACGGTCTTCAATACTGTCTTGGCTCACACCGAACAGCAGGTTATAAAGGGCTCCAGTGTAAAACCTTTTAAACAGGAAAAAAAAAGGTTCAATATATATCAAGATGTACGTAATTAGTGGTGAAGTGTCATGGAAATTGATAAAAAAAAAATTAGGATAAAGTTCCCTATACGCTTTATAAGAAACTTAATGGAATACATTTGAAATAAATGTTATTTCTATTGAATTTATTATAGTGTTTTTAAACCAAACTTTCCTCCGTAAGTTAAATTTTATCAAATCTTTCTCTTACTTTATCTATTGTTTAAGCAAGTCGGCTAAATTAAGGCTTTACAGTTAATTTCCTAATGCATGTAAACTTGGTTGGCTTGTTTGCTTTGTTTGTTTAATTGTTTATACAAACTTTGTAAATAAGATTTACATTTTTAAACAATATGAACAGGCATAGTTTAACCTGTATTTTTAATATTTGTATTACATTGGGTTTTATTATAATGATTATCCAATAAAAGATAATTTATTTATCATTCTACATTAGACATTTATGGCATATACAGTAAAAATGATATTTTAGGATCCGCACTTTACATACACTGAGTAAAAATGATATTTTAGGATCCGCACTTTACATACACTGAATAAGCAGTGTATGTAAAGTGCGGATCCTAAAATATCATTTTTACTGTATATGCCATAAATGTCTAATGTAGAATGATAAATAAACAGACGAACTTTTTTTAATTTTTGAAGAAAATGAAGAAAATTAGTTAAAATGTATATGTTCAGAAAAACATAATACTAATAAAACAAAGTAAGAGATGCGAGCGGGGTTTTATCGCGCCTAAAGCGATCCAGCTGTGAAATATATACCAAAATAGGTGAATATTTAGGACATTTTACGAACAGATTGTGTAGGTGCTTTATAACTAACAGGTAAGATGTTGTTGCAGTAAAAAAATATTCATTTTAATACAATTAATAAAGTTGTATAACGTAGAATATGTTTTGTCATTCAGTTTCTTTATATTTAGCTAAATTCCACTATGATGATTTCGTAATGCTAGTCATGTTTACTGTCGAATAATGATACTATTCTTTCATTTTCACTGTGGAGCGAATCATTATTATTGTATATGCGGTGCATTTTCACTGTATATTTTTTTTTAACTATTACAGCTCATTTCTTTAAGCATGTAGAGCAAGAATTTAGTTGACTTGCTTGCTTTTTTTTTATTGAATAATCATTATGATAACACCCAATTTAATTTAAATATTAAAAATACAGGTTAAACTATGCCTATTCATATTGTTTAAAAATGTCAATCTTATTTACAAAGATTGTATAAACAATTATACAAACAAAGCAAGCAAGCCAACCAAAGTTTTGCTTTACATGCATTTGGAAATTTGCTGTAAAGCCTTAATTTAGCCGACTTGCTAAAAAAATAGAGAAAGTAAGAGAAAGATTTGATAAAATTTAACTTACGGAGGAGAGTTTGGTTAAAACACTCTAATAAATTCAATAGAAATAACATTTATTTCAAATGTATTCCATTTAGTTTCTTATAAAGCGTATAGGGATCTTTATCCTTATTTTTTTATCCATTTCCATGACAATTCACCACTAATTACGTACATCTTGATATAGATTAAACCTTTGTTTATAATGGGCTTAATATGAGTCAGAATAGAGTAAAATAGAGGGTAGCATTTGGGTATAAGCGTGACGCCGGATTGCAAGCGTGACAGGTGAAAGTCAAATGATTGTGTCGTGAAAAACGAGAAATAAAGTCTAGCGGGACACGGATAATTACAAAAAATGAGAACTGCATAGTATAAGCGGGATACGGGAATCTTTAGATTTGTTGGCCGGTAAAACCAGGCGCTCATCTAAATCAACAACGTTGATGGTTTGTTTTTCATTATTTGTGAGTACAATTTTTCCTTTCTTATGCTCCACTTCAGGTACAACTTGGAAAGTTAATCGTTTATAAACTTTTCTGTCACCATTGCGTTTCAAGATGCATATTTTTCTGTTCGCATGCGATAATGTCCTCAAATGTACTCGTCTCAATTTTACACAGACTGCACTTAAACTCCGCCATATCAATCTTTAACTGCAAAAAAATATAAAAATATCTTCCAAATTTTGGTTAAAATCAAGGAGAAACGTCATCTGAAGAATACAATATGACATTTTGAGAATCGCTTTTGTTACAAGTTTGAAAAGCTATATATTTGATGAAGAATGAATGAGGAGTTTGTATTTCAATTTGAAAATACATGTACCATAAATCCTAAAGTCATCAACTAAGTTTTTTTCATTTGTTGCAAGTGCATTTATCACATAATTCTACAATAAAAATTCCTCGCATCTTTGAAAATTCTACATTAATAATGACTGCACTAACAGTGATAATTCATCGCATCTATAGTTAAAATGGATCGCTTTCAATAATCGATATGCTATATTATGATGCTTTTATAACACTTATTTGAACTTTAATGCTATGTTTGTATATTATAAAGACATATCACAATGAAAATATGTTAAAACTTACCTTCAAATCACTTAACTTGATATTTTCAAAATAAAACAAATACAGTTTTCCCATGATCCTTTATTCTACAATAAACATACCCGCATATAACAGTAAAAATGAACTAGCTGGATTCGCACTTTATATACACTGAATAAGTATAAATTAACAATTAAAGGACTGCAAGCAAATACTGACAAGCCAGCACCAGACTTCATTGATTGGTTAAGATTTCATGTCTTCATTATATGAGCTTCATATATTTTATATATGTGCCTATGATTGTTGTTATTCATTATATTAAGGTTATACGTTGAAATCAAGATATTAAAAACGTAATTCCATAGAAATTTATTATCATTGATTTTTTGCCGGAGATATTTTTTTACATTCTCAGTGGTCTTTAATGTCAAATATCTCTAGTAAACTCTGCAAGACATAAAAATATTAAAACATATAAATTACAAAAATTATGTACTATATTACATTGATCAAGCATAGCACAACACCCACATATACTGTAAACAACTGAAAGCTGTAGTTAAAGAATTAAAGTAATCCATCAGCTGTTTTATGATAATGTATCAATACTAAACTCCACATGGATTCGCACGACATTTGATATCATTTAAAATTCTACTGTTTGAAGGTATAAAAAGTATACTGGTGCCTGTGTCTTCTTATTCAATACTAAGAATGACTAATATTTTTTTTATCTAAAAACATACAATAACAAACAAAACATGCAAATACAAAGAAAGCCTGGAATGAAAAAACAAAAAGAAACGAATGAAAACATGCCGGTACATGTTTACTATTTAATATATAGTATGTAAACTCTTTGAAACTTTCAATAAACTTATTTTTTAAGAATATCAAATGTTGTGAGTAGTTGGTTTTTTTTGGACTTTCTTTTATCGGTACTAAAATGGATTTTGGTTTTTGATAAATTAAGCTGTAACGAAATATGTAATGCTTTATGTTAATGTAAAGGAACAGTAAATGGGCTATGTCGCAGATTTGCTAAAAAAATGCATACAACCTTGGCTCGTTGAACTAACAACTGAAAATCGAAAAAATAATACATTTATCTCTTTTATTATCTGAAAAATTGCAGATTGATTTCTTTTAATATGGGTGAATATTTGTATAGAAAACACATAAAATCGGTGAAAAACTTTCTAAAATTTGTCTTAAAATCGCCAAATCTCTAATTCTACTCCATAGATTTTTCTTAAAAAACTATATATTGTTGACACATACATTTCTGTTTTAATAATATAAAATAATCGTAGGGTCACCGACTTCGTTGTTTGTCTAATAATCAATGTGTTACCTTGTTGGTAGTGAAAAACGTCAAAAATCAACGTTTTACGGCCTGCAACGCGATAACGTAACGATTATTTCGACGTTTCGTTTCATTTTTTCACAAAGAACGCAACTTTGAATGATGTTTACCGTAAAAACGAAGTCGGTGACCCTATAATCTTTATTTTGCATCATTATAACGGAAATTTATGTCAACAACATATAGTTTTTTTTAGAAAAATCTATGGAGTAGAAATAGAGATTCGTCAATTTTAAGACAAATTTTAGAAGGGTTTTCGCCGATTTTATGTGCTTTCTATACAAATGATCACCCTTTTTGTAAGAATTTAATCAGTAATATTTCAAATGATAATTGAGATAAATGCATTATTATTTCGATTTTCAGTTGAAGTTCATCGAGCCAGAGTTGTATGCCAAATTTTATTGAAATCTAAGACATATAGCCCATTTACTGTAACTTGACCTTTAATGAACACGTATTGTACTACGTCTAGTCTGTGACGATATGCGCACTTATATTATGGCAATGCTTTTCTTTCGGAATCTGCGAGTCCTCTTATTGTATCTGAGAAATTTTCCTTTACTCTGGATCTAAGGTAGAGTTCAGCCTATGCTTTCACTCATGACTTGTATAAAAGTTATTTCCAATACACATGAATCGTTACAAAGGGGAGTAACACGAATTAATTTTCAAGTTATCAAACTGAGAACTTGATAAAGTCCGATCAGGTACTTTTAATTAATCAGCTGTATATTTAGTGAAAGAATGATTTAATATTTTAATGATCTATAATAATAAATAAGATATGAAAAAACCCCTACCCAATCGACTGTGTGGTTTAAATTCTATTTGTTGGTGTGCCTAGAGTGGTAGATTTAGCTGTTACTGTTACTGGTAATTTCCTCCTCTCTCAGGAGCACTCCCAAAGGGATACATAGATTTTAAAGTATAGTCTAAGAAAGGATATATATATTTACAACTTACGTTAAACTGTACAGTTTCCCACCACCCTTGGCTATTGCGTATACTAAAAGCATTGTTCATTTGACATACTTTAAGTCTATTTACACACTGTCTATAATATTACTTCTTATGTTTCATCTTGTATGAGATAAGTTCTCCTCACATGTAGTCCATAACATAATGTCCTTGTTATTTTTTCAATATCAGTATAGTTGTCCTTTTTTAAGCGAATAGATGTTCTCACACTTTCACATGTAGAGTCAAGAATAAGTTTCATTAGTTGTCTATTATCAAGAACTTCGTATGTTCCTTTTTTAATGTTTTCTAGATAGCATTTTAGACTGTTCAAGTGATTTCTTCGTACACCCTCTAATCTATCACATATCAATAAAAAATGTTCTAAATCTTCTGTATCATTTTGGCACATTTTACATTTTGCTGTTTCTTTATTATTACTAAACTTGGCTTTATTAACTTGTAAAGTATAAGTTCCTGTTAACAGTCTGGCTTTTACTTCAGCTTTTTTCACCTCAACATGACAGTTTGGTACAGATTTCCATATCTGATGAGCATTTCCTATAGCATATGACTGAATATTTAGTAGTTTCAAGGTTGACTTCTGTTGTTTCTCTTCTTGCCACTTAACATCCCAGGAGTGTATTATATGTTTCTTTACTGTTTTTTTCCATTTCAGAGTATCTAATTTATTCTCTAATAATGTTTCAATTTCTGGTAAACCATATTTCTCTAATCTCTGAATAACCTAAATAATGTAACTTTGTCCATTGCGTTTTGCCATACCATACATAATTGTCTTTCTAAAATTTTGAATTCTTAAGTTTCTTTGTTGTGAAGGAGATTTCCTAGAAATGTTAATATCAATCGGTCTACTACAACCTCGACTGGCTCCACTCCTAGAAGTGAGTACTAAGTGGCAATATTTGCTGTCCTGTCTGGAAGACCCTGAATTTGTCTACATACTTTCAACTGTAGTCGCTCTAATTTCAGGATATCTGACTCAGTGAAATTCATTACTTCTATCCCATATAATGCTCGTGGTATGACATATGTTTTCCATATTTTATAGGCTACTATTGGAGACATGCCTTTCCTTGCATGTAGTCCAGGTCCAAGTAAAGCATACAGAGTTTTCCTTGCCAGTTTTAGTCGATCTTCAGTGTTCAGCTTGTTTTTACTATTTCGTATCAGTCCTAGATGTTTTGTTTCACTCTTTTGGGTTATCTCATCTTTTCCAAGGTATACCGAGAAGTTACTTTGACATTTAGTGATCGGTACCAAATCTGACTTGTCTGGGTTTATAGTTACTAGGTCTCTTTTTGTACAGTTTTCAACAATGTCTAATAATGCTTGTACTTCATGTTGGTTTTCTGCCAATACAGCTATGTCGTCAGCACACGTTGGGGCCATAACTTTTATGTTTCCTATTTCAGCTCCAATTTCAGATCTGATACTATCATAAATAAGATTGCTCAAATAGACTGGGGTTCGGTTAAGTATTGGGGTGAAGTAGATATAAAACCCGAAGTCATTTAAGCAAATGTAACCTGATAAAATTGATTCTCCATCAATGTTTTTGTCGCTTTTTTTTTTTTTTTTTTTTTTTTACATCTATTTCTCTTCTCCACATATCAAGTACATATTTCGTCCAATTCGACAAAATATGACAAACTAACAGTACTTCAGTTCAGCAAAGAATGACAGGATAACTCACCTTGTCTATTCTCGCGAGATCTCATTCAAGATATGATTCTATCATAAATAAGATTGCTCAAATAGACTGGGGTTCGGTTAAGTATTGGGGTGAAGTAGATATAAAACACAGTCATACTTCACCTGAATAATGGAAGTTACCATACAGAAACAAAACAAACCTGAAGAATTCCCAAAACTCAAACCTTAAAACTAGTCTATATGCTGGCAGCTTTGAAAGCAGAGATACATATACTGGTCCCAGAGGACGTTTTTAACTTACAACAAGGTGCAATAATTCAATTTACTTAGTACACGTCAAAATGTCTCACTGTAAACTAAAGATGAAGAATGACAATCAAATAGCCATCGCATGTTAATCTTGTTTAAATCTTTATTTAAAATGACTTTCGTGTCAAATATTTTCAATCATATATCCATAAACTCCCTTTATATACACGAATTAAGAGAACTGTCAAAACTTCTAATAATGCAATCGGAAGATGACAGACGAAGACAAATGGGTCAGAATGAAACTGCTACTGGTGCCCTTATGCCAAAAACCTATCCGTAAGCTCAACACAAGAATAACCATATATAGAAGGACAGCAAATATTCAATGTCACACACAAGGGCAATGTGCTCCTTTTTATAGTATGTAAAAATATACAATCTACTCCAACAATACGTATTTCTACTACTGGAACACACCTTTATCTAATAAGTACACCGAAAAAATCAAATTCAATACTCTAATACTGATCACGGACCTTGACCTCATAATCTTTTAAATAATTAAGTTGATTGTAAATTGAATACCTGCAATCGGACAAATAACATTTAATCAAACTAAATTGATTTTATGGCTATTAGTTTCCGAGACACAATCTAAGTCTACTTGATATTTCCGACTTTAAATTGTAAACCGTCCGTAAACTCATAAAAGGTTCGTACCACTGGGTCGCAATTCTCCATGGCTGAAGATCGATTTGAGTATTTTTTTATATAATTTAATAAGGTGTCTCAAATATCAACACATGTAAAATACTATAGCAATATGATGTATCAAAATCAACAATGTACACGTAAACAGAACACTCCAATTAACAAAATATTGCAGTGAAAACTTGTGTAATAGTTAGCATCAAAAATGTAAGATGAACATTACCTGCTCAATTCTACCGCAAATACCCTAACTATTTAACTCTATCTCATTAAATATTTCGTTTAAAACCCCGAATATAAAAACTCTCCAACTCAATTATGACTAGAACACGCTTTAGAATTAGACCGCATATTTTAGATAAAACAGGACAAAACGAAGTAACGAAGAATCACCCTGAGAAATACCCAACAAGGGCATCAACACACATTATAAAATCAGTAGCTTACATATCACATCAGTCAAAAGGAATCGAAAAGCTATTAAACGAGATTAACCCTTATAAAGCTACAGGCCCAGTTAACATCACTTGTCGCTTACTCACAGAAATGCAGACACAAATCGCACCAATTCTTTGCCTAATTTTCCAAAAATTTTGCATTATCGGAATTACCACTTACGACTGCAAAAATGCTAGAGTCGCACCAGCATGCAAAAAGGGGGACAAACATAAACCGGTCAACTAAAGACCAAACCGTTTACTTGTATTTGCTGCAAGTTAATGGAGAATTCAGTCACTTAAAACATGAAACATCTGGAATCCAATAACATCTTATAAGACCTCCTACATGGCTTTCGGTACTATCGATCTTGTGAAGCACAATTGCAACTTTTCTTTCATTCGAGCCCTTAAATACATTAACAGAACTCGTAATAGTGCACTTCGCAAAACATCTGACAAATTTTCAAATCATCACTAACTTTACAGATTAAATCATTTTAGCATCAATGGAAACACATTTAATTGGATCTCTGTATTTCTCTCCGACCTTACTCAGACAATTATTCTAGAGGGAAACTCATCAAGCAAATTCCCATTCACCTATGGAGTTCCACAAGGTACTGTCTTAGGTCCAATCTTATTCTTGGCCTTTATTAACGACATTCAAGACTATCTTGTTCATAACAAACTAAGATTATTTGCTGCTGACAGTAATAATCATATACATGCCAGTTAAATCGGGCGGCGCCGCAATTTATTAATTATCCCAGGGTGACTGCCTCAAACTTCAAGCTGATTTTGATGCAGTAGCGAAATGGGACCGGAAGTGGACTTGCTTAAGATCTTCCACCCAGACAAGTGTACTGTTCTCTTAACGTCAACCTTTGCAACATAAGTACATTCTTCACAATCATATTTTAGAAAATGTTACATCTGCATCGCATTACAATCCAACCTCAAAAATGTGAAAACCTACAGATGACAATATCACTTCAGCCGATAAAACACTTTAAAGAAACATGAAAACAGAAAATCATAACTTTAAAAGCAAGGTATACCAAGCGCGTGTCCATCCCACTCTCGTCTGTTGTATTGCAGGGTCTTATTCAGACATTGGGGGTACGAAACACCCATAAAGCACTTAAAAAATATAAATAAACAACGGCGGTTTTATTCAACCCCAAATGTTGATTATGCCTTCTACAGACCTAGGCTTTATACGATCAAGCGATCGAATCAATAAAACACCTACTTTATACACCAAGTACAGGTAAAGAAATAACAACTTTAACCTGTGGGACTTAAACCAACCACATGCAATTCAAACTTGTATATACAGAGCACTCGAAAATGCTTACCGAGATTAATTGAAAAACTTTTAATCATTTATCTTTCTATGTAAAAACACCGAGAGCCCTTGCTGATTAACCAATAAATAATCAACACTTTTTAGTTTACCCTCGATTCAAACATGTATTAAGCAAAATAATAACCATAAAAATAAATTGGAAAATATAAGCCATCCTGCACATAATTTTGAATATAAAAAAACCGATTCGGCAACACACCTATCATCAATGAACTGTTAACAAGGTACGCCTAAAGACCTTCAGAACTGACGCTTGTTTCTACCATGTCAGTTGCTTAATAGACAAAAGCAGTAGTCTTGAATTCGAAAACAATTGTCCATCATTAAATATCCATCAAAGTGCACCCAAAATATTTTCAAGATTTTCCACATAGAAAATATGGTCGTACCAAGAAAGATCATCCGACTGACGTAATCAAGCCATTCCTTACCAACAACCGTGGTACCTCACGCATCAATGTTAAGTTAGGAATCTTTTATCGTGTCTAAATCTTGGTTTTATCAGTTCAGCTGTTCTCGGTAAAACCATATACGGAGGTTCACACTCGCCAACCTCTCACGTATTGTGAAAGACCCATTACATATCCTTTTTGAAAGAGTTTTCACAATGAATTCCTTATACTCATAGAATATCTTATCATTAGGATATTGTCTTTTTGGAAGAGTGTTTGAACTTACTTCTTAAATTTATTGAAAGTGTTTGCAAAACTTTAATATCAGCACCAATTATAATCCAGTTAAACATTTTTCAATACGCCTATATTTTCCCATTTATTTTAATTCAAATTGATATTCCAAGCTACAAAATTATAAGGGGTCTTCAAACCGCAAGTCACCTCAGTTGACACAGACACTAGCCTTGGAATAACCCACTGAAGCAGCCAAAATGTGGGACAAGGGTTGAGCATATTCACCTCTGTAATTATCTCAGCTCACTTGTGTTCGGTTTTTTTCCCCTTTTCTTCTAAAGCAATTTTTGGGATAAATATCAAACCTAAGAGACGAATAGATTTTCTCGTCTTTCGTCTTTTTCTTTTATATTTCTTTGTTTTGTATTCCACCCAACAGAAAAACTACAGAGGTGGATACTCAACCCTTGACCTGCGTGAAAATAAAATCACTTGGGCTTCAGTGTCCCTTGAGTCAAAGGTTGCATATCCAAAAAATCTGCTATGTAATGACCCTCTCTTTCACAATAGTGACACCTTTCTTTTCTTGCACAACAAGGTTAGACATATATTTGTCATTTTTCACTTAGTATTCTAAAACACCGAAAAGCAGTCAAACAAACCATTAAACATCACAACACGCTATGCCATGCACAGTTTTCCCTTTCATTATTTTATTTTATTAACATAAATAAAATATGTTGTAGTTGTCCAACTGTCAAGTTTGATCAATATTTAATTTATCGGCCTCATATTCAAGATACTAAAAATATGTAATTTAACCATCAAGCCAACCAAACGTTACTGACCATACCACTAATAACAAACACACAATCATGTACATGTACCAGCAACATTACTCTTATCTGTAAATATTCAACTGAATGACAATTAACTTATTGCATTTGTCATCAACGCAGTGGTAGTAAGCTAGCTATGCACCTCTTTCTCTAGAAAGGTAGGTGAACACGACATGCAAGTTATAGTTAAGAATAAAACTGCCTCAGTCCCACCATCAATTTAAGCAGCCGTACTCGGTGATCACGTTTGTACACGAGATGTTTTCTTCAACAATTTCCTATTAATGCATCAACTATCATTAACTATAGGTTTGAATGCAATAGCATTCAGACATTTTCCAGATGTATATCTTTCCCTGTCAGCACCATCACACTATTCACTGTTCCTCCTGTTAAACCATCATACTCATGAACACGTTTCTCTACAGAGTAATCTATAAAAATATTGCTCCTTTTAAGCTATTCAAAACTTGAATCTGATATCTGCTCCCCTTGAGACCGCACTGCAGGATAACCGGGATAAACAGCTTCCCTATCAGCTTAGTTTCAACACACCAGCCATATAAATCAACTAAAAGAAACAAAAAGCTAACGGTCATAAAGCTATTCTACAAAGTTGACAAATATTCAAAGTCTGTATTCATTAAGACATAATGCAAAATAAGTTATGACACTTATCAATATACAACAACCAAAAAAGGTCTACTCGACTATACACGCATCAAAAGAAATTCTAGTACTAACTATAAAAGGTACAAGTTCCCTTCTAAATTATGTAATAAAATCAGACTTTTAAAGTTATAGTACATCTTTATTATTTTTTAAATAAAAATCCAACCTTTCGTCAATTTCATAAAAACAAACATGTTCTCCCTTTTTTGTCTAAAATGATACCCACGTGTACAATTATTGCAACAAATATTAAACAAACATCATAACTAAAACAATCTTGAACGTTTTCACAAAAGTCGAACGCACCTTAGAAGTTGTACTCGAAAAAATGTCCAAATTTCACTTTAATAAAGAAAGTTACTAGGGAAAAAATGCTACTTGCATCATTTATTCAATATTATGCATAATGTAAATGTAAAATTGAAGTAAAAGGGATGTCGATTTTCGATATAATGTGAACAACAGAATGATGCATAGTCGGCCGTTTAATCACTTTTCCACCTGGCACATTAAAAAAAATAACAACAATATCCCCAGGGGCGGGTCCAGGTAAGGGCGTAATGGGCTTACGCCCCCCCCCCCCCCTTAAAAAAAACAAAAAAAAACATACTATCGTTATTATCTGCTAGTTTTGTATTGAATAATGGCAATTATTAAACACATACTCTGATTTCTTTTTATACTGATTCCCCAATCTGATGGGTCATCATCAACCGTAAAATTTCGTTTCTTGGAGTTCGACTATGCGATTATCCATTGTTGTTGATGTGATAAAGAATTCGCCAAAGATGTCGATGTCCAAAAAAAACCGTCAAAAACCTTAAAATCGTATCAAGGTGTCTTGGACACCTTTTTTAACTTAACCTTAACTGATGTAAGGGCATGCTCGACTTTATTCCCAACATCATGAAAGTTCTCTTCTTACTTGCTTTGACGAGCGTCACGTCAAGCTTCACCGAAAGAGCTAACTCATCCCTTAAGTTGATCAAGAATGATTTGAGAAGCACCATGAAGGAGGATCGCCTTAATGCTCTGCTTCTTTTATATGTTCACAGAGACATTAAACTTGAATTTGATAAAATTATTAACGATTACGGCATGAGAAATCCACGTAAAATGGTTCTAATGAATCCACTCTAGTAATTGAAAATGAGAGTCCGTCAGTATTTTTCTGTGTTCATTTTAGGTTTTGCGTCAAGGTACATGTATACTAGAAATATGTATATTTCCACATTAAAGCAATACTCAGAACGAAAGAACTTTATTCTTCAGTGTTTATTTGTCTTGTATCATGTGTGTCGTTCAACGAAACCCGAACTTAATCAAAAATAGAGGGATTACTTCATAATTTGATTCTAAATTGTTGAAATTCAGGAGCTTCTGAGCTTCCCCATGGACCCTCAACCGTAATCACGCCTCTCGTTCATAAAATCCTGGCCTAGGAATTGAAATGTTAAGTAACTCCTTATACCCTTGAGTTTGGAATTTCTCGTTATTGGTCTACTGCTGTTAAGATCCATCCAATTATTTTAATATACCATAGACAATTAATGGATAGAACTCGGCATAAAAAATGTCACACCCTGACACTTAAACTATAAAATATACATGCTCCAAGTCAGGAACCGTTACATTAGTACAATTCTCTATTATTTTATGTTTTTAAGCCAAAAAAAGGTCCAAAAAATTTTTCGCCTCGATTCGCTCGGCGAAATATTTTATTCTACGCCCCCCTTTCAATTATCCTGGACACGCCCCTGATCCCGAAATGCGAATCTAGACAACAATTTAAAGTCCGTCACGCAAACAATGGACAAAATAAAATACAATCAGCTTTCTGGCAAATACAAAACGCTTATAAAATAAATAAAGAACAAGATCGTATCAAAGTAAAGTTACTTTTTTTTCTTCTTCTCCCTATTATTTAAATAACATAATACTATAACATATATATAACAATATACGTAAACAATTTAACGTTACAATTCAATTAACAACTTCTAACAGGCACATGCCAACACTCTGCACGAGAAAAGATGGTGTCTCAACAATATCCGAAAATGTAAACAGAAATACCGAACATAACCCTTAATAGCTATCTCTATGTCTAAATATAATTTCAATACATACTTTCTCTTCCAATGTTCAACTACTTTAAAATAAATTACAACGCACGCTTCTCTTCCGCAGAGTTCTCTTCCAATGTTCAATTATCTTAAAATAAAGGCACAAAATTGCCTCGTTCAAATTTATCGAATACATCTGTGACTACATTCCGCATGTAAAACAGCGTGTAATATAAACACTAGTACTACTCGTCTACTAGGTACACAAATATTGCAATTCTTAGGCCGCACCTATCTATTGCCAATAATTTAATTTAAACACTTTTATACACCTGTAGCTACATTGAAAAACATGTACAACAGCGTGTAATAAAAACACTAGACTTTAGTCCTACTCGACTAGGTAAAAACATATTGCAATTCGTAGGCCGCACCTATCTATTGCCAACAATAAAAAATAAATAACTTACTCAGTTAGTGCACTCAACATAATGTCCCAAATGGACAGAATAACAGGCCAACTGTTCAGGCCGACAGTTCAGCAAAGAATGTATGTATGTATGTACTCGAGATTCCGCCAATCTAGACGCACCCCTTGATTGATTGCAAGGGTACAGCGGATCCATGTACACTCCCTAAGGATTAATGGAGATGTGTCCTTTACAATATTATCCCACCACCAGAACAATCCCCACCCAACACCACCTAAGGGAGTGTGTAGGACACCGGGAAGTCTGTTATTATGGTGGAGGAAACCGAAGTACTCGGAGAGAACCACCGGGCCACTCGGTGGAAACAGACAAACCAGAGAGATATCAGAAGATTGATCTCCAGGTCAAAGTAGGGGACAACTTTGACCAACCGAGGCCCCCAAAGTACCCATTCTAGTTTAAACTCCGGTCTGGGTACCAGAGATGTGTGTGAGAGGGTGAAAATTACCCTTCTGATGTACTGATATTTTTAGCACCCCGAGTGAGAATCGAACTCGGGACCTTCAGCACTGTAGCCATCGGTCTTAACCACTAGACCACGAACTCACACTAATGACAGGATAACTCACCTTGTCTATTCTCGCGAGATCTCATTTAAGATATTTCTAATGCTTTCAGTATATTGTTATTATTAATTAGCAGATAACTTATAAATGTGAAACGTGAATTTATCGTTTCTCTCCCCTCTCCTCGGTTTACCTTTTTACAGCAATCAGAAATCCTGAAGAATGGGTGATAATTTGTTGATTGTACCTGAATCAAGTTTGCAGCAGCCTACAGCGCCACACTCTTTTCACAATTTAGTGTCACACTGGGACCTAAAGGATTTAGAGAGTTTAGGTCTTTTCTATGCAGAGAAGCCTGTTGACATCAACACACTTCTTGATAAATCGCTGTCTTACAATTCACAAATATCGCATTTGTCACCAAATTTGAACACATTTATAATAATTCTAGAACGATTTCTAAATTTTAATATCAGTTTACCAGGTGATTATTCCGAAGGTGAACGAAGGGAAGATAGACAAGCCCGATGGACAAATGAAATTGAAGCATTAGCCAGGTGCATATTAGAGGCAGATAAAGTGTACAAATATGAAGAATTCGAAGTTATTGATAATGAAACGGAAATTGATAATGATTTATTATGGTAAACATTGTAATTTATAATAGAATTTATGCAAAAGTCATTAACAGATCAGGCATCAAACAGCCCCATTGTTCCAACATCCAGTTAGTCCAACACCCTATTGGTCTGACACCCTGTGAACATATATTTGTTCCGCATAATACTTGTTCCCCCTGGAACAAATCTATAGAAAACAAAAGTTCTTGGGAATAAAAAATGTATAATATTATTTCCACCTTTATAAGATTTGTTCCTGGTAATGAAACTTCATATGGTTCCATAATATTTGTTCCTATATAAAGAATGAACGTCATGTGATTTTTTTCACCTGATTGCAGTTTAAATACTGCTCACCTCACCTGTTTTGACCATTACCTGTACATGTAGTATATAAAAAAAAAAGAATGGAGGCTGAAGAATACAATAAACTGTTCACATATTTAAATGATGGATCATATTCTAAACAAGGTAAGAATATATTATTTTACTATTTTATCATTATATGTACCAATTTGCTGAACTAAATGGTCTGTGTGTATGTAACAATGAGAAAGTTTACCAGAGACATGATATAATTATACAGACAAGAATGTATTTAGATAAAAATGCCTGTTTTATTTATCATTGGAAGTGTTCTTCTAGACATTTGTTTCAAGAAATACGTTTGGATATCATACTTTTTATTCTAAGAACTTTTATCATATATCGAATAAATCTGAAACATCTATCTTATAATCATCATGATAACTGTAATTTGAATGCATGTATGTACTTTTAAACAATAACAAATATTCCAGGAATTTTATACTATAACAAATATTCAGTCCTGGAATTTTTATACTGCAAAATGTATAACAAATATTCCTGGAATTTTTATGCTATAACCAATATTCCTGGAATTTTTATGCTATAACCAATATTCCTGGAACTTTTATACTATAACCAATATTCCTGGAACTTTTATACTATAACCAGTATTCCTGGAACTTTTACACTATAACAAATATTCCTGGAACTAATATACTATAACCAATATTCCTGGAACTTTTATACCATAACCAATATTCCTGGAACTTTTATACTATAACCAATATTCCTGGAACTTTTACACTATAACAAATATTCCTGGAACTAATATACTATAACCAATATTCCTGGAACTTTTATACCATAACCAATATTCCTGGAACTTTTACACTATAACTAATAATCCTTGAACTTTTATACTATAACCTATATTCCTGGAACTTTTATACCATAACAAATAATCCTTGAAATTTTATACTATAACAAATATTCCTGGAACTTTTATAATAAAATAAGTAATATATATTACACAAATATTCAATGAATGTCTATGAATCATAAAGATTATCACCGGTTGATATTGTTGAATAGTTAGTTCGTGTGATTTCATATATTTGTGGCCACTATATTTGATGCTGTATTTGGTACTGCTGTTTTAATACTGATTAATGATGATTATGTCATTTACTTTTTCAGATATGGATGATAATGAAAGAAGGCGCATTAGGAAAAGAACCCAGAATTTCCAGATCCTAGAAGGAAAAATGTATTACACTGGAGGCAAAAGTAACAAAGGAGAAAAGAAGTTGGTCATTACAGGAGATCAAAAACTTTCCATACTGAAGTTATGTCACTCTGAGAATGGCAGTCATTTAGGTATGGAAAAAACGTATTATAAATTGGCTGAACGATATTACTGGAAGGGGATGTCTGCCGATGTAAAGCACTACATCCAGCACTGTGAACATTGTCAGAGCACAAACAAAAAAACAAAAACGACACTTACTGAGTTACAATCTGTTAAAATTCCTAACAGCACCTGGAAAAAAATTGCTATTGATCTTATTGGACCGTACAATGACAAAAGTGGAAAACCTTTATCTGACAATGGATACCGGTATGTCCTAACAGTTATTGACTATTTTTCAAATTATGTGGAGGCATTTCCATTAAAAAGAAAATTAGCATCAGAAGTAGCTGAAAAAATGTACGAATTATTTTGCAGACATGGCATGCCCCTGGAATAAGTAAGTGATAATGGTGGTGAATTTAACTCTCTTCTCACACATTTCTTAGAAGCACAGTATGGGTACAAACACATTCTTATTACGCCATATCATCCACAGTCAAATGGACGATCTGAAAGGTCCAATCAGACTTTGAAGGCTATGCTGAACAAATCAGTACAAGAGAACACACACATTTGGGAGCGATATGTACCAAAATGCTGCTTTTCATACAATACTTCTAAGCAGAACAGCACCAAATATTCGCCGTCTTATTTAATGTACTGGAGAAATCCTGTTCTTCCCAATGAAAATCTGCATGGAGAAACAACTAACACCTTTGAAAAATATAAGGAAATTTCTGAAAGTGAGATAGAGAAAGCAGGAGATAACATGCTTCAAATACAGAACAAGATAGCTGCTGATGTAGTTGAGAATGTGAGCCATGCTCAAATGAAACAGAAACTCAATTTTGACAAAAGAGACATAATGTTATTCAAAATGAATTTTGCACTGGTGATTTGGTACTGCTAATTATAAGAAACTTGAAGAGAAAGAAGACTCTTGGAATGCAGAAATGGCTAGGACCATATAAGATTTATGATATTCCTAGATTAGGTACAATAACGTTAATGGATAGTAATGAAAAGATTGTAGGCAAGTACAGACAGAACAATGTGAAAAAATACTATGAGCCAGAAACCATGCTAGAAGAAGATTCGTCAGAAAAACAAGACAAAGATGATGAAATTGAAGAGAATATAAACACGAAAAATGACGAGCAGGATGAAAACAATAATGAGCTTGATGATGAAAGTATCTTCCTTACGCAATCTACTTTTCAGCAGTCAGATGCTACGTTTGATTTGGAGGTAGATGAACTATTGTCATTTCCATCTCCAGTTCTTGACTCTGGTGATGACACTGCATGTGCAAGTAATGGACGACCAAGACGTCAATGTGTTGGGAAAGAACGACGTAACAGTATATATGAATATTTTCCTCTCATAAAAAAAATGTGAAAGGCCAATGAACTTATTCACCAACATTTTGTCTAGAAACAATGTATCGAATATACAATGCATATGTTAAAATATGATTTTGCCTTATTTGTTGTTTTTTGTTTGCCAAATGTTTGCTATCATGATGGAAATAAATGTATTTATTTAAAAAAGAAATGTTTGTTACATTACAAAAGTTCCAATCTTAAGCATCAAATTGTAAATTATCAAAACATTGTATAATATTAAAATCCACTTGGAACTTTACTTATGTAATATTTTTTTCCTTTGAGAACTTTTGGCATATCACAAATGTTCCATTTGGAACTTTATTTATGTAATATATTTTCCTTTCAGACCTTTTGGCATATCACAAATGTTCCATTTGGAACTTTACTTATGTAATATTTTTTCCTTTGAGAACTTTTGGCATATCACAAATGTTCCATTTGGAACTTTCCTTATGTTATATTTTATCCATTGTGAAGGAAATTTCCTTATAGCATTGGATAAAATATTATATAATGAAGGTTCCAAATGGAACTTTATTTGTTATATGCCAAAAGTTCCTTGGAACAAATATTATGGGGGAACTTATATTCTGTCACAACCCCACTGGTCCAACACCCCATTAGTCCGACACACCAATAGTCAGACAATACAATTAATCCCTACAAATAGTAGTATTAAAGCTGATATACAGAAACTTATTAATTTGTGAACATAAGAGTGAGACCAGTTTTCAGACAGTCAGGGGTACTACTTGTACAAGTTATTTTTATTTACTTGAAGAAGTTAAAAAAAAAATATACACATATAAGTAAATTAATAATGTTTAGATAATCTTCCTTTAATTTCTCAAAAATTTACTTGTATAAGTAAATTTTTCTTACAATCAGGGCTTCAATGATTTTTCCCAGGTTAGCTCATATTTTTTAATTAGAGTTCAATGTTTCATTTCATTAATTCAACAAAGAAACTGATTGCCAAAGATCTTAAGTATTTGGGCAAGGCCTTCAAAAATTGCTCTTTGGAGGCTTGTAAATGAGCAGTGTTCTTTTCAGTGAAATCACAATATGATCTTTTTGATAAAATTGTGAAGCCAATTCTCCTGTATGGGTGTGAGATTTGGGGTTTCGGTAAAACTGATATAATAGAAAAAGTGCACCTAAAATTTTGTAAACTATTATTGAACCTTAAGAAGTCGACACCCAATTTTATGATTTATGGTGAACTTGATATTTATCCCATGTCTTTATATATACAGCTGCGTATGGTTAATTTTTGATCAAAAATGGTTAATGGGGATGATAACAGGATTGCTAAAATACTTTATAAATACATGTTCTTGAAAAATTCGGACAACCAATTTAGGTCAGATTGGTTGAAATACATTAAAAGATATAGATAAATGTGGATACAGCAATATATGGTTGTCACAAGGAAATTTTAATTCTAAGTGGTTAGGTATTAGTTTAAAACTAAAGTTATTTGATCAGTTTCAACAGAAATGGAGAGCTGATATTGACTGTTCGCCAAAAGGTTTAGCCTACAAATTGTATAAACAAAATTTTGAATTTGAGGAATATCTGAATATTTTAAATGATAAAGATAGAATAACATATTGTAGATTTCGTACGGGCAGTGGCGTGTAGCTTGCATGTATGCTCAGATGCTCAAGCATCCACATCATTTTAGCCAAAAAAAATAAATAGCAGAAGTTCTACTCAATAGTATCCAAATGTAACAAGGCTAAGGAAATGAGGATAATATCCAGTCATTTTCGAAGAAGTATGCCTGGTCTTTTATTTATGATAATTTAGTTTATGTAAACAAGATAGTTCAATCGCATAATAGTGTTTCAATAACTTTTGTTTGTAAAAATAAATCTACGTCTGACACCGGCTAAGGCAAGAGGGGAGGATGATGATACGCAGACCCATGGACATGTTTCCTCTGAAATTGAACCTAGTGGAGTGATGGCTTTTCATCTAACTTTAGCAACTAACAACCAAAACACCATATTCTTATATAGTTTCTTGTGACATTGTAAACGACGTGAAAAAAAATCAATTTGTAATAGATCGTGATAGTTCCTTGTCTAATTAATTTCCGTTTATCTAGGTTCAAATACTAATTTTATTTTCAATTAAAGAACAAATTGAGTTGCAATGTTCCCCGCCATGCACATTGCATGTCATATTTTATCTATCAAAGGGTAAGGATCAAGGGAATAACTAAAAAAGCCCTTTTTAGCTCACCTGGCCTAAAAGGCCATGTGAGCTTTTCTCATCACTTGGCGTCCGTCGTCGTCGACGTCGTCGTCGTCGTCTGTCGTCGTTAACAATTTTTCAAACATCTTCTCCTCTGAAACTACTGAATGGATTTAAATGAAACTTAACATGATTGTTCCTTAGTATATCCTGCACAAAATGTGCGCTTCGATTTTTGATCCGTCAAAAAACATGGCCGCCGTTACTTAAAATAGAACATAGGGGTCAAATGCAGTTTTCGGCTTATATCTCAAAAACGAAAGCATTAAGAGCAAATCTGACAAAGGGGTAAAAATGTTCATTAGGTCAAGATCTATCAGCCCTGAAATTTTCAGATGAATCAAACAAACCATTGTTGGGTTGCTGCCACTTAATTGGTAATTTTAAGGAAATTTTGAAGTTTTTGGTCATTATCTTGAATATTATTATAGATAAAGATAAACTGTTTATAAACAGCAAAAAAGATCAGCAAAGTAAGATCTATAAATAAGTTAATATGACCAAAATTGTCAATTGACCCCTTAAGGGGTTATTGTCCTTTAATGACAATTTTTCACAATTTGTTCATCATATTTTCTAACTTTAAAAAAGCTTCTTCTCTGAAACTACTGAATGGATTTGGTTAAAACTTAGCATGATTGTTCCCTAGATTATCCTGCACAAAGTGTGTGCTTTGATTTTTGATCCGTCAAAAAACATGGCCGCCGTTTCTTAAAATAGAACATAGGGGTCAAATGCAGTTTTTGTCTTATATCTCAAAAACGAAAGCATTTAGGGCAAATCTGACATGGGGTAAAAATGTTCATTAGGTCAAGATCTATCAGCCCTGAAATTTTCAGATGAATCAAACATCCAATTGTTGGGTTGCTGCCACTTAATTGGTAATTTTAAGGAAATTTTGCAGTTTTTGGTCATTATCTTGAATATTATTATAGATAAAGATAAACTGTAAACAGCAAAAAAGATCAGCAAAGTAAGATCTACAAATAAGTCAATTTGACCAAAATTGTCAATTGATCTCTTTAGGAGTTATTGCCCTTTAAAGACTTTTTTCACAATTTGTTCATCATGTTGACTTACTTTAAAAAATCTTCTCTTTTGAAACTGCTGTATCAATTTCAGCCAAACTTAGGCTAAATGAGTTTCAGAGTTTCAGAGTATCTAGTATAAATTTTATATTTCATTTCCTTGCATGTCAAGAAACATAGCTCCTATGGCTTAAATAGAACATAGGAGAAAATGATTTTTTTTTGCTTTTGAAGAAAATAGGACGATTCAAAGAACATTTAAATAAATTGAAAAGCCAAAATAATCATTGATGAGAGATTAAACCAAAAAAATTCAGGTGAGCGATTCAGACTCTTGAGAGCCTCTTGTTTATTTTTTATTTTCCATATCTTAAGAGAAATAAAAGCTTCACAGCAAATGAAAACTTTAAGGGATTTCCATTACAATTGATTTTTCATATAGGTTATTACTGGTTAAAATTATTTGATTACGACTTATTTTTGAAAGTATCATTTGAAAGACATTGCTGATGATATACGTTTCACTAAATCTGGCAAAAATTGTACACATGAGAGTGCTTACAAGACAAGACGATCAGACGTCTGTTTATTTTTATGTCTCCTGTGACGCGTTTAACTAAGTAATAAAAAAAATCAAAAACCAAAACTATAAGTTGAAAGGGGAGTCACTTCAGTTCCTATATTCCGAAGTTCCCCAATTATACAGAAGTGCCGCTGTAATGGGGTCCGTTTTAGATATGTCAAATATAAGATTGGGTTTCAAACTTTTACATCAAATTTTTTTGAATTGAATGATGGTAGTTTCGAGGAAACAATAAAAGTCGGTTGAAAATATCAATATAATATATGAATTGGTGTGTATTTTGAATTTAAACAAAAAAATCTAACTAGGGTCGAATTCTTGGGGAGTACATGCATATGTGCTTAAATAAAAAATAATTTTCTGCATAAAAAGGTCCCAAAGTTTTTTAAACATCCACATCATTCCAACCCTGGCTACGCCACTGACGGGTAACCATAAGTTAACCATCGAAACTGGTAGATGGAATAAGATTGAGCGAAACCTTAGATATTGTAACTTATGTCATTGTAACAAGATTGGTGATGAATTTCATTACACTTTACAGTGTAGTTCTTTGGCAAATTTTTTAGCACAATATTTGGATACTTTTTTCTTGCACAGATGTATCATACTGAAATTTGAAAAACTATTTCAGTTAAAAATAAAAAATAAGTTGAAAAAGCTGTGCAAATTTATCAGGGTTATAACTTTTCAAGTGAGTCTTCCTGGTTAATCACCACTCTTCTTTACTATACTGTTTATTATATTGTATTTGATATTTTCATCTCATCTTGTCATGTGTGTTTGTGTTATGTTATATGACTTTTGATGAACTTCTTTGTACCATTGTATCTTTATGGTGTTTAAGAAATAAAGAATCTTGAATCAATCTTGAAGATAACAGACAAATGGGATTTTCATTGCCCATGAAATTACACTTAAATGATTAGTAAAGACATCTGAAAAGGGCAGATAACTTAAAATTATATTAGAGCATAGAAATCCTAAGAATTCAATGAAAAGATAGGATGATTTTTTTAATTATACAAGTAAAAAAATCTGAACGTCTAAGGGACATAACTCCACCAATATTTTTTTTTACCTGTACAAATAAATAAAATTCACTTGTATAAGTAGCCTACAAATTTACTTATATAAGTATATTAATATTACTACTTCAAGTAATTAAAAATAACTTGTATAAGTAGTACCCCTGACTGTCAGTCTCAGAGCAATCCGGGACACATCAATAGTACTTTTATTTAAATGTTTATCTTTACGGTGGGGGCTATTGATTTTTTGTCCGGATAAACTTTATTTTTCAATTTTTGCATTACATGAAAAAATTATAGTTGCAGCTGAGGGTGGAACAAACAATTTTTTCTCCAAAAACAGGAAACAACCTTTTTTCCCCGAAAATTAAATATCCATAGTCACACTCACTTTTTTATTCTTCAAAATTGAACCTGTCAGTCAGGGATGCAGTATTTAAGGAAAAAATTTCAAGCAGGTTCTTATAAATTCTCAGAAAAGTAGTATTTGTCTCATTCTGTTCAATAAATGTAGTTTCATTCTTTTCTACGAAGCATTTAAACTTAATTAGATATAAGAAGATGTGGTATTAGTGCCAATGAGACAACTCTTAATCCAAGTCACAGTTTATGAAAGTAAACCATAATAGGTCAAAGTACGACTTTTAACCCAGAGCTTTGTCTCACACCCAACAGCAAGCTATAAAGGTTCCCTAAAATTTAGTACACAAGATCAGAAGAGCAATATATGTAGTATTTTATCTTTTATATAACATTTCTAATATAATGATAACATTGTCTATAGTCTCTTAGTCAATATTGTATCCTGCTTTACAAAAAAATATCTTTTATAGAATAACAAGGCTTTATATTTTACAGTCTGTTTGACAGTATAATGGCATCTGTGAGAGAGTTTTATATTGACCTGAAACAATTCATGGTAGACAACAAACTCAATCGCTGTACAGGAGGTTCATACATAGAACTCTGCAGATCATTTTTAAAAACATGTGGACTTGGAAGCAGGTAAAATAGTTAATCCATTGGATGATATAACACTGGACACTTTTAATTTGCAAAACACTCATTTGCAAATCCGCCGCCGCCTCAAATAAGAGCTACAGTATCATGTATATAGCCAAAATGTGCGGAATTACATGGGATTCAATAATTTCATTGGTTTTGTACTGTTACTATTATATTTATTTTGCTATTTGATTTATAAAAACATGGGATTTTCAATATCCCATGGGACAGGGCAAAATCCCATGGGATTTACCATTATCCCATGGGATTTTGGTTAAATCCCATGGGATTTTTTTTGGTCCCATGGGATTATTGTAGTCCCATGGGATATTTCTTGTCCCATGGGACAAAAAAAATCCCATGGGACTATAATTATCCCATGGGATTTTAAATATCCCATGGGACAAATTAAAATCCTATGGGATTTTAATTATTAATATATAGATAAAAATATACAGTAATGTGTATGTTACAATATATTCTATTTGGTAGTAAATTGTTATAAGATGAATCTTTTAAATTGAATATCTTTTTTTCTTTGAAAATGTTAATTCAACATATTGTTCTATAACTGTTCAAAACTTAACTTTTGAACAACAAAGCAGATATTGTAAGTATCAATATATGTTTATTTATGAATTATAGAATTCTTTTTTGAAACACAATTATTTACCATTTGAAATCAGTGAAAAACTCTATTATTGGCTAAACATACTAGTAGCTATTTAAGTAAATGTATTTTTTTTCACAATATCCCTCCACACAAAACATTAATAGTTTCTTATCATCAAGCACTGTGTGTTTGTATAGTCCACTTTTTTGTCATTCAGCAAAGAACATTGACATTATTGTGGTTTCAAGATCGTTTGGTATTTTAAAGAACTCTAAATCATTGACTGACTGATGAAAATAATAACTGATCCAACATTGTCTTTGAATGTATTCTGGTCTTGTTTCTATGTTTTCTTCATTTATTCTAGGTGATGCATTTCAATCCTTCTGAAAAAGAACCAACAAAAATTGAAGTTATTGATTATACAAAATTGTTTGCATACATGTAGTGTTAATATGATTTTCAATAAAAATAGCTATGCGGTATGGATTTTACTGATTGTTAAAGGTTGTCCAGTGTCATCATGGTCATCAGTTGCTAACCGCCTACTTCCTTTGGTCTCTGATGGAGTTGTCAAATTATCAATATACCACATCTTCCTATTCTAATACTATATAACAATCAATTAATTTATTCTTCTTATATAACATTTGGGTATTTTCCCAAGCTATATATAAAAAGGTCAATGTTAAAACTTTAGACAATTATGATACCATTCCATTATTCACAAAAATTCGCAATATATTTTACAAAACGCAGACAAAAGAAATAACATTTCCTGAAGCTTTTGAAGTTCTGACAGTTCAACTTTATTTCAATAAAAAAATAACTAGAACTCTTTGGACTATTGGAAATTATAACATTTCTACAAAAATTTGATATTGTTTTTTCCTTATTTTTTGTGTTGTTGGCTTGCTGTCTCATTTTTATATACAGTTATACATACATCAATAATCTTCCTCTTTATTAAAATTAAAAATGAGATATTTTTGATATCCAAAAACATAACAGATCTATTGAATAACTTATTACCAAGTTCACAAACACCAATGTGGTTGATATTAATTTTAAGAATGTATATTAATGTTCCAGACCATATCAGTATTTGGACCGTATGTTTACAGTCTGGAACATATAAGTATGCTCTTACAGTCCGACCATATGCATACAGTATGACAGTCAGACCATTTGAGTATACTTGTACTGTCTAGTACTAGATGGACCAAACATGTGTTTTTATTTCAATTTTAACTTAATACAAATTTTACTTTTTGTATTAATCTATTAAAAGGTTTCAGTTATATTGATCTGTAATGTAAATTTGTTTCTAATAAACTTGACCAACTTCTTAAAATTTGGCAGATTGTACGTGTACAGTACAAATACTCATGTGTTCTGGAATATAAACACGGTTAACGAGCATTTGACAGGATGTCATGCTAAAATCCCATTAATATAAGTAATAAATTTTGAGTATTTTACATGTAAATCCACAAGTAACTTACTGAAATTCATGACGATCACTCACCAATATTTGAAGAAAATAAAATTTAGAGGAAAGACTGGACAGATGAATGCACAAACACTACCATGACTATTAAGGAGGCTCACGGGTATAAGATTTTCAGAAAAAAATTAAACACTTATTTTTCATTACCATGATTACAAATTTTATCAGTTACCTTTAGTAGAATTTTGTTACTTTATCATATTGTACAAAAATAATTCAAAACAAGAATGTGTCCAAAGTACACAAATGCCCCACTCGCACTTTCAGTTTCCATGTTCAATGGACCATGAAATTGGATAAAAAATATAATTAGGCATTGAAATTAGAAAGATATATCATAAAATTTAATAAAACGCCTAAAACACCACAAGATATTTATAAAATCTGGAAACAAAACTTGAAATATAATCTAAAATTTGTTCTTCTTTTGAAAGGCGTTGATATAATTGATAAGACAAAATTGGAGTCTGTAATAATAAAAATTTAGACATTTTTTATACAGCTTGAGTCAAAGTACATTTTTTATGGTTTATAGTATTAGAATAATAATTGTATCAAAAACAAATGTTAAAAAAAAGTATTAGCCTATCATGGTTATTGTAGTAAATGCACATCTTTTATGTGGGTATCTTATAATTATTTACTTACTATTTTGAAATTAAAGTGTAGAACTGTTAGATGCTTCTAACATTATATGGATATTACATTTTTTACACTAAATGTATTCCAAGGTTAAAAGTGGATAACTTTTTTTTTATTGCCTTCTATTTCCCCTGGATAGATGGTTTCTTTTTGTAAACAGGGACCCTTAGCCTGATCCTGGACGACTAAGGTAATTGTACACAGGAAATATTTAGAAATAAAACGTTTGTATGTCTTAAAAAAAAAGAAAAAAAAAAGAAAGATAATATCATAAGGAACATGAGTACTAAGTTTCAAGTTGATTGGACTTCAACTTCATTAAAAACTACCTTGACCAAAAACTTTAACCTGAAACATGCACTTTCATTTTCTATGTTCAGTGGACTGTGAAATTGGGGTCAAAAGTTTGATTTGGTTTAAAATTTAGAAAGATTATATCATAAGGAACATGTGTACTAAGTTTCAAGTTGATTGGACTTCAACTTCATCAAAAACTACCTTGACCAAAAACTTTAACCTGAAGCGGGACAGACGGACGAACGGATGGATGAACGAACAGACAGAAGAACGAACGGACAGAGGGAAGAACGGATGCACAGACCAGAAAACATAATGCCCATCTACTATCGTAGGTTGGGCATAAAAATCAATTCATGTTGGCCCAAGGTGACTTTTAAATTTCTAGATCTCATTGAAAAAGCTTCAAGTTATCTCCCTTTGGTGTAAAAATGCCATTTTTTGGGCATTAAAATTGAAATATCTTTTTTAACTCATCGAAGGCAGATTGTGATCGAGAGAACAGTGACCCCATTTTAAGTATAAGATAAGTTCTTTTTAGATAGAAAAATATAGCGAAATCCTATATTAAATAAAGAAAAATATAGCGAAATCCTATATTAAATAAAAAAAAATGGTTAAGACCAGCGAGCCCCAAAAAAACAGAACATAATTAAAACTTACCGAAAACAAGATGTCTTTACATTTATCCTTTGTAGCAGGAAAATTGAAAAGATTTTTTTTTCTTTCACTGCCATCCATGATAAAAACTTTAAATTCATTCATGCAAAATATGAAAATCTGCAAAAGTAGGACCTTGAACCTTGAAGCTTATCCACATTTTGACTTTTAACTGCATATTTATTCTTTTCATCTTGCTGACAACCTAAACATAAAAAAATGATAAAAACATAATTCTAGATTAACTTTGTCATGCTTGTGTTTTTATTTTTGTTGGTACAAACAATTTTTTCCAACTTAAAACTAGAACATCATCACAAAAAAGAAGGTCATACTAACCTCCGAAATATTAAAACAAACCAAAATTATTACTTGATTAAGATCTTGTCATAAATTAATAGCATCAATACTCTAATTTTTGAAGACCATATATGTCTATTGCATACTTATATTCCTTTGTACAGGAGTATGCATATTAAGATTGAATTCAAGGACTTTAATGTTAAATTAGCATGATTAATTTTAGTTTCTCAGCTCCATGTGTAAATTTTGAGAGAATGTTGCAATACTGTATATTCTGATATTCAGGACATATTTATGTTATTGTGAGGTTTTTATTAGCAACTGAGAGCTGTATCTCATTCTCATTTTTGATTTATTTATGAGCTGAAGAATAGTGCCGAAATTTTCTCACTGGATTGAAGACACAGTGGTGACCTTTGATCGTTGTCTGCTCTTTGGTTGGGTTGTTGTCTGCTCTTTGGTTGGGTTGCTGTCTCTTTGACAAAGTCCCAGTTTTCACTTCCCATTTTATAACATGTATGCATATTTTTCTTAATTAAAATAATCAATCACTGAACTTTGTTTATTATCATGATTATTGAAAGTAAGCAAAAATAAATGCACACAAAATTTAACATTGTTATTAAAGGCTTTTTAAAAAATTCAAAACAGTTGTCTACCATATCTACACCGTTAATTTCCTTGTTTGATTTATTTCATATTTTAAAGCCTTTATAGCTAGCTAGATAGTATGCCCAGGCGGATCCAGCCATTTTAAAAAGGGGGTTCCCAACCCAAGACAGAAGGGTGGGGAGGGGGGGGGGGGGGTTGTTGTTCCAACTATATTTTCCCATTCAAATGCATTGACTGTCCTAAAAAAAGGGGGGTGCCAAGTTGAACTTTCCACCCTGGAATCCTCCCCCTTGATCCGCCATTGGTATGGCTTTTGCTCAAAGTTGCATTCATATTGTTACCTATACCTTACTTGTGCATCATTTGGGTCTGATGGGGATAGGCCTACTGAAGAAGGTTCAACTTGCAATATGACAGATTATGAGTCTATTTATCCAAATATATGTAGATGAAAGACATTGAAGGCCGTACTTTAACCTATAATGGTTTAATTTTTAAATTGTTATTTGGATGGAGAGTTGTCTCATTGGCACTCACACCACATCTTCCTATATCTATGCACAATAAAAATCAAAATTATGTTCAAACAAGAAGTAATTGTAACAGGATGCTGTTACAAAATCTCCCAAACAAAGCTTCCATAACTCGCCATTCCAATGGTCCCATATTCATTTGATTTGTTTTGCTGTCTCATACAAGATTATATATGGTTTAGGGGTGGGGATCAGGGATCCAGAAATTTTTCCACCTTACCACTGAGGATCTTTATGGTTTAAAAGTTTTTCAAACATGTGGCGGTGGGGTTGACCCCCATGAACTCTCCCTATATTTCATTTGAGATGTTTTATTGTTCCATACAAGAATATACATGGTTTAGGATGGGGATCTTGACCGTATACAAGTTTTCAAACAAGAGCATCATTTCTGTAGACTATGACGTGTGTTTAAATTATCTCTTACAGTTTACAAGTTATATATCATGACGTATATATTCATTTGAAAGTTTTAGTAAATAAAATCCCATTGGGTTCTTTAGTATTTAAAACTCCTCCCTTCTTTCTTACCCCCAATATAAACAACCAATTTTTTCCACAAAAAAGGGGGCCCTGAACTCCTTATCAGCACCCCATCCCCCCCCCCCCCCGTTTTTCCTTTCCTCATTTCAATCACCCTGATATAAATTTAGTTTTATCGCTTACAATAGGAATGGTTTAAATGTTTTTATACTATTGACAGAACGTCTAGTGCGTTACTAATTTGGGAGGCTTTTCAAATTCACAGCATGTCGGTGGCTGTGTTCAAAGTGCTGGGTTTTCATCACCCTCGTTGTTTGCGGACTAACGATTTAGGACTGTGGTGGATAATAGTGTGCGTGCATTAATTTTCTATACCTTCTTAATCAATATTTTCAAATAATGACGGCAAATGTTGCATTGTATCAATGTCTTATTTGAGACCAACGTGCTATTTACTTGTGCGATCAAGAATGCAGGGGAAAGAAACTTGTCAATTGTGTTTATTTTTAAGCCAAAATAAAATGAGCCGCCGTAAAATATTAACCTTGAGTAATGATCGGTAATCATAATACTGATGCAAGAGGCTTTCTAAGTGGTACAGGCTGACTACTTATACGTGTGTTTGTCTCAAAACAACTCGGCAGTATCAAATAACAGTTGAAGTAAGGATCGTCTCGGGGTTGGTGTGGGGGAGGGGGTCTTGTTTACTTATTTATCTGTCTTCTTTTATTAGCTATATTTTAAATAACTTACACTTTTCCATTACTACACTTTTCTATTATTCTCTTTCTTTCACTATTCTTTATTTCCTTTTTTTCTTTGTCCGTTATTCTCTATTCTGTTAATTCACATCTCTTAATTATATGTGGACTTTTGGTGGTTTATTTTTTTTAGTTCTGGTATTGTGCGATAAGTCAATTTTTCATGCAGTTTCATGAAATAATGGTTTTATGCATATCAGCCAAGATTGTGCGTGAAATTTAAAAAAACAACTCAACACTTCACGTTATGTGAATTCGATTAAAATAAATGAACATGAGTTTGACAGCTAGACAGCCAGTGCATGATCCTTTAACAGGTAAAATTTAATTAATCAATTAACAAATTCTAATCTACTGACATTCAACACCAAATTACTTACTTGATAAATTTGATTGTATATTGTCAATACCTCAACATCGCGAATACGCCATGCGAGGTGTTGGCTATGTTTGAGACGGGTCAAAGGTTGTTGATTCGAAACAGAGCAAAAAAAAATAACAGGTAAAAAACTAAAGTGTAGAATTTTGTGGTTGAAAATTTAATTTTTAATTTCTAAAAAAAAGAGTATTTCGGTTCAACTGTTAACATATTAGTTCGATACGAAAAAAAGAATAAAAGAGCATCTGGAAAATTTGTGATCAGTAATTATCATTCGAATATATGAAGAGCAATGGGTATAAACCAAAAAACTGAGCAAGTATTAGTAAACAGGCAGAAATTTAAGTCGTTGAATTAATTATTTTACAATTGTTTCATTATACGAGAGAAAGTTTTAGGTGAATTGTCTTTATTTACAGATAAATGTATGTTAGTTCAGGAAATGATTGATTTTTCTTGCGGCCTCAAATATTTTTTTTTATCAATAACTCATACACAAGAAGACATTTTTTTTACTTTTGACAGCATGAACCGCAGTTAATTAGCAAACACAAACTAAACACAAAATCGTTTACAATTAAATTTTATAGAAGGAAAAAGGGGGGGGGGTAAACAAATTTTACTATACGCTCACATACTTCTAAAAAGATTTGCATATATAAGCTGTCTAAAGATAATGTTATTTTATTTGAGGAGTTTTGAAAAAAGAATATATACAGCTTTATTTTCGACATCTACTGCTAAAAAACAATAGTGATTATTTTCATAAATTTAATACTTCAGATTCGACTCAAAATTTCTTTTGAATGAATGAATGATGGCAAACTGTTTAGGAGAAGATTGTATCTAAACTTTATGTTATTATGGTGACATTGGCGACGAGATTCGTTTTATTATAGCAAGGGCTTGTACAAACCCTTGATTTATATAGAATGGGCAATATAAATAGACGAAAGTAGGCAACCCATATTATTAAACGGGGATTTGATCTCCAATCCATACGGGCCACATAATTGTACATCGAATAAGATTTATATTTCTAAACGTTTTTAAATGAAATTTTAAACTTCAATCGAAAATTTCCCAACTATGTGAAGATTTTTTATATTTATTAACGTCTTCAATTATTACATACGAAATAAAAAATATTTAGCATATTCATATTTTCATGTTTTTATAATTTTTTCCAAGGAAACTTTTTTTGGCAAAGTTTACTTCTGTGTGTTTATAATCATCACCAGAGACACATTATGTCATCTCCACTCAGTCCTAACGGTTCAAGATCAATTAACCAAACTCACATGATGATTGGTATTGAATATGATCATTGGTCATCCGTGAACAGGTGACGTATCCCAAATAACGGCATATACCGATAGATAGATTGATACTTAATTTATTAATTAACGGATCTCGCCATTGAAATTTCATCAAGTGGTTAATTGAAGCAATGATGGACTTTATAAAACTAGATTCAGATTCAATATTTTATTAAAGTCTCACCACACACAATTATATATATATATATTTTCACAATTAAACTATGTACATGTACTAATTAATATTTCTAAAACAAATTACGAAAACGTTTGGTGTAAAAATAATCGATATATAAAATGTCTATTTCTGCCTAAAATATATTTGCAGGTTTTGGCATTTTTGTAAATAAAATTAAGGTTAACGTTGGCATCCCAATGCAAAAAACAGCCGATTCAAACTTAAATAACTTCTTTCAAGATGGTTTGATTTTATCAGAGACATATACTACATGTATTATAAGTCTCGATACATGTATTGTATGTCTCTGATTTTATCCAAAAACTTTTTTTCAAGATTATTTAATGAGTTATCAACCGAATGTATACCCTCAACGCTCACTAAAACTTATATAGATACATTTCCTAAGTGACATTTTATGTCCTGCGTGCACCAGGAGATCCCGAATGGTTTTTAGACGTTCCATTATTTTACATGCATATATTTGAAGTTGTTCTTAATTTTGTTCATAATAGGTATACATATCTTTGTGTATCAGATCAAATGATTTCCCTATTAGGCTAGCAGAGGCGGATTTAGGTTTTTTCCAGCCCCCCCCCCCCTAATCTTTGGGAAAAAATGGTAGATTAAATAGGAAATCACTGAAACATGACTGGAAGTTAATGGGTTCCCATTTATCTGGATAAACACTGCATGCTTCTTTCTGGTTATCTTAAGTCCTAGTGTGAAATAAAGCCAATGGGAATTGAGGTTTTTTTTAAAAACACATCTGCATACATGTATACGTTTTCTCAAGGGTTGGTTCGTTAAATATTGAATTTATGTTTTCTAAATGCGCAGTTACTAAAGTTTATATTTGCTGCTTTTCTTCTTTATTTCATATGATTTTTTGAAAAAAAATGTGTGTTAAAATTGGGAATGGACACAGATATATTTAACAAAAGAAATTTTGTGTAATGTCATCAATCTGTATTACACGTAGACAGGATGTTCTCTAGAAAACTATACGTTATACACCCGAGGGCACACGCACTGTGGGGGGTAATGGAAAATTACTGAATGTTATAATTACCTGTAATCAGCATTTCAACAAATCAGTTGACTGACCATGTCATTACAGTTCAAAAAGATTTCCTCAAATCAAAATGCATTATTTATTTTATATTTAAAATTTAAAACTTTAAAAAGTACACTTTACAAAATTAATTATGAAGAAAAGAATAGAAGAATTTAAAATCGTATTTTAACAAAGATTAAGATATTATTTTACAAAGATCCTAAAAAAAATATCCAAACAAACGTTGAATCAAACGTTATGAACCTACGCAGTTTTATATTATAAGACTGACAGTCACACACACAAGTTTGCTTGGAGTGTATTGGGCCAGGGTGCTGAGTGAGGTGCTGGAACTTGAAATGCATGTATCATTAAGTTACAGTTCTGTTAGGATTTGACTGCCTTTTTACAGGGACTTTCTATTCTTATTGTTAACAGTTTTATTTAGTATAGACTGTTCCTGGTTGAGAATAATTCTCTGCTCAGTCCAACTGGTGCATACTTAGCATTTGATTCACATATTTCGATTTCGTAGCAGTAAAACACAAATTAATGTATTTAACAACTTTATTCTGATTTCAGGAGCACAGTAAGTATTAGTCGTAAATAACTTAGATATTTATGTGGAAGTTTACTCAGTCTGCTGCTCGAGCTCTGCTAATCGATGTTCCAGTATTTCATTCATGAGGTCGACCTCGTCATTTTTTTTATATTCACGCAAAGCACAGTCGCATGAAGATTTGGTAATTAAAGTGAAAAATGGGGGGAATAAAATATTTTTAGTAGCATTATTAGTAATTCCTCAGGCGACTTTGTGCTCAATTTTAAAAGAGGTTCTCCTGGCTTTGGAAAATCTTATCTGATTCAGGAGCAAATCATCGGTTACACTCCCCTATCACCAGTGATTCCTTGTTTTTAGCTGACACTCTGAAAAAGGTATTGTGTAAGTGTTGACACTCAATTTGCATGATTAATAACAGATATCGACTCGTTATCCGTACTACTGCAAAAAACAAATAGTCAGTTCACTGATTAAGAAGGAAGGTAAACACATAAGAAGTCACAGGATAAAAAGACACAGTAAATAAACTGAGTCACAGGATAAAAAGACACAGTAAATAAAGTCACAAATTTGATAGGACAAATAGTTCGTCCTATAATATATGACCTCGGGGGCATTATTTTTTATTTCTATTTACTGTTCTGATATAAATTTTTTTAATATCAATATGCACCTCGCATTCAAAAAAAAATAAAAAAATGAAAATATCTGTGTATAAAAACCAGTCACTTGTTTCTGTCAATATGGGGTTTAGGCAGCAACCATTTGATTTTCTGGGGGGGAGGGGGGGTGGGGGGTGGGTGTTGGCTATGGATTTTTTCTCTGGACAAACTTTTTTCTTCGCCTTAGGTGAAAGACTATCTAAGATTATCTATTTTTTTAGCGACAAGTTGAAAACAATTTTTTATTGACAGTTCAAAGTGCCTGTGATAAAAACGTTAAAAATTGAAAAAGAATGCGAAGTCATCTGTTATATTACTTTTTCCCTGTTTAATTCATTAAAATGTCTATGTCTTACCCCCTTGACTACGATCATAGGGAAATACCCCCAAAATGGTACCCCAAGAGGGAAATTCCAAACACTTTTTTTAACAATATTTGTTACCTTTTTTTTATTTTTTTTTAGTGATTTCAGTATAAAAACAATATACATGTATTGTATTTAAATATGAAATTTATTTGTTTTCGGCACAAAACAGGGGAAATGCTTGGTAGAACCTTACTATACAAATCCATGATAAAAAAAAGATGGGATATGACAACTCTCCACAAGTGACCAAATGAAACAGAAATTAACAACTCAACGTCACTGTACAGCCTTCAACAATGAACAAAGCCCATACTGCATAGTCAGCTATAAAAGGTCCAGAAATGACAATGTAAAACAATTCAAACAAGAAAACTAACGTTTATTTATGTACAAAACTTATGAAAGATGGAAAAACAGATATGTTACACATAAACAAACGACAATCACTGAATTATAGGCTCCTGATTTAGAACAGGTGTAAAGCAAAATTATATCCGGGTGAAATTTGATTCGGAGGAAAAAATGTCACAGTAGTTGTTGTTATTTTTTTATCCGGAGGAGAATATTTTCCTGGGATATTTTTTCCTTTGCCGTGAAATTCTATCTGGGTAGTTAACTTATTGAATAGTCCTTAGCAAAAACTTAGCCTTTACAAACACTATGAAATAATAAAAGTGTATTTGAATTAAACCTCTATTGTAAACTAAAATGTATTATAATGGGATTCATTTCACAAATTATCATTGAAAAAAAATCCTGAAATATTCAAGTAAATATCATTAAATCATTAAACCATAGATGGGTATTACATCTATGATTAAACATAAGAAAGAAAACCAGAAATAATTTCAAAGATCGTAATTGTGAAATAATATCATGATTAAATAAGGTAAGCGAAATACATGTAAAAGTGAGTTGTTTTTAGATCTCAGTACAATTATAAATTAAAAAGTAAAAGTAGAAATATAGTTGCATTACTACTGTTAAACAGTAATTGAAGAAGTTGATTATGATAATATTTTTAACTATATAAATAGTTTCGTCTGGTGAAAAAGATGTAGTTGCATATGGAAATCAGATAAATTATAGCATAACAATATATGGGAACAATAGCAATTTTAACAGCTGGATAGTATTTACCTATTAAATTTTATAAGTCATCTTTTTATATAAATGAATATACAAAAAATAAGATTCAAGGACAAAATTTCACTATGAAATAGATTCAGGAATATTATTATATTAATGTCTTTAAAATATAAATTGCTCATAATTACCTCCCTTTGATAAATTATGCAAATTTGTTCTACCTTTGTGAAACATTTTATAATTATAGTCCGGTATATATTGATTGTTAATGGGACTATATTTCACAAGGTTCTGTGAAATATTGTACGGCAAATATATACCCGTACATACTATCCGCATAACACATATAGATTTTCACTCCTCTGGAAAAAAATCTACCTGTGAAATACCATGCCTGGAAAAATATTACTGGGACAAATTATCCCCAGGATAAAATATCACAGAGGAAGAAATAAACCGTTACACAGGCACATACATAAACAAATGTGGCAGGGTATAAGGAACTATGAAAATGTTTATTTTTTGTGGTTTGGTCCTTTTTCCGGATACTGTAAGCAATAATGCTCCTTGATTTAGTGAATGGAATGATTGTAGGATGCACATGTCTGTCTGCCATATTTTATATGACCTTGACCTCATTTTTATGGTTCATTAGTCAATGTAACACTGCATTGTTTTGTCATTTTATCATATGCTTAAAGTTACAGGTACTAGTAGATTATATCTGGTGGATTAAGATGTGCATGTCTGTCTGGCAGATTCATATAACCATGACCACATTGTATGGTTCTTGGGTCAATGCTAAGTTTTCTTGGTTTTGTCATTTTATCAGATATTATAAGCATGGGTCTACTTCATGTTGTATGGAGTGACTGCAAGGTGTCATATAAAAATAGGAAGATGTCTGTCTGCCAAGGTTAATTTTACTGTGACCTCATTTTCATAGAATAATGATAATTTTAAACAGCAAGAATAATGAGCAATGTCAACTTTATATACAAATGAGCCTTTAATGAGGCATAATTTTCAGTTGCTTACTAGTTATGTAATACATGTAGTAGTTATTTTTGTCATTAAAATTAAGATAATGTTTACCCCTTTAGGTGTAGGGCAAGAACATTAAAGATAAAGGGAAACTATAAACAGAAGAAGTTATTAACAAAAATAGATTTACAGAGGTCAGCAAGTCTAAATGGTAAGTCCACTGTTATTAAAGTTTTTGACCTTGAACAATGATTAAATATTTATTAAAATAAGATGTGGTATGATAAATGAGAAAACTATCCATCAGAGTTCTATTAAGAGGATTAAGCATTGTACTTAATTATTAGAGGCCAATGATGGCCTGTAAGTAATACAAAAAACCCATACCCTATACATAATAAAGTAATCTATAAAAGACAACACTAACACAATTTAAAACAAAGCAACAATTCAAATTTAAATATACCATACAAATTTTTAAAAACAAAAAATTATAAAAAAACAAAATGACATATATATGAAACAACATCAACCACTGAACTATGTACAAGCTTCTGATATTAGACAGGCATAATATTTCTGGGTTGATATAAAAATAAGAGGCAGTCTGATATCCGATTAGACTTTTCTCCAATAGGGTTCAAATGACATTTAAGGAGGCTCTTGGGTATATAAAAAAGAAGATGTGGTATGATTGCCAATGAGACAACTATCCACAAAAGACCAAAATGACACAAACATCAACAATTATAGGGCACCGTACGGCCTTCAAAAATAAGCAAAACCCATACCGCAGATAGTCAGCTATAAAAGGCCCCGATAAGACAATGTAAAACAATCAAGCGAGAAAACTAACGGCCTTATTTATGTAAAAAAATGAACAAAAAACAAATATGTAACACATAAACAAAATTACAGGCTCCTGACTTGGGACAGGTTTTTTTTTTTCATAACTTAACTTTATTTATTATATAATTGTTAATTTATCATATGGTACAAAAATCATTCAGATGACTTTTAAAATGTATATTCCTTTGTATCATTGAAAGCTCAAAATTATCTCCCTTTGATGCCAAAATGCCATTTTTAAGCATCAGAATTGTAAAATCTTTTTTAACTCATCTGTGACCTTAAGTTTTTATTATCATTTTCAAATAAACCGTTTTTAAACTAAACTATTATAAAATTTAAGCCATTTCCGTAATTTAGTTCTTTTTTCATTTCGATATTACCTCTATTTCTCCTATTAGTTCAACAGAAAAAAAAGAACCTCTACAAAAATGTATGCTTCTTTCTAAGGAGCATTGTAAGCTTAAATAAATGGTGACCCTATTTTTTTCTTTTCTTTTTCTTTGAAATATTTGATAAAGTTCATTTATAGAAAAATATAGCGAAATCCTATAAAAATGATTTAGACCCGCAAGCCCATTAATTTAACAAAAATAGTTCTGTACAGCCTTTGACAATGAGCAAACTTTATACCCGACAGTGGTTTTAATAACAGCACACAACATTTGAACAAATTGTAGACATTTGTTGCAATGGGGTTATCTTAAAAGTCTGCACCAAGGAACCAAACAACAAACGGTAATATGTAAATGATAGACACAAAGCACTAAAATAAGAGTACTAACAATGAATATTCAAATGAAAGTTTATGGAAATGTTCCAAATATTCGTAAACATGATAAAATAGCTATTTTATTGCTGCTCTTCACTGATAATTTTTGAATTTTGTGTATTTGTAGGTCAGACATCTTGATTTTCATGGTCATCATTCAACAGATCAATACTGAACAGAAAACTTAAAGTTGATATTTTTCTCCATAGTGCGACTTTTTTTATGAATTTGAAATGGAACATGTTTTTCCTTCATTTATTAGAAAGAGGAAATTTCAACATAATGACTAAACAAAAAGATGGGAGTCATATCATCACAATCATAGTCTAGATGCACAAGAACTTGATCAATTGGTAGAAGGACTGAATGAAAAAAATATTAGTTTGTTGTTGTCCAAATAAACTTGCTTCTCATTTGAATTGCTCCATCCAATAAAGATGTATAGAGGAAAGATTGAAAAAATGTTTTGTCTAAGAATTGCAGGAATATTCTGGTGGATGAAATAGTTTTACTGTTTATTGACTTAATTCTTATGTAGCATGTATAGTGGACTGAATAATTGTACATAGCAAGCAATGAAAAAAGAAAACTACAACTTTAACAGAAAAAGTGTTGGTATTATAAATTTGCAAATATACCCATAATATTATGTATAAGGTATATAATTCAAATTGTTTGCATATTCATGTATTGCAATGAAACTAAACATGCTATAACAAAGAAAAGTTCTATTTTTTAAAATAAAATAAAAAGACAAAGATTTCAAAACAACATTTTTTTCATTTATTTAGACACGTCATCATTTTGTTTTACTTAAAGGAATTTACTCTTTGACCGTATATATATTATTATACATTAAAAAATAAGAATAATCTTTGTCATATAAACAAATAAAAAACATGTTTGTAACAAAATGAAAAAAATAAATATATATATAAAATATAAAAATACTTGTATACATTTAAAACTATTTACTACCAAACAGCACTCATTGTAATATACACATTACTGTATAATTATGTCTATATATTTATAATTTGAATCCCATAGGATTTTATTTTGTCCCATGGGATATTAAAAATCCCATGGGATTTTTTTTGTCCCATGGGACAAGAAATATCCCATGGGACAACAATTATCCCATGGGACCAAAAAAAATCCCATGGGATTTGACCAAAATCCCATGGGATAATGGTAAATCCCATGGGATTTTGCCCTGTCCCATGGGATATTGAAAATCCCATGTTTTTATAAATCAAATAGCAAAATAAATATAATAGAAACAGTAGAAAACCAATGAAATTATTGAATCCTATGTAATTCCGCACATTTTGGTTATATACATGATACTGTAGCTCTTGTTTGAGGCGGCGGCGGATTTGCAAATGAGTGTTTTGCAAATTAAAAGTGTCCTGTGTTATATGTTTATGTTGCCATTATCATTGACTATGTAGATTTTGCAGTTTTTGCAAAAAACATATATAACTTTTAGGACTTGCATATCATGTTAAGTTGCAATTTCTTTTATATGCTGTAAAACATGTTAATAAAATTAAAAATAAACCAATCTATGTTATGTATGTAATGAACATTTACATTACTTATTTAAATAAATCTCATGTATAGGTTATTTTAACAGCAGTCTAGATTTAAAAAAAATATGTTTAAACAGTACATGTATGCAATGTTTGGTATGAATCCGAAAATCCTTGATGAACTGGTAGAATAATTATATATTTTTAACTGATATAAACAAAAGGAGATTTGGTATTATTACCAATTAGACCGCTTTCAACAAGAGACCAAAAGACATAGAAGTTACCAACTATAAGTCTGACTCCTAACAACTTTCAACAATGAGCAAAACCCATACAGAATATTTCATGCTTATAAGGCCTGACATGCAGTGTAGGATTAAACTTCATATCAGTTGAAAATTTTTCACCAGATTAACCTTAGATATTCTTCAGATTTTCCAAACATGTGGATTCATTCTCTTACAAAGTGTATATTGTTCACAACCAAATGCAAAAATGAAATGTGAAAGTTTGAAATGAGAGAAAAAAAAATTGAGGGGCAAAGAAATACTTGTAACCAATTTCAATGGTTCAAACGCCGTCAGAAGCCAGCTGTAAAGAACAGCTCACTTCTGCTGTTCTCTTTACTCTCAATTAGAATCAAACTTCCATGATTTGAAAGCCGTTCATTCGTTCATTTGCACTATCAAATACATTGTACAGTATAGCACTGATTTTTCTTTTTTTTTTGTTGATTATTTGTTTGTAAATTGGCCACCTATGCAACAGAATAAATCATTAATCTGCATAATGGGATATTACATTTTGAAAGAAGAAGCAGAAGAACAAATACATAACAGATAAGTACGTGCTAACAAAATGAATGCATCTATCTATGCAAGAGATAAATGAATTTAAATTCACCTACATTGATTGGTCTAACAAATGTCTGAACTAAGTAGATGTAACGTATGTTATCGATGTTTAAATATTCAGTCTGTTTTGGATATACGCAAACGAAGTAAAGGGAACTGTCACTGACTTGAAAAGGGAGACTGAATGCATCGACTGGAGAAAATAAATGCAATATCCTGCTATTTAAATTTACGCAAGAATCTCCAAAATCGTATAGGACGACACAAATTTAGTATGTGACAAAATAAAAAGAGAGATTTAAACAATACTTTTTTAAAATATCGCAATGAAGAATTAAACTTGAGAGGTACACTTTTTTAGATGAGCTTCCTAGCATAAAAAGGTCTAAAACGCCACGAGAAATGTCTCTTTAGTGCGTTGAGATATACATTATACGTCTCAGGTCAACCTATTGTCACATTTTGTTGCATACGAAAAAAGTCGAACAAAATATTCTTTTGAATTTGACATTTGTACTTATAGTTAATCTTACATTTCAATGCAGATTGAACTGTATACATATATCTTTGGTGTTTCAAAGCACCTTTCGGTTTAATTTGGTGTTTCAATTTAATATTTCTATAAATTATTTTGAAAACTCGAGATCACATGGTTACTAAAGCTTGTAAACAAGAACACAGGATTGATTGATTTTGATTTGGTGTTTTAACGCCACTTTGAAGCACCGAATTGAGGCAATGTTGTGGCGGCCAGTTTTTATTGGTGGCGGAAGCTGGAGTGCCCGTAGAAAACCACCGACCTTCGATGCGAAAACTGACAATCTTAGTCAAAATCGCACGAGCGAGGTTCGAACTCACAACCTCAGTGTTGACTGGCTAGTGATTAAAGTAGAAACTTCTGAGACCATCCGGCCACCGAAGCCCAGAAAACAAGAATGAAAATTGTATTGCTCATAAAAGTTTGGGGAGTAACTATCCATTCTGTGTGTGTCACTTCTTGGGAAGTTTTATACTCATTGTTCTCAATTATTCCTCGAACAGCGATTGCGTCAAATTAATTGTTAGATTTCGGAAAATCAATTGTGTATTGAGAAGATTCGTCGCAATTACTACCAGAAGTGGCACCATGATTGATTAACTTATTGATATCGTTTTGCAAGATGAATGATCCATCAATTTCTTCAGTGATGTTTATAGTCAGTCATTATTGGGACTAGATATATGTTTCCGTTTCTCAGAACTTTCAATATCAAACAAATGACTATCTATATCATTGGTTTCCAGTTATGATAATTGATTGTTCCACAATAGCATGTAACACATCCTGACCCACAAAAACGTAACATTATTTAACAAATATAAGGAACGTACCCGTAGTACAAGTTCATCATTCACCACTTGCCTTATCATTTTATATGTTTAGTGGACGGTGGGGTCAAAACTACATTTGACATTAAAGTTCTCTAGAGAGATTATATAATACGGAACATGTGTAGTAAATTTACAGTTGATTGGATTTCAATTTTAAAGCTACCTTGACCAAAATTTTAACCAAAAACTTTATAAACAAAAACTTTTTTTTTTAACTGAAGCGGGACGGAAAAACGAACTAACGAAGTGATGAACAGTCTGAAAAACAAAACAGCCGTAAAAATGGATATAAAAAGCGTTTCTTTTTTATGCACAACATATTTGAATTTGCGGTGTCCTTGTTTTTAACTTTGAAACAAAGCTATTCTAAATATGAATGTGTTTTTCAGTTCAAAATGAAGATAACTGGTGTAATGAGTGGTAGAACCTTTTAACCAATTCCAGTGGATATTTTGTATTGATAAACTTCATGTAAAAATGCCAGATTTTGATTGGCTTATACGAGGGAGTTACCTATCACAAAGCTGAGCGTGTGACAAGTATTTTGAATGTTACCCTCTCGTGCAGAGCATTAACTGGTTTCTTTAATTAGTAACCATATTGTACAACTGTCATATATAAACTCATCAAAGATACCAGGACTAAATTTTATATATACGCCAGACGCGCGTTTCGTCTACAAAAGACTCATCAGTGACGCTCGAATCCAAAAAAATTTAAAAAGGCCAAATAAAGTTCGAAGTTGAAGAGCATTGAGATGCAAAATTCCTAAAGTGTTGCCGAATACAGCTATGTGAGCTTGATAGTAACGAAGATAAGCAAATATCTGTAAGATCATAAATGACACCGATTTCAAACAAAAACAACAGGCGACATGTTTGCTGAAGTTTCAGAGGATGGTATAACTGATGTACTTGAGTTAAAAGAATCAAAGCCAACAAAAAGATGCATAACACATAGTCTTAAGAGTTTCCGTGTTTCCTAGGCCAAGACAATAAATTTGAAACATTAATTTTGATAAACCAAAATGTAATGAAAAACTGAGAGTGATGTTTGCTTCGTTACGAAAAATTGACGGGAATCACGTAAAAAAGTCTACCATCACTAATTATAGGTACGGTTTGACAAAATATTTGAATGAACATTGTTCCATAGACATTACAAAGGATGTTCAATTCGCAGGTTCAAAGGGTGTCTTCAAGGCTGTCGTTGTTAACTTTAAGAAAAAAAGGTATGCCTCTATTGACCACAAACCCCCTATTTCTAAAGAGACTTACAAAAGCTGTATAACACTAATAGTATTGCAATCAATACGACAGCACCTTATGGATTACAGAAAAGGGTATGTTTTGAAATAATGTTCTATTTATGCAGGAGAGGCCAAGAAAACTTGGAATTGAGATCTATGACAAAAAAACATTTGATATAAAAACAGATTCAAGTGGAAGAGAGTATATGTATCAATAAATAGATGAATATGATAAAAATCATCGTGATGAAGCTACCCCTGATGCTACCGTCGGTGAAGCAAGGATTTACGAAAGAGGAGGTGATCCTCTGTGTCCAGTATTATCATTTGAATTGTATCAGGAAAAATCTTCACCCAGCTCTCAATGATTTTTTGCTGCGCACAAAGGATTTCTATGATATAAGTGACACAACATGGTGTTGTAAAGCTCCTATGGGGAAAAACAGTTTAGCAGTAATGATTCCAGAAATTAATGAGATGGTTAAACTTTCTAGAAGGTACACGAACCACTATATATGTTCGCCTTCCATTACTGCAATGGATGAAGCCGGCATAGAAGCTAGGCACATAATGAAAGCCACTGGACATCGGAGTGATAATGTCTGACAGTTCAAATGGTATGCTTGAATGTGACAATATCAATCATAAACTTCAGTCTGAAGGTGATCACATTATAAATGTGACATCACCTGAAGCACAGCCATGACTTGATCTCAGTGCAGCTGAAGTTGAAGCGTTATTTTCATATGAAAGCCCTAACATGCCTATGGATATTACGGTTGCGCCGCAAAATGTTTGTGTAGCTGATTACCAAAAACAAGGAAACTCACCACATCCAGCTGTTTCTTCAGCTGTCGATAAACAATGTGCAGCCATGGTGGAACACACACACAAAGAATGTATGTCCCAATATTACTTACAGTGTGGTCAATTTAAACATTCACAAATGATTTTCAAAATTGAATTGTTTCACCAACGTACAATGACGTAAACAGTAACTGTTAAATGTTATTCTTTGTTAAATTTGAATCTGACAGACAGTTAAATTCAAATCTTTGTTGAATTGTTTCATATATAGTTATATACAAAATGTATGTGACCGACCTTTGTTTTTTTCTCTTGTTAAAGAATTGATGAAAAATATTTCTGTTTTCTTGTTTTATTTCCTCCATTTCATATGAAATATGTATCAAATTTGAAGAAATAAAATGTCGGGTAGATGTGTAGATGAGACAATATCTTTATTTCTGTTATCTTATACAGAAAAGCCAATAAAAGTTGGTAATTATCAAAGTATATCATGATATTAAGTTGCAATATTTTCCCAGATAAAAATAACAGAACATTCAGTATAATACATTAAATAACACATACCTGAGAGGGTGATAGTCATATTGTTACCCTTTGAAAAACATTGTCAACCTCGGCTTCGCCTCAATTGACAATGTTTTTTCTCGAGGTAACAATCTGCTCTATTACCCTCTCAGCTATGTGTTATTTATATAATACAGGGTACGGAATTCAACTAGTATAGCAGTCAACCTCAAGAGATTACATCAGATATCAAGGATGCTGTCATTTTCTGTAAATGTACTGTTATGTATGTGCCTGTCCCAAGTCAGGAGCCTGTAATTCAGTAGTTGTCGTTTGTTTATGTGTTACATATTTATTTCTTTCCTTCATTTTTTTATATAAATAAGGCCGTTAGTTTTCTCGTTAGAATTGTTTTATATTGTCATTTCGGGGCCTTTTATAGCTGAATATGCGGTATGAGGTATTGCTCATTGTTGAAGGCCGTACGGTGACCTATAGTTGTTAGTTTCTGTATCATTTTGGTCTCCTGTGGACAGTTGTCCCATTGGCAATAATACCACATCTTCTTTTTGATATTCCAATGTAAGTTGCTAAATTGGAATCAAACTGTTTTGGGATACGATTGCTTTCAAGCAATCTGTAGACTTATACAATTGACTCAGGGCTCCATGCCCTCACGATAACCGTTTTATTCTAAACATTCAGCAACATCTCAGATTCTTATGATTGCCTTGCTTTAAAAGGTAAAAACAAGCAAAAGGATTGAACTTAAACAACTTTCCTGTAATGTTCTTCTCATAATCTTCATGATTGATATTTCCCTTGACTTATATGCGTGTTTTTAACAACACGGAAAATCAGAATTTAGCAGTATTTATATTTAGTGTTTTTATAAATTAAGTAACACGCCAGAGAGAATTTCCCAGTTTTGATAAATGCGAGAGTTATCTGAATTCCGATAATTCTTTTTCTGTCATATAATAACTGAAGTGGAGTTTTTCTATATGTTACCGTTATGAAACTGATATTTGATACTGTACTCTCATAAAGAAATAGAGAACCATCTAAGTCGTTTAATTATCATTTAATAAACGTTCTTGTTCCAAATCACGGGTCGCGGGTTTGTTTATGTATTAATGCGCATGCGTATAGTTTTCTTGATTTCAAGGGGTATCAGATTGAATGGTTGCTCTGGATTCCCAACTTCATTGATTAATTTGAAACTCATGGGATCTTTTCTATGTCTGTCTGCTATTGAGGGTTATTGTTGTTGCGTAATTTTAAATCATATGCATCGTTTAAATTAAAATAAATGTAGTCCACATTGTTAAGGTGTACCTATAACACCCCTTCAGCCGAAATGAAGTCTTCCATATTATCGTTTCGAGTTGTATCCCTTCCGGAAGTATTTTCCGTCAAAATCGAAATACAATACGACTAGTCAAGACAAATTAACTCGTTAGATGTCGATAAACGTCGTATTATATTAAGAACGATCTCAATTTAAACCGAGGAGCATGTACAGAAAGGAGGCATGCCCACTGACCCAACAGAAATTAATATTTAAAGAGTTAGAAATGGGGTTCTTCCTAGAATTAACGGTGATAAGATACGAAGTGAAATACCTTCTCTCAATCCCAGTGACTGCTGTGGAAAGTAAACTTAGAATTGATAGTACAAAAAAAAACCACAATAAGTACATTGCTCATACACTTGTATCCGGGATTGGCTATTTTTTAAGTTGAGTAACCATTCAGATTATTGCATTTTACATATGCAGTTGAATTAGTTTTGAAAATAATACTATCCAGCTGTACCAGGGCTGCAAAAAATGCGTGAGACTCACGCATGTTCATGCTTTTTTGCGGCAGTATCCTAGGATCTATATTTTTCCTCTATGATCTTTTCAATTTTTCAAAATTTCACGCATTTGCTTATAAATGAAAAGTTGGCAGAACTGCTATACAGCTATACATGTGTCAATGAAAACTATGGCAATCGTATCCCTCAGAGCATTCTGCTCTTTGATTAAATTGTATCGTTCAGTTTCAATGTTGTGACCATTACGTCCCTAAAGTAAATGGTATTATGGTGCTTTTCCAATCATTATTATAAAAATGTATGTATCAATATTCATGATATTGGAATCATATCTTTTGTAATAGTTCTATATCAAAGCTTTGATCAATATGTGGCTAAATTGCTGGTGAAATAGTCTACCAGCAGTGGTATTGATCCATTGATAGTAATAACATAAAATATATCAATTGTAATGCACAAGATGCGCATTTAGAAAATAAATGTCTATTGAGTGATTGATATTCATGGGAAAATATAAAAAATAAAATCCAAGACTTATTTTGAAGTTGAAGAGCTGAAGAGACCATAACAGTCAAAATGGTAGTCGAATACAGAATAAAGATAATAGTTTTACATGCGTGAAATATATGTCTAGCGAAAATGAAAAGCATTAAACGTTGTACTAGCATTTTTAATCGCACAATATCTTGTTTTCATGGACTGGTGATACCCACTACGACCTAATAGAGACATATCCAGCCATATGTAAAGAGGGGGAAGGTGGGGGACTCGAACTAAATGTCTCAATTTATATGCATTCAACGTCAAAAGGAACTGGACTCCTCCCCTGGAACAAGTCCACTAGCTGAGGTATAACACCAGTCTTAGAACTGTCCACATGTCAACATGCCCACAATAAATGGAATGTCAAAAAATGCCTAAAAATATCATGTATTATTGATCATGTACGCAAAACATTTTAAAAACATTTATAAAAATTTTGCTCCAGATGATTCCCATCACCATAAATACTCTTCTATCTATTTCAAATTCAGGATTTTTTTTTTTAAAGTTTTGTGAATAACAAAAAATGTAAACACAGTTTTACGCTAAATATTAACTTCATGGCGACAAAATATAGGATTTCTATGCTTTGATTTAATTTATTTCCAGTATTTTCAATTATGAGGTATTATAAAAGAGCTTTGAAATATAAATATAGGTCTCACAGTTAAAAAAAACTGACAACTGCATATACATTTTACACTCAAAAGAATCAAACTGACAGATTGTTGACCTTTGCTTTTGGTTCATTTTAGTGTTAAGTGTCCGTATATCACTGCGCGGTATTTGTACATACTGTCAGTTCGTAATTGTGCTATGGTAGTTTTTGTATTTTTGTCTTTCGGTTTTGGTTATTTGCATTGTACATGTACATGTTTCATTTTGTTTCACCTTGTTTGCACATTTTCTGCCTGCATGGTGATTAGAATTATTATACAATGATGACTGCATTGCCTTCTTTTTATCATTTTAACCTATAATATATTGTATATAGAAGAAAGTGTAGTATGAGTGCCAATAAGACAAATCGCACGCCAAGTCACAATCTGTAAAAGTAAACCATTATAGGTCAAAGGACGGTCTTCAACACGGCGCCTTTAATATGCATATTTGTGATTCAAATTGTCAAATTGCTTATGTTTACTTTTTGCAGTCACTGATACTCATAGATCCTTGATGCATATTTTTGAAAGGCCTTCAATATGGAGCATTGGCTTAGACCAAACAGCAAGCTAAAAATGCCCCCCCCCCCCCCCTTCCCCAACATGACACGCGTGTAGTTCGGTGTGAGCCAATGCTCTCTGTTGAAGGCCGTACACAAATATTCATCAAGGATATATGAGTCTCTGCGAAAAACGCAAAATTGAGAACAAGGATACGAACAGCAAGCTACAAAGGGTCCCAAACAGGACTAGCTTTTAACCTTTCAACAGGAAATCCAGCGGAATAATCTATATAAAACCAGTACACGAATGCTCCACTCGCACTATCATTTTCTATGTTCAGTGGACCGTTAAATTGGGATAAAAACTCTAATTTGGCATTCAAATTAGAAAGATCATATTATAAGGAACATGTGTACTAAGTGTCAAGTTGAATGGACTTCAACTTCATCAAAAACTAACTTGACCAAAAACTTTAACCTGAAGCGGGACAGACGGACGAACGAACGAACGGACGGACGAACGGACGCACAGACCAGAAAACAGTATGCCCCTCTACTATCGTAGGTGGGGCATAAAAAGAAGAAACGAAAAACGTGTATGCACCTCACCAAATAACTATAACCACTAAAGATCAGGAGTCGGTATCACACATAAACTCAGGACTAATATTAATTGATCGTTAGTATACTGAATTGTTAATGATCATACATACCATGACCAAATTTTGAAAATACGCCTGACTCGCGTTTCGTCTACAAAGGACTCATCAGTGACGCTCGAAACCAAAAAAGTTAGAAAAACCCCAAAAAGTACAAAGTTGAAGAGCATTGAGGACCAAAATTCCTAAAAGTTTTGACAAATACACCTACGGTAATCTATGCCAGAGGTAGAAAAGCCTTAGTTTTTTCAAAAATTCAAATTTTATAAACAGTAAATTTATAAATATAACAGTATGAATGATAATGTATGTCAGCACAAAAGTGCTATATACTGGGCTGGTGATACCCTCGGGGAAATCAATCTTCACCAGCAGTGGCATCTACCCAGTGGTTGTAAATAAACTCACCATAGATACCAGGACCAAATTTTTAATATACGCCAGACGCGCGTTTCGTTTACAAAAGACTTATCAGTGACGCTCGAAACCAAAAAGGGGGAAAAACCTCAAAAAGTACGAAAATGAAGAGCATTGAGGAACAAAATTTCTAAAAGTTGTGCAAATACAGCTAAGGTAATATATGCCCGAAGTAAAAAAGCCTTATGTTTTCCAAAATTACAAAAATTAGACCCAAGTGCTATTGTGAACCCGATTCCAAGTTCCTGATTTAAGATAGGTGCAAACAAGTACAAAACGTTTTCAAAGGCGCCAACCTTCACCCAACCTTAAACAATTGTGTAACATCACAACATAGAATATCAATTGAAATGGTTGACCTCAATCAAAAGACATAATAACAAAATCAATAGAACATACAATAAACGAATAAATCTAATCTATGACACCATGTATATTCAAAATTATTTAAACTAGAGGCTCTCAAGAGCCTGTGTCGCTCACCTTGGTCTATGTGCATGTTAACCAAGTGACACAGATATATTGATGATAAAAATGTGTTTTGGTGATGGTGTTGTGTTTGTAGATCTTACTTTACTGAACATTCTTGTTGCTACAAATATCTCTATCTATAATTAAATAGGCCCAGTAAAAACAGTGGAAAAAATTTACAAAAATTTTCAAAAACTTATGAAAATTGTAAAAAATTGACTGTAAAGGGCAATTACTCCTTAAGGGGTCAATTGACAATTTTGTTCATGATGACTTACTTGTAGATCTTATTTCGCTGAACATAATTGCTGTTTACAGTTTATCTCTATTTAAATGATATTCAAGATGAAAACCAAAAACTGCAAAATTTCCTTAAAATTACTTATTCAGGGGCAGTAACCCAACAACGGTTTCTCTGATTTGTCTGAAAATTTATGGGCAGATAGATCTTGCCTGATAAACAAATTTAATTCCTTGTAAGATTTGCTCTTAATGCTTTGGTTTCAGAGATATAAGCTAATTCTACATTTCACCCCTATGTACTAACTTTAGCCATGGCTGCCATCTTTGTTGGTTGGACGGGTCACGTCACATTTTTTTAAAAACTAAATACCCCAATGATGATTACGGCCAAGTTTGGTTAAATTTGGCCCAGTAGTTTTAGAGAAAAAGATCTTTTGTAAAAGAATACTAACATGTTAAAAAAATGGTTAAAAATTTACTATAAAGGGCAATTACTGTTTAAGGGGTCAACTGACAATTTTGGTCATGATGACTTTTTTTTTAGATCTTAGTTTATTTCTATCTATAATAATATTCAAGATAATAACCAACAACTGCAAAATTCCCTTAATATTACTAATTTGGGGTCAGCAACCCAACAACGAGTTGTCTGATTTGTCTGCAAATTTCAGGACAGATAGATCTTGACCTAATAGACAATGTTACCCCCATGTCAGATTAGTTCTAAATGCTTCTGTTTCCGAGTTATAAACCAAAATCTACAATGTACTCCTATGTTTTATTTTTAGCCATGGCCTTTCACTTTTTCCAACTGGTTTCGTTTTTGACGACAAAACCAAAGTGTTTATTAGCAATGTTCTCGATAAGGTACACACACACGCCTGTGTGTTCAAAGGACGATTCCCAAAAACACTGGATGAGTCTTGTAATCATCATAATTTTCCTTCAGCTATTCAAAAGAAGCTGAAAACATGCTTCTATTCAATATTTTTACCGGACATTCACTTTCGTTTTAATTCAATATATGTTATGATAAATCCCGAGCAATTCGAAAAACTATGACATCATGACATACGCTTATTGGATAAACCCCAAGAAAATCGAAATGATTTACGCGACGACTGTAAACACATAAGGGTAAATAACGCTAACGATAGGCAATAAAATGGTTGAGAACTCATGGTTTTGGCATATAATTGGGTTTTCCTTTGAATTAATTAGGTTATTGAACCCTGCAATGGGCAATTGCATTGGGTTTTTTATTATTTGTATTGCGTGATCACGCAAATACGCAGCTTATCTGGAGCTCTAACAGTTGTAGTTGTATGAGTTAAAATTATTACATAGATATTGATTAATTACTTGATTAGATTATAAGCAGTGAACATTATTAATACGTGTCTTTTAATTATGATATAAATTCCTTTGACTATTATCTAGCAATAGGTAATATGTTGAGGGTTTTACGATCATTAGGCAACGACTACTAATGCATGAACATCAAAGGGTATACTTTTTTGTTTCCATTTTGTAAATGGTCTACCGATCGAGTACTTGAGTATAGCTCAGTACATTCAACGAGTAATCGATTAGTAAATCGTCTTCGATTTGACATCCCTATTATTTTCCTTTATGTCATGAAACGTTATGTGTTATAATGTCTATAATACTGGACCCTATAAAGCTTTACTCATTTCTTTATTTGAAACAAAGATAAATTTTGCAAATTTTTTCAAAAGTGAAAATGTTTCAAAGACTTATAGAAGAAAATCAATGCATTTCATCTCAGAAACACATTGTATGAGAAAATTGCCATGAAATAATTTGTTTTACATACTCCAATTCATCTGTACAACCTCATTGATATTACTTGCCTAAAAATGTTCTACTGCAATACAGTAAGTATATACAATAAAAAGAAAACATCAAATTAGCATCACATTCACTAAATATTGGTCCTTTTTTAATTAAATATCTGCTACATGTATGTACAGTTTGTGGACAGGGAGTAATTTTCAAGTTTCATGTATCGCTTGTACGCCCGGCATATAGAAAACAACGGTATTGCTTGTGTTTAAATAGGGGATTTTTATAAGTCTATAAACTGATTTAAGATTTATTGACATTTTACTAAAAGTATTTCTTTTATTATGGTTATGGATATGCAAAGTGAATTTGGAAGATACCATAGGAATATGCAAATTCTTTTAAAGTCGAAAACGAAATGATAATGCTATGCCAAAATATAAAAGAAGCGGAAAAACTACCATTTTTTGTAATCCCGCTCCTGTATAAGTCAGCAATCTGATGTTTAGTGGTTGTCGTCTGTTTATTTTGTTCATGAATGTATCTCGTTTTTCGTTTTATATAGATTAGAGCGTTACTTTTCCCGTTTGAATGGTTTTATACTAGTAATTGTTTGGGTCCTTATAGCATGCTATTCTTGTGTTAGTCAAGGCTCCGTGTTGAAGACCATACCTTAACCTATAATGGTTTAATTTAATTGTAACTTGAATTGAGAGTTGTCTCATTGTCACTCATACCACATCTTTCTATATCTATAAACAAAAGACAGACGAAAGATACTAAAACGACATTCAAACTCATATGTGAAAAATAAATAAACAACGCAATGACAAAAAAGGAATAAAACCAAAATACAAACCACAGTTTTCGAATCACATTATACCAGTAGTAGAGACTAAAAAACACGAACTCCACTTTCAACTGTATTCATCTCATATAATACATAGTGTAAGAACCACTTTCTAGTCAAGACAAGACAGCAGTTCTGTTCAAACTTATTTTAGGTATATAAAAAAATAACAGGATAATATAAATTGAACTGATAAACATAAAAAAAGTTATGATGTCATTGTGACTTCATTAACACATAATAAAGGAAATTCATCCTCAATCTAGAATAACAATTACAAAAGTATTCTGGAAAAAATAAATTTGGTGTACATTTGTGTACCTATTTGAAAAAATAAAAGGCATCTAGTTTTATATCAAATGAAACGGCTATAGCCGAAATACACTAATAGATTTAAGAACAAACTTTAACTTTTTATACATTGTGCTTGAATAATTTCGTTGATCATATTGAAGATAATACCATGTAAGTATTATATGCAATATAATACTTCCATGATAATACCAAAACTGAAAGATATTTAAGTTGGTTCACATGATATAACAGAGTATAAAAAAATGACAATGTTCCATGCTAAACACTTTAAATGTAAAAGTAAGTTATGAAAAAAAATATTATCACGAATTTCGATGCGTTAGATGCGTCATCGGGACAGTACAATGTATGAAGTTTATTGATAAGAATGCGAGTTGTTTTTACTTAATTCATTTCACTTGACTAGGAGGGGTTTAACCGGTTCGGTTATTTAAGACCAGTCCATTTATAGACAGATGTGTCGGGATGAACTCATCAATGAAGTTTCCAATTATTTGTCCCATATCATACACGCAGTTCATTTGTTTATCCGTTTGGTAACACAGATTGGTAACTAGAAATCACTTATAATAATAACGGCCATCATCCTTATCACAAACATCTTCAAATAGACTTTCATTATGCAAATTAATAAGTAAACTCCGCCCGATCAGTTGAATTAACATTTCTAATAGTCTATAACAATGAACGGTTGATCAGAATTAGGTTGATAATAATGTAAATCGGATGTTATTGTATAGAAACTTAGAAATAGTAAGGTAGGAATTACTAGAAAAGACTAGACGATAATGATGTGCACATTATCGTTGATGAAAAACATGTTGGATCCACCAGAAAAAAGAAATATATACAATGATGCAGATCTACAACACAATGCATGGGTACATGTTTATATTTTTATTACTGTTTTCAGTACATATTTCAGGTACATTAAATTTAATTTTTCATAAAAGAGGGACGAAAGATACCAAAGGGACAGTCAAACTCAGAAATCTGAAACAAACTGACAACGCCATGGCTAAGAATAAAAAAAGACAAACAGACAAACAATAGTACACATGACACAACATAGACAACTAAAGAATAAACAACACAAACCCCACCAAAAACTAGGGGTGGTCTCAGGTGCTCCGGAAGGGTAAGCAGATCCTGCTCCACTTGTGGCACCCTTCGTGTAGCTTATGTAGCATCATAAAAGATGACCTGCCTATACATTTAGTTTAGTGTAAAGCAATCAAGCAAGATAAATATCAACATTCGACAAGAAATAATATTTGAGAAATTACTGTACTATTCTTTTTTCCATCTATGAAGAAATAACATTAAAATGTGGTGCACACTCAAGAACCCGCGTAGCGGGTTATTTAAAAGTGTGCACTACATTTTTGTATGTTATTTCGAATAGACAGAAAAAAATATTACAGTCATTTCTTATAATTTGATTTTTAATTCCATTTTAGACCGGAGTAAACCATGAAAAACGTTGGTGACGTAACGGTCACATGCCAAAATTATGTCTATGAGCTGATACACAAAACAACATCCAAAATTAATTATTTACTGATATATTGAAAAAATACTTGAAAAAATGGCAGCAGGCTAATTATTACAATTTTGTTATATCTATCTCGAGTTCATATTGGTAAAGTTTGAATGCTTGATTTTTGTTTGTAATCCACGTCAAGTTTCTTGAAATCCTTGATCATGTATTTTTCATTAATGTCATCATATACGTGTTCGCTCTTCCTGGTAGTAGTATCATCTTTCTGTTTCCTCCCTTTGATAGTAAACGTCCCCTTTTGTAGTCTTGGAAACTTGAGTGTTCTGTCGTTGAGCATCTTTTTGATCCAATCCTGGTTTCTCCACAGTGCTATTATAATTATAACTGTTGATCCAATGGTGGCAATACAGGACATGTATACCACGACAGAATTGCTCTGTGAAGAACCTTTAAAAGAAAGATTCTTAAATCTGTAATAAAGGTGTTTTACAGGATCATTTGTTTTGATTTATTTATCATGGCGTGGGTCCTTTACTTTCGTCTTAATTGGGTGAAAGAGACAACCATCTTTATAAAGTTGTGTGGCCCGTTATGCAATCAGATAATTTACAAGTGTCAATATGAAGTATTTCAATTAAATAATTTTATTTTTTGAATTTGTCATTTATGATTTTTTTTGGGTAAAGGTAGATCAGAGATATATATTTTTTTAGATAGCATTTTCTTGTACTTTGCCAAAACGGAGATTTTTCTTTGCCTTTTTCAAAAATTTAATAAAAGGTTTGGGTCACCTTGATATTTTCCAAGCTATGAGTCTTTGAAAATTGCCTTCATTTTGGTTCGATTTATGTGCCAAAAAATTATCTGAGATAGAATTTTTAAATCAATTGTGAGAAGGTAGTTTTTGTAATATGTTTTAATTTAAGAAAATAAAAAGAAAAGCGTGTCACTGAACTTGCTTTTTTTTTTTATTTCTGTCAAGTATATATTGTTTTACTAAAAGTGTTATCTTCCCTTAAATGGCGTATTTGAAGACAAAATTATTCTAAAAACACAACACTTTATATATGTTTAAATAAAATGGGTTATACAATAAATAACCAAGTTTTCTTTAAATAAATTATCAGTCTTTGCAAATCTGTCTCCAAATTCTCAGAATTAGGCAAATAACTAGACTGATTTTGTATTGTGATTGTACAATCCAAGATTAAATTTCAACATATTTTATTGTTCAAAATGATTAAAGGATCAGATACAAGTCTTACAACTAAGTAACGTCTTCTCCGAAATCCAAGATGGCGGAATACCATGAATCTACCTTAAGGTTGTTTTGTTTTCTGTTAAAGTATCAATGATTACTGAAACCTAATAAACGATTTTTAGACTTTATCAAATATTACGTAATAAAAACAGTAGTGTTGAATAAAAAGCCTGCTGTTTAATCCGTATCGCTCACCTTTGATGTGGACCCTTTATCACACCCTTTATTGCATATTTACTCTTTATCATGTCCCAACCTGGATTTTTCATGTATTACAGTAGTGATTTTAACTAAATCTACATGAAGTCCATGTTTTAAGTTAATGTAAGCTTCTCATTCATTATGTTTTTCTTTCAAACAAAATCCAGAAGATTAAATAGTGATTTTTTTTTAATCAAAACGGTCATTACAGCGTGACTTCATTTATCAAACTACGTCATTGTTTATGACGTGACGTCACAGACGTAGAGCTTTCATTTTTATGGCATATGAAATAAAAACATGGAAAACTACTTGTAGTACATGTAAGAGGGTTAAACTTTAAATTTTGATAATTCAAAAGTGCACATTTTACTCACCAGTCTCAAAGTAGTCTTGTGTTTATTACAGTATACTTGTTTTTCAATTGTTGGTTTATTGTTACTATTTACTAGTAATAGGTTAACTTCAGAAAGTGTTTTATATAGCACAACATAACAAGAACTCAATGAAATACCATACAAAACACAGATAGACAATAAAAAGATACAATAAACAACGCATGTCTATTGATTACAGCACTCAAATTGTAAGATAACCTAGGTGCTTCGAATAAATAATTCCTCGAGAAGATATTGGTATCTTGGGATGATTCGATGTGTGATAAGGATCTTATCATATATTATTCTTTATGTTTCATACTATCCATAAGACAATACAAACAATGTTGTTTGTCATGTGATTGCAAATAACATATTAGAACCTTTCACAATGTTTTCATTGTTCAAATACCTTCATAAACACTTACCATTATTTCGATTTATCCCATGTCTAAAGGGGGCAGTTACCTCTACTACAAAAGAAATATGAACAATATACCCACATGTACACGCATGCTGGTTCGAATTTAGACATCTTTTGCGCTTCTTCTCTAAGAATCAAAATAAATGCATAATTCATTCTTCCTATGTTGAGGGAATTCACAATATAATGAAAAACAAAAACTCAGAAATGAAATAAAACAGATGATACTTCGTTAATAAAAAATAATTAGATACACTCTAAATATACAGAACAAGGCTGCATGGGCCTTGTTAATTGCGAAAGGTCGTATGATGACTTGTCATTGTTAAAGTACATGCATGTGTCATTTTGGTATCTAAAGAGAGTTATCGAATTGGTACATGTAATCATAATATATCCTTTATGTTAAAAAAGATGAACAATGTTTTTGATGATAATATTAATGTTATCTTAAAAAAACAAATTTGAGAACAACAAATATACCTTTTATAGCTAGGAATGTATGTAAACACAAACTGTGGTCGGTGTGTGCCCAAATATGACTTTTTCACTCCAAATAAGAGTCGGCCAAGTTAATTTGTGTACACTTATACTGATATAATGCATAAACGATATAATGCATATTGATCATTTGATCTTTCGAATTGTACAATGTCATTGAAATCTTATATTTTCTTAGTTCTGTATATGGACACCAGACGTGATTTAACGAACACATGCGATTGTATTCATGCATCGTATGATCTTTTAGATATTTCGTTTAACTAAATAAGACAACATCTTGAAAATGTCGTTTACATCAATCAATCAATGATCAATAAATTTTTCAAGTTGGCAATAGTGTTGAATGTCCAATCTAACTTCAGTTTATTATGACTTTTTTGCTTTGTTTTTACTATCTCCTTAAGGATAGCTAAGACTTTGGTTCGTTATTATCTACATCATTGATTGTTAAACATGTACATGAAGTTATGCAATCAAAACATTCAAATATAATAGGTTCAAATAATTGTTTCATATTTAAACGAAAAGCAACAATTTTCATAAAATTGACCAATACTTAACCTTATCGATTTTAGCTTTTTTTCTAGTCAATAAAAAGTCATTACACATTGCGTAGGGTGTTACATTTTCCAATGAAAAAACACTGTTTGTAACAAAGGAGTAGGTTCAGTTAGACTCCTTTTTGGCCCCAAAATATAGCAGTTTTAGAAAATTGTGAAAATGTAATCTTTCAGCTATATTTTGGAAAGTAAAATGCTTCTGCTACATAAGTATGAGCTGTTTTTGACATTACAAAGCACAAATATCGCGTTCTAGCATTATTAAGTCCAGCTAAATTACTGAAATCTTCAAACTTTTTGCATTTTGGTTAATTTTTAGACGGTTTCCGTCTAAAATGAAAGTGGCCGCATTCGTGTTCATTCATAATACTGAAATGTAAGTTGTATTTGATGATAATAAAAAACATATATAAAGGTTGAGGATGAACACGGATGCGGCCATTTTCATTTTTGACAAAAAACATCTGAAAAGTGACGTTTTTTGGCATATTTGATAGATTTTCCATATTTAAGCTTGAATCAGAGCGTTTTTAATGACTAAATCAGTGAGAATCTTTCACATAAACTAATCGAATCAATTGAAATAGACACTTCAGTGTTTAAAAAGTGTCCAAAAACTTTCATTAGATGAACCTGAAATTTGAGGCCAAAATCGGCCCTTACCGGACCTACTCCTTTCGGTTGCCATATTTAAAGTGTTTTCATATAGGGTTTTTATCTTGATTTAACAGTTAATTTATAGTTTTGTAACTGGAGGAAATGATATTGATCATTGTCAAAACGTCATACTTCAAGTACTTCCTTATTGAATGTGTGAATACTAAAACTTTAATCATTACCTTTTTTTAGAATATATTACCGTTCTCCAACAAACATAATTTCAAATATTAGAACAACATATTTTTTTAATCAATGTTGATAAAGAGAATCAATCAATATTTAATTAAACTTGTTAACACTTAAATGTTGACATGATAATAAGTTTATACTATTACGTTTCTCAAAAACCTCAGTCATGTTTTTCATGAAAGATGTCTTTAGAAAATCGGATAACTACGTGAAACTTACTAAATTTCCAGAAAAGTAACCTACATATTCTTAATAATTCACGCGTGTGTAAGGCATGGTCAATATATGGATTTTTCATTTTACAACAAAAAATCGCCAAAATAATTTTTAACCCCGCATACCACCATTCCCCCATGTGAAATTATAATTGTTTTGTATATTCATTGAACGACAATTTTTTTTCCTAGGCGACGTTTGCTTTTTCTGACGCAAAACACGAGAAACAATGAATGTGCTCATTAATCTTATAAATGCTTTTTGCGCTTTTTTGTTAATATAAAAAAGAAGATGTGGTATGATTGCCAATGAGACAACTATCCACAAAAGACCAAAATGACACAAAAATTAACAATTATAGGTCAATGTTTGTTTGTTTTGAGATTGAAACACATGGATTACTGCTGTAACAATATTTTGACTATTTTACCGATAATGTCTGTTCTGTTCACTCATCGTTGTTAATATAACAGGATTTGAAGCGACTGGCATACAAGTGAGAGGTTTAGCGCTATAAAATGTGGTTCAATCCACAATTTTCGTCATTTGACAATATTTTAATGCCTGTTCCACGTCAGGAATATTACAATTGTTGTCCATTCGTTTGATGTGTTTTCTCATTCGATTTTATCATTTGTTTAGGGACTTTCTGTCTTGAATCTACGGTGGATTTCAGTGTTATTGTGATTTAACTTTTTACTACAGTAAGAAATGCTAAAGATAACAAATTAAAGAATATATAAACTCATGGATTGAAGACAAATTGACAACATTGCAAAAGACGAAAATATCAACAACAAAAATCAGTAACAAAACATACAAACAGAATCAACCAAAATAAAAGGGTGTCTTCCGTTTTTAATTCTTACTTCATCGGTATGTTTAATTTAAGTAATATAAAGCTTGTTTAGATTAATTTATTATGGTTTTAGAACAAAACTAAATACCATACTCTTAATTAAATGTAGCTGAATTTTTTCATTATATTATGTTGGCTACGAGCTACATTGAAAATACATTATTGTCCCAATCAGGGTTTCCCCTGGGTCAATTATTTTTTTCGCCACCTCTTTCGCCAAAACAATATATTTTTCGCCACTTTATTATTTTTTTCGCCAAGTAACACAATATATTTTTCTGTTAAAATTTTCCTTTTTTCAGAACCCCCCCCCCCCCCCCTAAATAAGAAGTGGTTTTTACAACAGAACGAAGCATCTTATCACTTGAAATTGATCCCTCATGTAAGGTGTAGTCATTACATTTAAGGGTTACTCTCATGCCAACCTTTTGAATATATTTCGTCATAACGACAGTTTTCTTTTCTAGACCATCGTAAATAAGTAAAACTATATGCTTGAAACAATTGTGTCACTGAAATGACTTTGGAGTACCCACTCAAATCAATTATCTATATGAAAGTTAAATGATAAAGTTTTAAATCAGAGACCTTTCTTGCTTTTGAACATTTTCCGTCATAACAACAATTTTCTTTTCTGGACTATCATTAAAAGAAGAAGAGGCAGCGTAAAAATTTTGCTTCAAACACGTGCGTCGCAAAGTGGTTAATAGTTCCCTTTTGTGACATGTGACAGAAGCCATTTAATCATATCATTTTGTCATATTATTACAATCAACACCTTTATTAATTAGTCCTTTGATGTCGATAGCTATGAGTGCAATCAGCTGATTATCGATTTTCTGTCAAAATCTTAACGAGTTCAAGGTGAATTCCGAGTATTGTCTGATTGGTAAAGTCAGAGAAACCCGAAAAAATGTAAATAAACAAGATGGCTGAAAATAAATCGTTTTATATATTTCTTTCGCCAAATTCTTTCGCCAATGACGAATTTTAATCGCCACAATTATTATTTTTTCGCAAATTGCGAAAATGGCGACCGCCAGCGGAAACCCTGGTCCCAATGCCCTCGGATTTACTATAATTTGAATATTCTATTATGATTTCTACTACTGATATATCAGTTGCATGGTGATATATCAAGAATTGGCCTGATAAAACGAATATTGTTTTATAGAAAATTGTTGTTATTAAAACAGAAAATCAATCCAAAATTATAACTCTCGGTATCTAATTGTTTTGTCAAGTTGTACTAGATTGGATTGCCCAATATGTGCCTTCTTGTGTCATTGAAGATACATTATTTACCGGTCTATCTTAAGGTTTATTGTTAAAGTCGAGAACGCCAATATTTGATGCCCAAAACATATGAATATTTGATAAAAGATTATACAAAATTGATTTATACTCTCGGGAAAAGCACGGATCAAATGTAATGTTAGTGCTGTAGTGCTTGGGATTTACAAATATTAATACGTGATGATATCATATGTACCAATTGGGGTCATTGTCTCAACGGTATAATTGTAGGCCAAAATAATCAATTATAGACATCATGATAGGAAATACATGATATTAAATATCGCCCCAGCGGTGAGATTTAATCTAATATATACAGACGCCACTGTGGAATGTTTTTAACAGAAATGCTTATATTCTGATGTCAAAGTGCTATGACGTCGGGTAGCTCATTCATAAAAAAGCATATAACGTGGGAGTACGTTCGGAACAGCACAAACAATATATTCATATTTTACCACGGGTGTGCACTAAAAGCTTTTAAAGGACGTCATGTTAGAATACAAAATAGAAGTGGACAGTTCACAATTGAAAAGCTGAATCCATTTTTTCTTTGTCGTAAATTTCTTTTCGGTAACGACTCTTATTTACAATTCGTATACATATGTGACAAGCTATACTTGTCTGTGGTCTCAATAATCATTTGTTCGATGATACCGATTAAGCTTTTTTTTTATTATTTTAGCTAAAAAGGTTATGACTTATTGTTTTCGTTCCTCATGAAAAGGTCCAAGTAAGAACAAGAGCACTATTGGTCCCCATATGAATGCCGATTGTATGTAGAAAACACCTCTTTTACAACGTAACAAATACGGTTTCAACCAAAGAGTCCTGCATCTATATGCTGTCAGTTTCAGACTTTTGTTTTAGTTTATAAAATATAACACGTATAAACAAGACTTCAATTATAAATAATTATAAACAGGTATTAATCATAAGTTACAAGTTAACTTACATAAATATTAATAATGTGGTCATTTTTATAAATTTACTGTTTACAAAACTTTGTTTTTTTCTTTTTAAAAAACTAAGGATTTTTTTTTTTATCCCAGACATATATTACCTTAGCCGTATTTGGCACAACTTTTTGGAATTTTGGATCCTCAAGCTCTTCAACTTTGTACTTGTTTGGCTCTATAAATATTTTGATATGAGCGTCACTGATGAGTCTTATGTAGACGAAACACGCGTCTAGCGTACTAAATTATATTCCTGGTACCTTTGATAACTATTTACACCACTGGGTCGATGCTTTGAGAAAGAGGACATTTTCAATTTTACAAATTGAGTCCTTTTTCCGATTCTGATATTAACCGAATTCATTTGGCGGGAAATTATTTGTATTCATTCAGCTCTGACAAAAGAAATGTTAAAAAAGATTTGATAAGATTTTTAATGTCTAATTTTTAACTACATGGAATCAATTATGTAAAGGTAGGATTGTTGGGCAAATAACGTGTTAGCCCTATATGAACATGTCTAACTGAAAACTGAGATAAGGATATCAAACAATTCTAATTCATAGAATAGAAACCGAGATCATGGATTATTAAAGTCTACTTTATATTTTGACCAAAATGTAAGGTCGAAATTGTCACTTTAGGTAGAATATGTCATTTTTCAAGATGTTTATGACAATTGCAATATATTTACTAAACTCATTTACCAGTTAAATTATTCATGAAATTAACATAAATTTTAATTGTTATTTCTGAAATTTCATACACATAATGATTGCTCTGCTCATACCACCTCCTTTGCATAAAAAGGATATATTCATTATCAGTTTTAGAATTTCCATACTATATCAATTGCCTCTGGAAAATTTCTGAAACTATTTCTATCCATAGTAGTTATTTGAAATTAACAGGAACGAAAATTTTATTTTAGTAGAAAAGAATTTTGCATTGAAGATATTGTGTGTACACATTTTAATTAGGTAACATTTTGTGTTCGGAGCTTGTTAATGGCTTCGTGGTATTTTACATTTTCACAAAGTATTGAAAAGGATGTTCATTTGCTTTTACCCATTGTGTTATCAATTGAATATTTTATCAAAACCAGTCATCGTATAATATGTCCTGTATAAAGTGTTTCATGTATTGATTTTGCTGAGGAGGTTTATCGACGCCAGCAAAAGTACAAAAAAATATAATTCAGGTTAGGTTAGGTCTATTTTCACATCTCTATTGCTATGTAGAAGTCAATAAACTAAAATATTTTTAGTCATTGAATTTTTGAATTCAGCTACATTGTTCTTTCTTACTATGGAAAGCAGATAAGGATCAATATTCTAGTTTAGCAAAAAAATGAGAAAACTACTGGTTAAAATTTTAAAAACGTTGATAAATAACAACTGTATAGATATATATAACTTGAAAAACTAGCTGTACTTACATATTTTGCCATTCGTGGTAGTTGCTACACATCCTATGACATTGTCACATCTACAAAATAATAAACTGAACTTAATATAAAAACATTAAAGACCGTACAGGGACATAAAGTTGTAAGCATTCTATGTCATTTGTTTAAGGGTTGCCATAGGCAATTATATCACATCTTTTTATTTTACTATTAAAGGAGTAGGTCTAGTAAGGCCCGTTTTGGGCCCCAAAATATAGCAGTTTTACAAAATTGTTAAAATATAAACTTTTAGTTATTTATTGGACAGATGAATGCTTCTGCTACATAAATATGGCCTGTTTTTGACAATAAAATGCACATATATCGGGTACTAGCACCGTTATTTCATGCTAAATTACTGAAATCTTCACTCTTCTAGCATTTTAGTTAAATTTTAGACGGTTTTCGTGTAAAACGACAGTGGCTGCATTCGTGTTCATCCTTGATATTGAAATGTTAGTTGTATTTGATAACAATACATAACATATATAAAGGTTGAGGATGAACACGGATGCGGCCACTTTCATTTTTGACAAAAAAACATCTGAAAAATGACATTTTTCGGCATATTTGGTAGATTTTTAATATAAGAGCTTGAATCAGATTAAAATTTTCTACATAAATTAATTGATTCAAAAGAAATAGACACTTAAATGTTTAAAAAGTGTTCAAAATCTTTCGTCAGATGAACTTGAAATTTGAGGCCAAAATCGATTCTTACCGGACCTACTCCTTTCAGTGCTTTCTTTCATTTTTATTTGAAATGACCTACCGTTCATTTTCTGAGCAGTAACACGTATATCCACAATATTCGCCGTATGTATTTTTCTGGCAGGGAATACAACTTTTTGTCTCTTCATCTGTTATATAACCGTCTGTACATGCTACAACATAAAGACTAAAGCTTAATTGTTTAACCAACAGATGCCTGAATCGACTTACTGATGGACACATAAAGTTTAGGGGCGGGGTGGTATCATTATATTGAAAAATATAATTTAGATATCTGGATTCGTAAGATTTTCGAATAATATGTGGATCCTGGTTCTAAAAAAAATAAATGATATATTCAAACACCTTAAAAGTTTCAGCAAGAGGTATTTTTACTGAATAAGTTAAGATTGTTAATTTGAAGTCTCTTAAACATATCAGCCAAAATGTAGTTCTCGTCCATTTCATGTTATTTGTATTTGCCTATTTCATGCCAAATTATTTTAAGGTTTAACAGTTTTTCGAAGTTCTGGTATTGTTATTATTCTTAAATTAATGTTAATAGCTATAAACAAAAATGTGGTATCAGTGCCAATGAGACAACTCTACATCCAAGTCACAAAAGTAAAACAACTATTAGACTAAGTATATGTCAAAGTACGGTCTTCGTCACGGATAATTGGCTCACACCGAACAGCAAATTGTAAAGGACCAAAATATATTTAGCGTAAAATAATTCGAACAGAAAAACCATCAGTCTTAACCTTATAAAAAACAAGAAAAACTTCTGCACCACATCAACAAACGACAACCACTATTAAAAAAGCTCTTGCATTAGGACAGATGCAATCAGATGTAGCGGATTAAAACGTGAAAAAGGTACAAAACCTGAATCATTAGTGTAGCATTACACCATAGAAAGACACACTTTACAAAATAAATTAATGGCTGAATTCTATCAAAACGACATATATGGATGAATAAAAACAGGTAAACATACATTGAGCAACTTAAAATGATTCATGATAAACGCTTTTCATGCGAACGATACCTTCTATCACGAAGTACTCGTCTGTCATATGCATAAAATTGAGAATGGAAATTGGAAATGTGTCAAAGAGACAACAACCCGACCATAGAGAAGACAACAGAAGAAAGTCACCAATAGGTCTTCAATGCAGTGAGAAATTCCTGCACCCGGAGGCGTCCTTCAGGTGGCCCCTAAACAAATATATATATACTAGTTCAGTGATAATGAATGCCATACTAAACTCCAAATTGTACACAAGAAACTAAAATTAAAAATAAATACAAGACTAACCAAGGCCAGAGGCTTCTGAGTTGGGAATGGCACAAAAATGCGGACATGTCAATTGCCGCTGACCTAGTTTTCATGATTTAGGCATTGAACAATGAACAAGAGGCTCTTAAGAGCCTGAATCGCTCACATGGATTTCAAAGAAGAAGATTTTTAAAAGTTAGCAAACTTGATGAACAAGTTGTGTAAAATTGTCTTTAAAGGCCAATAACTCCTTAAGGGGTCAATTGACAATTTTGGTCAAATTAACTTTTATATAGATCTTACTTTGCTAGACATTATTGCTGCTTTCACTTATATCTATCTAAAATACTATTCAAGATAATAACAAAAACTGGAAAAATTTTGGTAAAACTAAAAATTCGGTTCAGCAACCCAACAATTGGTTGTTCGATTCCTCTGATAATTTTCAGGGCCGATAGATCTTGACCAATTGAACATGCTTACCCCTATGTCAGATTGGCTCTAAAATATTTTTTTTGTTAGAAGTATTATTTTTTGAGATATAAGCCAAAAACTGCATTTGAACATTATTTTCTATTTTAGCCATGCTGGCCATATTGGTCGATGGATCAAAACTTCGGATACAATTCATAACAAGATGCCCTAAGGAACATTTAGTTAAAGTTTGAGGGTAATTGGTCTAGCACTTTCAGAGAAGATTTTTTAAATGTTAGCAAACTTGATGAACAAATGTCAAATTGTCTTAAAAGGGCAATAACTCCTAAAGGGGTCAATTGACCATTATGATCATATAACTGTTTTGTAGATCTTACTTTGCTGAATGTATTATTGATGTTCATGTCTATCTATAATAACATTATAGATAATATAATAACAAAAACTGCAAAATTTTCTTAAAACTATCAATTTAGTGGCAGCAACCCAACAATGGGGTGTTCGATTCGTAAGAAAATTTCAGGGCTGGTACAGCTTCAAAAATTGAACAATTTTACTCTTTATATAAGCCAAAAACTGCATTTGACCCCAATGTTCTATTTTTTGCCATGGTGGTCATGTTTGTCGATAGATCACAACTTTGGAAACAATTTATAAACTAGATACCATAAGGAATAGTTGTTTTAATGTCTGTGTCATTTTGGTCTCTTGTGGACAGTTGTCTCATTGGCAATCATACCACATCTTCTTTCGTATATTAAGTTAAAGTTTGAAGGTATTTTGCCCAGTAGTTTCTAAGGAGAAGATTTTTTAAATAGTTTACGACGACAGACGACGATGACAGATGACGACAACAGACGACGGACAACGGACAACGAACGTCAAGTGATGGCATAAGTTTACATGGGGCCCTATGGCCAAATCGGTGCTAAAACCCATATCGTATAGTCGGTTTTAAATAAAAGTAAAATATAACGACTTTATTCATAACGAAACAGTTAGTTGGTTTATTAAATATTCTAGGCAAAAAGTCAACAATATTTGCGAATGAAATAATCACAAGGCGGGAATGTATGTATAAAAAGTAAAATCACAAAAATACTGAACTCAGAGGTAAATCCAATCGGAAAGTCCATCATCACATGGCAAAATCAAATGACAAAACATATCAAAAATGTATGCCACGCTTCATTGATCTCTGAAAACCATTTGTCCCTCCCTTAGATAAAGTGGAATATTTATAAAAATCACCAGCTTGTTGTTTAACTAGAGGCTCCAAAGAATCTGTGTCGCTCACCTTGGTCTATGTGAATATTAAACAAAGGACACAGATGGATTTATGACAAAATTGTGTTTTGGTGATGGAGATGTGTTTGTAGATCTTACTTTTCTTAACATTCTTGCTGCTTACAATTATCTCTATTTATAATGAACTTGGCCAAATAGATTCAGTAAAAAATGTTGGTGAAAATTTACAAATTTTATGAAAATTGTTAAAAATTGACTAAAAAGGGCAATAACTTCCTAGGGGGTCAATTGACCATTTTGGTCATCTGACTTATTTTTAGGTCTTACTTCGCTGTACATTATTGTTGTTTACAGTCTATCGCTATCTATAGTAATATTCAAGATAATAACCAAAAACAGCAAAGTTTCCTTAAAATTACCAATTCAGGGGCAGTTACCTAACAACGGGTTGTCTGATTCATCTGAAAATTTCAGGGCAGATAGATCTTGACCTGATAAACAATTTTACACATGCAGATTTGCTCTAAACGCTTTGGTTTTTGAGGTATAAGCCAAATTTGCATTTCACCCCTATGTTCTATTTTAAGCCGTGGCGGCCATCTTGGTTGGTATGCCAGGCTACCAGACACAATAATTAAACTAAATACCTCAATGATGATTGTGGCCAAGTTTGGTTTAATATTGCCCACCAGTTTCAGAGGAGAAGATTTTTCTAAAAAATTACTAAGTTTTATGAAAAATGGTTAAAAATTGACTATAAAGGGCAATAACTCCTTACGGGATCAACTGACCATTTCAATCATGTTAACTTATTTGTAGATCTTACTTGCTGAACATTTTTGCTGTTTACAATTTATCATAATATTCAAGATAATACCCCAAAACAGCAAAATGACCTTAAAATTACCATTACAGGGGCAGCAACCTAACAACAGGTTGTCCGATTCATCTGAAAATTTCAGGGCAGATAGATCTTGACCTGATACACCATTTACCAATCTGTCAGATTTGCTCTAAATGCTTTGGTTTTTGAGTTAAAAGCGAAAAACTGCATTTTACCCCTATGTTCTATTTTTAGCCGTGGCGGCCATCTTGGTTGGAATTGGGGTTAAATTTGGCCCAGTAGTTTCAGAGGAGAAGATTTTTGTAAAAGTTTACGGACGACGGACGCCGGACGACGGACGCCGGACGCCGGACGACGGACACCGGACGACGGACGACGGACGACGGACGCCGGACGACGGACGCCGGACGATGGACGCAGGACGCAGGACGACGACGGACGACGGACGCCAAGTGATGAGAAAAGCTCACTTGGCCCTTTGGGCCAGGTGAGCTAAAAATGAAACATCATGTTTGTGTCCTTAAATTTGCAAGACGATATACTCTCCGATTACAAGTTGCCACAATAACCTTACACAATTCATATAAATAAATATCATTTATAGAAAAGGTTCAACCTCAAATTTTGTATCAAGCATAATTCATTTGTATTTTGCCGTTAAAGGATTCGATATTAAACAAACCAAAATTAATATTATTTTTTAAAAAGAAGTATTTTAAGTGTTTACATATTCAAACAAATAATGAGTTGTCCTCTTAAACAAGTACACCAATGATGATTGTGGCTAAGTTTGGTTAAATTTGGCCCAGTAGTTTCAGAGGAGAAGATTTTTGTAAAAGTTTACGGACGACGGACGCCGGACGACGGACGCCAAGTGATGAGAAAAGCTCATTTGGCCCTTTGGGCCAGGTGAGCTAAAAATGAAACATCATGTTTGTGTCCTTAAATTTGCAAGACGATATACTATCCGATTACAAGTTGCCACAATAACCTTACACAATTCATATAAATAATTATCATTTATAGAAAAGGTTCAACCTCAAATTTTGTATCAAGCATAATTCATTTGTATTTTGCCGTTAAAGGATTCGATATTAAACAAACCAAAATTAATATTATTTTTTTAAAAAGAAGTATTTTAAGTGTTTACATATTCAACCAAATAATGAGTTGTCCTCTTAAACAAGTACACCAAACGTATTTTGAACGCCGGAATTTAATTTTCACTCTGTGAATATGTATGAATTTGTATAACCAGGTCATTCTTTGTGAAATCTAAGGACAAAATCAGGTTGTACCAGGTCCTAAGATTTTGAAATTACCCGTTTCCTGTGTTCCATGCACAATAATAAAACTATTAAAGTGATCATATTGACTAGTTTTGCAATATTCCTGCTACTTAATATGTTTCGTTCCGTACCTTATGCACAGTATTATGTGCTCAATTATAAAAAAAAATTGAAGGAAGGTTTACTCCTTTGCGTTGTTTTATAAACTTATCAATTTATCTAGAACGGTTGAAAAAAACAGTAAATCTCTTAATCGAACAAAAGTTATGTGTATTAATATATAATTCTTCAATATCATAAAACCCACCACTATATAAACCGAAATCGTTCATTTTCTCTGTAATTATTAAAGATGCATTATTTTCTAAAACGACGCGCGGACAACATGTTCTTCGGTCGATACTTGTTCAACCCCCAAAAAAAATACCGAAAGAAGCATTCATTTCTTGAATAATTTTTTTTTCGTGAATCTGTATAATATGTATTTTCGTTGCATCAAGTATATATTAATTTCTTCGTTTAACTTTACAGTACAAATTTTCAATAGGCCCTAGCTACGAGATTTAAAAGCAACAATAGTTTGTTATTTCGTTTGCTTCAATGATTAATATAAGTAAAATAAAGGAAATATATATTTTGTTCTAAGCAGCCAATTTGATTCAACTTCGGCAAAATAAGCAAAGAAATATCAGTGATGAGTTATTCAATTGTAAAGTGAATTTAACCTAATTAAACCCGTATTCATATGACCTTCATTGTCATTAACTAGCTAGAGAAAAGTTACACAACCCATGTTCAGTCAGTAATTGTTATCCCATGAGGACGCGATCTGTCTGTGTAAGATCACCCCGATGGCCAGAGGGTGAACTTACACCGACACACCAAGTCCGAATGGGATAAATATTTTCCATCCCAGCTGTTGTAGATTAGACGAAAACTCATTTACAATTCATGGAAAATATTATTTCATGACAGACATCCAACTTCTGGTGGCGTCCGTAAAATATTCGTAAAATAATCCGACGACATGATGAAGGAATGAACACGTGCTATGTTTGGTGTATTGTTTTAAATGTTTTGTTATTTTATGAAAATGTTTTATTACATTCAAAGAAATTATTCTTATTCAACAATCCATTGCAAAGTTAATTACTCATTAAATGTCTAACTTACATTCACACTTTCCATTGTTGTTGATGGCATTATTACAGCAATAATATTGTAGTGCAACTTTTATTCCTTCAATGGTCTCTAAACTAAAAGATAAAAAATAAGAAAATCAATTCTTTCTTAAAAGTTACGGTGACGCAATCCCCGGGAAAGACTTTTATACTGTAAAGTTCTTGTTTTCAAATAGTATATCAGTCGGAAATGATTGTTCAAGATATCAGATAGAGGTATAAACAAACACAACTGACAGGGTTTGATTTGTTTATTTTTTTGGTTAATCATAATTGTCTTACTTGCAATCATTCAACATATCTAAAACAGCTTGTAACTTTATTTACGATGAGCTATTTTCAGATACATGTATACTTGCTTTTTCAGCAGTTTGAAATTACTACCTTCAGCGAATCGATACGAATCACACAAACACACACACACACCCCAAATTAGTAAAAAAGACACAAAATACTGATCTAATCATACTCTCAGTTACTGAAAGCTAGTACATGGTCATATTTTGTAAACGAATAAATCATGTTTTCCCAAAAACTAAAAACATACAGATTATTGTTTTCAATGTTTTGAAACATTTTGAAGTTGATCTAGACAAATTTGATTTTATGTTATAGTTTTTCCTACACCAAACAAAAACATTGGAATTCCATTAAATTGCACGAGAAAACTATATTCGATATTGACCGATCAAACTCGAAGGCTTATTCTTCAATAAAGCTTTAAAACAGTTCATAATTCTTTAAGATTTCACACATAAATTGATTGCCCTATATGCATTGACAGTTGCCCTAGAAAATCAATATTGAAAATGAAACCTTACTAAATTATTCGGACAGTATTGTCTTGTTTAAAAATTATAGGTTCACGTTGATTCTGGTAATTGCTTCTGCACTTAACAATACTTATCTCGACACATCTTAAAAAATACTTCGCATGGCCTTAGGAACTAAGGAAATGAATTATCTGGTTTTTTTTGGTTAATTTCAGAGTGGATGAAGTATCTAGTTATAGAAAATATCGTTTATTCACAACGATCATTCAGGAGTAGTCACACTCTTGATTCTGAATGCAATGTTATCTTCATAAAACGACTGCGAAAATTGAATCGTTTGGTTTATTGTAGCGTCATTCTCTTCAACTTCATATTTAAATTATAACTGTTTTGATTTGAACGTAACTTATCGCTTACCCTTCTGGGGCACCTGAGATCACCCCCAGTGTTTGGTTGGGTTCGTGTTGCTCAGTCTGTAGTTTTCTGTGTTGTTTCTTGTGTACTATTATGTTTATGTTTGTCTTTTTCATTTTTAGCCATGGCGTTGTCAGTTTATTTTCAATTTATGACTGACTGTTCCTCTTGTATCTTTCGCACCCTCTTTTGTGAGTTTTTTTTTATACGAAACGTACCTAAAACGAGTTTATTTGTTGAAGGACAACTGTTTCAATTTATGTAGTCATAGGCATATTTGATTACTTGATTAAACAAATGTTTCTTTCCAAACTAATACCATTTATGTTTGATAGTTTCAGCCAATATGAAGTACATTTTTACCGAACAATTTTTGACACAGTTCTTTTTATTTGAAAATTAATCAAGGAAACGATTAATGTTTCGCAATGTAAATGTTCTTTTCCGGGTTTGTAACAAAAATAAGTTAGATTAATTTGAGTGTTACCATTTTTCAAGTCTCAATAATCTATTCTTCAGTTATAAATCTCAACATTTATAAACGAGAAATAAAAACAGATTTTGTTTTTGTTCAAGCTTTGTCTCTTAAGATTTTTGATTTATAAATGATTTAAAAGAATAAAATGGGACAAAATCCAAAATAAAAAAGAACTGTCTACATCATGTTTGCTTCATTCGCATTTATTCGACATTTTAGTTTTGCTAAAAAAATCCATTCTTACCTTTTATTTCGCCTACAAATCTCTGAATAGTGTTCAGTTATGAGTAGAAATGAAACCATGAAAAATAACAAAAATTGTAAAGCCATCATCAAACATACAATGAGGAAATATTTGCCAATATTATTGTCATATATATTTATTTTACAGAGGGCAAAGTTCATTAAAAATGATTCAACAATTAAATGTATATTTAATTTGGCAATCGAAATTGACAGTCAGCTGGGATCTATATGGAAAATATGGTTTTTGCTGTATTTTAAGACCCCAGCGAGAATTTGTTTATATACCCACTTATAACATTGAGGTTTTTAACCAACGCAATTATATTTTAAACGTTGATTTCAACTAACGCTTGCTTATATTTTTCCCTCGGGTTTCTGTGATCGTTCATGCTTGTTACACTCTCTTACACATTCAAGAGTCGATCCCCAATTTAGATAAATTCTATGACCCCCCCCCCCCCCCCCATTATCATTTCGTTTCCTAACATCACTGACAAGATATTAATTGTCGAAATTCGGATACGATTTAAAAAAAAAGAACTTCTTGTTTGGGATATACCATCTTTTAATACTTATGAATATCATATGGCATTTCATCAACCGACTGCATCATGTTATTCTGTTGAGCTACACATAGAAAAAAATAAGTCACTGAATATCTTTTGGAAAATGTTTTTTGTGTTGTATCTATAGCCAGACCCTTCTACCAAGAAATTTGTTCTATATGCACATGTATAAAAAGTGCGTTTTTTTCATACGTTTGAACGTTATTTTTTTCGTTTGGGCTTTAATTATATTTTTACTCGGGTTTACATGATCCGTTCATCCAATTTCGACTCTATCCTTGTGAGCTTATGTTGTCATTTGGCATCCATCGTCGTCCGTTATCTTCAAAAAAATCTTCTCCACTGACACTACTGGGGAATTACATTCAAACTTCAACTGAATTAATGGGTATCTAGGGTATCTAGTTATAAATTGAATCCGGAATTGTGATCTATTAATAAATATAACTGCCATGGGTAAAAAAAGAACATGGGGAGCAAATACAGTTTTAGGCTTATATCTCAAAAACTAAGAGCAAATATGACATGAATAAACATGTTTGATTGGTGTGATAAACCAGCCCTCAAGTTTTCAGACGAATTGAACAATCCTTTGTTGGGATGCTGCTAATTTAAGGTAATTTAGCATTTTTTGGTTTGTTATAACATTGAATATTATAATAGACAGAGATATACCGTAGACAGCAATAACATTAAGCAAAGTAAGATCTACACAAGAACTTAATATGATCAAAATTGTCAATCGACCCCCTGAAGGATTTATTTTCCTTTAAAGATGATTTTACAAGCTTTTTTCTTCATGTTTGTTTACATTTAAAAATCTTCTCCTCTGAAACTATTGTGCCTAAGAGATCTAAACTTTAAATGAATGTATCTTTAGAAATCCAGTCTATGATTTGTATCAGAATTGCTGATCCATCAACAAACATGGCCACCATTGTTAAAGATAGAACATAGGGGTCAAATGCAGTTTTTGGTTTATATCTCAAAATCTAAAGCATTTAGAGCAAATATGTCAGCAGTATAAATGTCCATCACGTCAATATCTATCTGCCTAGAAATTTGCAGACGCATCAGACAACCAGTTGTTGGGCTGCTGCCACTAAATTGGTAAGTTTAGGGACATTTTGCAGTTTTTGGTTTATATCATGAATATCATACTTAATAAAGATTAACTGTTAACAGCAAAATTGATCAGCAAAGAAAGATCTACACAGATGTTTACTTGACCAAACTTTTCAATTGAGCCCATAAGGAGTTACTTCCCTTTAGGGAAAATTCTACACAATATGTGTCCACTTGTATTTTTGTCTATCTGATGAGTTAAACCTTTCTAAACTGCTTTTTATAGTTCGTTCTTATGTCGTACTGTTATACCATTCTCCCAGGTTAGGGGGAGGGTTGGGATCCCGCTAACATGTTTAACCCCGCTAAATTATTTATGTATGTGCCTGTCCCAAGTGAGGAGTCTGTGCATTCAGTGGCTGTCGTTAGTTTATGTGTTACAAATTTGTTTTTCGTTCATTTTTTTACATAAATAAGGCCGTTAGTTTTCTCGTTTGAATTGTTTTACATTTCCTTATCGAGGCCTTTTATAGCTGATTATGCGGTATGGGCTTTGCTCATTGCTGAAGGTCGTACGGGGACCTATAGTTGTTAATGTGTGTGCCATTTTGGTCTTTTGTGTATAGTTGTCTCATTGGCAATCATACCACATCTTCTCCTTTATATACTAGCTTGGAAAAATCTTCTCAACTGAAAACTAAAATCACAAAAATACCGAACTAAGAGTAAAATCTAATCGGAAGGTCAATAATCACATGTCAAAATCAAATAACAAAACACATCAAAAACCAATGGACAAGAATTGTCATATTCCTGACTTGGTAAAGGCATTTTCAAATGTAACAAATGGTGGATTAAACCTGGTTTTATAGCGCTAACCCTCTCAATTTGATGACAGTCTCATCAAATTCCGTTATATTTACAATTATGCATGAACTAAACAGACATAATAAATAAAATAGTCAAAATATAGGTACAGCAGGCCATAGTATACTGATGCCACATCGGTTCTATCATTTACTATGTTTAGTTGACCGTGAAATTGGGTAAAATCTCTAATTTGGTATTAAAATTAAAAAGATCATATCATAGGGAACATATTAACTAAGTTTCGAGTTGGTTAGACTTCAACTTCATAAAATTCTTCCTCGACAAAACCTTAAACATGAAGCTGGACAGACGGACGGACGGACGAACAAACGGACGAACAGACTGGAAAACATAATTCCCATAAATGGAGCATAATAATTTATTATTGAAAGTAAAAACTTTAACCTGAAGCCGGACAGAAGGAAGGAGGAACGAACGAACGAACGGAAGAACAGACTAGAAAACACACTTCCCATAAATGGGGCATAACAATTTATTGTTGAAAGTGAAAGTAGTGATTTGGTCAAAATGAAAGTAGGATAGAGATAAGGGGGAATAGGACTTATTCGGGACGTCGGGATCTGGTGTTTTAAGCCGGGATTTCGGCATTGATCTTTACGGGTTGCGGGAATTGTTTTTTTTTAAATTCGGGATGTTGGGATATGAATTTGAAAAAGTATATCAGTCGGAAATGATTGTTCAAGATATCAGATAGAGGTATAAACAAACACAACTGACAGGGTTTGATTTGTTTATTTTTTTGGTTAATCATAATTGTCTTACTTGCAATCATTCAACATATCTAAAACAGCTGGTAACTTTATTTACGATGAGCTATTTTCAGATACATGTATACTTGCTTTTTCAGCAGTTTGAAATGACTACCTTCAGCGAATCGATACGAATCACACAAACACACACACACACCCCAAATTAGTAAAAAAGACACAAAATACTGATCTAATCATACTCTCAGTTACTGAAAGCTAGTACATGGTCATATTTTGTAAACGAATAAATCATGTTTTCCCAAAAACTAAAAACATACAGATGATTGTTTTCAATGTTTTGAAACATTTTGAAGTTGATCTAGATAAATTTGATTTTATGTTATAGTTTTTCCTACACCAAATAAAAACATTGCAGTTCCAATAAATTGCACGAGAAAACTATATGATTCGATATTTACCGATCAAACTCGAAGGCTTATTCTTCAATAAAGCTTTAAAACAGTTCATAATTCTTTAAGATTACACTCAGAAATTGATTGCCCTATATGCATTGACAGTTGCCCTAGAAAATCAATATTGAAAATGAAACCTTACTAAATTATTCGGACAGTATTGTCTTGTTTAAAAATTATAGGTTCACGTTGATTTTGGTAATTGCTTCTGCACTTAACAATAGTTATCTCGACACATCTTAAAAAAGACTTCGCATGACCTTAGGAACTAAGGAAATGAATTATCTGGGTTTTTTTGGTTAATTTCAGAGTGGATGAAGTATCTAGTTATAGAAAATATCGTTTATTCACAACGATCATTCAGGAGTAGTCACACTCTTGATTCTGAATGCAATGTTATCTTCATAAAACGACTGCGAAAATTGAATCGTTTGGTTTATTGTAGCGTCATTCTCTTCAACTTCATATTTAAATTATAACTGTTTTGATTTGAACGTAACTTATCGCTTACCCTTCTGGGGCACCTGAGATCACCCCCAGTGTTTGGTTGGGTTCGTGTTGCTCAGTCTGTAGTTTTCTGTGTTGTTTCTTGTGTACTATTATGTTTATGTTTGTCTTTTTCATTTTTAGCCATGGCGTTGTCAGTTTATTTTCAATTTATGACTGACTGTTCCTCTTGTATCTTTCGCACCCTCTTTTGTGAGTTTTTTTTATACGAAACGTACCTAAAACGAGTTTATTTGTTGAAGGACAACTGTTTCAATTTATGTAGTCATAGGCATATTTGATTACTTGATTAAACAAATGTTTCTTTCCAAACTAATACCATTTATGTTTGATAGTTTCAGCCAATAAGAAGTACATTTTTACCGAACATTTTTTGACACAGTTCTTTTTATTTGAAAATTAATCAAGGAAACGATTAATGTTTCGCAATGTAAATGTTCTTTTCCGGGTTTGTAACAAAAATAAGTTAGATTAATTTGAGTGTTACCATTTTTCAAGTCTCAATAATCTGTTCTTCAGTTATAAATCTCAACATTTATAAACAAGAAATAAAAAAAGATTTTGTTTTTGATCAAGCTTTGTCTCTTAAGATTTTTGATTTATAAATGATTTAAAAGAATAAAATGTGACAAAATCCAAAATAAAAAAGAACTGTCTACATCATGTTTGCTTCTTTCGCATTTATTCGACATTTTAGTTTTGCTAAAAAAATCCATCCTTACCTTTTATTTCGCCTACAAATCTCTGAATAGTGTTCAGTTATGAGTAGAAATGATACCATGAGAAATAACAAAAATTGTAAAGCCATCATCAAACATACAATGAGGAAATATTTGCCAATATTATTGTCATATATATTTATTTTACAGAGGGCAAAGTTCATTAAAAATGATTCAACAATTAAATGTATATTTAATTTGGCAATCGAAATTGACAGTCAGCTGGGACCTAGATGGAAAATATGGTTTTTACTGTATTTTAAGACCTCTACCGAGAATTTGTTTACATACCCGCTTATAAAATTGAGGTTTTTAACCAACGCAATTATATTTTAAACGTTGATTTCAACTAACGCTTGCTTATATTTTTCCCTCGAGTTTCTGTGATCGTTCATGCTAGTTACACTCTTACACATTCAAGAGTCGATCCCTTATTTCGATAAATTCTATGACACCCCCCCCCCCCCCCCCCATTATCATTTCGTTTCCTAACATCACTGACAAGATATTAATTGTCGAAATTCGGATACGATTTAAAAAAAAAAGAACTTCTTGTTTGGGATATACCATCTTTTAATACTTATGAATATCATATGGCATTTCATCAACCGACTGCATCATGTTATTCTGTTGAGCTACACATAGAAAAAAATAAGTCACTGAATATCTTTTGGAAAATGTTTTTTGTGTTGTATCTATAGCCAGACCCCTCTACCAAGAAATTTGTTCTATATGTACATGTATAAAAAGTGCGTTTTTTTCATACGTTTGAACGTTAATTTTTTCGTTTGGGCTTTAATTATATTTTTCCTCGGGTTTACATGATCCGTTCATCCAATTTCGACTCTATCCTTGTGAGCTTATGCTGTCATTTGGCATCCATCGTCGTCCGTTATCTTCAAAAAAATCTTCTCCACTGACACTACTGGGGAATTACATTCAAACTTCAACTGAATTAATGTTCCTGAGGGTATCTAGTTATAAATTGAATCCGGAATTGTGATATATTAATAAATATAACTGCCATGGGTAAAAAAAGAACATGGGGGGCAAATACAGTTTTAGGCTTATATCTCAAAAACTAAGAGCAAATATGACATGAATAAACATGTTTGATTTGTGTGATAAACCAGCCCTCAAGTTTTCAGACGAATTGAACAATCCTTTGTTGGGATGCTGCTAATTTAAGGTAATTTAGCATTTTTTGGTTTGTTATAATATTGAATATTATAATAGACAGAGATATACTGTAGACAGCAATAACATTAAGCAAAGTAAGATCTACAAAAGAACTTAATATGATCAAAATTATCAATCGACCCCCTGAAGAATTTATTTTCCTTTAAAGATGATTTTACAAGCTTTTTTCTTCATGTTTGTTTACATTTAAAAATCTTCTCCTCTGAAACTATTGTGCTTAAGGGATCTTAACTTTAAATGAATGTACCTTTAGAAATCCAGTCTATGATTTGTATCCGAATTGCTGATCCATCAACAAATATGGCCACCATTGTTAAAGATAGAACATAGGGGTCAAATGCAGTTTTTGGTTTATATCTCAAAATCTAAAGCATTTACAGCAAATATGTCAGCAGTATAAATGTCCATCACGTCAATATCTATCTGCCTAGAAATTTTCAGACACATCAGACAACCAGTAAAACTTGTAAAACATTGGTATTTCGGATCGTGAAAAATTGATACCGTTTTTTATGATCATGAATATGATCTGTTGCTGTTTATGCGTTATTGCAAAATAAGGATACAGCATAATTCTAGTTGAAAGTCGCTTGTTTGACGTTAGAATATGACGTCACACAGGAAGAAATTTAAAATAATATTGTTGTTTAAAGTATTTCCAATATTATTATAGAACAATAAGTTGATGTCATTATAATAGAACAACAACGTCAATGCAGGATGTTAAAAGTACAAAGCCACGTCATACATATGTACCAAAACAAACACAAGTTACACGTATAAAGAACACCGGCTGTAATGAAAGATATTACAAACAACATATTGATATAAAATAATTGTGTCGTTCAAAGTATTTTCAAAATTATAATAGAACATTAATATAATGGCATTATAATAGAACAAAAGCACTATGACGAGATGTTTAAAAGTGCACAGCCACTTCATCTGTACCAAACAAACACAAAGAGTCACACGTGTAAAATCAAAGCCTTACCTTACCTTAATCCTCTTCGTGCTTTGATGCACATAAGGCCGACACTAGCTCTCTCCATAACACTCTGTCTTGAGCTTTCTTCTCTACTTCTCGCCAAGACATCCCAATCTCCTTCATCTCGCTTTCCACTGTTCTTCTCCATGTTTCTTTAGGTCTCCCCCTTTTCCTCTTACCAGTTGGAGTCCACCTCAGTGACACTTTAGCGATGTTTGCTGGTTCCTTCCTTAGGACATGGCCTATCCATTTCCATCTTCTTGTTTTTATTTCGTCTCTTATGTCTCTTTGTGCTGTCAGTTTGAATAGTTCCTGGTTGGATATTTTGTTTGGCCAAAAGATTTTGCATATTCTTCTTAAGCAGGTATTGTGGAATGCGGCCAGTTTGTTGAAGTCAGTTTGTATAATTCTCCAACATTCTGATCCATAAAGCAGTACAGATTTGACATTGCTGTTGTATATTTTGAGTTTTGTGTTTCTTGCAAGGGATGACGATTTCCAGATTGGCCTGAGTAGACAAAAGGATGTTCTAGCCTTACTCAGTCTTGCTTTGATGTCTTTGGTGGTCCCAAATCAAAGCACTACAGCAAAAAAGAAAGATAACAAAAACACATTGACCGAGTCACGACAAATGATTATCACCGAAAGCAGACCAAACATAAGTAGAACAAGAGAAATAAAAGAACAATATAATACGTTATTAAGATGACAGCCAACGTCAGTACACAGAATCTATACACCTATACCATCATGTATTATTTGTGAAGTTGATACGGAATATTCATCAAAAAGGTTTAGGTACCTTCCGATGAATTTTTTGTTAGAAAAAAGATTGAGATGTTTTTTAACAGACCCCTGGTTCATCAACGTTCTGCTCATACTGTGGTGACGTTTTAGAACATCTGCATAGGAGTTGCAGGCTCTCGGATATCGAATAAGTTGGGAAATGTATATCCCATATGCAAATGAAGTTGGTATATTGCTACTAAGGTGAGGGAAATTGATAATTTCAAAATTAAAATTGTCTATTTTGTCGTAGTTTCTTTAACTGGGATGACTGTGTATGTCAAATTCGAAGTATGAATAAAAAATGATGCGGAGGACGCCGTGTCTGCTGTTTCTTTAATTTCTGGGTCTTGTGGATAGTTTAATGGAACCCAATCAGAAAAGTTCGGATTGTTAATGGAAAGAACATCAGCGATATATTTAAAAGTAAAATGAAATAATCTGACTCCATTGATCTTCTTTTTTTGACTAGTATATGAAGGAACTCCCGTTGATATGAAGATAAGAAGAGGTTGACAAGGAGAGGCTCACACTTCGTTTTCATTGGAATGCCGACAATTTGTTGCAAAATCCTACTTCCAAATTAACAAATATATAAAGCCTTTTTCACAATTCACAAAATATGTCTTATGATATCCCAAAAGTAATCAATTTATAGCAAATGCTACCATTTTTATGTTGAAAGGCTTTGTGAATTATTTCTTTTAAGCGATTTGTCAATTTTACATTGGGAATGGTGGTATACAGGGTTTAAAAATCAGAAGTTTTTATAAAACTAGTTTCAGAAAAGGAACGATATTTAAAATTATCCAGAAGTTCTTTATGTCTAAACATGATGCAGAGGAAGATGTGTAGGGAAAAAAATCTTCAATACACATGTGTGTAAAATAAGATTATAAGCTTATTTAATCTAATATAAAAATTAGCATATGTGGTATAATTAGCAATAATACAATTCTGCAAAAGAAAGAAAATTACAAAGAATGTTAGATCTATAGATCATCGTACGATTCGATTCCACAATAAGTAAAACCCCTACAGCTATAAAAGTCCACGAAATGTAATATGTTAAACAATCTAAACGTGAACGCTAACGGCCTGATGTATGTACAATACACGAAAAATAAATATGATTTACACCAACAAACATCAACCACTGAATTACAGACTCCGGATGATCCTGAATGGGAACAGTCAGCTTCATCATGTGGCGGGGTTAAACTTGTTATCGACCCCTTTTCTAACCTGAAAGAAAGTAACAATTGAATAAATTATAAAATTCGGTTGAAAACTCATCAGACAGATACAAAGCAAAAACCAGTACCAAAACCAAAGAGTAGACTTATACATTTTCAATAAGATTTAGAATACAAAACGCACGCTTTAATATTTTTCCAGGGGAAAACCACCGTTCCTATCTCGCTTCTCTCATTTGTGGATGCATTACGCATTATGCGTACACATACACTATAGACCTTTTGAACATTCACGCTTCTGTAGGTCTTATTATAATATAATATGCATAGTTGCGCGTTACAGTGACTCATAAATGTAAACAGGTCTAAATATGGGTAAAAATATAAACATCACCAACAAAAATTAAAGCAATAATTTACAAACTTAGAAAGTATATATACACACTTAAATCAATTACAAGTATAGGGCAACTTGCCGAATCTTACACCTTAGTATTTTAACATCTTGCTTAAACCAACATACTTTCATGGTCAAACTATACCCATCCTTGTAGAAAAAAACCTGAGTATTCCGGCACACTGCTTAACCCATTATTTTCTGGTCCCCTAGCTAGTGTGTCTGGTAACACAGTTTACACAGTATATCAATTTATAAAGAAGATGCAGTTTTCTGGTCATTCAGTCTTGTCCCGCCTTGTATTTCACGGTCCACAAAATGCGTTGATTAATCTTTCACGATCAATTATAATAAAAAAAGGATATTTACTTTTTTTCCAAAATAATATGAACCTTTTCAAGTAATAACATAAACATATTTTACTGAACTATCTGACGTATACAGATTAAGTTTCAAATATATCATAATATATGTGTCTTATGTAGTTACAAACATAATTTTCTTAATGATTTTCATATGATTGTGTCTCCCACATTGTGTTTTTCTGAAAAGTACTCCATTTTTTCATTTATTAAGGGTACAGTTTTATTAAGGAGCTTGAATCATTTTGACAGATTTGTTTTTCTATTTTTTTTTCAACCTTTTGAAACTACAGCAGATTGTGTCATAGATTTTGAAGTCGAATTACACTGAATTAAATTCACGATCCGATCGCATTGCTTCGTAACCGTTAGTTAATCTTTCACGATCAATTTTCTCGATCAACTGAATAATAACCGTGAACTAATCATTTTAAATAGTTCAAATGTGTAGTGTACCATGAAAGTGAAACACACATGTTCTCCGTAAATTGTAAACACGTAGTAGTGCATCATACATTGCTAAACCATTCAATAAATGTCGACTACACCTTAAACAGGTAAATGATTTTGTAGGTAAAGTAAACAAACACGTATATTACCGAAATCATTAGTATGCAAATTGAATGCATATCCTTATAAGGTATTATAATCTACCTGTTAAACTTTGTTTTTTAAAAATAAATCAATATCACCATTGGTCACGTGTATTCACATGATTTAGATATGTGACACTGCAATGATATTTACAAGATAATGAAGTTAAAAATATGTATGAAGATATAGCATGAATTTCTACTATAAACCCTGGGAATATCTCTAGAGAAATGTCGACCTGCATCTGAGAAAGTATATAGGTAATACTTGAAATATGTATTGTGTCGTTCACTAGTACAAATAGTCTTCTTCCGTTATCAAGTTTACGAGTAATGTTTATTTAACATTTGATAAGGGCTTTTCCGTTTTAAATTTTCATCGGCGTTCACTATTTTGTAATTTTACTTTTTACACTGACACACGGCGTCCAAGGGATAACTCATTGGTCTTTAGTAACTATTGCAGGATTAGTTGCATGTACCAGTGGAATGGCCTGTTTTAAATTTAAGGTTTATGTACCCTTCTGTGGCCATTTTTGTACGAACTATTTAAACTTCAATTGTATCAAAACTACAGATATAATGAATTATAGAGATAGGCCATTTTCTACATATTCCAAGGGGAAACTTGATGCAAAGCAAATATGTTTTACTGTTCCATTGCATTTAATAGAAAAAGAGGACTTTGTGGCAAATAAATCAAGATTTTTATAGAAAATCCACAGCTTTTATCCTTGTACTCTCATATATGGCAATTTGATGACTGATAGATATAGGATTATTGCATGCAGTGCTAGCATTGATTTCATTGAAAAACGTTTATAAATGTAGTTATTGGTAAAGGTTCATCATAACCTTTTGGCTAAAATGGCCGTATTTACACCCCAAATTATACTCTGAGTACAGACTAACCTATACACCTGCATCAGTTTTAAGGGATGGCAGGAACTAGATATATAACTTTTAAATGCATTTTATGTTTCAGAAAATTATAAACTTTTCTAGATTTTGCTATCCATTTTTTTTTTCGTTCCTGCAGAAGGTGCAAAAATTAACTAAGTAGTGAAAACGATTGAGAAGCTCCCCTCATATAATCAATGTTGTGAGTAGTATTGATTTAAATGAACAATAGACACCTGTATTAAACAATAGGTGATTTAACAGGTTTAAACTGTGTAACTGAGTGGACCATATCAAATGAAACTCGGGTGTTTGTTTATTTTGCTATCTTCTGCAGACTGGAAAAAAATGGACATCAAAATCAAGGTAAGTTTTTTAATTTTCTGAAACGTAGACTTCTTTAACTTTTATATATCTAGTTCCTGCCATACCTTAAAACTTTTCTGGTTGTACCAGTTTGTCTGTATTCATAGTAATTTTTGAGGTGTAAATGTAAATCAAAATTATATCCGGGGGAAATTTGATCCGGAGGAAAAAATGTCACAGTAGTTGTTGTTATTTTTTTATCCGGAGGAAAATATTTCCATGGGATATTTTTTCCTTTGCCGTGAAATTCTATCAGCATAGTTAATTTAGTTTATAAAAAAACTTATCCTTTTAAAATACTATAAAATAATAATAGTGTATTTGAATTAAAGCGAAATAGTAAAAAATTGTATTATAATGGGAAATAACTTTACAAATTATCATTGAAAAAAAATCCTGAATTATTCAAGTCAATATTATCCGTTTAAAAGAACATTATCATGAAACATAAGGGAGAAAACCAGAAATAATTTCAAAGATCGTAATATTAAAATAATATCATGATTAAATAAGGTTAGTGAAATACATGTAAAAGTGAGTTGTTTTCAGATCTCAGTGCAAATATAAATTTAAAAGAAAGGTAGAAATATAGTTGCATTACTACTGTTAACAGAAATAGAAGAATTTGATTATGATGATATTTTTAACTATATGGATAGTTTTGTCTGGGGACAGAGATGTAGATATATAGTTGTTGATTATATGAAAATCAGATAAATCATAGCATAACAATATATTGGAACAAAAGCAGGATAGTTGTTACCTGTGAAATGTTATCCGTCTTATTAAATCAAGTTGTAAGTCATCTTTTTTCTTTTTATATAAATGAATATATATATATAAAATAAGATTCAAGAAAATTTCATTCTGAAATAGATTCAGACATATATTATAATATTGATATCTTTAAAAAATAAATTCCTCATAATTACCTCCCTTTGATAAATTATGCAAATTTGTTCTACCTTTGTGAAACATTTTATAATTATAGTCGGGTATATATTGATTGTGAGGAACGTACACTGTAGTTAATGGGACTCTTTTTCACACGGTTCTGTGAAATATAGTACGGCAATGTATACCGGTACATATTGTCCGCATAAACACAGATAGATTGTCACTCCTCTGGAAAAAATAAACCTGTGAAATACCATGCCTGGAAAAAAAAATACCGGGACAAATTATCCTCAGGATAAAATATCTCAGAGACAGAAATAAACCGTTACATAAACACGGCCATATTTTTCAATTCCTTACGATGAACCTTAAAACAAATATAAATATGGCCAAAATCAAGTACACCTTTTAGGGTGCGCTCGACTCAGCACGAGGTGTTTTGGAATTTACAGGTTGCTTATAACTTTTTGTAAAAGATAAACACTAGCACATCAAATATAATCAAGTGTGTAATTTATGTTTCAAATTTTATAACAAAAATCTCTGTATTAAGGATGTCTGCTGGTCATGTTTTTGAATTCTTGTCATATTTTCGATTTTCTCAGGTTTTATCCATCCAAATGTAATTTTTTTTTTACACGACACCCCACTTTTGTCTTCATAAATCTGTTCAATAGATCATTTAAGATTTAGTGATCCGGCGGCATGAAATCCTTGTTATTTTTTTCTTGGTTTAAAGGGTAAAAAACAATTCCAATGTTAACAAATAGTAGATTAATGATTTTATTACTTTATTTTGTTTACATATCAAAGTTGTTTTCATTTTAAACAACCAAATGAAATCCTTGTTATTTTAAATTAGAGCAGCAGACATCCTTAAAGGCTGTGGATTTTCTGTAAAAATCTTGATTTATTTGCCACAAAGTCCTCTTTTTCTATCAAATGCAATGAAACAGTAAAAAATAATGCTTTGCATCAAGTTTCCCCTTGGAATATGTACTAAATGGCCTAACTCTTTTATTCATTATGTCTGTAGTTTTGATACAATTGAGGTTTGAAAAATTCGTACAAAAATGGCTACAGAAGGGTACATAAACCGACATGGGGGTGTTCTCATAGCAGCCAAAAAAATATCTACAATTACATAATGTATATAAAAGTAAAAATATTGAAATAATCAGTGGAGTAACAACAACTAACTCAAAGAAAATCACATTGGCATCATACTATAGACCTCCAAATAGAACAGACAACGAGTACCTAGAATATACACAAGATGAATGCAACCGCCTTAAAAATAGCACCAAAAAGAACATCCTTATTATTGGTGGTGACTTTAATATTCCAGACATCAATTTGGAACAGTTAGCCATAAATGGTACGCAATATCCATCCAAAGTGAACCAAACCTTCTTGGACATAGTAGCAGACATTAATCTTGAACAAATAGTGGACTTCCCTACCAGAAAAGAAAAAAAATCTAGATTTAATTTTGACTAGCCATCCAAGTTTTAAGCAGAGATGTAAACCGATTGCAGCTATTGGAACCACGACATTGATACCTCAATTAAAGCACAAAAACATAAACTTGTTAAACGTAAAATACAACTATGGAAAAGAACCAACATAGATGAAATACAAAATGAGGTGAGGTTATTTGCTGAAACATTTAACCAGACAACCTTCACTAATATTGAAAACATGTTGAAATATTTCAAAGAAAACATCATGAAAATTATTGATCAGAAAGTACCAACAAAGATGACAACTACAAAATTTACCCATCCTTGGATCAATACCACCATCAAGCGCCTAATAAGAAGGAAAAACAAGGCCCACAAGAAATCAAGGAAAACAAAGAAAAAGAGAGACAGAGATAGATATAAATACCTCCAACAACAAACACAAATGGAAATAAGAAAAGCATTCAAAGAATATATGAATGACATCATCCGAAAAGATTTTGGTCATTCTTGAAGAGTAAAGGACAGGACTCGGTTGGAGTTGCACCACTCAAAAACAAGGAAGGACCCCTAAAAAGCGACAGCCAGAGTAAAGCCAATATCTTAAATGAACAGTTTTGCTCGGTTTTTACAAAAGAAGATGGTAGCACTATTCCCGATAAAGGTCCTAGTAACATCAATACAATTAATGACATCACAGTAACTGAAAATGGGGTATTCAAACTGTTAACTGTCAAAACCTTAACACCAACAAAGCTGCAGGACCAGATGAAATACCAACCAAAATACTGCAAATAACTGCTGCAGAATTATCACCATTTCTGACAAGAATCTTTCAATTTTCACTTGATACAGGAGAAGTTCCACAAGATTGGAGAGATGCCAACATAGTGCCACTATACAAGAAAGGGGATACTCACCTAGCGGCCAACTATCGTCCAGTCTCCCTTACCTCCATCACTTGTAAGCTGTTAGAGCATATAGTTCACAGCAGCATAATGAAACATTTTGATCAACAAAATATACTCTGTGACAACCAACATGGTTTCAGGAAACGCAGATCATGTGAAAGTCAACTCATCATCACCATCGATCGTATAGCCAAATACCTTTCAAATGGAACATGACATCATACTCCTGGATTTTGAAAAGGCATTTGACAAGGTTCCTCATTCAAGACTGCTGTACAAACTCCAATTTTATGGAGTAAGGGGCCGGACAAACTCCTGGATCAGTTCATTCCTATCAAACAGGAAACAACAGGTAGTATTGGAAGGTGCTAGATCTCAACAAGACGATGTTCTGTCAGGTGTGCCACAGGGCACAGTACTATGTCCTTTATTGTTCCTAACATACATCAATGACATGCCCGGATATACTCAATCAGATGTCCGCCTCTTTGCTGATGACAGTCTACTATACAGGGAAATTAGTAACGCCAAATATACAGAACAACTTCAGAAAGACCTTGAAGCATTAGAAAATTGGGAAAAAACATGGATGATGAGATTCAATCCAACAAAATGCAATAGTATCCGCATACCACCAAAGAACAAAGAACCTATACAATACCCATACACTCTACATGGACACATACTCGAACCAGTAGATAGTGCCAAGTACTTGGGATATTCAATATCAAACAATCTCTCATGGAACAAACATATCCAGAGTGTTACAGCAAAGGGTAACCGAACACTTGGGTTTGTCAAACGAAACCTTAAAGAATGTACCAGGAAAGTAAAGGCTGCTGGCTATACAACACTCGTGCGACCTGTCATAGAGTATGCTTCTATTATATGGGACCCAACCAACCAAGTAAGCATCAAAGCACTAGAACTTATACAGAGGAGAGCTGCTAGATTTGTCTATAATGACTACACATCACGCACACCAGGGTGCGTCACTACAATGTTAGAAGATCTAAGTTGGGACACATTACAGACAAGACGCCGTGACAACAGGCTATGCATGCTCTATCGTATCCAGAATGAGCTGATAGACATCAACAAGAGTACTTACCTCAAAGGTGGCGACAGTAGAACTCGTTTAGGACACAAGTTTTACCAACAGAGGGTCACCAGTGATGTATACAGGAACTCCTTCTTTCCAAGAACAATCATGGAATGAAATACATTACCTGCCAGGATTGCTGAAGCGGGATCAGTTGAAGATCTTCGCTCAGGGCTACAGACAACACATTAATACAAGACTGGACGATTGTACATAATTTTAACCGTAACAACCTGATTTTATTGTAAATACTGTATATAGCCTTAGGGGACTAGATATGTGATGTCACCATGCGTAGTCCCGCAGAGTTTAAACGTTTCATTAAAGGAACCCAACTCTTATATGGAAGAAGTAGAGAAGAAGAAGAAGAAGAAGAAGAAACCTTAACCACTGCGTCAAATTGGCCTCAATCATTATCGGGAAATGCAATACTAATTACAATGAAATAAAACTTGTTCTACATGATTTACATAGTAGATATTAGTCTCTTTAGAGCCTCGAGTTTTTATTTGTGTAATTCAATACAATGCTATTCTCCGCTGTGAGACGGCTAACGTTTTAGAAAAGCAATGACTTGTAAAGTGATCTGTCAGAAAAGCATAGTTAGGTTAGAATTATAGATAGTTTAAAAAGATGGTTCATTTTTTATTAACCTGTCTTTGTAGTGTACGACTTTATCGTCGTAAGATAGAAATATATCAGAATATTATGACGCAGCTGATGCATGTCATATCGACATGATTGTACAGTTTTAACCTTTCCGTTATAAAATAATCAAATGTAACTTTATGATCACATAATAGTATAGTTAAATGACAAATCAATATCAAAAAGTAACTCCATATTATATAAAGTTGTATACGCGAAATGATAGAGTACATGTTGTATAGGCAAATGTCGTAATAGAACATTTGATTCATTTCATAGCTTAACCCTCGGCTCAATAAAATGATTGTCGTCATCATAAAGGCAGCTGTGGCGTTCCGCATTCGGCCATCTAAGATGCAATATATATAAACATGGAAAAAAGTATTGCAACACCTTCATTTTTTAACTCTTGGAAAATCAGCCTCTTATGTTGGATGGAATATAATAAAATAATTGTAAATTCATATTGAAACATAGTTAATGATTACATTGGCACCAAAACGAAGAAAACATGCATGGAAAAGAATGTTTTATCTAAGTGTTTTTTGTACAAAAAAATGCATTTTACAACTTTTACTGTAGTTGAACTTTATAATGTCAGACATTTCAAAATTAATCTTAAGATGATTGTTCACAGCATGGTTGATCGTTAAACGCCAAAGAATTAGTACTTTGTGTGCAACCTTTATTCAAACGGATAACCACCTATTAACGTCTTCTGATTTCTGCTAAAAGTTGACTAATTTGTTGCTAAGGTAGCAACAACCATTCATGATGTTCTCTTCTCGGAAATGGGTTTAAAATCATCAAATTATTCTTATATCAATATTAACTATTTTTGCTTAATGTAAAGGGTAACCCTGTAATACATGTAATCCCAAATCTTTATCTCTAAATAAGCAATTTTATAGGTAGGTTTTTCATGACGTGCTTGAACTGGGGTGTCATTTAGCCCACTTTATGCCCAATTGTGTCCCATATGTGTACGATATGGTTCAAATCTTGGCTATGATCGAGCCAAGAAAGATACACAGAATATCATTGGAACAATTGTTATCTTACCTCCTGTACATTGAGAGGAATATGATTGGTTAATAGTGACCTCGTGGAGACCGTGTATATTCAATATTAGGTTAGTAGGGAGGCGGGGCTTATTTCAATACACGGTTAGTAGTGGATTTACAACTTCGGCATTGTTTGATCATTAAAAAGTTTAATATTGTTATATCAAGGTTGTTGATAAAAGATATTTGTCGTTTACATTAGTTTTTTAGTGTAGACCAATTGAAGAAGGTTCTTAAAACTGAACACTTGGACACTTATTATACAGAAATAAGAAGATGTGTTATGATAGAAATGAGACAACTTTAGTCTAAATTCAACAAATAAAGATAGTCGGTAGGATAAATAAATTCGTTACATAGTGTGCTGGTGACCTAATATGATATATACAGGGTAAGTAAATTTCATATGGGGTTCGAGCTTCGCTTTCACCCCATATGGAACTTACTGACCCTGTATATATCATATTAGGTCACTTACACACTATGTAACTAATAATCTTCCTCCACGATACTTATTTCCAACTTTGGTGAGCTCTGCTCTACATTGGATACGGGCAACTGTGTGTCTTTTCATAAGCAAAGGTCCACGACTTGATTTTATTGAACGATAACCAGTAGCGATGAGTCGATCTCGAACAATACTTGTTTAAAGACTTCTGTATGGCCAGCCCCCTCTTGTTATGATTGTATTGTTTGCAATTGGTTTCCTTCTGATCAGCCTATATTATGCTTGATTTTTCCCTAGCAGATGTTATAGGGGGTTTCCTTGATCTCGGAAGGTCTTTAACATCGTTTGTGGCCTGATTTTCATTTTGAAAATGACATATAGTGGAGTGGTGCTGACAAACAATACGTGCAATTGTCACAGCGACATACCTGCTTCTCTCATGCTGATACTCTGCCATCTTGCTGCAGTTATTAGTCGTGGATAATACATTACAAGGTGTCAATCATATAACTTTATAAACTTTTTTTTTTTTTTAACAACATAAATAAATATTTATTTCAAATATTGGCTTGTTACAATATCAAACTTGGTTGTTTAAAGTATTGAAAACAATGAGGATAAAAAAAACATCTGTTTTATTGTTAACGGGTAAAGTTGCTGCATGTGCAGATAAGAACTTATCGAGTCGATATTTATTGATGAAACTCATTTGAGTTTTAAATAATGTTAAACTAGTTCTATTTTAACAAATTATATCACAAAAAAATAAAGAGTTTTTTTTTAATTTGAATTTCAATTTGGTGTTGAAATACTTTTCTCCATGTGTATATATGATGTCTGTTACCCCGCGTTGGATGAATAAGAATTCTAGTGCTCAAATCTGTTTATTTACCTCTTGGAATACAGATAAGTGAACGAAATACTAGCGTAGTACTTTTTTTTTAATTCATCTTTATCGGTAACAGTACTGCTGGTATTCTGTTTGATTAAAATGAAACAAAGATAAGCCACAATTTGTCAACACTTCTTGTATCGTATAAAAAGACCTAACATTTTAGAATTTTTGTATGTATAGCTCTCATGTATCTTGTAAATTTTAATCGATGACATGCATTTACAAAATTAATGTGTATTTTTACTGTTATTGAAGGTTAGATCTGCTACAATGAAGAAATGTATTCAAGAATTGTTCTACCGCGATTGTTTCTTATTATTTTATGTAAGTATATTGTTTTTGAATAGCAAGTGTGTCCTTAGATATAAGTTATATATGACAGATGCCCAAAAATCGTGGCATATTTCTTTTTTAAGGAGGTAGAACTAGGTTAAGGGAAATAACTCTAAAAATCATCAGTACGTTTGTGTCAACCATTTTCATAAATATATTCTAAGCGTCTAGGTTACATAGATTATTTCCTATCTGTTTCAGGTAAAAGCTTAAATTACATTGATGATACTTGACTTTTACAAACGCATAACTGATTTAAAGAGTTATCTCCCTGAACCAAGGTCTACCCCCTTAAGCACTCACAACTTGATACGTATAAACATGTCATCTTTTAGTAGCTTTTAGGGAAACTTCGCAAAAAAATCAAAAATTGATATTATGTCCATTCTGTATAAAAATGCTCAAATTTATAAATATTAAAGTTTTATTCCGCTAGATAAGAGATCACCATCGATTTTAAATTTTGAGTATCAGTTCTCGGCCTTCCGCCATTTTGTTATCTTGTCCAAATAAAAATCCGATATGTCTATAAACCACAAAGAAACAAAACTACAGTAACCGATGTAGTCTTAATTACGTGTCGATATCTTGTCAATCGTACGGTTGTTTTATCTGACTAACTTACTTGATACGGACAATGTTCTTATTTTTTTAATAACCATATAGTCTGTTATTTTTAAACTGTTAATATTGGAATCGGTTAAAAAGTCAAAGGTCAAATCATAAATAAGTGTTCCGTGAAAATTGTTTTCGAAAATCTAATTCGTTCATAATTCTTTAAAGTAATATACTTTATTCAAATAAATTAGGATCTTCGCTCCACTGATCACCCGCATGGCTTAAGGTATTACTCCCAAAGGTATTGTGAGGGGTGAAAGGTGACACGTCCAGGTATTCAAGCGATTTCCTGTCGGGCTTGCAAGTTCATGCATCGTTTCACTTCTGTATGTATTGATCAGTGTACACGGCCGATAACTTATAACTGAACTATTAGGTGCATGTATAATATACATCTCTGTCTTCCGTGTCCGAAAGTGATATAATATACTAGTCATTACTTAACTCATACGCTTGTTTATAATTGTATTATATGTCTCTGGGAAAATGTAATATTTACTCGTTGTCAATAGTAAAGGACATAGTCGGATCGGTAAACGGACAGAAAGTCACAGGACAAAAAGTCACAGGACATAAAGTTACAAATTTGATAGGACAAAAAGTCACAGGACAAAAAGTCACAATTATTTTTTTGACAATTGTTTGAATATATAAGAGAAAGATCTTGAAATATTTTCTTTTTATTACATCTATTTATTTTTCAGTGTAGGACATTGTTCATAAGCTTTGTTAAATGAAAAGTTATCAAATTTTAATCATGCAAAGGGGACATTTCTTGGCACCATGAAGCCATTTAAGTACAAAGTCACTTTGACATTTTGTTTTCAGAACAATTATTTGTTCATCATTGATATTTATTGAATAAATTTTAATTACAAAGTTGCTTTATATATAAGAGTTCAAGAAGAAAACAAAAACTTTGTTTTTAAAACTATTTTTTCTTGTTTAAAGAAAAATACTCTAAAAACTGAATTGTGACTTTTTGTCCTGTGACTTTTTGTCCGTGACTTTTTGTCTGTGACTTTTTGTCCTGTGACTTTCTGTCCTACATTCGTTGGATCATTCCAGAAATGTTGATTAAAAAAATGTGCGCACGTATCATTTATACGCCCGGATAGAAAGTTACGGAACTACAGCGCAATTTAAAATATATACATGTATACATTTAACATAAGAAAGAAACATACATTTTGTGCAAATTGGGGTAAAAGTTTTGTAAATAGACTAGTCCACGTATACTAACTATACAAATCCTTGCGTATACTAACAGTATGTAATCATCCAATTCGATAGACTATTGTATACCAAAAGAAGAAGAAGAAGAAGAAGAGGACCAATTTGATTTAAATACAGGTCGATCTATAACTTGCTTTGGTTCATCGAAGTTATGAACATAGTAAAATCACAGATTTATATATCAATTAGATTGTTCTCGAATAAAGAAAGAAATTCGTCATCACCACAATTGTTCCGACATATGCAACTGGACGTACACTAATAATCCCCGAGGGATGTGAATATTTTCTAGGAAAGCTATTGAGTATTAAAGTTTCAAATCATTTTCGGGATTTATTTTCTTTCTTGATATTCAATGACAGCAAATTTAAAGAATAAACTGCTTTTCAGATATTTGTCCGCTTTAGGGCTATTCTTGCCAGTTGAACAGACTTATAATTACATTCAAAAATAGGGAAAGATGACATTAAATTCGTTGTCTTTTGTTTTTAAACATCTTTGGTCAAATAGTTATTAAGTATTATACGTTGTGAGACAAAGACTATTTTAATAAGGACGTCCCCAATTGTGATTAAATTTGGTTGACGTTTTTCACACTTGATAAAGAATATCTATTCGTAATTTTTCGATTCCATTCCAAGAAGACCTTAAATTTGCTGTCAATTTTTAAAAACTTCTCAAGTAGAAAAATATTTTTTCTTTATTCGTTCATATTATATTCCGCTTCGGTAGAGTTATCTTCAGTGAGTTCCAGTTATTAATTTATACGTGGCTTTTAAAAAGTCTAAATCTAAGTGTTCTCATTCATTTATTTGCCTAATAAAAAAAAAAAAAATACTTTGGTAAAGCTATTTATAATTTCTTAAGTTCTCCTTTTTATTAGACATCAATCAAGGACAAAAGGTGTAAATCATTTCAATCGGACATTTGATTTTAGTTTCCCGTCTTTAACCGAAAATTGTGTATTTCTTAGTAAATTAACTTATTTGAATTAAAATAAATAATAGCACCAAACATAATTAAATTATTCCACGGCGATCAATTTTTATTTGACCAACTTGAATATATATTTTAAATATGTATATTGAATGCTCCCTTGTCTTATAATTCACTGATCCGAATAGACAGTCACACCTGGCAAGATGTGCCCGAGAGGCGTGGTTAAATACCGAAGTGCAAATAACAATTTACCTTTCAACAAGCCATCTACGAGTATTGCCACAGAACCGTGAATACACACATCGTATCAACCAAGTCATAGCAGAGATAGTAATAGGTCAATAAGAGTACACCAACATATTGTCTTTACAGATTATTGTACTTTACTTTGTTCACCTTATCAGTCCGAAAATAAATTAATTAAAAATAAATTTATAACTTTTTGTGTTGTCTACAAAAATAATTCGAATATATACGTTTAACATAGAAAATTTATCTCATGAATATGTACAATTGAACGTCTGTGCGTTTTATCTTCTTATTATCGGATGGTTATTTAGATAAAGCGTAAGTCATCGGCGCGCTTACGATTACGTTAAAATATGATTAAAAACTTAAGACTTTTAATGATTGTGTTTTAAATCCCGGCATGCAAAAACCAGGAGAAAACGTCACGACCTACAGGAAGTAGTTAATATTTTTTCATTAAATATTGAATTTCTCCTTTATTACTGCACATATAGCAATAAAACTTTGTGAATATATATATTATGTCATAATGAACATATTTAAACCATAAGTGAAAAATCGTGAATTTTCCCTTTAAGCATGCAGGCGGAATCTGTTGAAAGCCAACAACAGAAACAAAACTCTTTCTTAGAGTAGAAAAAAAAGTCAAATTGGATATTAATTGAATCTATTTCTATGGATTTTAAAAGTTTATAAAAGTTCATATGTTTGGTTGTCTGCATCTTATACACATCTTACATGTTTTTACTTAAATTAAAGTATTGAGCTTCGAGATATTTGTAAACTTTTAAATTAAAGACAAATTTCATTAAAACAGTCAATTGAGGTAGGTTCAAGTCCAAGTGGATCTTTTATGTGCAATCCACAGCTCTGTCTAAAGAATTAGTGTGTACCTCTGCCTCCTGTGATAGTTGTTTTGGGGGAAATTCCCTAAATAGGTTATATTTGCATCGACATGAGAAAGTCGAGCGACCTTTTTATGATCAGGCGTGTTTGAGTTGACTGTTATGTTTTGAAAACGTTTAAAGCAAAAATATTTGATAAATCATCTCGCTTCGGTTTCTATTAGTTTTTATATATTTAAACATCAAGTTGATATTAAAAATTCACAGTTGTAAAGTATAAAATAGATGGATCAAGTGACATACCTTTCTAATGAGTTATAACAACAAGGATAGTCTATACAACTGAATTTTAAAAATGTATAACTTCGAAAAAGCTTCATCTTTTGTACATGTTATCTATGGTATTTAGTCCTCAACCTCTGAAACGTTTTTGTCCGCCTTTCTACGAAAGACTCAACAATTTGTTTTTAATGTTTTTGAACTTTTGACAATTCCACCTGACAACCAATCAGACACATGTTTTTAGTTGACTGAATACAAAATGTACCTTAAATGATGCTCAATAGCTGGTAGACACATATGTCCTTTAAACACATCTGGCATATAGTGAGTGCAATGGTGCTATGTTGATTGATAAATTGATTAGTTTTCAAGAGCTAAATTGGAAATGCGTTATCCCTCATTGGCTTAAATTTTACCATTCAAAAGATTGACTGACTTCATAGGGAAAATATTTTGACGAAGTGGAATCCTGACTGATGGCCCTAAAATGAAAAGGAGAATGTAGAGTCTTGTAACTTTTTTGCCCCCTGAGATCAAAATAAAATAATATTTTAAATCTTATAAAAAATAACCTCAAACCAATGACAGGATATGAGTCAATTGGACATCAGTTCATTTTTATTTATATTTCAAATTAGTTTTATTGGCAAAAAGGTATTACTCTTCTTACGTTTAGTGCAAAACCTGCCAAAATAGCATTTTTTAATGTAGTATTTACTTATGTTTACGAGGCCGGTTTAAGGTTCTGGTACTTAACTTTTGTTCAACTAAAAAATGTACAAATGGACATATTTTAATAAAATATAAGCAATCAAATAAAGAAAAATAAGTAAAATAGACATAAAGGTACCAGTCTTGTATTTCAACTCCAGTTTCCGGTGCACGGAGGGAAACAGAATGGTGCCTTTTTCTGATTTTTTTATTTTTCTGAACTAATTTTTTCTGTTTGATTATAGGTTTATGCTGAAATCAAACATATATACAGACTTATAAAAAAAAACTTTTGGGGAATATCAATCAGTGAAAGTGGAAGAATATCATGTTTACTTGAAGTGATGCGGCCTAATAAAAACATCAAACAGAAAGTAGAAAAATAATGTTGTGAATTCAGGGTTACGTAACTTTTTATTCTTCGTGACAAGACCAACTTTTTTTCGATTAAATCACAAATTCACATTAGCACATACATATGAACATGAATATGTTTTTCTATGTAGCATTTTTATTTTTATTTCAAAGAATTCAGCTGTTTAACATTTATGCCTATTGAGCAGTCAATTAAAAGACTGCAACCCAACGATCTTTCAGCTTTAAAATATTTTTTTAAGATTTTTTTTTTATTAAAATCTCATATTTGAGACAGATTTTTTATAAGAAAGTTATGGAATTGTTCAACCTAGTGAGGTAACTTTTTAAGATGCTTGGGTAGCAATTTAAATGTAGAGGACATAGTTTTAACTATAAACAATCTTTACTTATACATTTATTGCAAAAGCTTGGGTAGCTTGTTTGGATCCAAGCAACTTTACAAAATGCTAGAAACCAAGTAAAGTCCCAAACCATACTGCACTCAGGGGAAAAATCAAAACAGAAAGTCCGTTATAAAATGGGAAAACCTGAATCAAACAGATAGACCGCAACTGTCATTTTCCTGACATGATAGAGGCATATTTTTAAGCAGAAAATTGTGGATTAAACCAGCTTCTTTATCTAGCTAAACCTCTTACTTGTATGACAGTGGTGTAGAATTATACAATACTTATTATGTTAACAACGATATGTAAGCAAAACATAAGGACATTATAGGTAAAAAAAAGATAGTTGTACAGAAGTTAATGTTGTGTTATTATCTCAATCACAATAAAAGTAAACAGATATATAATCAAACTTTTACCATCACACAATATACGATGACGGGATGAACAAGTACAGAGCCAAATAACATGCAAAACAGCAATCATCATGGAACAATAACGCAATGGCGTGATGTATAAGTACAGAGCTACGTCATATGTTACCAAGAAACACAAAAAGACATACAGAAAAAGCATATTAGCAAAACGGAAAGACAAGAATACAAAATTGTAAAGAACGATAACAAAATAACGGGATGTATAAGTACAGATCCACGTCAAATAAATACCATCAATAGAACAGACTTAACAGTAAAAATAATATTTCTAAAAGAATAATATAACACATTATTAAGATGATAAACGTCAGTACCCAGAATCTATACTTCAGGATCATCATGTATCATTTGAGATGTTGATACAGAATACTATCAACAAGGTCATGGAACCTTCCGATGAATTTTTTTTTTAGAAAAAGAACGAGGCGTTCTTTGACATATGCCTGGTTCATCAACTTTCTGCTCCGATATTAGAGACGTTTTAAACAAGTTAGGAAATGTACATCCCGTATGCGGGTGAAGTGGGCAAATTGCTACTTAGATAGGAAAATTTGATAAATCCATAAAAAAACGTCTCCGTTGTCATAGATGCTGGTACTGAAATTACCGTGTATGTCAAACTGGAGTTATAAGTCTAAATACTTGGTACAAGAATTTCTCATTTAGAAAATGATAGAATTTTCTTCGTTTTAAAGCTAGCTCAACCTATCACTTTTATAACCATCGTATAAAAATAATGTCACATTATGTTGACATTGTTGTATGAACAAAACTAACAAACATGTAAACATTTCACAGCAGTGAACGTTGCGTTAATAAACACTATAAAAACATGACAATATGTCAATAATGGTAGTAAATGTCATTAAAAATTCCCCTCCTTGTAGCCACCCTCAGATGACCATTTAGACGTTTAAACTGCCGGAACACTTTTTAATATAGTGTCGGGTTCCATCATGCAATACATGATGTGCCGTTGCATCGATGTTTTAAATTAACAAAATCTTGCATCTAATTAAGGTAAAATTGATCAAGGGTAAAACGACAATACTGAATCAATTTTGGTTTCATGCACAACAAACGAACATAATCATGATAATATCAATGAAAGTCATACATCACTTAAATGCCGTTTTCTTTCAAATTTCTGCTGACAATTTTATAAAGTGACATTAAAATAATTATAATCTAAAAATTAAAATGAAGTACACAACAGGGGATTAATTGGAGAATGCCTTTTTTACAATATATTAATTAGTACAAAATACTCACTGTAATATTTCGTTTTTTTTAGTTGGCTCTAAATTTTTCTACAGCATTTGAATTTAAATGTCCAAGTTCAAAGCAATGGGTTCTACGAGCGAACAGCAGGTGTGTAATTGCTGATGGTTACATCTGTCTCTTTGACGAAAACAAGAACGCATTTGGAGAAATTTGCAGAAAAAAGGCATATATCAATCGACCAGGTATTTAACTAGACACATATGAATATAAAGCATTATAAGCTTGTAATTTTTTGCAATTGTTTACTTATCATTTTTTAAAATATGAAAAGTATTCTAAAAATGCCCGATTGAAATACGCTTTCGATTACAAACTAAATTCCAATATTTCTACATTTTCAATTTTTAGAAATTCACCTGTGACGTAACTATTTTTGACTTTCATACATTCATATGACACACATTTCAACATTCTATTGCTGTGTACTGTGTGTGTAAGTTGTAAGTTCATGTCCTTGTGGTAATTGGTGAAGACTGCTTCTTGTGCGTGTCATAATGTTTTGACACTGTAATCATTATAAGAGGCTCTTTCTAGTTTCTATCATGATATATAAATTGTAATAAAAAGTTCATGATATTTTGTTTGCAAGTTTGATATAGAAAAAGAAAAAATAGTTCTGCAGTTAATATTTAAATTAAAACCGTTTAATAGTAGCGTACCGTTTATATGTATGCTTCTATTTTAAAAGTTTGTTTATTTTCATTAACAATTTTCGACATCTTTGCTCACAGATTAAGTTTTGATTTCACAAAATACACAATGATAGGGTTCATTTTCATGATTTAACTGTCAAGTGATGGTGTAAAAGAAAAAAACGTTATTTCTATCCGTGAAGCATTATAGTGTAAACGGTTCTACTTGTTCTGCCATAGGCGAAAATTGAAGCCAAATAGTATCATGAACAATTACCAACGGAGCTTGTTTAAGTTATTCATTCCCACCGTCATTTTGCACCAACTTTATGAAATGTAATTCTCTAGAAAATCTTTCAATAGGTTTTCAAATTTATATTGTAAATTTACGCTCTGCAGTTATTCATAGATAAATAACAAAAAATATATTGTACCCTTATATCCAATCACAACTCTCCTAAGTTGACTTCCTTCGCCTGTCTTTGGTACACAAAAGGCCAACCTAATGCTTGGAAAATGTAATACTACCGTTTTCCCTATACTATGACACAAATCTATAAAGAATTCCTATGACAGCATCAATGCAATACTGGGTTATTGTGGAAACCTTGACTATAATTAAAACTTGTAGGTCTCCATTTACTTTATGAAGCATGGATAATTTTATGTCCCTACCCCTACATGCTGATTTGTCTTTGTCCCTACTTCTTTCAGATAAGGCTCAACAAACAACCTGTATCCAACTATGTCTTATCTTATTTAAAAAGAATAATACATATTTCCATTTAAACAGATTAAAATGACAGTTCCATTCAATTTGTATACATTTTATCAAAAATCTACAACATAATATAAGCACAAATTCAAGATATGTCATACTTATCTCCATTCCATGCTTTAGTATATGCCATATTGTGGTTCAAAATTTCAGAGCTGGTTATAAAATCCATTATTTTGTCTTGAGATGATAAAAAAAAGGATGTTAGATACTTAAAACACATAATCTGCAAAATACTCAGCTGTAAAGTTGCCTGCTGTATTAATCTATGAAAAAGCTGAATTATGTCCCTTGGCAGTATTAAATTTCAACAAAAGTCCATGCAAATAGTACAAAGTTACAAATTATATATGCCTGATATAATGAAAGACAGAAACTACAAAATGAAGCACTATTGAAATATTTGCTGCATGAATTGCAAACAATGTGAGGAATTCTTTACACAGGAGAGTATAAATTCTATCTAAATTTACCCTCAAGTGGGCCTCTTTTTTCTTAGTTGAACAATTCTAACATTGAAAATGCTTCTATTATGAACAAATACTTCCTTGCTATATAAACAGTACAAACTTAACCAGACAATATCCAATTTTAATAGATTGTGTCAAAGGAAATACCCATTTGATACATTTAGGGAATTACACAACAAAAAAGGCAAATATTTCAGTTAAAAATATTTGTGGCGACTTGAATTCTGGGTTTTCCAATTGAATTAGTCATTGCGAAATGTAAAAAACAAAAACAAAAGAACAATAGTTTGATGCAGTTTATACAATATAGTTAATATTGACACCCTTGAATAAAGTTTTATATCAGTACTCATCAATTTGACTTATAATGACGACTCAGCACTTTTTCAACACAGTACTGTTCTCAGATAAAAATTTGTATTTTTTTGTGATAAAAATCAAATGTTCTCATCAAGTGCCTCAATATAATATAATATAACTGAAGTCTGATTGATGTAGATTTCCCTTTGCTATCTTGAGTATAAGGAAAACGGTACTATTTATTCTGCCATAGGCGACAATACTAAGATCTTCTAAATTTAGTAATACCAGTTTTTATAATAAAAACCTGGATAACACAGTTATATGTGGTGTTAGTACTTTATTACTGTATTCTAAAAATTGAAGCTAAGTAGTATCATGACCAATTGCCAACGGAGCTTGCTTATGTTATCCATGCCACCGTCATTTTGCACCAATTTTATAAAATTTTTGAAATATTTTCGAATAATTCTCTAGAAACTATTTCAATAGGTTTTATAATTTATTTTGTAAATTTACACACTTCAGTTATTCATAGATAAATAAAAAAGTATATTGTACCCTTACATCCAATCACAGCTGTTCTCAGTTGACTTCCTTCACCTGTCTTGGGTACACTAAAGGCCAACCTAATGCTGGGAAAATGTAATACTACCGTTTGCCCTTCATTTTGGATCATACAGTTCTCCGGATCAGATTCTGACGAATCTGATTAATAGTGGATCGTGTTTGCTTTTCTGATAGAAAAAAACATTTGATCATGAGGTTGCAATGACAATATTATTCACTTAAAAATTGTATTTGTTATAAGTAACTATTGTGATAGTCATTCGAATAAAATACTAATTTTCTAATTGATTATAAGAAAAAAATGCACCAACATTTTCGAACTATTGGGGTCCTTTAAAAAGTGTACATTTAAGGAAACTATTATACATAATGAAGAAAGGAACATGGCGTTATTATCAATGGTGAAAAAAAAACCAGAAAAAGTCTATATGAAAATTATGGTGTTTAAATGTTCGTCATTTCGATTAAATGTATATTTTTTTCGTTTGTTTACCAAATCTTATTGTAGGATACAAATTTGTATTTGTTTTGAACCTTGATCAACGAAAATGTAAAAGTACCAGATACCAACCCTTTACATTTTCAACCAATGGTAGATCAACATGTATTTTTGAAAAGACATTTTGTAATGGGGAAGGACAGATTATTCATAAAAATGGATCTACGAATTCCGATAGACAATGTCGATGTGATTATACAAGAGGTTACGACTTCATAACGAAACCAGAGCATGGTTGTTATTGTGTACCATCAATGGAAGATTGTTCATGTTACCAGAAACCTTGTCCTGCAGGATATATTCTTAGTCCAGGTACGTGTTACTAAACACCTATCCGACCTCCATGATAAATATGTTGTTGTCCCCGCAGACAAAGCCCCAAATAACATCTTTTTTGTCTGTAAAAGTCATTACATTAATTGCTATAAACGATAAACGAATTAGGTATAGACAATTCACTTGAAAGCTCAAAATATACCCTCACGACACTTACCAAAGAGGAAATCCTGGATAATCATAGGTCTGTTCTTTGTTCCTTTGGTATTTCAACGAAAGATGAGGAACTGGATCTTCCATCACTGTATTGGATACCTAAACTACATAAGTGTCCTTACAAACAATGATATATTGCTGGGTCTTCCAAGTGCTCCACAAAACCTCTTTCTAAATTATTAACATCTATTTTATCAGCAATCAAAAACGGGCTTCAAAGTTATTGTGAAACTGCCTATTCTAGAGGTGGCGTGAATCAGATGTGGATACTTAAAAAATCCAAAGATCTTTTAGAGTACATACAGTCTGACTCTCTTTCATCTTGTAACAGTATTAAGACATTTGACTTTTCTACTCTTTACACAAGTATTCCACATTCCAAACTAAAAGACAAATTGAAAGAGTTGGTATTACTTTGCTTCATAAAAATAAAATGGCCAACGTAGATACAAGATCTTGTCTTATGGAGTGATAAATCCTACTTTGTAAAGAATCACTCTGATTCAAATAAAAAATTCTCTGAAACCGATATTATCAAGATGCTTGATTTCTTGATTACCAACATATTTGTTACGTTCGGAGGACATGTTTTTCAACAGACTGTCGGCATCCCAATGAGAACAAACTGTGCCTCTCTACTTGCCGACTTGTTTCTTTATTATTATGAGGCTGACTTCATGCAGGAACTTCTTAGGAAGAAAGATAAGAAGTTAATCATATCCTTTAACTTTACTTTCCGCTATATAGAGGACGTTCTTTCACTAAACAATTCAACATTTGGTGACTATGTGGAACGCATCTAGCCCATCGAATTGGAGATAAAGGATACTACAGATACAGTTAAGTCGGCTTCATATCTTGACTTACATCTAGAAATTGACAATGAGGGTCGGTTGAAAACAAAACTTTAAGACAAAAGAGATGATTTCAGCTTTCCAATTGTGAACTTTCCATTTCTGAGTAGCAACATTCCAGCAGCACCTGCATACGGGGTATATATCTCCCAATTGATACGATATTCCCGTGCTTGCATTTCCTATCATGATTTTCTTGATAGAGGGTTACTGCTCACATGGAAGCTATTAAACCAAGAGTTCCAAATGGTGAAGTTGAAATCATCCCTTCGTAAATTTTACGGACGCCATCACGAGTTTGTTGACCGTTATGGAATAACCGTTTCACAAATGATATCGGATATGTTCCTTACGTAGTAACTACAATCCCCTTCCCTTTCATGAATGTGACCTACCGAATTAGACTATTTACCGGATTTGTAATCACATAAGCAACACGACGGGTGCCATATGTGGAGCAGGATCTGCTTACTCTTCCGGAGCACCTGAGATCACCCCTAGTTTTTGGTGGGGTTCGTGTTGTTTATTCTTTAGTTTTCTATGTTGTGTCATGTTTACTTTTGTATTTCTGTTTGTCTCTTTCATTTTTAGCCTTGGCGTTGTCAGTTTGTTTTAGATTTATGAGTTTGGCTGTCCCTTTGGTATCTTTCGTCCCTCTTCTCTTAGGTAGCGATGATATATTTTTGTCTTACAATCCTTTATCAATTATTCAGTTAAAAAAAAAGAAACTTACGAAAAGACAATGAATTTCGTTAAATAAACGAAACACCAAAAAAGGAACATATAATTTTAGAAGAATGTTTTTTTTAAACTGACTACCCGAAGTAAAGTTACTAAAACTAAACCAAGTAAACATAGTACAGTTTGGTGCAAGCATTACACAGAGTAAAAAGTAAAATTATAAACAAACTGAACGAATGGATAACAACTATCATATTCCTGACGTGATACAGACTTTGTCTTATGTAGACAATTGTTGATTCAACCTGGTTTTTAAGTTAGATAAACCTTTCACTTGTATAACTTCCATTATATTGACAACAGTGTGCGAACAAAACAAACAGACACAGTAGGTTGAAGTGTCACAAATAGGGGTACAGCAACAACACGAACCACAGCTGGTTAAACGAACGTTAACGCCGCGTGCACATAATTTGTTTGGTAAACCTCAGTTGTTGCGTTGACTAGTAAAGTAATCATGTAGTATAGTATTTAATATGATTAGGGAAAAAAGAAAGTATTGTCTTCCCGAGTACACGCGCGGAAGCCCTGTGTCCGTTAAGTCAGTAATTAACGGGCGTTTTCTGGAAATTTTACAAGTTTATTTTTTAGAGCACGCCAAAAGATACAAGAGTTTAGTACAAAGTTAATCAGTGTATGTTTGCGTGCACTTAAAAGTAAACACGCGTTTACTTTTCGCGTTAACTGATTTTGCAAGTTATAAAAAAACTTCGTGTACATTTGTACATGTTTTTCTAGTTTTTTTAAAACGACTTCGGAGTTAAGTATGACGTCCATTGTCACTGAAATAATATACATAGTTGTTTAGGGGGCAGCTGTAGGACAGTTCCGAGTGCGGTAGTTTCTCGCTACATTTAAGACCCATTGGTGGCCTTCGTCTGTTTTCTGCTTTATGGTCTGGTTATTGTCTCCTTCGTAATATGTTTGGTCATTTAAACATATTTTGATTCGAGCGTCACATATGAGTCATTTTTAGATGCGCGTCTGGTATAAGTGTAAAATTTCACTCCTGGTATCTATGACGAGTTTATCTAACACATTTCCCATTCCCATTCTCAACGTTATTCTATCTTAACATCTCACGTATATGTTTAAAACCGTATCAATACAAAAACTCCTCAATTCGAAACATCAACATTTATTAATTGCAAAAACAAATCAGTTCCAATATCTCTAAAAGGCGGATTTTTTATATTTTCTTTCCGAAAGTTACATGCCCAATTATCGAATCACAAAATTATTGCCCTGACGGAAACATCTTAAAACTGTATTTAAAGCCTTTCTAGAAACTTGAATATTACATGTATCTGATTTTATCATCTCATTTCTAACTTCAATAATGTTTTGCCAGAACTATTTAAACTCATAAATGTAAGTGAAGGTTGAGTTGACTTTAATTTGACATCATAAGTACACAATTGTGTTTCATGAGGAAAAAGTACTGATCCTTAAATAGTTTTGTTGGATTGATTAGTGTTACCATATGGGTTGTACACCAATGTAAAACTATCTGTTTTCCAATATTCCATATATTTTGGTTTTCCAAATTAATTAATATGTAAGTAGAATAACATAGTGGAAATATACATGTTTTTACGTTATTTGTATTTTACAGACAACCAATGCATTAATCTAACCAGCTGGAATTCACGGTTCACCTGTAAATTGATTTTGCCTTATAAGTGAGTTGTCTTACTTAAAATGTCTATCACATTTTATTAACCATAACATGATACATTATTCATTTAATACAATTCCAGGTCTCTGAAAAATGATAATTATTACAAGAAAACTTGTTTAAGCAGAATGCGTAATTGTCTTCACGAAATGTGATTTTAATTATCAGTTGTTATAGGCTTTGAACTAGCTGTCAGTAACTTAAAGATCTCTCAAATCTGTATTTTGTGTCATTTTGTTGTCAGGAACCAGGTATGTATAAACGCACTTTCACGTCTGGTCTATGATAGTTGTCCCATTAGTAATCATACCGCATATATCCGTATTTTTGTATTGATATACGCCTTTTACTTTGAGTTTTTTGTTCAAAAAGGTTTCGAAAAATACATGTATGTATTACTCGAAATAATATATTTCAACAAGTTTTATCATTTTGATGATTACGTAATTCATTAGTATGTTTTTTGAAAAAATGGTGATTATTTAATTGCGGGTCATTATTGACTATTGTCGATCAACAAAGAATATTTCTAAATGGGCGCATTCCCTTGTATAAGAAAATCGATAATTTAACAGTCTTGAATACATTGAATATATTTTCGAATGCATGCATTGTTAACTGTTTTGTGTTAATGACTCAATGTAATTTTTGTATATTTGTTTAAATATGTACATGTTATAAATCAAATATGAGAATTTAATGTCCATCGGTAAAAATGATTTGACAGCTAGTGAAAAACGGTTTTATTTTTTGTCAATCTTGCTTAAATGTTATTTATCTTTTATAAGTAGGAATATTACTTTTTTTAATCTAACACGTAACTATTGATTAGCACTTGTGCTTTGAGTTGGAAAAAGAAATAAATATGCTTACTTTCCTGTGATTTGTTTTCCTGGAAAATTCAAACTTAAGGAGCCTAACAATTTAGAACTTGTTCCAATCGGCAGGGATCTCTCTTTTTCGATATTTTTGCTAGTACTGAGAAATGGAATTAGGCTTGCACTTATCTCTTACTATTAGTGTGGTTATATATATATGGCGATCCGATGGATACATCTGATGTAGTGTTGTCACTGACTCAGACGTACTTATGTATATAATATATATAACTCGTATAAACATCAACCCAACAATGTTAGATCTGTAAATTTGCTTTCGCAAATTTTTGGTTCTTCCCTCGCCGGGATTCGAACCCATGCTACTGTGATATCGTGACACCAAATCGCCTGCACTGCAGCCGTCCGGCTAGACCACACGACCACCTGGGCTATATATATATACAACTCGTCTTAACTTCAACCCAACAATGTTAGATCTGTAAATTTGCTATCGCAAATATTTGGTTCTTCCGTCGCCGGGATTCGAACCCATGCCAGTGTGATATCGTGACACCAAATCGCCTTCACTGCAGCCGTCCCGCTAGACCACACGGCCACCTGGGCTTCCCAAAAGTAAAGCTTTCGGTGGGCATGTTTTACCTTTCCACGTCAGTTTTAATATAGCGGCGTACTACAGTACATGATATATAAGGCATGAAGATGTTATTCTTACAGATCAGCTAAATTATCTATGGTACAGGATCCTAGTCTACAAATTAATGTAAGATACATTAACATAGAATAATTATATCTATAAGTACGTCTGAGTCAGTGACAACTATACAACAGATTTACCAATCGGATCACCAGCAGTGATGGGTATACATGGCTGTGTATATGATGAATAGACAACTCGTCTAAACATCAACCCAACAATGTTATATCTGTAAATTTGCTTTTGCAATTTTTGGTTCTTCCCTCGCCGCGATTCGAACCCATGCTATCGAGATATCGTGACACCAAATCGACTACACTGTAGCCATCCCGCTAGACCACACGACCACCTGATATTATAAATATTTTTATGAACCCCAGGTGGTTGAGTGGTCTAGCGGGGACTGCTACAGTGCAGGCGATTTGGTGTCACGATATCTCAGTAGCATGGGTTCGAATCCCGGCGAGGGAAGATCAAAACATTTCCGAAAACAAATTTTCAGATCTAGCATTGTTAGGTTGATGTTTAGACGAGTTGTATATTTATATAGATATACATATACAAAGTCTACATTTGAAATTAAAATGTTAATTTATGAAACCATTTTGTAAAACATTATGTTATTTTTTAATCTATTGGAATCAAAACACTGTGTTCAGCAAAATCATTCGTAATTATTTATATTAATTTGTTTTGCAGATCAAGAGACACAAACCTACCTTCACAGGACAACAATCTAGGTAATTAGAAAATAGTTACGCTTATATTTGTAGCAGCATTTATAATTAACTTTTGCAATATTAAATTCATCTGGTGGATTAGATTACAATTGTTTTTGTTTTTGTTCCGCCTAAAATTGTTGCATTCGTGATTTTTAATGTTAGCATTAGGAAACCGTAGGAAGATAAATATGAATACTTTATCATGAAGAAATGATCCTAGATCAACATTTTGTTCCCGCCACTTATATAATCGCTTCTAGTTGAGACTACTTTTTTTTAATTGCTAGTTAGTCAGATTCCTAAAGGACTGCAATAAATATCAGGCTGAATTTAATGTACAAAATGAGAACGGGAATGGTTGATAGCTTTTCATCAAGTCTTTAGTTTAAAAAAACGTACAGTATAATTACCTGTTACGGTTGCAGTCTTGTAATTGACTGCTCCATAGGCTTACATGCAAAACAGCTGATCTTTGAAAATTAAAAAGTTAAAAATGCTACATAGAAAAAAAAATTATGTTCGTATCATGTATGTACTTATGTGAAATTGTGATTATATCGAGAGAAAAAAAGGGGGTCTTGCTAGGAAGAATAAAAAGTTACGCAATCCTGAAGTCAAAACATTTTTTTCTACTTTCTGATTGCTATTTTTACTAGGCGCACCACTTCCAGTAAACATGATATCCTTCCACTTTCCTGGATTGATATCCCCCAAAAATGCAAGTCTATATGTTTCAATTAAGCAGAAACCTATCATCAAACAGAAAAAATTGAGTTCAGAAAAAAAATCTGAAAAAAATGCACTATTTTGTTTTCCTCCATGTTTCTACATGCACCGTAAACTGGAGTAACTGTTGTAATACAAGACTGGTACCTTACACAGAAAATCAAAATAACAACACACAATCATACCATACATGTACATAAACGTGCAAAATCGATATAATCTGCTAAATACTTTTGTATGGAAATTCATCATAGAATAAACTGAGACCTAAAAAATTAAACGAAAGTGCTTCTAAAATTTACAAAATGTATTGTTTTATAAATGAAATCTTAAGACACATTAAATCAATTAACCGCCCAAATCAAGTTTTATTTTTCTCAGTCTGGGGTCTACACACTTCAGATCTATATTAAAAAACTAAACTGTTCCAGAGTCGATATATGCTAATAGTACTAATACTAAAATACTTAAAATATCAGACCATTGATTGTGCGCTACATATATTATTGTGTATACGATAGCATATCATTTTGTCACAATTGAATCATACACAATCTTATACCCAGCAAGTTCAAATGTAATAGAACTCATATGTCAGAAGCTCAAATCAAAAAGTCGGATATGCTTTTTAATATCAATCTGGACTTAAATGTACCCATAAGAGAATATAAAAATATTGACAGAGGCTTCCAAACATTTACTAAATACAGGGTAATACATGATAAAATCCGTATCACATGCTGCATATTGTTCGGCACGGTAGTATTTGCATTCCAGCATTTAGGTTGCTCTTTTTGTTTATAATTCTGCAGGAGTCAATGTATTTGAACAGTGTGATTGGACAAAACAAACAATATTAACTGAACATACTTTCAAAAATGGTTGAATTATACATACAGGTGAAAAAGATTTTTCACAACAGATCTCGATAATTTTAAACGATTATTTAACACAATGTAAACAATAACAAAAGAATAATATTCATAATCTCTCTGAATGTTCAAAATACCAAGAGAACGTTATATTTACAACAGAAGAAATATCAAATTAGTGTATGAACAAATATCAACAAATCAACAAACCAATGACTCGCACAGTGATCGAACTGAACGGAAGGAGGATTTAATAAAAATTACACCTCGAACAAGAAATATTTCAACTGAAATTTGTTTTGTATCAAGTAAATACGTACCATAGTGATTAAAGAATCCCGATGAAAATCGTGTTAACCACAACTACTAAATTAAAACGGATAAAATTATTGGATAATATTTAAGAAATATTCTCTTTTTATCATTGTTGCTATATTCTGACATTTGCATATCAAAAATTGCCGTTGGATTGTCATTAGTAACAATAATTAATATATTAATACATCAGTGATTTTTGTCTTATACAGTTTATAACGCTCTAGAAAATTATTTTATATGGAATTCAATACAGCAAATATTTCTGTCAAAAAATCGGAAACAGATCACAACAGAGAGTTCCAAAAAAACCAGTTCCGAGATGTTGCGATTCAGGGAATATAATACATTCTGGAGAAAAGAACCTTTATGTGTATGCAAGATGACTAAGACAAATGTTTAGAATAATATAAATCTGAAGATTACCAAAAGTATAGTGTAGTGCCAAAAACCGGATAGGTTCGGTATTTGTTTGAATGTAATTATTTATTTACAAATGTAGTAGCATTTAATTTATGTCTTGTTTTATTTTGTTTTACTTAGATAACATTATAGCTGCACCGAAAAGGAAAGTGAGGATTATCCTGAGTATAGCTGTCGGTTTAACTATCGTGTTTACGCTAATTTTAGGTAATGTTCAATATGTGTTTCTTTATTGTTCTGTTTAACCAGTCGAATAGGATCTGGCTTTTGTATGCCTCATTTAAATGAATGACGATTTAGCTGATCGGTAAAACTGTTGAATAGAATTGTTTTTTCTTCTTCTGAATAATCCAATATTACACAATATTATAGTAAGTACTTATTTTAATTTCTCTGGATTAACAGATTTTAAATTATAAATTTAACTCATGGGAAATTAGGACACATACCCAGACTGACAGGTTTCGCTAGATGCGAACCAACCCGTCTTATCCTAGGGATCAAACAAACATGCTGGTACACTCGTTGCAAGCGTACTAATTCATTATTATCAAATTGCTTAAAGACAAATCCTTCTATTCGGATCTACCAATAATATCTTCTCAATATTTTTTTTTTACATTAAACTAAGTAAAAGCTTCAAAATAAATAAATTAAAAAATGGGTTCACCGACCTCGTTTTCGATTTAAAACGCTATCTTTTTCATGGAATTTGGAAATCGGGACTTGTGGTCAATAGCAGCGTTATATTGTTTGAAAAGTCCGTTTCGCATAAAACTTATGTTCTTTAAACCTAGTTGTTTCAATTAATTTTTTTTTAATATACTATTTTCTGAGTGGAAAATAATGACGATTAGTTGCTTAAACAGTTTTCCCGCCTTTTTTTTTATAGCGAAATATCTGTAAAAAAAAAGTTTAATAAAAAATGACCAATAATTTCTCGATAGGTATTCAATAGAATATGCGTTGTTTATATCTAAACAAAATAAGGAAATAAAAAAATGGGGTTACTGTAATGGCAAATGAGATATTTCTAAAAAAGAATTAACAGTGTGAATTGGCGGGAACACATTGCGCCAATTTCCAAAAACAACGTCGAAAGACGTTAGGTCAGTTTAGGCGACATTCATACAAATAAGGGACAACTCAATTCTCGCTATTTGCTGTTTTGTTGTTTGTTTTCAACTATATTAAATGCACACGAATCTACAGATATTAATACTAGTACTTAGTTTTCAGTCAGTATCACAGACGCGTAATATAAATGCGTGTTTGGAACATACGAATGCTTCTATGAACATTTCTACTCAGGTTAAAAAGAGCATTATCAGGTGTTGAACAGGAATTCTTCTTAAAATAGTGATTTTTTTAATATAATTGAATGAACAACGATATTAAAGTAACAACTATGTGAATATTGACAATAGAGACAGGGAAAAAAGTTCTTACGATTTATATCGTATAGTATGCTGAATTACTTACTCTAGTTAATATGCTTAGGCCAATAAAAAATAGTACTTGTATTTCCGCTTACGCTTCCTATCCTTATGTTTAGTGCCTATCCTACGTTACACTTTTTTGCCATTTTGGAACAAGCACTGTTAATGTCAGACTAATTCCCTTGTTGCAACCATCTAAAAAATGTTTGTAAAATAACACGATATTGCCAACATATATACCTACCACTTTTCAGCACGTTATCGGAATAACAAAGAAAAACGGTTGATATATTTTCGAATACTTTGTAATTTGGTCAGCTTTTGCTAAAAAAATATGCCCGGCAATTTACAAATACACTTTTTAAATACGCTTCTTCAAAAATTTTATGAGTGTGTTGAATTACTTAAATAACAAATAAGTTTGAAGAATTTTATACTTCAGTCAAAGTATATCTGAAAGACAACATACGTTTGCTTACAGTATCATTAATTTTAATTTCGGTATAGAATATTATTCCTTTTTACTTTGACGATAATTACTTAAAATTAATAGAAATCAAAGACCAAGTTTAATACATGTAGCAATTACTATATATAAAGATCGATCGTTTCTGAGATCGCCGATCTTTAGTTTTGCAAAAATAGGAAAGATCGATCTTCAATCAGACTTAAAATTACCACCTCCAGATGTGGTTTAAAAAAAAATAATTAAGGAATCGACCTTTTTCCAAGTCACAACGCTTAGATCATTTCTTGTATCTGATGTGAGCTATGGTTTCTTAGAAGTGAAATAACCCTGATGCCCTTTTTCGTATTCGCTTTATAATACGTGTGTTCTTCGATGCACCTGTTACAAAATTATCTTTTCAATTTTGTTTATTTATTATTTCGGGTTTTTTTTTAAATTCTGTAAATTCCTTTAATCTTCAATCGAAATGACCGTTATACATAAAATTATTCTTACATTTCTTTGTTAAAGAACTTGTGACATGTTAATCATAAAGATAATTTAAAAAACAAAGAAGTAGACTATATATAATAAACCAACTGTTTCCTCATTCTATTTTCTATGATTTTATGATTCAACGAAATGGTTAGACAGACTATTTTAAGATTGCAATATATACTAAACGCACTAGTTCTAAAAAGATTGTAAACACTCGATGCAGTTGTAGAATCTATATTTATATAATAATATTACTTTAACTGCGTGGTCTGTTTTTAGTAATATTCATGTGACGTGACTCGGTACTTATACATCCCGTCAATGTGTCGTGTGTATTATCTTGCATATGTACTTTGTCCTTGTAACTGTTTATGTTTCCTTGATGCAAATAACGTGGCTATGTACTTTTAAACATCCCGCCATTATGGTTGTGTTCTATTATGATTTGTATGTTTTATGGTTAAAAACATTTGTTTGTTTTTGTTCTGAATAAGATTGTTACCCGGTGATGATTGCTTTACTCCTATTTTGACAATTTTACCAATTATGTGTTTTGTTCATGTATCTTTGTCAATATAATGGAATATAATACGAATGTTATTCAAGTTTTAAGTTTAGTGCTTACAAACCAGTTTTAATTCACCATTTTCTACATTAGAAAATGCATATACCAAGTCAGGAATATGACATTTCGTTTGATGTGTTTCATTCTTTAATTTTACCGTTTCAATAGGGACTTACCGTTTTGGATTTTCCTCGGAGTTCACGATTTTTGTGATTTTTTTTATTGAAATTAGTACATTAATGGTTACATAGAATCACTCGAAAATGCAGATTTCAGATGAGTTAAGGTGAATGACACCTTCTGTAGCTATGCGAATTACGAAATTGTCAAACTGCAATAGTATCTAAACAGCAAATATAATACATGTAACTACATATATATATATAGCTAGTAGAGATAGGCCATTTTGTACATATACCGAGAGGAAACGTCCTGCATAGCTTTATTATTTGTTTTTGTGTTGTTGTATGTTGTATGGCAAATAAATCCAAGATTTTTGTAGAAAATACCACAGCCTTTCCCCGTTTACTCTCATATCTGATAATTCGGTGATTGATAAATTGAGATATATTGCATGCAGTGCTAGCAATGATTTCCTTAAATCAAATTTATAAATTTAGATATTGGTTGAAACAAATATAAATATGGACCAATTCATGTACACCTTCTAGGGTGCTCTCGGCTTTAGTGACTCACCACGCGTTTTTTTTTTTAATTTAAAGGTTATTAAGGACTTTTTGTAAAAAAGATAATCACGAGCACATCATAGAAAAACAAGTGAGTTATCCATGTTTTAAATTTTACAACTAACATTTATGTATTAAAGGCTGTGGATTTTCTATAAAAATCTTCGTTTATTTGCCACTAAGTCCTCTTTTTCTATTTAATGTAATGAAAAAGTAAATAATAATGCTTTGCATCAAGTTTCCCCTGGGTATATGTTCAAAATGGCCTATCGTTAGTATTCATTATATCTGTAGTTTTGATACAATTGAAGTTTGAAAAGTTCGTAGAAAAATGGCTACAGAAGAGTTCATTAACCTTAAATGATACAATCGATAGCGTAGTGCAGGTTAAAAATTTCTTATTTTTCAAATATATATTTTAAAAATATTATCATCATCACAACCAGTCTACATCACCACACGAGATGTTTGATTTATCATCTTTTAGATAAAATGGTGTGCATCTATGTTTAAAAAAGTGGTACGATTTACAATAGAAAATAACCATAGACTTAAGGACAACGATGTGAACAGTTTACATGTCAATGTACTAGTAAACTCCAGACTATCATTGTAAGCCTTTCAATTTATTTTTCCCGTTGAAAACATACTTTTTTTTATTAACAAAAAGTATATCAACTTGCTTATAAATATGAGAATGCGTATGGTATTTAATTTTCTATAGTACTAATTCAATTCTTAATTTATTTTTTACAGTCCAAATGACGTTATTTTGTTTACCGAAGATAGAATCCGTTCAAGTTGGTAAGTATTCAAGTTATTTGAAATATATATTGAATAATATTTGTAAGAAACTAATAATTCACAAATGCGATCAAATATCGTTTTTATTTTGTCGGTTAATTGAATTTAACCAAATTATCAGACTTGTGATCCTTTTTATGTTCGTGTTTTTCGAGAAAGGGTTTCAAATAATTGAAAAAAATATATATTGGACAAATACGTGCTAACGATCGCCCATAAAACATGAAAATTCTGCCCCTAAAAAGAGAGGCAAAAGATACAATAGGGACATGTAAACTTCAATGTCGATGACAAACTGACCGCGGGTCTCGACGGCGGGTAAAGGTATACGTGGACGGCCTGATAGCGGGCTAACACGGGTCTCGACCACGGGTAGGGTACGTGGACGGCCTGCTAGCGAGCTACAACGGGTAAAGGTACGTGGTCGACCTGATAGCGGGCTACCGCGGGTAAGGTACGAAGTCAGTCGGCCTGCTAGCGGGCTACCACGGGAAAAGGTACGTGGTCGACCTGATAGCGGGCTACCACGGGTAAAGGTACAAAAAATGTACGTTGACGGCCTGCTAGCGGGCTACCACGGGTAAAAGAACAAAAATACAACAACAATTCACAAACAGAACATGAAATACTAAAGACTGTAAAAGGTTAACCCCACCAAACACTGGAGTTGATCTCATGTGCTACGGAAGTGGCAATCGTTGTATTTCACGTGTTCTTACAAACTTTATTATAAAGACGTTACGCACGGTATTGGTGCCACTCAGCGTTAATACACGACGTTTCTAATAAAACGACGATTTTGACGTTGTTCCACTGAAAATTTCAAACGTTGACCTTATATTCTACTCATGTGAAAATGCCGCTTAAAGTAAAGAGATGTTCGAAGTTGCTTCGTTATATGGGTTTATTTTTTCAAGTCGGTGCAAATGCAAAATTCCATTGAATTAAAACAAAATTTTAGATACAGGAACAATTTAAACTTTTGCGAAGAATTGTCTGTCACAATAGCACAAAATGACAATTTAATGTCTTGTAAAATAAGTTAAATATATAAAAAGAAGATGTGTATGATTGCCAATGAGACAACTCTCCACAAGAATTCAAACTGACACAGAAATTAACAACTAAAGGTCACTGTACGGCCTTCAACAATCAGTTTCTTCTATTTCTTAAAATTAAGCAATGCTCTCTCTGCCAGAAGGCGTCTCTTATCTTTGCTAGTGAATTGTGGATATTTTGTTTCTTGATTCTGTCCCTTTTCCCCAATTACACGTTTATATATTTTTTATGTAATTTGGTAATTTTGCTTCCTCAATTAATATTCAAATGCTTCTTGATTATCTTTGATTATGTGAAAGATGTAGTTAGTATATCGCAAGTTATTTTTCTTTTCATAATCTTATTTTATCAACACTTTAATTTATTTAAACGTATAAGTAAGTCCACAATCTCAACATCAATCCCGATTTTATGGAAAATGTTAAATATATCATTATTTCAAAAATCTCTAACAATTTTTTTTATAAAATTGGCATCATGTTTGAAAAAGAAACACGTGCTCTTATGCTGCCGTTGCCAACTTTCAATGATTGGTTTTTTTTTTTGTTTTTTTTTTTTTAAGAAAACGTTTTCCTTGATTAAATCGCGATGTAAAAATTAATATTCAAGCTTTGTTTTGTGGCGTTCAGCGACGATAAAAAAAAAAGATCTACTTTACACAGCAGATTGGTTGGTTGATTTTTTTTTCTAGAATTAGTTGGGAGTGTCTGTAAATTAATACCTTGGAGCTAGCTGCTACAGATACATGTGTGTGTGCCATCCATCATTTATGTCGGACAACTACTCTCTCACTCTTTCTCAAATTATGGTAAAAGGAAAGTTTCAATTTCAATATACTAGTACTAGTTTCATCACATGTCTATGTACCAGGCAATTCTGTTGGAGATTCGAGAAAATAATCTTCATTCTGCCACACTACTTCTAAATGTAATAAGCTACCTTGTTTTTCAAACACATATTGCTAGGTAGATGACTAGGAATTGTTCTACTCACAGTAGATAAAAAAAATAATCGTTATCTATACTGAAATGTTTATGACATACAAGTATTTCTCTGATAAAACGTTTTGTTAAATGAGTCGATACGACAAAAAAAATGATTGCACGTTTTACTGAAATGTTCACGACTAAGGTGTACTTTTTCTCATAATTGTTTTGTGAGAATTTTCATTGTGTATAGCTTCGAATCTTTTAATAGCAACGCTAGGAATTACAGATACTATCTGGCTCAGGAGGATAATTAATAAGATCTCACTTTTGATCGCATTTTCTTTTTTAATGTATCTTGCTTTTATAAAGTGGTAGTGTGGTCATTAGTAAGGTATTTCTTGTTTATACCTCCGAGGCCGGCCTTGTCTTTAGGAAATATCCGAGTTATATATTTCTACATCTTATATGCATGAATTAATGCAGATCTGTATTTCAATGCTTATTAAACGAGAACTTTTTGTATATAGATCAGAACATATCATGAAATTATGTTATGCAAATATGCAAGGAAATTCGTATACTGTTGAACGTTTTTATAACGCGAACGTCAAATTACGGTTACGGGGACATTTCATTGGACATCTTAAGATCGTTTCGGATTTTCTACCTGCAACTCAAACAAAAGTACATATCATATTATTTTAAAGGAAATTAAATGTTTTTTCCATTCATATCAGTTAACAGGTGTTAAAAATTGAGATATACATGTAGTAGAATTTCGTTTGATAAACAGCCTCTGAATTATTCTTTGTGTTATTTTGTCCATCGGGACATTTTATTGGACACGGGGAAAATCACGATGTTTTTGAAATAAGACCGCAGTTACATATTGATGACTTCAAATAGCTTCTTCGGGACACGTATAATTTTTCTGATATTTTTAAAATCCATTTTCGTCCGTTATATCTTATGAAAGTGAAGACAGAAAATGTTTTAACGGGTTGAGCAGCTAGTTGGGACATTTTTTTCTTCTTTTTTTTAAACTCTTTTGACGATCTTCCTTCTCTTATGTACAGTTAAAAACGTCTGTTACTTCATTTAAAGTTAAATGTATACAAAACAATTGCAAAATTATTAACCATTCTACTTACAAATGAATCCGCACTAGGATTTTAAAGACTCACATAAAACAAAATTGTAACAGCGGGACACTCTTGAAATGACGTTATACAACAATGTAGGCATCGAAATGCGCAAAAAAATTCTAACCCATATTTCCAAAGTGACATCAATATCGTGTGCAAGATTTTTTTATGTCACATTCGAGGAAAAGAGGACGTGATATCAATAACTACTATTATACAGGCTAGTACCTATCAGTTGAACTTTAAAAAACCCAGAAATTTTGGGAAGAGCATGCGTTTATGTTGGTGTGTTTTAATTGTTCACATGCTTATACATGTACTTTATTCATAATATGAAACTTAGATATATTTGAAATAAAGGCAGAGTTTCACAGTCGACTATCGTGACTATTTTAGATGCAAACCCATGTGAATCGTTATCTGTAAAAGCATAGATTCCGCCAAATAAACTTCAACAGAAATATAAAATATTGATCTTTTTCAGGCACTCATTTGCATACCAGAACCCACAACAGTTTTTTTTGGGGGAAATCCTAAATATTGGCCATATTTTTTTCTAAAGACAAAGTCGAGTACACGGTGTTATATTTGAGGCTTATGAACTTGTGTCTTGAAATTATATAACACAGCGATATTCGATAAATATATCATCCCGCCTCAGATTCTATCGTTTTTATTACACAGGGAACTTGTATAGCTTACTCATTTGTATATAAGGTGACGACCACACTTTTATATATCAAAATTACAAATTAAAGTACATGTACCCATAAATATATAAGTCATAACAACACAGTAGTCAGTGGTGTAATCAATTAACTTATCTCACTAAGAGCACTTGACGACATACTTCACTTGGATGTTGTCCCATTTATGACCATATGTTTTCCAGTCTGTGCTTCCGTTTGTTCGTGCGTCCGTTCATTTTTTGTGCCGTCTGTCCCGCTTCAGGTTTAAGTTTTTGATGAAGTTGAATAGATATAGGATAATAACAAATAACAATTTAAAAAAAGTAAACCATTATTCATTTAACTTAAAACTTAGTACATCATGTTTCTAATGTTATGAGTTTTTTAATTTTATTGTCAAGTTTTTACCCTAATTTCATAATCCACTGAACATAAAAAATGATAGTGCGATATGGGCATCAATGTACTATAGACAGAGTGATGAGTGCTTAGGACTTCTAAATAAAAGGTTCCTTGTTCGCTCACTCCTTCGGTGTGAAATTTTCAGGGACTGAATTTCGGCTCTCCTTTGACACCATTTGCGATTTTTGTCTTGTTGAGGAATCGATGATAGTCCATCGGAGGGGACGATAAGTAGCTGACCCATGGTGAGAGAGAGCCACATCTCTTGTACGTAAAAGACACTTTGTAGATTTCGAAAGAAGAGCAGACTTATACTGCTACAATGCCGCACTCGCACCTGTAAAGTGAAAAGGGTTAATATAAATTGCAATAACTTGTTTCTCAAATCACTATAAATAGATATGTTCAGACTTAACTATGGACACATTCTTGGTGGGTTTTTTTTTATAAATAATATGTTTTCTTGTGTCTTCATTTAATTGTTATTCACTTCCCGCTTTCAAAAAGTTTCTTACAAATACTTAAATGGTTTTTTTTATAATTTCAAACTGAATGCCTACAATCCGATTAGATATCAGTTTTAAGTGAAAAAAAAATACTTACAAGTACTATACAACACATGATGCTTAAATTTAGCAGATATATTAGTCTTTTAAAATGCAAATATCATGTAATGATCGTATGGTGCTTTGTGGTTTAATTTATCCGTTTACGAGATTCAAAACTTGACAGCGCGTCATCCCTGCTAAATATATGTCGTGTACAAGTTGCGATTTTGTACAGGTTATAATATGTACAAAAATATTGTACATGTCATAACTTGTATTATGCAAAAATACAAGTTATAACATGTACAAAAGTACCTCATACATGTTATAACCTGTACAAAATATTGCTTTAAAATGGTTTTAACTTGTACAAAATTTAAAATAAATCTTAATGAAGTAAAATATACATTTAAATTTACCAATGCATAAAGAACAACAATAAATAGGCCACATAGTGTCTTTTTCTGTAAAGGACAATGATCACAAAATTTCAGAAATATATGTTTCATGACTTATGTTGGCAAAATGTGTTTTCATGTAATTGTATGTTTTATGCAGTCCATCATGGCTTAAATAAGTGTGAAACTATTTACTAAAAGCTTGCATTCCTCAATGACAATTATAATTAGATACTAGTAACTAAATTCTTCCAAAAAGTTTAAGAACGATTCCTAATAATTTTTGGAAAAACTCCCTCTCGATTTTATAGCATGCAAAGACTAAAACAATGTCTTATATGCTTACTCTGTAAAGCAAGAGAAAGCTAAAATAGTTTGCATTGGACCATGCTTCATTATCAATATCTTTGGATCTTCTCTTCAACATTTTTGGCCTTCAGCATAAACTATAAGATCATTGCATGAGGCGAATGTCATTTTGAATATATATCCTCTACTTTGAAAGCATGTATTTGTTGCCTTTGGATCCGATGTTTTCTGCTCCATGGGCAGGTTGTTGTCTTTTTTAAAACACATACCCCATTTCAATTTCAAATTTTATTTCTAGACACATCTATCCTGGCTATCCGCTTATGTCTTTTAGTGTTAACTAGAATGAAAGTATTTTACTATTGCATTCAAAGTGGACACTCACAATTATAATTCATCAAATAAATATATGTCCATAGATAGTCATAAGAGGATCATGAGACATGTCCTAAGATATATCTTATGACAGGTCTTAAGAATGCTTCGTAATACCTACCCCTAGACATTAACTGTATCAAAAAAGGACAAAACACACTAACATAAAGGAATAATAAAAAAAGTTTTGAAAATGTTATTGAGGTCAATATCGTCTATTGCGATAATATGTTTTCTTGTGTCTTCATTTAATTGTTATTCACTTCCCGGTTTCAAAAAATTTCTTACAAATACTTAAACGTTTTTTTTTATAATTTCAAACTGAACGCCTACAATCCGATTAGATATCAGTTTTAAGTGAAAAAAAAATACTTACAAGTACTATACAACACATGATGCTTAAATTTAGCAGATATATTAGTCTTTTAAAATGCAAATATCATGTAATGATCGTATGGTGCTTTGTGGTTTAATTTATCCGTTTACGAGATTCAAAACTTGACAGCGCGTCATCCCTGCTAAATATATGTCGTGTACAAGTTGCGATTTTGTACAGGTTATAATATGTACAAAAATATTGTACATGTCATAACTTGTATTATGCAAAAATACAAGTTATAACATGTACAAAAGTACCTCATACATGTTATAACCTGTACAAAATATTGCTTTAAAATGGTTTTAACTTGTACAAAATTCAAAATAAATCTTAATGAAGTAAAATATACATTTAAATTTACCAATGCATAAAGAACAACAATAAATAGGCCACATAGTGTCTTTTTCTGTAAAGGACAATGATCACAAAATTTCAGAAATATATGTTTCATGACTTATGTTGGCAAAATGTGTTTTCATGTAATTGTATGTTTTATGCAGTCCATCATGGCTTAAATACGTGTGAAACTATTTAATAAAAGCTTGCATTCCTCAATGACAATTATAATTAGATAATAGTAACTAAATTCTTCCAAAAAGTTTAAGAACGATTCCTAATAATTTTTGGAAAAACTCCCTCTCGATTTTATAGCATGCAAAGACTAAAACAATGTCTTATATGCTTACTCTGTAAAGCAAGAGAAAGCTAAAATAGTTTGCATTGGACCATGCTTCATTATCAATATCTTTGGATCTTCTCTTCAACATTTTTGGCCTTCAGCATAAACTATAAGATCATTGCATGAGGCGAATGTCATTTTGAATATATATCCTCTACTTTGAAAGCATGTATTTGTTGCCTTTGGATCCGATGTTTTCTGCTCCATGGGCAGGTTGTTGTCTTTTAAACACATACCCCATTTCAATTTCAAATTTTATTTCTAGACACATCTATCCTGGCTATCCGCTTATGTCTTTTAGTGTTAACTAGAATGAAAGTATTTTACTATTGCATTCAAAGTGGACACTCACAATTATAATTCATCAAATAAAGATATGTCCATATATAGTCATAAGAGGATCATGAGACATGTCCTAAGATATATCTTATGACAGGTCTTAGGAATGCTTCGTAATACCTACCCCTAGACATTAACTGTATCAAAAAAGGACAAAACACACTAACATAAAGGAATAATAAAAAAAGTTATGAAAATGTTATTGAGGTCAATATCGTCTATTGCGATAATAGAAAAATATCCTTATTTTTCGATTTTGTATAAGTTAAAACCATTTTTAAGCAATATTTTGTACAGGTTATAACATGAATGAGGTACTTTTGTACATGTTATAACTTGTATTTTTGCATTATACAAGTTATAACATGTACACTATTTTTGTACATGTTATAACGTGTACAAAATCGCAACTTGTACACGACATATATATCTTCAATTTGTGCAATAAGTTGTCTTTATATTAAGAAAATGTTGTCCAAGTGGAAACCTGAACAAACGTATCTGTCGTTATCTGTGAAACGTAACGGACAACTGACTCGTGATGGCGTCCGTAGATTTTTAAAAGACATAACTTTAACTTTACCACACGCAATAATTTGTTAATAACCTTATATCACGGAAGTCGTTATCATTACACATGTTATCATAAGTAACAACCTAGCAAAGTACTATATATACCATGGTTTTTACGAGTTAACATATTTAAACAAACGAATCCGAAGGATAATATTGGAAATTGATCACGATACAGTTTCATCTTATGAAATGGAAGCTCGCGCAAGTCACGTTTGCGCCTCGTGTGTGTATTTCATGTAATAGATTCCCTGAATATTTACAAAAAGTAAAGAAAATGTCGGATTTTCCCGATTTATTTTAGTTTTGCGCCCAGTGTATGATTGTATGCGCAGGTAATTTCATAATGTCACCAGATTGAGGTAAACAAAAAAGCCGGATTCCAGCGACAAGGATTAAATAATTATTATAATGACGGTAAGAATTGTTTTTTGTTTGTTTTCAAGGTATCATACAAATTAATCATATTTTTAGGAATTTTCATCTCATTGAAAAATCCATTTTTATACATTTATAGTTTTCGTACAAACTGCTTTTCTTCCGTTATTTTATCATTTCGATTATAAGATTATTTATTAGAACAGAATTTTAATTCATAAAACACTTTATTTAAACAGTAGCGGATCCAGGGAGCGTAGTTAGCTTTCGTCCCCCTTATTGATCGCAAAAAAAAATCCTGACAATCCTGTTTTTTTTCACAGATATTTGTAGCCGATATTTATTCCTTTGTCTATAGGTACCCCCTTTTTAAATCGAAATTTAATTGGATTTTCGCAAGGGAAATGATAGTTTTACATTTTATTTTTTTCAAAACTGAAAGAAGAATCATTTAGTAATTGTTTCCAAAATAAAAGGAATTCGTGACAATCCGATATAGTTTGAAAAAAGTTTTTTGAGATGTGGTACACATGATTTAGTGCTTTTTGTTATAAAATGAAAACAAATGACGATCTTGACCTTTTAGTACGTTTTACAGTTTCCTAAATATTTTAGAGGCGGATACCTTTCAAAACGAAGGTGGAGCTTCATCCATGGAATAACATGAAAATAATTTTGTTATACCATGGCTAAAGCTCCGCCTATTTTCCTTAAGGATTCTAGTTGAGTTGCATATTTAATTAGCAAAGTATGGTACAACATTAATTTGCATATAATATACCATGGTTTTCCCTCACCACACTTTTTAAGCAAATTGTTTCATAAAAATATCAAAGGAAAAAATCCAATTTATGTCAACAATAATTAAATTATATTTTACTATCATGCGCCAGATGGTCTTGTTCATAAAGCGAACATGTTTTCTTTTTGATTGTTTGGCATGCTTCTAACATGATTGTTTGAGTACAGTGTGTTTACATCTCACAGTTGGGGAAATGTAAGCTCGCATTAACTGGGAGGTATTTACCCAGAACTTTTATGTTATGATTGTGTATCAACAATTATGATTAAAATCCAATAAAATCGTCGCTATATAAATAAGACCAGCTGACTACTGAACCATACATTTTGATATTAATCTATTGCATATTGTTAACAAGGTCGTCAATGGCGGAAATTCTCATTTAAGGGGGCACTGACTGTCACAAAAGGGACTATGCGACAACTTTCAATCTAAGTCACAAATTTATAAAAGTAGATCGTGATAGGTCGCATAACGGCCTCTAACACGGAGTCTTGACTCACACCAAACAGCGAGCTACAAACCCATTCAAACAATTACGAACTAGGTCTTTCCACTTTTTGTGGAAAGATCTTTTGTTTTTCTTCTGATTTTTTTTTCTGCCGTCTGAAATGCCTTTTTGTTTTACAACATATCGAATGAATGTTTGGCCAAGGAGGTTGTACAGCAATTGGGGTTTCAAAACTCACCCTGTGTGGCCGAATACTTATTCTTATAGGATTTATTACCCCGCGTCCCCTTTTTCTTGTTATCGATATATTTCTAAAACGGTATAAGATTTTAACAAATTGTTTCCACCAATTTTCGTATACTCTTAAGAATGATCTGGTTAATTTTGACTGGAGTGATCGTAAAATATCTAATGGGAGTTATTTCGTTTTGAAAATTTAAAATAGGCGATATGTTTGATGAATTCACACATTATAAGTCGTAGTAAAGGCCTAAAGTGTTTTTATATGGAGTCCTTGGTCCATTTGAAGGAAATTGAGGTCAAGGTCAAAGGTCATGTTCTCAATTTTGAATTTTGCTTGTTATCTTTATTCAAGAAACCGTAACAATTAATGTTATGATGTGTTTGCAAAATAATTGTTTACAATAGGACACAACTTCAATCCGATTAAGTCGAAGTGTTTTGGTCAACCCTTATAGGAGTTTTCTTACCTTATGTATTTAAATTAGTATTACTCCACAACCAAACAAGTGATTGACCTTGGGTCTTTTATTTTGAGATCTATGACCTATGACCTCGATATTGAGGTCAAGGTCAAATGCCAATTTGACGTTCTAGATTTTGACCTTTGCTAGAAATTCTTACTGGTTCAGTATCAAACAATTCGGTCTCCTGCATTTGTTTGTAGACATTTTATCATGTACCATTTTAACCGGAAATGACCGTATTTTTACCTGAAGTAGCCTATTTCAGACACTTCCAATGAAGAAGTACCAGTTTGAAGTAATTAAAATTGATTCTTATTATCGAGGTGGAAAGACCTTCAATTGTTCTGTGAAGAATTGTTTTTTAATGTGCCGCTTTTGATTTTGTAACGGATTTTTACTCGATTGCATCTCCAATAAAAGTATATTCATGTAAAATTATAAAAAAAAAATAACAAACGTAATTACATTAGCCATTAAGAAACCATCAGACATAAATGTTCTTTTACAGAATAGCAAAGTATGTTGTGTATATCTAGATGAGAAGGAAAATATATTTTGTCTTAATTTCAGCCAAACAGAATGTTTTAAAAGAAAATACTGAATTGAAATCTTTATTGGCCGGAGAGGTTATACCTCAAAATATAAAAGGTAATTATTTAGTATGAATTTATGTACAAATGGTCACAAATATGATTACCTAATAAGTTTTTAGCTCACCTGGCCCAAAGGGCCAAGTGAGCTTTTCTCAGCACTTGGCGTCCGGCGTCTGTCGTCGTCCGTCGTCCGGCGTCGTTAACTTTTACAAAAATCTTCTTCTCTAAAACTACTGGGCCAAATTCAACCAAACTTGGCCACAATCATCATTGATGTATCTAGTTTAAAAATTGTGTTTTTTTGACCCGGCCAACTAACCAAGATGGCCGCCATGGCTAAAAATAGAACATAGGGATACAATTCAGTTTTTGGCTTATTACTCAAAAACAAAAGCATTTAGAGCAAATCTAACATGAGTAAAATTGTTTATCAGGTCAAGATCTATCTGCCCTGAAATTTTCAGATGAATCAGACAACCAATTGTTGGGTTGCTGCCCCTAAATTTGTAATTTTAAGGACATTTTACTGTTTTTGGTTATTATCTTGAATATTATTATAGATGGAGATAAACTGTAAACAGCAATAATGTTCAACAAAGTAAGATTTACAAATAAGTCAACATGATCAAAATGGTCAGTTGACCCCTTTAGGAGTTATTGCCCTTTATAGTCAATTTTTAACAATTTTTCGTAAATCTCCATGATATTTTACAAAAATATTCTCCTCTGAAACTACCTGGCCAAATTATTCCAAACTTGGCCACAATCATCTTTTGGGTATTAAGTTTTAAAAATGTGTCCGGTGACCCAGCATCAAACCAAGATGGCCGCCACGGCTAAACGTAGAACATGGAGGTTAAATGCAGTTTTTGGTTATTACTCAAAACCAAAGCATTTAGGGGTAAAATTGTTTATCTGGTCAAGATCTATCTGCCCTGAAATTTAAAGATGAATGGGACAACCCGTTGTTGGGTTGCTGCCCCTGAATTGGTAATTTTGAGGAAATTTTGCTGTTTTTGGATATTATTATCTTGAATATTATTATGGATAGAGAAAAACTGTAAGCAGCAAAAATGTTGTGCAAAGTAAGATTTACAAATAAGTCAACAGGACCAAAATGGTCAGTTGACCCCTTTAGGATTTATTGCCCTTTATAGTCAATTTTGAACCATTTTTCGTAAATCTTATTTAACTTTTACAAAAATCTTCTCCTCTGAAACTACTAGGCCAAATTTTACCAAACATAGCCAGAATCATCATTAGGCTATCTAGTTTAAAAATTGTGTTTTGTGACCGGGCAAACAAACCAAGATGGCCACTACGGCTAAAAATAGAACATAGGGGTAAAATGCAGTTTTTGGCTTAAAAACTCAAAAACCAAAGCATAAAGAGCAAATCTGACATGGGGTAAAATTGTTTATCTGGTCAAGATCTATCTGCCCTGACCTTTTTAGATGAATCGGACAACTCGTTGTTAGGTTGCTGCCCCTAAATTGGTAATTTTAAGGAAATGTTGCTGTTTTGGGTTATTAAACTGTAAATAGAGAATAATACATGGCAAAATCCGTATCATATGTCGTATCATCCCGATACATCAATATCAGCCCGAGGGCCCTTAGGCCCGAGAGATGATATTGGTCGAGGGTGATACGGCATGTGATACGGATTTTGCCATGTATTATACGCTTTATCATATATTTTCAACAGAAGAGTTTCATATTATATGAACTGTTTTCTGATCCATAGCACTGGGTTACCTTCAGTTCTGCTTTTGTCTTGTTTCAAAGCTTTAAAATAACTGCTCAATTATTTATACAAAGCACCTAGGTTACCTTACAATCTGTTCTTTTGAAAATATTTTGTTTATTATTGTATTATTGAGTGTTTTGTATTTTTTATAGTTGCATTTAGTGTGCCAAAAAAATTGTTGTAAAAACTTGATGTTCGTGACGTTACATACCAAACACTGACGTCATAAAAAAATTGACCTAATTTTTTTTTTAATTTTTTTTTAATTTTTTTTTTAATATTTTTAATTTTTTTTTTTTTTTTAATAGAAAAAAAATTCTTAAGCAAAAAAAACCCCCAAAAAACTGACTTAAGTTTAAAAAAAAAAAAAAAAAAAGTATGCGATACGGGTTTTACCATGCGATACGGGGTATGCGATACGGGTTTAGCCATGCGATACGGGGTATGCGATACAGGGTAGGTGATACAGACTGGAAAAAAGAACCTTTATTAGATATACAAAATAGCTGTATTTTGTACTAAATATATGATAAACAGCAATAATGTACAGCAATTTAAGACTCAAAAATAAGTCAAAATGACCAAAATGGTCAATTGACCCCCTAAGAAGTTATTGACCTTTATAATCAATTTTTAACAATTTTCATAAAATTTGTAAATTTATACTAACATTTTCCACTGAAACTACACGGACAAGTTCATTATAGATAGAGATAATTGTAAGCAGCAAGAATGTTCAGTAAAGTAAGATGTACAAACACATCACAATCACCTAAACACAATTTTGTCATACTTTAGTTTCTTGGGTAACTATCATATACAGTCCCATATACTTTTTTCTTTCTTTATTTATTTACAATTTTTTTTTTATTTCTAAATACAATACATATAACTTCTTCAGTATTACAATATCCCATTTTCATTCTCCTTTTTTTATAACTTCCATATTTGCGAGGCTTATTTATTAGCCTTTAACATTTTTCAACTTTTCTTGCTCTTACTTTTTTGTATTTTTCTGTGATGATGAAGGTGATGATGATTATGATATGTGTGTCAGTTTTGTAATGTTCTCCTACAGCAGTCCTCTCCTAATTCCTGTAACAGTTTATTCATGTTATGGATAACTGCGTCCATGATTACAGGGCTGCTATAGGTATATCTAATAACAGAAAGAAACAATGTGGACCTTCATCCAGTTTACACATAGCTTCCTATCTAGACATATTTATAATCAACTTACGTTGCAGTCTCCTCATCTTCAATCTCTCTGTTTTACAAACAATTAATCCAAGATCAAACATTATTTTTCTGTTGTACGTTCTTCATTTTCTCCTTATTATCGGAAATGTTGAAACAAATCCTGGTCCAAGTTTTCGTAACGAATCGAACGCACCGTCGATGAATGAAACACAACCACAAGAAAATTTTATATCCATTTGTAGTCTCAACATAAGATCCGTGAGAAATAAACTGAAATTTTAAATAATTTTTGTGATGAATTTGATATTATTACGCTATCGGAAACACACTAAGATCCCAACATTGCTGACGCCGATATAAAACTCGATTCCTTCTCTTCAAATATAGTTCGAAAAGATAGAAATAGCTTTGGTGGTGGTTTACTCATTTATGTCAAAGATGGTATCGGACTTAGTCGAATAAATGCACTCGAAACGAAAGAAGACGAATCCCTTTTGTCAATATCCATGCTAAAGGTCAAAGCTTCCTATTGTGTCACACTTGGTGATCGCCTTATTCAGACAATAACTACTGGACACGATTAAATCATGCAATTGGGATGGGTTTGCAGGTCAATGAGAGGTTGGTAATAACGGGCGATTTGAACTCTGACTTACTTACTACGCATAATAACAAACTGATTGACACATTAAATTTGTTCAATTTAACCAATGTTATTGAATTACCTACTAGAGTAACGGACCAAAGTAGCACTCTGCTAGATCCGATTATTATTAGTGACTCTATGTCATGTTCCTTTTCAAATGTTCTAAAATCTCCATCTGTAATTAGTGATCATGATGCACCTGTTGCATTTCTCCAATGTCCAATGTCCGATTTTAAATCTTTTAAAAGAGAAGTATTGCTATACGATCGTGCTGATAAAGCCTTTACTGAGAAATTAGACGAAATAGACTGGAATACTATGCTTCCCGAAAGTAAAACTACTAATGAGATGTGTGAATGTTTTACAATAGAATTTTTGAAAATAGCTAAAAAATGCATTCCTACTAAAATAGTAACTGTACGACATAATGACAAACACTGGTTCAATAATGACATAAGACGTGAAATTCGAATCTGAGACAGATTAAGAAAAAAAGCGATTAAATATAATTGTGACAATAATATTATGAAGTACAAAAAACAACGAAATAAGGTAAATAATATGAAAAAAGTCGCCAAAGAAAAAATTGAAACAAATTTAGACTGTCTAATATCAAAACAACCCTCAAACTCACAAAACATATTGGAAATTAATGAAAACGTTAAATAAATCCAAAAAAGGTTCAGAAACCATACCCCCTCTCCAAAATAGTATAAATGATAATGAACTGAATGATATTGTATATGAAGATGAGGAGAAATGTAATTTGTTGAACAAATATTTTAGTATGATTTTAAAACTAAATGAATATCATTTTGATTTGCCCGAATTTGATACAAAAACTAATAGTAAGTTTTCAGATATCCAAGTAAATATAAAAGAAATAATAGATATTATTCAGATATTAGATCCAAACAAAGCATCTGGTCCTGATGTGATCAGTCATAAGATGCTAAAGCTGTGTCCAGAAAAGGTAGCAGTTCCACTCCATATTATATTTAATAAATCCTTAAGAGAGGGAATATACCCAACTAGCTGGAAGATAGCAAATTTGATACCCATTTTCAAAAAGGGAGATTCATCTTTGCCATCAAATTATAGACCGATATCCTTAATTAATTGTGTAGGAAAAGTTATGGAAAGAGATGTGTTTAAGCACTTACACAATCATTTAAAAGCTAATAAATTAATTTATGAGTATCAATCAGGATTCCTCCCTAAATATTCAACTGTTCATCAACTCTTAGAAATATATAATTGCATAATAAACTCCTTGGGAAAAAAAATATAAATTGTTTTGTATTCTGTGACTTCTCTAAAGCTTTCGACAAAGTTTGGCATAGGGGTCTTATATATAAAATGAAAACATATGGTGTTGACGGAAATGTATTGAATTGGTTTCAGGATTATCTACACGACAGAAAACAGAGAGTAGTATTAAATAACTCGTCCTCTTCCTTCTGTAATGTCTCAGCTGGTGTCCCCCAGGGATCAGTTCTGGGCCCTCTTCTCTTTGTATTTTATATTAATGATAGTGCTGATAAGCTTACTTCACTGTGTCGGCTATTTGCTGACGACACATCATTCAACTATTCTGGTAACGATGGAGAACAGATTAGATCTGTTATTGATCGCGACTTGAAAGAGCTGGATGTTTGGTCTTCTAAATGGCTTATGTCATTTAACCCAGATAAAACCGAAATTATTAGTTTTTCAAATATTGAGACTCCAGACCTCAGCTTTTTCTTAAATGGTAAAAATATACCTTTAAGTACATCTCATAAGCACCTGGGAGTTAATTTCAGTAGTGACGCAAAATGGAACAATCATATTGAAAGTATAATTACAAGTGTAAAGAAACACTTAAATGTTTACGTAAACTTAAATATCGATTATCTCGAAATAATTTAGAAAAACTATACTTAGTTTTTATTAGACCCATTTTCGAATATGCCACGGAAGTGTGGGATAATTGTGGAATAGGCTACTCAAATAAAGTAGAAAATTTACAATTAGAGGCCGCAAGAATAGTAACAGATCTACCAATATTTACAAAAACTGAAACTTTATATTCTGAGTTTGGCTGGGAATCTCTTTTTGAAAGAAGAAGGAGAAGAAAATTACAGATGTTTTATAACATGAACCAAAAGCATGCACCAGAATATCTATGTAATCTTGTACCTCCTTGTGTACAAAGTACAACCAACTATCCGTTGCGAAATGTCATGATATTATTGTTCCATTTTGTAGACTTTCCCTAACTACTGAATCGTTTATTCCCTCTATATACGTGAATGGAATAAACTTGATCCAAACATTCGCAGTGTCGACTCTATTTCTAAATTTAAGAAAGAATTAAAAAACGATATTCTAGTATGTAAAATTGAAACGTTTTATGTGTACGGCCCAAGGAAATTAAATATTATCTTAACGCAATTGCGATGTTCCGCTTCATCCTTAAACAATGACCTTTTTAGAGCTAACATTATAAATGATCCTTCTTGTCATTGTGGGTCCGATATTGAGGATGTCTACCATTACTTTTCCGTTTGCCCAAAATACACATTATGTAGGAAAAACTTATTCCATAACCTTAACTGGATATCTGAAAACTTTGTTTTAGATACAAAACTATTAATTTGCGGACACTTGAAACTTTCGAACGAACAAAATATTCAAATTTTCAAACATGTTCAAAATTACATAAAAAAGTCAAACAGATTTCTTATGCCTTGATAGAGCGTTATTATTGCTGACACAGGACGTCATCGTTGTGATCAATCCACAAGTCATCGTCACAGAAGTATACGATTTTTCAAACTTTCTTTTTACTTTTTTACTTTGTCTCCTCTTTGTTCACCTATGAAAGCTAGTATTATATTGTATAAACTGTTTGTTTTATATGCATGTCCATTATATTATACTAATATTGTAACTTTATATTGTATTATGGAGAAGACTTCATAAGTATGATTTACTTGTGTCTAATCCATTTTGCTTTAATTCAGCAAATAAAATATGTTTAAACTAATTAAACTAAACAATTTTGTCATGAACTGTCTGCTTCCTTTGTTTAAATTACATATACCAAGGTGAGCGACACAGGCTCGTTAGAGCCTCTAGTTTTATATTATTTTTTATAAAAGGAAAATGTTTTGGTACCGAATATTCCCAAAGCTTTACTGGCCATAAAAGCATCAACGGGTTACAGCTGCTACTTTCGATTTTTGGGTTTCATCTTCCAACGTTCCTAAATATTTAAACATGCTTTTACATGGAAACCATTTTACCAACTGGAGTCAAATATATCTACAATTATTTATAGAATATGTAATTAAACATTATATCCGATGTGAACTCATCCCATCTGACAATGGCTACACATTAACAATGTTAAGTGTTTGGTCCCCTGTCGACGAAGTCGAAGGGGCGTCAAGTTTGCACTCTGTCTGGCTTTTCGTCTGGCTGTTCGTTTGTCTGTCTGTCTATCTGTCAGTCCGGCAAATCAGTTTTCCATTTTTGTTTCTTCGTTCGTGAAGATATTCATTTCATATTTGGTATATAGTTTTATCGTGACAAGTTGAAGATAAAGTTTGAATTTTGTTTCGGTCATCTGATGATTTAGTCCAGAGAAATGGTCAATATACAGTGGAAATCACTTCTAACCTTCTGATGATTTAAATCCAGAGAAAGGGTCAATATACGCCCTATATATACACATGAAATATAATATAACAGAACCATGTCAGACTATATTTTATAACTTGGGCATGAAATTTATTCCTATCGTTTCAACCTACAAACAAACAAAAACAAATTTTCAGTCACATAATAAACACAATAATTCAAATCAAATTAACACCATAAATGTTCCGTAAATTCTTTTACAACTTCATCATTGATTCCGATTGTCCTTTGAATTTTATATGTAAATGTTATTCAAGCGTTCCATAGTTTTTCCACACGTTGATCTCTGTATTGATATGTAAATGTTATTCACGCGTTCCATAGTTTTTCCCAAACGTTGATCATTGTAACATAATAACATCTGCGAATCATGTTCATATATAAAACAAACGTAATTATCAGTTCATATTCATTGTTCTGTACACGAAACTGTTAAATAACTGTTCTTAATCTGTAATTCAACTTACGCATTGACATAATACACCCAAGTTATGTGTTCCGCCTTGTCATTCATTTACGGGATTGTTGATAATGGGGATAGTAACGACAGTTTTGATATTGGCATATGCTAAATTAAATTCAACAAAAACAAGATATATATCGTTCAAACGATACATTCCCCCGGCAAATAGTCAATCCTTTAGCTGTTCCTCAACTGGTAATATAACAACAAGCCTGTGCACGGAACGGCGTATGGTTTGATCCTCGCATCCATTGTATAAGACTCCTTGACTGACATTTTTATATCTGAGAATTACATCTCTCACAAACCCATCTCTTCCGGCATTTGCCTCAACGATCTGTGCCATTTTCCATCGTCCACGGACAATGTTTGAATCTTGCACTATCACTAAGTCCCCAACCTTTACATTCCTTTGTTTGGTATGCCATTTTTGACGAATGATTAGCGTAGGAAAAAAGTCTCGTGTCCATTTTTTCCAAAAGTTTTGGACTACTTGTTGAATAAATTTCCACCTCAATTTATAATTGCTGTTCTCATTGAAGTTTCCATTAGGAACACGAATGCTTGATCTACCTAATAACAAATCATTTGGACACAAATATGATCCTTCCGTTGGGTCCGAATTTTTTGTTCCAATTGGTCTTTCATTTAATAGATTAGATACTTCAAATAACACAGTCTGTAACTCAGAAAACGTCATCACCGATGTTCCTATGGCAACCTCCAAACTATTTTTCACAGATTTGACTAGTGATTCACTGACTCCGTTTTCCCATGGGGCATCTGCCGATTTGGTAGTGACCCAATCCATACCTTTGCATTTACCAAACGACTTAATCGGTTCCCAGTCCCATTTGTGAACCACTTGCTGCAGTTCCTTGCCTGCTGCCACAAGTTGTGAACCTGAATCAGATATCATTTTTCTTGGATATCCTCTAACAGTAACAAATCTTCTTAATGTCATTATAAAACTGCTTGTATCATAACCCTCTGCCAAGTCAACATATACTGCTCTGGTGGTCACGCAGTTAAAAAGGACGCCATATGCTTTACCATGTGTTCGTTTCTTCACAGTATCTCGAATCATAAATGGTCCAAACAAATCAAACGCACAATAATAAAATGCTGGTGCAGGTTGTAGTCTCTCTATCGGTAACATACCCATCTGCTGTCCTACAATCTTTTTCTCTCGCTTCCTACAAATGATGCATCGTTTCTTTACGAGCTTAATAATCCGACGTACCCCAGGAATCCAGTATCTGCTCCTTAATTTGGCCAACGTTGTATCCACCCCTGAATGATCCTCCGAATGAACGGAAGCAACAATCAACTTGATAAATGGATGCGAATTTGGCAAGAGAATAAATTCAGTCTGATTCCAAGTGCGTTTCATCCATTCTTGCATTCTTTGTCCAACTGTTATTATGCCATCTGAGTTTGTTTGTACACCTAACCTTCGATATCTCACTAATGAATCCTTCGGGAGACTCTTTTGAATATGTTTTATCCATATCATTTCTGCTCTTTGTATATTTCCTGCTGAAATTCGGTTCGCTGCACCTTTGAATGATCTATGTTTAGCTATATCCAGAATTTTACTTGTCACGCGCAACATCTTGCTTACATTCAAAAATCGATTAAGATCAATGTCACTTACATCGGGTACAATGTCTCTACTCTTTTCCTCATGTTCAAATGACATCGTGATTCCAACTGCATCCGGCAACTGACTTGATTCTGAATAATCTTGCCTGATCGGCCATTGTTCAATGGGTAACCGTAAAAAATCTGGACCCTTTTGCCAAACTGATTCCATTACCAATGCGGTTGGATCTGTTGCTCTCGTGGTCAAATCAGCAGGATTCTGTTTCCCTTGTACCCACCACCAATCAGAAGGTTCTGTCTTACTTTGAATCTCGGCTATTCTAGTTGCCACAAATGTTCCGAAGCCATAACTTTCTCTTTGTATCTGAGCTCTTACTATTGTTGAATCTACCACGTGAATTATTCGAATAAAGTTAAAGTCCATCTCCTTCACTATTTTTTCTCTGATTCTTGATGCAATTACTGCACCACATAATTCCAACCTCGGAATCGACAATTGTTTTGTTGGTGCTATCCTGTTTTTTGCTATAATCAGATTCGCTTCATATGTCTCGGGACCGATTTGCCATCTTATGTATGCACATGCTCCATATGCTACACTGCTTCCATCTGAAAATACTACTAATACGGGGTTCTTGTATGCAGCCTCTGGCTTAATACATCTAGGAAACTGAATCGACTCTAGTTGAAATACTCCCTTGAAGAACTCAATCCACTTTTGTCTCATTGCATCTGCTATTGGTTCATCCCATCCACCATTTCCTCCATCTGTCTTGCAAAATGATCTCAAAAGTAGTTTTGCGGTTAAAACAAACGGACAAGCTAACCCTAAGGGATCATAAATGCTCGCAACTTGACTAAGAACCATTCTTCTCGTGAGTATAAACGGTATGTCATCTATTTGAGTTTGTTGCAAATCTTTATCAATGTGTATTCCTCGACGTTTACTTGAAAAAATTATTTTTTCTTGGAATGTAAACATGTCATCTCTCGGTTGCCAAATCATTCCTAGAATCTTTTCCTTTGGTTCATTTGAAATATGTAATCCGTTCCATTGGTCGGACTGCTTCCCTGTAACAATCCAATGTTTAATTGTAAATCCACCCTTTGCAAGTAATTTTTCAGTGTCTTCCATTACCCTTCTTGCCTGATCATTATTGTCGACAGAGTTAATGATATCATCAACATAACTGTTTCTAAGAATCATTTCGGCTGCCTCTGGGTAAATATCTTTACTCATTTCCGCAGTCATTCCTAATGCAACGGTTGCAATAGTGCCACTAGGTCTGTCCCCAAAAGTGACCGTCTTTAACACATAATGATCAGGTTTTCTGCTTGCATCGAGATCTCTCCATAGAAACCGATGCGTATGTTGATCAGGAACTGAAAGTTTGATTGCATTATATACATCTTTGAAATGTCTCCTGCAATTCCAATACTATTTTGTCGAAATCTCAGTAGCACCACTAACATGTCATTCAATACATTCGGACCCTTTGCCCAATAATCATTTATCACATGTCCCATGTATGTGGAAGAGGAATTGAACACAATCCTGATTGGGGTTGACTTAGAGTCGGGTTTTAGAACCTCATGATGCGGTAGATAATGAATTGGTCCTTCATAATTCCTGACCTCGTAATCTGTAAGTTTTCTGGCAACGTTCCTATTTACCATATCTTTGATTTGATCATTATATGCATTTGCATAGATTGTCCCGGTGCGTTGTAAGCGTTTCTCTGTCGATTCAAGACGATGATTTGCTGCTCCTATATTGTTAGGCAATTCTGCCGATTCTCTTATCCATGGATAAGTTACAGTCCAACGTTTTTCATCTTTGTCATATTGAAGTCCCTTTCTTATCATGTTCAGTTCTCGTTCTTCTGCAATAGTGTAATTACCATTTCCGATCGGACATTTACCACACTTACAGTTTCCACATTTCGGGTTGCATTGAGTTCCTAAGCTTTCAATGTTGAAAAAGTTATCCAGACTTTCCTTCAGTCCATTAAAATTTGCAATATGTATGCTACCAGTGTCGTATTGTTGTCCATATAAATGATGAATACGTACACAATGGTGAGACACCGTACCAACTTTAAGAAGCGTGTGACTACCTCTCAAACAGTAATATAACCAAATTGGTTTTTCATCAGTTGAAGATTTCCTACTTGTTCTGCCTTTGTTGGTAAAAGAACACAGCAATCACTGCCTATCAATATGTCGACTTTTCCCTCAGGTCGAATCACATCCTTTTCCGTCACGCTTTTGAATAGCTTAGCGATGCCACGGATATCCACCCTAGTCACGTCTGCCGTAATTTGATCCATTCCGTACGTCCTTATTTTCCATTCCTGTCCATTTAAATCAGTTAGTGGAACTATATATTCTTTACTTTGGATATAGTCAGTAGTGTTGCCGACCTTTGTCACGGACAATGTTACATCTCTTCCCTTGAGGTTCAGTCTCCGTGCAGAATCATGTGTTATAAGTGAGATGTTAGCTCCCGGATCCCATAGTGCTGTCAAATAGTTTCCATTGCTCGGAACCTTGCTTATCATGAGCAAAACGTCTTCTCTACCTTTATCTCCATTAACAATACTGATACAATTGTGAAACGTTCATCCATTGACTTGAATTCCGTGTAAAGCTTGATGGTGCATCCTCCCACACATTTGTTGATTTTCATCCAGGACATCACACGGTTTCCTATTTGAACAGTATCTTGATAAGTGACCAATCTTGAGACAACTAAAACATCCTCCTTGTTTGCGAATTAAATCTATTTTAGTCTGACCATCCAATCTACTAAACGCTGTACATTTGCCAATATCATGATTATCAGTCTCATGATACCAACAATTTCTACGGTTTATTCTCATAGGTATATTATTCTTCGAATTCATTTCATCACCGTTTTGTTTATATCTATTACCATGCGACATAACCTCTGCTACCTGTGCCAATCCATCAACTACCTGCTTCAATGTTTCTTGATTTTGCTTTACTTGTGCTTGGAGAGATTCTACGGCTGTATCTTCCCCCAATGTTGTATTGTGAACCTTTGATTTAAGTAATGTTCGACTAGCAGAACTGTCTCGTAAATCAGAATGAATATATTCCAAAGCATTTTTTTCTTCTAAAAGAAAATTTAGTAATTCCGGAAATGTATGTGATCCATACTTTTGCTTACGAAGACCCATAACCTCTTCTGCAATGGAGGTAAAAGTCTCTCAATTTGACTGATCATCGTAGCTGTGTTCATTTCAAGTTCCATATTCATTCTTTTAAGATCGAGCCAACATCTCTCGACAACATCAACTGTGGTTATAAAGCTCATATAATCACCATCAAACATTGGTTTCAGTCCTTTAATTTCACTTAGTACAGCATCAGCAAGCTTCTCTGGCTTTCCATACTTAATGTCTAACCTTTTCATCATTTCCGTAAAGAAGTGCTTCTCCCGTCAAACATTGTTTAAGTGTAAACGGGTCATCTTTCATGAGGAGGTTGTAGTCTTGTTTGAAGCTTGGGTAATCACTCTCATATTATCCTTGGTACACTTTACTACCTCAATGGGTTTTATGTCTTTTACATTTGCTGCTTCAACCACTTTGCCCATCATTGACCTTGCTTCACAAAGTTCTTGATAAAGATGATCCATGTCTGTATTACTGTGCTCAATAATATCTTTATCTGTTTCGTCGTCAGAATCCAAAACTTCCAAGTACGAGACATGACCCTCTTCCATCTCAGAATAAGCATCTTCAAGGTCCTTGATGATAAGTTCCAGTGATTCTTTCGATTCATTGTTTTGATGACTCTTATTGAACCGATTCAATATTCGATGAAATTTTCCCTTTGCATTGCTTCTCTTCTTTTTCAAAACTTTTTTTCATCTCCAGGTTTGTCACCATTATTTGTAGGCATGGCTTTGCGTTGAAATGTATAACTTGGGCATGAAATCAATTGTCAGGTTGTAACTATTTATTCCTATCGTTTCAACCTACAAACAAACCAAAAACAAATTTTCAGTCACATAATAAACACAATAATTCATATCAAATTAACACCATAAATGTTCCGTAAATTCTTTTACAACTTCATCATTGATTCCGATTGTCCTTTGAATTTTATATGTAAATGTTATTCAAGCGTTCCGTAGTTTTCCACACGTTGATCTCTGTATTAATATGTAAATGTTATTCAAGCGTTCCATAGTTTTTCCACACGTTGATCTCTGTATTGATATGTAAATGTTATTCACGCGTTCCATAGTTTTTCCCAAACGTTGATCATTGTAACATAATAACATCTGCGAATCATGTTCATATATAAAACAAACGTAATTATCAGTTCATATTCATTGTTCTGTACACGAAACTGTTTTAAAATAACTGTTCTTTATCTGTAATTCAACTTACGCATTGACATAATACACCCAAGTTATGTGTTCCGCCTTGTCATTCATTTACGGGATTGTTGATAATGGGGATAGTAACGACAGTTTTGATATTGGCATATGCTAAATTAAATTCAACAAAAACAAGATATATATCGTTCAAACGATACATATATTTCTGAACAAAGAGATAGAACTGTTTTATTTAATAAAAGATTTTGAAAAGACAGTCTTTGGTAGACTGCTGGAAGATTTTTTGGCCAGTATTGTTTGTTATTTTGTATAAAATAATTTTCTAAATGATACATGTGAAATATTTTAAATAGATAATAATCTATTTCTATCAGATGTGTATTTTTTTTATTTATTACATTCTGTAAATAAAAGTTATATATAGAAAGGTTATACATATATTATTAAATATTCGAAGAAACCAACAAAAGTGAATTTCGGATTCGATTTACCAGATAAAAGATAACACTAATTCATTGAAATCCCTCGAAATACTTTCAACGACATCAAACTACCATCGTTATACAAATGTAGACAAACTGTATGACAAACTAATCAATGGTCATAATGAAAAACAACAAATAGTAAGTTTGAATTTATGGAATTTTTTGTCATGGATTTATTAGGATAATTCAACTACATGTATTTTTTAACCAGCCAACGAATTTGCATTCATCGACAATGTCTCATTAATGTCCAAGACAAAAACATTGTAGGGCAATTATCATATGTTTTCTCAAATGGAAACTGGGCTTCTAGACGCTTGTTGTAATAAATTCAGCAAAATGCTAGAAAACTCCGTTGGTAAGCATCGCCAAACAAAATTTATCAATTCATGACAAAAAAAAACCACACAAAACAAATTCTGAAATAACATAGGTTTTCAACTTAACCATATCAATTCCACGTCGTAGTAAATGTAGTATATCAACTATACTATACAACAGTTCGACGTAGTATATCAACCATACAATACAACCGTTCAACATAGTAAATCAACTATAATAATAATACTTTATTCCAAAAACAAGTACAGCTCATAGGATATACATTCATTTTTGACAAATTAATTATACATGCACCATATTAAATAAACAGACATATAATAATAAAAAATGTTAACTACATTGAGATAGTTTACATTAAATTACTTGTATACAACACAATTTCAAGTATAACGCAGAGTATGAAATTCATAAAATTAATAAAAGTTAGCAGCGTAGTTTTTCCGCTAATTTTAAGTATTTACCAAGATTGTTCAGTTCTTTAATATACTATAAACATTTCAACAGAGTATATCAACTATACTATGCAACATTTCAACGGAGTGTATCAACTTTACTATAGAACAGTACAGCTTTGAGCAATGTGTACAACTCAACATTTATTAACTTGTGCATTTTCAACGTACACCAAAATTGTATATTCAACAGAACTGTTCGACTTAATAGATATAGGAAGATGTGGTGTGAGTGCCAATGAGACAACTCTCCATCCAAATAACAATTTAAAAAGTAAACCATTATATGCATGTTTATAAAATCTGAATATTTTTTTTAACTAAATTGAAAAGATCAACCAATAATTCAAAGTCATTTACTGAAATCAAAATTAAATATTAGGAGTTCTTATGACGCTCTGGAATGACTACGATATCCAGCATCCCCATAGTTTTTCAGATTTACCAGACATAAAGACTGATGTCGCCTCTCCTATTCTAAACGAATGGGTATTAAAAATCTCCGTGTATCTAAACTAACAAAAAATGGAGCCCTCTGTTTAAAACAGTTCCAAACTATGCAGATGTAAATCAAAATTGATTTATTTTTATCAACAACTAAAGTAATGAGCCTCCCTTTGATCAGTTTTATGAAAATTTTATAGTAACAAAAAGCTGATTATTTACATGGTCAATATAAACATCTCGCCTTCGTTAAGAAAACCTGTTCTTGTATAACATTTGATGTAGTGGCAAATTTACATACACGTAAAAATGCAGCAAATGCGAAGATAATGACGTTTTCAATAAGAACGTATTTTCTTGTCCCAGCCACTTTAAAAAAAAATGTGTTTGATCTTTGCCAGTAATTTCTTGTGCAGTCAGTACTTCATTATATTAGATTTAACATTTTTGAGCAAAGAAACGGTTTATCTTTTAGAGAATTGATAAGATATTGACTCCTGAATGGTTCAAAACAACCAAAATGGCATGTCCCTAGACCGCCTGTTCAATATTCATACACTAAAATATAGTAAAAAAATAAAGAAATAAATGTAATTTTTACTTTACATAAGTTCTTTAATAATTCAAAAGTATGTTCAGAGCCAACATATTTTAATAAACAGCTTTCAATATAGGAATTTTTAATTTCAGAAGGTGTGTCCCTCACAAAACGTCCACTACGGAACGAAGTCATTGGAATTTGCCAATAAACAGTTTTTATAAAATCAATGTAATTTTTGTTTGCAAGAGATATAAACATTAGGGTCTAACAAAAGAAGTGATGCTTTTATAACGGCAATTAAATTGTTGGTAAGAAAAATTGAGCACATCAAATGGAGCACATCAAATGGACCAGAGTGATACCGTATTTTTGTTAATGTCCACTACGAAACGGGTCAAATGTCCTTCAGTATCTGGTTTTAAAATTATGAAAAAAATATCAGTGTACAGCTTCATAAATGCTTTGATGAATACAATCAGTCTTTTTACTATTGCAATATAGGGACTGTGTGTGGGGGGGGGGGGATAAAACATACGAATATGTCCCCGACGAAACGATCCCCTACGAAACAAGTATGGGAGAAAAACGTTTCGTAGTGAACACTACCACTACCATGCAGTCTTTTTTTTAATCTTTTTTCAATTATATTCACGTGCAAAACAAATAACAAGGGTTAGTTTCATCTATTTTTATAACAGGGTTGATGTCAACTACGAAACTTTTTTGTCCACTCCGAAACGGTTTTGTCCACTACGAAAGGCATCAAAATGTCCACTACGTAACATGAGTTGTACCTTCATTTGTGAAGTACTGTCTAATCTTTACCGATAAAAAAAACTTTCCAATTCAGATTTTTCTAGTATTTAAAGTAAACAAACTGAAATGTCTATAGGAAACATTTAAAATTCAAGGGGTACAATCAAAATCACGTGATGGATATACACACACCGGAATTAACAGTCGAGCAGACCGCTTGAAAGGTAAGTAGTCGAATTCACATTTTTATATCAATAAAATTTAATAAATAAGGTAGTGCACCGAATGTCGGATACTATCTAGTTTTGAAATACACAATTATCCTTGCTGGAAAGCGTGCAGTTAATGATAACACTTCGAAACAGTTCCAAAATTTCAACAGATAACTGTGTCGAAGCGTTTGCAATAACTGCACGCTTTATAGCAAAAACAATTGTGTATTTTAACACAACATACTATCCGACATTCGGTGTACCAACTTATTAATCAACATTTAATAGATATAAACAAGAAAACTTTCAAGCGGCGAGTTCGACTGTAACTTCCGGTGTGTATATCCATCTCGTGATTTTGATTGTACCCCTTGAAATTGCAGACAAAATATGTGTTTAGAAGAAGTTTCGAAGGAGACAAAAGTCCCCTACGAAAGAGTACACAAATTATGAAAATAATATACTTTTAAAGAATATTTAAGATTGCACTTTTTGTTTACCAACAGGTCTATAATAGAGATATTCAAAAAAACTCTTGAAATTAAATTTTAGACAAGTTGATTTTTCATTTTTTTTAGTTCTGAAAGTTACGCTTTTATTGAAAAACGCCCATAAATGCTATTGGAAACATTATAATTTCAAATCTAGAAGGGCGAACCTGCTTCAAAGTCGCATTAAATCTGATTGAAAAATCAATTTTTAATGATACTTGTAACGTCTATCACAACCACCCTAAAGTTTCTGAATGATAAGATATTGTAAATCTTCATTACCTTGAAGTTTAAAATTGTTTTATATATGATCTAATTGTAGATGAATAAAAACTATTTACAAAAATAAAAACAAAAATTAATTTGTTTGCTACATTGTACTTGATGGCCTACAAAGTGGAATAGAATATTCCGTCCTGAACATTTTGAACGAACGCATTGCATTTTCATTTTCGTACTTTGAGAAATTGATGAGTTCAGGCATTTTGAGGCTTCTACATCAAAATATCTAAGAATGTTTGTGGAATAGGTTGTTGGTTCAGGTAGGCATCATCAATAAAATTGTCTTGAAAAAATATGCAACGCTTTAAACTGAAAACTGAATATTAATGTCCACAAACCCTCTCATTTTTTGAAGATGTTGTATCAACAGCCATATTATCATAATGGAAAATTATCTAATTTGTATAAAAAGATGGCTAAAGCAATAGGTATTGTTTCCAATAATTAATGTCACTTCGTAAATCTTTTCCCAATTATATGGTCATTATAAAAATGTCCATGACCCATTTAAATAAACTGCACAACCCAATAAAAAAACCACCTGCACTGTCAGTATACAAATGTAAATAGCATTAAAAAATAGTTCATTTACATTAATTGAAGACGTTCCTCGAGTCTAAATATTAAACTTGTCTGGATGTAGTTAAATCCTCCTTTTGGGCTGTCTATTATCAGAGTTGTTGAGCAAAGGTGCAATGGCATTCCCATTAAGGTAGCACAATACAAAGATTTTATAACTCCAACTATCAAGTTTTAAAATGCTGTAACTTTCTTAATAATGCTTATTTAAAAAAGTGGTAGTTTTGGATAGCTAACAGATTACTCTTTCAAATTAATGTAATGTTAGCATTATGCAACAATTATGTAACCAATTATAATGTTAACGGTGTCTAAAATATTTTTCACCAAATTTCCACTTTCAAATGGAATTAGCTTCTGCAAAGGTATCCCAAGAGGCTTGATTTTATTATATGTTGTTCCTATGGCCATTATCTACAAAAGAGTGTCTCAGATTTCAGATAGAATGTATAGAACAAATTTTACACCTAATTAAACATTATCTTCTTTTAAAGTGGTAAGGATGTTTCACTAATTGGAGATTTATGGGAGAATAGAATACCATAGAGACAATCTGAGACATGCTTTTGAAGCCCATGATGTGTTGATTAAGATTTCGTTAAAATTTTCTGTATTGTTAAAGAGATGAAAGAGCTAAATTCATTCAAGTGACCTTACCCAGATTTTGCCACTTATTACATAATAATGGATTACATAATGATTGCATAATAAAAATATTACATTCATTTAAAAGATTCATCTTTTATCTATCTATATGTACCTCTTTTATTATTTTCTATGCATTCATAAGAAAGTTACAGCATTTCAAATGTTAGTGATTGATAGTAAAAAAATCTTTGTATTGTGCTACCTTAAGGGCATACGATACAGTTACAGGGGAGGTAATGACGTTGCTAACGTAAAATGTTATTTTCGCGACGTCAAACGGTGACTTATCGGGAAAAGATGCATTTTTCGACTGATTTTTATCATTCAAAGTGATTTAATTTGAAAACGAGTTCATGGACCCCTATTTTTCAAAACAGCAATTTGTTTCATTTTGCAGGGAGATTATGTGACCCAAATTTTATAAAACTGTAAATAGAGGATTTTTTTTTATTTTGATAAACATGCAGCAAAAAATGACGTATTTTCCTCAATTCATGAACATTTGATAAATATGAGTTATTTCTGAATGAAAAATGCATAATTTGTTTAGGATACTTATAAAATACAGAAATTACCGATTATTTAACAAAAAACAATTTGTGTTTATCTTTTAAAACAAAAAAGTTATGTCTTTCTTTCGAAAAAGAAATTACGTCCACAAATCTGAATTTTGAGCAAATATACAAAATTTCGACCTCGTTTTACTCAAAAAGTAGCGCATGAAGGTATATTTTTTATTACATATTTGATTTAAACAGGTAAAAAATAGCCTATATGCAAATTTTCACGAACTTGTAAATACAGGATCAAAACTGTATCGTATGCCCTTAAACCTAGATGGACCAGTATCACATCCATTGTCCATAAATAGACGACATCTTAAAGCAGAATGATCAAACCCACTTTTGAGACATGCATATCTGTATTGGCAATTGCGTTTAAAGCAAAAATCTTTAAAATTAAAATCGTAGCATTTATAACTAACATTAGCTTGTTGTTGTTTTTTAGTAATGGCAGTTAAAATACATGTACGTAACCAAAAAAAAACCATCTATGGATGACCATTTTTTGTATGTTCCCTTGATACCCTTAAACAGAATTGTTGGTTATAAGAATACCATTTTTTAAAAGAATGATCAGCCGCTGCACCCCTTATTATGGACAAATACGAGAAAAGTTCACTCGCCTTTCCAGGATACCTTTCGATAAGGACCTGGCCATAGTCAATAAAGGCATCAGTCCAACTTTCAACAGAATTAACACTATGGGTTTTTAACCCGTAGTTCCCGACCTCCAATCGGGTCCTGGTGGCGCCGCCTACCTCTACCTCTTGGCATTGTTATAACTACTTATTTCCAAATCCACCTGTCCTTTTTGTGTTCCTTCAGTTCAATTCGCGCAATGAACAAATCACGAAAAGCATGCAATTCTATATCAAATAAAAGCGGGAACAACGCTTATGAAATAATGAAGGTTAACAAAAGACGCTCAACAACTGACTGGGGATCATTATTCAGCTGTTATTTTAAAATAGCAGATCATGGGGCATTACGATTTAACCATATTTTCGTAGGTAAATAAAATTGCTAACTTAAAGGAACTTTTTTATGAGAGTGTACTTATAAAGAGTATTACTGTTTGGTGGAATAATCAAATAGAAGTCAATACGTTCTCGCTCAATTCTGTGTCGCCTTGAAGGTGTTAAGATTGCCTTGCTCAGCCTAAGCAATTTGTGACAGTAATTTGAATTTCAAAATGATTGTGAGTGACGTTTTTCGACCCACTGGTCAACTCCGCTATAGTGAATTACATGACTTTCAGTTAGTATATACCAGCGAAAAATATCTTTATAAGTAGGGAATTGTCACATAAAAATTAAACACACGGGAAATGGCAAAGTTCACGTCGTCTAGTCTGATTAATCATTTTACAAAAAAAAAATCCAAGCAAAAAGGGGGGGGGCGTACGCCCTCTACGCCCCCCTCTGGATCTGCCACTGAAAAAGGTAATTTGAAAGTATTTGATTACTTTATTTCTGTAGTTCAATTCAGAAGTAACGCGGTCTACTGTGTCTACATTATGTTGAATGAATACCGGGGTGTTTACAATAGCAACATTTACTATCAATGACTGTACAACAATTAAGGAAACATTTTACATTATAAACCGAGAAATAATTAAAACTCTATGTTAACCCTCTTTGTTAAAGAATGTAACAAAATCTACCACATTGTTATAATTTCATTCTCTATTCTAAAGCACCTTTAACCCTCATTGTTAAAGTATGTAACACAATCTACAACATTGTTATAATTTCATTCTCTATTCTAAAGCACCTTTAAATGAATGACAAATGACAACATTGTCATCTTTTAAATGACAAAAAAAAAACAGTGTGTGAATAATAAATTGTATAAACTTTCATTTTTTGATTTTAGTTTTTGAGAAATCAAAAAAAGAAAAATGAAAATACTTTTGTTTTTTGATTTTTGTTTTGTGAAATCAAAAACAAAAAATGAAGACACTTTCGTTTTTCATTTTGTTTTCTTTAAGAAATCAAAAACAAAAAAACGAAAACACTATCGCTTTTTGTTTATTTGTTTTTGATATTTCAAAACGAAAAACGAATGGACGCAGATATACACGGACCCTGTCGCCCTTTTACTCTACATGAGTTTTCCGTCCTCACTGAGTGCACCTTAGGACATCTGCGTTATCTTTTGACAGATGTACCTCCCCAGTCAAACTCCCCACCTGCCACTGTCTTCAGAGCGGATCACCCCGACGACTAAGGCCGGGAGCTTAATTCCAGAATTGAGGAGCTTGCACCCCGCTCTCCGCTTAAATGAATAATTAAAGAAACGATATAAGTAGTGGAATTTAAATTTGCCGGAGCTGCCACCTATGCTACACCTCTCATGTCTCTTCACAATGTCTGGCTAGAGTCAAGCTCAACAGGGTCTTCTTTCCCCGCTGATTCTGCCAAGCCCGTTCCCTTGGCTGTGGTATCACTAGATAGTAGATAGGGACAGTGGGAATCTCGTTAATCCATTAATGCGCGTCACTAATTAGATGACGAGGCATTTGCCTACCAATTGGAATACAGAAATTATACGAACATGATTTTCACGTATCCTTTCCTGAGTTACACTACCCAGTAAGTTTTGTCTATCCGGTTTTCCCATTTAATGGATATGTGCGAGATTCCCACTGTTAACCGATGGTTGTAGTGGCTTTGGCATATGACATGCCTCAAGCTGACTGCCTTTTGCGTTCTCACTGTTATTCGGTCCGATTCGCTCACCACACACATACTATTTACATTATAGCCCCGTACGGGCCGTAGCCGTTTTTGCTCCTGGGCCTCGGCCATCAGTGAATAGTCGCAATAGATTGAGTGTACCGCGGAGAGCGAACCTGCATAAGAAAGAGTGTAGGCCTTTATCCGTATTTTGTCATTTAAACTGGCAAAAGTCATACCAGTTTATAAGAACAAAGGCTCAAAACAAGATGTTTTTAATTATAGACCAATTGTAATTTTACCACTCATTTCTAAAATCCTTGAAAAACATGTGAAAATTCACTTATTAAAATATCTTAATAAGTACAAGTTATTGTATAGAATGCAGTCAGGCTTTCGTGCAAACCATTCTTGTCAAACTGCGTTAACAGCTTTAATATATAAGTGGCTTAAAGTCATTGCTGATGGCGATCTTGTTGGAGCAGTATTTCTAGATCTGGCAAAATCCTTTGATCTTCTCAATCATGAACTGCTTATTCAAAAATTAAACAAATACAAATTTGCTTATACTTTTTTTTATACTTTTTTTTTATTCATCATGGATTAACAGGCATTTACATAAATTATCTAATGTGGCACATAATAGAGCAAGCAAGAAAAATAAGCATAATCAAGCAAAAAAGAGTAAACAAAAATAACTAATAATACAATATGATATAACAGAATATGGATGAAGTATAACATTTTCATCAAAAAATATATAGTGATAATGGAAATTACATTTTAGGCACATCTTTACAAAATCATTCACTATCAAATTAATTAATGATTTTATCCCAGGGGTTCCAGTACATGTTATAATCTTTCACACTCATATATTTTGAGGAAATTTTTTTTTCTCAAATCAAATTTTCTTTGATATAGTTTTTAAGTCCCTCTATCTATATGAGGTTTTTTCTCTCGCATCTTTGATCTGTATATAAAATACTTAACTAGTAAAATGATTTTATTTTTTATAAAATTTATTTTATAGTTATCATAAATACCAAACATGACTATACGTATCTACATTAATTGGAATTTCAATATGTGTTGTTTAAAAAATACAGGCATTCAGATGGTGCCAAATGTCTGCTACAATATGACAGCCCCACATTAAGTGTTTTATGGTTCCTGGTTCTTCCTTGCAAAACATACATATATTACACTGTACACGGTTCATCTTTAAAAGTAAAGTATTAGTACCTAAAATACGGCGAATAATTCGGTATTGAAACCAACAGAGCTTCGTATTTTTTGCTTATACTTCATAACGTTGGTTTACATCATATTTGGCTGACAGATATCAGAAAGTATCTATTTCAAATACATTATCAGACGTACAAAAACAAAAAATCGGGTGTACCTCAAGAATCCATATTTGGACCGGTGTTGTTTTTAATTTTTATTAATGATCTTCCTTTGTCTAATCATAATCATAACACCGATTTATTTGCTGATGATAGCACCATATCAGTCATTGGACAAATCAAAAATTGCATCAGTAAAAAACTTAATACGGTTTTACAAGATATTTTTCGCTGGTGTGATGACAATAAAATGGCTGTAAATGTATCTAAAACGGAAGCTATATGCATTGGATCTAAACAAAAGATTTCCGTTACATCAAATGAAAACATTAATCTTGCTTTAAATGGACAACAAATTATAGAAAGTACATGTGAAAAGGTTCTAGGTGTTTTAATTGGTGCATCTCTATCTTGGTCTTCTCATATCGATTATATAATCAAAAGAGTTAACTCTTCTTAAGCTTTACTAAAAAGGATAAAAAATATTTAAATCTCAAAGCTAGACAAATGTACTATAACGCTTACGTTTGACCTCACTTAGATTATTGTTGTTAAATATGGGGTAACTGTAATAACTTTCTATTAGATAGTTTACTAAAACTGCAAAAAAGGGCAGCAAGAATAATTTAAGACGAACATGATTACACCAAACCTTCAAAAGAATTATTTCACGAATGTAACATTGTGCCAATTATCTTAGATGCTCATAAAAAAATAACAAGATTGTTATTGGCGGAAATGGCCACAGCATTTATTAATAGATATGATATATGTACTATTATATGAAATGCAATTTGTGATATGATATATGTACTATTATATAAAATGCAATATGTGATACATGTAGATCTATGAACTAAAATTAACTGATAAAAATGCATATGTGTCTTTGAAAATGTTATATGATGATCGCCGAATATGTTTGAGGTGGCAGACCATATATGAAAAGGGGAAGTTCAAGATAAGCTATTAACCCTGGAAATCAGAGGCTAATGCTATCATGCGATTACAATAAGTCTGTAAACTGCAAATATGTTATTTACGCGCAGCGAAATCTGCCATAAATCAAGCGACTAACCCTGGATATCAGAAATTATCGCTACCAACGCAAAGTTTACATGTTTGAATGTAATAAATTTCTTTCTAAGTTATCCATTCAATTTATATATGCATGTTAGTCCACTCCTCGTCCAGGATTCGTCTTTTTTCTTGAATGACCGTCTCGTCATTAAAACTTTTGTACATCTTTCCACATTGAGTGATGGTTTAATTGATGAAGACAACACAATTCTGATATAAACAAACAAAACCAAACAGCAGTATCTTCCGTAGGAATTGCATTCTACTAATTTAAGGGAGGGTGGGCGGGTTTTAGAAGATAAATCTATGGCTAAAAATGCGTCTGTTTTTCCTAAATGTCGACGTCAAAAGGAGGATTATGGGTAAATCAATCACTTGCAAAGATCGATAATCCAACTAGAAACCAATTACTATTACTTGACGAAGTAGTATAACGACGGACAGTGGTATGAGCACTACCGATAACTGATTTAAAATTTAGATTTTAAATCCTATCACACAAAGAAAACTTTATCACAAATCATTACTAATGTATAAGGCCAAACATGGTTTAGCTCCAGAATATATGTCCAGTCTTATTGCATCAGCTTCAGCAAACCAAAATTATAATACCAGATTTTCATCCTCAGATAATTTTATTATTTCAAAACCAAATACACAGTTGTATAAGTCTAGTTTGTCGTACACTGGACCAAAAGTGTGGAATGCTCTTCCTAATTCAATAAAGAAATCAAATACAGTATCCAAATTTAAACATAAATACAAATCTATGTACTTTTAACATTACCATCATATTTGTACTGTAATGCCATATCATAATTGTTTATTGTATTTTTAATTGTATATAATCTTTATTTATCAATATTATTGATGCATTGTTTATTTTCAATGTGATTATTATTATTGTATTAAGAGAGCCTTATTGAAAATTGGTGTAATCCAAATGAGTTAATCTCTCTAAATAAAGATATTATTATTATTATTATTATTATTATTATTATTATTATTATTATTATTATTATTATAACCGCGACGATGTCGGGGATCCACATTTTGCCCTCCGCATCCCGCAAGCGCGGTTCTTTGGAAACCAGCCAGCCTTTCAATTTAAGCCTGTCACATAGTGTGTCCACGACCCCATTATTATGATTGATCCGATATCCCTTCATAGCGGGGCAGTGCCCGGATATGTGTCCTACCGTTTCCGGCGCTGTTTTGCGGCGTCGGCAAGTGATATCTTATATCCTGTCGGCCCTTGCGAGGGTGACTCGTGTGGGGTACGTGTCCGCACGGACTTGGAGTGCGCTGATGAAGTCTCCTTCCCGGAGATGCTTCGATCCCGCTTGTAGCCATGAGTTCGAGCACTTTTGTTCTAAGCATTTCCTGCCCTTGCCAGCCGTATGTTGTGCTTCTCATTGTTTGTCCTCACTATTTCTCCATTTTGCTGGGAGTTTTGGATTACTAGGTATACGGATACAGAGTTTTTCCGCAGTGTCCTTAATTTCATCCTCTACCCCTGTTGTCTTGACGAAACATGTAATGTTTTCGTCTTCGGAGTTGAGTACCGCCCGCTTGGTGTTAATGCGACTGCAGGGAGCCAATTTAGCCAAGCGTGGAATGCCTAGGCCTCCCATGGCCGTACTCGTGTAGAGTAGGTGGTCCGTTGTGCACGCTGGAAGGTGTAGCCACTTCTTGACGAAGCGTCTAATCATGCAATCAATTTCTTTGAGTTTGTTTTGGGGATAGCTAACCTGAGAAAGGTAGTACGCTACTCTTGCTAGAGCGTAAGACTTGAGTATCTCAGGTTTCTGTTTTGGCTTCAGGATGCTTTGACCTATTCTCGCGTACCAGGTTTCTAGTTTGATCAATAGGTCTTTTTTTATGCAACCCGTCTAGGAGGATACCTTGACGCCAAGGTATTTGTTCCCTTCACTAGGATTTACCAGAGGCAGTTTTTGGTGATTTACCGTCCACTTCGGTTCAAAGTCATTAATGACGTAGCTGCTCTTACTCCCCGGCTTGATATCAAAGCCGACTGACTTTTCCACGTGCAACCTCATCCCGGTCGCTTGACAGACTCCTTAACTATGTTAAGATTGCCCTGAATCTTCGCAGGAACTTCTGTTAGGAGTGCAATGTCGTCAGCGTAGCAAAGAGATTCTAACTGCAAGCCACTGCTGTCCCACTTGAACCCGTTGTGCTCCACTGCTATCGTATCGAGCAGTGGGTCCATAGCTATGCGTGTCTCTTTGTTTGACACCACGTGTCATGGGAATTTCTTCAGTGATCCTTCTTTGAAGGTGGAATTTCGTATTCGCTTCCGTATAGAGATCTACAACAATTTCTATGAACCAATCATCCACCCCAAACCTCTCCAATCCTGCCCTGGAATGGTCATGCCTGACCGTACCCCGTGTCGAAGGCTTTCGCAAGATCAAGTAGTACAACACATAGCTCTTTCTTGAACTTTTTGCAGTACCTCATCACTCGCTGGATGAGCATCGAGTTCTCGCCACAGCCATGTGCTGATATGCATCCTCGTTGCCGAGGGTTCATGGGGATCGCTCCCAGTACTTTTGATGCCAGTAGATTAGTGTATAGCCGCAACATCACACTGGAGATCGTTAGTGGTCTCCAATTGTTTATGTCGTCTAGTCCTTCAGTGACTTTTGGTAGGAGAATGCTGCGATTCTCTTTTATGGTACTGGGGACCTGGCGGGTGAATAACGAGACATTGAAAATGTTCGTGAGCATACTAGCATTGGACTTGTCGATCGACTTTAGATCATCAAGTGCGATCCCGTCCGAGCCGAGTCACGCTTTGCCCGTTTGACGGCATTTGTCACCGCCACTCTCGTAAAAGGTTTCAAAAGCAACCAGTTGTTTGCGGGTTTTGGTTTTGGATATTTACTAAGATGTATCTTTTGCGATTCTCCTCCAAATCGGCCCTGATATGTGTCAGATACTACTATTGGCTCGATGGCGCATTTTAAGAGTCATAGTTACACTCGCCGTTTACCCGCGCTTGATTGAATTTCGTCACTTTAACATTCAGAGCACTGGGCAGAAATCACATTGCGTCAACACCGGGTGACGGCCATCGCAATGCTTTGTTTTAATTAGACAGTCGGATTCCCCTGGTCCGTACCAGTTCAGAGTTGGCCGTTAGTCGCCTAACGAAGCTAACGACCGCGAGAGACGCAGCACAGCTGAGGAAGTCCACGCGACGGTTAAGACAGCGGTCCGAGCTCGACCAAAACTCCCAGAAAGAAGTCCAGCCTCGCCCAGCCCGTCCCAATCACGCTTCGTACTCCAGCATGACCTGCCCAGCCCTTAGAGCCAATCCTTTTCCCGAAGTTACGGATCCAATTTATCGACTTCCCTTACCTACATTGTTCTATCGACTAGAGGCTGTGCACCTTGAAGACCTACTGCGGATATGGATACGGTCCGGCACGAAAGTCACCGTGCCTCCCTCGGATTTTCAAGGGCCGACGGAAGTGCTCCGGACACTGCAAGCCCGCGGTGCTTTACGGGATTGACGTCCCTATCTCTGGGCAAACCGATTTCAGGGAGGCCTGTCCCTTAAGAAGAAAAAAAGAACTCTTCCCGGGAATTCCGCGGACGTCTCCGAGTTCGTTTGCGTAACCGCACATGGCCCGTGAGAACCAAGCTCCGATGCCGGGTTCGGGAAATTTGACCCGATTCTCTTTCGATACAATACAGGCTTTGTTGTAATCAAAGTCAGTAGATATAATAAAATTGGCTCCGCTTCGGAATGGAGTTTCCCTATATCTTAGGATCGACTGACCCATGTTCAACTGCTGTTCACATGAAACCCTTCTCCCCTTTCAGTCTTCAAAGTTCTCGTTTGAATATTTGCTATTAACACCAAGATCTGCACCCGCGGCGGCTCCATCCAGGCTCTCGCCCCAGACTTCAACGCGCACCGCGGCGGCCCTCCTACTCGTCAAAGCTTGGCAACCAGGGTGCTCGTATTGCCTTGACGGTCCGGTTTAGGTCCGACGCTCTAGCGCCATCTATTTTCAGGGCTAGTATTATTTGCGGTAGGCTTTTAACTAGCTGTCAGTAACTGTGATTACTCTCAAGTCGCATTAACCTGTTTATACTGTTTGTAATGCATTTTCGGTTTTTCATGTTAACTTATTTAGTGTTTAATCTCGTCTCACTACTTTTTAATATATTCTAGCATTGATAAGTGTTTGGTATGACTTTAATTTTTCACCTCTGTTGTTGTACTATGAACAACAAATTATTTATTTGATTTGTAAAAGATATTTCCGTCTTAGTACCTATAAAGAAGGCATGTAATTTATGAAAAATAAAAGGGAGCATACGTCGAAACACATAAACAATACGGCAAATTTTCAAGGAAACTACTCAAAGCATTTTCAGTTATTGTCCAAAAACTAGAAAATCAACCTTTCTTAAATTTATAAAATCTGAAGGGAAATATAGGTCAATATATATAAACAATCAACAAAAGTTTCTTCCAAATTAGTGAAAGTGTACTTAAGTTATTGTATGAAAACTGGGAAATCCACCTTTTTGTAAAGAATAAACCCTGGAAACCTAAATCTAAAATTTAAAAAAAAGAAAAGTCAATAGATAAAAACAAGTTACCAAAGTTTCATTCAAAATGGTAAAAGCGTTTTAACGGTCGTACATTGATATCACGTCGTCGTCAACGTCGTCCGATGACGGATTATTTCCGGGTAATAACTTTAGTATAAGAAAATAGAAATGAATAAAATGCTAACACAATGTTTATTACCACATAAAGAAGCTTGGGATTTAGTGTGGGGGTTATAGTTCCAAAACCAACATTTATCTAATAGGACAATAAGTTATTTGTACGAATTTTGATTGCTCTAAAGTTGTACCATAATGTTAAATACCATAAGTAGAAGGTTAAGATTTATTTAAATGGTTATGGGGCAAACACTCTAAGAATAAAGGTCAAAAAGGGCAAAAAAAAAGCATTTTTGTAGTTTCAAGACAATAACTTGTGTAAAAGTGTATGAATCTTTCTGAAATTATACCAAAACATTCCATACTACTAAGGGACGGTAAGATTCACTTTGAGGGTTATGTCTCTAACCATTTTTGAATAATGAGCCAAAAAGAGGAAAAACAAGGTTTTTTTCTGGTTAAATACAGTTAAGACAATTTGAAAGCAGTGTAAGGGAGGTAATCCAAATTTAATGTTTGAACTAGCGTACAGAGCTTTTAAATATGTGTATTTGAAATTTGCCAATATAATATAACATCAGTATTTATGAACTCCATTGGAAAGTTGCAAATAACTCCAGTATTATAAACTCCATTGGAAAATTTGCCAATATCTGAAATATAATTTGAAATTGGCCCATTATTTTAGCATAATTTGAAGTTTGCCAATATCTTAAGTATAAATAAATATAAATATTTTAAATTTAAACACAAAGTTTGAAACCAAAAAAAGAAATTTTTGATTGATTTTAGGGGTTATGATCCCTTTGGTTTTGAAGTAAGGAGTATACAAGTGGGGCAATATGCGCAATTGTTATTCCATAGGCCGTAATGGTAGCGTTTTCTTCTGTTGCTCAGCCCATATCGTAAACTTGTATATGTATGATGGCTTGTTTCGAAGCTGAGACATTTTTACATATGTGGTTAAATTTTCGGGGTACGAAGTGTGATTCATTTTTCCGTAATTTAGCAAACCCCGAGTATCCTTTTGCGATGTCGCTCCTCATGGTACAAAATCCCAATTTTAACACAATAAGTTCTTTGAAATTTTAATACTTTGAACACATTTCATAGCTCCATGGTTTTTACACATTTATTCTGTGTTCCCTTATTTTCTAAATTAACACTAATGGTTCAGCTCAGTCATTTGTTTATCATAGAAATGTGTCAAATATCAGTACACAGAGATTTTTTGTTTACACGTGTCTTTTGTGTCCCTCATTTCAAGGCGCATTAGGGGTATTGTCCCAAGTGGCCCAAATAAGCATTTTGTTAGTGTCCAGACAATAATTTGTGGAACAGTGTATAGAACTGTCTCAAATTGTATCACAAGTTTCCACACTACAAAAGGATGGTTTTGATTGGAGTTGTGGAGTTATGACTCAATCTATTTAGGAATTAGGGGCAAAAAATGGGGAAACAAGGCTTTCCTGGTTAATGGACAATTTTTCTCATTTTATATACAATTTGTATTCGAGATAAATTTGTTTGAACTTTCATATGTTTCAGATAAACGTTTTCCTAACTGCAAGTTTAAAATTAGATTGGGTATAATTCTGATGTCCTTACATGTTGATATTACTTTTCAGATTTGCAACAAAATACCAAAAAGCAATGGAGGGAACAGTTTACTCGTTTTGTGGAAACAAGAGCTTCAGACGCAATTTTTGAAACGATAAAAACAAAGCAATGGTGCATTATATCTGGACCATTTGGATGTGGGAAATCGTCTTTAGCATTTCATACCGCTTTGAAACTCGAGGAAACATTGAAATTCGATTTTATGATCATTTCCAATCCAGACGATTTTTTAAAATACGCATCGAAAGAGAAAAAACAAATTTTCCTAATAGATGATGCATTTGGAAAGTTTAATGTAAGTAAAAACGAGACAATTTGGTGGAATGCTCATGGTGAATCTGTTCATCAGCTCGTGACAAGAAACACCAATTTGAGGCTCTTAATGACTTCGAGATTAAATATTCACCAGTCATTAGATTTGCCGCAGCTTGAAAAAAGATTTTGTCTAATAAATCTTATATCAAAAGAAGTAGCATTGACATTTGAGGAAAGACAAATGATAGGACGATGTTATCTTCATGAAGACATTATCGAAAAACTTAATAAAGACGTCGTTATGTCATACAGTTTCTTTCCAATGTTATGTGCAATGTTCAATGTCAACTCTAACGAAAATATGGTTGAATATTTCAAAAATCCTGTTGTGTACATAAAGGCTGACATTGAGAATTTAAAAAAGAAATCACAAGATATGTTTTACCTGGCATTGATTGTTTTAGTTTTGTTTGATAATGACGTACAAAAAGATATATTTAACGACAATAACCACACATATGATAGAATGATGACGTCAATATCAAAAAGAATAGGTTACAAAGGATACCTCTCAAAACAATTATTATATTCAAGTTTTGTTTTTCTGACTGATTCGTATGTATCAGATCAAGGCACTCATTTTGCGTGCCTACATAGTAATTTGTTTAATGCTTTGGCATTTTGCATTGGCCCTAGAATAAAACAGGATACATATTTCGAAAGAATTGTGTTGAACATGAAAACAGCTTTACATAATATTTTTATAGGAAGTCAACATTTATCAGCTGTGTTTAGACAATCATGTATTGAATACATGAGAACACATTTAGAGAAAGAGGATCTGCAAAAGGGCAGTTATTCAACTACAGTCCTACATCTTGTTTCAGCAGAAGGGTTTACAGACTATGTTGATTTTTTTTTGAAACTAGACAAACAAATGGTGAAATGCCTTGATGATACTGGACAGACCGCATTGCATAAAACATGTATGCAGGGACATGTTAGTGTAGCCAGATTGCTGTTGGATAATGGTACATGTGTTGATACATCTGATAATGACAATAAAACAGCTCTTGATATTGCATGTGATTGTGGTTTGATTGATATGGTAGAATTTTTGCTATCTCGACATGCAAAAATTCGTCAGAAACAGACTGATATGAGATCTCCACTACATGTTGCTTGCAATGAAGGTAATTTTAAGATTACTGAGTTACTTTTGAAAAATAAAGCAGACGTTAATCAAAGGGATTATCACGGATATTCACCTCTTCATTTAGCATGTCAGAAAGGGTCGACCGGTATTGCCAGCATGTTAATCACACACAAAGCGATCATTGATATTGTAAATCTCAACGGAGACACGTCGTTGTTTACTGCTTGCACTTATGGTCATGTTAAAGTAGCAGAATTGTTGCTATGCAATAATGCAAATCCAAATAAGCGCAATTTGATTGGAAACACGCCTATTTACATAGCATGTGAAAAAAACCATATAGAGATTATTAGGCCTTTGATAAATTGTAAGGCAGATGTTAATTGTAAAAATGATCATCATCTGCTAACCCCATTACACGTAGCATGTAGGAATATCAACATGGATATTATTTTGTTACTTCTTAAATATGGTGCATTAGTCAACGAAACTGATACAAATGGTCAAACACCTTTATTTATTGCGTGTTCAAAAGGATATCATATTGTAATGGATAAAACAAAAAAATATCGTATTGTTATGGATATAAAAATAGAAAATGACGCTTCGATAGCCACAACCAGTCAGAATGGTAAAACGCCTCTTTGTGTAAATGACGCGGGAAATGTAGAAACAGTAAAAGTGTTGTTAAATGCTGGCGCTAATGTGAACCAGGGTGATACTTATGGGATTTCACCACTTCACTTGGCTTGTAAATCTCAAAGAGATGAAATCGTTAAACTGTTGATTAATTCCGGTGCTGATGTGACTAAGGTTGATAATAATGGTATCACACCACTTGACATGGCTCGGGAAGGCGGACAAAATGAAATTCTTTCATTATTATTAAATGCCAATGTTAAAGAGAATAAGAGTGAATCGACGTCGACACTTCACATGGCTTGTATGGAAGGAAATGAATCAATCGTTAAGACTTTGTTAAATGAGGGTGCTACTGTGAATGAGATTGACAAGGATGGATTGACTCCACTTTACGTAGCATGTAAAGGCGGACAAAAAGAAGTCGTTACTATGTTAATAAATGCAGGTGTTAATGTGAATATGGGAGATGAGAATGGAGTAACACCACTTCACATCGCTTGTATAGAAGGATTTGAAGCTATCGTTAAAGTGTTTTTAAATTCGATAGCTAATGTGAAAATGATAGATAAGGATGGAATGACACCGCTAGACGTTGCTCGAAAACATGGACACCTGGATATCGCTACATTGTTAATGAATGCGGGTGATAATAAGATTACGTCACTTCCAATGTCTGATGATAGAGAAGTAACCACCATTAGAAATGTTGATGAGAATTCAAGTTGGTTTTACTTTAGGTTTTGAACATGATGTTAAGTTCTATTATAAGCGAAAGTTGCGACGGAATAGATTGTGCAAACAATTAATCCGGCATTTTAAATTTGTAATGCTTAATTTGTATTCAACTTTTAATTTTGTCTGTCATCGCAGACATTATATGAGACATGCATATTAAAGTTACGGAACTATTCAACAATAATTGTAAATTAGGGGAAATTTATCGTGTTTTCTTTTATATGATATTTCTGACGTACATAACAATGATTATATGACAAATATATGTTGTATAAACAGGCTTTGGTAGATAAATTATATATACGGATTGCAAGGACAAACGTAAGCAAATCCATTTGAAAGAGTTTAATGTTTACAAAACAATGAAACATTATATCAAGGCACTTACCGTTTAACTTTTCTTGAAAGGATATTTGTGTTTGAATTAAATAACATATTGAGAGGTAAAAAAAAAAAGAAAAAACAATTAGTGTAAAAACAAAGATATTATTGTCTTGAAAATATCCTGTTTCAGTTTTTTATTGAAAAAATAGTTTTTAGACGAAATGTAGTTTATTGTGGTGTAATTTGCAGTAATATAAAACAAACTGGACACCCGATGTTAAGAAAGCTCATCAAACGGAACGGTCAATGCGTAAACGATGGCTGGTAGATTGACGGCCCAGAGAAATAAGTCACGAATCGTGTAAACATTACAAAATAGCCAAATATGAATTTTGGAATGTGAAAAACGCAGCTTATGAACAATATATTCAAAAATGTTACGATGACATAGACATGATAGATGAAGTGGCTGAGTGCGTTATCCGTTTATTCTAGAAACTATTAAAAAAATGTAAACCATCAACATCAAGAATGGTGATACATTTGATGATCCAGAAAGCATTTCTAATACCTTTATGGACTATTTTCAAACCTTTGCACAACGGACAATACTGACACTTTTGATACGTCAATGAAACAATTTATTGACAGTGCGTATTCAGATATTAAACACATGCTGTAACTCCAATGAGAACGGAGTCATCAACGGATGTGAAGTGCGTGATATGGTCAAAACCTTGCTGCGTAAAAACCCAGCGAACACCACAAAATTCAAAATGAACATTTGATTTATGGCGGAGAAGTTCTTATCCGTTGTCTTACTTCATTTTTTAATCTCAAAGTGAAAAGAATTTACTAGTAATGTACCTCTTTTTAAATTAAACAATAAACCTCAATCATCTACAGCTGACAGCTTCACCATGAACAACGATTACACTTTTGCCGTGTGTTTCAAAGGTCTTCGAGCATGTTATAAAAATTCGTTTGCTAATCATATTGGACAATATAAACTTCCCTAACTGTCAATAACTAGGATTTCAGAAGAACCTCGATTGCCTAACAGCTTCCTTTGATATACACGAGACAATTTTCCATAATCTTGAATTGTGTAGTAAGATTGTTCTAGCTTTTCTTGATAGTAGGAAGGCATTCGACACTCGGCATACTTTAACAAATAACATATGTTTAAACTAATTCGACACAGTCTGGAGACTTGGTCTTATGTACAAATTGTTTCAACTAGATGTGAACAATAAATTATGGGTAATTGTATGTGGCTCAGTACTTTAACATCCCGTCAATGTGTCTGTATTATCTTTCATTTTTTGCTGGTGTGTTTTGTATATGCGACTTTTTGTGTTTCTTTGGTTCCCGTTAATATGATTTTGTTCTATTATATGTTATTATGATACATTTCTATTATGAATTAGAAAATACGTTGAACCACAAATGTCAAAATTATTCAATCGCGTAGTGGAATGAACTGTTTGGAAATTCTCATAAATTCTATATAACTTTTGGACTATTTTTAATCTCGGTCTATTTCTGAAATTAATTCTTACATACTTTGATTTTTTTAACTCTGTATGCTAACATTACCCATTCGATTTTTTTTAATTGTTTGTACATACATTGAACGACAAATTTATGTGACGTATAAAGTTTTCTGACGTCAGACACGCGAATCAATGAATGTGTTTGTAGAAAGATGTTTTTTGTGTTCTGTTAAATTGTTCCTTTTGAAATTGTTACACGATGATGACTGCTGTACCCATATTTTGACTATTTTATTTATTATATGTCTGTTTAGTTTACGCATCATTGTAAATATAACGGAATTTGATGAGACTGTCAACAAAGTGAGGATTTAGCGCTTTAAAACCAGGTTTAATTCACCATTTTCTACATTTGAGCATGCCAGTACCAAGTCAGGAATATGACAGTTCTTATCCATTCGTTTTTTATGTGTTTTGTCATTTGATTTTGCCATGTGATTATGGACTTTCCGATTGGATTTTCCACTGAGTTCAGTATTTTTGTGATTTTACTTTTCACCAAGAAAGACCTAAAAGTAGACAATAAAATAAAATTGAGAATGGAAATGGGGAATGTGTCAAAGAGACAACAACCCGACCAAATAAAAACTCCATCTCTAAGGTCAACTTTGCCTATAGTTGGTTTCAAAGTAACATCAAGTGTGTGACGCCTACTAATACTTTATAACAGTAGTATGATAGGTTGTTAGCTTATTGATTGATAGATAAACGTCAAAAATTAGAAATGTCATGTATATTCGATCACACGTTTTGAAATGGTCATTACCATACGCTCGTCGAAGACGGGACGTATCATGGTATATAAATGTGACTTTGTCGGTCCGTTCGTAAACACTACGTATAACTACATCTCTTGATGTGGATGAATTGTGTTTACCAACTCAGGTATATGGCAGTCGTGTTCCGTTTATTGATATCGTTTGATTTTGTCAGTTTTCAAAGACTCCTGCTAGTTCCCTGAATCCCTATTTGGAGTTGTGTACATTTTATCACACGCTAATTCTAATTTGCTGAAACAAATGTGTAGGAAATTCTAACACACTATTACGATAGACGGAAGAACGTCCATACCTAAGCTTTGTCGGTCCAAAGTATATGACGTGTTTGGTGAATCAAAGATTCTCGAGGGTACAACAATTTAAATATTGTTTCTTTTCATTAACAAATTTCATTTATTGCAATATTAATTGTTAATTTGTGAAATGGTACAACAATCAACCTATCGTGTTGGCCCAAGATGACTTTTACAATGCTGATGTCTTTGAAAAAGCTTCAAATGGTCTCCATTTTGATGCAAAAATGCTGTTTTGTTGGCATTTAAATTGAAATATGTTTTTTTAACTCATCGGTAACCTATATTGTTTTTTTTTATCTCACATACACTAAACAAGCGTGATGGGATTTCTGTAATAAGGTTCTTTTTTGTATCGATGTTACCTCTATTTTTCCTATTAGTTCAACAGAAAAAAAGTACCTTTACAAAAATGCATTATTCTGTGAAAGGCTAGTTGTGAGTTCAAATCAACGGTGACCCCATTTTTTTATTTCATTTTTCTATTAAGTATAAGATGAAGTTATTATAGGCCAAAAATAGTGATATCCTAGAAAATGGTTTTATACCCTGGAGCCCCCTTAAGGGAATGTTCATATCTTCACCATATAACTCCAATATTAATAAATGGATCTTTTCTTAACTTGACAGAATTATTGAGTTTGATAAAAGAAAGCGCAATTTCAGTTTTAGGCAGTTAAGCTGCCATATGCGAGAAACCTAGATTTGGGTCCACCCATGGATTTTAAAAAAAATTTATCGTCGAATCACCCAAAACTATTGATGTTCCCCATTTGAAATAGTGCTAAATTAAAAGTTCGCCATTGCTTTTTATCTTTTGTGCTTTTGGTGAAGCTGTAAGTGAACTATTGTAAGAATAGTTTCATCGCCGAAAATGTCTGTAATGCAGTCGTTAAAGATATTAGATATGAAGCTTTGTTGCTGCATGTTTATTGGATTTATCAAAATAAGCAAAATTATACCTATTTTTATTTGTTTTTATTTCATCTTGATTCCTATCTATGGCAATTGCTAATACAAGACGAGGCAAGACATAAATGCGCATGTACAATTACAAAACATGATTCCCTATACCAATATGATTGTCTGTTCACCAAAATAAGTCCGGAACAGAAACTCTAGACTACTATGATGTTATGAAGATATTTACATATACCAATATCTACATATATGATTAATTTTGACGATGGTTTATTCAAGGTCTCATCATGTTGACTAGTCCGACAAGTTTTGATTCTGCAGCTTTCTGATAGGAATTGTCATAAACTTGCCAGTAGTAACAACACATTAATGTGTTAAATTGAATTAAAAATTAAACATCATTCGGACAGTAAAGTGATTTTGACGCGTATTGAAGTAAAATTTACTATTGGACATCAAATATGTTAAACGCTTCGAATTGAATTCGAATTATATGTGAACGCAGCATTGATATATCTAAGAAATGAAGAATACAAAAATATTTTAAAAAAAAAGATGGCACAATATTTGTAAATAATTTTGGCTTACCTTGACAGAGCCAAAAAGAGAGGCAGCTATATATAGGCATGCTGTTTTGGCAGCATCAGCAATGTATTAGTTTGTGATTTAGTGGTTATGTCTCTAGATTATGGTTGGTCAATGATATTTGGTAAGCAATTGCGTGAGCATAGGTATGTCTCATAACCAGAATATTTGCCCCATCCCCTTAGTCATTGTCTATTGACTTTTAAACTTTGCATAGTTTATATTATATATATATCTATAAGTTGTTGATTATGTCAGTTTAGGAGGAACATCTAGTGATATAGATAAATGATATATGGTGTGCAGTTGTATTACTCATTTCTAATTTCTCGTGCAACGCCCCCCGGAAGCTCCTGGGTTTTAAGGGAAAAAAGGAGATAGGTCAAATTAATCAAAAATAACTTGTAATTTTGGTATTTTTTTTTCAATTGCGTAGCTTTGATGTGTTACCAGAAAGCATAAAAACAAGTTTTGAAAATCTGAAGTACAAGGACTAAAACATAAAGTTCAATCCTCTTGGTTCAGTGTCTGTTCCTGCAGGACACTGACAGTGACGGTCACAAGAAAACATATTATTATTTATATTTCATGAATAAATATTATAATCTATCATCGACTGTACTCATACATCATTCCATATTTGCATTTTGACTAAGATGTTTTTATGTGTAACAGTATACAAATAATTATATTTTTTTATGACAATCAATGAGAAACATTCATGGAGTATCTCAATTGACAATAAAAAATTTCCCTTTGTACTTTGAGGAACATGCTTAACACTTAAGTATTTTTGATAAGTAAAGTGTTTTGTAGTTAAAAAGTTACTTGGTAAGAGAAATAAGCCACAAACATTTTTCATTGGACCCTGAAATTGAGTAATTAGATCCAAATATAATTATATCAATCTGATTTATTTGATTCAATCAAAACATGTTGTTATCATTTTCATTTTGTCCATCTTCATCATCATCATACTCATCATCATCATCATTATCATCATCATCTCCTTCATCAATGTCAAAGTCTAGATACATTTTTTTTATTGCAGCCTGCACTTCAAGCCTTACCTCCTCTCTGTCACTTAAACTTGAAAGGCTCTGTCTGTACTGGCATGTCTTACACATGTTACACTTCAGTAGTATTTTGAATAGGATTTTGTTGATTTACCGTTCTACCTTTTTTTAACTGCAAGGTTTCTACTGTTTTTAGTTCCTATCCATGTTTCCACTGAACATGGGATTTTTTTAGACTGTCAATATCGGGACCATTTATACAAACATGCATACAGGCTTAGGGCATTTTATAAGATAATCGATTTCTAAATCTAGTTTTAATATTCTTAAGACAACTGCCCCCTCTTTCGGGCCATGCATTCGTAACTGGCAAGGAAGCTGCTGTATCAGCTAAATAAGTTTTTAAGGGGTAGAACTGTTTGTATGAAGGCGTCAAAATTCTTAGTATGAACCAGTCAGTGCTTGTTTGTTTGACTGATCCTTCCGAGATTAAAATTGGAATGTCTTTCCTCAATGTACCTACATGGTAGTTTAATGACTGCCATTCAGAAAGTATTTTGACAGTTTTTCCGTCATCGTCCCTAAAAAAATGTTCTGCAAGTGTTGTTATATGATTAACACCATACTGTTTAAAGCCAGGTGAGTTTGGACTAGGTAAAGGATCCAGTACCGATAAAGCAACCACAAGATATAAACTGTCAGTAAATCGCTTTTCAATGTTTTCAATTAAAGCTGTAATGTACTTTATAACCAGTGATTATAAAGCTCATCCATTTCCTTCTTTGAAACTACACATGTTTTCGAAAGAATCAAAGTCACTAGTAAGTTTTGTCAAGGGAATTTCATCATCCAAAATAGCTGTGAGCTTCTCCTTTGCAAGATTTATTGCTGGAACAATAGCAGAAAAGTTAAGAAAGTCTTTCTGAAATCTTTTTGATAATTCAGACAGCATTGGCAACACATTAGCAAATATATATATACAACACCAACAAATTTAATTGATCGAATTTATTTTTATATAAACCACTTGCTGTGGCATCTGATTTTTCAAAATTGCTGAGTGTGTGCAACTCAGCCTCAAAATCTTGGTGAAGTGCTTTCACTGAGGCATCTAAACTTAACCATCTGGTTCGACATGCCTTTGTTAACCTCCTTGCTACACATTTGTTTGCCTCCTATCCTAGTTTTATGCTCTTTAAATCAGTTTGAGTTTTTAAGTAACAAGCCATCTTTTTAGGTGAGTTTTCAAAAAATACCACAATTGCCTCAAAAATATTACTAGTACTACCTGCTTTTTGTAATTAATGGCTTCATTTGTATCAGTACATGACAGAGCGGTTCATTCCCTCTATTTCCACTTTTTATAAATCTTGTAAGAAAAGGTAAAATTATATGTGGGAATAGGGGGGAAACTTGTGCAAACAAAAGGATTATACTTTACAAACATTTCATAATCAGCTGTTTATTGACCAGTTTTATTTCTTATTAGAACAGGTAATATTTTTGCATCTGTATGCATTCTGTTTTTCTTTAAACAAAATAAATATGAAAGAAATTCAAACAAATATAAGTAACTTATTTTTATTACTTTTATAACACAAATTTAACTGTTACAGTAGTTTCAAGCAAACATTATATAACACAAATTATACAACAGCACTAAATCAAATCACACATTGTAGCACACACATTAGACAATCACTGAATACAAGTCTATTATCAATCTATTCCACGTGAAGAAGGTGGGATGCTGCATCACCAAACCCTACTGTTGTGACTTCCTGGTAGCGATGTCTAACGTTAAGTTCGTCTAATCTGTTGTTGATTTCTACATACTTCTTTTTGGGGTCACTCTCTTCCTACCGGCTGCAAACTGAATAATGGTCAGGGCGTTGAAGGCTTCTTCATGTTTCAGAAGTTTTAAGATGTATGGTAGTTGATAAATATTGTCAACATCCTTGTATGGAACCTGAATTCCTGTTTCTTGTGCTTTTCACAAGATGGATTGCGTGAAGTGGAAGAAACGCAGCCTTAAGAGTTAATGACAGGAAGATAGTGGTAGGCTGAAGTTGTAGTTGGGGGCTGAGATCTTAAAGTAAAGTTAGAGACCTTGTATATACTTCTTCTCTCTTGGCTTTGAAGTAAAGTTAACAGTTTTCTTCCTTATTTTGATTATTTGTCCAAGTAATTATATTGTTAGATTATACTTTTATTCCATATCGTAATATTAGAGTTGGTTATACTATTATTTATAGCATGATTTATTAGTATAGCAGACAATTTTTTAAGGTTACAAATTTGATAATAAATCTGACTTCAATCTATTTATCCTAATTTTTGTCGAGCCTGCAACTTTTGTTGCAGAAAGTTCGACATAGGAATAGTGATCCGGCGGCGGCTACGGCTACGGCAGCGGCGGTGGTGTTAGCTCACTTCTTGAAAGCTTTATATTTTAGAAGGTAGAAGACCTGGATGCTTCATACTTTGTATAAAGATGCCTCATGTTACTATCTTTCCGTCAGTCACATGTCCAATGTCCTTGACCTCATTTTCATGGTTCAGTGACTACTTGAAAAATAAGTTAAGATTTTTTGTAATGATAAATTCTCTCTTATTATAAGTAATTGGATAACTATAATTTTTATGTGCATACCTTGCAAGGTCCTCATGCCTGTCAGACAGTTTTCACTTGACCTGGACCTCATTTCATGGATCAGCGAACAAGGTTAAGTTTTCGTGGTCAAGTCCATATCTCAGATACTATAAGCAATAGGTCAAGTATATTCGGTGTGTGGAAGGACTGTAAAGTGTACATGTCCAAGTGGCAGGTGTCATCTGACCTTGACCTAATTTTCATGGTTCAGTGGTTATAGTTAAGTTTTAATGTTTTGGTCTGTTTTTCTTATACTATATGCAATAGGTCTACTATAATTGGTGTATGGAATGATTGTAAGGTGAACATGTCTAGTTGACCGGTGTCATCTGACCTTGACCTTATTTTCATGGTTCAGTGGTCAAAGTTAAGTTTTTTAGTTTTGGTCTATTTTTCAAATACTTTAAATGGAACTCATTTTCACGGTCCATTGCTTAGTTTTAAGTGTTTGTGTTTTGGTCTGTTTTTCTTTATTTATAAGCAATAAGTCAACTATATTTGTTGTATTGAAGAATTGTTATCTGTGCATGTCTGCCTGGCATGGTTCATCTGACCTTGACCAATTTTCATGGTTCATCTGACCTTGACCCAATTTTCATGGTTCATCTGACCTTGACCCCATTTTCATGGTTCATTGATCAATGTTTTATTTTCTTGATTAATGTTGAGTTTATGTGACAGTTGTTGTTGTTGTTATTGGTTTTGGAAGGCGGCTTACTTATGTAGTAATTGCGCCTTAAATTCATATAACATATATTTTTAGTATTACGTTTTTGCGAGCAATCTTATGAAACTTTGACGAATATGGTTGCTGAATTACTAGGAAATATATACATATGTTGAGAGACAAAAAAAAACACATATCAGAAGGTAAATGACTATGAAAATGAAAAAAAAATCAAGAGCAAATGATAGTCCCTAATGAAATGTATATCGTTAATTGATAGGTGTCATAAAATTGTTGATAAAATTTATATGGTTGTTCACCTTTGTGTCGTCTGTGATATACTTCTATACATGTATATAAAAAAAGTATATTTAGAAACCGGTAACAAGACATGTGCTAGTTATTAGCTACCAATGTAAGGACGTCTCCCTCGATTGGTGTAGCAAATAAAGAATCCTTAAGAAAGGATTGATTGTAGTTTTTCCTTTTCCATAATGGTAAGTTGCATCAATTGTTTCCCATTAAATTGCCAAAGACATACTGGTATTTAGTGATTCCTCATTCCCTGACAAGAAAAAAACACTTCTGTCACTGAACGAGAAATCATCCCTACCTATGCCCTTAATCGCCTATTTAGATTTATATATATATATGGAGCAAAAATAGAAAAATATGAAAAAATTTAATACCAGTATATTATTTAAACAATGACATTGTTTGATTTTATTTTTAGTACAGAGAATGCCAGCGAAACAGAAGTGCTGGGATGTGCATATATATAATTATACAATAATCTGTGTGTGTTTGTCTAACTGACATCCTCTAGTACAAATTTTAAAATTTATCATTTTATTATCATAGAAAAGGATTCAACTCTAAGACTTGTTTCTATTCTAATAATGTATGAGCATAGTGATTGTGTTTGCTTATTTTTCTTAATTTCTATCAATATGAGTATGACTAAAGTTGTCAGTTTATGAAAATCTGAGAGGACATATTGTAATTTTGTTTAAGCTTTAAAGACTTTTAACATATAACGTTAAATGATTAAGATAAATGTTAGTGGCACTTTCATAAAATAAAAAGGCATGTAACAAATGTTTCTATTGTTAATTATCTGAGCATAGTGCGATGTGTTTGTTGTTTTAATATCTTTAAAAAAATATGACTGTAATTGTCCATTGTAGAGAATCTTATAGATGTGTTGTTGTATTTTCCCTTAACATGTACTGTTAACTTATCTAGTAAAATAATCTTCAATAGATCAGAGTGATTAAATTGAATGTCGATACTTGTTAAAATTAAATGCGTGCATTTCATGGTCAATTAGTACTGGTGTTTGAAAGGTGAATGATTTACTGATGTATGACACATGTAGAAAAAGTCTGTTTGATTACGCTCAACAGACTGACACAAAGGTGAAGTGTGCATTGCACTTGTGACTTGCTTATGCTAGTTCTAAATAAATTTAAAAAGGAAATTATTTCAAATTCGGGTGAGTTTTTCATTTATCTTTAATCTTGCTGGTTGTATACTAAATTGATGCAATAATTTAACTTAGCGACCATCTGAAAAATAATTCATATACACTTGTTCCAAATACATAATTATTTGTTTTATGATCTCTAAACTAAAGCTAAATGGCACTTATGCATGTAGTTGAGAGTCTTCCTATTTTCTTATAAGTATATTAGTTTTCCGTAGATAGTTATGAATGGGACTGAAAGTGGGTGTGTATCCGGATAGAAGGTGTTTCAACGAGAGATCTACGACTCCGTTATTTTTAAGCATATCAAACATCTGTTTATGTTGCACATCATATTTTGAGAAGACTAATAGGAAGTGTACAACATCGTCTGTGACTTTGCAGTTTTCACAAATTTCACTCGGACTTTTCCCTATTTTGTGTAGATATTTATTTACTTTAATAGAGCCAGATCTTAATCTGAATATTATTCGTTCATTTTCTCTATTCATTTGTGGTATAGTAATATTAAATAATGCATTATTTTGGAAGGAGTGTAGTAATCTACCCTTTTGGATTGTCTGACCACTGTTTTTGTCAAATTTGTTTTAAAATGTTTTTTGTTAAACATTTGATGTCTTCTTTATATAGGGGAATATGACAATCTATTGTATCTTTATTAAGAGCCACTTTGGCAGTCTGGTCTGCAATTTCGTTTCCTAAAATTCAGACGTGGCTTGGGATCCACTCAAATATTATGTTGCTACCTAGTTTGACTAACTGGTTGTATAAAAATATAATGTCGTATAATAAATAATGTTTTACCTTAAATAAATTACTCTTTAAGGCTTGGAGAGCTGATAAGGAGTCGACAAACACAACGACGTTATTTGGTTTAAATTCTTCTAACCACATAAGAGACAGAAATATTGCCAAAAGCTCACAAGTGAAAATATACATATTCTTAGGCAGTTTTAAACCTTTTTTTATTCTTATTTCAGGTATTGCAAATGCACATGAGGTTTTATTAGACTTTGGATCTTTAGATCCGTCCGTATATTTTTTAAAAACTGGCGGTACTGGGTATCAATCATGAAGTTACTTTCACTTCGAATTAAGTGTGGATTATCCTTTTTCGAGATGAGACTTGAGAGTTGTGTACATACACGGGGTTTAGTCAAATGCCAAGGGGGTGTCGGGAATTGTTTGTATTTATATACTTGATTAATATCAACATCATGTTGATTAATCATATCTTTTGAAACAATAAAATATGTTTTTTTATTCTGTTTTATTTCCCTGGAGTAGCAGAGAAATGTTGCCTTTTTTGCTAAACTTTCCTTAGTTGGATAGTTGTCTTCATGACTAGATATATTTAAAAACGATTTTGTAATAAGGCACTGCCTACGTTCTTCGTAGGGTGGGTCACCCATTTCTACTTGCAGTCCACTTGTGGCTACATCGAAGTGCTTGACTTTGCACCCGGTCCAGTATTTTCTTTACAGAATGTGAGGCAGAATTATATACTTCACATGCGTAGTCTATTTTGGATCTTATAAGTGCAATGTATATGTTTCTAAGAGAATGGCTGTTTGCTCCCCACTAAGTACCTGTTAGAAGTTTCATGCAATTTAGGACTTTGCTGCATTTTGCCTCTATATATTGAATATGTTTTAACCAAGTCAATTTACTATCAATAATTATTCCTAAAAATTTCACCTCATTGACTACTTGTAATAGACTGTTACCTAACGTTAATAATAACTTCTCCGACTTTTTCTTTCTACTAAAGATAAAAGCTACAGTTTTAGAGGGGGGAATGAGAAATCCCCATTTATTACACCATGATTTTATATTGTCAAGATCTTTCTGTATTCTCCTTTGAATATAACCAATATTTTTACCACACAGCCATATTGCACCCCAGTATTGCACTATCGTCTGCAAATTAGGAAATAGAACAATTATTAATACATGAAGGGAGATCGTTTACCATAATATTGAATAATGTTGGGCTGATGCAACTTCCTTGAGGGGTACCATTTTGGATCGTGAGAATATCAGAAAGAGTGTTATTTATTTTGACCTGTATTGTTCTGTTAGTGAGAAAACTATTAACCCAACCGAGCATGTTACCCTTTATCCAAATTTTAACCATTTTGTTGTGACAGTTGTAATAAAGATTTATATTTAGGTCTATCGAGCTAGTATCAAGGATTGGTAAAGAAGGCGAGACATTTCAGTGTGTGCACTCTTGTTCTTAATTTTTAAATATTTCTTTGATGAAAAAGAAACATATTTCAAATAAACAAGGTATCATACCTAAACAGTGTACCAAATATGTTATGCTTTAAAAAAAAACTTGTCATATTAAATCTTAGGTGAAATTCTATGATGAGTTTATTTACAACCATTGGGTCGATGCCACTACTTTATTTGGCCTTTTTATCTTTTTTGGATTCGAGCGTCACTGATGAGTCATTTGTACACTAAACGCGCGTCTGGCGTATATTAAATTTAGCCCTAGTATATATGATGAGTTTATTTACAACCACTTGGTCGATGCCACTGCTGGTGGAGATTCATTTCCCCGAGGGTATCACATACCCAGTAGTCAGCACTTTTTGAGCTGACATGAATTGTCATTGATATTGTTATATTTATAAATTTACTGTTAACAATTTTTTGATTTTTTTTTAAATACTACGACTTTCTTCCTTAGGCATATATTACCTGAGCTGTTTTTGGCAATACTTTTAGGAATTTTTGTCCTCAATGATCTTCAACTTCGTACTTTATTTGGCCTTTTTAACTTTTTTTGGATTCGAGCGTCACTGATGAGTCTTTTGTAGACGAAACGCGCGTCTGGCGTATATTAAATTTAGCCCTGGTATCTATGATGAGTTTATTTACCACCACTGGGTCGATGCCACTGCTGGTGGAGATTCATTTCCCCGAGGGTATCACAAGCCCAGTAGTCAGCACTTTTTGAGCTGACATGAATTGTCATTGATATTGTTATATTTATAAATTTACTGTTTTACAATTTTTTTGAATTTGTTGGAATACTAAGGCTTTTCTATCTCAGGCATTGGTTACCTTAGCTGTAATTGGCAATACATTTAGGCATTTTGATCCTCAATGCTTTTCAACTTAATTTGGCCTTTTGAATTTTTTTTGGATTCGAGCGTCACTGGTGAGTCTTTTGTAGACAAAACACGCGTCTGGCGTATACTAAATATAGTTCTGGTATCTATAATGAGTTTATCTAATTAACCTTGATAGTTATAAAAACAAATTATTTATCAAAACATCTATTGTTATTTGCAAGTGGGAATAGAAGAAAAAAATTCAGAATGGAAATGGGAAATGTGTCAAAGAGACAACAACCCGACCATTGAAAAAAACAACAGCAGAAGGTCACCAACAGGTCTTCAATGTAGCGAGAAATTCCCGCACCCGGAGGCGTCCTTCAGCTGGCCCCTAAACAAATATACTAGTATACTAGTTCAGTGATAATGAACGCCATACTTATTTCCAAATTGTACACAAGAAACTAAAATTAAAATAATACAAGACTAACAAAGGCCAGAGGCTCCTGACTTGGGACAGGCACAAAAATGTGGCGGGGTTAAACATGTTTGTGAGATATCATCCCTCCCCCTATACCTCTAGCCAATGTAGAAAAGTAAACGCATAACAATACGCACATTAAAATTCAGTTCAAGAGAAGTCCGAGTCAGAAGATGTAACCAAAGAAAATAAACAAAATTACAATAACACATAAATAACAACAGACTACTAGCAGTTAACTGACATGCCAGCTCGAGACTTCAATTAAACTGACTGAAAGATTAAAATTTCATCATATGAACATCAGGCACAATACTTCCCGTTAGGGGTTTAGTATCATACCATCATAACATATATGAGAAGAACATAACCCGTGGCATGCCAACAACTGTGTTTTTAAAAAGTGGGAATAAGAGGAAGACACTGACAGAGCTAATTTATTACATATACAATGTATATTAATCAAACTTGGATTTGTGTTTCATTAGAGCAGCCACACTTGCACGTTTACCAACCATGTTGGCAGCTCCATCAGCCAGTCATTTAAGAAATTTCTAAACCATTTCCCTCTACAAGATTTAAAATCAAATCTGATATAGCCTGAGCATAAGCCGGTTCATGTTTTGTAAATACATCCTGACAGGCAAGAAAAGATGTCTGAACATATCTGGATTCATAGTAAAAAATATAAGAACATACTTCTACCTAATCATAATAAACAGGTTAACACACACATTAAAACTTTGAACTGTTCCATTGTCTTTTTAGCGTTGCATAAGTGTAATGACCAGCGTAGTTTTTTATGTGTCCATTTCATGGGGTGAGGTGGTATTTGGGGGTTGAAATCGGAAAAAGGCAGTTCAGATCGAATGTCCTTCACAACGTCTGGCTCTGAAAAAGGTATTTTTCTCCGTTCTATATTAACGTGATAGGTGTTTGCACATAATGTATGAGGTGTTTAAACAAAATATAAAAGGGATTGTACATGACGTAATGAATACTAACGTGAGTATCAATTGTTCGCCAAAACGCACATAAACTATACCATGATGTATCATGGTTTTTTTTTTTACTGGAGAACATAAAGCCGTTACATTACTATATCATATGGTTTTCATAGAACAAAGATGTATCAAAACAAAACGTTGAAAACATTCAGCATAACAATCACATTGAAGGTACAGCAAAATGTAATGCATATTGCACACAACAAAGTTAATCAATGACCAAACAAATAATAAATTTAATTTGACATACATTGTAACACAGAAATATAGTGTCAGGAAATAAAGGCACCTGCAAATAACATAAAGAAGAAATGACAGGCCGTATAGGCAAAGCGACAAAAACATTAAATATTTACACTATAGGACAGTTCCTGCGTTCCATAAGGAGAATTATTGTTACTATTCCGTAAACGAGCTCGATAACAAATGATACGCATTCCATTATCACCAGTTTAATAGTCTCGGAAAACTTTAAATTCGAGAGGAAAAATGAAAAAAAAATATGTCTTTACTCAATTCATGGTTTTCAACGTATCAAATAATAGAAATAATTTAAAACTAAATAAACTTCACATCATGACATGTACAAGAGACAATGTATGTCATGGTTCAGATAATCCCGACGACAACAATGCCGAAGCAAGTCTTTATTGTATACTCATTTCTGTAGGAATTTTCTCAATGTGTTTACTTTCGGAATATCTGTATTCAAATTTTCTAACCCGGTATACTCATGTTTAGTGTCTGAGGTTTTCTTTATGAGTGAGTGATACGAATGTAGGTAATCTGACTCCCTCTGATTTTCATCCGATGTGTTTAAGTTATCCATTTCTTCGTTCTTTGTGGAACTATATGGATGAACGTCTGCCTCAGCTGATATGATTGGTTGATATGGATTTAGATAACCTTCATTCGTATCTGCTTTGGTCGATTGGTTGTCATCATCATCGTCGTCAGTATGCATTATGTGTTCTTCGTGCGCAGTAGTTCTGATGTCGGGTAGCAAACTTTCGTCAATTTCGTCATATTCATTTTCATCGATTTTGTTTGTATTACTTTTCCACTTAACAACATTTTCTTCCTCTGAACCGGTATCGTTGTTTTTCTTTGTTTCAGCATTGTCTAATAATGTTCTTTTTTTATTTTTTTTGTAACATAAAATTGCTAATAAAATAATGACAACCGTCGCCAGAAGACCGGAACATCCGATGTAGATGATTCTTTCATTATTTTGATACTCTGAAAAAGAACATCGTTTGCACATGTAATAAAAAGGGTTATGAGTAGCTCGCATATTAAACAATAACCAAGGCCATCGACGCAAAACAGGAATATCAATTAAGTTATACGAAATTAAAGCGACCAAGATAGACTCACTGTTTTATTTAGATCACCACAGGTATTGGGTGGGTTTCTTCTTGCTCAGTCTTTAGTTTTTTTATGTTTTGTGCTGTGTACTTTTGTTTGTCTGTTAGCCTCTCAGTTTATTTTCGATTTATGAGTTTGAATGCCACTTTGGTATCTTTTGCGTCATTTTTTAATTCCGGAATCCAGGAACACATGAAAAGTGAAGTAATGATTACATTGGATTTGGTGCATTAGCAACAACCTTGTGCTTAACTGAAAACAAGGCACATACTGTCATACATATATGAAAAATATGATTGAATTCAGAGAAACCATTAAATAATGAAGAGACAACTTATAGTAACACATACATTAGTACCACATATATATTATCGGATAATATGCGGTCTTGATATCCTTGCCGTCTTTAGATGATTACATACATTTGTAGTTTTGAAACATTGTGTTATAAATTATTTAGCAGTCGTGATTTTTCCATGAAAACTAAGTGAGACATTAGCATGAAAAGAGTTTGATTTACTTGTTAACTTGTATATTTACAATGCGTTCCCGTCTAGTAATTGAATTTGATGAATAAAGTTGGTACATGGTGTGGTGAGTAAAATTAATTCTTTCAGGATCGATAAGAATGCCTAATTGAAGAATTCTAAAAATATTCAACGAGCTGTATTCTTTTTTATTACATAGCTCGTAAATTATCGGTTCCTTTTTGATCTCGAATTGAATTTAAATATTTCGTGTTCATTATACCACTGACACCGAGAGTTTCAAATCCAAAACATTCATCGGATCTCAAACGCTTAATATTTCATACAATTTTGGTGTATGTTTAAGCAATGTTTCGTTCTGTTCGTACATTCTGTTGTTTCATGTTAACATCGTTATTATCACAACACTTATAATTCTTCTTCATTTAATACCCATATATATATTTCTCTAATTCTATGGAAATTTATCGCTTTACTAACCCATTGTATACAAAAATTTAATCAACGTGTGGTTGCCGGTGATCTCAGAACATCATTGGATGATTTTAAGGGTCATGACCTTTTGAGCTAACTGAATGAATCAAAATATGCTAACAGGTGTTAATGAAATTGACAACTTCGTGCAATGTGAAAGGCACTCGAAGGGGATTTTTGGTTAACAAAAAAAGAAAATGTATTTTTTAATCATTAGAGAAACAGATTCTTACATAGTTACTCGTGAATTATCGGATTTATCCAATCTCGATAGTTAAATTATAAATTTTAAAGTCCTCGCCGAGGCGGCTTGGACTTTAAAATTGATAATTTAACTATCTCGATTGGATAAATCCGATAATCCACTGGTACCAATGTAAGAATCTATATTTATCATATATTTAGTACAAAATACAGCTATTTTGTATATCTAATAAAGGTTCTTTTTTCCAGTCTGTATCACCTACCCTGTATCGCATACCCCGTATCGCATGGCTAAACCCGTATCGCATACCCCGTATCGCATGGTAAAACCCGTATCGCATATCTTTTTTTTTTTTTTTTTTTTTTTAAACTTAAGTCAGTTTTTTTATGCTTAAGAATTTTTTTTCTATTAAAAAATTATTATTTTTTTTAAATATTAAAAAAAAAATAAAAAAAAAAAATAGGTCAATTTTTTAATGACGTCATTGTTTGGTATGTAACGTCACGACCATCAAGTTTTTACAACAATTTTTTTGGCACACTAAATGCAACTATAAAAAATACAAAACACTCAATAATACAATAATAAAAAAAATATTTTCAAAACAACAGATTGTAAAGTAACCTAGGTGCTTCGTATAAATAATTGAGCAGTTATTTTAAAGCTTTGAAACAAGACAAAAGCAGAACTGAAGGTAACCCAGTGCTATGGATCAGAAAACAGTTCATATAATATAAAACTCTTCTGTTGAAATATATGATAAATCGTATAATACATGGCAAAATCCGTATCACATGCCGTATCACCCTCGACCAATATCATCCCTCGGGCCTAAGGGCCCTCGGGCTGATATTGATGTCTCGGGATGATACGACATATGATACGGATTTTGCCATGTATTATTCTCTATATATCAGAACCTCATATTATTCTCCTAATACTAATAACAAGATATAATAAAGTGCAATACCACACAACAGAGCCGATGGCGGATTTAATTACCATTTAATAATATTGTAACGAAAACTGAGCGGTCAGGCTTTGGTGTTAACTATAAATATGTAACCCTTAGTGTGTTGCTATAAGAATGTGTTTTATAAATAACAATGTATATAATAAAAGTATATGTGAACTAAAGTTATAACTGGCGACCCTTCTTTGGTAGCGTAGTTCTCTGGTATCGTGGTACTTTGTGGTATTCCGGTAGATCTATGTTTGGTTCCTTAAAGGTTTTGCGGTACTTTGTGGTATTCTGGTAGATCTTTGTTAGGTTCTGATTAGTTTTTTGTAAGAATAATAGTGCAATAAATATCCGCAATTCGTACACATTATAAATAAATTAACAGTATTCTAGTTTAACAAATAAATACCTTATTTTATTAGAATATCGTGAATTAAAGAAAATGGATAGCGGAAATATTATTATACCCCGAAAGTTTACTAACTATAATAGTTTGGTAATCGGCAAATGTAACGGAATTTCAATGTCAAATGATAACGTTTATCTCGAGAAGTTATTCTCTAGATACAACTGGTTAAAGAACTAACAAGCCAACATTATACGGAAATAGTCTGGTTATTACTTAATCGCTTGGAATTAGTGTGTGTCACTTGCCCAGGGTATTAAAAGTCGTACTAAACCTTATTCTTTCTCTCGCTACGCGTCGCCAGTAAAACTGCATTTGCGACCGTCAAATCTACAATTGACGGTGGTAACTCTTCAACTACAGTACTGTTATTCCTTAATTGTAACGTCACAATACTCAGGGGCACTGACAACGTCAAAAGGGCGATTTTGGCGGGAATGAGGCAAACTGAATAAAATGCTTTAAAAGTATCCTTTACTTAAAACGGATGTCAAGAAATGATACAGGATCATAAGCTTGTTAGTACTATAATACCAAATTATTTAACGTGTTAACTAATTATCTAGTTCGTCATTTTCATGTAAAATATTGCATTCTTTCAAGACATTTGGTTTACGTTTTTTTTTTCGTACATCTATCAATCAGAATGGCAGAATATCTCATATAAATCAAAAATCTTATCCCTGTTAAATAATCATAAAAAAGGTAACTGTTATACTTGATTACGCGAAATATTAATATTCATTCACAATACACCACATATACACGCTTTATAAATTTAAAAGAACTGGATAATTTATTAAGGGCTCAAATACAACGATTGAAATCTCAGTTAGGATTTTTTTTTTAAAGTGCACACATGATAACCGATTTTCTTGTATAATATTGCCATACGATATTTCAATATATTTTAAACCTGCGGTATGGGCTTTGCTCATTGTTGAAGGCCGTACGGTGACCTATAATTGTTAATGTTTGTGTCATTTTGGTCTTTTGTGGATAGTTGTCTCATTGGCAATCATACCACATCTCGGCTTTTTTATATATTCATCATGGAAGCACTGACTTAATTTTTTTAGTTTCATTCAAAATGGGGATGTTAAATTAGTAGCAGACACAATTATTTCTATTCCTATCATAGATATTCTTTCCACTATCATGTTCTATGTTCAGTGGACCGTGAAATTGGGGTCAAAACTTTAATTTGGAATCAAAATTAGAAAAATCATATCATAGGGAACATGTTTTCGAAGTTTCAAGTTGATGTAACTTTAACTTCATCAAAAACTACCTTGACCAAAAACTTTAACCTGAATGTCGCACTATCATTTTCTATGTTCAGTGGACCATGAAATTGGGGTCAAAACTATAATTTGGCATTACAATTAGAAATATCTTATCATGGGGAACATGTGTACTAAGTTTCAAGTTGGTTGGACTTCAGCTTCATCAAAAACTACCTTGACCAAAAACTTTAACCTGAAGCGAACGGACGGACGGACGGACACACAGACGGACGGACGGACGAACGATGGAAGGCACAGACCAGAAAACATAATGCCCCTCTACTATCGTAGGTGGGGCATAAAACAAAACATTCGTTCAAACAATCCAATCCAATACAGCTAATAACAATGACTATTCAAATGGTAAAATAAATATTCCAAACAAATTAAAATGCACAAAATTAATGCTGATGTCCCGAACTTTGAAGATACCAACTGAGTAGCCTCAGACTATAAATTGAACAACTTCAGATCGAACGAAAATCAAAAATCTTGTAAAACAGAAACTGTATTTATTATCAACATGGACGCTTATTTACGGATTTAGCTATACTTTTTGGACCTTGGATTATAGCTCTCCATCTTTTATATAAGCTTTGGATTTCAAATATTTTGGCAACGAGCATCACTGAAGACACTGTAATGTCGAAAAGGGCATCTGGAGTAGGAAAATTCGTACCGTTAATGAGTTTACATCGCGATGACCGCGAGGACATTCCGCTGTATTGTTGCCATAGATTTGACCTTAGTTTTTGACTAGTAACCGATCGTATAAATACGCTAACATTTCTTAGTGCAAAATAACAATCCGTATCGCTTGTCATAAATTCATTTCTACAATAAATACTAAAAACAAATGTTTAGAAAATAAAATATGTCTGTTGACGTTAGAAATAAACTCTAAACGCGCGTTTCGTCTACAAAAGACTCATCAGTGACACTCGAATCCAAATGTGTATACATCTTTTCTATATTTAAGAAATATTCAGGGAAGCCATAGATTGTTGGAAATTTACACATGGATTGGGCCGTGATATTCGAATTTTATCCTGTTGATTTCTCCGAGCTCTTGTGCATTACTTCTTTTATTATCCATCCGAATAAGATTTACAGTTATTTTTTTTTTCAATTGCACTTTTTAAAACAATAAAATCGGCAAAGGGTCTGCAAATAGGTTCCAATGCATGTAGATTTACGCGGGAAGTATATTGTACATAACAGCCATTATTATGTTTACCTCTAAGTTGCGCTAAGTATAGATCTATCGAGAATTTTGTCACAGTGTTGTTTACAAAGCGAAAGAATCACGTCATACTATAATTATAAATTTAGATCTTTCAGTGCTGTTTATTTGGTATTTTTATTGACGTAATCGTTCTTGTACCATCATAACTGTCGTTACCGTTAATGCTTTAGAAGTGTGCTAGTTTATATTGCACTGTACAAAAGATTCAGCACCCAAATGACGTTTTTGGAGATTTGGAAAGCAGTTATTTATAAGGGAATATTTTAAAGATGTATAGATATAAGAAGATGGTGCATGAATTCGAATGAGACAACTTTCCACAAAGTATAATGATTTGTTTCAAGTAAACCTTAATATAGATCAAAGTAGGACCTTAAACACGGAGCCTTGGCTCACAGCGAACACCACGCTATATAGGAACACAAAATAAATCTTGTGTTAAACTATTCAAAAGGAAAACCAACGGTCTAATTTGTATAAAACTAGAGGCTCTAAAGAGCCTATGTCGCTCACCTTGATCTATGTTAATATTAAACAAAGGAAGCAGATGGATTCATGACAAAATTGTGTTTTGGTGATGGTGATATGTTTGTACATCTTACTTTACTGAACATTCTTGCTGCTTACAATTATCACTATCTATAATGAACTTGGCCCAGTAGATTCTGTTGAAAATGTTACCGGTAGAAAAAATTTACAAATTTTAAGAAAATTGTTTAAAATTGACTATTAAGGACAATAACTCCTTAGGGGGTCAATTGACCATTTTGGTCATGCTGACTTATTTGTAAATCTTACTTTGCTGAACATTATTGCTGTTTACAGTTTATCTCTATCTATAATAATATTCAAGATAATAACCAAAAACAGCAAAATTTACTTAAAATTACAAATTCAGGAACAGCAACCCAACAACGGGTTCTCTGATTCATCTGAAAATTTCAGGGCAGATAGATCTTGACCTGATATACAATTTTAACCCATGCCAGATTTGCTCTAAATACTTTGGTTTTTGAGTTATAATTAGCCAAAAGCTGCATTTCAACCCTATGTTCTATTTTTAGACATGGAGGCCGTCATGGTTGGTTTGGCGGGTCACGCCAAACATATTTTTTAAACTAGATACCCCAGAGATGACTGTGGCCAAGTTTGGATTAATTTAACCCAGCAGTTTCAGAGGAGAAGATTTTCGTAAAAGATATATAAGATTTACGAAAAATGGTTAAAAATTTACTTTAAAGTGCAATAACTCCTTAAGGGGTCAACTGACCGTTTTGGTCATGATGACTTATTTGTAAATCTTACTTTGTTGAACATTATTGCTTTTTACAGTTTATCTCTATCTATAATAATATTCAAGATAATAACCAACTAGAGGCTCTTAAGAGCCTGTGTCGCTCACCTTGGTGTATGTGCACATTACACAAAGGAAACAGATGGATTCATGACAAAATTGTGTTTTGGTGATGGTGATATGTTTGTAGATTATACTTTACTGATCATTCTTGCCACTTACAATTTTCTCTATCTGTAATAAACTTGCCCTTTAGTTATAGAGGAAAATATTTTGTGAAAAATTACCAAAATTTACCAAATTAATGAAAATTGTTAAAAATTTACTTTAAAGGGCAATAACTCCTTTAGGGGTCAACTGACCATCTTGGTCATGTTGACTTATTTGTAGTACTAAATTTGCTGAACATTATTGCTGTTTTGTTTACAGTTTATCTCTATCTAAAATAGTATTCAAGATAATGATCAAAAAATGATAAATTTCTTTAAAATTTATCAATTGGGGGGGGGGGGGGGGGGGCAGCAACACAACAACCAGTTGTCCAATTCATCTGAAAATTTCAGGGCAGATAGATATTTCTAAATAAACAAGTTAACCCCTGATTAATTTGCTTTAAATGCTTTGGTTTCAGAGTTATAAGGCCAAAATCTGCATTTTACTCCTATGTTCTATTTTTAGCTATGGTGGCCATCTTTGTTGGTTGACCGGGTCATCGCACACATTTTTTAAACTAGATACCCTAATAATGATTGTAGCTAAGTATGGTTAAACTTGGTCAAGTAGTTTCAGAGGAGAAAATTTTTGTACAAGATAACAAAATTTACGAAAATTTGGTACAAAATGACTATTAAGGGCAATGACTCCTTAAGAGGGTCAACTGACAATTTTACTCATGCTGACTTATTTGTAGATCTCACTTTGCTGAACATTAGTGCTTTTTACAGTTTATCTCTATCTATAGTAGTTTTCAAGATAATGAGCGAAAACGGACAAAATTTCCTTAAAATTACCAATTCAAGGGCAGCAACCCAACAACGGGTTGTTGGATTCATCTGAAAATTTCAGGGCAGATAGATTTTGACCTGATAATCAATTTTACCAATGTCAGATTTGCTCTAAATGCTTTGGGTTTTGAGTTATAAGCCAAAAACTGCATTTTACCCTATGTTCTATTTTTAGCACATTTTTTAAACTAGTCTACCCTAAGGATGATTGTGGCAAAGTTTGGTTTAATTTGGGCCAGTAGTTTCAGAGGAGAAGATTTTTGTAAAAGCTTACGACGGACGACGACGACGGACGACGACGACGAAGACGACGGATGACGGACGCCAAGTGATAAGAAAAGCTCAATTGGCCCTTTTAACAGGAGATTCAAAAGTACAGTTCAGATTTTGTCGAATCAATCTGAACGAGAACAGTATGATTCATCGTTTTCACAAGTTAGTTTCATTGTTATCAATAAAGAAAGTCTTACATGCGTGCATTGCGAGCATATCAGATATATATTATTTCGGTGCGTTCATTATGCTAAAAATTAATGTTATATAGTATGTGAACAATAATTTGAAACTTAGCTATTTGATTACGACATTGTTTATTAAACCCCATCGGTACTGGCATTTTTACGTTTTGAAAATGGTGGATTGAACCTGGTTTTATAGCGCTAAACCTCTCACGTGTATGACAGTCTCATCAAATTCTGTCATATTTACAACGTTGCGTAAACAAAACAGACATAATGGGTAAAATTGTAAAAATATGGGTACAGCAGTCAAATATTCATACTAATAAGTACAAATTTTGATGTAACAAAAACACCGCTATGATATTTTAACAGTATCGCATTGATATTTTAAAAGTATTGCATTGATATTTTAAAAGTATCGCATTGCTTATTTATGTAATATATAAGAAAAACACAGCACTTCAAATTTTACACGGACATAAACGTTAGCTTCTAGCTAACTTCTGAATGTATATTTAGACTCAATTGTTGTTTATATTTGAACAATAAGTTTAAAAGTTAGTATTTTCTTAATTTTTCGTTGCTAAAAACAGCATTTTCCGCATGACATGTCTGCATGTTTACAATTGATATTATACAAATATAGCCTTTGTATGAAGTCGAAAAAAGGATATATTGACCTGAAAGAAGTATATTGACTGAGGACGAAGTCCGAGGTCGATATACTTCTTTGGGTCGATATATCCTGTATTGACCTCATACAAAGGCTATATTTGTTATATTATTAATTTTCGACCATAATTGTATCAAAATCGTCATTTAGGTTTTTTTTTAAATTTTATAGATATTACATTGTCTCTTTGACAATAACAACAAATTAGTTGTTATTTTATTTACTTTTTTTTTACATCTTATTTGAAGATTTTTTTCGTCAAATTATCGATCACAAATTTCATGTGTTTCAAAACGTTAAACATTATCCTGAAATTCATTACATGACGTCACAAAGTATATCGGTTTTTAGATATTCTAAAAATAACCGTGCGATATGCTTTTTGCCGGTCAATATGTTTTTAGCTATACGCCGTTTTCTCTCCAACTTCGAAAATATAGTTAAACATGTGACTATCCCTAAACGAATCAAATTTGTTAAAATATACGAATTAATAATATTAGACATTATTAATTAACTGGAGCTTATTTGACTAAATACGAGTAAAACTGCCAAATCGATAATTTTGTCCTATTATAAGGCCAATACGGATTTTTCCGTATTGGCCCGGGTTTAGCAAGCCCAATATTTAATTTAGCATATTCGATTAGCTCTAGACTAATCGGTTGAAATCCCGATAACTCTAGAGAACTACGGCTAGTGTCGTCTGACAGGAGAAAATGACAACAAAACGATGGAGCAATAGCTCTATACAAAATATAGATGATGCGATGGATGCGTTAGTTGAAGACTATTTTCACTACGACGATTTATCTAATAGGGAGGCAGAGTACATCAAGAGAAATCTCGCGGATGTCAATGGGGAAGGAAATTTGATTCTGGAAGAAGTTGATTCAGCGAATTTCAACTTCCCAAATGAAATTCTGCAGGACATTGAAAATGCACAGAATCATGAGATTGACGAATCAGACAAAGAAAATAGCTCGAGTAGCAAGAGGTTTCGCTCTGTCACTGATGAAGACACTGACTCTTTTCTAGCTTTAAGTGTTAACAAGAACACAAAAACTAAAACAAAGAGTGACTTGAAAGTGATGCTGGATTTTTTCATATCTGTTGGAGAAATGCGTGATTCAGTGGAAATACCTGCCAAAGACTTGGACAGTCTGTTATCAAGATTTTTTCTTGGAGTCCCGAAGAAAAATGGTGACGAATATGAGCCTGACTCTTTATCCTCTATGTTCAACAGCTTGGATAGACATTTGAAGGACTCAAAAAGTAGTATAAGGTACGATTATTTTCATGTAGATTATTTGATATCTGTGAGACATGTAACTCCCTTGTCTTGATATAGCATGATAGCCTTTGCATTATTCTGTCAAGCACTATGACTCGAATATTCAGTGCCAATATTTTAATTTTAGCCTTGTGTCATTTTTTTTGGTAAAAACTATATATATCATCTGGGTCAATGTGGTTTTGATGATCTTAAGCTTGTGTACAATGAATATTCCTTGGTTTCTCTTTGCTATAAGTATAAAACATGTACATACAAAAATTACATGTCAGATATTATGCATATCTTTTCTTTAATGTTTCAGTATTAAAAAGGATCCTGAGTTCAACCACACAAGACGGGTATTAGAAGCGAAGCGAAAGGCATTAAAGTCATTGGGCAAGGGCAGTAAGCCAAACAGAGCTGAACCTTTGACGACTGAGGAAATCCAAATCTTGAGGGAGAAAGGCGTTATTGGAACACGTAAGTTTAAAAAAAATGTTGTATTCCAGCGTGTCAGTCAGTTACTTTTAATTAAACATTTTTCTAACCTTGTGGCAAACAAATTATTTTATTTCCTTGTCGCCCTCTATCCATCCCTGATTATTAAATGGTTGTTCTAATAAAAAATGTTTAAAATACACATAAGGTCTTAGAAAATGAGAGTGTCTCCAGAGGTCTTTTGCATTTTGATACAGTATTTGTCCTTTAAATACTATTTTAAGTTGGATATTTACATTAAGATACATGTATTTTAGTTAAGTTCTTTTTTTTTCTTTTTTCCAGAAAACCCTGATGCATTACTGAATGCTGTGTTTTTAAATAATGCAACATACTTTGGTCTACGAGGTCGACAAGACCATGTTAACATGACATGGGGAGATGTCAAGTTAAAAGCTACATCTGATGGAAAGGAGTATTTGGAATTTAATGGTGAGATTATGTTATGATTTCCATCATTTAAATAGTTGATATTTTAAATCTTTTAGAAATCACAGAATATATACTTCTGTGGATAATGGATGTACATGTACAACAGTCCTGACAAAAGTTGGTAATTTGTGCTTTTAAGGATATTAACCATTGTTTTATATTTATCAAAACAAATCTTATTTACTATGCAATACATGTTTTTTGTTATATAAAAGTGAAAGTTTTGTACAGACAGGAAGGATAATTCTTCTTTAAATATTGACATAAGCATACTTTTTTCAGAAAGAAGCACCAAAACCCGTAGTGGAGCAAAAAGCAGGGATTTCCGGGATATTACGCCAAAGATTTTCGGGGAAGGAGGAAGTAATTGCCCTATTCATGTTTACAAGGAATACAAACGGCATAGACCTCAAGACACATTAACTGATGAACATAGATTTTATTTGAGGCCTTTAGATAATAAACATGAGGAAATATGGTACACTCGCCAAACCATAGGCAAAGATAAATTAGGTAAAATGGTAAAAAATATGGCAGAAAAAGGAGATCTTCAAGGAAGAAAGGTTAATCATTCGGGACGTAAAACTTTTGCTACCACACTACTTCAAAATGGTAGACCTGCCAATGAAGTTGCTCAATTAGGAGGCTAGAAAGGCATTAGTACCTTAACTCATTATTCAGTACCGTCTATTGAACAACAGCAACAAGCTTCTCACACAATATCTAAGGTCATGTTGCCGAACTCAGATTTACAGACGACATCAGATTCAGAGGAACCTTGTGAACTTTCAAACTCAAATACATTAGTTCATAATAATTTAAATGCAAATGTATCAAATACAAATAATCAAACTGCTAACAAACATGACAATCCAATGGCCATGTTTGCAGGTGCAACTATAACAGGTGGTGTTTTCAATATTAACATATACTCGGGGGAAAGAAAGAATACTATAAACTGCAGCCAAGAGCTTTAATCTGAAAACTAGATAAAAACATGTTTTTTACTTGTTGTGTTTATTTACTGTTGATTATTTAATAAAATTGTTACTATTTTATTGTTTTGATTAAAATCCTCAATTTTCATTGATACATATTCAAATCACTACGATTCAAGTCATGAATGTCAGATTTTCACACTATTTTCAATCTTCATATTGACCCGGCTAGAGTTCATATTGGACTGGTTAATTAATAAAGGTATCATTGCGTAACAATTTTCATATTGGCTTAGTTATAGGTCCTCGGGCAGCCATATTGGCCTTCGGCTTCGCCTCAGGCCAATATGGTACCCTCGGACCTATAACTAAGCCAATATGAAAATTGTTACGCAATAATACCATAATATCGCTATGTGATATAAGAAAAGTTTTTATCGATACGCTCCTTCCATAAACTGATTTTCATTTTCATTGGGTGCCGTTGTTTTGCCGTTTATATACTGTAATGGTTTGAGAGGTTTTTTTTTTACAGTATTTACCAATTACCTAATAAAAAACGAGAATAAATATTTTAGTATTTTATAGGTGGTTAAGAATCGTTTATGCATTTCACTTGACAAAGATAAAACAAAGTCGCCTTCAAAGCTAGTATAGCAGTTGGTATATTATTTTCAATTTATTTTAAGACAAGAAAGATAAAAAAAATATATATTCAAAAGTTGAAAGCTGTATTTTTAAATAATGTTTTATTAAAAACATCGTTTATGACAATCTTAGAGCAATGAATTCCGTAAAATTACTAATACATCGCTTTTCAAAATCAAAGAACCTTAGTGAGCACGCTCACATACCCCACGTCCCCACATTGTCATTGAAGAAATTAAATAAGTGTAAGAAAAAAAAATTATATAAAAAAAAATTAATTTCCTGCCAATATGCACATCTAAATAGTATGTCCTTATTATCTACAAAATTTCATGAAATTCTGTTGTATGGTTTCAGAGGAGTTGAGATGACAAACTGTTGCAGAAGTACATTGAAGCAAATAAGTTCAAAGGGGCGTAACTCCTAGAAAAAAAATTGAATCGCAATTTCCCGTCAATATGCACAACTACATAGTATGTCCTTATTATCTGAAAAGGTTTCGTGAAATTCTGTTGTGTGGTTTGAGAGGAGTTGCGATGACAAACTGTTGCAGTAGTACATTGAAGCAAATAAGTTCAAAGGGGGTTAACTCCTAGAAAAAAAATTGAATCGCAATTCCCCTTCGATATGCACAACTACATAGTATGTCCTTATTATCTGAAAAGGTTTCGTGAAATTCTGTTGTGTGGTTTGAGAGGAGTTGCGATGACAAACTGTTGCAGTAGTACATTGAAGCAAATAAGTTCAAAGGGGGGTAACTCCTAGAAAAAAATTGAATCGCAATTCCCCTTCGATATGCACAACTACATAGTATGTCCTTATTATCTGCAAAGGTTTCGTGAAATTCTGTTGTGTGGTTTGAGAGGAGTTGCCATGACAAACTGTTGCAGTAGTACATTAAAGTAAATAGGTTCAAAGGGGCGTAACTCCTAGAAAAAAAATTGAATCGCGATTTCCTGTCGATATGCACAACTACATAGTATGCCCTTATTATCTGAAAAAGGTTTCGTGAAATTCTGTAGTGTGGTTTGAGAGGAGTTGCCATGACAAACTGTTGCAGTAGTACATTAAAGTAAATAAGTTCAAAGGGGCATAACTCCTAGAAAAAAATTGAATCGCAATTTCCCGTCGATATGCACAACTACATAGTATGTCCTTATTATCTGAGAAGGTTTCATGAAATTCTGTTGAGTGGTTTGAGAGGAGTTGCGATGACAAACTGTTGCAGTAGTACATTAAAGTAAATAAGTTCAAAGGAGCGTAACTCCTAGAAAAAAAATTGAATCGCAATTTCCCGTCGATATGCACAACTACATAGTATGTCCTTATTATCTGAAAGGGTTTCGTGAAATTCTGTTGTGCGGTTTAAAAGGAGTTATCATGACAAGAAACAGGACTGACGGACGGACGGACTGACGGTCGGACTGACAGACGGACAGACGGACGAGTCAAAAACATTATACCCTCCGCAACTTGTTGCGTGGGGTATAATTACGGCTACATTGATGCGGGAAAAACTATGGACGGCGGGAAAGCGCAGTTCTACAGAGAGGCACACGTTTTGCAACGTCACAGATAAGAAACGTGAAGATGCTAATGGCGCGACAAAGCAAGAAAAAAACTCGTTTTTCAGTAGAACATACAAAGCATTAAAAACGTATATAAAAAACTTCATTTGACTGTCGAAACCATATTAGGTTTAAAGAAAAATAATTGACTTTGTTCTGTTATTCAAGAATAAACATTAAAGTCTCAAATTATATATTGAATTTTGGGGTTGAAAACTATTTTTTCTGAGATAATGTGCACATTTTAACACAATCTGTACTACAATTATAAACTTTGTTTGCCTTTATTTATTAAATTAACTGAATGAAATTAGCTCACATGGTTGACTGTAAAAAAAAAGTTGTTATCTTATTTTTAAATTGTAACGTTTATCTGAATGACGTCATCAAAACTGATGCTGTGTGTGACGTTTATGCGTATAAAAGTGGCAGGTACTTGATATTACTGGAAACGTTTTTACCGATTTTTACAATGGGAAGTGTTACAGATCGAAAATCATTCGATAATTTGTTTAATAGTTTGTAAATTTATTCAATAAAACTGTTAGTTCAAATTTAGAACGTTAGCTCTTCAAATATAGTCGGTAGAATTCCAGAGTATCTCTTTCTAAATGCACTATTTTACCCATCAAATTTACCCATTTGGGGTTTGCTTAAACGTGGGTTGACTTCACTAGTTTTAAAAACAATAAATATTAAAGTTATAATTTATAATGAATAATTTTGACAATGCCGGTCTTCTCATTGTAAAATAATTTTCTGCTAAAACCAAATAAACTGGACCCGATTTTTGTATTGTAACGTGTACACAGGGTAAGCGTGTCTATTTCAATTTAGAATGTGTCCATTACCAGTTTGATACTGGATCCAAAATTGCTCTATTTACAAACGTATAATGAATTATAATCTTTATTCAAATACTAACGTCAATGAACCAAAATATGTACAACTGCTCTTTGCAATCTCTAATAAACTATCTATAAACGGTCCGTGTAACACTTATCAATTCAAAGTTTTAAAAAGTTTTGATATTTTAGATTTTTGGAATTTTGATCAAAGTTTTAAAATATTAAAATTTCATATTGTGTCAAAGTTTTGAAATTTTGAAATTTTAACCAATTATTAAAATATCAAAACTCCAAATATCGTTTATAAATGTGATAGTTTAGGAATTTGGTCAAACTTTTAAAATACTACACCTAACGTGCAATTTTGATTATTTCACTTTTTGAAAGTTTGATTTTTTAGATTTTTGATTAAAATATCAAAAATAGACATATCCAACTATAGCAGTCATCACGTGACTTTTGTGACGTCACACATCACCCGTATCAAGCCCAAGTAAATTGTATAGAAATGCATAGGGGCTTTCTGGAATCGATGAAATACATTACTTTAAGTTCATGATACTAAAAGTGTGGGTCTTTTTGGTAATTCCTCATATATTTAGAAATATAAATATTCCTTTTGGAATAGTTTAAATTTTGATCTTCTCCCTTCCAAATGCTTTTGAAAATTTGTCTTGTTGCCTCGATAGTTCACACTGTTAAATCATACAACTACGATAAATATTGGATTTTCTGTCGTCTTGAACCGTAAATTGCGATTTAAACAAAACAGATGGAATAATTGTGGGTCTTTGTGCTTATTATTATATTCATAAATATTTGAAATATCGTATATAGAATAGTTTAATTTTCTATTATGTCCCTTCCAAATTGATTTGAAAATAAGCTATTTTCAGAAAATCTGCTATTATTTTTCAAGATGGCGACCAGATTGACAGCGTGGGGCGACATGGTAAAAATATTATTTGTACGATTTTTACTATGAAAATTAAATAACTGTTGGATGCTCGCGTTTTCATTCATTGTCTTACCTTAAAGCAGCATGTAATCGAACATTGGTTCCTTTTTATCAAGCTTAAACATGCTGTTGTTATTTTTATAAAATTTTGAAAAATGGCGAACAAATAATTTTCCAACGTAGAAGATGTTCGACACTTATTTTGTTAATGCACATAATTCAATTTATTTTCTCTGTTTATATTGCAATTAAATATGACACGGTATTGTAACTATACGAATAGCCTTAGACATAGCAAGATTAAGGAGATATTAATTAAGTCATAACATCAACGTGATCAAAGAAAACAAACATGGCACCTAATCACGATGTAAGTTTTGACAATACCCATGTAGATGCATGTTTTGACAATACCTATGCCGATTAGTGTTGTCCGATTATCAATGAAATTCTTTGCAATATTATTTTATATTCATAACAGAAGACATCGAATGGATATAAACCGAGGTGAACTAAATATATTTTTCAATTTTCTTTAAATAATTCATCAGGTAACCAGTAAAAAAATCCTAATTGAACCAGTCACATGCAGAGTTATCGAACGTGATTATGACTGTAATAGTTGCATATGAAAGGAGCGAAAAGAGGGGAACCTGTAAACCTTGATGTAAACACGGCTCTGATAACAATCAGTCTTAGTTATAAATAAATAGCACGAAATATATCAAATAATTTTAATAACAAAATTAATAATGAAAAGAAGAAGCCGTGTTTTTTATGAAACATATACAACATGTAAGACATCACATGGGATAACAGTAACCTGAAATTTTAAGGTTTTGCATTTATAAAAAAAAAAATAAGCCTAGGCCTATCTAAACCGGAATGAAATAAGTTGGTTTAAATCTCTTATATATAAGGTTAGCGTTTGAGATAAATAATCCAGGGTTATTTGATGTTCTCAGTTCCCAACATTTAGAAGTATCAATGAAAACTGACCAACTCGCAGTAAACCAAATAGTATTATGGTTCCTGCAGGTGAACGGGTAGATCCAGAAAAAGCGCTTCGAACGCATGCAACTTTAAACGTTTTGTTGTCTTTTTTATCGATTGCATGACGATAATATATTGCCTTTGATGATTTATTTCAGTTCCAAGAAATGATACGGAAGGAATACTTAATGCATATATGCGTTGTGTTTGGCGTGCTTCAGCTGGCCCCTAGCCGACCAAAAAGTGTACTGGTTCAGTGATTATAGACGTCATACCAATCTCAGAAATATCACAATGAACTTAAATTAAAATCATACAAGACTCAAAAGGACAGAGGCTCCTGAATTGGGACAGGCACACAAATGCAGCGGGGTTAAACATGTTTCGTGAGATCACAACCCTCCCCTATACATCTACCTAATGGAGAATGAAAAACACACAGTAATACGAACAGTAAAACGCACTTGAAAAGGAAATACATCTCCTTTGTCAGAATAGGAAACAAAAGGAAACCAATCAAAATGACAATGATAATTAATTAATAAAGGACTACTTTTTATAAGGCTAGCAGTTACTGCCATACGCCAGCTCCAGACCTCAATTAAACTAATTGAAAGGTTGTATATGTCTTCATTATGCACACTCTTTCCCTATTGCATTTATTGCTAATTTGTTCCGAAACATTCATGAAATAATTGTCACTGGCAACAAAAGATTGATAATTGAAGATAGGTGGTTTACATAAAAACGTAGGTTACAACTCCCTAGGACAAAGTAGCCCTTATAGATGGATTTTGATATGTTTTAACTTCACTTTGGTCAACACCGCTTCAATTGTTTCTGTTCTTATTTTTCTTGACTTTCAAATTTCAGTTTCAGCGTTCCGTAGGTGAATTTTTTACTTAAAATTCAGCGTTTTGCATTGTACTGTTTTCGTTGTATTGCCAAAAATGGAACAATCCATCTTTACACGCCCCATTCTGACTTGATGTACCTGCCTGTGTTCTTTCAGTTTGCTCAAAGTGAATTGTCGTATGATAACTTAAAAATGCTTAAATAACAAAATGCAAATACGGAACAATAATATTCCTTAATACAAAAAAAAATCCCTTTCCTTTTATTTACTATTCAAATAAAGGGGTTGATTTAGGACCCATAATGGAGCTACGTATATGATAACCAGCCAAAAACGTTGTCTATTTGGAAGCAACCATTTACCTTTAAAAGTGGGGTGGTTTTGTCAAAGCGCTAACAAGTTTTTCATGGCTAGTAATTAATTTATTTGAATCAAAATTTAACACTATAAGGCATGGAGAAAATTTGGATTCAGATTTTTCTTTTGTCTTCTGCTTGCACAGAATATTATTTTTTCATCAAATTGGGGATCCGAATATTTTATTTGAAGTACATGTATCAAAGTAAAGAAAAGGTGACTATCTATATATTGGATTCTCAAAAAATTACCATTTACCGCTGATATAAACTTTTGAAAAAAAAAATTCAATTCTTTAAAATGCCGACACCTACAAGTTGATAGATAAGCGCTTTATGTAGTACAGCGGCAACTATTACATAAAAATGAATGCTGAAAAAAATGTTTATTGTATACGTTTATATATATGATATGAATGATTTCAACTTTTACAAAACCAGAGCTATAAGTTGGATATAAACGTTTACTTTATTTGGCCTTATTTATTTTATTTGACTTTAATTGCCTTTTTAACTTATTTGATTCGAGCGTCCCTGATAAGTCGTTTGTAGACGAAACGCGCGTCTGGCGCAAAAACCGACAAAATTTATATCCTGGTATCCATCTTTGATGAGTTTATGTAGATACCTTGTGCTAGTATTTTGGCCCCAATCTACTAATATTTGATCTTAGTACTCTTAATTTCAACTTAAATAAGATAAATATATATATATATATCACAAACCTCCCACATTGCATACAAAAAACCTTAGGTATTCATCACATTCGCACGAAACTTTATTCATTACCCCTTTCAAAACTTCATTCTCTGTTCAATTTATGTTTGGAATCCACTGTTACAAACCCTCATTCAAACCAATACAAACTACAAGCTATAATTTCGGATATTGCTAGTCACAGGCTTTTCAAGCCAGTTCGCATTGGAAAAGATGAAAAAGAGAAAAGATCTTTTCTAAATCTTTCTTTTGCCAATAAAGGTCTCGATGGCGTCAACCTAGGCAATATCCTTCATCATAAATTAGTTCAATCGAAAATACCTCCTTATTTCAAAGACCAGTCTGTACCAATAAATTCTTATACCTATACCAAACCTATTGCAACTAAAATTTTCAATTACAAACGCTTTTTGCAGGATTTCGATATTGACGACTTCAAGTCTTTACCTCCTGATTGCACTTGTGCTAGTTCCCAATTCACATATAATCCTGCTGGCCACGTTATTACCGGTGACCTTAACATTGTTAATAACACTTCTATACGAAACGTGTTATCGAAAGGTCCGAAATATCGTGAGCCTAAATCCATCAATTGGAAATACAACTTTAAAATTTTGATGGATTCAGTCGAGGATTATGCCAGGCTATGGGCTAAGCGCGAGAAGGAAGACGTAGACACTCTATCCGAATGGATTAAGGTAGTGAGGTCGTTAATACAAATAAGAATTAAGAAATTGAATGGGTCCATCAATGCCCATGCTACATCAATCTTCAAAGATCCAAATGTTGCTAAACACCTATCTGACCTCCATGATAAATATGTTGTTGTCCCCGCAGACAAAGCCCCAAATAACATCGTTTTTGACTGTAAAAGTCATTACATTAATTGCTTGATAAACGAATTAGGTATAGCCAATTCACTTGGAAACCCAACATATACCCTCACGACACTTACCAAAGATGAAATCCTGGATAATCATAGGTCTGTTTTTTGTTCCTTTGGTATTTCAACCAAAGATGAAGAACTGGATCTTCCATCACTGTATTGGATACCTAAACTTCATAAGTGTCCTTACAAACAACGGTATATTGCTGGGTCTTCCAAGTGCTCCACGAAACCCCTTTCTGAATTATTAACATCCATTTTATCAGCAATCAAAGACGGGCTTCAAAGTTATTGTGAAACTGCCTATTCTAGAGGTGGCGTGAATCAGATGTGGATACTTAAAAATTCCAAAGACCTTTTAGAGTACATACAATCTAACTCTCTTTCATCTTGTAACAGTATTAAAACATTTGACTTTTCTACTCTTTACACAAGTATTCCACATTCCAAACCAAAAGACAAATTAAAAGAGTTGGTATTACTTTGCTTCATAAAAAAGAATGGCCAACGTAGATACAAGTATCTTGTCTTAGGGAGGGATAAATCCTACTTTGTAAAGAATCATTCTGATTCAAACAAAAAATTCTCTGAAACCGATATTATCAAGATGCTTGATTTCTTGATTGACAACATATTTGTTACGTTCGGAGGACGTGTTTTTCAACAGACTGTCGGCATCCCAATGGGAACAAACTGTGCCCCTCTACTTGCTGACTTGTTTCTTTATTATTATGAGGCTGACTTCATGCAGGAACTTCTTAGGAAGAAAGATAAGAAGTTATCAATATCCTTTAACTCTACTTTCCGCTATATAGATGACGTTCTTTCACTAAACAATTCAAAATTTGGTGACTATGTGGATCGCATCTATCCCATCGAATTGGAGATAAAGGATACTACAGATACAATTAAGTCGGCTTCATATCTTGACTTACATCTAGAAATTGACAATGAGGGTCGGTTGAAGACAAAACTTTACGACAAAAGAGATGATTTCAGCTTTTCAATTGTGAACTTTCCATTTCTAAGTAGCAACATTCCAGCAGCACCTGCATACGGGGTATATATCTCCCAATTGATACGATATTCCCGTGCTTGCATTTCCTATCATGATTTTATTGATAGAGGGTTACTGCTTACAAGGAAGCTATTAAACCATGAGTTCCAAATGGTGAAGTTGAAATCATCCCGTCGTAAATTTTACGGACGCCATCACGAGTTGGTTGACCGTTATGGAATAACCGTTTCACAAATGATATCGGATATGTTCCTTACGTCGTAACTAAAATCCCCTTCCCTTTCATGAATTTGACCTACCGAATTAGACTATTTACCGGATTTGTAATCACATAAGCAATACGACGGGTGCCGCATGTGGAGCAGGATCTGCTTACCCTTCCGGAGCACCTGAGATCACCTCTAGTTTTTGGTGGGGTTCGTGTTGTTTATTCTTTAGTTTTCTATGTTGTGTCATGTGTACTGTTTGTCTTTTTCATTTTTAGCCATGGCGTTGTCAGTTTGTTTTAGATTTTGACTGTCCCTTTGGTATCTTTCGTCCCTCTTTTGTAGACTAGCGCAACCTTAATTGGGACACCATGCATTCAGTATACCTACCGTACCAAAAAAAATATTAACTAAAATCATTGACACAAGGCAATATAATTATGATCGTCATACAACCGATAAAAGAGAACATACATGTAACGTTAAAAGTTACGGCCAAAGCGCTTTTCTGGATCGACTTTCTTAGGGAACGCTGAAAGCTGAATAATTATGGCCAACGACTTACAAAGAATAGATTAAAACGTTACAGATGATTGTTCATAATGAATATGGAATGATATATTCTTTAGCCAATATCATTGCAGAAAGAAAGAAGTCGTAGAGCAAAAAAGAAAAATTTGAAATCAAAAGAGATAATACACCGTGTATTGAGCATTTTTATTGCTTAGAGTTCAGTAGAAAATGTACATGCTCAACCTAACCATACTATTTGACCTAATGCAAGTTGTTCAGTTTTTACTGCTTCTCCTGTTTCTCCTAAAATATGGGTGCTAGAAAAACCAACAAGTAAAATGGCCAATATCAGAGCCGTACGTCTGGTTTTAAAATGTATTCTCTTCTTTTGAGAAATATTTATTTTGTCATCAAATTTTTTACCGCTTACAACTGTCTGTCTGTGGTTCTTTTTCATATATAAACTTTTAAGTATCAGTATATTTTTAATTCATATTGTTTCGTTTTGTTCCGCTTTTATTTCGATTCGCTTTTTACAGGTACGCTTCTGTTCGCCTCTTTTCTATTTTTGATATTTTAATCAAAAATTTAAAAAATCAAACTTTCAAAAAGTGAAATAATCAAAATTGCACGTAAGGTTTAGTATTTTAAAATTTTGACCAAATTCCTAAACTATAAAATTTAAAAACGATATTTAGAATTTTAATATTTTAATAATTTGGTTAAAATTTCAAAATTTCACAACTTTGACACAATTTGAAATTTTGATATTTTAAAACTTTGATCAAAATTCCAAAAATCTAAAATATCAAAACTTTTTTAAAACTTTGAATTGATAAGTGTTACACGGACCATAAACAATTCTGCTTTAAATATACACATATACAACTGGTACAAATTTGTACTCTTATAAATTTGTCCTGGGTCAGGAACAAACTTGTCCTCCTGGTACAATAATGCACCCTACAAGTTTACACACTTGTCTTTATTCTATCGGTACAATTTTGTACTTTACAAGGTGGTCACACAGACTCACACTTGTCCTATACGGTACAATACGGATTAGCTTGTAAACGTACAAGTCCGTATTTCTAACAGGCACCGACCTGTTCTTTATTACTCTTAGTAATAATATTTAAATATATACGAGCGAGCGATCTCGGATATAAACGTACCGTACCTTGGTCTTATGTCTCTGAAGACTTTATGACAATCGAACCTGAGCTAGGATTCTCTCCTGCTTATATACCCCTATGGTAGCCGTACCAATATTGAAGGAGGGGTGTTCTACCAAAGTGTCTCGTTACTCGTATCTTGGTTTCCGAAGGAACACCCCTTTGCATTTGACCTGACCCAAAGTTAACCCGCGAAACATCTTACTCTTTTGTATGTTTATTGAAGTATCATATAAATATATACAATGAGGCTTCTGCCGAACTGTAACCAATATAAAGAATATACCATTAGATACAAAATCATCACATAACCCACGCCTCAAAAACACATGCGTCCCGCATGTCTAAATCTAACTTTACAACATAGAAATACTATATACACATTTTTATTCAGTAAAATGTACAAAATCTATTTAACAATATAATCTGCCATCCAGGCTGGTTTTTGCCTTGTACGACGCCCTTCAACACTAATTTCCTGAGTTTCTTCAACAGGCAACGTTGACTCGTGTACAGCTATGTCTTGCAGATATGGAGTCTCTATCATGTCCATAGGACCATCTTCAACACTATTGTTTTCAGTGTCTAATGGAACAAAAATGTTATCCGATTCTGTCCTTAATGTCTGTTTGTTCTTTTTCTTAACTGAGACTATCTCCGCCGCCCAGGGACTATGGGAGGGTTCAATAATCCCTTTTTGTAACATTTTGTCAAGGTTGTCATTTACTACCTTGTTCAAATCATACGGTGTACGACGAGGCGGTTCTTTAAATGGCCTTGCGTTTCCCGTATTGATCTCGTGTTTTACGAGATTTGTCCTTCCCAAGTCAACATCAGATGAAGCAAACAAGTTCTGATTTTCTATCAACAAAGATTTTACTTTTTGTTTGTCTTTCGAAGTCAACTCATCTGATGTCCTGTCTAACAGATCTTGTAAATCTGGTCTAAGTCCGTCATGTTTCAGTTCATTTGAACTAATATTACCATCTAGTACTTGTTCGACACCAGACATTTGGGCTATAGTTGTACCAGGATAGATTGTTTTAGGATCTAGTTCTGTGTTCATTAATCTAACGGGGACTTTTTCGCCTGACCTTACCAACGTTTTAGCAGTTAAAATGTAGTCTTTCCCTGCATGCTCATTTGCCTCTAACAAAGCATTGTCAGCAGGTAATTTCTGACCTTCTGCTAAGCAAACCGTGCCAGTAATGAAAATTTCTAACATTGGCGGTATAACAACCGCTTCTGAAGCAACCACTCGGTAACAGCCTATTGATCCATGAACACACAAATCTACCTTAAAATCCCCAATACAAAAGTGTCCATTCTTAACATCAATTAAACAATTATGTCTTTTCATGAAATCCAAACCAAGTATACCGTCAACTTGCCGATCAGTCACAACAGCTTCAGATTGCAACATATTTGGACCGAAATGCAGATTGAACCTGCCTTTTCCACGAAGCTCTAGCTTGGTGCCACACACTGAACTAACAGTTGTTTTAACTTCACTTAGATATGATTAATCTAATGGAGTCAACATATCATATAATTTGGAAGATACCAGTGTCAAAGTTGCTCCTGTATCAACCACAAACTTAGCTTCAATGTCTCCTACATTTAGTTTGACATACATACCAGCATCTTTCGATGCTGTTGTAACCGCACCTTCATTTGTCTTACGGTTATTTTTCTAGTTTTCATTAATGTTTTGACAGTCCCATCCCCCTTATTTCGATTATAATTGTTCTGATTTCTTCGGGGTAGGCGACAGTCCCTTGCTAAATGACCAAATTTGCCACAATTGTAGCAACCCTTATTTGTCCTCTTACTTTGGGTATTATATCTCGTTTTATTATAAGAAGATCCCACTTTTGTACCACTAGCTTTTAATGTTGCCATTTCAGTCGTAAGAGTACTTAGACTTTTCTCAATTGTTTGCATCCATGATGCTATGTCTTTGTTTGGAGAGTCACTATTTGTAATCTTTTCTCCGCTACTTAATTCGTCATAGTTATTAGTTTGCCGTAAATAACCTCGTCCCTCTCTCACTTTATTTTCGGCTTTATTGTAAGCCTCTAGTTCAACGGCAAGTCTCACGGCACCATTTAAACCTTTTCGAACACCCCTTTGCATTTGACCTGACCCAAAGTTAACCCGCGAAACATCTTACTCTTTTCTATGTTTATTGAAGTATCATATAAATATATAAAATGAGGCTTCTGCCGAACTGTAACCAATATAAACAATCTAGCCTTAGATACAAAATCATCACAGTATTTATCATTCTTATACTTAATTATAACATACAATCTGCATACTCCGCCTTATGTGTCCATGTGTCTCACTTTGTTGTAAATTCAATATTAGAAAGGGGGGCTAGAATACATATTCAATTTTGAGTTAAGATCGTGTTTTGATTTACCCATCAATTACTGAGTATTTTGGGATTTATTTTTGTCTATTGTTACTGTGTTGTTTTTGTTTTTTTGTGCTTGGTCCAATTTTGACAAGCAAAGCTCATTTTAAAAGTTTTATTTCTATCTATTCTAATATTAAACTGGTACCCGACAGTTCTAGATTAGAGGAGGGAATTAACAACTACAAAAAATACTGAGCTGTTCCAAAGCCAAGAAGAAGCCTTTAACAAAGTGACTGTCGTATCACACACCTTTTGTTTTTCGTGTTTTTTTTTTATCCTGCAATGCTTAAAGCTTAAAAATGTCATGCTAATCTCATTTTACATGTTTCACATTAAATTATATAGTGACCAATCGTGCATATTAATACCCCAGTCCCACTAGGCCACGATCGCACTACGATCTGTGAAAAAAATGCAAATTTTGATGATCGTGGTACGATCGTGTAGGTCGCAGTAAGGTCGTACCACGGTCGTGGTGAGGTCTTCAAGATCGTGAAGAGCGTACTAAGATCGTAGTAAGATCGGAAAGGTCGCTGTACAATCGTAGCGAGAGCGTAGCGAGAGCGTAGCGAAAGCGTGATACTATTCGGAGAGATTGCGCTACGATCTCACGGCGACGTTATCACGACCTTACTACGACCACCACGTTCTCACCGCGACCCAACTACGCTTCCACTACGACTTTACCACGCTGTTCACGACCATAGTACAATTCTAGCACGCCCTTGCCGTCCTCATCACGCTCTTCTCACGACCGTACTACGTTCACACTACGACCATCATTTTTATTGTCACTTTCACAGAAAATATATATAAAAAAACTCCCTAGATTTTGTTTGCCTGAATGTATTTATCCATTTGCTATAACGGCTCAACCATGCTTCTCGTTTTTATATAGATTAGACCGTTGGTTTCCCCGTTTAAATGGTTTAACATTAGTATTTAAGGGGCCCTTTATAGCGTGCTGTTCGGTGTGAGTCAAGGCTCCGTATTGAAGGCCGTACCTTGGCCTATAATGGTTTACTTTTATAGATTTTTACGTTGATGGAGAGTTGTCTCATTGGCACTCATACCACATCTTCCTATATATCTGTGTCATCTCTGCTATCACTATTGTGCACTAAAATATCGTCATTTGAGCTTTATGGACCAGCAATAGGTTGTAATTTAGGTTTGATTGGTCGTTCCGACATCTCTTGATGACAAAGTATTATACTACTTATGTGTATAGTATCAGTTTAATTGAAGTCTGGAGCTGGCATGTCAGTTAACTGCTAGTAGTCTGTTGGTATTTATGTATTATTGTCATTTTGTTTATTTTCTTGCACTTCTCTTGAACTGAATTTTAATGTGCGTATTGTTATGCGTTTACTTTTCATTATTGGCTAGAAGTATAGGAGGAGGGATGAGATCTCACAAACATGTTTAACCCCACTATTTTTGCGCCTGTCCCAAGTCAGGAGCCTCTAGCCTTTGTTAGTCATGTACTATTTTTAATTTTAGTTTCTTGTGTACTATTTGGAGTTTAGTATGGCGTTCATACTTTGCTTTCTCTGCCTCTACATCAACCCCTACCACGTGTTCTAGCAGATTTGGGTGGCATGACTGTATTGTTTCCGAGAAATCTCCGTTTTAATCAGAAAAAGGTATGGAACTATATTGATATGAAAGACGATATTGACGGTATTGTTGAGAACGTAGTAAGATTGCGGTATGAACGTAGTAAAATCGTGGTAAGAACGTGCTATAATCGCAGTAAGATCGTGTTGCAATCGGATAACTCGTGGTATGGTCGTAGTGAGAACGTTAAGAGCGTAGAAAGATCTTTATAAGCGTAGTGAGGTCGCAGAATAAGCGAAGTGAGAACGTGGTTTAATCGTAGCGGGATCGGTGTAGAAGCGTAATTAGGACGTAGTAGCATCGTGAAAGCAACGAAAATTTACATTTTCATGCCGCTCATACCGCGACCTCATCACGATCTTAATTTATTTTAGATCGCGGTGAGCGTGGTGCGATCGTGGTCTAGTGGGACTGGGGCTTAAAAGGGAGGCAAAAGATACTAAAGAGATAGTCAAACTCACAAGTCAATGCCATGGCAAAAAAATAATACTGACCACAAGATAATGAGGCATCTCTTGTAATTCCAGTGTTTTTAAATGTTTCCGTTTGGTTTAAAAATCAATTTTTCAACTTGAAAATAAAGGGTCGTCTAAATTTTCATATTATTCACACAAGTGCAATCTTCAATCTTACTATGGATAGGATATGAATGACTACAATTTAACCCGGTACCATTTATATGTGTCAGTCAACAGCGTTGTTTTCCACTCATGTCTGAGAGTTGTTTTTTTGTCCCAGTCGTTGTTTTCGATAGTATTTGAGTGGTTTTTTTTATTGACTTAGCAGTTGTGTTCGTTAATATCAGACAGCTAAATTTTTATTTAGGAAGTGAATGGTAAAACAAATATGTGTAGCCTCCAATAATATATTCGCAGCCAGTTTATACTTTTGCTTTTAGTGTTTGAAATATCGTATAATGCATGTGTCCGACTATCTTCTTCTCAGACTGTAAGTTGACCTCTATATATCTTTGTAAATTTGTTTGAGTACTGGAGTTAAAGTCTCATTTTTACTGAGTCTGGCATGCATGGATCTCTTAAAATTGAGAGAAAGGTTTTAATGTAAGTCGACAAGTTTTTGATTATATTTGTGCATTTATTATGCCAGCTTTAGCTGGCACTTATGGTAGAAGCATCGTTTTGGAATAAAGAACGATAACTCTCTCTACACGACCCATCTGAAACGTTTCGTCACTCTCGTTAAGGTGTAACACCACTAATTCGGGCCCGGCCAGAAAGCACATACCAGAAAGTAGTACATATTTAACGCAAAATAGTTCCTACGCATGAGCAAAATATGTAAGATATTTAGGTATTTTTGGCATCAAATGAAAGCTAAAGGACTGGTGATCATTATAGAACACTCTTGGACTTTTAATTTTAAATATTTAAAAAACTGCAGCAACTTTTAAAAAGATGGTACATTTGGTCTGTTTGTCAGATCTAAAGTACCTGTTTTGGTACATCCGAAGTTCCGGAAACCAGTTCTTTCTTATATGCAATGTAAGGTATGCTGATTTTTTCAGTAGAAGACACCATAAAGTGTTGCTTTGACATGCAATGATTGCCACTTTATTTGAACTTTAAATGAAAGAGGTGTGCCTGGTTGAAATGGAGGAATTTAACATAGAAAGTAATGGGACCATGAATTAGTGGTGTACTTCCTTAAATCTCGTACGATTATTTTTTTTAATGGCGGCCGAATTTAACGTTTCAACGCGATCTTGTAAAAACGGGACAGATCGGAAAAATTTCAATGTTAAATACGACACGAATTTCTATTTGTTTGCAAAAACAAGAATTCAGAAATTTTGGTAACATGTGAAGCTTATTAAAATTTAATTGTACCACGGAAATTACCGAAGTTAGGACAACAACACCTCAACATTCCATTATCAGTGAAGTCAAAACAAATTACCCAAATATCACAGGTACTTCATTTAAAAGTCACACAATCCTAGTTGACGATTACATATTTAGTGTAAAAGTTCCGTCCAGGCATGGGAACACAGAAAAAAAACCTCTGCAAGCAATACATTTCGGATTTTTTTTATAATGGCCATGCGGCATGCGGGGTAAACTCCGGTGCACTGGTTGACCATGACTACTTATGTTCATCTGCCACATTATTCCCCGCATCAAGGAACAGTGATAATTATACTGTTGAATGTGATCACGGTTATTCATGGAGTCAATGGCGAATCCAGCATTTTTCATAAAGGGGGGGGGGCGCCCCTCTCCAGTCATGCTGCAGGCTTCAGTGATTCCCTATATAATCAACAATTTTTTCCAAGGGATCCCCTATAACCTCACAGTACCAAAATTGTACTCAGTAACCAAATTGCACCTATTCAGCAAAAAAAATCTGCAAGAGTCTTACAAGTTTTCTTTCACCATGTGAAGTTATTTTATTATCTTTTTAAAATGAGCAAATTAAATTTGTTACCGGCATCCTTTTCTTCAAAAAATAATAGTTTAAAGCATTAAATAATGTCAAATTGTTTGAAATATTTGAAGAAATAAAACAAAATTTCTGTTTATATCCCAGTTTTAAGGATTTGAAAGTAACCATACATGTAATGATGTATGGAATTTGGGTACTCACCTCATTACAGTATCGTGGATTGTTTGGATGTTATTTCAAACCCATTTTTCAATGACTCTACATGGACACAAAATTAAATTGGTGTATAAACTATATATTGTAAACAAGGATAGTCTACAAAATAAGCATAGAATAAACTTTTGTATGGAACATAAAAAAAGTTGGTAAAAAAACCTGACAATTTAGGTGCAATTTGGGTATTCTCATGTTAGCAACTTCACAACAGAACTACAAATTTATTTTCATGACCAAGACAAAAAAAAGTACAAACCTAAAGGCAATTAAATGCTTCGCCATACACAGCCTGATACAACCACAGATGTATATTTAGCTTATAAAATATATTTATGTCAGTTGAAATCAAACATATTTTAATTTTGGATCCTTAAAACTTCAATATGGACTAATTTAAAAACAGGTATCAGTTGAATCCACATATTTCTATTCAGCAGCAGTCTCTAACTGCATATCTTCTTAATTTCATATGATAATAATATAAGTAAGTCCTACAAAAATATTGAAAATGTGTACATTTAATTTTTTTCTAGCTTCTCTCATGTGAAAGCAGTACCTTTTTGGTCACTATTTATGCGTCTAAATAAGAATTGTAACACTTTTCAGTGACTGAACAGGTTAAACAAATACTTCTCAAGAAACCGAAAAAGAAGAGAACTTAAAATAGCACCAGTCATGCCAGTATATGTATGAATAAAAGCTCAGATCAGAATAGCATGGACAATATGTTAGTTCTATGCACTTGTGAATATATTGTGAGGAAAGTTATCAATAATTCTGCAGATAATGCAATTTTATCAAGTGTTTTGTACATTTTCTGTTAAAATTTTTACACAATCAGTGTAACTTTCAAACAGGCTAAACTAAATGTTTATTACTGAAAGTTTCAAACAATGACAAGTGTTTAATTTACCAAATAACTCATGTGTTTCTGTGAGAGAAAAAAATCATGTGCAATTTTTGGAATTGAAGGGAAAGAAGATCCTTTTGCAGCGCACTGGGGCAGGTCAAGTGTGAATATATACTTACCAAATATATTTTCTTTATCATGATACTCACATCGACATTATCAAGAAGTACATATCATAGGAAAAGTGCACAAATTACAGATAAAATTATAAAAATAAAGAGTATAATGCATCTATATATAATAGTAGATGAGTACGTCTGAGTCAATAGTAGATGAGTATACTCAATGTAAATAAGGTAATTTTTGGAAGAAAACCCCAAAATTTTGAAAAGAACCCACCCCCAATAATGTTGTATCATAACCCCAAAATCAATTCTAATCTTCCTTCTGTGTATTGAACCTTCTAGTAAAATTTCATAGAGATTCATTCACTTATACTCAAGTTATTGTCTAGACACCAAATGTGTCTTCTTGAAAACAACTATGACACAAATGTATGACATGATAAAGCATTACTCGAAAGCAAACTTTTGTATGCTTGTATTTCCCATTTCCATTCTCAATTTTATTTTGCTGCCATATAAAAACCTGAAAAGTAGGCTACATCAAGTACATGTTACAAAAAATATATGCAAGAAATGACATAAAACCGACTCTGAATTAGAACAAGAAATTGTATTGATGTAGAACTCACAAACTGAAGATGATCAGAAATACAAATGGTTTTTTTATTCGAGTCAGATTTTTTTTACCGAAGCCCTTCGGCGCTATCAATTAAACTTTTTTAGTCAAAATTTAACACTAGTATAAAAGTATATCATAACAAATTGGCAAATACAGCCTTAATATTATCACCTAAAAAATCTACTGTGTACGGAGTTACATGTGCGGTTTGGGAAGTTTTTATGTTGTTACATATATAAAAGTTTTTTTATTGTGCATTTCTGAAAGATAAAATCATTTTTAGTGAAGAACTGGATTCAAAATATTTTTTTGCCGTATGCTTGACTAGATTTTTTATTCATCAATTTGAGAATCAGAATATTTTTTTCAGGAAAAATACCATTTCCCCTCAAGCCTTTTCAAGTTAAATGTTCGTTCCCTACACATTTCCATCTGAACTTATAATTTCAGTTTAGACATAAAAACATATATCAATGTAGCCTAGGACATTCGTTCTGAACATGCATAAACTATTTGCCACTGGACGTTAAACAACCAACAACCAATCAATATATAGGACCTTGTCTTAGTATAAAGCTGGCATTTAAGGTAGCGCCTTCCTCATATTAAAATCAAATCACAGTAGAAAGGAAAGTACGTCGTCCATAATTATGATTGGAGTAAACTATTGGTATCAACGTTTACCTCTTTTATTTCATTAAACTTCAAACTAATTGTGTACATGTACTAGAAATTAGACACTATACATCATAATGTAGGAATCAATGAAGGAAAATAGTTCAAGCATTTAGGGCCATATCTATTTTAACGAAACCCCTAAATAAACTCTTGCCAATAGAATGTGTCTATACGATGAGATAGTTTCTCCTCATTTTCTGCCGAAATCACACCAGAGAAAAAGGGGTTCATATCAGATTTTCGATGTCAATGATCGCAAAATGAAACATAAAATTATTTAAGCGACAGGCCCCATTTAACACTGCTCGTTTTTTTAATCATTTGATGATACAATTTCATAAAAAAAGCTCCCCTTTCATATCTTATATCTTGGAAAAAACGCGCGAATATTTCAAGACGGAGGAATTGAATTTATCACAAAAACGGCGACGTCATAGTATATAGAATCAAATTTATAACAGTGTGGTCGACGGTAAAACGTTTATTAGTAATTCTACTGAAACATTTACCTATAACTTGTTTGTCGTTGGCGATGATTTTATGCTCACTCAGTCTATCGGAGGCCTTCAAGTGGGGATTTAAATAATCACTTGATAAACATTTTGATACATAAAATGAAACTTTCTTTTCACAAATCATTTAAGGAATTTGTTTTAAATAATTGTTATACCATCACTTACGACAGTTTCACTTTTAAGAATATTAATGTCAAGAGCTGATATCAATAAATAATAATAAAAAAAAAGTTTATTCATGGTATAAAAAAAAACACTTTAATTTAATGGGGACCCGCGTTATTTCAGAAAATATCCAATTGATTAAGAGAACAAAAACTTCTACGTTGTGATCATTTGAGAGTGGCCTACTATTTATTCAATGCTAACCATATGGGCTTTGTTTTGTTTTTTATACCATAACTCGGTTCGTTCATTCAGATATTTGTCAGTTTGCCTTGGCTCTTCAAGTCCAACACACAACTTCTCACGAAATTGGTATTTTTCTTACAAAAATTACATCCATGTGATGTATTCTTTTCATGGAGAATGAATGTTGCACCTTATTTTATTTGTTGTCGTTATTTTTTGTATTTTTTTGTATGATTTACGTATAAGACAACCTGACTCTTCTTCATTCAAATTAAAAAATATACGAGATGGCAATTAATTTATGACACAAAATAATTGAATTAAACTTACAGCAGAAGAAAGATAATGAACATCGCTTTTATAGTCTACTAAATATCGAAGTCACAAAGTGGTCTTTTTAAAAATGATGTAAATTTATAAAAGAAACAACCAACAAAATAGTTCGAATATTTATATTGGAAAAAAAACAGTGTGTAAATCATAACAATTATTTTATTTCAATGAAAATCAAACTGTTGAATTTTCCGCTGCGAGCGAATTTTTAATTTTGGTTGCATTTTTAAAATCAATAAATCTTGTATTCTTGTTGGAAGTTGCAATGTGTAGTTTATACTCTTTTTTTTAATGCAACACAAATCCAACACAGACAACGAAAATGGTAGGTTTAAGAAATAATTGATGCAAACTATACTTTATTGTAGTTTTAACATGGGTAGGCATTATATTCGTGATTATTTTTGCCCGAGCGATATCGAAAAACTATTATAAAAAGTGTACTAGTTCAGTGAAAATGTACGTCATACTTAAATCCTAAACAAATAAATAAACAAAAATTAATAAACATACAAGACTACCAAAGGCCACAGACTCCTTACTTGTATGATTTTGTAAAAAAATGCATCTTTTTAAAATAGTCGAAAACAAAATTGTCTGTCCAATGGAAAAGTCGAAGCCCAAAAAAGATGAACGGTGCATTATAGAAACATAGAAGCTGGTTGCAAAAGTTTACGACAAGATCTATTTTATAACTTGAGTATGGCCTGATAGTATTAACCTGAAATAAATATATTTATAGCAATTCCCTTGATACGAAAGATCTACATGTTGCCTTGGGCTTTTATTTTCTCTTTGGTTGGGTTGTTGTCTCAATGACAATTCAATTCTCATTTTTATCATAGATATAAGTGCATGTTAAAATAAGAATATGTAGATATGTAGTGTGATAGACAATCAGACAAATTCTTTCCAGGGACCAACAGGCGTTAGCAAGCTATTGGGCCCCGTATGGCATTCGGCCATTAGCAAAATACACACTTTATAGAATGAAATCTCCAAGAGGTCTTGGCATGAAAAAAAACAACACAAAAGTTGTGCGAGAGAAAAAAAAAGGATACCGCATGAAAATTGAAAAATGGTCCACAACATTACTTTAGTCAACTCACTAAGTTGAAATTAAATACCTGGCGAATTTTAGCCTTCAATGGATGTGCTGTATGTTTTAAAAAAAATCATGGTTTGTTTGGACATTTTTATAATTCAAGTCTTGGTTTTAAATTATTTGCAAGTAAGTTTAAAGTCATGAACAAATAATCACTCACAGAAAGACGTCAAATCCATCAACGAAAGAAAAAAATAATAGACGACCGACAACGCACAGAAAAGCATGTATGTGTTCCGGACCATATGAGTATTTGGACCATACGCATATGTCATGACCATACGCGTATACTCATATGGTCCAAACATACACGTATGGTCCGACCGTACGAGTATGACGGGTATGGTCATGCGCGTATTGTCCAAATACTCAAAAGGTCCGGAACATATTTTATTTGCGATCACAAAATGCACGAAGACGTCCATTTCTATGTAAATTGGGTCGATTTTAATATAAATTTATAAGATGAATGCGTTTCTGTTGCCAAATGTTTTTCACAAGTATAGTAGCAGTATACCAAATGATACATGTTGCCAATACAATAACGTAAATGCATGCAAATTTCACAAGGTTTAATCCAAATAGCTTTCTTACTATCCAGTAACTTTCAAATTCGAAAAAGACAGGGCAGAAGTATATTTTGTCTATATGTTTTGTATTTGCACAACTGCTTTTGAAAGTGGATTATGCATACGTTCTAAAATAAAATTAGACCAGATAAAAGTTAAAAGATGACATAATTCGAATTGTTAAATCGCTTTGACATCCGAAAAAGATAATCAATCAATACATGCATTGCAACTTTAAAAGCCAGTAAGTCATTCTTTTTTTCTGAAAGAACATGGCTTTGCGATATCATATTATGAAAATTGATTGTCGAAACATAACAAACACTCAAGTAAAGGACGTTTAATTAATCAATATAAATCAAAACACAAATTCCTGATTAGTATTTCGAATTATTTTTATATAGGAGTTGAGAACCTTTGGTGACCCCACGGTTTAAATGTCTATATTAAGGACGTCGTGATTAATGGGCTTTATAGACGAACGTTCACCTAATCTGTCCCAGTCAATGGGACATTAAAGTGCGCCAATCAATGTCCACAGCCACACTGTTATGAATTCGGTTCTATATATATACATAACGTAGTTCATAACATCATTTCAATCGGCCGATGAATCGGCCCTTTGGCACTGAAAGGAGTCATCTTTGGGCCGATCATCGGCCCTGTGGCACAGAACTCGTTAAGATTCATCCCGTGGTAACTTTTGAATAGACGGTCGGACATTTTTGGGCTTATTGCATAAAATGTAGAGCTCGTCGAGAGGAACAATGTATACGCTGTATGTATGCAGTTCAAAGTCTTATCGTTTTTCTTATATGTAAGCTTGAAATTACACTCGGTGACCTTTGACCTTGGGTGCATAATAAAGGTCACATAAATTAAAGATTATTGGTGAAGGTTTCAAGTCTCTATGACTTCTGGTTCTCGAAATAGAATTTTTCAAAAGTTATTTATAATTTTTAAAGGGAAATAACTCTTTATAAGGCTAAAGTAACAAATGAATTGTTTATGTTTATAAACATTGTCATTTGTTCTTGTACATGCTACCATTTTCAAATCGATTCTATCTTTAATACTTTTAAAGAAAAATGCAAATAAAAGAAATTACTTCAAGAGGACATAACTCTCAAAGGGAATGATGAAATCTTACGCAGCCTCATATGACGATACATCATAATGATCTATCTATTGTCCAGATAAAGTCATGATATCTTTAAAAACAACGATCCATGTCGAAAACAAAACAATAAAAGGGAGATAACTTCTACAGGGGATTATGAAATCCCACACAGCCTCATCTGGTAATACTTCATGATGAAATCTACCGATGGTTCATATTTAGTCTTGATAACTCCAATAGAAACGGGAGGAGGCCATGTAAAAAATAATGCTAGAAGTAAAAAAAAAACGAAAAAAAAATAATAAGGTCTTTCCTCGCGTAGAGGAAAGACCTTAACTAAAACGACACCTATTGGCAGACAATTCAGAAGAAAATAATTGCATTTTAATTCTTAAAATCAACCGATTGAAATTTCTTCTTCCGTTAATACTATCAGAAAGTTTTATATCATGTAATAAAAGATTTTAAAATTAAAGCAATAAATAATCTTTACCCGTTTCGTAACTCCATCTACCGTGTCTCTTAAAACGGCGGTCTGGTAAACGCAAATTAGCACAAACACTAGCACCTCCAGACCTCAAACTGTACAAACCATATGGCTTATAAAATCTATAATGAATTTAGGCGCACCAATATCTATCCAAAATTGAATGTTTTGCTAAGTCTACCTTAAACAATAATATCAGATTGACCTACAAATGTAGTTCATATTTAAATTACTTTTGGTCAAATTGCCATCAATATGATTATCTACTAAAATGTCTTTTGAAAGTGCGTAGGACCCACAAGAGTAACATTGTCCCCTCTGTATCTTTCCAGCGTTGAAACCTTGTTAAGGGAGAATTCCATTGAGGAAAGGGTGCTGACGAAGCTGGGAACCTGTCCTAATAGAGCCTGATTGATAGCCTTAGCTTTGGAACCCTACCTCTCTAACCTGCTTAGACATCCCATTTTGCTTGTTGTCAGCTCTATTGTCAGCTCAGATGATTTTTGCTTTATCCTCAGAATCACTTGGATTAGCGTCATATTTCCTAGCGGTATCCCAACCTCCCTCGGAAGTGTCAGCTATTTTGATGAGTTTGTTACGATGCTTGATTTTATCTACAGTAGATGATATTAAACAAATCTCGTGCGTAATCTACCTCTCCATTGTCTATAGCCCATAAAGTCTGAACAAGATCCTCGAGAGGTCAAATTGGATCTTATTACCTTTGTATTTCCATTTATAGGAAGCGTCTGTTAAAGTTTCTTTACCTATAATTTCATTAACTGGTTTGACCCCCTACAGCTCTTCTCTTAATCCATCACTTTTCTCCGTCACTTAAGTATCACTAGTTGCCTCGATATCTTTACTCTGTTGATTTACACATGTTACAGCTGTTTTAAAAACCAGTTCTCAACGAGATATGTCAACGTATATTTGTTCCACCTAACAGAAGTTCCAATGGAAGCTTTATTATAAACAGTGCCACAATATCTATTCCTGTTGGAACAAATATTCTATACCATTTATTCCGTTAGGAACATATACTGTAATATTGATTCCTGTGGAAATAATATTCCTTTTGGAACTTACATTATAAAGGAACTTCTATTCCGTGACAATTATCCATGATTAAATTGACTACTTGAATCGTTATAAACACAACTAGAACAATTGACTTGACCGATAGGGTAGACACGTGTGCCGAATGATTTAACCGGCAAATCAGATATCTTAATCAAAGAGCTGAATAGCTCTGAGGGGAAAGACGGCCCTTGTTTCTATTTAATTATGTTTTTGGAAAGGGGGGTATCTTTTGATAGTTTTCATATGAAGAATGAAAAAGAAAACAGCTAGAACATGTAGAAAGGTTGACAATATTGAAATCAATTGTTGTTTATGTAATTTCGTTTCCTTAGTTTAGGATTCAATTTGGACCAATGGAAGAGATCTGCATCTTCTAAATCTAAACATTTGATTAAAGTTGATAGCTAATTATCTAAAACTCAACTGAATTGTGTAATTTCACAACAACTACAATATTTTTGAAATCTTGATTGTGTACCACTGAACTGCAGGCTAGGGCCATTTTCCATTTTTTGTGACAGTACTCTTGGATTTTTTAGTTTTTTCTTTAGAAAGTGTGGACTGAAAAATCTATTCAGATTTACATTTCCATTGTTGAAGTTCCGAGTTACAACTCTCATCACAGGGAAACAGGTACTAATAAAAAAACAATATGAGTGATGTAAACTGTGTGAAGCTTGTTTCCAAATCTTAATTTTTATATTTGTAAATAATAAATATGTTTAAACTACAAAATGCAAATTTTTTTAATTTTTTTTTTACCATTACAATGATTATGTAGGTACACAAAAATTTAGTTTTAATAGAAGACTACTAATCCAATGAAATGTCACATTTGAAGTGTTTAAATGCATTAACTTTTATTTTAGTGGATAATTACTCATCAATTGAGGTGCTCCTGAATTGGAGGAAGATTCTCAGAATTTTTACAAAAAAAAGTGGTCTCACTAATTATAAACAAGAAGAATTTTAACGACAAGAAGCGACAAGAAGAATAATTTTTTCTTGTCGCTAAATAGTTTTTGACGCTTCTTGTCGCTTTTTGACGCTTCTTGTCTCTAATTAGTGAGACCCGAAAAAAGTAATAAAATCGTTTCTTTCCCCTGTCTCATGTAACCCCACGATCTTTGTTTATTTTGAAAGTTGTTGACCTACAAATTAAAGTATTGTATGTTGATATTTAAATCATCTATAGTAAACAATATTATGTTTAGATTTAACAAATACAAATTTGTAATTAGTGCACGATCTCTAAGAATGATTTAAATATCCAGTGAACTGGTGTATCCCTGCTTCTTCCAAGAATGACGTCACTATAAAATACAATGTAGGTTGGATATATTTAGAATATCTCGTCATACTAATTTTCCGGATTGTAAAATAAACGTAAATAGTGTAAAGGAGAGTTCAAGATACGATAATTTTGTGAGAAACAGAAGGGAAATGTGTAAAAAAGTGTTTAAAGACAAACTATTCATTTTTGGGTCTCCTTCTCTTCAATTTAAGTAAGATTTGTTGGGGGTTTTCCACACTATAACATGTATAAAAACAAAAAGAATGATGTGAGGGAGTGTCACTTGGTCAACCCCATAGGGGATTGACGGCTTGAAGCCGTCTTTCCCCAAAAACGTCACATATGGGCAGAAAATTCAGAAAAAAAATAATTTCATTTTTTATTCTTAAAGATGTACTTAAGTTCGGTGAGGTAAGGTGAAAATTAATAAATTAAGAAGTTAAAATTGACATTATAAGCTGGTAGAGCATCAACGAGGCATCAATTAAGGATAAAAATAAGCTAAAAATATTTGTGCGGTTATGCAGTTGTAAACTTAAATTCTACTGGCTGCTTTGCCTTCTGCTTAATAACCATGTTCGCCGTACACAACCCAATCAAATTGTCCCAATAGAAGAAACCTTCTTACAAAACATGTGCCTGTAGCCAATCAGAAATCGCGTTGTAATGTGGTGACCTGTAACCAATGTGCTCAAACTCTTGACCTGAAATCATGTGTGCTATAAAAAGAACAAAGTAAGGTACACGCTGTCTTGTGATAACCTTCGTGTATTGCCCTACATAAGGCCAGTTGACCTGTTAGCCTGTCCGCTTGTGGATAATAAAATATATTTATTATACATCTCTGTATTATCTTATACAAACTTAAAAGTATTAATAGATTTAGATAAAATGTTTTTCGTCCAGAAAACCCTTAAAAATATAAATAAGAAAAAAAAATATAAGACGAAATGAAACAAAGTGAAATGCGCCCGATCGCATTAAACCAAACGGAAAATAAAAATATGTTCTAAAACTATCAGATCTGTTCTTCTAAAAATGAAGTCATTCTTTTTTATAAACAATAGTTACGGAACAGTTGTTGAAAACTTGTGGACAAAGTGTAGTACGATTTATGTTTACGGCAGTTTCAGTAAAATCGTTGAACAGTTCATTTAGAATACATTGAGGTATACATTTTCCTTCTGTCAGCTTCGTCAATAGACAGATAATGCTCGACGTCTCCTAATCCCATGCGTTTAAGTTCTGCCATTGCCGCTTTAAAATTTTCTCTGGAAGCGCTAAACCTTTCATCATTCACAATGTCAATTTTTTTATTGAAATATCTATTCCATGAGTATCTCAAGCATTGCAGTGAATTTGTTTTATAACGATTTCCATCAGCTTTACGCACGTCCATGTAAAAATGACCCAACACTTCATCTAGTTTTACATGTTAATATTGCGTAGTGAAATCTAGGACACTTGTGTATAAAACGTTCCATTAATTATATACCTAATACGGTTAGCATAACCGCACAATGTTATCATGCTTTGACCCAACTAGCATGATTATTTAGACGGAGTCGAAAATTGTTGAACGGTGAGGGCGAAAATTTTCGACGCCGTCTAAATAACCATGTTAGAAGGATCAAAGCATGATAACTTATATGATAGGTCATGTACCTCCTTTTCGAGATACATTGTATTTGAGATTTAGATTGTGTCGGGAAAAGGCTGACTCGGACTTTTACCTTATATTTGCATTGGTATTATTAGGTCTCAAAACAAAAGAAACAAAATTAAGAATCTTCTAAAATTTTGGTAAATGACCTTTCATGAGCTATTAAGTCTTATATGAAAAAATAAATAGGTGTTATAGGGCAAAATAGTTTACATTGTATTGTATGGAAAAACACCAAGGAGTTCGAACATTTGAAACAATTCCTAAACCTCACCTAAGTACATCCTTAAAAATCAACCGATTAAAATATTTGTTTGGCCCCCACAGCGCTTTTTGGGATAAACCTAATTCAAGAATGCTCAAAGACAAAACTTGAAGCCAAGTTTGTATAATTAAGACTTTTTGTTTAAAGATCTTTAGTATGCACATATATGATATGTAATCAGAAATATTTACGCTCCTTATAAATGCGTTCGCTTCATATATGGTGACAGTTAAATTTTACGTTTATCGATTAAATATAAGGCTCACGAAAATATATTCAAATTTTATTATTCTAGTTTATACTCACTGTTCTGTTCACCACTCGCAGTTGTTATTTCTTCCACTAATTTTAACCAAACAGAAAACAGAGAATAAGAGATAATAATTACATTAAACATATGTCAAGCTCACTTAAACGGTGGTCCCATACGTTAACCCGGCCTTGGTCACTTTGACCCGGATATATCACCCACGACATTATATATATGAACCAACGATAATAAATTTGACCAGAACTAATCAAGTCATCTTCTTGTTTACTGTAGAAGCAAAGAAAAAACTTGCTTCTATCATGCAAAAAACACAAATACAACCAAAAAAAATCAAATATTTGCTTGTCTGTATATCTATATTATAAAATATAAGGCGCTGGTCACAATTGTTATGATATTGTAATTATTATATTTATTCATGTTGGCCTAATTTCTGTTGTATGGCCTGATTGTCTTAGAACTGTGCAGTTTACAAATCACTGGAACAATCATAGATACTAATGGAATGATTGGAACTTTCCATTTAAATTACATAATGATTCCAGAATAATCCTAATAAAAATATGTGTTTTTCAAATTTTACAAGTTTCTAAAATCTTCCGCTCTTGTTTTTCATATCATTCCGTTTCTACAGTGTTCTAGCACGGCTGGTTATCTACACACGCAGAACATTTGGTTCTGCTCTACAATGAAAACCGTGAGAGGATTTTCCGGTTGTGCTTGAGTGGAGCAATTGTCACCGCTTCAAAGGGTATAGACATTTCTAAATCACAATTTTCTTATTCGACTGATCAAAATATTGAAAATCGGAGAATGCTAAAAATGTATGATATGGTGAATACTTTAACGAAGAGATACATGTAAATGCATTATAAACTGTTGTACGTGGAGTTGAACTCCGACAAAATCAGTTGCCCCACGAGAATTTGCTGAAAAAAAGTGACATTTAGATTTTTTTTTTGGTCAATGGGTATGAATGTCGTTTTGGTCGGCGTGGACGCAGTCGTGTGTTGATAGACATCTTAATAAATCTAAAAACCTCATATTTTCATTTTGTCATGAGTGAGGGGGTCGGTTCTGATTGAGGACATCGTGAATGCGTGAGGGGACTTGGAATTATATCTTTGGGTGCAATCAACAGTTTTTTTCTATGACGTCATGTTTTGAGGGACCATGCATATGTGACCCTTACTGGTGGACTGATTAATAAAGATGCTTGTATAAAACTAGATATCACTGGAATCAAAATGTTCTCTAGTTTATAATGAAAAAAAAATAATGTGTACTTTTAATTTATTATAAAAAATTTCATCGAATGAACATTGGGGAAAAAAGGTATAATTTTAAAATAAAAAACTTGAAATCAGGTTATGTGCACACCCATGAAGACATGATCCATGCACATTTTTCATTATCAAAACTGTATGAATTTTGTAGGTTTTTACCTGGCCTTTCAAAACATTCTTGTTTCAGGGTACGGTCGCCGGCTCCGAAAAGAGCTACAGTGGCTGCAAATAGGTTTTCAATTTTCACTGCGAAAAAAACAGACTGTTTACAGTGTTGTCTCCCCTCGAAACATGTATATTTAATATAATTTTTAAAATTATTTCAATCATTCAACCTGTTTTAATTGAAAGCTAATTAACTAATTTTTACAATCAAATACAAAAAACATGATACTTTTTCACCAAGTAAGTAAATAAACAGGGGTTTCCTTCCATGGTTATTTTTAGTCGGGGAATAACCCCTTGTTTTTAGTACGAAACTGTTTATAGCACCCTTTATATATAAGCTATCAGTCGTTGAAAGTTTCCTCTTGATATGGTTAGATTGTTTATGAAAATACAAAGGAGTAGGTCCGGTAAGGACCGATTTTGACCTCAAATTTCAGGTTCATCTTTTGAAAGATTTTGACCACTTTTTAAAAACACTTAAGTGTCTATTTCATTTGATTTAATTAATTAAAGTGAAAGATTTTACCTGATTTAGTTATAAGAAACGATCCGATTCAAGCTCAAACATGAAAAAACTACCAAATATGCCGCAAAATGTCACTTTTCAGATGTTTTTTTGTGAAAAATTAAAGTGGCCGCATCCGTGTTCATCCACAACCTTTATATATGTTATGTATTATCATCAAATACAACTTACATTTCAATATTAAGGATAAACACGAATGCGGCCACTTTCGTTTTACACGAAAACCGTCAAAAATTTAACTAAAATGCTAGTAGTTTAGCATGACTTAATGGTGCTACTACCCGACATATGTGCATTGTATTGTAAAAAACAGCCCATATTTATGTGGCAGAAGCATTCTTCTATCCAAATATAACTACAAAGTTTACATTTTAACAATTTTGTAAAACTGCTATTTTTGGGGCCAAAAAGGGGTCTAACTGGACCTACTCCTTTGTGTGCATATATAAAAATTATGAGATAGATTTTTGAAATAACAATAAATCACCAAGTTTTCTTTTTATGATTAAAGTCTAACCAATAAGTTTCAAATATGTCTCCAAATTCGTGGATTTGGGCAAATAATCGGTATAGTTTACTACCACAATTTGATATTAATCAATGTAGTAATTTTCATTCTTCAGTATTGCAAATCTAATCCTGAATTTTATCTATCCTATTTTTGGAATATTTTAAGAAATTCATGTGAAGTCACTATGGGAGTTGATGGTATGGCTAACTTGGCTGTAAATTTGTATTTGCTGGTATAGGTTGTTTTATGTATCCGTTTTTATTGTGTAGTTAGTCACCACTTCGATTTTATCATGTATATCTATTATATAGTCATTTTATAAAACTTCACAGGATGCAAAATTATGAATTATTCGAAATAACAAAGATGGTCTTATTCCAGGCAGAAACCCTAGCCGTATTAGGCACAACTTTTTTGAATATTTGTTCCTCAATGTACTTGTCTTGACTTTCGAACTTTTTTCATCTGAGCGTCACTGGTAATCCTTGTGTGGAGGAAAGACGCGTCTGGCGTATAAGTTTTTTTTAACCTGGTACCTTTTGTTAGCTATAATTGGCGTGTTTCTCTGTCCTATATGTTATCTCATTTATTTGTATTGTTGTCCTATCATGTAATGTTGTCATTAAATGATATAATTACCATTGGCATAGAAGCGGGAGGTTTGGCATGCCACAAAAACGGGTTCATCCCACCATTTTTTCTTAAAATGTCCTGTGCCAAGTGTGTGTGTTAAAGTTTAATGTTAACTTGTGTTTCTGTTGTGTCGTAGTTTTCCTCTTATATTTGATGTATTTTCCTTAGTTTAAGTTTGTTGTCCGACTTTGTTTTTCTCAATCAATTTATGAATTTCAAACAGTGGTTTACTACTGTTGCCTTTATTGGAGCCATATTTGTAATTTATTGGTAAGACTGTTTATTCATATACAGAAAAATTTGTGATGTATTGTATAAATCAAAATATTCAAACAAATATCAAAATTTGTGTTTTAGCAATCCATTTTTTTTAAATACGCAATATAAGGGGAGTTAACTCTTTTCGTAAAAAATATATACTGGGCTGATGGGCTGATATGACATTTTTCAACTTTAATTTGTAGCTAGAAACAAATCGTTGACATATTTAGTCCTTTTATTGTTCGTAAAACATATCTTCCCACAATGTATTTCAATATTCTATTTCATTAATTTTGTTTATGCACACAAATGTATTTTTTCATGAACAATCTGACCACATTTAGGCAACTTTCAAAGATTCATAGTTTGGAAATAAAATTATGATTTCACGTCCCCTCACGCATTCACGATATCCCCAATCAGAACCGGTCCCCTCACGCATGACATAATAAAAATATGAGGTTTTTAGATTTATTAAGATGTCGATCAACACCGGACAGCGTACACGCCGCCCAATTCGACATTCATACATATTGACCGAATAAAAAGTAGATTTGAACTTGTAGGTCTGTAATAAGAACCATTTCAAAATTTAAATGTCACTTTTTTCGGCAAAATCTCGTGCGGCAACTGATTTTGTAGGAGGTCAACTCCTAGTACAACAGTAAATGATACATGTATCTCTTTGTTCAAGTATTCACCACAGCATAGCATTCTTCGATTTTCAATATTTTAATCAGTCCAATAAGAAAATTGATTTAGAAATGTCTATACCCTTTGAAGTGGTGACAATTGGTCCCCTCAAGCACAACCGGAAAATCCTCTCACGGTTTTCATTGTAGAACCAAGTGTTCTGCGTGTGTAGATTACCAGACGTGTCTAGAGATTTCCGTGACAAATTTTTATATACAGACACTAAAGTTAAACTTTAAGACTAAGACATAGATAGACATTAGTATTTACACAATTTGGATTGACACTTTTTTCCTACAAAAAATATCATACTAGATTGTGACCTTAATAGTGGACGTAATATTCAGATTGGATTTTCCGAGAAGATGTCCAGATACAGATAAAGATAAAAGATTGGACTCAAATTTTTACAGTTAAGTAGACAGTTATATGAGTGTAATACTTTTTGTAAACTTTTGTATAATAAATATTGTTAAATTTTATTATTGATTTGTGTCTATTGTTGGCTACAATTTAAGGTGATTCTGGCCGTAACAGAAATTAGGGGCTCGTCCGGGAGACGACGTAAATAACATATTTAGAAAAAATATTGTTCAGTATTTTTATTAGAACTAGCCGACAAAATTCTACAAAATGGCATTTGATGCCGGTAAATTTTTGAAAACGCCAGACCCGGAGGTGTTTGATAATTTAGATTATTGTTGCTTGCTAAACATATGAAATAAAATTTTTGAGTATCTATTAAAACACAAATTAGAAAACATTTGGTGATAGACTAATTAGTTGAAGCAGAAATTTTAGGTGAAGAGGCTCTTGAATTTAAGGTCGAAAATGTTGACGCCTTTAAATTAAAACAGCTTGAATTAGAACATGAACTTAAAATTAAAAACTGGGAATGAAGGAGATGGAGAAAATAAAAGAACTTGAAATGAAGGAAAGGTTGGAATTGGAGAAAATGAAAGAAAAAAGAAAATAAATTTAAATTAAAACAGGCAGAACTTGAAGTGAGATTCAAAAACTGAAAATTGAAAGGGGCAAAGAAGAAAAGAACACTAAAGTCCAGTCGAAATCAGAATATTTTGATACAGCAAAAAATCTACGTTTGGTTCCCAAAGTTTGTGAAAAAAACAGTCGATAAATATTTTCCACAGTTTGAGAAAATTGCTAATAATTTGAAATCGCCAAAGCCGTATTGGCCTACGATGCTGCAAAGTGTTTTAAGGCCTCTGAAATGTACTCTGCACCTCCATCAGAAAAAAGGTTCTGATAATGACACGGTAAAACAGGAAGTTTTGAAAGCTTATGAGATAGTACCAGAGGCATTTAGACAGAAATTTAGATCTAATAAAAAGTTTGATTCACAAACCTATGTTGAATTTGCTCGGGAAAAATAAGATTTATTTGATAAATGGCTTACGTCAAAGAAAACAGAAAACAATTTTGATAACCTAAGACAACCGGTGTGATTAGAAGAGTTCAAACAATGTGTTCATTTAGACGACAAAACTGTTGAGACAATACATGCTGCAGCTGTTATTTCAGATAAATATACCCGTTCGCATAAAAAAAAGTTTCAAGAGTCAAAATGTTAATACTTCGAGTGGAAATTACAAAAATCAAAGCACTGAGCGAACTAATAGTAAACCTATTGTCAGTCCAATTATAATATGTCTAGTCCAAAATTTGAAACTTTTGAGAAGAACTCACTGACTTGTGCTTATTGCAAGAAGAATGGTCAGCTGATGGCTAATTGTTTTAGACTCCATTGCTCCAGTACGTTGGAATGTCCTGCAAGTCAGACTTTTAAGTGCAGTTTTTGTGTTTACATGGAGGATTATAAACCCTTTATGTCTGATGGGTTTTTTTTTCTAATCTTGATAATACCACTCTTCATGCTATTAAAATTTTACGGGACATTGGAGCTTCAAAGCCTTTATTGTTAGAAGGTGTGTTGCCTTTGTCCGAGGAGACTTCTGTTGGTGCCTCCGTTTTGTTACAAGGTGTACAGTTAGGTTGTATAGATATTCCCCTCCATCGTATATATCTGAAGTCAGATTTGATAACTGGACCAGTTGTTGTGGGAGTTCGTCCTAATCTCGAGCTCCCTGTTGAGGATGTTATATAGTTGGTAGGAAATGATCTAGCTAGGAACAAAGTGGTTGCTGAACCAATTGTTACTAGTGAACCTGTGGTGGATTCTAAATCACCTGAAGATGATGCTGAACTGTATCCATCTTGTGTTGTTACTAGGGCGATGGCTAGAAAACAACAAGATGAGGATTTGCAAGAAGACCAGTTTGATTACATTCACCTTTCTGACACTTTCTTAGCCGACATTGAAGGTCCTGGTAGCTCAGAAAATGCCATAATAAGACCCCCTATGGTTAACAAGAATGTAATTATGACATGGCCAGACATAAACAGGCATTCATTAGACCGAAAGAATTTTGTCGAAGAGCAAAATAAAGACCCTGAGGTTCTTCAGCTCTGCAAAGGGCTCAATCACAGGAGGACGCAGACAAAGTGGCAGATTGTTATAACCATCATTTTAATGAGGAAGTGGAGGCCCCTGATGCTACCCCAGAGGAGGAATGAAGAGTGGTATACCAAGTGGTGATATCTAAAGTTTATAGGCAAGAAATTATTGGTCTTGCCCATGAACACCCCCTCCCTTGGCTGGACACTTACAATGTAGGTATAAGGAAGACTTGTCTTAAGATATTGCAGCATTTCTACTAGCCAAGACTTAGAAATGATGTTGCAAATCATGCCATATATGCCAGGTTGTTGGTAAGCCTAACCAGAAAATACCACCAGTACCATTTCTGTCTATTCCAGCCTTTGAAGAACCTTTCAGCAGAGTACTAATTGACTGCGTTGGACCTTTACCAAAGACAAAGACTGGAAATGCGTATTTATTAACGATCATGTGTACATCACTCGCTTTCCTGAGGCTATTCCGCTAAGGAATATCAAGACCCCTACTACTGTCAAAGCTGTTATCAAATTGTTCACCTTAGAAGGACTTCCTAAGTCTATACAGTCCGACCAGGGATCAAATTTCATGTCAGGTTTATCCCAGCAAGTCGTGTACCAGTTAGGGATTGCTCGGTATAAATCAAGTGTTTACCATCTAGATACTGAAGGTGCCTTTGAACGTTTTCATCAAACATTGAAGAACATGATTAGAACTTTTTGTCTTCAATTTGACAGAGACTGGGATGATGGAGTTCACTTCCATCTTTTTGCGGTCCGAGAGGCTGTTCAAGAATCCCTTGGTTTTAGTACCTTTGAATTGGTATTTGGCTAGATTTAAAGAAAAATGTATACTGCTTGTCAAATTGCTCAGAAAAAACATTAAAAATGTACTAAACAAGATGAAAATATGGTATGATAAAGATGCCAGGGACATGGTAATAAGGTACTTGTATTTTTGCCAGTCCCTGGACATCCTTTACACGCTAAATATGGTGGTCCTTATGCAATAGAGAGTAAAATTAATGATTTGAATTACATTGTACAAACTCCAGGTCGGCGCAAACAAAATAGAGTGTGTCGTTTAAATCATATTTTGAGCGTACAAATGAATGTGAGAGTAAATCAGTTGCCACTTTAGACATGGTTAAATGTAAGAACAATCATGACAAACCAGATGTAATTGAACCACCATTTAGTTTTAAAACTATGGAAGAGACAGTTAGAGTGACAAATTCAGAAATGTTGTCAAATTTAGATTCAAAACTTGCACATCTGTCTTTTGATTGTATAGAAAAAGTGAAAGCTTTGGTCTGTTCTTTTAAAAAATCTTTTTTCAAAGTGTGCCAAATAAACCCACTGCTGTTTGTCATGATGTTGATGTAGGTGATGCTTCTCTAATTAGGCAACATCCGTACAGGCTCAATCCACTCAAATTTCAAGAGAAAAGAAATTAAAAATATGCTTGACAATGATATTATTGAGCAGAGTAACAGTGAAAAGAGCTCTCCTTGTCTCCTTGTGCCGAAACCAGATAATCGTGACTGATTTCAGAAAAGTAAATTCAGTTTCAAAATCTGATTCCTATCCGATTCCAAGGATAGACGATTGTAATTAACAACATTGGTCAAGCAAAACTTGTGAGCAAATTTGATTTGTTGAAAGGTTATTGACACAGAGAGCGCGTGAAATATCAGCTTTTGTTACACCAGATTGCTTTTTTTTTAATATACTGTAATGCCGTTTGGCACGTAAAGTGCACCAGCAACATTTCAAAGAATGATCAATAATGCTATAAAAGATTTAAACTGTTGTTAAGCTTATATTGATGATATAAGTGTATTTAGTGATACCTTGGGACAGCATTTAACACATATGTATGATACTTTTGATAGTTTGTGACAATCAAGTTTGACTGTTAATCTTGGTAAAAGTGAATTTTGGGAGGCCACTGTTTATTATTTAGGGCATACAGTTGACCAAGGTCAAGTGAAACTTATAATGGCAAAAGTGGATGATATTACCAAATGTCCTCCTCCTACAAACAGAAAACAACTGATGAGGTATTTAGGCATGCTTGGATTTTACAGGAAAATCTGTTGAAATTTTGCTACTGTTGTTCAACCATTGACTCATCCCTTACGAAAAAATTCTAAATTTATCTGGAGTAAAAATTGTAAAACGCTTTTGAAAATCGCAAATCACATTCGATTAATAGCCCAGTTCTGATTACTCAAGACTTTGAAAAACAACTTAAACTTGCCGTTGATGTGAGCGATGTAGGAATTGGAGCAGTTTTATATCAAGAGACAGATGGTACTGTTGAGAAATCTATATCATACTTTTCTAAGAAATTAGATAAACATCAGAAAATTTTAACTATTGAAAAAGAGTGTTTTGCAATGTCTTCAATTCAACATTTTGATGTATATTAAATCCCACTGTACATCCTATTTATCTTGAGGGTTATTCACTTTTGTTGTGGAAGACAAATAACGTCTTGCTAGTTTACTCAAACTTCTTTTAAGGGGTGAGGTGTTATGATTTTGTAATTATTATATTTATTCATGTTGGCCTAATTTCTGTTGTGTGGCCTGATAGTTGTTTACAGAATAGTCTTAGAACTGTGCAGTATAGAAATCCCTAGGCCAGTTTTATTTTGACCTGACCCATTTCTTTCGTTCCATAAACAGAAATACTAGTATTGATGTGCTCAAAGTGACTAGTTTTTAAATTTCCATGTCAGTATCTTTCTTTCCGTGCAATGTAAACAATTAAAAGAGAAATTTAACAAATTCGAGGCAAGGTTCACTGAATTCGTCATTTTGACGGTTCTAAAAAATATTACATCTCTCAATAGAAAAAAAGTTGTATAATATGAATTCCTTTTCTCGATATCATTAACAACAATTTATAAAATAAGCAGAAACCTAACTTTTCTTTGTCTTTTGATGTTCCGTCACCGTTGGATGTTAAATACCATCGAGTCCAATCATTTTTTGCCGGTGTAGTTAGACAGAGTGATGCATTGGTTCAAGAGTTGGATTAGCATTGTTTTTCATCAGTCATTAGTCATTAAGACGTAAATGGCACAACCTACCAAACGTGCTATTATTTATATATGTAATGACACTATTTAGCGAAATCAATGAAATTATTTTTTATAAACGGGCTTTTAATTTCCCATAAATTTTTAACATGAAACGAGACTGTTACTGTAATCCTAGAACCTCTCTTGCCCAAATTGTTTGTATTTGTTGTATAATGGCTAACTCTTTATTTGAGTGATTACGTGTTATGTTGAGGGACCTGTGTGCTAAGTGGTGTAAGTGTTTCATTTTCAGTATTCACTAGCCTGTGAACTCTAAGGTAGTTAGTTCAATTATTAATTTTTGAGGGTGATCTAACACTGACACACCAAGTGCGAATGGTATAACTATTTTACATTCAGCTGTTTTAGATTATACGAAAAACCATTTACAATTCATAAAACTTAGTGTAGAACCATTATAATATACTTTATATATTACTATATAGTGTATACCCTGTATGACCCCCAAACACAATGATTAAATATGAAACCATATCAACCCGCCCCACTGGCCAATCGGGCTACGGTACCCTTAAACGCCACTTTCTACAAAATCGCCCAACTCTTGATTACCAACTCGCCCCACGTTTGAAAAAGGGTAAAATCCTATTGAACAATTATATTGACAAATCTCTTCTTTACGAAAAGGGTTAAAACCCACGGAATAAAGGTCTGCCAACTCACCCCACTTATGAAAATATCTTGCTTCCTTTAAGTAAGTTGAATTACTGATAGTTGGTATACAGTCGTCCTGGTTTAAGGGGTATGTGTCGTGGGTTGATATGATAAAGATCTTGAGTTCGAATCCCAGCATAGACACTGGATGTTTTCTACATACATTTTGATAGATAGTCTTTTCCGTTTAAATTATTCTAAGTTTTATAGTAGATTGGCATTCCCGCAAAAATGTTACAGAACAATGGAAAGCATGCAAAACAAAGAAACTCAAGCCGGAGTGAGCTGGTAGGGATGATCCGGCTCTGATCACCCCTGGTGAAACAAAGGAGCTGGGATGTAATAACTAATATTGCAGTGTTAACCATTGCAACAACGGTTTAATATCCACTTACGGAGATGATCTGCTGAAAATATTTGGTTGAGAGTATTTTGATACTATTCATTCTCTTTTGAAAAGCCGACGATTTTTAATGAAAATAAACCAGAAAATTTAAGTCACGCTATCAAAAATGTCCTCACAATACATGTTGTTGTATTGAGTCAGTGGAGAAAAATTATCGAATTCTTTTTACATGTGAAATCATTCGTTTTTATTTAACATGAAAATAAATAATGTTCAAGACTAACGAAAAACAAACATGCAATGTAACCCAAAGTAATAACAATATGGCTCACTAGCTGTACGTACCAGGTTTGCCCTGAGTTTGGACTGCTGCACATCCAATTACATTGTCACAGCTACAAATATAAATTATATTAAATACTTCTGTTTCATAGAAGGTTATAAATTATTCAGCAGTATAGGAAAATAAACGCTAATGTCGTGTAATTAAGAAATAGTAAAAGCTCAGTGATATTGAAAGAACTTTGAACAAAAAGGGATGTTGAGATCCACAAAGATCGAGCGGATTTGAACAGCCATCTTGTGTGGAGTTCATTTAATATCAATATCAACCTAATCATTGATTTTTTTTTTACTTATAAACCGTTGAACAGTTAAAACGCATAAGAAAACTACACAAAAACACTTCATAATTCCACTTAATTGGGCGAGTCTCAATATATTCAACTCAAATTATATGTTAACGGTTTAGCAGTGTAAGACCACGTTTACACTTGAACGAAATTGAATCGATCATTATGTGAATCGGTCTTAAAAAGATCAGGGTTGCGTTCAATATCGTAACGCCTTCGTAGTGCTACGTAGATTTTGACTTTGAAATGTGAAGCTATAGACTAGTTGTTACATAGATATTGATAGCAGCTACGTAGCTGCTACGACCCTGGGTTCGCGTTTACATTGCACAAGCAAGATCGATCGAGATCGATTTGATTAAATCCAGTGCGTTTACACTACAACATAAAAATAACTGGTCTTTCTTTCCTCAGCAGTGCAAAGTGCTTGACAATAATTTATTGATTGGCGGCAACGCTGACGAGTTAACGATTTTACCTTATGACGTTCAATGGTGTCATATTAGGGACGCTAATTTTCACAAAAAATAAACGTATTTGCTGTATATCTTATTATTTTTTCAATTATTAATTCGAAATGAAAGATTTTGTAACAATTCAGCAAAATGTTACTAAAGTCGTGCTGTTGCCGGACAATGTTTGTAAAATCGTTCATCACTACGTGGGTTAATAAGTTCTCCATTTCCAAATGGCCTTTCTAACTGATGCGTCGTCAATAACATGTTATGCGACCAAAGGCAATTTAGATTTCCGTCACAAATTTGAGCAGGGTTTTCATACTTGTTATTTTTCGTTTGGCTGTAGATGACATCTCTACAGTAGGCAAATTTCATTTTAATTTGCATTCACCTACCGTTGATTTTTCGAGCAGTAACAGCTATGTCCACAGTTTTCACCGTATTGATTTTTTGAACAGGGAAAACAAGTTTCTGCCTTTTCATTTGTATAATAACCAATTGGACATGCTACAACACAATAAAAACATAAATGGAAAATTGTATTCAGTATTTACTTTACAACTCTGTAGTCCAACTAGATATTTCGATGCTTACATTTCATTCGATGAATGTGGCTATGTTTTATTAAATTTGTCTAAGAAGATTTTTGTAAAAGATTACAACTCATTACGAAAACGATTAAAAATGATTTTAAAGGGCCATAACTCCTTGAAAAGCTAAGCCTTCTCTCACTAAACAATTCAAAAGTTGGTGACTATGATGAACGCATCTAGCCCGTCGAACTAGAGGTAAAGGATACAGTTAAGTCTGCCTCATATCCTAACTTACATCTAGAAATTGACAATAAGGGTTGGTTAAAAACTAAACTTTACGATAAAAGAAATTAATACAGCTTCTAAATTGTGAACTTTCGATTTTTATATATACCAACATTTCAGCAGCGCCTGCATACGAAGTATATATCTCCCAATTTATACGATATTCCCGGGCTTGTATTTCCTATCAAGATGTCCTTGATAGAATGATATTACTCACAGAGCTATCAAACCAATAATTCCAAATGGTGAAGTTGTTACAGACGCCATCACGAGTTGGTTGACCGTTATAGAATAACCGTTTCACAGATGGTATCTGATATGTTACTTATATCGTTACTACAATCCCGTTTCTGTTTTGACGAATGTGACCTACTGAATAAGACTTTAATTTACCGGCTTTTTTATAACATAAGCAATACGACGGGTGCCACATGTGGAGCAGAATATGCTTACCTTTCCGGAGCTCCTAACATCACCGTCAGTGTTTTAGTTAGGTTCGTGGTTTTTTTTTTCAAGCAATTGTGTTGTTTTTTTATTTTCTATCTCGGATTTCGACTGTCCCTCTGGTATCTTACACTCCTCTTTTGAGTGGTCAATTGACAATTTAGGTCATGTTGATGTATTTGTAGATATTATTTCGCTGAACAGTCATCCTGTTTACATTTTATATCTAGCTATACAAAACTATATAGGTCTGTATTTGAGCCTGTCCTATACTATGGTTTTTGAATATGGCGACATACAAATTGGAGAGAGGGACAAGTTATACAGAACAAAGCATGTCGGTTATTCTTAGGAAGTGCTTAAAATGCGTCAAATATAGCCATTCAAAGAGATATGGGATTTAAAAGTACGAATTCAGCAAAAATTTTGAAACTTTTCGTCTTTTTCTTACTAGAGTGAGCAAAACTTACGATACAAGACTTACATACTAGTATAAGGTTCATGGGTGGAGTAAGGATTGTTCTAGGTCATTGGGTAAAAACTGTATACAGAAAGCACAAAATTAAGGGATTTAAAATGTTATTAATGATACTTTCTTCCATAAAACATATTAAACTGCAAGAGATCAAATCTAAACTCTTTTTTAAAAAAAGATAAAAATTATTGAAAAATTGGATAATGACAAATGAATGTAATCATTATGGTTATAAATAACGTATTTATAGAGAGTATAAACCTGATTTAGAATGTAGTTCTAATACAAACTTAGTTCGTTACAGGCAGCATAGACGTATTTTGTCAAATGTTAGAAGTGGCTGTTTACGACTGGCAGTTGAAACTGGTAGATACACCAAGCCAAAAATTCCTTTAAATAAGCGTACTTGTATATATTGTTCAGATAATTGTGTTGAGGACGCAAACAATTTTTTTAGGGTGCGATTTTTATGCAGATTTCCTATAGCATGTTTATGTTTACCCTGATACTATCATACTAACTAAGTATCACAGTTTTACCTTAACTAATATTTGCTACAATTAACGTTTACCCCTTTTACATTTGCATCATGGGTTTGTCTGTCCTCTTGTTGTATAAACTTTCGACAAAACACGGACGCGCTTTAAAAGGCCGGACTCCTCTCAAAATAATAAAAGTTATCTCCAAAAGAATTGTTTATAATAATTTTTTTTTATGTAAGCCATATGGTAATACAAATTGTTCTTTAATTGTTTTTTGAACACATTTCTGAAAATTGTCCTTGGTGTAACACTATTTGATGTAGTTAGTTTAACTAAAGTAAAATATGAAGATTGATTGTTTTTATCAAGAAGAAGATATAAATATATGTGGTATGAGTCCCAATGAGACTATTCTCCATCCAAGTCACAATTTGTAAAAGTAAACCATTATTAATTTAATTAATACTTGGACCCTACATGTTTCTCAATTTCTGATGCAAAACACCAAAGCTATGTTAAAAAAATCATTTACATTTTGATAATTCATGACAGTGTTGTTAATTTTGTTCAACCGCCAGCTTTTATGCCAAAAATCGTCAGCTAGGTAGTAGAGAATTGATAAGAAGTAGTGGATCAATTTTCTACCTTAACCTATTTCTAGTAAAACGACTATCTGTTTCATAATCTGAAAATCAACGGAATTTCATGAAAATAATTTCGTATTTTGTCTTTTCTATTCTATAATAGCTGGAAATAATTAGATACACACAGTTCTCATTTATATTTAACTTAATGTAAGTTCAATTTAACTTAAATGTGTTGTTATCTTCCTTTTTTGATACCAGATTTTATATTTGTAAATAATTATTGCATTTAATGTTTAATCATTACAAATAATTTATATTGATTAGATTTTTGTATTCCATGATTCATTCAAAAAGACATATAATTAATATATGAATTTATTTCAATCTTTTTTGGAAAGTTTAAATAATTTAATTACCAACATTTAGAGAACATTACATATTTACATATATAGTTTTAATAATCTAATGTGCAAGTCAGTGGTGTTAATACCTCCTATTTGATATAATAAAGATATGTGATGTATGTGAAAAGGAAGTAAAAAATATCACTCATTTATTTCTACTATGTTCTGAATTAGTAGAATTTCATATGTTTATGCAACAGAAGTTGTCAGTTTTATTTGATAATGTTGATTCTGACAAAATTAATAATTTAGTGTATGAAGAGGTATTTATGTTTGGTTTATTTGGATCTATCAAAGGCGTAAATGTAAGTTTTGTCAATTTCATGTTATCTGTAGCGAGATATTGTATCTTCAGAAGATGGAATTTACTTCAAAATTAAAACAGTAATGTTGATCTTATTAGACTATTTAAATACACTGTAAAACATTATATAACTTACCTGTATGAATATTTGTGTGATGCAAGATGTATGAAAAATGTTTTTGAGAAACACTTTTTAAAGAATTTATAATATTCTGGTACAAGAAACCGAAGGTGTCATAACATTTAATTTCTAATTATTGTGCTGATTATATATGTGATTATACTTAAAAACATTGCCTTGTGATATTTTTGTGTAATATGTAATATATCTGTTGTATATATATGTTGAAGAATTGAATAAAGATAAAAAAAAAAAAAAAACGACTAAAAAAACATTTGATATAATAAAGATAAAAAAAAAAATTGATTGAATTTACATCACACCTATATACACATTTTAAATGTAAATGAAGTGTTAATGTCACAATAACACCACTTCACTAGACACCAGGGGCCGGTTTCACGAAGACATGTTCTAAGATATATCTTAGGACATCTCGAAGCTGTCTTAGGATGATCTTATCTAAGACATCTTAAACCTGTTTTTTAAATGTTCAAATATAAATATGATTTACGGAAAAAAATCATTTAAAAATAGTATGTCTTACCATAATTTATTCTAAACGTATCGATTAATATAATTTATAATAATTTGCAAAATAAATATAAAAAAATAACAATAATTTCTATGTAACAATAATTTATAAATTATCTTTAAACATTACATCAATATAAATATGAAATTTTTAATGCAAAATTAAAGAAAAAGAATATAAATGATGACATTTTTTTTAAACAAGTGAGTTGAATTCAATTTCAACTTTATTGGTTATAAAAGGTTAAGGGGTAAAATCGTGTAATTTTGATATCAATACATCAAATGTTCATTGTTGACAAATCATGATAATCCGTCAATCTAGAAAGATAACGTTATAAGCAGGAACAGGGGGATAGATAATTAGATGATAATAATATATTTATTTCAAAATTAATATAAAAAATGAGTGTCATTTATACAAATAAACGTATAACTATCCTAAGACCGTAATAAGACACCTCTCGCGTTGTCCTAACTTTATGACCAACTTTAAGAGATGTCCTAATATAGGACCACTTTGTGAAAACCCACTTAGGACTAAGATATGTCGTAAGACCATCCTAAGACATGTCTTAGTCCTAAGACAGCTTCGTGAAACTGGGCCCAGTTGATAATAAGATAGATACAATTAATGGTTATTCTTAATTAAAAAAATATATATGATTTTAGCGTAAACTCGTTCCATTTCATTATGTTTTAATTGTTGTAACGTTATTACATTTGTCATCCGTCGTCAATTCGTTAATCAATCAACTAGTATTATTTGGAGTTCGCATTCTAAAACCCAAGCAGAATTGATCTTGCTACACATGTTGCATATATTACTATGTCAATTTTGCAATGAAACATGTAAGCTGTTCATAGCCGTGATCGTCTAGTCGTTGGCACTGAAAGAAGTAACTGTGTTATTAAAATTGCTAAATTCAAGCCTAGTACCCGGAATATTTTTTATTGAAATGTTTTCCCTACCAAAATATTGTTTTTAATCTAAGAGGTATCTATATTTCATTTTTCATATAAAGCTGACGATTTTGTTTCTGGTTTTGCAGTCGTAGCTTATCACACTTTATTCACATTAAAGTCAGTTAAATGTTGTATTTGGATCATTTATATTCAAACAAAGAAAAACTAAATGATCATGGTATGATGTCATTATAATACTGAAACCAAAATTAAGCATGTATTATGATGAAAAGGGAAAGGCCTCGTACGTTAAAAGTGATAAGTGTAATGTTGTACATGGATATTTTTTTTAATCATGGAATTGTACTAATAAGTTATATTTATAATAATTTCTTTATTCTATACTGTTTATATGTTTTATTAAATAACAAAAAGACAGTTTATTGACATGTATTGACAGATAAACGCTATGAAAGTGATATGTACATTAAAATATGTATCAGCACTCGTTTTCTAGTGGTATCACGCATAGACTACAGACGTTACTGACGAAAATACGTGCGAGTTTGAGCCTTTGCATCAGTCAATCGTTTTAGAGAGGATACCATAATGATGTGTAAATCAGAGTGAAAACGTATTTTAAAGACAAAAACAACATTGAAAAACAATACTATGGCGACAACATATAGATAATCTTGTAGAAAAAGTTGATGATGGCACAGAGGGAAGCTAAATGTAAAACCATAGCCTATTCTTTCTGTGTTTATATGCCATGCAGATGGTCAAAACAAGAAAATGAATACTTCAAAGAATGTCTTGACTAGCTTCCCGAGATAATTCTCAAATAGTCCGACACATGTACACCTGTCTTATGTGGAGACTGGGATTGTGATGTGATGAAACAACAAATAAATCTGCACAACTAAGTGGGAGACTTCATAATTTCTGAGAAGCTAAGGGTTAAAGCATTAACATTCAGTCATCCAAATGGCAATGAAACATCAACAATTTATTATATCTTTGTACATGACAGCATGACTGATAAAGTTTACAACACCATTAGACTGGATATGTTAATAACACCTCTGATCACCATCCACTGTTAACGGAAATCAAATCAGAGATGGAAACCAAGAAAAAGCAAGACCAACCTGTATTGTCAAATAAAATAAAGGCACCTGATGAAAATGGTGGAGCTACATTACTGCAGGAAATTACATCTATAATGAACAACATATGTAACCATATCAGCTTGTTGTGCGGTGTGAGCCGAAGCTCCATGTTGAAGGCCGTACCTTGGCCTATAATAGTTTACTTTTGAAAGTTGTTACTTGGATGGAGAGTTTTCTCAGTGGCACTCATACCACCTCTTCCTATATCTATATACAGACTGCATAAAAATTTAATTCTAACTCCAATATTAAAAAAAGGACCTGTACATATGTTAAAAGCAAATACAGATTTTTCAAATTCGAAAATCATACAAAATTCAAAAGTATTCATGATATTACTGGGGTACTTTCGTACTTACATTTACACATTCCATTGCTGTGAATAGCATTATTACAGCAATAATATTGTACTGAATTTCGTGGTCCTCCAATGGTTTCTAATCTAAAATATATAAAATATAATAATGAAACGCGTCTCTAAATGATGGAATGTCCCGGGGGAACGGCTATTTATGTGAAACAGATAAATCATAAGTCAGAACCACGATACATTTCGTTTCCTTAATATCTAGTTAACCATTTTGAATTGGTAGAGATAAAAATACACATCACTGACAAAGTATTTACTATTTGTCTTATATTCCAGACTGATATTTGTCTGCCTTGCAATCATACAACATCACACTTTTTTAAACCATTGAATTGTCTGTTAGGTACAGAACGTCACCTTTTACCGAATATGACTGTTATACAAAGTGTGAATATGCGTTGATATGCGACGTGTCTCGGTATTTTGTACATCGACCCAACATTCATGTATTTATTTTTATGATTCTGTTATAGTTTCGGCTGAATAATATGTTATGTCTGATCGTTTTTTGTCCTAATAATTATAAAATTGCCTTTCGATACTATCATTGTCTTATACTATGAACGTTTTCTAAGTGAAATGACATTAGTATCATGCATAACGATCTCAGAAGGTCCATACTGAAAATGAACACGTTTAAGTGTTTAAACTGGACTTTTTTAGTTTTGCGACAATCTATTATTTGAATAATCATTTTTGTTGCAATTTGTTTTGTATTTCTTAAAGCTAATGTAATGTCCTTACAGTCTGCATTACTAATTATGGCACCAATTGTTCCAGGATTCCATGTCCCTAATCGTAATATTTGTCAATTCAAAAAAAAATGTGGGGGTGCTTAACTTTTTTCTTTGTGTATAGTTCGTTTCTACATGTATGTATGTAAGCAGGATTTACTTCTGTATTTCGTTTGTCTTCCTTTTATAGTTGATGTGCTTCCCACGGCTTAAGTTTGTAACCAGGATTAGTTTTATCTCAAATTTATATGACCGTTTTTATACAAACTGGTACCAATTCATCTCACAAAAGTTATATCCGAAGGGCCGTAATTTTGTCCGACATATAAGTTAATGTAGATATTTGTGTTGTTCATTAACAAGAAAAAGGTTGTCTATAACATATTTTTAAACATCGGTAAGAATGGTTGTAACAACTTGTTACTCTAATGATTTTGAATGAAAGCATAATTTGTTGTAAGCATTGACAGAAATAAATTAAAATTAATGGATTTGAAATTCAACTGCACATGTTACGCTTATAATTTGAAATGGGTTTTGTCAAAGGATGATTTTAATTATTTCGGAATCGGTCAAAAGTTAGATGGGTACATTTTTGTGCATATAAAATAGGATTTGATAAAAATATTGAAAAAAAAACAAAGAAGAAAATATTATTGGACGGACAGAAGTAAAACATATGAACAAATAAGAGAAATATCTCTGTAGTATGGTGACAGTTTAAGGCCATTTCGCGTTTTCGCGTTTTTGCCGTTCATATTCTATAGGGCGAAAACGCGAAGTCGAAAACGCGAATTCGAAAACGCGAAAAGGCGAAATATTTTTTCTTCCCGATTTCGCGTTTCGCGATTTCGCATTTTCGCCTTTTTACGATAAACATGTTAAGACAAGACTAAAAATACAAAGTATAAGTTAACAAAGAATGTAAAGGAATTGTCTAATTTATGGAAGTATTTAAACTACGTCACAGATATGAAATTTATATGACAATTATTTAAATGACTTATACTTTGTAGTATTGTCTCCCATTAAATTTAAAATGTTATGTTATAATAAAATGCAAAAAGGCGATAAGGCGAAATCACAAAAACGCGAAATCGCGAAACGAAAATACTCGAAAATACGAAAATGCGAAAACGCGAAAAACGCATAGTCGAAATGCGAAACGCGAATTAAAAAAATATTTCGGGTTTTCGACTTCGCAATTTTGCGTTTTCGCCCTATAGAATATGGACAAAGACTGTTTAGGAATTGTCTAATTTATAGAAATATTTAAAGTATGTCACAGATATGAAATGTATATGACAATCATTAGAATTACTTATAACTTTAGTCTTGTCTCCCATTATATTCAAATGTTATGTTATAATAACATGTACATGTACATATAACGCGAAATGGAGAAAAGGCGAAATCGCAAAGTCGAAAAGGTGAAACGCGAAGTCGATAACGCGAATCGGGAAGAACAAAATTAATATTTGGCGTTTTCGGGTTTTGGACTTCTCCTTTTCGCGTTTTCGACTTCGCGATTTAGCATTTTTGCTTTTACGCCTTCGCTATTTCGCGTTTACGCCAAATCGCCCTATATAATATGAAGAGCGAAAACGCGAAATGGCCTTAACCGGCAGCCATACTGTAGTTCTAATTAGGAACACAGAAAAGTAATCAGGAAAAGGAAAAATACTCGAAGATCTTGTAAACTAATAATGGGGGGTCAATTAAAAATATTTCTGAAGTTGTTTTTTTTGTTTGTTTGTTTTGTGTTTTTTGTTTTTATATCTGGAGACAGCGCACTTAATTTACGCAAGTATTGTTTATTTTTTACAATTTAGAAACATATCAAAACAGGCTATTTCAAAATTACGAGAAATCACCCGCGGGTATAAGCGCTTGGTTTAAAGTATGTAAACTGTTAGTATTTTATAGGATGATTTTTTGTAAAAGAATTTCAGAAAAGGTATTCAAAGCCCTCTCTCATTTTTTTCAAACTTCGTTATGTGTTTCGGCTCCATTAATTTCACTTTTCTTGCCTCAGATCACAATTATTCTTCCCCTTTGCTACAATGCATGTTTTGGTAAAAGTCGAATTAAATATTTTTTTAAAGTACACTGCTTCAAGCTTGAAATAAATGTAACTGCTAAAACACCATTATTATTCTGATAAAATATGCTTCTAGGACAACCCATCAGTGCTTATTCTTTCAAAAGCCCTATTAGCATGCCAATGGTAGGATTTGAATCTTGAATAAATGATTAAGGCTAATTTCTACCCTACTTTCAATTTGGCCAAATCACGACTTTCACTTTCAACAATATTTTTTTTCCACATATTTTACTTATTTCAATATATATGCAGCTAATATGACTCCCTAAATAGTAAACATTTCAAGGAAAATAGAAGACAGAATACTTCGGAAGCATTACCCCATACAATAGTTGGGAACTATATTGCAAGACCACGAACAAAGGGAATTTATTGTGGCCTGAAGCCTTCTGTATACTATGAACATACGTATACTTATATTATAAATAAAGTGTATTTGCTATAAACTATCAATTCCAATGTTCCTCTCAACGGCGGTCACTGCTGTAATTATAAAGAGTCTTTTTATATATATAATAGATATGTTACGAAAAGGCATATTCTCGACGCTGAGGTTGACAAATAATACTTTAAATTTGGGGACGGTGTCAAAACATTGATTAAAAAAATTAAATCCTGTGCGTCTTGGTTAATTCAAATCACATTTATCTTGAACATTATTATTTAACATCTATTTGACATTTGCTTTTGTGATATCATTGCTGGTTATCATACTATCATAAGACACGAAAGGTCTACGTACGCAGGAGTGGGTGTGCTAGGAAAAGGGGGGTGGGCGCTGAGAGTTATACAAGTTCATTCGATTCCACACAAAGCTCTACAGTCTAGTTGATTTGTTTTCTCTCGGGTGTCTCCGTAAGCTTCCAATGACTCGGAAAGTTTGTAAGCGCCTTATAGCGTGTTCCGCATATACCCGACACTCTGATATACGCAAATTCATTTTATTTTTAATCATCTTTTTTTTCTGTTCGTCGTTTTGCTCGAAGGGGCGATCAACATGGATAAATTTTATCCGTTAAGATGATAAAATTCTGGGGGAAATCGACTCGAAACCTAGTCTAATTAAAGACAATAGATTATACCGTTACACATCATTTTGAGGTCTTTTCGAAACCACTTCGAATAAATTTTGTACAATTTCTGTTGTCCACAATCACCCGTGTATGAATTTAATGTCTGTGCCTGTGTCCGATGTAAAATCGATCTTGAGGCTCAATCTGTGATCTTTAAATGGCATGATAGGTTCCGTAGATTGCAGGCTAGCTACCGCTGTGATTAATATATGCCACTCATCCCGAAGTTGGCGCCAATTGTTTATGGTTTGCCAAAAAATATTGGGGACATATATTTCCCAAAGAATTGGAATTAAAACATTTATTTATAAAAAGAGGAAACGCGCAAAACGCACAACGCTTGATATTGCTAGAGAGAGTTAACTGTTGTATTACAAGTTTATTAGAACTCAGTAGTGAGTCATATTTTACACAAACCTCTTATCGTTCTGAACATACTTGACATATCTGACATAACTGGACGTTAATCAATCAACAATCTTTCAATCACAAACCTCTTTTTAAGAAAATTAAAATTGAGCTGAAACTGTTTAAATTAAGACGCAGTTGGATCGGAGTTATATGACCGGGAGTAAATTTTCTTAACCTATAAGGTAGTAACCATTTAATTTTCTTGGGGGGGGGGGGGGGGGGATTTTTCCCGGGCAAAACATAACATACAGTGGCAGCTAATGGTGAAACAGACAAAAAAATTCTAATGGTCAAAAACAAATTATTTTTGTCTCAAAATATAAAAAAGAAGATGTGGTATGATTGCCAATGAGACAAACATCCACAAAAGACCAAAATGACACAAACATTAATAATTATAGGTCACCGTACGGCCTTCGACAATGAGCAGAGCCCATACCGCATATAGTCTGCTATAAAAGGTCCCGATAAGACAATGTAAAACAATTCAAGCGAGAAAACTAACGGCCTTATTTATGTGAAAAAAACTGAACGAAAAACAAATATGTAACACATAAACAAACGACAACCACTGAATTACAGGCTCAAAACACTGGAAACAAACTTTTTTTCTAAAAACATCCATAGGCCCCTCTCAAAATCAAATGGTTGCTGCCTTATGGAACATATTTCTATTTCAAGTTGAAATTGTTTTAAAACCGGCTTTGTTTGCTTTTCATAACTATATAAAAATGACCGTTACATATATATACACGAGTAGGTATAGATTACAATACCGAATATTATTTGTAAAGGCTCTTAATTAATATGCAATGTAAACACAGGTAATCTCTTTTGTGTTTTGACACAGTCCTCATATTTAAAGTGTAATTTGTCAACCTCAACGTCGTGAATATACCTTTTCGTAACATGCCTAATAGAAGCACATGTATAATCATAGTATACATGTAGATAAACGATGTATATTATAAATAAAGTCTATTTGCTATTAAAACTATCAATTCAAAGGGTGTTTTTTTCACGGCGACCACTGCTATACGTATATAGAGAATATATATATATTATAGTAGTATAATCATAATATACATGTAGATAGACGAAAAACAAATGTCATCTCTCCGAGTTCTACTCGGTCTGATGACGGAAACAATACTCGCAGAGATATGATGAATAATAAGTTGTGGAAGGAAGAGAAGCAACACACAAAATGAAGTCTTCTCATTCAATAGTATGGATAAACAAATAAATTATTAAAACTTTATATTTAAAGGTAAACTGCATAATATATAACTTATATTTAAGCTGGTACCAGTATTACTCTTTTGATTCTAACATTTAAGCAAGGAATAATCGTTCCAAAGTAAAAAAAAAAACAATTTCACGCTATCTTTTAACATTCATACGCAATATTGATTTCATTTACACTTCTTTACGCTGTAATTTGACAACAAAACAACAAAACATACCCTTTTTGTCTCCTACAAATTTCTGAAAAATGTTCTTGTACAAGAAGAAATGATACAAAGAGAAAGAATAAACAATATAAATCCATCATCAATCACATAATAAGGAAAAATCTAAAATTGAACATATGCCAACATATTTGTCATGTACACTTATCATACAGGAAGTCAATGTTCAATTGAATCAGTTCACATCATTTTTTAGTTCTAAATTAATTTCATTTAAAAAAAATCATAATTCTCCGATATTGTACGCTATTGATATTATTGTCAAGGAGATATATTGCAAATATGTTTTGTAGCTTTTTTTCCATAGGTTCCAAGTGATGAAGTTGAAATCATTCCTTCGTAAATTTTATGGACGCCATCACGAGTTGATTGACTGTTATGGAAATTCAATACCTGTTTTACAGATGACAACTGATATATGATCCATTTGTCGTTAGTACTACGTATCAAAATCCCATCTTCTTTTTTCCTTATGTTTCTCCAACCGAATTAGATCTATATACAGATGTACACTTACATTAGCAAGACGACAGCTGTCACACGCGGAGCAAGACCTGCCTACCATTCTGCATCACCTGCGATCACAATCAGTGTAGTTGAGGATCGTGTTTCTATGTCTTTAGTTTTCTATGTTGTGTTTTGTGGAGTGTTGTTTGTCAAGTGTGTTTTCACTTTCTTTTTTACCATGGCGTTGTTAGTTTATTTTTATATTTTTAACGTATGTGCTTAAATGACAAATAAATGTTATCAAAAAAGAGATCAGAAAAAATGTCGGTCTACTGGCCATAGCTAAACAAATGGCCGGATCACAGCACCGATGATGCTTTGTTTTTTATAGGTTGTAAGGACTCTCTCAGGTGTACTTAGTGTCTTTTGCGTTGTTAGGATGCACAAATATCCTACCATGTCAAGTCTGTGTTTTTGTAAGATGTATTTTTCTTCTAAATAAGTAAACACTTTTCTTTTTTTCCCCAACTTCAGATACATTATTTTACTAATAGTTGTTAACAAAGCCCCTTAATTTTAAAACAATGGCACTTCGGTTCTGCCCCGTATTGTGAATAACCAATAAAACCAGTGGATTTCATTGGCGAACTTTTCTATAAATATACTTGTATTACGTGTAAGTTACGGTTTACAGAGTAATAGCTGCTTACAAGCATGTAAACAATGAAAACGAAAACGTAATTTTGACAGTCTTTTGTTGAAGGAGATCAGAAAAAATGTCGGTCTACTCGCCATAGCTTAACAAATGACCAGATCACAGCACCGATGATGCTTTGTTTTTTATTTGTTGCGATTATGAGGTGGGAGATGAATTCCATTTTGTCATAACATGATCAGAAATAAATAAAACTAGGATCAAAATGTTTAATGAAATTTCTAGTATTGTCCCAAGTTTCAATGAGTAAAGAAAACACATTTGATTTTATATTTTCCTGTGAAGAATGTGATATTTTACTTATCATTGTTAACAATATAAGTGAAATTTATAATGAAAAAACAATTATAATGTCAACATATGAACTGAGTGGGATTGGTGACTTAACTTATAAATGTTATAAATAATCATAATATTTGAATTGATAATTTTAAAGAGGAGGCATGCTGTAAAAAATAGTATTATAATTCATATTAATAACGTTTATTTTTTTTCAATGCTACATTGTTGTAACGTTTTGTAATGTGCCTGTCTGTTTGTTTGGTTTTTTTTGTGTTTGTTTTGTATTGGTTTGTTTATTTAGTAAAAATCCTAATGTTTGGATCTTAAACTAATAACATTCTTATTCATTTCTTTGTTAAGCTTTTAGTTTCGAATTAAAAAAGCGAAAGTTAAATAAATTCATCACAGATACCAGGACTCAATTTAGTATATGTTTAAAGAGCATGGTTTCTGATATTTATAAATCTCCAAGCAAACAATTGTTATAAAATGATTAAGAACATAAGATGGGAAACATAAGCTTCAAGAGGAGAGAGAAGAAAATCCAAATGTTTTATGATATTCAAAATAATAATGCTCTAGAATAATGACAAATTCAATTCCCCAAAAAAATCTATAGCATGACGGTTTACCCAATACTAACTTACATCATTATTCCATTCTGCAGACTATCTTTGACTAATGATTCATGTATACCATCAACCATACGTCTTTGATATAATCTTGATGTTTTAGCTCGTAATGATTATATAATTTGATGCCAAATAAAAGCTGATACATCATTCTTTCATCTGATACCAATTTGTTGATGATATCTTCATTCTGAAATTTTATTACAAGCCTTCCCGAGTTTGAAAATGAAAAACAAAAAAATCCGAAAATTACACTTCAACGCGATTTAACAAAACAAAACTGCACCGTGGGAAAACTTTACGACAGGGCTTAAATGTAAGTTCAATGTTTACTGAATTTTCAGCCGTAAAGTATTTCCGTCCATTAAACTCTTTACATAAGCGACTTTTTCCGACTTGTCACTCCACTATATTAAAGTATTCTAATTGTTAATATCTTAACCGATCTACTTAAATCTAACAAAATGTGAAAACATGTTCTATGTATTGTGCCCCAAATAAACACAAAGTTATTTTTATACCTATGAATATCATAGGTATTTACGGCATTACTTAAATCGGACGTACAACCCTAGCAGACATATCAAGTATAATTTGACAATAATTAGAAACTAGTCGCAAAAACATGTGTACACAAACATCACAGACAAACAACGCATCTGACTAAACAAAAATCAAACAAACTTACAAATAATTCTAACAAAGGCGCCGACAAAAACATGTATGTGATTGATAGTAAAGGATTAGACGTTTTCTGAATAATTCGACGTAACCGTTGCAAGCAATTGAATATCGTTTGACTTAGAAATGTATATGTCATACGCAAGAGAAGTTGCTATATTGCTGCTAAGGTGAGGAAAATTCATGGTTTCATAATTGTTATTGTCTCTTTTGTAATAGACTAGTCAGTAACTAATGATAACCTGAGATAACCTGAGATAACATATGTTGTCAAATTCGATGTTAATGTTTTGAAATGAGAAAGATGACGCTATATCTAAGTATAAATACAAATGAGTGTTTGTATTTTTATGTTTTAGAACTTCACCCTTTTGAATTTACCTTGGAATGTGGTATTCAAAGTCATCTTGTCTCTACTTGTGTCTGCTTCTCCTTAAAAAAGAAATACAAAGAAAACACAATAACGAATAACATATGGTTGATATAGCCCCAAACTAGATACAGGTGCATGTGGTCATGGTAAACCTTGTTGTTTGTGCACACACAAATCTCCACTGGTGTCTATGGATCTGTGCTTATCTATACAAGAGATCGACAAAAGATCGATCATTGAAGACTGGCACAGTGCATCTACCAACATGAATGCGATCTGGCCTGTTATTTTATTTTGATGGGTAGTTACTAAATGAGAACAATTCCTTCTTTTTTGTTACCTTCTGAAATGGACGAAATTATATATTTACTTTCAAATGATCTTTTAATACAAACTAAACTGCTTTTGAATTGTATAACAAACATGCAAGTCACGAACCTGCAGTTCAGTGGTTATCATTTGTTTGTTTGGTTGATTTGAATTGTTGTTTTGTTTTGTTTTTTTTCTTCTATGAATTAGATGTTAAAATTGTCTTACACTAGTCCCTTTGGAGTTGGTGGTTAAATCTATTCATTTGAATGATCCATGTTTACGACAGTACTTTGATCTATAATGGTTTACTTTTTACACATTGTGATTTTGGTGAAGAGTTGTTCTTCTAGGACTCAAATCAAATTTTCTTATTTCTATATAGCATTAACACAGTCATGCTTTCAAAAGTTTTATTATTTTCTTAAAAGGTAATAAAAACAACAACAACAAAATCAAAACATGTTTATGCAATATACGGAATTGAGTTTTTTGGTGCAAGTTTTCGTCTTTTTATCGATCGAAATATATACCCGAATAGCAATATTTCTAAAATTTCTTTAAATATTTATAAACACTTAAAATCCTCAAATTTACGAACTTCTTAGTTTGAGCTTTTTTTTTTACAAAATTCACAATTTGTATTTTTGTATCATTGTCAACACGGTAAGCAACCCAAACTTTAGTGTTTAAATAAAATAGAAAGTCATTTATAAAGAGGCTCTGGTATAAAATTTATGAAAAACTTAATTTTTTTCTATTAACATTCAGTGCTATAATTTGATCCCGCATGCATTGAATTCATGTAAATATTTTCATGGATTTTGATACATGTATATGGGTATCACAGTTTCGAAGTAGAAACGATTACGATGTGGTGTGTCTTTTATTTTTTTTTAAGAATTCAAAAAATCAAATAAAATTGAGAATGGAAATGGGGAATGTGTCAAAGAGACAACAACCCGACCAAAATAAAAAAATACAACAGCAGAAGGTCACCAACAGGTCTTCAATGTAGCGAGAAATTCCCGCACCCATACATTGATTCTGCGAAAATATCGTATTTCTAGATTGTGTTTTTGCTCGTGTAACAGTCGGATTCATTATCATGTTTGGATCGAAGTGATTTTGTGTCTTCTTTAATTCTTCTTTATTTACATCATCTTCTTTAGAAGTAATAGCTTCAAATTCGACAATATCTAAATATTTACATTCAGTATAGTCGTGTTCAATATCGTTAGTGTCTATTGTGGCTTTAGATTCGACAATATCTAGATCTTTACATTCAGTATAAATATATGTAACATCTTTAGTGTCTAAAGTGGCTTTAGATTTAACAATATCTAAATCTTTACATTCAGTATAGTCGTGTTTAATATTTTTAGTATCAAGTGATAGGGGTTGATATGGATGAAGGTAGCCAGAATCCCTGTTTTTATCTTCCGAGTTGTCCCCCTTCTCTGGTGATGTTTACTCATGAACATCTACTGTAGAAGAATCAACTAGTTGGTAAGAATTTATTTTTTTGCTTTGTTTCTGTCTTCAAATTCTTGCTTCCACCTTGCTGAATTTTTCTTTTTTCTTGGTATTTTTTCTTGATTTACTGCCAATGTAATATCGAATAAGTACCTCTCGTCAATTTCGTTATAATCATTTTCATTTCTGATCATCTCACCTTTGGTCCCAGGAAAAAGCATTTTATATCCATTGTCAATTCGTTTGTTTTTTTATGCACATTTGAACCTGCTTTTCTTTAACCCTTTTTATAACAGATATAAGCCATTAAAAAACATATAACGAATTCCAGTAATCCAAAACTATCAAAATATACACCACTCTCCTTGTTTAGAAAACCTAAAAATAATATTTTTTTATATTAGATTTTCTAAATTTTTTCCAAAACTTTACAGTGAAGAAATATAACAATTAAAAGGTCTCCTTATTTGAGTTATATTACTTATTATAAGACTGAAATAAACAGAAAAGTATAACACACTACGATGTCAAACTAAGAATTATTTCTCTTAAAAACTTTCTAATATTATTTTGATTTAAAATATATATTTGAAATTGATTAGCCCTGGAGACACATTAACTATTGAAATGGGTTCCTACCGTAGTATATATATATAATATGTAGCTGTCTAATTTGTACATAACAGTTTTTTTTAATTCAAAATCACATATGTGAAGATAAACAACAACGTTTTCTAACTATCATATTACAATGTTTACCTTCATTTTCAGATTCCTCTGCTGTCTTCTCTATAACAAACAATAACAAAACAAAAATCATGAAATATTAAAGTATGGCATTTCATATAAAATATAATGGTGTTTGATGAGACAAATTAATGTTTGACTTTTCTTTTTACATTTATAATAGACCTAGGTATAGGAGAAGGAATCGATCAATTATTTACAAAACAACTTTTGTACCGGAGGTTATTAGTTCTGTGAGATTTGATGTTGATGTCTGATCATGTTTTTTTCTAATGTATAAAAAAGAAGATGTGGTATGATTGCCAATGAGACAACTATCCACAAAAGACCAAAATGACACAAACATTAAAAACTATAGGTCACCGAACGGCCTGCAACAATGAGCAAAGCCCATACCGCATAGTCAGCTATAAAAGGCCCCGATAAGACAATGTAAAACAATTCAAACGGGAAAACTAACGGCGTTATTTAAGTAAAAGAATGAACGAAAAACAAATATGTAACACATAAACAAACGACAACCACTGAATCACAGGCTCCTGACTTGGGACAGGCACATACATAAATAATGTGGCGGAGTTTATACTCTACTATGAAAGCTTGACATTTTTTAATTTATGTAATTTCGGAACGGTAAATATCTAATATTATAGAAATATTTTATTTTACAAATGTGGAATATTCATCTTATTAAGATAGGTTTTTCAAAAGCACCCATTCAAGAATACGAGCGTTTAAGAAATCTGTTTTCCATCTTCCGTCTATGACGGTTGTTTTGCATCATTAAGAGACAGGGAAGTAAACGCGTATCTTCAGCTTGCGGGACAATGCACGTCACAAAATAGAGCTTTAAACTCAATGATCATAGAAAAATTACAAGTAGTAAATTGGAAAAAATGATAGGACAGAATACATTTCTTTTAAAATAGTTGAAAAGGAAATGCATAAAACCTTGATTAAGTATTTACATGTGATAGGAGCTATGTTCTCCACTTTTATAAGGTGATTTGTCGACTGCATACATCCCCGAATATGATCACAGCTAAATATATGAATAACAGTATAAAAATTATTGATAAATAGTAAAGTAACAAAACTACTCCGAGGAATATTCAAAACGGAAAGTTTATAATCAGATAGCGTTAACACATCAAACGAATGGATTACATCGGTCATATTCCTAACTTGTTGCGGTCATCTTCTTATGTAAAAAATTATACTTAAAATTTATCTGGTTATTTAGATAATCAAACCTCTCACAATAACATAAGATGTCTTCAAACTTTAATTCAATGTTTTGGTTCACTCTTTCGTTTACCTGCATAAAAAACTAACTTAATCCCTACATTTTATTAAAGTAATGACTTGGTTACAATACAGATTATGATTAATATCATCACAGCACAATTTTTAAATTTTCTTAGTATTTTTGTGGTAGATAATATATCCATGATTTTCAAATATCAAATCATTTTAACAGCTTTTAATCTGAAACCATAACAACAGAATGCGTACACATGTCTTCTAAACTGAACGATGATTGCGTCTGCTATTTTGTAATTTTAATGAACGCCATTAACATATTACATTGAAAAGAAATAATCCTTTCGAATAAACACTACAATAGTATCAATGTAACGTTTGGTGTAGTAAAAATTATAAGTTCATACCTTTCGTTTGCTTTGCAATGACATGTGTCTTCCATACTGGACCGTCATGCATGGTTCGCATCTTGTTCCATTAGATTCATATCAAGTATCACATTCTAAGATTTATCAATATACATTATGATTTTGCAATGCTTTCTTGTATTTACATGTGTATTCCATAGTATTATTAATTTTGTGATAGTCAAGAAAATATTTAGCGATGCTCATAATGTACCAAGGATAAATTATAATATAAGGTAAATTCCAAGAAAACTGGATAGTTTGTCAGATAGAAAACTTCTAAAAGGTAAACAGCTAACGGATAACCTTTTTCAAACTACGCTGCAATTACATATACATACAATAGAAAGGGAGTCACACAGCAGCTGGGGAATTGTAACCAAGTCCACTTTTGATCATCGAATTACTCATATAAAATTTGGTGCCAAGTCACTTGAAATGAACATTTTTGGTTTGCACATTTATTATGAATACTCCATAACTTTCTACCAAATGGAACCTTTATTTCCTGCCAAGATATTGAAGTGCAACTTCGGAATAATCGGTAAAGGGTTCTTATTTCTTTCAACACTACTTTGATTGTATAAAAATACAAATACTAATGTACTTTAACATTGCATTAATAACTTTATTATTACAGTATTCCGAGACAAAGCAATTACGCATTGTAACTGTAGTATTAAAAGTAATCTCTGCAGAAGACATACTCGTAATGGATACCACGAGGGCACTTTTATGCCATCAACAGACATCTTTAAAAGCTATTTGAAGGGTTCTTAAACGTGCAGGGTTTAATATGAAGCTTTCCCTACACGAGGCATTAAGATTGCATAACGTTGACATTCTTGCTAGAGGTTACTGCGTATTCATACATTTCACTAGTCAATGGGTTTTATTGCTTAATTAATGGACTTTTTGTTATAATAAAACACCCATGCAACCACGCATCCCATATTGCTGATAGGACCCGACACAAATATCAATTTCGTGTTTCGGTAGTTAAGCTTGGGATGGTCAATTTAAGATGCATTATTTGAATATAATCAAATATGAACATTATTCATATTTATATTGATATATTTATATTTTTATTCTTCTTCTTTATATCTAGTTATTATGACAGATCTACCATCATCAGGGGTCCAACTGTCAATTTAATGTTAAAGTCTTTAACTTTGATCTACTAAGCATATCTCCAATACTTTTATGTTTGCTATACGAAACTATTGGTGCTGCATTGAATATTTGTGCACAGTCTTCATCGAACTGTAATAACTGCCAGTGTTTCATTATACGTTTCTTTATTTTACGTATATATGGATTATATTTAGTTATTAAAACTAACGGAATACTTTGCTTCTCTTTAGATTTGTTTTGTTGTAATAAATCAGTACGGTCAATTGCTAAAGCATCAGTAATACTATCATCTATTTCCACGTTATCATAACCCCTATCTAATAATTTCACTTTGAAATTAGTTAGATTGTTTATTAATTTGTTATGGTCACTTGTATTTCTAATTTGCCGTATTGCTTCACCTTTAATAAATCCTCTGAATACATGCTGTGAGTGACAGCTATCTCTGTGCAGAAACAGATAAGAATTTGTTTCTTTAAAATGTATTTCGAGGTCAAGAATGCCATATGTTGTAAATCTTTGACCTTTAATTACATCAACATCCAAGAACGACATTTTATCGTTTTTGATTTCATAGGTGAACTTTAATAAGGGGTTATAATCATTTGCTAGACGAAAAAAATCTGTAATTTCATCTGATGTTCCATCATATATTATGAATCCATCGTCTCTATATCTGCCATGATAGAATATTTTGTCTTTATATTGAAATGCAGAAATAATTTCATTCATTATTTCAAACATAAGAATGTCACAGATTTCCGGTGACGGAACTGCACCAATTGCCGTACCTATTATTTGTTTGTAAATTTTCCCATCAAATTCAAATACATTGTTTTCTAAAATGATTCTCAACAAATGTATTAATACATTGACTGGCGGAGCATTGACCTTGAAGTTCGATTTGTCAAAACTGTCATATGCTCGTTCAACTGCACGCAATAATGCTTCTTGAGGTAGATTTGTAAACATCTGTGTTATATCATACGAAACTAACAGGCTGTTTGCCATAGGTTTTAATTTCTCAATGATATTAATGAACGATGTAGTATCTTTTATATATGTGGACTGATTTTGAACTATTGGTATAAGAAAATAGTCAACGTAATGACCTATAAGTTCAGTTACAGAACCACACTGTGATATAATTGGTCTGCCAGGTGGAATTATATTTAATTCATTTAATCCATCTTGTTGTATTTGTTTAAACGTCTCTATTTCAAGGCGGTGAATTTTTGGAAGAATATAAATTCTCCCTAATCGTGCATCTCTTAATTTTTGACCATTTGTTAAAAATCTAAATGATATTTTGTCGATTATGCCTTGATCGTATAATGATTTAACATACTCAATGACTTGGATTTTCAGTTCTGTCATGTTAAATGAATCTAATTGGCAGTAATGTTGAGTATTTAGTTGTCTTGTGACTTCTGTTATATAGTCTAGCCTGTCTAAAATAACACAATTTGAATTTTTATCTGCCTTTTTTATTACTATTGTTTCATCATTTTTCAAATTGCTTAGCGCTATTCTTTCGCCCTTAGTAAGATTGTTTTTTACATTTCTTTCTATTGGTAGAAAAGACAATTCAAGCTTGGTTAACTCTATATAATTTTCCAACGTATGGCACGTAGAGGCAGGTTTATATCCTGTATTGTTACGAAATGGATGAAGGTCAGTTTTTTCTTGACTGAACATATACCTACATCGTAATTTTCTAGCAAATTCATTGTAGTCTTTTAGTATAGACATTTTTGCATTTTTGCTTGATGGCGTTGGTATAAATTTCAAGCCTTTCGCCAACAGGATATATTCCTGATTTGATAATCTGCGTTTCGATAGATTAATTACATGCTTTTTGGCATGTGCAGTTCTTTGCTGCATATTGTATTTATTCCGTTCTTTTTTATTGTAGAATCGGAATTTTTGCTTTTTAGCATTTCTATTAAAACGACGTGCCATTTTTGAGTTCACATTGGGTGATTCTCTTAGCTACGTGCCTTTGTTGAGCTCACATTGGGTGGCTGAAGAATATTTAGGTTTACACATGTTATAAACCTTGAAAGAAGATCCGCCCATTTTGACGTGGGTTGATAGGCGGGGATAAGATAGCAGTGAGAAATTGTCTGTGTTGATGATGTATAAATGAGTCACATTGTTGTGTGGAATTTTTCAAAGTAAATCATGTCATGAAGTATTTTCAACTCAAGGCTAAAAGCTTTGTCCACCGGAACAATAAATTAACACACACCGTATCCCATCAAACAAGCAATGCGGATCGTTCTCAATGCAGAAAACGATTCTCGGTAAGGTGCAGAAGGACAGCCGTCCATGAATACATTTTGTTATAATAAAACACCCATGCAACCACGCATCCCATATTGCTGATAGGACCCGACACAAATATCAATTTCGTGTTTCGGTAGTTAAGCTTGGGATGGTCAATTTAAGATGCATTATTTGAATATAATCAAATATGAACATTATTCATATTTATATTGATATATTTATATTTTTATTCTTCTTCTTTATATCTAGTTATTATGACAGATCTACCATCATCAGGGGTCCAACTGTCAATTTAATGTTAAAGTCTTTAACTTTGATCTACTAAGCATATCTCCAATACTTTTATGTTTGCTATACGAAACTATTGGTGCTGCATTGAATATTTGTGCACAGTCTTCATCGAACTGTAATAACTGCCAGTGTTTCATTATACGTTTCTTTATTTTACGTATATACAGTCTTCAATATAAGCCCAAGAATTTGCATCAAAATGATGTTGAATAAAAAGTGAACTTATCTCCTGCACCACTTAGAAAACACAATATTTTCAAATTAAACTGTCACATCAATTATATTATGTTAGTTCACAGATGCCACATGCTTTCTTTCTCAATTTATAGGTGACAATTGCAAGAAGAGATTAAAATAAATACACAATACCAATCAAGAAATGTATCTTTTTCTTTCTTATAAATATGTGATTTTGATTTTTTTACAAAATTAAACTTTTTCAATAAATTGCAAGATTAAAATATTAAAAAAAAACATCATTAAAATTAATTGGGTTTTCAAATTAATCTTAAAAGTCAGGATAAACAACATCAAGAACATTTCCAAAAAAAAAAAAAAATAAACACCAAAAATTAAGAAAAAAGGGGGAGGGTCAACCCCACAAGTGCCTGTGCATTTTCCCTAAACTTTTAAAGTTTAACAATTTTGTGTTTTAAACATCTGTTTGTTGTAATAATATCAGTCGCCTTATCAGTATGAAATGACAGATTTATAGCACTACTTAACCATTTTATAATTGAGAGAAGATATGAAATTTTCACTTTCTTGTGCATGGATGTTGGACTGTATATGGATTATATTTAGTTATTAAAACTAACGGAATACTTTGCTTCTCTTTAGATTTGTTTTGTTGTAATAAATCAGTACGGTCAATTGCTAAAGCATCAGTAATACTATCATCTATTTCCACGTTATCATAACCCCTATCTAATAATTTCACTTTGAAATTAGTTAGATTGTTTATTAATTTGTTATGGTCACTTGTATTTCTAATTTGCCGTATTGCTTCACCTTTAATAAATCCTCTGAATACATGCTGTGAGTGACAGCTATCTCTGTGCAGAAACAGATAAGAATTTGTTTCTTTAAAATGTATTTCGAGGTCAAGAATGCCATATGTTGTAAATCTTTGACCTTTAATTACATCAACATCCAAGAACGACATTTTATCGTTTTTGATTTCATAGGTGAACTTTAATAAGGGGTTATAATCATTTGCTAGACGAAAAAAATCTGTAATTTCATCTGATGTTCCATCATATATTATGAATCCATCGTCTCTATATCTGCCATGATAGAATATTTTGTCTTTATATTGAAATGCAGAAATAATTTCATTCATTATTTCAAACATAAGAATGTCACAGATTTCCGGTGACGGAACTGCACCAATTGCCGTACCTATTATTTGTTTGTAAATTTTCCCATCAAATTCAAATACATTGTTTTCTAAAATGATTCTCAACAAATGTATTAATACATTGACTGGCGGAGCATTGACCTTGAAGTTCGATTTGTCAAAACTGTCATATGCTCGTTCAACTGCACGCAATAATGCTTCTTGAGGTAGATTTGTAAACATCTGTGTTATATCATACGAAACTAACAGGCTGTTTGCCATAGGTTTTAATTTCTCAATGATATTAATGAACGATGTAGTATCTTTTATATATGTGGACTGATTTTGAACTATTGGTATAAGAAAATAGTCAACGTAATGACCTATAAGTTCAGTTACAGAACCACACTGTGATATAATTGGTCTGCCAGGTGGAATTATATTTAATTCATTTAATCCATCTTGTTGTATTTGTTTAAACGTCTCTATTTCAAGGCGGTGAATTTTTGGAAGAATATAAATTCTCCCTAATCGTGCATCTCTTAATTTTTGACCATTTGTTAAAAATCTAAATGATATTTTGTCGATTATGCCTTGATCGTATAATGATTTAACATACTCAATGACTTGGATTTTCAGTTCTGTCATGTTAAATGAATCTAATTGGCAGTAATGTTGAGTATTTAGTTGTCTTGTGACTTCTGTTATATAGTCTAGCCTGTCTAAAATAACACAATTTGAATTTTTATCTGCCTTTTTTATTACTATTGTTTCATCATTTTTCAAATTGCTTAGCGCTATTCTTTCGCCCTTAGTAAGATTGTTTTTTACATTTCTTTCTATTGGTAGAAAAGACAATTCAAGCTTGGTTAACTCTATATAATTTTCCAACGTATGGCACGTAGAGGCAGGTTTATATCCTGTATTGTTACGAAATGGATGAAGGTCAGTTTTTTCTTGACTGAACATATACCTACATCGTAATTTTCTAGCAAATTCATTGTAGTCTTTTAGTATAGACATTTTTGCATTTTTGCTTGATGGCGTTGGTATAAATTTCAAGCCTTTCGCCAACAGGATATATTCCTGATTTGATAATCTGCGTTTCGATAGATTAATTACATGCTTTTTGGCATGTGCAGTTCTTTGCTGCATATTGTATTTATTCCGTTCTTTTTTATTGTAGAATCGGAATTTTTGCTTTTTAGCATTTCTATTAAAACGACGTGCCATTTTTGAGTTCACATTGGGTGATTCTCTTAGCTACGTGCCTTTGTTGAGCTCACATTGGGTGGCTGAAGAATATTTAGGTTTACACATGTTATAAACCTTGAAAGAAGATCCGCCCATTTTGACGTGGGTTGATAGGCGGGGATAAGATAGCAGTGAGAAATTGTCTGTGTTGATGATGTATAAATGAGTCACATTGTTGTGTGGAATTTTTCAAAGTAAATCATGTCATGAAGTATTTTCAACTCAAGGCTAAAAGCTTTGTCCACCGGAACAATAAATTAACACACACCGTATCCCATCAAACAAGCAATGCGGATCGTTCTCAATGCAGAAAACGATTCTCGGTAAGGTGCAGAAGGACAGCCGTCCATGAATACATTTTGTTATAATAAAACACCCATGCAACCACGCATCCCATATTGCTGATAGGACCCGACACAAATATCAATTTCGTGTTTCGGTAGTTAAGCTTGGGATGGTCAATTTAAGATGCATTATTTGAATATAATCAAATATGAACATTATTCATATTTATATTGATATATTTATATTTTTATTCTTCTTCTTTATATCTAGTTATTATGACAGATCTACCATCATCAGGGGTCCAACTGTCAATTTAATGTTAAAGTCTTTAACTTTGATCTACTAAGCATATCTCCAATACTTTTATGTTTGCTATACGAAACTATTGGTGCTGCATTGAATATTTGTGCACAGTCTTCATCGAACTGTAATAACTGCCAGTGTTTCATTATACGTTTCTTTATTTTACGTATATATGGATTATATTTAGTTATTAAAACTAACGGAATACTTTGCTTCTCTTTAGATTTGTTTTGTTGTAATAAATCAGTACGGTCAATTGCTAAAGCATCAGTAATACTATCATCTATTTCCACGTTATCATAACCCCTATCTAATAATTTCACTTTGAAATTAGTTAGATTGTTTATTAATTTGTTATGGTCACTTGTATTTCTAATTTGCCGTATTGCTTCACCTTTAATAAATCCTCTGAATACATGCTGTGAGTGACAGCTATCTCTGTGCAGAAACAGATAAGAATTTGTTTCTTTAAAATGTATTTCGAGGTCAAGAATGCCATATGTTGTAAATCTTTGACCTTTAATTACATCAACATCCAAGAACGACATTTTATCGTTTTTGATTTCATAGGTGAACTTTAATAAGGGGTTATAATCATTTGCTAGACGAAAAAAATCTGTAATTTCATCTGATGTTCCATCATATATTATGAATCCATCGTCTCTATATCTGCCATGATAGAATATTTTGTCTTTATATTGAAATGCAGAAATAATTTCATTCATTATTTCAAACATAAGAATGTCACAGATTTCCGGTGACGGAACTGCACCAATTGCCGTACCTATTATTTGTTTGTAAATTTTCCCATCAAATTCAAATACATTGTTTTCTAAAATGATTCTCAACAAATGTATTAATACATTGACTGGCGGAGCATTGACCTTGAAGTTCGATTTGTCAAAACTGTCATATGCTCGTTCAACTGCACGCAATAATGCTTCTTGAGGTAGATTTGTAAACATCTGTGTTATATCATACGAAACTAACAGGCTGTTTGCCATAGGTTTTAATTTCTCAATGATATTAATGAACGATGTAGTATCTTTTATATATGTGGACTGATTTTGAACTATTGGTATAAGAAAATAGTCAACGTAATGACCTATAAGTTCAGTTACAGAACCACACTGTGATATAATTGGTCTGCCAGGTGGAATTATATTTAATTCATTTAATCCATCTTGTTGTATTTGTTTAAACGTCTCTATTTCAAGGCGGTGAATTTTTGGAAGAATATAAATTCTCCCTAATCGTGCATCTCTTAATTTTTGACCATTTGTTAAAAATCTAAATGATATTTTGTCGATTATGCCTTGATCGTATAATGATTTAACATACTCAATGACTTGGATTTTCAGTTCTGTCATGTTAAATGAATCTAATTGGCAGTAATGTTGAGTATTTAGTTGTCTTGTGACTTCTGTTATATAGTCTAGCCTGTCTAAAATAACACAATTTGAATTTTTATCTGCCTTTTTTATTACTATTGTTTCATCATTTTTCAAATTGCTTAGCGCTATTCTTTCGCCCTTAGTAAGATTGTTTTTTACATTTCTTTCTATTGGTAGAAAAGACAATTCAAGCTTGGTTAACTCTATATAATTTTCCAACGTATGGCACGTAGAGGCAGGTTTATATCCTGTATTGTTACGAAATGGATGAAGGTCAGTTTTTTCTTGACTGAACATATACCTACATCGTAATTTTCTAGCAAATTCATTGTAGTCTTTTAGTATAGACATTTTTGCATTTTTGCTTGATGGCGTTGGTATAAATTTCAAGCCTTTCGCCAACAGGATATATTCCTGATTTGATAATCTGCGTTTCGATAGATTAATTACATGCTTTTTGGCATGTGCAGTTCTTTGCTGCATATTGTATTTATTCCGTTCTTTTTTATTGTAGAATCGGAATTTTTGCTTTTTAGCATTTCTATTAAAACGACGTGCCATTTTTGAGTTCACATTGGGTGATTCTCTTAGCTACGTGCCTTTGTTGAGCTCACATTGGGTGGCTGAAGAATATTTAGGTTTACACATGTTATAAACCTTGAAAGAAGATCCGCCCATTTTGACGTGGGTTGATAGGCGGGGATAAGATAGCAGTGAGAAATTGTCTGTGTTGATGATGTATAAATGAGTCACATTGTTGTGTGGAATTTTTCAAAGTAAATCATGTCATGAAGTATTTTCAACTCAAGGCTAAAAGCTTTGTCCACCGGAACAATAAATTAACACACACCGTATCCCATCAAACAAGCAATGCGGATCGTTCTCAATGCAGAAAACGATTCTCGGTAAGGTGCAGAAGGACAGCCGTCCATGAATACATTTTGTTATAATAAAACACCCATGCAACCACGCATCCCATATTGCTGATAGGACCCGACACAAATATCAATTTCGTGTTTCGGTAGTTAAGCTTGGGATGGTCAATTTAAGATGCATTATTTGAATATAATCAAATATGAACATTATTCATATTTATATTGATATATTTATATTTTTATTCTTCTTCTTTATATCTAGTTATTATGACAGATCTACCATCATCAGGGGTCCAACTGTCAATTTAATGTTAAAGTCTTTAACTTTGATCTACTAAGCATATCTCCAATACTTTTATGTTTGCTATACGAAACTATTGGTGCTGCATTGAATATTTGTGCACAGTCTTCATCGAACTGTAATAACTGCCAGTGTTTCATTATACGTTTCTTTATTTTACGTATATACAGTCTTCAATATAAGCCCAAGAATTTGCATCAAAATGATGTTGAATAAAAAGTGAACTTATCTCCTGCACCACTTAGAAAACACAATATTTTCAAATTAAACTGTCACATCAATTATATTATGTTAGTTCACAGATGCCACATGCTTTCTTTCTCAATTTATAGGTGACAATTGCAAGAAGAGATTAAAATAAATACACAATACCAATCAAGAAATGTATCTTTTTCTTTCTTATAAATATGTGATTTTGATTTTTTTACAAAATTAAACTTTTTCAATAAATTGCAAGATTAAAATATTAAAAAAAAACATCATTAAAATTAATTGGGTTTTCAAATTAATCTTAAAAGTCAGGATAAACAACATCAAGAACATTTCCAAAAAAAAAAAAAAATAAACACCAAAAATTAAGAAAAAAGGGGGAGGGTCAACCCCACAAGTGCCTGTGCATTTTCCCTAAACTTTTAAAGTTTAACAATTTTGTGTTTTAAACATCTGTTTGTTGTAATAATATCAGTCGCCTTATCAGTATGAAATGACAGATTTATAGCACTACTTAACCATTTTATAATTGAGAGAAGATATGAAATTTTCACTTTCTTGTGCATGGATGTTGGACTGTATATGGATTATATTTAGTTATTAAAACTAACGGAATACTTTGCTTCTCTTTAGATTTGTTTTGTTGTAATAAATCAGTACGGTCAATTGCTAAAGCATCAGTAATACTATCATCTATTTCCACGTTATCATAACCCCTATCTAATAATTTCACTTTGAAATTAGTTAGATTGTTTATTAATTTGTTATGGTCACTTGTATTTCTAATTTGCCGTATTGCTTCACCTTTAATAAATCCTCTGAATACATGCTGTGAGTGACAGCTATCTCTGTGCAGAAACAGATAAGAATTTGTTTCTTTAAAATGTATTTCGAGGTCAAGAATGCCATATGTTGTAAATCTTTGACCTTTAATTACATCAACATCCAAGAACGACATTTTATCGTTTTTGATTTCATAGGTGAACTTTAATAAGGGGTTATAATCATTTGCTAGACGAAAAAAATCTGTAATTTCATCTGATGTTCCATCATATATTATGAATCCATCGTCTCTATATCTGCCATGATAGAATATTTTGTCTTTATATTGAAATGCAGAAATAATTTCATTCATTATTTCAAACATAAGAATGTCACAGATTTCCGGTGACGGAACTGCACCAATTGCCGTACCTATTATTTGTTTGTAAATTTTCCCATCAAATTCAAATACATTGTTTTCTAAAATGATTCTCAACAAATGTATTAATACATTGACTGGCGGAGCATTGACCTTGAAGTTCGATTTGTCAAAACTGTCATATGCTCGTTCAACTGCACGCAATAATGCTTCTTGAGGTAGATTTGTAAACATCTGTGTTATATCATACGAAACTAACAGGCTGTTTGCCATAGGTTTTAATTTCTCAATGATATTAATGAACGATGTAGTATCTTTTATATATGTGGACTGATTTTGAACTATTGGTATAAGAAAATAGTCAACGTAATGACCTATAAGTTCAGTTACAGAACCACACTGTGATATAATTGGTCTGCCAGGTGGAATTATATTTAATTCATTTAATCCATCTTGTTGTATTTGTTTAAACGTCTCTATTTCAAGGCGGTGAATTTTTGGAAGAATATAAATTCTCCCTAATCGTGCATCTCTTAATTTTTGACCATTTGTTAAAAATCTAAATGATATTTTGTCGATTATGCCTTGATCGTATAATGATTTAACATACTCAATGACTTGGATTTTCAGTTCTGTCATGTTAAATGAATCTAATTGGCAGTAATGTTGAGTATTTAGTTGTCTTGTGACTTCTGTTATATAGTCTAGCCTGTCTAAAATAACACAATTTGAATTTTTATCTGCCTTTTTTATTACTATTGTTTCATCATTTTTCAAATTGCTTAGCGCTATTCTTTCGCCCTTAGTAAGATTGTTTTTTACATTTCTTTCTATTGGTAGAAAAGACAATTCAAGCTTGGTTAACTCTATATAATTTTCCAACGTATGGCACGTAGAGGCAGGTTTATATCCTGTATTGTTACGAAATGGATGAAGGTCAGTTTTTTCTTGACTGAACATATACCTACATCGTAATTTTCTAGCAAATTCATTGTAGTCTTTTAGTATAGACATTTTTGCATTTTTGCTTGATGGCGTTGGTATAAATTTCAAGCCTTTCGCCAACAGGATATATTCCTGATTTGATAATCTGCGTTTCGATAGATTAATTACATGCTTTTTGGCATGTGCAGTTCTTTGCTGCATATTGTATTTATTCCGTTCTTTTTTATTGTAGAATCGGAATTTTTGCTTTTTAGCATTTCTATTAAAACGACGTGCCATTTTTGAGTTCACATTGGGTGATTCTCTTAGCTACGTGCCTTTGTTGAGCTCACATTGGGTGGCTGAAGAATATTTAGGTTTACACATGTTATAAACCTTGAAAGAAGATCCGCCCATTTTGACGTGGGTTGATAGGCGGGGATAAGATAGCAGTGAGAAATTGTCTGTGTTGATGATGTATAAATGAGTCACATTGTTGTGTGGAATTTTTCAAAGTAAATCATGTCATGAAGTATTTTCAACTCAAGGCTAAAAGCTTTGTCCACCGGAACAATAAATTAACACACACCGTATCCCATCAAACAAGCAATGCGGATCGTTCTCAATGCAGAAAACGATTCTCGGTAAGGTGCAGAAGGACAGCCGTCCATGAATACATTTTGTTATAATAAAACACCCATGCAACCACGCATCCCATATTGCTGATAGGACCCGACACAAATATCAATTTCGTGTTTCGGTAGTTAAGCTTGGGATGGTCAATTTAAGATGCATTATTTGAATATAATCAAATATGAACATTATTCATATTTATATTGATATATTTATATTTTTATTCTTCTTCTTTATATCTAGTTATTATGACAGATCTACCATCATCAGGGGTCCAACTGTCAATTTAATGTTAAAGTCTTTAACTTTGATCTACTAAGCATATCTCCAATACTTTTATGTTTGCTATACGAAACTATTGGTGCTGCATTGAATATTTGTGCACAGTCTTCATCGAACTGTAATAACTGCCAGTGTTTCATTATACGTTTCTTTATTTTACGTATATATGGATTATATTTAGTTATTAAAACTAACGGAATACTTTGCTTCTCTTTAGATTTGTTTTGTTGTAATAAATCAGTACGGTCAATTGCTAAAGCATCAGTAATACTATCATCTATTTCCACGTTATCATAACCCCTATCTAATAATTTCACTTTGAAATTAGTTAGATTGTTTATTAATTTTTTATGGTCACTTGTATTTCTAATTTGCCGTATTGCTTCACCTTTAATAAATCCTCTGAATACATGCTGTGAGTGACAGCTATCTCTGTGCAGAAACAGATAAGAATTTGTTTCTTTAAAATGTATTTCGAGGTCAAGAATGCCATATGTTGTAAATCTTTGACCTTTAATTACATCAACATCCAAGAACGACATTTTATCGTTTTTGATTTCATAGGTGAACTTTAATAAGGGGTTATAATCATTTGCTAGACGAAAAAAATCTGTAATTTCATCTGATGTTCCATCATATATTATGAATCCATCGTCTCTATATCTGCCATGATAGAATATTTTGTCTTTATATTGAAATGCAGAAATAATTTCATTCATTATTTCAAACATAAGAATGTCACAGATTTCCGGTGACGGAACTGCACCAATTGCCGTACCTATTATTTGTTTGTAAATTTTCCCATCAAATTCAAATACATTGTTTTCTAAAATGATTCTCAACAAATGTATTAATACATTGACTGGCGGAGCATTGACCTTGAAGTTCGATTTGTCAAAACTGTCATATGCTCGTTCAACTGCACGCAATAATGCTTCTTGAGGTAGATTTGTAAACATCTGTGTTATATCATACGAAACTAACAGGCTGTTTGCCATAGGTTTTAATTTCTCAATGATATTAATGAACGATGTAGTATCTTTTATATATGTGGACTGATTTTGAACTATTGGTATAAGAAAATAGTCAACGTAATGACCTATAAGTTCAGTTACAGAACCACACTGTGATATAATTGGTCTGCCAGGTGGAATTATATTTAATTCATTTAATCCATCTTGTTGTATTTGTTTAAACGTCTCTATTTCAAGGCGGTGAATTTTTGGAAGAATATAAATTCTCCCTAATCGTGCATCTCTTAATTTTTGACCATTTGTTAAAAATCTAAATGATATTTTGTCGATTATGCCTTGATCGTATAATGATTTAACATACTCAATGACTTGGATTTTCAGTTCTGTCATGTTAAATGAATCTAATTGGCAGTAATGTTGAGTATTTAGTTGTCTTGTGACTTCTGTTATATAGTCTAGCCTGTCTAAAATAACACAATTTGAATTTTTATCTGCCTTTTTTATTACTATTGTTTCATCATTTTTCAAATTGCTTAGCGCTATTCTTTCGCCCTTAGTAAGATTGTTTTTTACATTTCTTTCTATTGGTAGAAAAGACAATTCAAGCTTGGTTAACTCTATATAATTTTCCAACGTATGGCACGTAGAGGCAGGTTTATATCCTGTATTGTTACGAAATGGATGAAGGTCAGTTTTTTCTTGACTGAACATATACCTACATCGTAATTTTCTAGCAAATTCATTGTAGTCTTTTAGTATAGACATTTTTGCATTTTTGCTTGATGGCGTTGGTATAAATTTCAAGCCTTTCGCCAACAGGATATATTCCTGATTTGATAATCTGCGTTTCGATAGATTAATTACATGCTTTTTGGCATGTGCAGTTCTTTGCTGCATATTGTATTTATTCCGTTCTTTTTTATTGTAGAATCGGAATTTTTGCTTTTTAGCATTTCTATTAAAACGACGTGCCATTTTTGAGTTCACATTGGGTGATTCTCTTAGCAGCCACCCAATGTGAGCTCAACAAAGGCACGTAGCTAAGAGAATCACCCAATGTGAACTCAAAAATGGCACGTCGTTTTAATAGAAATGCTAAAAAGCAAAAATTCCGAGTATGATATAACACAGATGTTTACAAATCTACCTCAAGAAGCATTATTGCGTGCAGTTGAACGAGCATATGACAGTTTTGACAAATCGAACTTCAAGGTCAATGCTCCGCCAGTCAATGTATTAATACATTTGTTGAGAATCATTTTAGAAAACAATGTATTTGAATTTGATGGGAAAATTTACAAACAAATAATAGGTACGGCAATTGGTGCAGTTCCGTCACCGGAAATCTGTGACATTCTTATGTTTGAAATAATGAATGAAATTATTTCTGCATTTCAATATAAAGACAAAATATTCTATCATGGCAGATATAGAGACGATGGATTCATAATATATGATGGAACATCAGATGAAATTACAGATTTTTTTCGTCTAGCAAATGATTATAACCCCTTATTAAAGTTCACCTATGAAATCAAAAACGATAAAATGTCGTTCTTGGATGTTGATGTAATTAAAGGTCAAAGATTTACAACATATGGCATTCTTGACCTCGAAATACATTTTAAAGAAACAAATTCTTATCTGTTTCTGCACAGAAATAGCTGTCACTCACAGCATGTATTCAGAGGATTTATTAAAGGTGAAGCAATACGGCAAATTAGAAATACAAGTGACCATAACAAATTAATAAACAATCTAACTAATTTCAAAGTGAAATTATTAGATAGGGGTTATGATAACGTGGAAATAGATGATAGTATTACTGATGCTTTAGCAATTGACCGTACTGATTTATTACAACAAAACAAATCTAAAGAGAAGCAAAGTATTCCGTTAGTTTTAATAACTAAATATAATCCATATATACGTAAAATAAAGAAACGTATAATGAAACACTGGCAATTATTACAGTTCGATGAAGACTGTGCACAAATATTCAATGCAGCACCAATAGTTGCGTATAGCAAACATAAAAGTATTGGAGATATGCTTAGTAGATCAAAGTTAAAGACTTTAACATTAAATTGACAGTTGGACCCCTGATGATGGTAGATCTGTCATAATAACTAGATATAAAGAAGAAGAATAAAAATATAAATATATCAATATAAATATGAATAATTTTCATATTTGATTATATTCAAATAATGCATCTTAAATTGACCATCCCAAGCTTAACTACCGAAACACGAAATTGATATTTGTGTCGGGTCCTATCAGCAATATGGGATGCGTGGTTGCATGGGTGTTTTATTATAACAAAAAATAATTAGATCAATATTCGAGATTGGCTCGTCTTAAGTACGTTAGTCATGGTCGTTCCTTTTTTAATACTGTAGAAAAAGAAACTCACAAACAGTATATACTATTTTGTTTTTATTTCGTGCAGTGAATTATAAAAAAAAACAAGCTAATATTATGTTTTCTTGTTAGAAATTCGTAGAGTAAAGTTCCATTTAACTATGCAGTCTATCCCGGCTCCAATTATTTGACAAATGACTAACATTAAACTTCCATATAAGATATACATAAATTACCTTCGCATATTCCACTGCTTTCTTCATAACGACGACAACCAAAGTATAATGTTCTTATAACGGTTTGTCCACTAACCATAACACTTCAAATATATATGCCATATCTTTTAATTTTGAACTAAACGTACGATCTGCATTAATCAATAGCATGTAGCACAAACTGTCGTATTGTCGTGTCTGTGATATATTTTTGTCGAGAGTTGTTCAATTTTGAATAAGGCCATTAATTTTCTCGTTAGAATTGTTTCACATGTTTCATGGCGGGGCATTTTATTGTGCTTACTACCACTATATTTTAAGTCCGGCTGCTAGTTATATCATTGACAAACAATTCTCTAAGTGATTCTCTAAAGTTAAGAAATATTACATCCAACTGCATTGTAAAATGTAATCATTTATATAAGCTATGTGTTGCTATTTAAATTATGTTTTAATAACTTTTTGATCTGACTATGGGATAAAGGTTGATCTCATTGTTGAAAGCCATACAGTGACATATAGTGGTAAAATTCTTAGTCATTTTGGTCTTTTGTGGAAGGCTGTCTAATTGACAATCATTCCGCATCTTCTTATTTTTATATATGGACGTTTTTAGGTTTGGGATAAAAAAGAGGTAAACAGGGTGAGAATACAAATTCGAAATAACATCATTTTTGGGATTTAAATGAAACTTAAGTCTGTGGTAAACGAGTAAAGGTACCCAGTTTCTAGAAAAAGAAAAAAAAAGAAAATTTGATAAAACAATGTGCATGTCAAAGAGTAATGCGGAGAGAAACGGAATTACATTTTAACGTTTTGGTTTGAATATGGGATATTTGAGACCACAACAAGAAAACAAAATTGACTATTAAAAACACAGATATGGCCAAACAAAAGTTCAAAGGTTTAAAAAGCTTGATATATTGGTAGACATCTATATAGTTAACCATCTTTTTTTCGAAAAATGTATGCCAATCTTATATCATTTCGATCCCGTATTATATTTTATAAGGAATAATACACATTCACTGCACGATAGGAGAAGGTGAACTTTGAAATTCAAATCAATGTATGTGTTATCGTTTTTCGTTGCTGCAAAGTCCTAGTTTAACACATTGTATACCGGGTAGGTAAAACAAAACAACATAATAGTTATCTAAGGTACCAGGATTATAATTTAGTACGCCAGACGCGCGTTTCGTCTACATAAGACTCATCAGTGACGCTCATATCAAAATAGTTATAAACCAAACAAATACAAAGTTGAAGAGCATTGAGAATTCAAAATTCAAAAAAGTTGTGTCAAATACGGCTAAGGTAATCTATGCCTGGGATAAGAAAATCCTTAGTTTTCGAAAAATTAAAAGTTTTGTAAACAGGAAATTTATAAAAATTACCACATAATTGATATTTATGTCAACACCGAAGTGCTGACTACTGGACTGGTGATACCCTTGGGGACGAAACGTCCACCAGCAAAGGCATCGACCCAGTGGTGAAAATAGTTATCAAAGGTACCAGGATTATAATTAAGTGCGCCAGACGCGCGTTTCGTCTACATGTACATAAGACTCATCAGTGACGCTCATATCAAAATAGTTCTAAAACAAACAAATACAAAGTTGAAGAGCATTGAGTATCCAAAATTCCAAAAAGTTGTGCCAAATACGGCTAAGGTAATCTATGCCTGGGATAAGAAAATCCTTAGTTTTCGAAAAAGTCAAAGTTTTGTAAACAGGAAATTTACAAAAATGACCACATAATTGATATTCATGTCACCACCGAAGTGCTAACTACTGGGCTGGTGATACCATCGGGGACGAAACGTCCACCAGCAGAGGCATCGACCCAGTGGTGTAAATAGTTATCAAAGGTACCAGGATTATAATTTAGTACGCCAGACGCGCGTTTCGTCTACATAAGACTCATCAGTGACGCTCATATCAACATAGTTATAAACCAAACAAATACAAAGTTGAAGAGCATTGCGGATCAAAAATTCTAAAAAGTTGTGCCAAATACGGCTAAGGTAATCTATGCCTAGGATAAGAAAATCCTTAGTTTTCGAAAAATTCAAAGTTTTGTAAACAGGAAATTTATAAAAATGACCACATAAAACATTATTTGGCCAGCATCCAATTGGAACATCACTTACATCTAAATCGAATAAAAGGAAATGAATGTTTTATCAATTCAAATCAATATGCTATTTCCGGCTTGATTTACTATAGTTTAATTGTAATTCCAAATACTTGCATCCAATAAAACATGAATTTTATACTTGAAAGGAAACAATCGAGAAGTATTCTGATATTCAATTAATTTGAATAAAATGGGAAACAAGTTTCCGTGTTTCATGTTTTATTAATCATGAATATTTTATTGGTTTTTATAGATTAAGCTTCTTTTCACTGTTCTAAATAGGGGCTACACAGTTTTTGTTTTGGAAGAGGGGAAGAGCAATTTGCGCAAAAATAATCTGGTGACTCAATAAAGATTAACATTACCCTCAAAGTTTAATATTTTCATGAACTAATATTATTATGGTCATTATTGTAAATTAACTGTTCAATTCAGACTGAGAAGTTTTCAACATACATTGTACTAAGGATTTCTAACCCCTAGAAATAGATTACTTAGGCTTTTTTTAAATGGGGGGACATGAATGCTCCTCAATTCCGTGCTTTACTTAGATATGTTTCAGAACCTCATGCTCGATATAATTACTAAATCAGTAAACATATCTCCTCTAGATTTGTTTAGTTGAGCTTTAATTGAACTATTTATGAGAGTTATTTTTTAGATTTGTTTTTCTTCTTGGGCAGTCTTTAATATATGGTCACTTTAGGATGATTAATGAAAAATTATCCTGTTTTGTCTTTAAATTTTGTTATTCTAGTGGCGTTTATAATAGACGATCGCGTGTCTGTCATACACAATTTATCTAGTATATATGACATTGTATGACGTGTCCTGTCATAAGTTGCATTTTGTTTAAATAGAATCTGGTCAATTAGAAATTAAAATTTCTACTACATTAAACTAAACGACTTAAAGCTAGCAGTTCCAAGAGCTTCTATCATCTTTGTTTAGTTCCTGTTGATCATCTAAAAGATGTGGAGTTGCAGTGGTTCAAAGGAAACGTCAAACAATCGCAACAATTACATAATCATCTATAACAACTACAATAGTATGATATAAACAGCAGAACATAAACAAGTTCTTAAAATTTAACACGTTTCATTACAAATCAAAAGTTGTCGACAGTCGTCCTCCTTTACACATAAACAACTCTCTTTTGAATCATCGTTGTAAAATGGGCTTACATTGTCTTATCGGGACCTTTTATAGCTGATTATGTGGTATTGGCTTTACTCATTGTTGAAGGCCGTATGGTGACCTAAAGTTGTTAGTTGTTTGTGTCATTTTGGTCTTTTGTAAATAGTTGTCTCATTTGCAATCATACCACATCTTCTTTTTTATATACAAACTTGCCTAAAAGAATATTTTTCAGTCGTTTTCTGACTGTTTCTGTAACTATATTGTTTCTCGTTAGCTAACGTAATTGAACGATAACTTATATCCTAGATGTTAATGTTTAGCCTTGGACTAATGAAAACACTGCAAACATATCTACATAAAATTGTCCATTTATTTTTTAAACAGAAATAATTTCGGGGTTGATATAATATCTAATTCAGTTATAATATCTCCTCTATATTTTTTCATATACAAAGAGTAAATTTTGGGGTGAAAATACTGCCATTTTCATTATTATACTCAGCATAGTCATGAGACTTGTCATGATAATGATTTTTGTTACTGGTTTGCTGACAATACTGATAGCTAATCTTTTCATCTTATTGCATTTACTGTTTTACCGGATACAAAATGTGTTCATTTAATTTCAATGATTGTTAATTAGTATACTAACTTATTTCCAAATTATGCAACTGCTTATAATATTTATTTTTTGTTTTTGAAAATTAAATATTTGAATTCATATTCGAACTGAATAAATTTTGAAGATTTTTCTTGGTATTTCATTGTGCTATGTAAAACATTTATAGATGAAACTGAACACATGGTGTGTAATGATTCAACAGTCCTGTTTTTGAAGTTCTGTACTTAGCTACATTAGTATGACAATTACATTATATTTTAGCTTTTGTTTTGTAGCTGTTCAATGTTTCTGCTGTTCCGTTTTGTTTTTGGCATTTTTATTAATGTTGATCTGTTTCCATCGGTTTTGTGACTCGGGTTTGTTTCAATTAAATCTATTTATGACTATTCTACAGCGGTATTCTACTATTGCCTTTAATTAAATGCTTAAACCAGTTTATTTCCATTTCATATACAAAACAATATATTAACACAGACATGTACTACCTACTGTGATGTAAATAATTTCTTTAAGAAATACAGAACAAGAGAAAAAAAAAGAGTGGACCACATATTTAGCAATAGACGTATTTACACTTGTATGCAAATTAGTCCGCCATTACAAAACATCACACAGGTTCCCGTAAACTTTGACTTCATAATTCAAAATATTTGACGTCACAACTAAAAAGTGATTGTTGCTTGACGTCAAAAGGTTATTCGGTGATATAAGGTCATTCGGAGACAAAATACAGCTAAATACAAAAAGTGTAAAGACGTTTATATTAGATAGTATAAGAAAAAGCAGTTTGTGATTGTTTCCAGATATTTGTTAACAAATCTAAATGGACGTTTGGGAGGCAACAAACACCATATAGCTATAGACGTCGTGAGAGCAATGGGTTTTATGGATAATCTTGGTGTTTTGAATGGATTAGAATAAAGCGCCAGGATAAAGATAGTAAGGCATGTATGACAGAAGAGCAGAACAAAGCATTGAAATTAGATACAATTGATCCACGATACGAAAATTAACGTGATTGATAAAGATGGACAAGAATTGGATGATATTGCTCGTAGTCATTGTTTTAGCACTTTTAACAGTTGGGGTTTTTTTTTTTTTGGTCAAGGAAATTTCAATAACACAGAATGAATGTATTTTGCCTATTATATATCTGGTATTGTAAAATACGATTATAGGCTGTATTTGACATATACATGAATATATAATAAACTTGATTTTATAAGAATTGATATGATATAACATAAGGTTTTAGTTATAATTAGGTATACATTTTTATTTTTGTGCTGAAAAAAAATCTGTTTCAAGAACTGACTTTAATATTCAAAAAATTAATAAACTAACAAAACAGGAATTGAAAAATTACATTACTCAACTGATAAACAGATACTCGGAACAAAAAGACAACATTAAAGTTAATTTGCATATCTTAAAAGGTTCTTAAGTTTTGTTGTTACACCACTGTCCATGGTTAGGAGGAGGGTTAAGCACTCAAAAACATGTTCAAACCCACCGAATTATTTTTAGATGTCCCGCTTAAATCCCGTGAAATCACTTAAATACTGAACTCCGATGAAAATTCATAAAGGAAAGTCCCTCATCAAATGACAAAATCAAAAGCGTAAACCAATAAAAAAAGTCGATTACAACTGGCATGGCTTGTTACAGACCTTTAACTTTCTGATGTAGAAAATGGTTGATTAAACCTTATTTATAGCTAGCTAAACCTCTCACTTGTATAACAGCCGCATCGCATTCCATTAAATAAATGAGTTTATTAATAAGCTATATATATATATATATATATATATACATTGTTGAAGAACCATAACTTTGCGAAAGCAAATTTACAGATCTAACATTGTTGGGTTGATGTTTAGATGAGTTGTATAGGGAAGAACTAAAAATTTGCGAAAGCAAATTTACAGATCTAACATTGTTGGGTTGATGTTTAGACGAGTTATTACGAGGGAAGAACCAAAAATTTGCGAAAGCAAATTTACAGATCTATAATTGTTGGGTTGATGTTTAGACGAGTTGTATAGATATATATATTATATCCTACTCAAAAAATGTTTTATGTTGGGTTTTTTACTGATGAAAAAAAGTGATATATGATTGGTGTACAACCAATAACGATACAAATATTGCTGCACCAAATTCACGCTTCAACAAGAAGTGTCTCTTTTGTTATACTTCAACTTGATGCAAACGTCAAATATAAAGCCAAACAAAGAGCTTTGTATACAAGAGACATATTTCTTAACTTTTTATGGTTTTGTAATTTAATTACGGCGAATTTAGATAAAAAAATTTTGTTACCGGGCTAACGATACCCTTAGGAACTAACAGCCACCAACAGAATTATATACATAACTTTAAAGGTTACAATTTGCCAAAAGTCAAAAATATAAACAAAAAAAATATATATGACATAAAATTGAGAATGGAAATGGGGAATGTATCAAAGAGACAACAACCCGACCATTGAAAAAAAAACCGCAGAAGGTCACCAACAGGTCTTCAATGTAACGAGAATTTCCGCACCCGGAGGCGTCCTTCAGCTGGCCCCTAAACAAATATATACTAGTTCAGTGATAATGAACGCCATACTAATTTCCAAATTCTACACAAGAAACTTAAAATTAAAATAATATAAGACTAACAAAGACCAGAGGCTCCTGACTTGGGACAGGCGCAAAACTGCGGCGGGGTTGAACATGTTTATGAGAGCTCAAACCTCTCTCTATACCTCTAGCCAATGTAGAGAAGTAAACGAATAACAATACGTACATTTAATATTCAATTCAAGAGAGGTCCGAGTCTGATGTCAGAAGATGTAACCAAAGAAAATAAACAAAATGACAATAATACATAAATAACAACAGACTACATTTGTACTAGCAGTTAACTAACATGCCAGCTCCAGACTTCAATTAAACTGACTGAAAGATTATGATTTCATCATATGAACATCAGGCACAATCCTTCCCGTTAGGGGTTTAGTATCATACCATCATAACATTTATGAGTAGAACATAACCTGTGTCATGCCAACAACTGTTTTTTGAATAAATGTGTTTAGTTCCGATACAAAGACCCTATAAGTGAATCAATATTAACGCGAAAATATGCAATCTTTAATGACCAACAGTTTTAAAACTATATCCCTTCTTAATAAGTCTATTTAAAGGTTTAGTTTCTGAGGTGAATACTGACATTTTTGTGCTTTATAAAGAATATTTCGCAGCTACATTAAGGCCGTTTTCACACTACTTTCGACAAGGGCAGATAACTCCGTTCAATCTCATTAAATATTCATGCGTCGTTGTACACGCCGCCATGATGGAGAAGAAAAAATGTCCAGTTTACCATCTTTTGATGAAGCAGCGTTGCAGCAATCGTTGCCTTAGGATGCGGAATGGTCCAAGTCAGGGTAATTATAGAAAAATTGTAAAAAGTCATGGATAAATTATATGATTTAGGCGATTTTCTGTCGAGTATTAAGCCCCGCCCTCTACGAATATTTAGCCAATCAAAAAATACCTGCTTCATTTAGAAGCTTGCATCAATATTTTTCTCGAGCACCTGTAATGTGACGAAAAATAGGAAATATGGACAGAAATGTGGAATTTGTGTTAATCTAGATAGATATTTAGTAAGAATTAACCCAACAACATCACAAAAAATGGAAACGGTACGTTTAAACTGAGTAGTCTGCAAATCTCAGGCCTCCGACTTGTGATGTTGTGCCTCCGACAGTGTCGGGGGTATAACTAGCCTAATTTATGCATTCTCTCGGTTAAAAGAAGTTATTTGCACTGATCCAATCTATTGTTTTCACATTTTTGTTGATTTTAATGAATGTTTGATGCATTTCCTTTACAAATGAAGATATACACAAAAAGGGGGGGGGGGGGCCCATTTGTTTCAAGATGGTGAAATTATACCCCCTTATCATGTTCATATATAGTCTTCAAGCCAGGAAAGTGATATATTTATACCAGAATTGGTGCAGTTATGCAGACCATCTTGCTGAATGTGTGGTCAAGCCCTTTCAGTCATTCATTTTGTGATACAATGTAGCTATATGCAGCAATTAACTTAAAGCTCCTCTAAAAATTCTAAAAGTTATCGTTTAATAGGCGTAGCTCAATATTATCCTCGTCTCTTGGATGTTCTTGCCATTAAGAATTGTGATGTCACGCTTTCAATGCTTGTTATTTTTACTTTGGCACTTTCCTATGACCGATTGGAATAGACTTAATGATTAGTTTAGTTAGCATATGTTTAAAATAGTTATCAAAGGTACCAGAATTATAATTTAGTACGCCAGACGCGCGTTTCGTCTATGCTGTACAGTATATTGAGTCAGTAGTTTCTAACAATAATGATAATTTGAGATACATGTACATAAGTTTTCATCTCTAACTGTACGTTTGCTTGTATGTTTAGGATGGCATTTACTTCCACACGTTTATATCTTAGCTTTTTTGCATTTGCACGTCTTGGTTGTGCACGAATCTTTTTATTAACATCTTGTGCATGTTTTGCTTGTAAGTGACAATTAAACTAGCATTCTTTGCAGCTGCGTGCAGTGATATCAAGGTCTCGGGCCATACCGATGTGTCTGCAGTGTCTTTAAGAGGCTCTAGATCTTCAATATCGTAACATGACTGCAGTACACTTCTAGTATATTCACAGAAAAAATATTTATAAATTAACTTTAAACTATGGTCCTTGGCGGTGATGTCATCTACTTTACACAATAAACGTGGTAAATCACCAGACGCCCTGCCCTGTTAACCACCGATATGCGCAACATAACAAAACTTCATTTTACAATAAGTGCAATTGATTATTGTTCTTACAAGTAGTCAGTAAACTTCAATGCGTGAAACTGCTTTTTTTTATTTAGTTAAAAAAATTCTTATAAAAATATAATAAAATTACCATTTTAATGACATGACAACTAGAAGGGTCTGACATACCTTACGAAGAGTTTAGAAAACATGTTAATTACCCAGATCATATGCGTACAGTTGGACCATATGAGTATTTATCTTACCTCCTATACATTTCTAGGAATATGATCGGTTAAAAGCATCCTCGTGGATCGAGACTGTGTATATTTGATATCAGGTTAGTAGGGAGACGTGGCTTATTTCATACATGGTTAGTAGTGGTGTTTTGTCCCTGAAAACTCTATATTAGGCAAAAGGGAGGTGGGGCTTATTTCATACATAGTTAGTAGTAGTCGCTTTATAAAAACAAAAGGTACTGAGAAAAAATTTTAACGGTTCAACAGCTACTAAATTGATGATTAAGATGGAAATAAATTCATGAAATGCATTTAAACCTAACAAGTTGTTATTATATATATTGGCATCTGTCTTTGTAGGATCGCCAGAAAAAGGTTCTTAATGCTAACAGTATTGAAGACTTGCTCATTTTGATAGTAGTCTAAATTTCACACGTTAAGATAGTCGCTAAGATAAATTCGTTACATAGTGTGCTAGTGACGTGATACGGTATATATGGGGTCAGTAAATTCAATATGGGGAGTCGAGCCGCGCTCTCACCCCATATGGAATTTACTGACCCCACATATTTCGTATTAGGTCACTACATGTAGCACATTATGTAACTAATAATACCCATATAGTCATGACCATACTCGTATGGTCCGGAACATATATATATATATAGTCAGTTTGAGTAATAATTATCACATAATACCCTATGGACATAATGCTTTTCATATCATCATTTTTGAATGCGTTTTATTTCATACTGGATACAGAAATTCAATATACTGTACATACATGACATAGACACATATATGCCAGAAAAGAAGTCATGTGCCAGATACACTGTATATACATGTACATAAACATTAATTAACATTTCCCGTCATCTATGTTAAAATAACTTTTAATATGGACATATCTCTTATTGTCATGTCATGATGTCACTATTAGAATGACTCGGTGAGAGCTTCAGTCCTTTCACTAAAACTGGGTACAATTTTACTATATCCAGAAATTGCATGCCAGAAAGGTAGGCAAGTGAGAAATAAATATTAAAATTCAAATGTATGCTAAGTTAGCCAGCTATGTTGAAATGTCAGCTTTGAGTTAAATACATTCATCGTACATGTACGTACATTTGTACCAACATACATTTGTACATGTACATCTTGAATATAATATATTTGAAGCCGGTTCTGGATGACTACCAACTTACTAAAATGATATAGTTATTTAAGCAAGATATTATATACAAAAAAGAAGATGTGATATGATTGTCATTGAGACCACCCCACAAGAGACCAAATGTAACAGAAATTAACAGCTATAGGTCACTTTACTGCCTTCAACAATGAACAAAGCCTATACCTCATAGTCAGCTATAAAACCATATAGGTGTTCCAGACCACATGAGTATTTGGACCTGACCATACATGTATTTAAATCATTGATTGATTGATTGTTGGTTGCTTTACGCCGCATTTGGGTTAAATTGAAATAAAGAATTATCAAAATCTTTATTTTTAGTTTTAAAAGTTGAAATTATTACCATAAGATGGATAAAGTGAACAAGCGAGCAATTGAAATTAGACATTTGATTAATTGTAAATCTGAATGCTATTTTTGTTCTCTCGCCCAAGGTGACACTTGCTACCACAAGTAACGTAATATTTTTTTATATTAACATGTTGCAGTTCATGCATGATCCTAAGCATTTGCACATTTTGTAAAGTTGCTAAATATAATAAAACAATTGCCCTCCCACATTATATTTACGTCCCATAACTTCAATTTCAGTGGCCATAATTCAAGTGTCAGATGAATTACTGATCGCCATGCTAAATATAAGAGATTAACAGATTTAATAAGCGTGACTTTTTTTAAATAGTTTGAATATAAACTTCTTATTTCAATTACAATTGAACTTTTATATTAATTTGAGAGTAAATTTATTTTGATCTGTTATATGCATTTGTATCCAATAAACTTGACTAACTTCTTAATACTAGTCAGACTGTTCGCGTACGGTCGACCATATGAGTATTTAAAAAAAGTATGCATACAGTCCAAACGGTACGCGTACAGTCCAATAACTCATACGGTCTGGTACATAGGCATTATATAGTTTTTCCACTTTTGTTTATATTCATTATGTTATTTAGTTTTGTAATTTAATGGCGTTTGCTGATGTCAACTTTTTTATTCAACAGGCACATGCTATTTTTACTTTATATATAGCTTCCTAGAAGATCAGGCAGGGTATATATAGCTTCCTAGAAGATCAGGCAGGGTAACTCTTGGCATTATGCCATATTACCTGGCTGGTAACTGTTTATGTGCTATTTACATTAAAATTGTAGCACTTTACAGTTGCTGGGTAGGTTAAAATATCTCATCATTAAGAACATGGCAGCAATAAAGAAGATGAGGCATGAACAAATGAAACTGAAATGATGAGTTCCTTGGGTCATTGCCTATTTCAATTGTTGATGTAAAAGAAGTCCATACTGACCATGTACTTGTAAGTTTTACTATCTGGAATATGCTGTTTTACTTATATTATCAGCACTAACTTATTTCAGACTGTATGAAGTCATATAATTGCTTATCGCCACTTCATTTTCTGTCTGATCATGTGTGGCAATCATACCACATCTCATTTTTGTTGAGTCACCGACTTTTGTCATAGAAGGGAGACATCACGATTCTACATTGCATTGGCAACGGCTTCCACAAATATTCACTCTGCGGTTAAAGTTTTGTGAAAAAGAAACTTGATTATCCCTATTTTAATTATAAATGGAGTTTTTATTCTAGTAAACATTACAAATACTCTGTGGTTAAAGTTTAAAATTTTAATAACTTTCTTAAACTATCCTGGATTTGTACGAATCTTGGACAGAAGGTTGTTTATGATCAAAAGCTAAAAAAAAATCTTATGGAGGAATTTAAATAGAGAAAAATAGTCAACAAATGACCGAACAACGCATTAATTTTATATCACTTGGAAACCACGGTAATTCATTGTAAGCACTGTAATAAATGTATTCAATCGTAGAAAGCATCATACATTCAAAATTAAAATTAAACTGAAGAAGATATGTGTGAGGAATGAAAATTATTTGTTCTTATTGCTGACAATAAAAAATTATGGACCGTTATTTAATATGACAAAACACTATAATCCCTAGGTCACTCACGCTTTTTGCATTTTAAAAGTAAGTGTAACAGATGTTGAATTTAATATATTTGTACATTATTTTTTTATATGTAACAGTTACTGTTACAATTGAGATACTTGTAAGTTCATATCATTTTGATTTAAACCAAATTATAGGACCATGATAGTTTTTTTATATCCAAACTTAAAAAAACATATTGCTTTGATTCCCTTTACCAATATATCAAAGATATATTATGATTTAAAAGATGGTTAAATTCGTGCTATAGCATAAATTTGTAACAATATTATTTCATAAATTAATTGTAAATTCTTGCAATACAATCTTACCATGAGATTTTAAAATAATAAAATATACAATTAATGGGTGCAAAATTCATTCTATATCATTAAAGAGATGTTAAAGATATATTTATCTCTATATTTGTTTAGTGTTTTTATGTTGCAAATATGTCAATGGTTGATTTTGCGGTCACAATTTAACAAATAGAATTTCTGTAAATTTATTCTTGCATATCTGACACTGATTACTGGTATAAATGGGGTTGCAAAAAAGGGTTATATTACTACTGAAATTTGGAGATTTTGTTATTGCATTGTTAGATTTGTAAGATCACAGACTGAAAACTCATAAGTTTGTAAAAGTAAAATCTATTTTTGTCTAACATTTGTCTAAGTTCATTACAAAATGTAGAGTAATTTTTCTTCCTTAATTTCTGTTGGAATATTATGCTTGCAATTTTTTTTCAGATATATCAGAGTATACATGGTACATTGTATACACTTAAATGTATCTTGTTAAGTTTAAAGATTATAGGTTCTTTTAAAATGAAAAGTCACATGTTGACAAAATTGTATTTAACATGATCATTGCAGATACATGTAGATTGAAAGCTTTGCCGTTTTTAGTTAATCAACATAAGGTCCCATAAATAAAAACGGACACATCTTGTATATCTTGAGTACTCTTATTCACTCACACAAAGTGTAAATATTCTTATAAATTTTAAAAACACCGGCTTTTATATTTAAAAAACGTATTATATCATCTCTCATTAAGCGCGGAAACAACCCTCGCTTTCCCCGGTACCGATTCAAAATCGTTATCTTTGTTGCGCTTTAAAATATTGCCGACAATAGAATTTTCGTTTAATTTTCAATATTTTGACCTAGCACAACCTTTTAATCTCAAACAAATGCCACCAACTGAGGAAAATTATTTTAAGAATTTAAATACGATCATGAATCTTGCTGGGGGTTTCTCCAATTTTGTTTCTGAGAGTCATACGAGGTAAGCAAAGATGACAAAATCACGGAATTTGACCTTCAAAGACGTAAAATCATTCTAAATAAACATTTTTAACAAACTGTTCTGACCCCCAGCACTTTTAAGTGTCACTGGTAGTTGCTTAACCTATTGTTAAAATTTGGATGAGAATGGTGAAGGGTAAAAGGTTGTGCTCGAGCCAAATACAGACGACAGTTTTAACATATGAAAATGGCATGTCACGTGACAGTGTTAGGGTCACGGGGTCATATTTTTATGTTCAGTGATGAGAAATCAGACGGCCTTTCGTTATTGTCCATGTTCGACTATGAAATATTTGACATTAAGCCGATTCTGACAATTCCGTTTTCACCCCCCTTTTTTCGTCAAATTCACAAAATTGCGTCCTTAATGTAGCTGCGTTCCATAAAAAATTAGATGTGAAATACCTAAACGTATAAGAAGTCTGCATGTTGAGCTCTATTTACGAATGATGTCCTTATACCGATAATTTAATAAATGTGTTGACTAGCTTGTGATATCGAAAACCCTGGTGTAATAATTTTTCAGTAATACATAATTTTTTCTCGTTAAAATCTATAACATTGTTACATACACGAGCGAATCGTACAAGTTGAGATATATAAACACCGTAAGATTGTGACAAGGGAACGTCACCATCTAAAAATGGATAATAGTGATAGGAAATGAAAAATCATCTTATTTATCATAAAGTTTAGTATCAAAAGCTTTCCGTTAGTGATATAGATATCAAGATCGAGGAAAGGGCAGTGGTCATTGTTAGTATTAGCTTTATTTAAAGTAAGTTCAACAGGATAAATTTATTTAGTATACATACTGAAGTCATCATTATTGAGAGCCAAAATGTCATCCAAATATCTAAAAGTATTATTAAATTTGTTTATCAGATGTTGTTTCGATGGGTCTTTGCCGATTTTTGTCATAAATTGTAACTCATAGCAATAAAAAAACAGGTCCGCAATAAGTGGTGCAGATAGTCCCCATTGGTATTCCGATAACCTGACGATATACGGAATCTCCAAAGCGAACAAAAATGTTATCTAGTAAAAATTCAAGGCCATATATAGTATCAAAGCATGTCCAATTGACATAGGTTTTTGTTTATTGCTACTAAAAGTGACCTAAAAAATTTGGACATATATATTCACATTCTGACTTTTTAATTGCCCATTTAATTAGGTGGGTGAATTATTTCTTAATGAGAATGCGCGGCAATGTGGTATACAGGGTAGAAAAATCAAAACTTTGAACAGATTCAAAATCACCAATATAAGCCTGCAATTTATCAAGTACTTCTAACGAGTTCTTGACACTCCAAAAGTAACTAATTCCACTATTTTCGAAAGCCTTATTTGAACAATTTATTATCAGGTTTTTTTATTGTACCAAGTGTACTGGTAAGAAGAATAGACAATTTAGTTGTATAGCAATGGCTTGAAGACGAAATAAATCTGTATTTGTAAGGTGTTTTGTGGAGCTTCGGAAGCCAATACATAGTTTGGACTTTCATTGTATTTGGTTCTGCTTGTAAGCGGAAGTTAAACGTTTATGTTTGTTACAGATGTCGTTTTCTGAAAATGGAGTCAGTTGGAATGTTGGTGTATTGATAATTTCTTTTTTCAGAACCTCAATGTAAAATTTACGTCAAACACTAATAATAGTATTAGCAGCTTTATCGGCCGGGACAAAAACAAATTCCTTTGCTAGTTCTTTTAGTTTATATTTGATACGAGAAATAGGTTTATTGTGGTAATTGTTAATCATAAAATGTTCTTTAAAATGTTGAATACGTTTATCAAATATGTTCATTACTGAATTCAAAAAAGAGTCCAACGATTTTTTGTCAGCTTTTTCCCGTTTTATCCATTTCAAACAATAAGTATGGAGTGAGTCGTGGATAATATTACGACACTCATTCCAATTAATAACTGAAGAGGGACGATATTTAGGTCCTTTACTGAGGAATGATTTTAACTCTCGGTCTTGAACGATGTTAAGATCTCCTGTTATAACATGGAAAATGGGTCCATAAATGTATGCGGAATTAATACAATTACATGAAGTAGGTGTATTTTCACGGATATTAAGATTTTTTCACAATTGGTTATAGTTAAACACAAATTTTCGAGTAGATTTCTTGTAAATATAACAAATAAGAGGGAGCTCAGTATTGTCAAAATATCCAGGAATTTGTTCTTTAACAGAATGGTCGTTAAATATACCGGCAATATCTACAAAATCAAAACCTTTTTTGACATACTTTATTTTAATAAAATGTTTTCTATGATCTTCAGGGCAATCAATTTTTGGAAATAGTTTAGAATAACAATATACCATAATAATTTGAACTGTTTCATAACTAGGACTGTTATATGGAATTGTGCTGCAATCTTTCAAAATTTTATTCAACCTATTAACCGGTAATTAACAGAGCTATGTTAACAGATTATGTCTGCCGTTGTTTTTTGAAATAGAAATTAAGTCCTAAATATTGGTATGATTGGTCCGAAATTTTCTTTGATTGCGATTTTTACTAAGACCGTGAGAACGGTTCTTACGAACAGGTTTAGAAACTATATATCCAAAATGTTAACGGAATCGGTTCTTGATATATTACCAATTCCCATGATATTATCATTAAGACCGAAAGGATAGACTGTCTGTATTTTTTTAATCCAATTTAATTCAATTATTTTCCGTGATCGTACAAACTTTGAATGAGATTCACCAGGCTGCTTTTTTACTACTTCTAAAGGTTGAACTGATAAACATTCAATAGGATGATTGTGCTTCTTAAGGTGTTGATAAATGATACTTTTGAATTTATTGGGTCTTTTAAAACGATACAGATGTTCACTGGGGTAAAGCTGATGACCGTAACTGCATTCACGGTCATCCCAAGATGTCGGACGAAAAATAAGGTCAGTTTCTATATTGTCTGTTAAAGTGTTTCTATATCATTTTCTTTACAAATCAAACATCGAAACGATGTAAATTTATAAAAGAATCACTTGGAAACCACTAATTACCTCCGAGAAATGTGCATGAAACGGGAAATTCGATTTGAAAAAATCGTTAAGATGACCGTAAATCACAATCGAGATGACCGTAACAGAATCAGCGATTCATAACAAGGGTGACCGTAATTGGTTTTAAGATGACCGTAAATTTTAAGGATTATGTACCCTTGTGTTGCTTCAATGTTAAACATATGGAAATTTTATAGAAAATCCACAGCCTTTATCCTTGTTCTATCATATTTGGCAATTTGATGACCGATATATATAGGATTATTGCATGCAGTGCTAGCATTGATTTCCTTAAAACAAGTTTATTAATGTAGTTATTGGTTAGAACAAATACAAATATGGAACAAATCAAGTACACCTTTTAGGGTGCGCTCGACTTTAGTGACTCAGCACGAGGTATTTTGGAATTTACAGGTTGTTTAGAACTTTAAACAAAAAATCTCTGTATTAAAGGCTGTGGATTTTCTATAAAAATCTTGATTTATTTGCCACAAAGTACTCTTTTTCTATTAAATGCAATGCAAAAGTAAACAATAATGCTTTGTATCAAGTTTCCCCATAGTAAATGTTCAAAATGGCCTGTCTATATTATTCATTTTATCTGTAGTATTGATACAACTGATGTTTGAAAAATTCGTACAAGAATGGCTACAGAAGGGTACATAAACCTTAAAGGATGATCCTCAATTCTAAGAAATATCCGTATTTATATTTAACTACCTTTTTGTATCAAATGATTAATCGTGTTGGTATAAACATATTAATATTAGAGTATTATCATATAGGTAGAAAAAAAATAAGACATGCTTCAAATGCAAAGTTTATTATATGTATCTTTTTTTACAGTAGAGGGTTTAATTTTTAAAAATGAATTTGCAAAAAGACATGCAAATGAACAGATAGGGAACATATGCTACAAAAACGCGATAAAATGACACCTTACAAGTATAATGGGGGGAAAATGTGGTGCACATTAAAAGATTTTTTTTTATTTCTGGGATTCCTTTTAATGACAGTAAAACTATATCCCTTCTTAATAAGTCTATTTAAAGGTTCTGTTAGTTTCTGAGGTGAATACTGACATTTTTGTGCTTTATAACAACCCGACCATTGAAATATTGACATATAATAAATACCCATTTCTAAAAATGAAAATGCATGTACACCCATTGATGTTATATCGTCTTCCCTTTTTTCGTGCAAATAAAATAACAGAAAATATGTTTTAAATAGAATACGACTAAACAAGTGAAAGTGAGCTCCAGCAAAGTAGATCCTTAAAATAGTCTTGTACGAATAGCGTATCACAAGGCGGAACGTTGTCAATTTGTATATACATGTATACAGATATTTTATTCAAACAGTCATGATTCTACTTCGTCAAAATTATCTCCACATTACGCCAGTTCATGCTCACAATCGTAGAAATGGACGCAATTGTAGGATTGACGCTCTCATGCTCTGCCAATTTTGCTCTTGAAAACTGATAAAGGAGTAGGTTCGGTAAGGACTCATGTTGGCCTCAAATTAAAGTTTCATCTGACAAAAGATTTTGACCACTTTTTAATCACTTAAGTGTCTAATTCGTCTGATTCAATTAGTTTATGTGAAAGAGTTTAACTTAGTTGGTCATTAAAAACGATCCGATTCAAGCTCTTATATGAAAAATCTCTCAAATATGCCAAAAAACGACACTTTTCAAACACCGTATTTGGCACAACTTTTTGGAATTTTGCGTCCTGAATGCTCTTCAACTTTGTATTTGTTTGGCTTTTTAACTATTTTGATCTGAGCGTCACTGATGAGTCTTTTGTAGACGAAACGCGCGTCTGGCGTATAAAATTATAATCCTGGTACTTTTGATAACTATTCAGATGGTTTTTGTCAAATATGAAAGTGGCTGCATCCGTGTTCATCCACAACCTTTATATATGTTATGTATTATCATGACATACAACTTACATTTCAATATTAAGGATGAACACGAATGCGGCCACTTTCGTTTTACACGGAAACCGTCAAAAATTAAACTAAAATGATAGAATTTTGAAGATTTCCGTAATTTATAGCATGACTTAAGGGTGTTTCAACCCGATATATGTGCATTGCATTGTCAAAAACAGCCAATATTTATGTAGCAGAAGCATTCAACTGTCCAATAAATAACTAAAAGTTTACATTTTACCAATTTTGTAAAACTGTTATCTTTTGGGGCCAAAAAGGGGTCTTATCGGACCTACTCCTTTATCCACATAGCACCATCGATCCTTATATGTCAGTTGTATTTTAAAAGACAGATGTATCTACTTGCTAATGAGCATCAATTAATGATTTTGTCTGCATTGATTCAACTTAAAAATATTGTCTCATCGGATGTCAGGTGGATTTTTCGAAAATTCTTAAGCATTTAAAAAAAAATTCTAATTAAATATTTCGTGGAAGGGCGACTAAAAATTTTCAGTGGTTGAAGATTGTAAACCCTAGTTATCACACACAAGAAAATCATATTTTTTCGAAGATATGCATTTTCATCATCCAAATTAAAAGACTGTCGTCAAGTACTTTTAGAAGAAAAAAAAGCCATTCGAACACACCTACTCTGTTTTTTGTGATTCATTAGATAGGTATTTCAATTTACCCATATATTTTATCTTTTCGTACTGCCATTTTTTTCACGTTATAAAGTCAACCTGTAGCTTTGATATATAAAAATGATAGAATCTGAAGCGAGATGCTATAATTATCAAATAATCTTGCTTTGTACGTTTTAAAAACAAAATATACACCTCAAACATGCCCTAATATAAAAAGGTGCACTCGATTTTCTCTTTTTTGTTTCAATCGTTACCTATTTTGGGGAATTATTTCTTGATTAACATACTAGTAACGGAAGGGCACACACAAACATTTCTGAACTAAAAGATTGATATGTTCATCGTCCGTGGTAAAAAAAATCGGAAGTTATTCATTTTCTTCATCCAACTTATATATACCCATGTCGTCGACTTAATATCTTATTGTTTTGCATTGCTATATAATTACATTAGATGTATGTTTCATTATAATACGTTATTCTGATTGGCTAACAAGCAATCTCGTGATATTCCTTAATCAATTGCATTACACAATACAACTTTTCATTTATGATGACACGAGGTCCCACAATACAGTGCACAGGTAAATGAAATAAAAACTTGATAAAAGGCGTGTGTTTATGATCCTATAGGTAAAAATGTCATTATAAGTATTGAATGGGGTTTTTTTTGTAACTTTATAGGGTTGTAAAAGCCGTTGACCGTGCGCACATTTTTAGTATAAGGCGCGGAAGCGCTTCATACAAAATGTACTTCAGTCAACGCTTTTACACCCCAATAAATTTACAAAAAAGAGCATTCAATTCTTAAGTAATAGATAAATTGAAAACTTATGCAAATGGTGTTTTTAAAATAAAACACTTCGTAATTGAAAAGAAAATTTTCGTTTTATTTGTTTCTATAAACTTTTAAAAACTTTTGTTACTATATCAAACATTACAGTAAACATTTATCGCCATCTCGATAAACAAAGAGCTTCGATTCTTTGGTTCTATTTCAAGAGTGTCACCGCCTGCATATATCAAGACAAATTAAGATTTTAATCTGCTTCCTCTGGAACCATACACATGGGCTCGATTACCGAATATTCATATGTATTATTAATGTTTGTTATGCTCCATTTATTTGCATTATGTTTTTCTGGTCTGTGCGTACGTTCGTCCGTTCGTCTGTTTGTTTGTCCGTTTGTCAAGCTTCAAGTTAAATCAACTTGAAACTTAGTACATATTTTCCCTATGGTATGATCTTTTTAATTCTAATGCCAAATTACAGTTTTATCCCATTTTTTACAGTCATAGAAAATTATAGTGTAGATGAGGCATCCGTGTACTAGGGACACATTCATGTTTCTTCAAAATTTCGTCGTATCGCTGTCAATTTGTGTTAAAATTTTAACGTCGTTATCAATAAATATTAATTTTCATTGTTTACGAGAAATATGCAATTTAATATCATAGTCATAAATCCAAAATACGGCCAATTATATTAGAGTTTAAAAAAAGAAATTTATGAAACATAATTATATCCGCTAACCGAGCCCTCTTGAGATCGTCAAACTCAACAAAAAGCTTGGAATACAAATACGGATATTTCTTAGAATTGACGGTCATCCTATAAAAGTTACGGTCGTCCTATATAAATAACAGTCAGTCTTTATATATATATATATATACAAATTACGGTCATCCTTTACAAGTTACGGTCATCTTTTACCAATCACGGTCATCCTTGTTATATGTTACGGTCATCTTGAAAATATTTTGATAATGATTTACGGTTATCTTAACGATTTTTTCAAATCGAATTTCCCGTTTCATGCACATTTCTCGGAAGTAATTAGTGGTTTCCGAGTGATTCTTTTATAAATTTACATCGTTTCAATGTTTGATTTGTAAAGAAAATGATTTAGAAACACTTTAACAGACAATATAGAAACTTACCTAATTTTTCGTCCGACATTTTGGGATGACCGTGAATGCAGTTACAGTCACCAGCTTTACCCCCAGTGGATGTTCCTGAGTGCGTTTAGATAAATATCGTCCAGTATCACCTACGTGCTGAATAAACAGCATTTAGAAATAGTTGCACTATTATTAATTATCATCTTCGGAGTAGTTACTTGAATTGTTCCTAGTACTGATTTTTATAAGGGTAAATAAGCTGTCATAATGCAAGGAACCTTTTAATTGGTAACATGCATGTTCATTGATTGTTGCTATATTTATTACCGATGAATATAATGACGCTTTTTTTGTATGTAAATGTTCAAGTTTAAATGGTGAAGATATGAACCAACTACCACAAATTTATCAGAAAATTATAAATAGGTGGTCAGGATTTATTCAAAATGTTGAAATACCTCCTTGTAAAAGAGCTATTTTAAATATGAGGATATTTGGAAACTCTTCTATTCGTTTCAAAAATAAACTATTGTTCTACTCTTCTTTTTTAAAAAGCGGTATCACAACTATCCAGGACATTTGGAATTTAGAAACTTCAGATTTCATTAGCTGTAATGAAATTTATAGGAAGCTGATTGATCGGAGAAATTGTATTTCCGAATTTTCAAAAAATTAAACAGGCAATTCCAAAAGATTTCGTGCAAATTTTGAAATCTTGCGGAAACCAGAATTTGCATTATGAAAGTAAATTAAACATATCAAATGACCTTAGAATCATTAACTTAAACAACAAAAAAATCAAACCATCGAAGTTAAAACTCAATTATATTCGTACGGTTTTAAATAAAGATGTATCTCCAAAATGTCAAATTAAGTGGGAGGAAATATTTGGAACAAATATACCTTGGGAAAATATGTGGTCGGGATTAAAATATTTGAAAATTGAAAATAAAGTAAAAGAATTCCAATGGAAATGCCACATTTGTCAAAATGACAATAATATAGAAACCCTGCAACATTTATTTTATAAAAAAGAAATACTTATCAAATCAAACATAGGAATAAATAATCCATTTTGTGAAAAGGAGGTTCTATTGGGCAAAAATACGGAGAACTAAAAGATGATAATTTTTTAAACATAATTATCATATATTTTAAATGGACACTATGGAAAATTAGGAATTCAATAAAATTTAACAAAACGGCTAAAGCACCACAAGATATTTATAGAATTTGGAAACACAACTTGAAATATAACCTAAAATGGGTTCTTCTTTTGAAAGACGTTGATATCATTGATAAAACAAAATTGGAGTCTGTAATAATGAAAATTTAGACATTTTATATAGTATTTTATAACTTGAGTCAAAGTACATTTTTTATGGTTTATAGTTTTAGAATAATGATTGTATATAAAAAAAAATGATAAAAAAGTATTAGCCTATCATGGTTATTTTAGTGAATGCACATATTTTATGTGGGTATCTTATACTTATTTACTTACTATTTTAAAATTAAAGTATAGAACTGTTAGCTGCTTCTAACATTATATGGATATATTATTTTTTTTACACTAAATGTAATTCCAAGGTTAAAAGTGGACTACTTTTTTTTTATTGCCTTCTATTTCACCTGGATAGATGGTTTCACTTTGTAAACAGGGACCCTTAGTCTGATCCTGGACGACTAAGGTTATTGTACACAGGAAATATTTAGGAATAAAACGTTTATATGTCTTAAAAAAAAATTAAAAAAAATAGTATTCTGTTTAAAGGATACTGCCCACACCAAACAGGGTCAGTACCATTTATGCGTCTCAAATTGGGAACCACAAAAGCAGTGCGTTTACAACTATTTTCTGTGTAATGATAGTGAACCTGTTCCATTCTTTAACAAGTGACTGAGCATAACCATTTGTACTGATTTTGATAGCAGATGACCATATAACAAAGATGTGATAACTATTTAGTTATTGAATATATGCAAGGAACTTAATTTTAAAAGACCTTTTTAAGTGACAAAAGGGATTTTCTTACCTCCAGAAGCCGCTTCACGAAATATTTTTCGTTTTTTTTTCTAAAATATGGGAAAACAAATTTCACTTTTAACCCCGAAAATTTAACCACATATGTGAAAAAATGTTCCAGCTTCATATGGAGCTATCATACATATCTAAAGTTATGATATCAGCACAGCAATTGAGCCTACAATTACCGTCTACCTGAAATGATTTGCACATCTGTACCCAACTGACATGACGCCAAGGACACGAAACGAACACTTTGTTAGCCTGTCATTCATCCTGACATTGGGGTTTTTGCATGCTCAATTGTATTTCAGTTGTTTTTAAATGGTAAAAGATGCAAAGATGTGTTGCTATACATATCATGCCAATCAAACAAAACTAGGGAAAAAGAAATGATGATATTTTCATGGTAAAAAGCCATTATTTAGTCAATATCCTTGCTCGAACGGGTTATATCTTTGCTCATGTTAAGTTCCGAGAATGAACTATGATTATTGTTTTATCTTTCTATTGTAACTCAGAATAATAATGTTGTACAGGTTGACGATTTAGTGGTTGATAAAGGTTGAGATATACAGGATCAAAGGGTTCATCTCTAAGAATTGTTTGTTGTTCATGCTCATTGGAAAAACAGATAAATTCATCACCATACGTTTCTGCTGTTTCATAAGGGGTAAGGTAATTATCACATCGACCTGCCACGTTGTCCTTATTCCAATAATATTCATTTCCTTCATTTTCATTATCTTCTATCATCATTGCAGGTTCTTCTGTATAGAAAGTGATCACCTCGATTTCGCGATGGTGTTTTCTATTTTTTTCTGGTTCAGGGCAAGAGCGTTGTAAAGGTGTTTGTATATTGTAACTGCTAACGTTGTTAACAGCCAAAGTTGATACACTTACATTGGCAGCATGTTGATTACCTTTGATATAACACACATATCCTACCAACACACAGAAAATGACCAACACAAGTCCGGAACATCCTGCGTAGACGGTGATCCGAAAGTCTTTCCTTGAAAACCCAAACAATTGTCTGTGATCTGAAATATAATCAAGCTTACATTTTATAATTCTATTGCAGATTATCAGATTAGCATGTGACACTTAATATCAGTTTCTTCTTATATATTATTATCACACAAATGTTCTTGTCCTCTTTATATGTATCATATATTTCGCTGAATAACTTATATTCATAAAACTATTGCTTTTTCCTGTTAAAAGTTGCGGAAGGGGTTATAAATTTGGAAATGACTCGTTTCCAGAATTAAATCTAGTATAAATATAAATTGAGTATCTTGTTTTATTGTTGTTTGAATGGCCTGTTACCCTGAAAGTTATTCAATTATCTCAAATAAGTTGCTTTATATGAGAATGCCATTTATAAAATCATTGATTTCGGTATGATTATCTAAGAAAGGCAAAATACATCTCAAAACACAAAATTTGTTAAATATCGAGGAATACATTACCTGTCAGATTAACTGTTATATTGTTTGTGTCCACTGATACACATCCATTAATGTTATTACATCTGAATGATAAAAAAAAATATGAACTAATTAGTGTTTTAAAATGATTGACTGTGGTGCTTTAATAAGGATTTCAAATATGTTCACCACGGACCTTTACAACCTTGCAATAGCATTGTCTAAAGAAGTTGTCTTTAGTTTAAAATAAAATTAAAAGTTTGGCTATTCACAATTGGCCAATGTCGAACATAAAATCTTGTTTCATATGAATTGTGTACTACTTGTATCTATTTAATTACAGCAGACTTTCATAGTGAAGTTTAGTTTACTTGATAAGTTATAGTACACGAATATAGTCATATCATCGTCATCATAACCATGTACCATGTACCATTTTTGATGTAGTACATTATACAATGTAGTTGAAGTAATTATTTGTGCGAATAAGCGAATACAGGTATTGTCTTTGTTTTTGTTTTTTTATTTTTCTATTTGCCATTGTGTTGTCTTTCCTTCATCAACGCATACTCTGCTTGTACATTTGGTTTCAATTTTGGAGAAGAAAAAAATCTTTTCCAACGTTTCGATACTTTTTTTTATTTTAAATTGTAAAATAGGCATTCATAACATTCATAATTACCGTTCATCTTGTTTACAGAAACATGGCTACGCACATCTTGAACCGTATTGGCCATCTGGACATGGGTTACAATCTGTTCCTTCTTGGTTTGTAGTATAACCAACTGGACATACTTCAAATATGTTAAAAAAATGTTTACATGTAAATGATGATTTAATATTTTACCAATAATATCATTGCTCGTCCGATAAAAACTCTTTTAACGAATTTGACATTTTGATAGAACAAATTTACTTTTCGGTATTGGTGAGCATTTTAAAAACACACAAAAATACATAAAACGCATTAATAGAATATTATAGACTGATCTACACGGACCGCACAAAAAATGGGGAAGGATATCAAGTGGTACGAAAGATTAAACATAGATATAGGAAGATGTGGTGTGAGTGCCAATGAGACAACTCTCCATCCAAATAACAATTTAAAAAGTAAACCATTATAGGTTAAAGTACGGCCTTCAACACGGAGCCTTGGCTCACACCGAACAACAAGCTATAAAGGGCCCCAAAATTACTAGTGTAAAACCATTCAAACGGGAAAACCAACGGTCTAATCTATATAAACAAAACGAGAAACGAGAAACACGTATATATTACATAAACAAACGACAATTACTGTACATCAGATTCCTGACTTAGGACAGGTGCAAACATTTGCAGCGGGGTTAAACGTTTTAATGGATCCAAACCTTCTCCCTTTTTCTGAAACAATTAAAACATAACATCACAACATAGAAAAACATACTGTGGTAAAAATGTTCTTCTCCACATATGGTAGCCGTCTTGGTGGTTGCTCATGTGTTGTCAGTACAAACCCGGTGAAAGCCTCATTAGGTAAGTCACGTACAGGGGAAAGGGGACGGGATTGAAGCTATTACTATTGAATCATCGTCATGTTTGAGAATTTAGAATTAATTAATTAATTATATATGTACATGTCCGAACGTCAAAGATGCATTTTTAATAGGGATTCACAAACTAAAATATACCTTAGTCTTAAACATTTTACCACAGTTTTCAAATATTTAACATTTATATCTTTTTATATACATACTTTCACATGCTCCATTCTTGGAATAGGAATTTGTGCAACAATAATATTCTACTCTATAAATGGTTACTCTTCCAGACACAAAACTAATGATATAAAATAAAATATGACGTAAATAAATATATTTAAAACAAGCCGTATCAGGAATTTATTGATTTATTTATTGATTAGTGTGTAACGGCGTTTTCAGCCCTATTGGGCTTTTTGGTCATTTATTGTTGCTGTGGAAGACGGAAACCCAGAGAAAACCATCGACCTTCTGTCGTAAAACTGATAATCCTACTAGTCAAACAAAATTTCAATGGAAATAAATATTGACACGTGCCGAATGCAAACTCAAACAAGAGGCTCTCATGAGCCTGAATCGCTCACCTTATTTTTTTTGGTTAAATCTCTCATCAATGATTATTTTGGCTTTTCAATTTATTTAATTGTTCTTTGAATCGTCCTATTTTCTTCAAAAGCAAAAAAAAATAATTTTCTCCTATGTTCTATTTTAGCCATAGGAGCTATGTTTCTTGGCATACAAGGAAATAAAATATAAAATGTATACTAGATATTCTGACACTCATTTAGCCTAAGTTTGGCTGAAGTTTCAAAGGAGAATATTTTTTAAAGTAAGTCAACATGATGAACAAATTGTGAAAAAAGTTTTAAAAGGGCAATAACTCCTAATTGACAATTTTGGTCAAATTGACTTATTTGTAAATCTTACTTTGCTTAACATTTTTGCCTTTAACAGTTTATCTGTATCTATAATAATATTCAAGATAATAACCAAAAACTGCAAAATTTCTTTTAAATCATCAATTCAGGGGCATTTTACCTGAAAAACCAGTTACCCAATTCGGCTGAAAATTTCAGGACAGGTTGACCTGATGAATGGTTCATGCCTAGGAGACAGCGAACTGAAGACACAAATAACAATTAAAAACAGGTGTCATTAAGTCTTAAACAAAACACAGGACTGGTGTTGACAATACTTTTACCTACACCATTCAACATACCAGAAAACAAGTAAGACATGTTCCAAAAAAGAACAGCAGCTTCCACAGGCAAAAGTATGAGTAATGTACCCAACACATTCCCCCATCAACAAAATATCAATTTTCCTCTCAAAATGTTAAAGACTCGCCTTCGGCACTCTGATACAAAAATATATTGATATTTAGGTACATGTACTTTAAGTCAACACTTAACACATGTTATTACCAAAATATGAGTGCAAATGTTTCGCCTTTTTCTTACATATTCAAATCATGTTGAAAGTCTTTAGTAAGGAGGTTTTATTACAAATATCACGTATACTTAACATTAGCAATGCACAACTACAATGTATGATTGTTGTCATGACTGCTATTAACCGAGAAAACCTCATTTTGTGTTTCGCTTCTCTTCCTTCCACCATGATAAATAAATCATCATGTCTCGAACAAAAACCTCAATCTGCAGCGGGACAGACGGTCGGACGAACGCACAGATTCGCAGACTAGAAAACACAATGCCCAAAGATGGGGCATAAAATTTATTGTTGAAATTGAAAGTAGAGAGTTGACAAAAAAGAAAGTAGGGTAGGGATAAGAGGGAGGCAGGGCTTTTTCGGGACCTCGGGATTTGGGGATTGACCCTTACGGGATCCGGGAATATATTTTTCGATTTCGGGATATGAATTTCTTTAAATTCTGCATTATATGATTTCATGTTTTTAAGCCCGGATTTAGGGATCAGGACCCCTCCGACCTCCCCTCAAATTACCCTTAGTCGGTCTTAGTCATTTATACAAGATCCATATCCTACCATTGGCATGTTAATAATGCCCTCAAAAGAAAAAGCACTGGTGGATTGTCCTAGAAGCATATTTTATTAGACTAAAAAGGTCTATATATAAGCAGTTACATTTATTTCATGTTTGAAGCGGTGTAAATTTTTGATTTAATTTGACTTTTACCAAAAGATGCATTGGTACATAGCAATTTTACCTGACCATATCGGAAAATAGGTATTTAGTCGGATCTTAACACGTACGTGTGATTTGTTTAAACCAGTTTTCGATCAAAATATACGAAGAAATGTCAAAATGTTTAGGACTTAATTAAATCCGTATTTCGGTAAGATTGTGCAAGCATACGATTTTTATTGCGTCTTACACTTTGAGAAGCGAATAATCTGTAACTACTTTGTTCAAATATTCTGTAAAAACGTTAATTTTGAGCTATGAAAGTCAAGTGACCAGAGAATTTTTCCTGAGGAAGTTTTAAAAAAGTGCAAAAAAATATGTTTACAGTGGGTTAGCTTTCATTAGTCTTCACTATCTATAGATTAACAACTTTTGGTTATATTTATAATTCAGAATCATCATTGAAGGTGGAGCGCGATTGCGCAGTTAATTAATTATATGGATGTGCCATTTGTATGATGAGTGACATTCCGTGGTATTATGTGCCAATTCGAAAAAGTTATACGAGAATTGTCTCCCCTTAACAGGTTCATTTTTTTTATAATTATGTTTAGGTTTCTGATATAATTTTGAATAATTACAAAATGAATCAATGCAATATATTTCAGTTTTTGTTATTGATGTATCAAAACAATTGATGTACGAATATAATTTCATAAATTTGAAACGTTTAAAATTTTTACATACCAATATAAAGAACTTTTTGTTATTTTTGAAATAGACTATGAATAAAATTAACATGAATTTACTTCCCTTCATGATAGATTGTTTGGGAAATGTGCCAGTTTTTGGATTCCGAACGCACCTATGAACAGGATGTAGTCATTGCGAGGTCTCAATGAAAATTCGTTTTTGGTGAGTTAAGAGTTATTTCAAAGCATGTGATCTCAATCGATAACTTTATTAGCGTTTATTGAACATTATAATAGACTTAAAGACTTGTGTTAGCGACAGAATAACCCCTTATTCCTGTTTTAGGTTTGCAGGATAAGGGGGATTGTGCGGTGCGCCTGACTTTTTAATACGGGTTTATCCTAATACCAACATTTTAACCGGTGCATTCGGATAAACAATGCAAAGTGCCGGTGAATTGTCAGATAGCCAAAATCGGAATTCAAATAATGGAATAAGTAGAAATATGAGTTCAAAAGGGAACCAAGCATATGTCACTGGAAAGAAACAATATTCTAAAGATTGTACTGTTCGAATTGAAGGTATACAAACTCAGAATGTGAAAAATATTACTGTTATTGAATCAATTGAGGAAGTCACAGGTCTGAATACTGTTTTGGCAGTTGTTCAAAATGATGCATTGTCTTATGATGTAACTCTTGATTCGAAAGAGGATGCCGTGAAATTATTAAATGGAATAGAGATCAATAGATGTGACTACAACTGTAGTCTTATCTTTTCTGATACAACTGTTGTTTCATTCATGAAATTACCGTCGTTTATTGAAGATGATGAAATTAGAGACAAATTACGTCAAAAGGGAATACTTATTAAATCTCCCATCTATCGCCGTGCTATACCGGGAACGCAAGTAGCAGATGGAACAAGGTTTGTGAAATGTAAATTCCCACCAGGATTTGTTGCCTTACCATGGACAATGGGATTCGAGATTGGTACAACAATGAAATACTACCGTGTTGTTCATAATAATCAGACTAAGGTCTGTTCACTTTGCCTATCGCCTGATCATATTCAACGTGACTGTCCGCATTATGTCTGCGATGGTTGTGGCAATCATGGACACTCAGTTCGGAAATGTAGAGCTAAAAAATGTGATGGCTGCAAAAATCTTCCTTTAAAGTGCGTATGTGAAGCAGTTGACGTAAATGGTAATTCTAATGGTGGAAATAAGGATGAGGTACATGTAGGAGCCAACGATTTCTTTGACAAAGATGATAGACAAGGTTTTGGGAGACCCCCCAAAAAAGATGCAAACAATCAAGGTCATGAGAATGATTGTCCATACTGTGGACATTTGGTATGTATTTGTGAGTGCACCAGCTGTGGTAATGCTGAATGCACTTGCCCTTGTGGAAAATGTGAAAAATTTCCATGTCAATGTAGTAATGTTTGTTATCATTGTAATAATGATCCATGTGTATGTCCATGTCCAGATAGTAAACATGCTCCTTGTGAGTGTGTATGTGAAAAATGTAAACAAACTGTTTGTAATTGTATAAACTCTGATGAAAACGAAGACACAGAAGTAGCATTTAAAAATGATGAAACTGTTGAAAATATCAATGAACCTATGAATGAACAAAATGAATTATGTAAAAATGATGTATCTTTGAATGTTGTTATTGAAAATCATAACTCTGAAAATGTAGACAGTAGAAAAAGGAAAATTGTAATTTCTGATGAAAATTGTAATGATGATAATGTTGAGGCTGTTTGTCAGACAGGGATGAATGATGTCATCTCTCTGTGTGAAGTAAATGACACAGGGAGAGATGAGCATATAGACAATAAAAAGGTTAGAAGAGAAGCCTCTCCTTCTGGTGAAAAAATGGATACAGGGGGAGAGGACAGTGACACTTGTGGTGATTATGCCTCGGGTTGTGATGAGGTCACAGCCGGGGTAGAGAATGTAGACTCCTCCGTCTGTGATGGAGATGAAAGCTCGGACGGAGGAGGTTTTGTTAAGAATAATGAGATAGAGGTAATTTCAAAAAACACAAAGGCATTAACTGCCAAACAATTAAGAAGAGTTCGTAAAAAAGCAAGAAGGAATGAAAGGGTTAAGTCAAAATTAGATGGGAAACATGATGCTGGTAAGAAGGCCTCAGATACTTAAAATGATGGCAATGTTTAAATTTATATTACTGTTCTTACTTTTAAAAATGGTATTAATATGTACACATAATTGTAATGGTCTGAAAAATGTAAATAATTTTCAGAATTATGTATCTGTATTATACGATAGGCATATAAGCTTTTCCCTGTTACAGGAAACATTTTGGGATGATGACTATGTTAATGGAATAAGACATATGTATGAAGGTGTAATATATGAAAGTAATGGTAAAAATTGTCGACAAGGTGTAGCTATTATGATAAGTAATAACTATAAAGAAAGTTCTAAGTTAGTTTTTAAAGATGACAATGGTCGTTTTATACATGTTACATATGATTATCTAGGAAAAGTGTATAATTTAGTATCTTTATATGCTCCAAATAATTATTCAGAAAGAAAAGATTTTTTTATGTTTGTTAGAGAATATATATCAAGTTTAGAAAACCTCATTGTTGGAGGTGATTTTAATACCACTTTAAGTAGTTTAGATAGAGGTGGTTTATCAAAACATGTCTGTGATGAAGCTTATAAAGAGTTATTTGAAATAATTCATTCATGTAATGTATATGATGTATGGAGAAGTAGAAATGAAAATAAAAAGATATTTTCTTGGAAAAGAATTACAAATGGTATGTTACAACAAAGTCGTATTGACTATTTTCTTATTAGTCGAATGTTGTCATCTAATGTACAAAATGTGTTTTATAACGAAACTAGTTTTAGTGACCATACTTATGTTATAATGAATTTCAATTTTTGTACTGTTGAAAAAGGACCTGGATTATGGGTTTTAAATAACACCTTATTACATAATGATGAATATGTTCAAAAAGTAAGAAATATAATTAATGAAGCTGTTCAAAGTTCATTGTATACTGTTGAACCTCTTGTATGGTGGGATAATCTTAAGTTTAGAATCAAAAAGTTCTCACAAGTTTTTTCAGTTAATTTAGCAAAAGAAAAAAAGAAAGATTTTTTTAAATTGCAAAATAAAATCCAAAGAATATGTGCCATGCAAGCAGACGGTATTGCTATAGATGTAACGAAATTAGAAAACTTAAAGCTTGAGTTAAATAATTATGAGTTAGAAAAATGCAAAGGAGCAGTTCTACGATCCAAAGCAACATGGGCTTCTGAAAGAGATAAGAAAAATACAAGCAAGAAAATAATGCTGTAAAAGAGCTTATAAATGACAAAGGTGATGTCATTGGTGATACTGATGGTATACTAGATATTGAATATTCTTTTTATAAAAATTTATATTCTTGTGTTAATGTAGATAATGTGAAAATGGAAGAATTCATTAGTTCTATTGATGTAAAAATAAATCAAAATGATAAAGATATGTGTGATGCAGAAATATTATATGATGAAATTACTGAAGCTTTGATGGCTATGTCAAAAAACAAAAGTCCTGGTACAGATGGGCTTACAACAGAGTTTTACTGTAAATTTTATGATTGTTTAAGAAATATATTATGTCATGTTTATAATAGTATTTATGATGAAAATATTTTGTCAAGGTCTATGAGAGCAGGAGTTTTAAGCTTAATTTATAAGAAAAAAGGTGATAGAAGAATTTATAGACCAATATCTTTGTTACAAGTTGACTATAAAATATTGGCAAGAATAATGGCTAATAGATTTAAAAAGGTATTACCAACTATTATATCAGAAAACCAAACTTGCTGTATTATTGGTAGAGATATTAGTAATAATATTGCTAATGTAAGAGATATAATTACTTTAGTTGAAAATGATGAACTTGAAGGCTATATTGTTAAAATTGACCAAGAGAAAGCTTTTGACAGAGAAAGTCATGAGTTTATTTTTAAAACATTAAAGAAATTTGGGTTTGGTGATGTATTTATCAAGTGGATAGAGATTTTCTATACAAGAATTAATAGCTGTGTAAAATGCAATGGATTTTTGACACCCTATTTTTGTGTTGATAATGGGATAAGACAAGGGTGTCCAATAAGTGCTCTTCTCTATGTTTTAGCAGCTGAAACTTTACAATGTAATATAAGGAAAAATGTAAATATATCTGGTATTAAAATTCCAAATACCACTGATGAAGCTCTTATTTTTCAGCACGCAGATGACACTACTTTAACTGTGTCTGACAAAAGTTCTATTGATGAAATTTTTAAAGTTTTTTAAAATGTATGAAGCCAGTTCAGGCGCCAAAATAAATAGACAAAAATCAGAAATATTGCCAATTGGCAAAGGTAGAATAGCTGATAATGAAAAAAACAAGTATAATTTACAAGTTTGTGAAAACTATATTTTATTGTTAGGAGTGTATGTTGGCAAAGACAAAATTGTTTGTGATAATTTAAATTGGAGTGGCAAAGTTAGTAAAATTAAGTCCTTATTGAATATGTGGATGCAGAGGCAATTGACAATACAGGGTAGAGTGAATGTTATTTCCTCATTATTTATGTCAAGATTATGGTATTCTTTGTTTGTAACATCGATGCCAGATCATGTTTTACGAGATATTAAAACTGCATGTGTTAGTTTTGTGTGGAATAATGGTGCACACTTAGTAAAATATAACACCATCATTGATCAAAAGTGTAATGGAGGTTTACAGTTACCTGATATTGAATCAAAGATGTATGCATTTAGATTAAAATTTTTAGCCAGGTTTTTAGACAAGAATTATAAAGTGTTATGGAAGTCTACATTTAAATATTTTATTTCAAAAATTTTAAATATGAACTTATCAGAAGAAATATTATTCATGTCTTTACCAGAAAACTTGAAGTGTATTCCTAATGTTTACAAAGAAATGTTTAAAGGTTTTGATCTCTTAAGAGATGATATTGAATTTGATCTTAGCACTGAAAATGTATATGATCAACCCTTATTTTGTAATCCAAATGTGTTGTTCGATGGAAAAACTGTTATATGGTATGATTTTATAAATGCTGGAATTGTTCAAGTGAAAGATATATGTTATGACGTTATAGAGGGTTTTTTACCAGAAATGGCTATAGTTGAGATGATACAAAATGTAACTAATCATTGTGATATTAACAGTATTGTAAAAAGATATAATACTTTAAAAGTTGTATTGCCTAAAGAATGGACAGAAATTATTCATAAAAATATTCATAGGAGAAATGTTTCTCGCTCTATAAATATTAATGTCATTTTCAAAGATAAATTGTCAGAGTTTTCTATGTGTTCGACAAAAGAACTGTATTTGTTACTTACTAGTAAATTATGTCAGCATCCTATTTGCTATAAAAAGTGGACGGAAGTTTTTGAGATTGAAGAGACTGATCTTTGTAAAGTATGGAAAAACGTTAATTTCTATTGGAAACCATCTATATTAATGGATCTAGATTTCAAAATAGCTCATTATTGTATTTTCACAAATTCTAAACTTATGACTATGAAACTTATAAATTACAATGTATGTGATGTATGTGAAAAGGAAGTAGAAAATATCACTCATTTATTTCTATTATGTTCTGAATTAGTAGAATTTCATTTGTTTATGCAACAAAATTTGTCAGTTTTATTTGATAATGTTGATTCTGACAAAATTGATAATTTAGTGTATGAAGAGGTATTTATGTTTGGTTTATTTGGATCTATCAAAGGCGTAAATGTAAGTTTTGTCAATTTCATGTTATCTGTAGCGAGATATTGTATCTTCAGAAGAAGGAATTTACTTAAAAATTTAAACAGTAATGTTGATCTTATTAGACTATTTAAATACACTGTAAAACATTATATAACTTACCTGTATGAATATTTGTGTGATGCAAGATGTATGAGAAATATTTTTGAGAAACACTTTTTAAAGAATAATATTCTGGTACAAGAAACCGAAGGTGTAATAACATTTAATTTCTAAATATTGTGCTGATTATATATGATTATACTTAAAAACATTGCCTTGTGATATTTTGTGTAATATGTAATATATCTGTTGTATATATATGTTGAAGAATTGAATAAAGATAAAAAAAAGATTGGGAAATGTGCCAGAGTTAACTATTTGTGATCACAGAGAGGGACTAGCAAGCAAATTTTGATTGCAGCTAATTCATTGTTTTAACAATGTTCCACTATAAACGAATGTTATTTTATACAAATATAAGGACTTAGTTAGCTAAATCTACAAATTTTATTTGAAATTATGAATTTTTATTGCAATAGATTAATATGCTAGCGGATGATGATGATTGTAGCAAAGGAGAAGAATAATTGTGGTTTGAGACCAGAGACACAAAAATATTGAATTTAACAGAAAGGAAACAAATATCGGACTTTGAAAAAAGGGAGATGGCTTTTGATACCTTTTATGAAATTCTCCATACATAATATCTTTTACAAAAAATCATCCAACAACAGTTCACAATTCAAGCTGTATATGCCCGCGATTTCGTGGGTGTTCTAGTATTGCTAATAGTACCTGAGAATCGGATCTTAATACAACATCTTAACATCAAACAAATACGTTAAGGTCATGTTAACCCCGACAGATAGACATGATATCACAGTTGTCATGGTTGTTCCATACACTACATATTATTGTCCTACATGTATTGCTTAAAATGCCCGAAAAATTGACCCAGCCACACAACTAAACAAGGACAACTACGGGTGCGGGAATTCTCGCTACATTGAAGACCCATTGGTTGCCTTCGGCTGTTATCTGCTCTATGGTCGGGTGGTTGTCGCTCTGACATATTCACCATTTCCTTTCTCAATTTTATTGTTCAATGAACCATAAAAATGAGGTCGAAGTCAATTGAGACCTGTCAGACCGACATTTCCAGCTGACAATGATTCCAAACATGATACACATTATATAGTGACCCTACTGCTAAAGGCATTTGAGAAATAGTCCAAACCACAAACACTATACATTGACCAATGAACCATGAAATTGAGGCCAAGGTCAGACGGAACCTATCGGATGGATATGTACACCTTACAATCATTTCAATAACCAATACACCAAATATAGATGACTGACTAGTTATAGTATCTAGATACGGTCTTGCTTAAGTTACTTTATCTTTGATAAATGATCCATGGAATAAGGTCGCGGTCAGGTTAATCCTACATGTACCTTGCTGACGAACATGTAAATATTGCTAGGAACCCATATACCAAACATAGTTATTTATTACTCATTATAAGTGAGTTTTTTCATTTAACAAAACAAAATGTATCAAGCAGTTTACCGAACCATCAAAATAAGGTTGCCGGGACAATGACATATGACGGACGGAAATTCCGTAACATAAGGTATGAAAAGTTTAGATTGTCTAACTTATGAAATATAATCTTCAAACAAATAGTGTACACCATCGACGTCGGCGCCGCTGGGATGCAATACCTACCATGTCTCGCATACAGGCGTCGGCGAAAGAGAAAAAACATCACTGCACAACAGACATCAACGTTTCATGTAAACCTCTGAAGAAAGAGATACCTTTTTGAGAAAATTTATTTTTTCCAAAAAGGACCCATTAATTTGTATTCATGCTGGACTATATTTCTTCCAGAGTTTAATCGAAAATATAATACACATGATATATAATATCATGTATATGCAACACTTTTACCATTATATAATATTTATGAAAAAATCACTGTTGTTAAAGTGTGTACATTTCCCTCGAGATACAATGTATATTATTTACCATTTGAAATTCCTTGCAGTCAGAATTAATACATTTTTTTTAATTATTCGAATATGCCTGCCCATGACAAGTATAAATTTGGTGACCATTCAGGCATTCATTTGAGAAGAAAGATTCGACTGAGGTGTGTCTTTTCAAAGAGGTTCTTTTAGTTCGAAAAGGACATCTGTGGTCTATCAAAATAGTGCAGAGTAACTTATAAAAATTTGTCAACAGAAGGCATGAAAGGCTTATAATATCTATGTTAACATATATAAATACATAAAATAGATACTTACAGACTTCTGTTGGCTATCCTGATGTGTTCCTGGTGCCGTTTCAACCACGACCGATACAATACACAAATGGAAATTGAATCGTCGCTTCTAATCTTAGAATAACATTTGAAATAGACCTTTCCTCCATGTACTAACTCGAATAATTCAGCGCCCCCTATCCAATACTTTTCTCGAGGAAATGGTTAATGGAGTGACCGAAGTGATCGTCAAATAACGACTGGATTATTCGGGTTATCCAGGTACTAACTGACAAATATATTAAGATAGAGTTAAATGCACACGCTGTGGGTTTATTATGTAATTTCCGTCGTTTGTTTGTCATTATCTATCGTGCGAAATTTTACATTCGGATGTTTATAATTTATTAGGGTTTTGTATAATCATGATGGCCACAGTGGGTGATCATTAAAATATGATATGGGTAATTAGCATATGATAACAAATCTTGTTTGAAGAAAGAATTGTAAGATTTTATATTACAATTCTCTTGTTCGTTTAGCTCTTAAAATCAAGGAGGTTATATCATCTCATAATAACCTCCTTTTTAAAATTAAAAATCATTTACGTTATTAAAAAAAATCGAAGTTTGGAATATACCAATATTTTTTGTAAAAGAAAATTTTTTCCATAGAAAAATAAAAGAATATGGGTAATCGATCCGTGACACAAAATGAATATTATAAGCACATTAAAAGAACACATACAAAAATTAAGCTAAGGAACAGCGCTGTAATTGCTGTAAGTCACATTAAACCTTCAACGTGGAACGAAAAGTATTTCACAACACTGCAGGTGTAAGACGACTACTAGCAACAGCCAGAGCGAAATAGTTTGCCAAAAACATTGGATAGACTTCGTAAGATGTTACACCACCATTTTGGGCGCGTTCAAAAAGGAAAGAAGTACGTATTTAAAACATTTAGTTAGTTCTTACGTATTTAAAACATTTAGTTAGTTCTTACGTATTTAAATCAAACTATATTGTATGCAGAATGATTTTTGGTAAGTTATATAGATACATGTATCAAATGAAAGGTTAAGGACTGCTGAACCTTGCAGAACACACACATTTGACAGATGAATACAAATGAAACAAAAAGTTATGAATTAATTCTATAAAATTGAGGGCGTACATTGCCTGTTACTCAGAGAAGAAGTACATAGTTTGGTGTATCCTGCTCTTATCAAAGAAATAATGAAGGTTAAGAAAACATTCGTTTATAAGTAATGAAAGCATTTGATCGAGACTGGTACGATTGAAGTCAGAATAATGTGTCTTGGCATGTCTTCTTACAAAGTTATTTGTATCTTCTGAAAAATGCGTCAAATATCTGACTCAGATTGTCTATTACAAAACGTGTTAATAACATAAAGCATACTGTCATTCTGGGTGTATATATGTAATATTACCACTGGACATCAGGCCTCCCGGTCATAAAATTTAAGAGCATGATTTTGTACTCGGACTCGAAATTCAACCAATCAAATTGCTAAATTTCATGTTTCGAGCATGATTTTTGTGCTCCAAGCACTGAGCAAAGTTGTATGCCTTCATGGTCAGACATCGTTATTATCGTCATCTTCATCATTCTGTATATAAATAATGACACGAGTATCTTATGGTAAAAAGGGACATAAAATAGTGGTTAAAACTTTGCTCCATCATGGTTATCAATCTAAATAAACATAATTCTCTAATTTCGTTATCCTCTTATAAAATTCAAGCACTATCATGGATTTGGAATGATTTATCCGGGTTATTGTTTGATATGTAAATTATTAAATAATAAATGGCGAATTAACTAAAATAATATATAAACTATGAAAGTACCGAAGCACTTACTTCAAAGTTGCTTAAACCCGCGGGGATTTCAAGAGAGCTTTTTACACAAGACAAAGTCAATGAAGACATTCCATTACGAACCTATCTACTGGATTTATTGTTATTTTGTTCAAGTTGAATATGCACGTATAATATTAGCCACAACACGTTCAGCAAACTTAAAAATCGTCTTTCTTTTTATCTGAAAACTGTCATAGGCTGAAACTTGCACTTTTATTTCTAATCTAAGATCGGTATTTAATTGCCCAGATAAATTTGCTATGGTCAAGCGTGTTAAGCATTTGTAGATTTATTGTTTTCATGAACTTTAGCAAACTGTCTGGTTGACCGTTAACTTTAATGTATGATGCAGCTGTGTTTTAACTGTAATCATTTCTAATAAGAACCGCACAATTAATTTATGTTTCTGTTTGTTTATATTCTGTTCCGATACTTGTGATCTGGAGATGAATGACAATGCAAAGGATTTGACGCGACTGTCATACAAGTGTGGGGTTTAGCTAGCTATATAACCAGGTGTAATGAACGCAATACTAAACTCCAAATTGTACCTAAGAAACTGAAATTAAAAATAATACAAGACTAACAAAGGCCAGAGGCTCCTGACTTGGGACAGGCGCAAAAATGCGGCCGGGTTAAACATGTTTGTGAGATCTCAACCCTCCCCTATACCTCTAGCCAATGTAGAAAAGTATACGGATAACGATATGCACTTTAAAATACTACTATAGCAGTTAACTGATAAACAAGAGGCCCCAGACTTCAATTAAACTGATTGAAAGATTATGTCTTCATCACATGAATATCAGGCACACTCCCTCTCGTTAGGGATTTAGTATCATTAATATAGTAATGATTCTTTTATGCTGTAGCTACAATTCCGTTCCCTTTTCACGCCGATGTGACCCGCTGAATTATTACCGGGTTTGTAATTACATGACCAATACGACGGGAAACACATGGAGTTCTTTTCGTTAGGGCTTTAGTATATTGATTGAATATAATTATCAGGTTTCACGACAAAAATCTTAGATTCTCTCTTGCATTCCGGCTTTCTCCACCTTTACAGTTTGATCACCACGAAATGAACAATATAGTGCTGAAAGTTACGTTAACATCTATATTTCGGTTTTATAACCCAGACTCAAGGTATAGGGTTTGAAGATCTATTGGAAAAAAGCAACCGTTTCTAATCACAATGTTTCATAATCAAAATAATGTTTTACTTTGAATACATGGAGGGCAAGGCCTAAACCTATATATACGTTCTCACAAGTACGAGGGTCAGGATGGGGTCAAATTTAAACCATTTTTCTCTTACTATTCTTTCTATTTTTTGTTCATTATTCTCTATTCTGTAAACCCCCATCCACAGCCTCAGGTATAGACGAAGTGTCATATATGTAGCCTGGCCTAGTAATGTCAGCAGTGTGATCTGCACATATATCATTTTGTAGAAAAAGATGAAGGGGTTGCGTTATACATTGTTTTGATGTAAGATATGATACATCTTTTCTATAAAATCGATTGATTGACAGATTGTTGGTTGCTGAACGTGTAGTGTCAAATAGTTTATACATGCATGCACGGAACGAAAAGCTATTTTAAAACAATACATACCATGGGGAATACCTGTAATAAAGGGTAGACCAGGATGAAGTTCGGCAAGCTTTATATACGGGTTTTACATTTTTTCTATTTTGGCGGATGAAGACAATTCTATTCCCAAGTCACCCTTAAGTGTCCATGAAATCAGCAGCACCCATACATATATATATATATACCTACTTTCCAATCTATTAAAACAAATAAAAGAAAGGATAAAACAAAATGGTACACATTCTCAAATGCCTATTTATCGGTAATAATACTTGAGGGTCTTGTTGGAGGGTCACGCGACTGGGAAACGCAGAATAAAGAACAAAACATATAGCATATACAAAAAATTATAAAGAATAGAAAATAAAAAGATGATCAAATAGAGAATAATGAGCAAAATTATAAAGAATAGAAAAAAAATGTTTTAAAAATTAAAAGAATACAGAATCGATGGACCATCCATCCAGACCATTATAATTTTGTAGTTGTCCAATTTTGTTTAACATATTATTTTATTTGAATTATATAAAATGACCATACATTAATAACCTATATGAAATGACACAGATTCAAATAATTTACAACCTTCGATTTGTTAAATTCATGTTAGCAAACAAGTGCCGCATATCTATCAGAAGTTGTAAAATAATTATTACTTATTACAACCATGGAAGTATTATATTGACAGGAACTCCAACAAGCAGACTTCAAACGTTTATAGTGCGATGCCGCAAAATCTTTAAGTATCTGTTAATTAACTCGACATGTCTTATGGATGCATGGGATCCTATCAAATTTTTGGAACCTCGTGAACGATCGTAATTACGGAACATACCGAAATAAACGGATGTGTACTTAATTGTCAAGGAAATGACATTTACTGACAGTGTGAATGACAAACATGTCAATATTTACTGGTTTGCTGCTTAAAAACAAATAAAAAAGAAATGAAACGAAATTCTGGCGACTGTTTTCAACACATAGAAAAAAAATATAGAAAAAAAACGAGTAAAAATACTCAGAAGCAATACAAATTTAAGTATAAGTACAAATGTAACAATCAATATTAAAATAGTAGGATTTTTTATTCATAAGAGGGTCGTTGGCTAATCACGCGTAACTGTATATTTTAAGCTTGAAAATCATAAAATTTTCATGTAAAACAAACGGAAAAGTTATCAGTAATAATTATTGATATTTCGGAACTGTTTAACTTTTTTAAAAACACACCAATAAATTCAAATGTGATTTCCATGATAAAAAAAAATAACTGCTCATACCCAATTATAGTGATCGTTCTTTAAATGCATTCAGAAATATTTAAAGCCGTCCGTAAAAATAAATCTGTCAAACATCAGAATATTCTCGGACTAGGTTGAAATAACTGAATGTTAAGATTTGTTTACAACGAATTATCATAAAAGGTGTAAAAATTAATCTGATTGACTCGTAACCTGATATTGCTATATAGAGGACATCACATGTGTGTAATTATTAACATCTTTTAGTCTTTAAAATATATTTGATAAGTAAGATAATATCATTTTACGATATTTTACGATAGAGAAAACCATATATCTTTGCGTTACTCTCGATAGGAGTTTACGGTCTTTTACTTGAAATTTAAATTATCTGGCGCCATCTGGCACACTTCACGCGCATCACATTATTTTCTGCTAACACTCTACTACAGACTCATTTAATTTTTATAACACGATATTTTCCGATTTTCTAGTTATAATGATAAAAATATATCTAACAAAACTAAAAATAATCTTAACTTCTTTCCAAATATAGTTATTTTTCTTTTGTCATTCTGTGAAATATGGACCGATTTTTTAGATTGTTTCAGCTGTAGTTTTTATTTATTGAACAGAAACAGGTGTCGTTGTCCATGTAGCGATTCGCAAAAAGCCACAGGAGTTTCCGTGTTTATTTACATTGAAAGGTAGACAAGCCCTTCGATAACAGATCACGTGATAAGATCAGTTTCTATAAACTTTACAGGCGACAGCGGCATCGCAGATAGCCCACAAAGGAGTTATCACGTACTTGACAAACTGAGTCGGAAGCTTTTATTTTCTTAAAGAAATCAGTGGGATCCGAATGTGCTAATTTTTCGTTGGAGTTCCTGTCAATATAATACTTCCATGTTACAACAAACGCGGCTTAAAAGCCTTATCAATTTTAAGTAATGCACGCGTACGTTGATTGTAGGCCCCCTGGTGTTACCACACGCCGAGAAGTCTTCAAATGGAAACACAAGATAATTAATGACAAGACGTAGGACACTTAAACTGGACCCCTGCTGTGTTCACTTATCGCTACACTGACGGTGCGAAGCTATAGAAGGAACGGCGAACCAGTTTACAGGACACTGATCTGTAATTTTGTATAATATGATCACTTGGTATTTCTCTCTATGTACGTGCAACGAAGATGACAAGTGGACATCAAAAGGAGGGAAGTTGAACATAGACGGGATAGTTTTCCAGTTTCGTTTATGAAACATTCATCACAGTTCAAGAAATGAGAGGTTAGTTTTGCTCAGTATACTAGAGGTGGGGTTAGGGGTGGGGGTCAAGGATACTGGGATCCCCTCATGGATCCCCGACATATATGCTCAATGCATACTAGACGTTTTACAAGTCTCTGCTTATGCCCCTTTTCAAATCCTCGATCGATCCGCATCTGCGAATCAATTTGCATAATTCTTTACGATAGCACTGAACAAGAATAATATCGATCACTCCATAATAAACGAGAACAATTTGGAATATAACATTTATGGAACGCCAAACTGCCTATGATTACGATTATCATATCATTAAGGAAAGAGGTGTATCATGAAGCAAAGCTTAATGCTATAACTAAATTTGACTATACTACTCTGACAATTTGTTATATCACTAAGATAAATTTATATACTACAAGTGTGGACACAGATCAGTGTGGATAGTATGTTTGGATGTTTGGCAGTGTTTTGTATGACAAACGAAGTTGTATGTTTTCCCCGTTGGTTTCTATATTATTAAATATGTTGTATAATATGACAACCAACCTGAGCATTAGCAGAGTTGTTTTTTATTTGATATTTAGTTTTTTATGTTTAAGACGGGCATAAAAGAGCTCGAGACACTAATTGCATCAGTTACCAAATGATTATGTCAGATAGAGTATGTTCCACATTCTTGATTTTGGATACATTTTGAAGCTAGTAAAAGAGGAACACATAACAAGTTATTTTTTTCATTATGCGATTTTTTTTTATTGGAGATGGTATCTGAAAACATGCGAACATAAGTTTGAACGTAAAATTATTAGATAAATATTATTTATTATCTTAAGTTTAATTATTATTATAATAATAAATAAATGTTTCTAATTGGTAATCTCATTATAATTATTCCCTACGGGTGGAAAATGAAGTAATCTTTAAACATTAAAAAAATCAATAAGTTCACTTTCTTTACGTTTAGTCTTAGAACAGCTGTTAGGACACACTAGCTATAAAATTGTTGCATTGAAAGTTCATGTACCTATTATTTTAGCAAAAAGTGAAAGATACCCAGGGGCGGATCAGTCTTTTTTAAAAGAGGGTTCTAAACATTTGTTCCAATTTTAAACCACTGATTGTCAAAAAAGGGGTGTTCAAAGCACGGAGCCCTAACTGGATCCGCCACAGAATCCAAAGGATATTTATACCCATAAGTCTATGAACTGAAAAGTAACACACCATTGCGAAAAACAAATAAGCGAGCAAGAGATTATTTTAAGTAAAAAAAATAGTTTTGAACATTTTCATAAGTACCTAAAGAACTGTACTCACACTCTTATGCAATCTGTTTGGCACACAGAATAATTGACAAAAAGTCTCCGTCTTCATGGATAACATGACCAATTCAGTCAAAATGTAATACGGTGTTCTTTATAGGTCACCAGACACTTCTATCAAAAGGAATTTTGAAAGAAACACAAAAGTTTAGAAGGCAGACAAAATGGCAGAAGTTACTACAACCACAAAGAACATTAGGGACGGATACATTTTGAGGAAAATCTTTAGAGGTAATTTAAAAGATTAAACTTTTAACTGGCTAGAAAGAAGTACATGTATCTCAGAATGCTGAAATTAAGAATCATTATTGTTTTTGAAAAGTGTTCTTTCTTATCTCATTGCAAAAGGTTTTAAAAGTGCTATTTTAAATATAATTCATATTTTGACAATTGAAGTTGGGTCGGAATAGTTATTAGTGAATTAAAAGTCATTATTTTAAGAATGCGTGCAAATAATCGGTTACTCTATGAAAAGGAATATATTATGAATTTTAGAGCGAGGGCCTGATATGTGATGTGCAGTTGTACAATCATTTGCACATCTTATTTATACGGCGATGAGATCTGGCTGCTCCTTCAGTCCTTGTACATCTCTCTGGAACATTTGCTTACTTTACAAGTTACAGTTCGTTTTTGATAAGGTTAGTGTAAGATGTTGTAAGACTTCTACCATCTTGAGTTATGCCCATTTATAAACATAAAAATAGCTGGATGTTTCGCTTCTGTTCTCTAACTTTAGTTTGCCCCAAGCAAATGTAAAAAATCGTATATACAATGCATATTACCATAAAACACAGATCAAGATTTAAATTGAGTGGCCTAACTTCTACCGTTCTTGAGTTAAGGCCATTTATAAACATAAACAATGCTGAATTTTTCGTTTCCGTCCATTAACTTTTAATTAGTTTGCCTCAACCGAATGTTAAAATCACAAAACAGTCTTAACTACTTGAATCCTGTACATGTATCTCAATGTGGAAGTTGACACGTGCATATTTACGAGCAGGATCATTTGTAGCCCACAGACACATTTTCCATTTTGTTTTGTATGAACTGCATTTTTTTATTTGATCTTTCAGATAGCTTTGGTTGAACGGAATAATGGAAACATGTATTTGGGAATATTACATTTACTAAGATGATTGTTCGAAAAGTTAAGAAGAGTTTGAAGATGAATAATTCCAACTACAGATCTGTATGTCACTAAAAGATCAGATTACTTAACGACTAGTACCAGCTGCATTATAACGAAGCTTCAAGTTGTCTCTCGTGTGAAAAGAAAACGACCCCAAATTATTCTAACAGATGACCAGTGACAAAACATTGAACAAAAATGTTCAGGATTATATTATAAGCGAACAAAAACGACTTAGATGTATTTTTGAACTGTTTGTATGCCATCACATGATTGAATTTGATAACAAAAGAAGGTTTCCTGGTTAATGGACAATTACAAGGTTAAGTTTGGATTTTTGATCGTACATTGTTTTTACAGTATGTATAAAGAAATGTTGTGGTGATTAGCTGTCAATTTATTTTTTGAAGTTACTATATTTAACATGCTGATTAAGGAATATTGATGTTAGCCATGATTATGTATGTCATTTTCTATTTTAATACTTTTATATTGTTTTTAAATGGGTAGTGATGGTTGCAAATTCAATAGGTCATTTAAATTGAGATTATGACCATTATGATATCTTAAAGGATTTTTTTTTAAAAGAGGGGGTAGGTGAAAAGATTATTTTTGAGGGGGGGGGGTAATTTTCACTCATAACAGATTTCAGAAATTGAAAATGAAATTCCAAAAATCATTTTGCCAAAAAAAAGAGGGCAAGGGTATATTTTTTCTGGAGTGAGGGTTCAAATAGCAACAGCATAGTGTTCTGCACAAATGCATAAAAAAGAGGTAAATTTATTTATTATTATTTTTTTTTTTGGGGGGGGGGGTGCAATTCGCAACAGCATAGTGTATTGCACAAAACCCAAAAATTAAATATTATTCAAATGATATAACCGATTCTAAGTTCTTTGGCTACCGTTAATCTGTGTCAGAAACCTATATTGCATCAAATAATTAATTACAATCCAAGACCTGTATCATGCACGAACATTGTGTCTATTTTTGTCCCAACTGCTTAGACGGCGTTCAAAAAGCTGAGTACACAAACGCAGTATAATGGAAATAATTAGCTACGATGTCGTGGATCCTTTTCAGAAAACAGCGTCAAAACGCCATTTCTTTAGATTGTAACATAATAGCTGGACATTTAAAAAATTCCGGTCTTCAGTCTGGACTATCGAATCATTCATATGTTGCAGATTTTATCAAACCTCTGGTTTTCCACATTTCGAATACCAAGCTATTTTGAAAATCAAAAGATAGCAATTACATATTTTTTCTTACCGATTCTTCCATTTTGATTATTCGTCCTTTCAAATTACTACTTCTTACACATAACGATGATCATTCCAAGCATATCTACTGTGGTCGTTTTTGATTTTTTTGCGGTAAATTTCATATAATGTCAGTCTGAATCTATACAATTCTATTATACGAAAATGTGGGATACAATGTTGAATTTGTATAAGTTTTAGGTAAAAAACTCTATTTTATGCTAATTTAATGTTACAAGTTATACCGATTTTTTTGACGTTTTCTATATGTCCGTTTCATGCTTTATAGATTAAATATTTAATTTGCCTTACTAGTAATGTGGATTCTTATGGCATGCATTCATCATTTCATCATGTGGATTCTTATGGCATGCATTCATCATTTTATCATGAAAAAAAAATCTTCTTCAAAAACCATTAAAACTACATATAAATATTATATGCTTAAAGCTTTTAAAAAAGCGCATTTTACAGTTGCCGTCAACTTTGTACACACCGTCTTTAAAGGATTTGACCTCTGCAGTCGTATCCAGTTTCGTTTGGCAAAGCAATTTATTGTATCAGTTTGTCTGTAATAAATAAGACCGTTGGAATTTTCTTTTAAATTATTTTAATTTTGTATCATGTAATACTATTAAGATTATTTTTATATTGAACAAAATTCATATTGATGTAGAATAGATTTATTCTGTGTCTCAGCCTCACCATACAGATAACTTTACTTCGAAATAGATTTATTTTATATTTTATTATAATCCGAAATCGCATTGAAACTAGAATAAATTTATTGTGTGTCACAGCCTCACCATACAGATTACTTTATTTCAAAACAAATTTATTTTATATATTATTATACAAGACAAAAATCACATTGAACATACTAGAATAAATTTATTCTGTGTCTCAACCTCACCATACAGATTACTTTCTTACTTTACTTTCAAAATAAATTTATTTTATTATATATTATTATACAAGACAAAAATAACATTGAACATAGAATAAATTTATTCTGTGTCTCAACCTCACCATACAGATTACTTTATTACTTTTATTTCAAAATAAATTTATTTTATATATTATTATAATCATAAATGACATTAAATGTAGAATAAATTTATTCTGTATCACAGCCTCACCATACAGATTACTGGACTTTCAAAATAAATTTATTTTAAATATTGTTATAATCATAAATGACATTAAATGTAGAATAAATTTATTCTATGATTTTCTCGAACTGATAATAGATATCAAGGCTCTTTATAATAAATTTATTTTATAAATGATTATATACAGAAAGCATCATGCATTTAGAATAAATTTATTCTAAGTTGCATCATTTACGGAGAGTTGAATGAAAATGGACAGTAAAGTGTAGAATTCAGTATAAATTTATTTTGAAATGTATCAAATAAATACTAATTTTACAGAATTGTCTTTGTTTTTCATGATTTTTTCTCAAATACAAGGGTTATAGAATAAATTTATTACGTTCTTGTCCTATTTTGGCCTCTAATTGCACTTGTCAGAAATTAGAGTGAAAAAAGAGGAAAATTGTTTTTTTCCTTTTTTATTCTGCTCTCTGTTAAATGTAGAACGTGAATTTATCGGTTCTCTCCCCTCTCCTCGGTATACCTTTTTGTAGTCCAAATAATTATGACGTCTTGAAAGGCTATTATAATTTTTTTCTTTGACGCCTTACATCGACGTCAAAGAAAAAATTATTATAGCCTTTCAAGACGTCATAATTATTTGGACTAACCTTTTTGCAGAAATCTAAATCCTGAAGGAATGGGTGATAATTTGTTGATTGTACCTGAATCAAGTTTGCAGCAGCCTACAACGCCTACAAGACAACACTTGACGTCTAAGGCTTCTTTTCACAATTTAGTGTCACACTGGGATTTAAATAATTTAGAGAGTTTAGGTCTTTTCTATGCAGAGAAACCTGTTGACATCAACACACTTCTTGATCAATCGCTGTCTTACAATTCACAAATATCGCATTTGTCACCAAATTTGAAGACATTTATTATAATTCTAGAACGATTTCTCAATTTTAATGTTAATTTACCAGGTGATTATTCCGAAGGTGAACGAAGGAAAGATAGACAAGCCCGATGGACAAATGAAATAGAAGCATTAGCCAGGTGCGAATTAGAAGCAGATAAAGTGCATAGATATGAATTAAGAATTCCAAGTTATTGATAATGAAACGGAAATTGATAATGATTTATTATGGTAAACATTTTAATTTATAATAGAATTTATGCAAAAGTCATTATTAACAGATCTGACATTAGAGGGAAATGATGCCCTTTACTGTCAGGCATCAAACAGTCATTTCCAGGGCAGCCCCGTTGTTCCGACATCCTGTAAGTGGGACACCGCAGTGGTCCAACACCCACTAGTCCGACACCCCATTGGTCTGACACCCCTTTAGTCTGACGCCCCATTAGTCCGACAATACAATTGATCCCGATCAATAGTAGTAATAAAAGCTGATACACAGAAACTTACTAATTTGTGAACCTACATGTAGTGTTAGACCAGTTTTCAGAGAGCAATCCAGGACACATCGATAGTACTTTTGTTCAACATGTTTAAATGTTTATCTTTATGGTGGGGGCTATTAATTTTTTGTCCGGATAAACTTTTTTTTTTAAATTTTAGCATTACATAAAAAAATTATTGTTGCAGCTGAGGGTGGAACAAACAATTTTTTTCTCCAAAAACTGGAAACAACCTTTTTTTTTATCCAAAGTCACGCTCACTTTTTTATTCTTCAAAATTGAACCTGTCAGACAGAGATGCAGTAAGAAAAATTTTCAAACAGGTTCTTGTAAATTCTCAGAAAAGTAGTACTTGTCTCAGGTAATGTACTTTGGCTCCAAATTCCATACTGTTCAATAAATGTGGTTTCATCCTTTTCTACCACGCATTTAAACTTAATTAGATAGAAGAAGATGTGGTATGAGTACTAGTGCTAATGAAACAACTCTCAATCCAAGTCACAGTTTATGAAAGTAAACCATTATCATGATTACCATGATTACAGAGGGGTTCATTATAGGTCAAAGTATGACTTTCACCCTGGAGCCTTGTCTCACACCCAACAGCAAGCTATAAATTAAGGTTCCCTAAAATTAAGTACACAAGATTAGATCAGAAGAGCAATATATGTAGTATTTTATCTTTTATATAACATTTCTAATATAATGATAACTTTGTTGATAGTGTCTAAGTCAATATTGTATCCTGCTTCACAAAGAATATCTTTTATACAATTACATTTACATGTACAAGGCTTTATGTTTTACAGTCTGTTTGACAGTATAATGGCATCTGTTAGAGAGTTTTATATTGACCTGAAACAATTCTGACATGGTAGACAACAAACTGAATCGCTGTACAGAAGGTTCATACAGAGAACTCTGCAGAGCATTTTTAAAAACATGTTGACTTGGAAGCAGGTAAAAAATTTAATCCATTGCAAAGGATAGACATGGCCTTTTGATATAGAAAGTATAAAGATATTGAAAAATAAAATTTTGAAAAATATTATACAGAAAACTAAACCAAGAGTAACACAGACATCTCTCACATGCACATCATTGACAGTCCTGCTCATTCAATTTTAATCCAATTAAGGGATTGAGGTTAAAAAGATATTGATAAATAGCTGGTGGACATTTCTCTGAGCTGATGTGTACTTGACTGACTATTATATATATATATATCTACTTTTAAAGTTAGAAAAATATATAAATGTCAGAACGCTTACAGAATTAATTATTTTTGAACAATTATTTCTTAAATTGCATAATTATAAAACAGCTGCCAATATTAAAAACAATGACACTATTATATTTCATGCATGATTAACAAATTTGCTGTCTTCTTGCATTATTTTTTTCAGAAAATTAGTCACACTTGTATAATAATTTTCGTTACAAACCTATTATTGTTACTTATTAAAGGGAAACAAGTCAAAGTTATCAATGATTTAACATACGAAGAGGTTATTAAAATACAAACTTTTATATATAGATATAAGAAGATGTGGTATCAGTGCTTATGAGACAACTCTCTATCCAAGTCACAGTTTGTAGAAAGTGACCCATTATAAGTAAAAGTACAGTTTTCAACACAGAGCCTTGGGTTCACCCTGAAGCATGCATGTATAAACAATACAATACCGGTATACATAATTTTGATTTTCAAATATAATGAATGAAAGTCTTTTGCAACATGTTATCATTAGTCAAACTATACAAATCCTTGCTATTTGTTAATCAAGATAATATGGTTTAGAGGTTCTATCCAATACGCCGTAACCAGGTTATAATACTTATTGCATCCGTCAGAAATGAATCAGATGCAAAACTTAGGGTGTTTTTTTTCTATGTCCATTGGTCCAGAGGGACAAAAGATACCAAAGGGACAGTCAAACTCATAAATCTGAAATAAACTGACAACGCCATGGCTAAAAATGAAAAAGACAAACAAACAAACAATAGTACAAATGACACAACATAGAAAAACTAAAGAATAAACAACACAAACCCCAAGCTTGGAAGCTTGTACAAATAAAGGAATACATAAAACAGAATTGCAGGTAGTATCAACAGAAACATGTAAACTGGGAAGTGATCAATGGAAAGAATTAATTATATATGGAGTTTGATGTTTGTTCATACAGGTGTGATAATGAAACCGTGATAATTGTGTTAATAAATTGTTCAATTTTAATAGGGCTGGAAATGTAATGAATCAAACATTGGAGATTGGAGAGGTGACTGTAAAATCAGTACCAGACCTTAGATGTTGTTCCCACAGTTCAGTAGATAATTATCAAGCAGAAACTGTTCTTGTGAGAGGAGAGGTAAATGAAATATTTGTCTGAGACTGTCAGTTAAGATATTCATACACATTCATATCACAGGAATTCTCACACAGTTAATATATATATGGTAGAGAAAAGGTGATAAAAAAATAGTTTTAATATGTTTTACCTCAAAATAAAAAAAAGGCACTGCTATATAACAAACAAACAACAAATATTTTATTTGCCAATCACGGCGCCCAGAATGAGCAGAATAATTATAATATAATTTTCAAACATAATGTAAAGTAAATTAAAAATAGGTTAAACAAAGTACATAATATGATTGATTTTGATTTAGTTGATTGATATAATATTAAAGAAAGTGAAGTAGGCAATTTGTAAATAATAAAACATATATAATACAATATGACCAATAGTCTGTTACTCTGGTCCCTTTATTGGACAGCACACCTCGTAGAATATACTAATAATTTATCAAATGTAAAAGAAATAACTTATGTAAATATATATTTGATCATACATAATTTTATATAGAGAAATCTGATTTAATATTGTATTTCTGTTCATATTTAAAACCTCTGATAACTGACAAATTATTATCAAAATGTTTTTATCTTCATTTCCCATTAATAGCCAAATAAAAAGAGATTTGTTATCAAGTTTTAAAATATTTTTATTTTTATTATATATTTTGCTTAGAAAGGGATTTCTAACATTATCCAGAGTTTTACATGTTAAAAGAAAATGCATCTCATCTTCTATTTCCTCATTACAGAGTTTGCATATTCTATTTTCTAGTTTACTATTAAAATAACAACCTTTTTCTATTTCAAGTTTGTGAGCTCCAATTCTAAATCTTGTTAAAACACATCTTTGAATATATGGTAATTTCAATAAGTAAGGCTCAAAATTAAAATTTGGTTTAAAAAATCGATAAGTTCTATTAAAGTTTATTTCCAGAGGTCTTATTTTGTCTTTAATCATTAAATAATTCTTTCTTCCATATGCTGCAATACTTTAAATATAATTTCTTTTTCACCATATGGGCCCAGTTTCACGAAGCTGTCTTAGGACTAAGACATGTCTTAGGATGGTCTTACGACATATCTTAGTCCTAAGTGGGTTTCACAAAGTGGTCCTAAATTAAGACATCTCTTAAAGTTGGTCATAAAGTTAGGACAACACCATAGGTGTCTTATGATGGTCTTAGGATAGTTATACGTTTATTTATATAAATTACACTCATTTTTTATATTAATTTGGAAACAATATCTTATTATAATCTAATTATCCTTTCTCCTGTTCCTGCTTATAACGTTATCTTTCTAGTTTGACGTATTATCATGATTTGTCAACAATGAAAATTCGATGTATTGATATCAAGATTGCACGGTTTTATCCCTTAACCTGTTATAACCAATAAAGTCGAAATTGAAATCATCTCACTTCAGTCTTGTACATGTACCAAAAAAAAGTCATCATTTTATATTCTTTTTTCCTTAATTTTGCATTAAAAATTTATATTTGTATTGATGTGTTGTTTAAAGATAATTTATATATAAATTACTTTTATTTTTTTATATTTATTTTGCAAATTATGTAATTATATTAATCAATAATTTTAGAATAATTTATGGTAAGACAAACTAAATTTACATGATTTTTTTCCCGTAAATCATATTTTTATTTGAAAATTTAAAGAACTTGCGACAGGTTTAGGATGTCTTAGCAAAGATCATCCTAAGACAGCTTCGAGACGAGGTCTGAGATATGTCATAGGATAGTCATAAGAGGATCATAAGACATGTCCTAAGATATATCTTATGACATGTCTTAGGATAGCTTCGTGAAATCGGCCCATATTTCTAATGATTATTATGGTTGATATTTTTTTGTCCTATGTTTTCTTAACAAAATAATTTAATCATTAAACATGATGCTTACAAAATTTGTAATTAATATTGTGCTTTTCACAGACATTTAAAAAAAAAAATGTGATATGCAGTTATTATAAATCATAAGGTTTTATATTAATTTACCCAAAAATTTTGTACAAGCCATGAAGATATTTTATCTTAGAAGAACTGAAGGATTAAAGCAAGTTTTATCTGAATTTACAGATAAAGCAGTGGAAGAGGAATTGGAAATTACTTCATTCAATGGATTTTAGATCACATCATCTTCAACCTTGTAATGTTCTTGGACAACATGGTGGTCAATTATTGCTAGAGACTAACAGTACTTGTTTAAGAATAGGAGAAGATTCAGAACAGCAACCTAGTAGACTGGTGTATGGAGCCATCATTATTGGTACACAGGTAATTAGAATTTAAAGTCAGATGCTTAATATAAAGAAAACTGAATAAAAAAGAAACGCAAATATCTACCACAAACTTGGATAAACTCAGGAGTTTTCCTGTTCCACATGTGGCACCAGTCATGTTACCTAGGGCAGGATTTCATAATATGTCTCATTCTAAGAAGTCACACCAAAGTCAAGTAATAAGAACATGACTGTGGCTATGGCAAGAGAAATATATCCATCAAGTTATTTATATTTTCTTTCATTTAAGTTTGGTTATATTTATGTTATATTAGTGGAAGGACAGGAAGTGTTTATCTTCCAAAAGCTGCTGATGTTGGTTTTCAGATAAATGTAATTTAAACATCTGTGATTGTGTTTTATGTCGTTTTATGTACTTTCTGCTTGACTTGTACCCAGTATCTTGTCATTTATATTCAATTTAACTTTTCTATGATCTTAAATATCAACTTGTTTTGTGCTAGACCAACACTCTGGATAATACAGGTCACTTTCTTTTACTTCTGAGCCAGCTGGTCTTAGATCTTGCTCTGAAACAATATACCTGTGAATGGGGATGAATTTTTATGAATTTTTTTTTAAATCAACAATGTTAAAAAGAGAAACATTAATACGTTTCTGATTTTGGTTCTATTACTAGGGATTTTAGTTGTGACGTTATTTATGTTATGACTTCATATTCAATGTAAACAAAGAATAGCTGCTGTCATCAGGTAACGTTTTTTTAATAACAAACATTTTGTTAAATCTAAAACAATACATCAAAGGATTAAAACTAACTTGGATAAGAAGAATAATCAAACAAACTAATAACTATTGTAAATTACTAACTTGTACTGAAAAAATTGAATTAAATGAATTATTCTTGGTAGGTCCAAGAACACAAGTTAAAAATCCTTTTTGGCAGGAGGTTTTTAATGCTTGGACTGAACTACAAACCAAAGTAGCTATTAAGAACGAATATGATTTTATCGCATCTAATCTTTGAAATAATAAAGAAATTAAAATTGGTAATCAAACCCCTCTGTATAAAAAATGGACTGAAAAGGGCGTCTGGTTAATAAATGATTTAATTGATAATGATGGACATTTAATGAATTGGCAGGAATTTAAAAAAACATATGATGTTGATACCAACTTTCTTATATTTCAAGGAGTAATGTCAGCTGTTTATTCCTATATGAAAAGTCTTAATATTAAAAATAATCAGCTTATGAAGCCTTATGGGCCAATTATACCAACTACTATTTCTATATTTATGAAATCTACAAAAGGATCAAAAGACATGTATAATGTTTTAAATAAAAAAATAACCAATATCACATCACAGGAAAAGTGGTCTTTAATTCTAAATAGACATAATATTATTTGGAATAAAATATACAGACTTCCATTTTACATTACTAAAAACTCAAAATTACAGTGGCTCCAATACAGAATTAATCACAGAATTTTGGGAACAAATAAATTTCTCTACAAAATTAAAATATCACAAAACAATAAATGCACTTTCTGTTCAGACTCAATAGAAACTATTGAACACATATTCTGGACATGTCCAAAAGTTTTTGATGTCTGGGAAGAACTTAATAAATGGATATTTGCAAAAGTCCAAATTGAACTACCACTTAATTTAGATATTGTCTTATTTGGGATATTAGAAAAAACAGAAAAAAACTACATAAGAAATCTCATAATACTATTAACCAAATATTATATATACAAAACAAAAATGCAATGTGGACAGTAAATAGTGTAGCCTTAAAAAATTACCTTAAAGAAAATTTGTTCATTGAAAAAATAATATTTTATAAAAATAAACCATTGCAAAGAGTGTACGCCTGCTGGAACCCCTGGCTCCAACTAATAGAATGATTTTATAAGCAAACTCTCATGTAATAAAAATATCTACCCAATCCATGCTACCTTAGATTTAGATTTTCTATTCCTTTTTAAAATTATTAATAATATCAATATACGTTTATAGAAGGATTCAAAATATCAACTTTATGTACTTGTCTCGATTTTGCTGATGTACTATGAACTTATTTACTATAATTATATTGCATATATGAAGTTCTTTGCCAATAAACACATTACAAAAAAAAAAAAAAACATTTTGTTTTAAAATGAATTAGTATTAATTCCTTTCTTAAACTTAAAGTCTCAAGTTAACAAGACCAGAAACAGAAGTAGATTTCTGGGCCAATCTGCAAATTCAAAAACGTGACAAAAAGAAATTGAACGATTTTGAGTTCATTAGTACAATGAAAAATTGGGGAAATTTTCCCCGATTTTTTTTTTATTGAATTTTCTACTGTAATAGGTCCCAATATAATATATCTTAAGCAGAGAAAAAAAAGATAAAACAACTATTTTGAAGTCTGGTTGTCCAAAATGAAATTAATCTTACAAAATACTGTATTTAAATGGCTGTAGTCTGCTCTATGGTCGGGTTTTTGTTATTTTCACACATTCCCCATTTCCTTTCTCAATTTTATTTAAAGTCAATGTACACAACTATTTTAAGAACCTTAAGTTGGGATCAACTATAGGAAGTGGGGCATATTTAAAAATAATATGGTCAGATATTATTTTTTTGTATTTCAAATCTTTATCATGTTGATTGATTTGTTTTTCAGGTTGTTTTTATTGCTCTAGAAATATCTGAACAGCACTTGACTGAAATTGAAAAGGTGAAAACATATAAAGGAAGAATAGAGAATGAAAATAGTATTGGCAATTCGACTATTTCATACACAAGACCTTATGACTATTTGAAAGCTTCTGAAAGATCCTTGATATATGAATCCCTATTGAGGTTTGCTTGTTACCAGAAAGGACTGACATGAAAGATGTCTTGATCTAATAAATGGCGTACTAACAACAACAGTTATCATAAACATCTTATTTAACTAAAAGACCTAGGATGATGTAAGCTACCTTAGAGAAGCTTGGTAGATACCTGTAATCAAGTTATAAAATACAAAGTGTTCAGGTTCATGCAGTTATGTCCAAGTACATTCAGCAGAGTGATGGAAACAGTGGTCTTAATGAATGTTTAACATTTGCAGTCATTTAAATTTTGTTGAAATTAATAAAAAAAATATTTGTTTTTCCTATTGAGACTTTTTGGTGATATCTCTAAAGGACAGGCATACATATTTATTACTAGAAATAGTTTACTTTCAAATTGATTGAATGAAGTAATTGATTTCCACAATTTTGTATGTATACATAGTAAAAATGCTCAAAATAACGAGTACAACTTTATGTGTAAAAGGTAGTATGACGTTTATATCAATGAAACAGCAACGCAGCAACAACCTTATGAGAAAAACATTTCTTTAGATGACTCTTTAAAGCCTACCAATATTTGACTAACTATGAGTCAGTTTGAGATAAACTATCTCATTGGCAATCATACCACATCTTCTTTTTTTATATATCAAAGATATGGTCACAAAAAAAAAGATAAAACTTAATTATTGAACATAGTTTTTTTTTAATCTCTAACAAGGAATATCACATTACGATAAGATAACAATCAACAATTTCGGATATTTATATGTTAACGAACTTAAATTACTTAAATACCTCATAAAATTTAATGTTTTTAAACTGTCTATCATCTATTCTTCAAAAACAATACCAAATGTGCAGGTAGTGACAATGGCGTTAAAAAAGACATTAACTGACGAAACCAATCCCTCACTGAAGACCCTTCTTCTGTTCAGATAGATTAATCTGATATTTTACCCATTTATTAACATGATTTGGGAACTAAATTAAACTAAAATAAAAATAAATGTTACTCTTTGACCTCAAACATTATAAGTAAATTTTAAATGCGTATTATATTTCAACCACAGATCATCTGAAAGTTGTAGCAAAAACATAAAAAAAAATCACTGTGTTGGTTTTTGTCGAGCCTTCGACTTTAGTCGAAAGAGCGAGATTAAGCGATCCTACATTCCGTCGTCGTCGGTGTCGTCGGCGGCGTCAACAAATATTCACTCTATGGTTAAAGTTTTTGAGATTTTAATAACTTTCTTAAACTATACTGGATTTCAACCAAACTTTGATAGAATCTTGTTTATGATCATAAGATAGTATCCAGAAGTAAATTTTGTAAAAATAAAATTCCATTTTTTCCATATTTTACTATAAATGGACTTAGTTTTTTTCTGCGGGGAAACAACACATTCACTCTGTGGTTAAAGTTTTTAGAATTTTAATAACTTTCTCCAGCTATCCTGGGTTAGGTACCAAACTTGGACAGAAGCTTGTTTATTATCATAAGATAATATCCAGAGGTAAATTTTGTAAAAATAAAATTCTATTTTTTCCGTATTTTACTTACAAATGGACTTAGTTTTTTCTGCGGGGAAACATTACATTCACTCTGTGGTTAAAGAACAGAATTTTAATAACTTTCTTAAACTATCCTGGGTTTGTACCAAACTTGGACAGAAGCTTGTTTATGATCATAAGATAGTATCCAGAAGTATTTTTTTTAAATAAATAAATCCATTTTTTCCATATTTTACTTTTAAATGGACATAGTTTTTCTACGGGGAACCATTAAATTCACTCTGTGGTTAAAGTTTTAAAATTTGCAATAACTTTCTTAAACTATCCTGGGTTTGTACCAAACTTGGACAGAAGCTTGTTTATGATCATAAGATAGTATCCAGAAGTATTTTTTTTAAATAAATAAATCCATTTTTTCCATATTTTACTTTTAAATGGACATAGTTTTTCTACGGGGAACCATTAAATTCACTCTGTGGTTAAAGTTTTAAAATTTGTAATAACTTTCTTAAACTATCCTGGGTTTGTACCAAACTTGGACAGAAGCTTATTTATGATCATAAGATTGTATCCAGAAGTAAAGTTTGTAAAAAGATTACTCCGTTTTTTCTGTAATTTACTTTTAAATGGACTTAGATTTTCTTACAATCATAAAATAGTAACAAGAGGACTATTTTTATTGATTTTGTTCCTCATTATTGTTGAGTCTGCGATTTACAACAAAAATAGGCGAGACACTGGGTTCCGCGGAACCCTTACAATTTTTTTTTCAATTACAAGTACTTGCATGTGCAATATATGTGTCTGTTTAAGGTACAACTGTAAAGCCTTCGTGTAATTTTTCAGTCGTCTCGAATAATTTTATTGAAGAATATTGGTAATATACTTAGTAATTGGTTAAACATCTGCATGTTATGGACATTTCAATTCCAGATATTTCACACACATAAAACGACGCAATTCTAGGTTTAAGTTATCAGACGCCCACAATAGAAAATTATGTGATGGTCATTTGTTGTTTTTATCAGGCGTATCTCTTGTTTTTCTCTAGTTTTTTATAAGCTTTCATATTTACCATTCATATATTCCAAAAAAGGATACAATAACAGTTTTGAAATGAGTTTATTATGTTTTAGAAATTGTCCTCCTTGCCGCTACACAAAAGCGTTGTCCGTTAATTTTTAATTACTAGTTTGACTGTCCGTCTGGTATCTTTCGTCCCTCTTGTCATTTATATGTATGAACATATAGATGATAACTTAAGTCAATACAGTGCTGACTAATGGAATGGTAATACCCTCGGGGAATTAAAGAAGAGAGACGCAAGATATGAGAGGGACGGTAAAACTCATAAATCGAAAAAATAACTGACAACGTCATGGCTTCAAATTAAAAAGACAAACAGACAAATAATAGTTCACATGACACAACATAGAAAACTAAAAAATCAGCAATGCGAAACCCACCAAAAACTTGGGGTGATCGCAGGTGCTCCGAAAGTGTAGGCAGATCCTTCTTCACATGTGGCACTCGTCGTGTTGCTCATCTCATGTTATAACAAACCCGTAAATAGTCAATTCCGTAGGTCACATTCATGAAAGGAAATGAGGTTGTAGTGATGATATAAGAAACATATCCGATATCATATTTGAAACGGTTATTAAGTGCACCATCACTGGCATCAATCCAGTAACAAGATTTCCGAACTCATTACCGAAAGTGGGTCAAAAATGGTTTAATACTGAGCTTAACACCACATTTGTAGGATCATGGCATATACTTCCATTATACTGTTATAATGACAACAATTTGTGAGCTAAACAAACAGAAATAATAGATACAATTTACAAAATGAGAAAACAAGTCAGAAATTTTTACATTGTAAATGAAAATAACACTATCAATATATCTGGATATTGTTATGTATTACTAAGTATAACATTGAGGTAGAAGGCATCTGTTTAGATTAGCATTTTATTCTACACTAAAATAATCAAGCAAGTTACATATTATATATCGCGACAACTGTGGTAGGTATAACGGTATAGGCAGTGCCATATGGTTTTCATCACTTAAGAGATTACAGTTCATTTGATAACAATTCGTTATAAATAAATTTGGTGTTTTTACTGTCTTCTGATTGGTTAAAAATATTAGTTTTATTTTCAATGTTGTCAATTTTGATGGCGACACGCCCACTCTGACGTTGTGTATTCATACGCCAACATGTGTGTACGTTGTTATTGTTAATATAAACAATATAAAATGTTCTTTGAGCCTTATTTTTGATAGAAATTTATTTATAATGAATGGCAATAATATATTTTGATTTTATTGAACCATAAAACTAATTTTTGACTCTTCACATTTTACATAATCCGCTTCGCGGATTATTCAATGTGAAGAGTCAAAAATTAGTTTTATGGTTCAATAAATTCAAAATAGATAATAGCCATTCATTAAGTAACTTTAATAGTTTGTATTGTCAGTTTCAATTAGACATAACATTTATGAAATGAAATGATTTGACTTCTTTAATCTCCTGCATGTTCTTGTATTTCACAAGTGTCTGAAGGAATTCCGACTGATATAAAAAAAAAGAACAGGTCGGTAAGATTTAAAAAAATAACCACTATGGGTTGTCTACCCTGTCTTCTTCTTCTTCTTCTTCTTCTTCTTCTTCTTCTTCTTCTTCTTCGGAAGTCCACCCTATTTGCAGGGTTACCGCATTAAAAATATCCTAGTTTTAGGTTATTTTTTTAAAAATGCGTAGTTATATATATATTTATAAAATAAATAAGTAGTCGTTTAATCCAAGACAGTTTTCAAATGTTACGGGAATCTTTAAACTTTTAAAGTCATAGTCGTGGTTGTTTTTAGATGGTTTGAAGTTGTTTGAATTTCATAAATTTTACAAAGTGTTTATATTTTTTTCTTAATGTTTTTTAATTAAACTTTTAATTTCTTAGGTCTGCGGACACGGTATAATTAATGAATGGCTTCGCGGATTATTCAATGTGAAGAGTCAAAAATTAGTTTTATGGTTCAATAAAATCAAAATAAAATATTGCCATTCATTCATAAATAAATTTCTATAAAAAAAAAGGCTCAAAGAACTTTTTTATATTATTTATCTTGACAATAACAACGTACACACATGTTGGCGTATGAATACACAACGTCAGAGGGGGCGTGTCGACATAAAAATTGACAACATTGAAAATAAAACTAATAATTTTAACCAATCAGAAGACAGTAAATACAAAAAATTTATTTATATTTTCTTGTGTTCGTCTGAGGCATTATTGTGTCCTTTTACACAATTGTGAAATGTGCTAAGCATAGATTTGCTTCAAAAATGTGCACTATTATAACACAACCAATACAAATGAACGACATGTTTTAGAGGAAACTGTGTATACAGAATTATCGAAGTCGTATAAATGAAATGTTGTGTATTTGGTTTTTGGTTTTTTTATTTTCAATACGAAAAGTGTAGAAATGACAAAATGATCTACATCATGATGTGTAGATGTCAAATGATATGCAATGAATCACATAGTGAGGTCTGCTTCGCTTTAAACTGAACTTCTTTATTGACATAACTTCAAAGCTATCTTATTCCAGATAAGAACAAAACTGATAGTTACAAAATACAGCACATTATACATTTGAGCTGATGCATTGGCGCACAGTGGATTATTCTGTTTCTGTAATTTCATTGATTGTTCATAGTTTGTACCAATCAGATCACTGCAGTTAGTAGTCTTTATCAGCGTTAGTACACATCGAGTGTTTGTGTCTATGGTCCTGTAAGTAGAATCATAAATACTCTAAACGCAGAGACTTACTTTGTAGATAGTGTAATTAAATAGACACTTACTGTCTTTGTAGTACATGTAATTATACTTACAAGTACTTACTTTGTAAATTAGGTAATTATATTGACACTTGATTACTTTGTAGATCAGGAAATTATATTGACACTTGCTTACTTTGTATATTATTTAGTGATATTGACAGAAACTTACTTTGTAAATTAGGTAGGTAAATTGACAATTACTAACTTTGTAGATTAGGTAGGTAAATTGACAATTACTAACTTTGTAGATTAGGTAGGTAAATTGACAATTACTAACTTTGTAGATCAGATAGTTATGTTGATACATACAAATTAATACTGTGTAATTTAACTTGTCTGTTGCTGTAAAGATGTGTTTTAGAAGTTTACTAGATATAAGAAGATGTGGTGTGAGTGCCAATGAGACACCTCTTCATCTAAATAACAACTTATAGAAGTAAACCTTACTCTTGTTTGTAACTTTTGCAAACATCTTTTGTTTGTCTGTTATTTTTTTTGATAATCCATGAATTTTCAAATAAATACATATGTACTATAATCACAATGAAATGAAACTGCTTAATTATATTTTTTTCATGTATGCTACCATGAATTGTTTGCTCATTTATTAGGTCTTTCCACTTTTCTGTGGAAAGACCTATGGTTTTTCTTCTGATTATTTTTTTTTTTTTTTTTTTTTCTTCCGCCTAATTTTGTTCTTGCGATAAACATTTGTTTCGCAATATGTCGCTTAGATATTTTGTATATGATATCAAACAGTTTATGCGCTTTTGAAATTTACCCTGCGTAAACGAATACTTGTCTTTGTAGGAGTTATCTCCCCAAACACTGTTTTCCTTGTTAGCGCATCTCCTTCGCAACCGTAAAAGATTATGACAAATTTATTTTACAAAATTGCTCGTTATATCCTTCGCATGATTTGTCCTATTTTGACCGAAGCGATATGACCGCTCCATATGATAGTTATTTCCCCTTATGCATCTGATATAAGTGATATGAATTTCTATCTTATAAATCATAAGTGATAGAGACCTAGGATCTTTTGATTTGAGGTCCTTGGTCCCAAAAAATGAAAATTAGGTCAAGGTCAAAGGTCAAGGTCATATTCTGATATTTGAATTTGGCTTATTTTCACTTATATCCAAAGACTGTATAAGATATCAACAAATTATTTTTACTAAATTGTTAGTTGCGACATGTCGTAAGATGTAAATTTTGATTGCAAGCGTACGTTGAATGTAAAAGGGAGTTTTCTCCCCTCTTGTATGTAAAAATACGCGTTTGGTGATATAACTCATTAACTAAATATAATTAAGACCTATGGTCTTTTGATTTGAGGTCCTTGGTTTATGACCTTGAAATTGATCTCAAGGTCATAGCTTAATTTGACGTTCTAGATTTTGACCTTTGCTTTTATTCTATATGTATACATGATAAAGATATACAACTTTTAGAAAAAGGTATCAAACCATTTAACCTTGAAAAAAACAACCGGAAGTGACCTTTTGTAAACCGGAAGTAGCTATTTTTTTGTACTTTATTAATATAAAAGTATAGAGAACCAGATATTTTTGGAATCAGTGTCAAGTAAATATTCAAATATAATCGGAAGTAACATTTTTCAAACCAGAAGTAACATATTATCTCCCTTATTTAAAAAAAAATGTATGGAAACAATATATTTTTGGAATCAGTTTACTAGGAGCTATCATTTGACGATTGAAATGACATTTTAAACTTAGTTTCACAACTTTTCATATCAAAATACATTGTTTTGATGGAAAGACCTTCAATTGTTCTCTGAACAATTGGTTTTTAATTTTTATTGTTTTGGTTTAGGTTATGAATACTATTATATACGGTGTACAGTTTAAGTACAGCTACAATCAACTCAAACGAGCAAACGTACTTCATGGTGTTTGTCAACACTCACATTGAAATACGCGTGGAAGATTTTTCAGATACCTGCAATCTACATATTTGTGAAGATACATAAACAAAACCTTTATTTTCAAACATATTTTGACAAATTATACATATCTTACAACGTGTAAAGTATATTGTTTACATATACATGCATTTGTATTGCCATTGGACCAATATTTTCATTCACTCATTTTGAGCATTGAATTGAAATCGTGACTGTCAATATCTTCTTTACTTAACAATTGTTCGATACGGTGATAACGAGTTACAGCAAGTACTTGCTGTGCTTCATATTCTAACATCTGATTTACTTAAGGTTGTCTGCATTGACTGTCTCTATACAGGTATAATGTACTCACAGGCAGACTTCCCTGTCTTTATCCTTCAGGTCACTTGTGTAAGGTATTGTACATCTGTGATGAATATCTAATCCTACACCTTTGATCGATGTCAAACAAGAGGATAAAGCTTTCATTTCTGTGATAAAAATTATGAATTAGTTACAGAACTAACATTAAACATACTTAAACATTTTGTCCAAACGTGGTCGATAACAGTTTATGATTAAAGACATGTCATACATATACATCTTTTAATGGAAGAAAACTTAGGAATCTATCATTGGATCATGTTAAAAACTTCTACCTTAAGTGATGCACATTTGATTGATGTTCTCTTTTGTCTTGTTTTAGATGACATAGAACATTTCACCAGTCGAACAAAGATTGAAAAGCATGTGTTGCTGATGTAGCATTGTTTGTAATGTTCATTTTGATGGAAGAACGTCACTTATTGTAATAACATTGATTCACAGTGAAAACAAACGCGTAAGCGCACACGACATATGTTATATTTTATGGCAGTACTTATCTTTTTAAGTGTGTTTCGGCGTGTGTTACATTGTCGTTTTGGTTAGTTTGTTTCTGTTGTTTTGTTGTTTTCTCCTATATTTGATGTGTTTAACTCTGTTTCAGTTTGTAACCCGGATTTGTTTTCTCTTAATCGACATTTGAACAGCGGTAAACTACTGTTACCTTTATTTAAATTTATATTTTAACGTTGTATTCTATCAGTTTCGTTAGAATTGAGATAACAATACAGTATTTTAAGCTAAGACGGCATCAAATCACAAGTTAAAAATTAAATTAAAAAAATACAATAAAGTTATCTCCTTTATTCAGAATATATCGGATACCACATTTATTTACCAAGCACATTCTTGTAGCTGGACAAACATTTAGTATGTTAAACAACTTTGTGAAGAAAATAAGATTGTTTTTATGCTTACCCTCCTTATGGTTGCAGAATTGTATGTATCTGTCGTCCATTTTATCCGGAGATGATATTTTAGAAACTAAGATTTTCATACAAGAACAATGGTTTAAGTTATACTCGGTAAAGCAGGTTGGTGTGATGGCAATGCTTGTCTTGCTGAAAGAAGAGATTGGTTGATTTTTTCTCAATAATATTCTCACAATATCTGACGGTGCCTATATATATAAACGATCTATTGAAAAGTAAATTATAAGATTTAATGTATCAAACATTAATAAAATTCATTATACCTAAATTCTATTCATTTCAACTTGGTCATAAAACTGTCTCGTTAACAATTGTCCTATTGCATACATAGATAGTTCTAAAACGAGCAATTTCCAAATCAAATTAATGATCTTTTGGTATATAAGTTGAATCTGATAAAAGACGCTACTTTAACAAGATCTTCACATTACCTGCACAACGTGTTCGTTATGTCTGAAGCATTAGTACTGGGTAGTATAAAGTCAAGTTCCATGCATGACAGTAAATCACAACAGTCCGTACAAGTCAAATTCATTGTAGATGACGTCGTAGGCAAGGACTGGGTTCTGTCTAACATTGTTAATGCTATGAGACATATGTTCACTGATCAAAACAAAAATATAGAAATTAATTAACAAAATGTGAGTTAATATATATTTCACATGTTTCAGTAAGAAAGTAGTTTATTATTTCAGAAATACTCACAAGACATCTATAAGCATACATACTTATTTTTGCCAGGAGACACAGGTCAGCTCATGCTAAGAGATATACGGTATCTGATCATAACGTACATTTAATGGAATAAAATAAATAAATAAGTTAGATACATAGAGGATGACAAAAGTTCATCGACAAAACACAAAAGACATGAACACTACAACTGATTTCAAATCTCTATCAGTAGATAACAGAGGTTACTAACAATTAATGTTTACATTTCAACTAGTGGCACTTAATTCTACATCTTCAATAAAACAGACGATAAAAAACACAGGTACAATTATAGACTGCTGCTTGTCGCTACTTAAAGAAAAATCAAAGTTAAGAATATGACTATGAATAATGTGTATTGCTATATTATCGGCTGTAGTACATGCAAACAGGTTTTGTATGCAACACTATAATACGTTTAAGACGATATAGTCGACTACAATGAAGAATACAATTGAGGTCAGCATTGTAAAATTGAAAAAAAAACGTAAATATCAAATTGTTTGTTCGAAGTCAGAAATATTGTATTTGTACTGTTGAATTTGCCATTTCTTTAGGGATTTTGAATTTTCCCCGGAATTCAAGATGTTTGTGATTTAATTTTTTGCCAATCTTTTTATTATTATTATTATTATGATCATTATTTTTTAAAGTATTTTTTTATCAATTTTATCCATTCAATTCATAACTGGTATTTCTCCCTTACAGCAACCATGGTTGTGTATCTAGGAACGGTAAGTTTTTAAAAATATTACCTGCATAAAGAACACTATTAGCCCCACAGAATAGTATCTTAATATGTCGGTGAAAATAAATCTGATCACGTGATACACACTTTTGCACTGACAGAGGAAGATATCATTATAGTTTCTAATGCCTCTATTTATATTGGGTACTGATTTTTATCTTTTATCTCATATTTGAATGCCTAATTTATCACATCATCAGAAATCAGGTGTATCTTACATTTATCAAATAACTAATATTTCGAAATAATGATATTTATTTTTACTACAAAACTACGTATTGGTAAATATTTCGCCTACGTACAAGATACATTTCGAAATGTAAATCGTTTGTTAGTGGGATATCCTACGTCAACACTTTTATTGTTGATTAAACGCTATCTTTTTTATTTAGCTTTATCAACCTGTTCTCCATTAAATTGTATACAATAAACAAGGTCGCACCAACAGCATCGCATTGTCAACATTTTGTTCAACTACTGTACATCAGATTCTTGACTTCGGACAGGTTATGTACTGACTTGGTTGTCGTTGGTTGATGCCATGTGTTCTGTTTTTAATTAGCCTGAATGTTTTCGCAATTGAAATGTGTCACACTTTTCATGTCGGGGTCTTTCAAAGCCGACTTTACGGTATGGCTTTATCACAGTACGCTAGCCTTTTATTGCTTACATACGCTTCATTGATTTTTGGTTGATAGTAGTCTCCTTGGCAAACATACCAAATTACCTTACTTTTTTAGCAATGGAGTTGTCAGTTTCATTCTATCTATAAGTTTGACTCTCCCTCTGGTATCTTTCACCCCTCCTTTATATCGAATATCTGAAGATTCGTTATATTTCACAATTAACAAGCAAAAATATCAATTGCCAAATACGTTTCCCGCCTCAATATATATTTAACAGAACTATTTATAATTAGCTAATGACTTCAGATATATTGTATACGTATTGACTAAGTATAAGTGGAATAGTACGTTTATTGTCCTCCGAGATGCAACGATTGTCCTGGTGGGACAATAAACCTAAAATACCACAAATATTTCATCAGGATGTGGGTTTTTTTTAACGAAAAATACAATACATGTCAAGGCTAAATCTACTATTAAAATAAATTGCAGAAACACAACATAACTATTTCATCTATATTTTAAAAGTTAATCGAATGACCTGCACGGATATCAACCCTATATATACTACAGGTTCAACGCAACTTCGTTACTCCCGCGGTATTCTAAATATCCTACAATCCATACGCTGTATTTAAAAAAAAACAACAGTAAAATACAATGATGCTTGCAGTAAAAAAAAGTTTCATCGAGGTCCAACCGTTAAAACTACTCTCCGGTCAAATAATTCAACGCTTGCAATTTTGAAAATATTGTGAACTTACGAGTCTGATGTATACTACTATGAATTATTCGTTTAGTACCATTTCATGTACTTGATCATGAGTGCTCGTTATAAGTTATGTGGATACAGGTATTATACAGAAAGACTTGTCCATACACAAATTTGCCGGGTATTAACGTTAAGAATATGTACAAGTATCATTAAGCTATTTTAACTGTCCGTATATTGGTTCAGGAGGAGTAAGACAGTGTATTTGTGTATAATATCGCGTAACATATAATTGTAGCAAGTTTGAAGTTAAAGTTGCTCTTTTTCAAATGTTTTATTATTGTTTCTGTGAGTTTCACCATAGAAAAAGTAAACATCCAATTATCAACCAAAAATTATGATTTCTCTGAAGCGCCGTCTGTAGTGAAAGAAATTTAAATGGACTAGAGTTGCCAATATGGGTATGCACTGATTCGAAAAGGCTTCATTTGTTAAATTATATCGACCTGACAATAGAAATGCGTTTTGCGAACTATTAATTGGAAATCTTGTTTAAGAATATCTTGTACAGGTCTTGCATTAATTAGTAACAAACTGCCAAAACACATACAAAAGAGAAATACTTTATCTTTTAAATGCCTCATATGTATTGCACGAGGATGACATTTTTTTGTATAAAAGTGGAAAAAGCCTGTTGGTTAAAGATATTCTCGGTACCAGTTGAATTTAAAATACTCGGCTAAAAGACGATTTTTAGACCTTTAGATATCATAATTGTCGTCAGATCAGGAACACACAGACGGAGAAGTTAAAGAAAGGCAACTTTTTGGATTCCAGACTTCGAAAATAAAAATCTAGTGTAAATTTAAAAAAAATATTCCAATTTATCTTTTTTTTATAAAATTGAAATACCAAGGCAGCATCGATGAGTCGATTCCAGATCATTTATTATTTCTCTTAATCTATTCCCAAGGTTTATAGACTTAAACATAAATATAAGGCCGTTTGTTTTCTGTTTTGAATTGTTATACATTGTCAGTAAGGGGCCTTGTATAGCTGACTATGCGGTATGGGCTTGGATTATTGTCGGAGGCCATACTGTGATCTTTAGTTGTTAATTTTTGTGACATTTTGGTCTTTTGTGGAGAGTTGTCTTAATGGCAATCATATCAGATCTAGAAATACTGTTTTAGTACTTCCCTATTGTTGTATCATTGACGTTTACTCACGATATCATCTCATTCTATGCATAAGTACATTAAGTATGTTCGCTTGTCATGATTGTGGTATCCTCTGGTTTTATCCATTTCAATGCCTTAAAATATTTTGCCCATTGACCTCCATTTATTTTATAAATCTTTTAAATGTATAATTATAAGCCATCTGCTAAAGTCTTAATTAATCTTTTTTACTTCTTATATTTAGTTTTTTGAGAATTTCAACCGGACAAACGTTAAAAAAAAGAGCGAGTATATTCTCTCCAAAATTTCAATCTCCAAAACAAGAAAATTGACCTTTATATTTGCTTTGCTTTTATTGTTCCTTTAGCAAACCCCTATCAATAGATACTAGTGTTATAAAAAGCGAGCTTCCTAAAATCAAATTATTCAGGGATATCAAAATCTAGCATGTTGCCTTCGTGTATTCGTGTAACATTATCAAAGTTGTTGAAAGTAATTGCTGTGGTTGTGTATGTGGAATTTATGTATTCTGATATCTTTTAGAACAAAAAATTAAGAAGAAAGTGTTTATTGTTTTTACAGTATTTAAAAAGATAACAAATAAATCACATCAGGAGGTCCTCAAACTAATGTTATTGAATGTCATATGTTCAAAGCTATTGTATTCCAGATGAGCATTAAACTGATGATTACAAGATACAGCACATTACTCATTTGAGCTGATGCATTGTTGCAAAACGAGTATTTCTCCTTTTGTAATTCCATTGATTGTTCATAGTTTATACCAATGTTGTCACTGCAGTTCGTGGTCTTTAACAGCGATAGTACACATTGAGACATTGTACTCATTGTCCTGTAAGCAGAAATTTCATAGTAAATTACAAAAGAAAACATTATTTCATTTGTCTTTTATAGATTTCATTTTTGAGTTTTTAAATAACGTTTTTGTTTGCTCTTTTTTTCATTTCGTTGTTTGATAATCCATGAATTCTTTTTAGAATGAATGAATGAATCTGTTATTCTCATAAACTGAATACAAAGTTACAGAGAATGGTATATATATATCTATATCTAATTCTTCGTCAATTTATCCCTTTCTGCACCCATTGTATAAAAAAATGTAATCAACGTGTGGTTCGTTTGATCTCAGAACTTCATTAGTTGAAATCCGATTGTGACGTCGAATTTTCTTGCTTTCCTCTGAATTTCCTATTGTGACGACATGAAAAAAGGCGACCATGCCTGACGACGTCACAAAGAAAGAACACACCTTTTTGCAGATCATTCGAAAAGAAGGAATAAGTTTGCCTGCATAACGTTAGAAATCATTAGAGAAACAGATTTCACAACCAAATCTCGAGTAATACGAAATTTATTCACCTTGACAGTCAAATTATCAATTTTAAAGTCCTCGCCGAGACGGCTCGGACTTTAAATTTGAAAATTCAACTGTCTCGAGTGGATAAATATCGTATTACACTCGATGCAGTGGTAGAATCTATATATATATTTATTCTAAAAATTGAATTCTGTGTGCACACTAGTAGAAATATAAATAAAATTAAATTTCGAAATGTTCTTAAAATCCTTTAATTCTCTACATTTTTCTCCAACCGGTTTCACCTCTTTGTGATAATCATGGATGAATATATGTAAGTTACATAGTTTAACTATATACTTTAATTTTAACCACTGTGATAATACTAAATGATGAATGGTAAATGATTAATAAATATGATGGGTATGGGTATATGTTGCGGAACTGTAACTCTAATGTCCATTATTGAAAAATATGGCAAGTATTCCTAATTCACAGAAAAAAATTAAGAAAATACAAAGCTGTATCTTTAATTATAGTCTTTAAAAACGAATACTTATAAGATGTAATTAGAATGGCCTGATATGCTTAAGGGGTTTATGTACTAAAGGGCATACGATACAGTTATAGGGGAGGTAATGACGTTGCTAACGTAAAATAATTTGATTTTGGATGTAACGTTATTTTGTTATGAGCCCATAAACATAACTAAGTCATGTGACCGTGACGTCATCAACGTTTTTTCATGGTTTTCTACGGATTAAAATGGAATTTAGAATAAATGTATAAGAAGTTACTGTAATATTTTTTCTGTCTATTCGAAATAACATAAAAAATGTGGTGCACACTGTTAAATAAACCTCTACGCGCGTTATTCAGTGTGAATCAAATTTTTTATGTTATTTCTTCATAGACAGAAAAAAAATTACTTAAATGTTAATTTCGCGACGTCAAACTGTGACATACCGTGAAAAGATGCATTTTTCGACTGATTTTTATCATTTAAACTGATTTAATTTGAAAACGAGTGCATGGATCCCTATTTTTTTCAAACAACATTTTTTTTTCATTCAGGGAGATAATGGTGAACCAAATTTTTTAAAATTGTAAATAGTGCAACTTTTTTAATGTTGATAAATATAGGGCAAAAAGTACGTTTTATTCTCAATTCATGACCATTTGATAAATATGAGTTACTTCTGAATAAGAAATGCATAAGTTTTTAGGATACTTATAAAATAAAGAAATTACAAATTATTTAACAAAAAACAATTTGTGTTTATCTTTTAAAACAAAAAGGTTATGGCTTTCTTTCGAAAGCGAAAATACGACCATAAATCCGAATTTTGAGCAAATATACTATATTTCGACCTCATTTAACTAAAAAAGTAGCACATGAAGGTATATGTTTTATAACATATATGTTTTAATCAGGCAAAAAAAGCCTATCTGGAAATTTTCATCAAACTGTAAATACGGGGTCACAACTGTATCGTATGCCCTTAATCGCACATGTTACTATTTTTATCCTTCATACCATTGTAGACATGTGATGTATACATGTACTTACTCGCATACGTTGCTATTTTTATCTTTCATTCCATTCATGTAAGGTATAAATGAACTTACTCGCACACGATACTATACTATTTTTATCCTTCATAGCATTTGTGTAAGGTATACATGTACTTACTCGCATACGTTGCTGTTTGTATCATTCATAGCATTCACGCAGTAATATAAACATGTACTTTCTCATATACGTTGCTGTTTGGATCCTTCATTGTATTCGTGCAGTAATACTTGTATATACATGTACTGACTCGCATACGTTGCTGTTTGTATCCTTCATAGCATTCATGTAAGGTATAGTGTACTTACTCACATACGTTGCTATTTGTATTCTTCATAGCATTCAGGTAAGTTATAGTGTACTTACTCGCATACGTTGCTGTTTGTATCCTTCATAGCATTCATGTCAGGTATAGTGTACTTACTCACATACGTTGCTATTTGTATTCTTCATAGCATTCAGGTAAGGTATAGTGTACTGACTCGCATACGTTGCTGTTTGTATCCTTCATAGCATTCATGTCAGGTATAGTGTACTTACTCGCATACGTTGCTATTTGTATCTTTCATTGCATTCATGTAAGGAATCTGACATCTGTTAAGTTCTTCTGATCCTATACTACTGTTTGTCAAACAAGAAGATACAGCTTTCATCTCTATAATCATAAATATACACATAAAACGTAAAATAACAAAAAAATCTAAATTTCAAGAATAGTTCAAAACGAAAACTCCTTTATCAAATAGCAAAATCTAACACATCAAACGAATGGGAAACAATTATCATATTCCTGACAGGCAATTTCTCATATAGAAAATGAAGGATGAAACCTTATTGATATTCAAGTTAATATATTAGTTTGTTTAATGTAGTGAAAAGGTGCTTCTAGGCATAAAAAAGAGACGATGAAATTTAATAATGTTAACCTTGTAATATCTCTCTTTTTGTATGGTGAACCATTGTATGATTGAAGAATTTGTGTTTTAACTGACAAACCTATTTAATTTAGATCGGAGTCGAATGTGCATTTCAAGTGCATTTTTTGTTTGAAATATAGATCAATTTTGTTTAAACCCTTCCTATTTTCATGATGCGTTATTGCTATATGTTGTTGATGATATAATACTTTATCATTTATATTATAACAAAAATTTACAAGCATGTTAAAGGTTCAATGGCTACGAGATATACAAACAAAATAAAGTATATCTATTTCAAACAGTAATGGTTTAATTGTGTCAAAATTCATCGCTGTTGAATTTTCTACTTGCAAGTAAATAAGAATAATTCGATTTCATTGAATCTGTTTTGATGTATGCTTTCATTTAACTCTTAGTTAGAGATGGATCACGCATGCACTATGGATGTTTAGGTATAAAAAGGAAACTAATGTCCACATAGAAAGTGAAACGATGGTAAATCATTAGATTGACTAATTCGATCCACAAAAAAAACATTGTTATCAATAATCAGGTTTATAAAACTGATATGACCGTCCACAATCTTCGTAGGTCATCTCAAGGATTTATTAGATGGCGACTAGAATACACACAAAGCTTTGATACATATTTTCGACTTCATTTCACGTAAACTGGTGATTTCAGACTTGTTATAATTTCGATATAAGTTTTATATATGTTATAAATGAAATGTAAGAATTTGAGTCAAATCGGGAAAAAATATGAATTTGTCGCTTCTTTTTATATTCTATAAACATGCACACTTGTTATGTACCCGTCTTGAGCACCTGAGATCACATCAGTTTATGGTAGGGGTCGTCTTTGCTCAGGCTTAATGTTGTGTTTTGTGTATTGTTGTCTGTCTGCTAGTCTGTTCTTTTTTAGCCATTGCCTTGTCAGTTTATTTCAATTCATGTATGAGTTTGAATGTCCCTGTGTTATCATTCGACTCTCTTTAAAACCAGCATGTATCAACTACATTCTTGCAATTGGACAAATATTCAGGATTTTGAATAAACCTAAAGATAAATAGATCATTGCTAAATACATGCTCACCTTCCTTTTGTTTGCAGAGTTCTACAAAGCCTTCCGCCATCTTATCAGAAGAGGGTATTATGGGGACAAGTTTTTTCATGTAGGAACAGGTGTTTAAGTTGTGCTTTGTAAAACAAGTTGGCATAATGGCGATGTTTGTCTTGCTGAAAGATTTTTTTTTTTTTTTAACTTTGATCTAAATATACTGACCAACTTTAGAAACGCAACACTAGATTGATATTTTGAATATCAACTTTTAAATATGCAATTTTTATTAAACATATATGATAACAGAAAATTCTTTCGTAACTTCATTGTTTTAAGATATTGGCAGTTCAAGGTTGAATTGATTACGTCATTTTTGTATGTTCAAATCTTGTGGTATACATTGAACCCTTAGTCTCCCCTTTACAAATGAATGTGTTACCGTCAAAAACAATGACTGCCTGTAACCAACACTAAAATGATTGTCATAAAGGTCAACCAATTCTGTTCGCGGTATGTTTTTTGTTCTATTCTACACCTTCTGATTTTGCCTGTGTACTAACCTTAACAATGGGTTTTCGCAATTATGCGTCTGTAATTTCAGGGCTTTTAATATTTTTTCTGCAGTTGATTCTTTGGCAGTTCAGTTTATAGAAAACATTTATGGCATGAATCTGTGCGCAATGACATTCGGTAATTTGATTAATTTGATTAGCAGTTGACGTTGCGGCTGTAAATGTGTCTCACAAGTAACGTTGTGTAATAAAATACCATTGACGCGGCATTGTCACAACATGTTGATCTGATTATTATCGTCGTCGGAATTGAACATTAAGTTTATGGCGTCAAATAGTCTTGTTGCAGCAAAATCGCTTTAAGACATTTGGTATGTTCAATCATGTTCAATTATTTCTGGATAAAGTTGGATTTTAAATATTTTGGCCAAGAGCATCACTGAAGAGACAAGTAATGTCGAAATGCGCATCTGGTGAAGGAAACTTGGTACCGTTAATGTTATAACTACAACTAGGTTGATGCCTCTGCTGGTGGATTATTAGTCCCCGAGGGTATCATCAGCCCAGTAGTCAGTACTTCGGTACTGGCATGAAAATACGTTTTTTTTTTGTGTTATTAAAATTTGCTGTGACAAAATTTTAGAAATTGTTATAAATTAGGAAATGTATCTCTCTCATGCAAAGCTCTGATTCTTTTCACGGATTTTGCTTTACTTTTTGGACCCTTTGAATTATAGCAGTTCATCTTTTATATAAGCTTTGGATTTCAAATATGTTTGCCACGAGCATCACTGAAGAGGCATGTATTGTCGAAATGCGCATCTGGTGCAGGAAAATTGGTACCGTTAATGTTATTGGCACCTTTATGTAAATTTTCAAGTGATCAATTAAATAACTATATGTTTATATATTTAAGTGAATCTGAATTAAAAATGTTTTTGTCGACGAGATGTTGCTTTTACCTGCACAATTTATCGGTAAAGTCCCCAGTGTTAGTAGTCAGTGGTCCACTGTCGAGTCCCATACATAGCACTAAATCACAACAGTCTGTACAGGTCAATGGATCTGGTCTTGGAGATGACGTTGTAGGCAATGCGTTGGTCATATCTGCGATTGAGAATGCTATAAAACATATTCTCCCTGAGGAACAGAAAAGCAAAAATACATGAATATGGTTAATTTGTTTTAAAATATTTTCTTTTCAGAAATCATAAACTTTCGAAAAGCCCTTTGTTTCTTTTAGGTTTTTGCCCGAAATTTTTTCTCTAAATTGATTAATGACTTTTGAACACCAGTATACTACTGTTGTTTTTATTTATACTACTACAAGTTGTTAAAATCATGTGTGTAAGGGCACTACTATCAATTATTTAGAATGTTTCAACATAGTTTAGGAATATGAAAAGGCCTTATGTTTTACAAAAATCAAACTAACATTTTGTTCCCTTGATTGCAATTCTTTTTATTCGGCATATACAAAGCAAAATATGTATAGCAATACAAAAGGAATATATATAAACTGACGTAACAAAACCAGTTAATATGATTTCTGCAAGCTAGGAAATTGAGTACACGATGGAAAATAATAATATGCTGGCAGCGTCTTTTTGTGTACGTGATTTTTTTTTCTTTTATGTTTTTGTTGTTGTTTTAGTATGTAGAATCATAACAAATATTAACAATAGTTATAAATAACAAAAACAGCAGTCTAAGTATAATTTTATTCGGGTAAATAAACTATATGATACTTGTTACGTCATCCATATTTGGTTTTAAATTAAAAAACAATATTTTCATTAATATTAACGGTTTGAATCATATTTCTATTTCAGGTTTGGACAGGGTTCGAGATGCTCAATTTATAGTTGGTTATGCAGTGTCTTATTGACTAGAGATTGATTTTCTTGACTTTATTCTATTTTTTTTTGTTGGTGTATTTTTACTATTTATTCATCATTACGTTTTAGAGGGGGGTCATGGTTTTTTGTTCTAATTTGTTTGCCCCCTTGTGTTTCGAGCAACCATGATGTGAACAGTCATCCTTGTGTTTCTGGTTTGTCTGGATTGTTATGTTTTTCCTTTCTCTATTTGATATTTGGTTACCCAAGTTCCTATGATTTATGCCAAAAATATCATGCATTATAAACTGTTTTCCATAGCTGTAGCTAATATTATAGTGTTGAAAGACATGTCTTGATGTAAACCTCCAGCTTACTCCCAGAAACGTGAATACTGCATATAGATAGGATTTGTGTAGCTACATTTTTACTTTGTGAATATTAAATTAAATATAACTGATGCATGTTTATTTTTTTCTAACTGCTTCATGTGTTTCAAATGAATTCTTCTATGAGAGTGTTATATACCTTCTTTATGAATTCGACATTAATTACAGAAATTCGTTGTTGTAGGAATTCATTTATATATTCTCAATAGACGTTAAGAAAGAGAACTAACCATTTATAGCGTAAAATTTCGTATATTGACCTGTGAATACCGTATCTATTTCCAGTGACCTCAGGTTCTGTTTGATTGTTGTTAACCGGCTATTTTGGTTTTATTTATAAAGTGATAAAATAATTATCAAAAGCGGTCAACTTGGTTAAGAAAAGGCAACATCTACATTAAGATTTAAGGGAATTTAGAGTTGAAATTAAATAATTACGAAGCGTTAGATACAAGCAGATTCCATTTTTAAGTTAAATCATATAAAAAAACACATCCTGTTTTAGTCATTCAAAAAAAACCATTCTGTTAGAAAAAAATAAAATCACAAGACAAACTGAACTACGAGGAAAATTCAAAACGGAAAGTCCCTTATCAAATTGCAAAATCAAATGACAAAACACATCAAACGAATGAAAACATGTCATATGCCTTACTTGGTTACGGCATTTTCAAATGTAGAAAAATGGTGGATTATACTGGTTTTATAGCGATAAACGTCTCACTTGTATGATAGTCGCATCAAATTCCATTATATGTATAACGATGCGTGAACAAAACATGCATGATAGGTAATAATGTCAAAATAGTGATACAGCAATCCTCAGCGTGTCACAATCTCAATCAGAACAAAAACAAACAAAAATTTATCAAAGAAGCACAAAAAAGGAAATTTAAAATTTAACAACCACATGCAGTGCTTACTTATATATGTATTTGAAATAATTCCAAATATTTGAAGTCCTGTGGCTGCATGGCAAGGTTCACATTAACTCTAGTTGAAAGTCCAATCCATGTATCCATCATATCATTATGCATATCATCAGAGTAATGGAATATACCAATTTTAAAATTCTTTCAAACTTACAAAAGAGAGATTAAGATCTAATATGTATGCAATTATGTTATGCCTTTTAATTAATGTAAAGACTGAAAGTAGAATGTAGTATTAGCTCTGTATTGATGTAAAATTATTAAAAATTGGGAAAAAATATTACCTGCATAAAGAACACTATTAGCCCAAGAGAATACCATCATTATAAAGTAGGTGTCAAAATTATTCTGATCACCTAAAATAAACGTTATCAAATAATAAAGTCAAGTTATCACTATTATCATATCTAACCCTATGTATATAGGTTGCTGATAAAAAATCTTTCAGTTCATAACCGAATTCCCCATCAGTAACAATAAAGAGAAATAAATATAAAATAACGAATTGAAAAGAAAATTCAAAACGGAAATTCCCTTATAAAATGGGACAACCAACAGCTCAGAAAAATCCAAAGAATGGAAAACAACTTCAATATGTATTATATGTCACAAGCCTTATATATCTTGCAGTTATCACTTAACCTGATAACACCAAATAGGTTACGACTTGTTTCAAGTTAACACACAACTTATTGGTAAACTGTTTAGATTTGAAGGTTAACTATTTCTATAGGTCATTCATTTAATTTACTAGTGTGGTATCAAAAGTCAACACTTTTATCGACATTGTGTCAGACCTTTCTGCTGATATGAATTATCATTGATATGGTCATATTTATAAATTAACTAAAACCTTAATAAACTTCTGCTTTTCTACAAATTACCTCAGCTGTATTTGGCAAATCTTTTCGGAAGTTAGTCTTTAATGCTCTTCAACTTCGTACATTATTTGGCCTCTTTATTTTTTGGGGGATTCGAGCGTCACTGGTGAGTCTTTTGTAGACGAAACGCACGTCAGGCAAATAAACAAAATTTAAATCCTGGTATCTTTAATGAGTTTATTACATAGAGAACTTGAGTTTTTTGTTTTTAAGTAATCATCACCACGCGTATTGTAAACTCAAAAAAGCTGGCTTAAATTATTTTCTGGTATTGTTTTTTCAATATTTTATTTAGTTCTGAACAATGCAAAAGAGGCATGATATACCTAATGGACAATTAAAATCAAAGCCGAAAGTAATATGACAACGAAAAAGCTAAAGTAAAAACTCAAACAGAAACGGATTAGTAACTCAATATGCTTAACACACCATAATTAACTAAAAACTGAACAACAACACAACCTAAAACTAGGAGGTGATCTGGTGCTCCCGAAACGTAGGTGGATTCTGCTATATATATGTCCGTTTGTTAATCTTAATAAAAACACTGTTAAAATTCTAATTCGGTACGCAACATTCGGGAGGAGGAGGGATTAAGAGTTGCCACAAATGGAACATATCGGTTTTTATACAGAAATCGGAGATATTCCATAAAGTTTAACATATAGAAAAGAAGATGTGGTATGATTGCCAATGAGACAACTATCCACAAAAGACCAAAATGACACAAACATTAAAAACCATAGGTCACCGTACGGCCTTTAACAATGAGCAAAGCCCATACCGCATAATCAGCTATACAATGCCCCAATAAGACAATGTAAAACAATTCAAACAAGAAAACTAGCGGCCTTATTTATGTAAAAAAAATGAACCAAAAACAAATATGTAACACACGGGATTGCGTCCCTGTACTTTCGAAGAGAAGCTATAAACGACACAATTTCGAATTATTGGTTCAATAGATTTTTCTGTTATTATCATCTTTTTTTACTAAGAATGAGTAATGCAAGCTGTGATTTGTCATATCAAAAGGGAAACTTAATTCCATATACTGACACCGTTGAAATGTTGCTACTTTAAAAGAACTAGTAGTTGATTTTTTCTGCATTTTTGTCATGTAGGGGTCATTTGTAGTTTATTCTATGATATTGGTTTTTCGTATTGTTGAAAGACATTTGTTGTTTTTGGTTAATTTGGATAGTTTTCATATATTCTTATTTTATTTGGTAAATGACTTGGTTTTTTTCTTATACACCCTTGAACCCATGGTATGAAAAGACATCTGTATATTTTAATCAATTTGTAGTGTTTTGTATTTTGTAAATCCTGTTAGAAATTTAAGATCATGTTTTGGAAAATATGTATCTTGGTTTGTTTTCAAATTCCTCATTTCGTTTCTTCCACCCTTCCAGTCCATTCATCTACCACTGTTGTATCCTCCCCATTAGTTTGTCATTTCTTCCTGTCTTGCGTCACGCTGTCTAAATTTTTAAGTAATATTTGTTAATTTGTATTAAAATGTAATTTTTGTAAATTGTACAAATAAATGGTGGCCTTAGCCGTGAGATTTTAAATCATTTCAATTATTTATTTATTTTTATTTGGCAAATATCTATACATTAAAACATTCAGAATAGGTTTGCTAACAAAATCACACAGACACTTATACAGAAACAGCACAATTAATATATAAAAACATTATTTGAAGGATTAATACACAGCATTATCAAAGTTGTTCATATTATTTGTTATACTGTTCATTTTGCTTTTTTTTACAAAACCAAGATAATCAAAATTAAAAACCTACAAAAATAAGCCTTACGATTATCTGTTATTTACATTGACGAAATATAGATCATACAACAAGTGAACCACATAATTATATCTACTTCACCTCAACAAATATTATTTATTGTCATAATTTCAAACCATTGTATTCCACATTAGCATTAAACTTATGATAATGATATACAACACTGTACACATTTGACCTGATGCATTGGTGCAAAACGGATTATTCTGTTTCTGTAATTTCATTGATTGTTCATAGTTTTTACCAACGATAACACTGCAGTTCGTTGTCTTTAACACCGCTAGTACACATTGAGTCATTGTGTCTGTTGTCCTGAAAGCAGAAATTCAAGTTCGTTGCATCATTTAATGAAATTGTTTCATTAATTGTGTCTCTGATCAAGCAAGAAGAGCTGTCATCTTTTGTAACATCAAATATATACAAAATTAAGACTTTAGGAAGTACATGTATTTAGGCAAAAATTAAATAAATCATAAACTTAGAATTATTACAATAAGTCGAAAAAGCATGAGTTAAGGTAGATCACAAGTATATATTTTTTTTTATAATTTGTCAAAATGAAGATTTTACTATGCTCTTTTCAAAAATTTAATAAAAAGTATGGGTCACCGTGCTATTTTTCAAGTTATGAATCGTTGAAAATTGTCAAAATTTGGTTAGTTTGTTCATGAAAAAACCCATTAGTATGATAAAAAAAAATTCTATGAGACAGAATTTTGAAATAAATTGTGAGAAGAAAGGTTTCATAATATGTTTTTAGAAAAGAAAAAGAAAACATGGTGTCACCGAACTTGTTTTCTTGCTATAAGTGAAAATACAAAATTTCCCTATAAGCCCAGTATAATTTTTGTACTAAAAGAGTTATCTCCCCTTAAATGGCTCATTTAAAGAAAAAAATATTTTAAAACTAAAAAAAAATGATATTTGTTAAAATATTTTCTATGATAGGAATAAGTAATAAGTTTTCTTTAAATGGAAAAAACAGTCTAACCATTGCATTGCAAATCTGTCTCCAAACTTGCAGATTTAGGCAAATAACTAGACCGATTTTGTACAGTGATTATACAATCCAAGATGGCGGTATACCATAAATCTACCTTGAGGAACAAAGTTAGCTGAAGATATTGATTTTTTCTCAAGATTTTTTTTTTTTTTAAATATGGCGGGCAAAGACTGACTCTGACTTTTGCCTTATATTTGCATTTTGATATACTTACTCGCAGACGGTGCTGTCGTTATCCTTCAACCCATTTATATAAGGTGTGGTACATCTGTCAAGTACATCTACTCCTACACTACTGTTTGTCAAACAAGATTGTATAGCTTTCATATCTGTAATCACAAATCTTACGTATTATTTATTCAAAACGTTGATTATTAAATAACTTGACTAAAATATGCCGAAAGTAGTATAAAATTAAAAACAAAGAAAACTTCGAAAAAGGTATGACAAAATACCGTACTTAAGTCAAATAAAAAAAGATTAAAACTTACAAAATTAAACCCTATCCATTAAGAGCAGAATTTTCAAATAAGTGGAAACCATTAATAAAATTCAAGAATTGGAACGTGAATTTTGAAAAAAGAATTACTTTAGAAAAAACTTGGTTTATAGCAAGTTAAATCTCCTAATTGTATGACAATTGATTACATTTTAACATATGAATGAAATTTTAACAACTTATATATCTTTATTACGGAATATAATCTTTTATCTGTTTTCCACAATAAGTATCTTGTTATTTTCCTTTACTTCTTCGTATGCGACATTTTCGTTTGTCCTTGCATCGTGACTTTTAAAAAAAATATGTATAAGTCCTATCTATAAGAATCTAACGAACATCGTAAAAGACTGTTTATAAAATTGACAATCGGATAAAACATACATGTATCACGTCCATTCTTGCAGCTGGACAGCCATTGTAAGCATACATAAAGATAAAAAGGCTGCTTATAATATTGATGCTCACCTTCCTTTTGTTTACAGAATTGTGGGAATTCTTCTGCAATCTTATCAGAAGATGGCATCAAGGGGACCAGTTTTTTCATGTAAGTGCAATGATTCAAGTTATGCTTCGTAAAACATGTTGGCAAAATGGCAATACTTGTCTTGCTAAAAGAATATCATTAGATCATCAATAAAAGTGAAATAATGACATACTAATTCGTTTTTTGCAGCTAATTTGGTTCAATTTTGTTAAAATCTGCTAATAAATATCACTGATTAATTATTCACATGCAAGTGAATAATCTGACCTAATTTAATTCGTATGAAGGTCTTCAATTTAAATCATTTACGATAGATTCATCACGCATGCATATATCGTGTTCAGTCAGTAAAGGAAAATAATGACAACATTGAATATGAAACGTATGTAAACCATTTCGTTGACTGATCGGCTCTAAAAAACAAATCATTCTCATTCAGGTAAAACACTGATTAACTCATCTGTTTACTATATAACATGAAATCAAACAGACCTTTGCAATCCAATTGCAAACGGATTTACGCTATTTATATTTTTTATGTTTATATCGCGATTTGTGATCATCGGTTGAATTCGGAGGTCATCTTGATAGTTGATTAGATAGCGTCGAGAGTAAAATACTCACAAAATTCCTATATATTATCGAATACATGCTTTGTTAACCGATTATTGCAGACTTAAATTACTTTCAATATACGTGTTATTTTGATGTTAATCAAAAATGATAATTTGAGTCAAATCGATGAACACTATTTTGTTTGGCATCATTTTTTAATTGTTTTTTCTTCTCTCTCTCTCTCGTTATTTCAAAGACAAATATAAAGTCAAGCACATGACTATTTTGTTTAAAATTCGAATTTGACTCTGATGTGTTGTCTCGTTAATAATCTCTTCATAGTATATTTAGATAATTTGTAATTAAATGGACAAAACAATAACTTTTCATTTTTTAGAAGAATCTTAAGTTAAAACCTGATATTACCTGCACAAAAACTCGAAGACGTCGCCTGTGATCCTATTTTCCAGTCCCATGCAGGATAGAAGATCACAACAGTCTGTACAAGTATAGTTCAATGGATCTGGTCTGGGAGATGACATCGTTGGCAGTGCCAGTGAGTGTGATTTGTCTATGACTGAGAATGCTATCAGACATATGGTTCCTGATAAAACAAAACAAATCAAAGATAAATGAAAAACACTCATCATATGTAACAGGGTTCATTCTATGACTGAGAATGCTATCAGACATATGGTTCCTGATAAAACAAAACAAATCAAAGATAAATGAAAAACACTCATCATATGTAACAGGGTTCATTCTATGACTGAGAATGCTATCAGACATATGGTTCCTGATAAAACAAAACACATCAACGATAAATGAAAAACACTCATCATATGTAACAATTCTATGACTGAGAATGCTATCAGGCATATGGTTCCTGATAAAACAAAACAAATCAAAGATAAATGAAAAACACTCATCATATGTAACAGGGTTCATTCTATGACTGAGAATGCTATCAGGCATATGGTTCCTGATAAAACAAAACACATCAAAGCTAAATGAAAAACACTCATCATATGTAACAATTCTATGACTGAGAATGCTATCAGGCATATGGTGCCTGATAAAACAAAACAAATCAAAGATAAATGAAAAACACTCATCATATGTAACAGGGTTCATTCTCTGACTGAGAATGCTATCAGACATATGGTTCATGATAAAACAAAACAAATCAAAGATAAATGAAAAACACTCATGATATGTAACAGGGTTCATTCTATGACTGAGAATGCTATCAGGCATATAATTCCTGATAAAACAAAACACATCAAAGATAAATGAAAAACACTCATCATATGTAACAGGGTTCATTCTATGACTGAGAATGCTATCAGGCATATGGTTCCTGATAAAACAAAACACATCAAAGATAAATGAAAACACTCATCATATGTAACAGGGTTCATTCTATGACTGAGAATGCTATCAGACATATGGTTCCTGATAAAACAAAACACATCAAAGATAAATGAAAACACTCATCATATGTAACAGGGTTCATTCTATGACTGAGAATGCTATCAGACATATGGTTCCTTATAAAACAAAACACATCAAAAATAAATGAAAAACACTCATCATATGTAACAATTCTATGACTGAGAATGCTATCAGGCATATGGTTCCTGATAAAACAAAACAAATCAAAGATAAATGAAAAACACTCATCATATGTAACAGGGTTCATTTTATGACTGAGAATGCTATCAGACATATGGTTCCTGATAAAACAAAACAAATCAAAGATAAATGAAAACACCCGTCATATGCAACAGGGTTCATTCTATGACTGAGAATGCTATCAGACACAGGATTCCTGATTAAAAAAAAAAAAAATCAAAGATAAATGAAAAACACTCATCATATGTAACAGGGTTCATGCTATGACTGAGAATGCTATCAGACACAGGATTCCTGATTAAAAAAAAACAAATCAAAGATAAATGAAAAACACTCATCATATGTCACAGGGTTCATTCTATGACTGAGAATGCTATCAGGCATATGGTTCCTGATAAAACAAAACACATCAAAGATAAATGAAAAACACTCATCATATGTAACAGGGTTCATTCTATGACTGAGAATGCTATCAGACATATGGTTCCTGATAAAACAAAACACATCAAAGATAAATGAAAACACTCATCATATGTAACAGGGTTCATTCTATGACTGAGAATGCTATCAGACATATGGTTCCTGATAAAACAAAACAAATCAAAGATAAATGAAAAACACTCATCATGTGTAACAGGGTTCATTCTATGACCGAGAATGCTATCAGACATATAGTTCCTGATAAAACAAAACAAATACAAGATAAATGAAAAACACTCATCATATGTAACAGGGTCCATTCTATGACTGAGAATGCTATTAGACACAGGATTCCTGATTAAAAAAAAAACAAATCAAAGATAAATGAAAAACACTCATCATATGTAACAGGGTTCATGCTATGACTGAGAATGCTATCAGACACAGGATTCCTGATTAAAAAAAAACAAATCAAAGATAAATGAAAACACCCGTCATATGCAACAGGGTTCATTCTATGACTGAGAATGCTATCAGACATATGGTTCATGATAAAACAAAACAAATCAAAGATAAATGAAAAACACTCATCATATGTAACAGGGTTCATTTTATGACTGAGAATGCTATCAGACATATGGTTCCTGATAAAACAAAACAAATCAAAGATAAATGAAAAACACTCATCATATGTAACAGGGTTCATTCTATGACTGAGAATGCTATCAGACATATGGTTCCTGATAAAACAAAACACATCAACGATAAATGAAAAACACTCATCATATGTAACAATTCTATGACTGAGAATGCTATCAGGCATATGGTTCCTGATAAAACAAAACAAATCAAAGATAAATGAAAAACACTCATCATATGTAACAGGGTTCATTCTATGACTGAGAATGCTATCAGGCATATGGTTCCTGATAAAACAAAACACATCAAAGCTAAATGAAAAACACTCATCATATGTAACAGGGTTCATTCTATGACTGAGAATGCTATCAGACATATGGTTCCTGATAAAACAAAACACATCAAAGATAAATGAAAACACTCATCATATGTAACAGGGTTCATTCTATGACTGAGAATGCTATCAGACATATGGTTCCTTATAAAACAAAACACATCAAAAATAAATGAAAAACACTCATCATATGTAACAATTCTATGACTGAGAATGCTATCAGGCATATGGTTCCTGATAAAACAAAACAAATCAAAGATAAATGAAAAACACTCATCATATGTAACAGGGTTCATTTTATGACTGAGAATGCTATCAGACATATGGTTCCTGATAAAACAAAACAAATCAAAGATAAATGAAAACACCCGTCATATGCAACAGGGTTCATTCTATGACTGAGAATGCTATCAGACACAGGATTCCTGATTAAAAAAAAAAAAAATCAAAGATAAATGAAAAACACTCATCATATGTAACAGGGTTCATGCTATGACTGAGAATGCTATCAGACACAGGATTCCTGATTAAAAAAAAACAAATCAAAGATAAATGAAAAACACTCATCATATGTCACAGGGTTCATTCTATGACTGAGAATGCTATCAGGCATATGGTTCCTGATAAAACAAAACACATCAAAGATAAATGAAAAACACTCATCATATGTAACAGGGTTCATTCTATGACTGAGAATGCTATCAGACATATGGTTCCTGATAAAACAAAACACATCAAAGATAAATGAAAACACTCATCATATGTAACAGGGTTCATTCTATGACTGAGAATGCTATCAGACATATGGTTCCTGATAAAACAAAACAAATCAAAGATAAATGAAAAACACTCATCATGTGTAACAGGGTTCATTCTATGACCGAGAATGCTATCAGACATATAGTTCCTGATAAAACAAAACAAATACAAGATAAATGAAAAACACTCATCATATGTAACAGGGTCCATTCTATGACTGAGAATGCTATCAGACACAGGATTCCTGATTAAAAAAAAAACAAATCAAAGATAAATGAAAAACACTCATCATATGTAACAGGGTTCATGCTATGACTGAGAATGCTATCAGACACAGGATTCCTGATTAAAAAAAAACAAATCAAAGATAAATGAAAACACCCGTCATATGCAACAGGGTTCATTCTATGACTGAGAATGCTATCAGACATATGGTTCATGATAAAACAAACAAATCAAAGATAAATGAAAAACACTCATCATGTGTAACAGGGTTCATTTTATGACTGAGAATGCTATCAGACATATGGTTCCTGATAAAACAAAACAAATCAAAGATAAATGAAAAACACTCATCATATGTAACAGGGTTCATTCTATGACTGAGAATGCTATCAGACATATGGTTCCTGATAAAACAAAACACATCAACGATAAATGAAAAACACTCATCATATGTAACAATTCTATGACTGAGAATGCTATCAGGCATATGGTTCCTGATAAAACAAAACAAATCAAAGATAAATGAAAAACACTCATCATATGTAACAGGGTTCATTCTATGACTGAGAATGCTATCAGGCATATGGTTCCTGATAAAACAAAACACATCAAAGCTAAATGAAAAACACTCATCATATGTAACAATTCTATGACTGAGAATGCTATCAGGCATATGGTGCCTGATAAAACAAAACAAATCAAAGATAAATGAAAAACACTCATCATATGTAACAGGGTTCATTCTCTGACTGAGAATGCTATCAGACATATGGTTCATGATAAAACAAAACAAATCAAAGATAAATGAAAAACACTCATGATATGTAACAGGGTTCATTCTATGACTGAGAATGCTATCAGGCATATAATTCCTGATAAAACAAAACACATCAAAGATAAATGAAAAACACTCATCATATGTAACAGGGTTCATTCTATGACTGAGAATGCTATCAGGCATATGGTTCCTGATAAAACAAAACACATCAAAGATAAATGAAAACACTCATCATATGTAACAGGGTTCATTCTATGACTGAGAATGCTATCAGACATATGGTTCCTGATAAAACAAAACACATCAAAGATAAATGAAAACACCCATCATATGTAACAGGGTTCATTCTATGACTGAGAATGCTATCAGACATATGGTTCCTTATAAAACAAAACACATCAAAAATAAATGAAAAACACTCATCATATGTAACAATTCTATGACTGAGAATGCTATCAGGCATATGGTTACTGATAAAACAAAACAAATCAAAGATAAATAAAAACACTCATCATATGTAACAGGGTTCATTTTATGACTGAGAATGCTATCAGACATATGGTTCCTGATAAAACAAAACAAATCAAAGATAAATGAAAACACCCGTCATATGCAACAGGGTTCATTCTATGACTGAGAATGCTATCAGACACAGGATTCCTGATTAAAAAAAAAACAAATCAAAGATAAATGAAAAAACACTCATCATATGTAACAGGGTTCATGCTATGACTGAGAATGCTATCAGACACAGGATTCCTGATTAAAAAAAAACAAATCAAAGATAAATGAAAAACACTCATCATATGTAACAGGGTTCATTCTATGACTGAGAATGCTATCAGGCATATGGTTCCTGATAAAACAAAACACATCAAAGATAAATGAAAAACACTCATCATATGTAACAGGGTTCATTCTATGACTGAGAATGCTATCAGGCATATGGTTCCTGATAAAACAAAACACATCAAAGATAAATGAAAACACTCATCGTATGTAACAGGGTTCATTCTATGACTGAGAATGCTATCAGACATATGGTTCCTGATAAAACAAAACACATCAAAGATAAATGAAAACACTCATCATATGTAACAGGGTTCATTCTATGACTGAGAATGCTATCAGACATATGGTTCCTTATAAAACAAAACACATCAAAAATAAATGAAAAACACTCATCATATGTAACAATTCTATGACTGAGAATGCTATCAGACATATGGTTCCTGATAAAACAAAACAAATCAAAGATAAATGAAAAACACTCATCATGTGTAACAGGGTTCATTCTATGACCGAGAATGCTATCAGACATATAGTTCCTGATAAAACAAAACAAATACAAGATAAATGAAAAACACTCATCATATGTAACAGGGTCCATTCTATGACTGAGAATGCTATCAGACACAGGATTCCTGATAAAAAAAAAACAAATCAAAGATAAATGAAAAACACTCATCATATGTAACAGGGTTCATGCTATGACTGAGAATGCTATCAGACACAGGATTCCTGATTAAAAAAAAACAAATCAAAGATAAATGAAAACACCCGTCATATGCAACAGGGTTCATTCTATGACTGAGAATGCTATCAGACATATGGTTCATGATAAAACAAAACAAATCAAAGATAAATGAAAAACACTCATCATATGTAACAGGGTTCATTTTATGACTGAGAATGCTATCAGACATATGGTTCCTGATAAAACAAAACAAATCAAAGATAAATGAAAAACACTCATCATATGTAACAGGGTTCATTCTATGACTGAGAAAGCTATCAGACATATGGTTCCTGATAAAACAAAACACATCAACGATAAATGAAAAACACTCATCATATGTAACAATTCTATGACTGAGAATGCTATCAGGCATATGGTTCCTGATAAAACAAAACAAATCAAAGATAAATGAAAAACACTCATCATATGTAACAGGGTTCATTCTATGACTGAGAATGCTATCAGGCATATGGTTCCTGATAAAACAAAACACATCAAAGCTAAATGAAAAACACTCATCATATGTAACAATTCTATGACTGAGAATGCTATCAGGCATATGGTGCCTGATAAAACAAAACAAATCAAAGATAAATGAAAAACACTCATCATATGTAACAGGGTTCATTCTCTGACTGAGAATGCTATCAGACATATGGTTCATGATAAAACAAAACAAATCAAAGATAAATGAAAAACACTCATGATATGTAACAGGGTTCATTCTATGACTGAGAATGCTATCAGGCATATAATTCCTGATAAAACAAAACACATCAAAGATAAATGAAAAACACTCATTATATGTAACAGGGTTCATTCTATGACTGAGAATGCTATCAGGCATATGGTTCCTGATAAAACAAAACACATCAAAGATAAATGAAAACACCCATCATATGTAACAGGGTTCATTCTATGACTGAGAATGCTATCAGACATATGGTTCCTTATAAAACAAAACACATCAAAAATAAATGAAAAACACTCATCATATGTAACAATTCTATGACTGAGAATGCTATCAGGCATATGGTTCCTGATAAAACAAAACAAATCAAAGATAAATGAAAAACACTCATCATATGTAACAGGGTTCATTTTATGACTGAGAATGCTATCAGACATATGGTTCCTGATAAAACAAAACAAATCAAAGATAAATGAAAACACCCGTCATATGCAACAGGGTTCATTCTATGACTGAGAATGCTAGCAGGCATATGGTTCCTGATAAAACAAAACAAATCAAAGATAAATGAAAAACACTCATCATATGTAACAGGGTGCATTCTATGACTGAGAATGCTATCAGACACAGGATTCCTGATTAAAAAGCAAAACAAATCAAAGATAAATGAAAAACACTCATCATATGTAACAGGGTTCATTCTATGACTGAGAATGCTATCAGGCATATGGTTCCTGATAAAACAAAACAAATCAAAGATAAATGAAAAACACTCATCATATGTAACAGGGTTCATTCTATGACTGAGAATGCTATCAGACATATGGTTCTTGATAAAACAAAACAAATCAAAGATAAATAAAAAACACTCATCATATGTAACAGGGTTCATTCTATGACTGAGAATGCTATCAGACATATGGTTCCTGATAAAACAAAACACATCAAAGATAAATGAAAAACACTCATCATATGTAACAGGGTTCATTCTATGACTGAGAATGCTATGAGACATATGGTTCCTGATAAAACAAAACAAATCAAAGATAAATGAAAAACACTCATCATATGTAACAGGGTTCATTCTATGACTGAGAATGCTATCAGACATATGGTTCCTAATAAAACAAAACAAATCAAAGATAAATGAAAAACACTCATCATATGTAACAGGGTTCATTCTATGACTGAGAATGCTATCAGACATATGGTTCCTAATAAAACAAAACACATCAAAGATAAATGAAAACACTCATCATATGTAACAGGGTTCATTCTATGACTGAGAATGCTATCAGACATATGGTTCATAATAAAACAAAAACAAATACAAGATAAATGAAAAACACTCATCATATGTAACAGGGTTCATTCTATGACTGAGAATGCTATCAGACATATAGTTCCTGATAAAACAAAACAAATCAAAGATGAATGAAAAACACTCATCATATGTAACAGGGTTCATTCTATGACTGAGAATGCTATCAGGCATATGGTTCCTGATAAAACAAAACAAATACAAGATAAATGAAAAACACTCATCATATGTAACAGGGTTCATTCTATGACTGAGAATGCTATCAGACATATGGTTCCTGATAAAACAAAACAAATCAAAGATAAATGAAAAACACTCATCATATGTAACAGGGTTTATTCTATGACTGAGAATGCTATCAGACATATGGTTCCTAATAAAACAAAACACATCAAAGATAAATGAAAACACTCATCATATGTAACAGGGTTCATTCTATGACTGAGAATGCTATCAGACATATGGTTCCTAATAAAACAAAACACATCAAAGATAAATGAAAACACTCATCATATGTAACAGGGTTCATTCTATGACTGAGAATGCTATCAGACATATGGTTCCTGATAAAACAAAACATATCAAAGATAAATGAAAAACACCCGTCGTATGCAACAGGGTTCATTCATGACTGAGAATGCTATCAGACATAGGGTTCCTGATAAAACAAAACAAATCAAAGATAAATGAAAAACACTCATCATATGTAACAGGGTTTATTCTATGACTGAGAATGCTATCAGACATATGGTTCCTGATAAAACAAAACATATCAAAGATAAATGAAAAACACTCATCATATGTAACAGGGTTCATTCTATGACTGAGAATGCTATCAGACATATGGTTCCTAATAAAACAAAACACATCAAAGATAAATGAAAACACTCATCATATGTAACAGGGTTCATTCTATGACTGAGAATGCTATCAGACATATGGTTCCTGATAAACCAAAACAAATCAAAGATAAATGAAAAACACTCATCATATGTAACAGGGTTCATTCTATGACTGAGAATGCTATCAGACATATGGTTCCTGATAAATCAAAACAAATCAAAGATAAATGAAAAACACTCATCATATGTAACAGGGTTCATTCTATGACTGAGAATGCTATCATACATATGGTTCATGATAAAACAAAACAAATCAAAGATAAATGAAAAACACTCATCATATGTAACAGGGTTCATTCTATGACTGAGAATGCTATCAGACATATGGTTCCTAATAAAACAAAACACATCAAAGATAAATGAAAACACTCATCATATGTAACAGGGTTCATTCTATGACTGAGAATGCTATCAGACATATGGTTCCTGATAAAACAAAACATATCAAAGATAAATGAAAAACACCCGTCGTATGCAACAGGGTTCATTCTATGACTGAGAATGCTATCAGATATATGATTCCTGATAAAACAAAACAAATACAAGATAAATGAAAAACACTCATCATATGTAACAGGGTTTATTCTATGACTGAGAATGCTATCAGACATATGGTTCCTGATAAAACAAAACATATCAAAGATAAATGAAAAACACTCATCATATGTAACAGGGTTCATTCTATGACTGAGAATGCTATCAGACATATGGTTCCTAATAAAACAAAACACATCAAAGATAAATGAAAACACTCATCATATGTAACAGGGTTCATTCTATGACTGAGAATGCTATCAGACATATGGTTCCTAATAAAACAAAACACATCAAAGATAAATGAAAACACTCATCATATGTAACAGGGTTCATTCTATGACTGAGAATGCTATCAGACATATGGTTCCTGATAAAACAAAACATATCAAAGATAAATGAAAAACACCCGTCGTATGCAACAGGGTTCATTCATGACTGAGAATGCTATCAGACATAGGGTTCCTGATAAAACAAAACAAATCAAAGATAAATGAAAAACACTCATCATATGTAACAGGGTTTATTCTATGACTGAGAATGCTATCAGACATATGGTTCCTGATAAAACAAAACATATCAAAGATAAATGAAAAACACTCATCATATGTAACAGGGTTCATTCTATGACTGAGAATGCTATCAGACATATGGTTCCTAATAAAACAAAACACATCAAAGATAAATGAAAACACTCATCATATGTAACAGGGTTCATTCTATGACTGAGAATGCTATCAGACATATGGTTCCTGATAAAACAAAACATATCAAAGATAAATGAAAAACACCCGTCGTATGCAACAGGGTTCATTCTATGACTGAGAATGCTATCAGATATATGATTCCTGATAAAACAAAACAAATACAAGATAAATGAAAAACACTAATCATATGTAACAGTGTTCATTCTATGACTGAGAATGCTATCAGACATATGGTTCCTGATAAAACAAAACAAATCAAAGATAAATGAAAAACACTCACCATATGTAACAGGGTTCATTCTAGGACTGAGAATGCTATCAGACATATGGTTCCTGATAAAACAAAACAAATGAAAGATAAATGAAAAACACTCATCATATGTAACAGGGTTCATTCTATGACTGAGAATGCTATCAGGCATATGCTTCCTGATAAAACAAAACAAAACAAAGATAAATGAAAAACACTCATCATATGTAACAGGGTTCATTCTATGACTGAGAATGCTATCAGGCATATGGTTCCTGATAAAACAAAACAAATCAAAGACAAATAAAAAACACTCATCATATGTAACAGGGTTCATTCTATGACTGAGAATGCTATCAGGCATATGGTTCCTGATAAAACAAAACAAATCAAAGATAAATGAAAAACACTCATCATATGTAACAGGGTTCATTCTATGACTGAGAATGCTATAAGGCATATGGTTCCTGATAAAACAAAACAAATCAAAGATAAATGAAAAACACTCATCATATGTAACAGGGTTCATTCTATGACTGAGAATGCTATCAGGCATATGGTTCCTGATAAAACAAAACAAATCAAAGATAAATAAAAAACACACATCATATGTAACAGGGTTCATTCTATGACTGAGAATGCTAGCAGGCATATGGTTCCTGATAAAACAAAACAAATACAAGATAAATGAAAAACACTCATCATATGTAACAGGGTTCACTCTATGACTGAGAATGCTATCAGACATATGGTTCCTAGTAAGACAAAACAAATCAAAGATGAATGAAAAACACTCATCATATGTAACAGGGTTCATTTTATGACTGAGAATGCTATCAGACCTATAGTTCCTGATAAAACAAAACAAATACAAGATAAATGAAAAGCACTCATCATATGTAACAGGGTTTATTCTATGACTGAGAATGCTATCAGACATATGGTTCATGATCAAAACAAAAACAAATACAAGATAAATGAAAAACACTCATCATATGTAACAGGGTTCATTCTATGACTGAGAATGCTATCAGACATATAGTTCCTGATAAAACAAAACACATCAAAGATGAATGAAAAACACTCATCATATGTAACAGGGTTCATTCTATGACTGAGAATGCTATCAGACATATGGTTCCTGATAAAACAAAAAAAAATACAAGATAAATGAAAAACACTCATCATATGTAACAGGGTTCATTTTATGACTGAGAAAGCTATCAGACATATGGTTCATGATAAAACAAAACAAATCAAAGATAAATGAAAAACACTCATCATATGTAATAGGGTTCATTCTTTGACCGAGAATGCTAACAGACATATGGTTCCTGATAAAACAAAACAAATACAAGATAAATGAAAAACACTCATCATATGTAACAGGGTTCATTCTATGACTGAGAATGTTATAAGACATATGGTTCCTGATAAAACAAAACAAATCAAAGATAAATGAAAAACACACATCATATGTAACAGGGTTCATTCTATGACTGAGAATGCTATCAGACATATGGTTCCTGATAAAACAAAACAAATCAAAGATAAATGAAAAACACTCATCATATGTAACAGGGTTCATTCTATGACTGAGAATGCTATCAGACATATGGTTCCTGATAAAACAAAACAAATACAAGATAAATGAAAAACACTCATCATATGTAAAAGGGTCCATTCTATGACTGAGAATGCTATCAGACATATGGTTCCTGATAAAACAAAACACATCAAAGATAAATGAAAAACACTCATCATATGTAACAGGGTTCATTCTATGACTGAGAATGCTATCAGGCATATGGTTCCTGATAAAACAAAACACATCAAAGATAAATGAAAAAAACTCATCATATGTAACAGGGTTCATTCTATGACTGAGAATGCTATCAGGCATATGGTTCCTGATAAAACAAAACACATCAAAGATAAATGATGGTTCCTGATAAAACAAAACACATCAAAGATAAATGAAAAACACTAATCATATGTAACAGGGTTCATTCTATGACTGAGAATGCTATCAGACATATGGTTCCTGATAAAACAAAACAAATCAAAGATAAATGAAAAACACTCATCATATGTAACAATTCTATGACTGAGAATGCTATCAGACATATAGTTCCTGATAAAACAAAACAAATACAAGATAAATGAAAAACACTCATCATATGTAACAGGGTTCATTCTATGACTGAGAATGCTAACAGACATATAGTTCCTGATAAAACAAAACAAATCAAAGATAAATGAAAAACACTCATCATATGTAACAGGGTCCATTCTATGACTGAGAATGCTAACAGACATATGGTTCATGATAAAACAAAACAAATCAAAGATAAATGAAAATCACTCATCATATGTAACAGGGTCCATTCTATGACTGAGAATGCTATCAGACATAGGGTTCCTGATAAAACAAAACAAATCAAAGATAAATGAAAAACACTCATCATATGTAACAGGGTTCATTCTATGACTGAGAATGCTATGAGGCATATGGTTCCTGATAAAACAAAACAAATCAAAGATAAATGAAAAACACTCATGATATGTAACAGGATTCATTCTATGACTGAGAATGCTATCAGGCATATGGTTCCTGATAAAACAAAACAAATCAAAGATAAATGAAAAACACTCATCATATGTAACAGGGTCCATTCTATGACTGAGAATGCTATCAGACATGTGGTTCCTGATAAAACAAAACAAATCAAAGATAAATGAAAAACACTCATCATATGTAACAGGGTTCATTCTATGACTGAGAATGCTATCAGACATATGGTTCATGATAAAACAAAACAAATCAAAGATAAATAAAAACACTCATCATATGTAACAGGGTTCATTCTATGACTGAGAATGCTATCAGACATATGGTTCATGATAAAACAAAACAAATCAAAGATAAATGAAAAACACTCATCATATGTAACAGGGTTCATTCTATGACTGAGAATGCTATCAGGCATATGGTTCCTGATAAAACAAAACAAATCAAAGATAAATGAAAAACACTCATCATATGTAACAGGGTTCATTCTATCACTGAGAATGCTATCAGACATATGGTTCATGATAAAACAAAACAAATCAATGATAAATGACAAACACTCATCATATGTAACAGGGTTCATTCTATGTCTGAGAATGCTATCAGGCATATGGTTCCTGATAAAACAAAACAAATCAAAGATAAATGAAAAACACTCATCATATGTAACAGGGTTCATTCTATGACTGAGAATGCTATCAGACATATGGTTCCTGATAAAACAAAACAAATCAAAGATAAATGAAAAACACTCATCATATGTAACAGGGTTCATTCTATGACTGAGAATGCTATCAGACATATGGTTCCTGATAAAACAAAACAAATCAAAGATAAACGAAAAACACTCATCATATGTAACAGGGTTCAATCTATGACTGAGAATGCTATCAGACATAGGGTTCCTGATAAAACAAAACAAATCAAAGATAAATGAAAACACTCATCATATGTAACAGGGTTCATTCTATGACTGAGAATGCTAACAGACATATGGTTCCTGATAAAACAAAACAAATCAAAGATAAATGAAAAACACTCATCATATGTAACAGGGTTCATTCTATGACTGAGAATTCTATCAGACATATGGTTCCTGATAAAACAAAACACATCAAAGATAAATGAAAACACTCATCATTTGTAACAGGGTTCATTCTTTGACTGAGAATGCTATCAGACATATGGTTCATGATAAAACAAAACACATCAAAGATAAATGAAAAACACTCATCATATGTAACAGGGTTCATTCTATGACTGAGAATGCTATCAGACATATGGTTCATGATAAAACAAAACAAATCAAAGATAAATGAAAAACACTCATCATATGTAACAGGGTTCATTCTATGTCTGAGAATGCTATCAGGCATATGGTTCCTGATAAAACAAAACAAATCAAAGATAAATGAAAACCACTCATGATATGTAACAGGGTTCATTCTATGACTGAGAATGCTATCAGACATATGGTTCCTGATAAAACAAAACAAATCAAAGATAAATGAAAAACAATCATCATATGTAACAGGGTTCATTCTATGACTGAGAATGCTATCAGACATATGGTTCCTGATAAAACAAAACAAATCAAAGATAAATGAAAAACACTCATCATATGTAACAGGGTTCATTCTATGACTGAGAATGCTATCAGACATAGGGTTCCTGATAAAACAAAACAAATACAAGATAAATGAAAAACACTCATCATATGTAACAGGGTTCATTTTATGACTGAGAATGCTATCAGACATATGGTTCCTGATAAAACAAAACAAATCAAAGATAAATGAAAAACACTCATCATATGTAACAGGGTTCATTCTATGACTGAGAATGCTAACAGACATATGGTTCCTGATAAAACAAAATAAATCAAAGATAAATGAAAAACACTCATCATATGTAACAGGGTTCATTCTATGACTGAGAATGCTATCAGACATATGGTTCCTGATAAAACAAAACACATCAAAGATAAATGAAAACACTCATCATATATAACCGAGTTCAATCTATGACTTCGAATGCTATCAGACATATGGTTCCTGATAAAACAAAACAAATACAAGATAAATGAAAAACACTCATCATATGTAATAGGGTCCATTCTATGACTGAGAATGCTAACAGACATATGGTTCCTGATAAAACAAAACACATCAAAGATAAATGAAAAACACTCATCATATGTAACAGGGTTCATTCTATGACTGAGAATGCTAACAGACATATGGTTCCTGATAAAACAAAATAAATCAAAGATAAATGAAAAACACTCATCATATGTAACAGGGTTCATTCTATGACTGAGAATGCTATCAGACATATGGTTCCTGATAAAACAAAACACATCAAAGATAAATGAAAAACACTCATCATATGTAACAGGGTTCATTCTATGACTGAGAATGCTATCAGACATAGGGTTCCTGATAAAACAAAACACATCAAAGATAAATGAAAACACTCATCATATGTAACAGGGTTCATTCTATGACTGAGAATGCTATCAGACATATGGTTCCTGATACAACAAAACACATCAAAGATAAATGAAAAACACTCATCATATGTAACAAGGTCCATTCTATGACTGAGAATGCTATCAGACATATGGTTCCTGATAAAACAAAACAAATCAAAGATAAATGAAAAACACTCATCATATGTAACAGGGTTCATTCTATGACTGAGAATGCTATCAGACATATGGTTCCTGATAAAACAAAACACATCAAAGATAAATGAAAAACACTCATCATATGTAACAGGGTTCATTCTATGACTGAGAATGCTATCAGACATATGGTTCCTGCTAAAACAAAACACATCAAGGATAAATGAAAACACTCATCATATGTTACAATTCTATGACTGAGAATGCTATCAGACATATGGTTCCTGATAAAACAACACACATGAAAGATAAATGAAAAACACTCATCATATGTAACAGGGTTCATTCTATGACTGAGAATGCTATCAGACATATGGTTCCTGATAAACCAAAACACATCAAAGATAAATGAAAACACTCATCATATGTAACAATTCTATGACTGAGAATGCTATCAGACATATGGTTCCTGATAAAACAAAACAAATCAAAGATAAATGAAAAACACTCATCATATGTAACAGGGTTCATTCTATGACTGAGAATGCTATCAGGCATATGGTTCCTGATAAAACAAAACACATCAAAGATAAATGAAAAACACTCATCATATGTAACAGGGTTCATTCTATGACTGAGAATGCTATCAGACATATGGTTCCTGATAAAACAAAACACATCAAAGATAAATGAAAAACACTCATCATATGTAACAGGGTCCATTCTATGACTGAGAATGCTATCAGACATATGGTTCCTGATAAAACAAAACAAATCAAAGATAAATGAAAAACACTCATCATATGTAACAGCTGGGTTCATTCTATGACTGAGAATGCTATCAGACATATGGTTCCTTATAAAACAAAACACATCAAAGATAAATGAAAAACACTCATCATATGTAACAGGGTTCATTCTATGACTGAGAATGCTATCAGACATATGGTTCCTGATAAAACAAAACACATCAAAGATAAATGAAAACACTCATCATATGTAACAGGGTTCATTCTATGACTGAGAATGCTATCAGGCATATGGTTCCTGATAAAACAAAACACATCAAAGATAAATGAAAACACTCATCATATGTAACAGGGTTCATTCTATGACTGAGAATGCTATCAGACATATGGCTCCTAGTAAAACAAAACAAATCAAAGATAAATGAAAAACACTCATCATATGTAACAGGGTTCATTCTATGACTGAGAATGCTATAAGACATATGGTTCATGATAAAACAAAACAAAAACAAGATAAATGAAAAACACTCATCATATGTAACAGGGTTCATTCTATGACTGAGAATGCTATCAGACATATGGTTCCTGATAAAACAAAACAAATCAAAGATAAATGAAAAACACTCATCAGATGTAACAGGGTTCATTCTATGACTGAGAATGCTATCAGACATATGGTTCCTGATAAAACAAAACAAATCAAAGATAAATGAAAAACACCCATCATATGTAACAGGGTCCATTCTATGACTGAGAATGCTATCAGGCATATGGTTCCTGATAAAACAAAACAAATCAAAGATAAATGAAAACACTCATCATATGTAACAGGGTTCATTCTATGACTGAGAATGCTATCAGACATATGGTTCCTGATAAAACAAAACAAATCAAAGATAAATGAAAACACTCATCATATGTAACAGGGTTCATTCTATGACTGAGAATGCTATCAGACATATGGTTCCTGATAAAACAAAACAAATCAAAGATAAATGAAAACACTCATCATATGTAACAGGGTCCATTCTATAGCTGAGAATGCTATCAGACATATGGTTCCTGATAAAACAAAACAAATCAAAGATAAATGAAAACACTCATCATATGTAACAGGGTTCATTCTATGACCGAGAATGCTATCAGACATATGGTTCCTGATAAAACAAAACAAATCAAAGATAAATGAAAACACTCATCATATGTAACAGGGTCCATTCTATGACTGAGAATGCTATCAGGCATATGGTTCCTGATAAAACAAAACACATCAAAGATAAATGAAAACACTCATCATATGTAACAGGGTCCATTCTATGACTGAGAATGCTATCAGACATTTGGTTCCTGTTAAAACAAAACAAATCAAAGATAAATGAAAAACACTCATCATATGTAACAGGGTTCATTCTATGACTGAGAATGCTATCAGACATTTGGTTCCTGTTAAAACAAAACAAATCAAAGATAAATGAAAAACACTCATCATATGAGCCGCGTCGGATAGAAATCGACCTTATGCAATTCGACGTCAAACCGAGTAACGTTATGATAAAGTTTCACAAGTTTTCATACAGGTAGTTTCTGACGTTATACAAAAAAAAAACATGTCGCTTTCTGACAAAACTACGTTTTTTCAAAAAATTATTGTGGGGACATTTCTGATCGGATTTTAATGTACTAGGTACCAATAGAAGCAGAATTGTCACAGTTATATTTGTTTATTTGGATAGATTTTTGTTGTATAACGTTTTCAATTTTTGGTAATATAACCAGTACTGTTTTTGTTCAAAAATTTCTTATGTATTTCAACGAAATTAAATTGTAAAAACTGTAACGTTTATACATGTTCATAACATGAGAAACAAAAGTTATGGTCGACAAAACTATGACAAATTAAACTAGTATACTTTAGACGATTCTGCGTCTTTTAACTCTGTACTGGTGAAAATCCAACATAATATATATATGCCTTCCCTTTTTTTAGTGGGGTTTTATATGAAATTTGTAAAAAAAAGATATACGGGGAAACCTTACAATTTTAATCTGATTAAATCGAGCCTTTAGCTAACGTATTCCATATAATAGGACAAATCTAGTATATCATTTCTGATTTATAAGTTTAGTAAAAAATGCCGATATAAATCTTTCACGGAAACCGCTTTATCCGGTCCGACATGAATATTTTCAAATTATCTGATAAAAAAATTCTTCCTGAATCCTGTCCTTTTCTAAATAACATATTTCTCAACCTTAGTATCAGTTTTGGCTAACAGGAATACATCGTTTTGCTAAGGTATGTATTTCCTAATACGTTCTACATATTGAACTATTTTTACGTTCACGATCTATTTTTACATTTTATACAAAGTGAAAGTAACACCTGTCTTATGCAATTCTTAAGCTTAACTAAACGTAAATAATATTCTGAAAAACTATTTCTGGTAGTATAAAACAAAATTTGTGCTGTATTGCAAAACTTCGCTACACACAGTGAGACACGCAAAAACAAAAATAGGTCAAAAGTTATTCATATCATTGTACCGTTGCATTTTGAACAATCTAAAAAGAAACAACAACACAACTATACAATATTAAACAAAGACCAACCCGTGCTCTAGGTGGATTTTGTACTATGTGCGTGCAATTTATCTGTTCATATCTATTCAGAAATTTAGAAATGTACGTGTTGCGTGTAATTTATGTTCAATGACATTTCTATTTAGAAATTGAAAGAAAGAGGGAAACTTTTGCATAATACATGTGTACATGTATTTCGAAAACTAATAACTTTCAAAATAAAACCCTTTAAACCCCCTTTTTCATATCCCGACAACTTTAAAATTAGTATTCGGGCAATAAAATTCCCGATCTATGCATCGGTGGGTCGTACAATTTTGCGTCCGTCCGTCCGTCTGCGTGATTAAGGTAACAATTTTGAAAGATATAAGCTGTGATGTCGGATTAATAAATAATAAACCAAAATTTCATCTAAAAAACCCGTTTATTTTGAAATTTGAACTACTATAATTTAAAGAGATAGTATTTGGGATTTTGATCTATATGTCACAAATCACTGTTGAACTATTAAATGTATTATGGCAAAAAGCGCGACAACCAGTCGTATAGAAAAATTCTTTTGGTTCAATTTGTCATTAATTCCATTCCTTTTTAATGTTGTGGTAAATTTCTACCTTGTAGCGAGAGCAAGAAATATGTACACTCCAAATATGTTAGTGCATTCGTTAACTCAGAACAACAATATGTTCAACTAACCGTATTTAAAGAAGTTTGGAATGCATGTGTCCCTCATATTCAATTTATGAAACCAAAGACGGATCTGTGTAAAACGTGCTTTCAGTTGAGGGATGATATTTCCGGATCTATTTCAGAAGACTCGAAATAAGTGAGAACTCAAAAATTAATTGACCATATACAGTCTGCGCGGACACAGCGTGAATATTATAAATTATGTACACAAAGATCACGTGATGAATTTAGTTGGCTGAGTCTCCAATAGGAAAGTATAACACTCCATGTTCAAAATTTTTTTCATCACACTATTGACTTTTCACAATATATAAACTTGCAACATTCGTCCCAAGAGGTTGGAGCTCTTTACTTTTTAACGCCTCGAAAGATTCAAATATTTGGAGTTTGCGATGAAAACTTTCCAATGCAAACGAATTATTCTATTGATCGGGGAAAATTGAAGTCGGACACATGGACCCAATGCTGTTTTAAGCATGCTCCACCATTATCTGCATGGTAATACTTACCATGAAAAGGCGTGTCATTTTCATGCTGATAATTATGTGGGACAAAACAAAAATAAAACTACTTTACATTATCTGTTGTGGAGGTGCGCAAAGGGTTTACACAAAACTATTAGTTTGCGTTTTATGATTGCTGGGCACACAGAATGTTTATGTGACGCATGTTTAATTTTGGCATGTTGAAAAAGAAATTTAGAAAGTCGGACGTAAACACTGTATCACAACTGGTTAAAATGTTGACAATTCTGCCAAATGCAATAGGTCAGAAGTTTATAATGAAAATGACGATGACGAACACAGCTTAAAGTGGTACAGATGGGGTAATTTCTTCACTAATTATTTCAAACCACCCAGAGGTATATGAAAATTCCATCACTTCTGATTTACTAGAGTCGTATTTGCGAGAGAAACTCTTGATCAACCGGAGAAAAGACTGGCTTTGCTTAAGGAAAGCACAAACGTACCGGAGTTGCTCACGACACTTCCAGAAGTTATTCAGCCAGCAGGGCTGACAGAGAAGAGAATGCGTTATCTGTACAATTAAGGTGGTTCCTAACACTACAGGGAGATAACTCTGTAAAGTCAGCTAAACGTTTTAATTACATTCTGGTGTAAAAGGGATATTAAGCTTCTCAATGATCAAAATTAGTGTTTGTCAAATTGCTATATAACCAGTGTAATTTTTCTGACAAAACGGTTGGTTAAAAAAAAAAATGCATTTTTATGTTTGTGTTAAAGTGTCTAAGTAAATACTTAGACAAAATTTTATGAAAGTTAAACGAGCCAAATTAATTTTAGTGAAAGTGTTGGGTACCACCTTAAGTCCGTCCTTTTTTCCAGTATAATTTCCGTGACGAATTTTGTCCTCGTGCTTCAGAGGAGTAACATTTCACATGTACTGGTTACAGTTGGATTGAAAACTAGAGAATCATTTATGTTTTCATTGTAACAATCGTATAAAATAAATTAAATATTGTATACAAATGCATGTTTTCGTGGCTCTCTCTATAACGAGAAAAGGACCGATAAAGAATAAAATTAATGCACGATAATGCTAATTTCACGACGTTGTCGTGAGATTCTGAAGTTAAATATATGTAGCCGAAACTTTTAAAAGAAGAAAGCTAGAGTAAAACGTTTTTTTGCGTTCAAATTGTATGACTATAAGCAAAATTAATATGAACAAAACTCAAATTGAGATTTTTTTTGCATAAGGTCGATTTCTATCCGACGCGGCTCATATGTAACAGGGTTCATTCTATGACTGAGAATGCTATCAGACATTTGGTTCCTGATAAAACAAAACAAATCAAAGATAAATGAAAAACACTCATCATATGTAACAGGCTTCATTCTATGACTGAGAATGCTATCAGACATATGGTTCCTGATAAAACAAAACAAATCAAAGATAAATAAAAAACACTCATCATATGTAACAGGGTTCATTCTATGACTGAGAATGCTATCAGGCATATGGTTCCTGATAAAACAAAACAAATCAAAGATAAATGAAAAACACTCATCATATGTAACAGGGTTCATTCTATGACTGAGAATGCTATCAGGCATATGGTTCCTGATAAAACAAAACACATCAAAGATAAATGAAAACACTCATCATATGTAACAGGGTTTATTCTATGACTGAGAATGCTATCAGACATATGATTTCTGATAAAACAGAACAAATCAAAGATAAATGAAAAACGCTTATCATAAGTAACAGGGTTTATTCTATGACTGAGAATGCAATCAGATATATGACTCCTGATAAAACAGAACAAATCAAAAAAACGAAAAACACCCGTCATATGCAACAAGGTTCATTCTATGACTGAAAATGCTATCAGACATATGGTTCATGATAAAACAAAACAAATCAAAGATGAATGAAAAACACTCATCATATGTAACAGGGTTCATTCTATGACTGAGAATGCTATCAGACATATGGTTCCTGATAAAACAAAACACATCAAAAATAAATGAAAAACACTCATCATATGTAACAGGGTTCATTCTATGACTGAGAATGCTATCAGACATAGGGTTCCTGATAAAACAAAACACATCAAAGATAAATGAAAACACTCATCATATGTAACAGGGTTCATTCTATGACTGAGAATGCTATCAGACATATGGTTCCTGATACAACAAAACACATCAAAGATAAATGAAAAACACTCATCATATGTAACAAGGTCCATTCTATGACTGAGAATGCTATCAGACATATGGTTCCTGATAAAACAAAACAAATCAAAGATAAATGAAAAACACTTATCATAAGTAACAGGGTTTATTCTATGACTGAGAATGCAATCAGATATATGACTCCTGATAAAACAGAACAAATCAAAGAAACGAAAAACACCCGTCATATGCAACAAGGTTCATTCTATGACTGCAAATGCTATCAGACATATGGTTCATGATAAAACAAAACAAATCAAATATGAATGAAAAACACTCATCATATGTAACAGGGTTCATTCTATGACTGAGAATGCTATCAGACATATGGTTCCTGATAAAACAAAACACATAAAAAATAAATGAAAAACACTCATCATATGTAACAGGGTTCATTCTATGACTGAGAATGCTATCAGACATATGGTTCCTTATAAAACAAAACACATCAAAGATAAATGAAAACACTCATCATATGTAACAATTCTATGACTGAGAATGCTATCAGACATATGGTTCCTGATAAAACAAAACACATCAAAGATAAATGAAAAACACTCATCATATGTAACAGGGTTCATTCTATGACTGAGAATGCTATCACACATATGGTTCCTCATAAAACAAATCACATCAAAGATAAATAAAAACACTCATCATATGTAACAGGGTTCATTCTATGACTGAGAATGCTATCAGGCATATGGTTCCTGATAAAACAAAACACATCAAAGATAAATGAAAAACACTCATCATATGTAACAGGGTTCATTCTATGACTGAGAATGCTATCAGACATATGGTTCCTGATAAAACAAAACACATCAAAGATAAATGAAAAACACTCATCATATGTAACAGGGTCCATTCTATGACTGAGAATGCTATCAGACATATGGTTCCTGATAAAACAAAACAAATCAAAGATAAATGAAAAACACTCATCATATGTAACAGGGTTCATTCTATGACTGAGAATGCTATCAGACATTTGGTTCCTGTTAAAACAAAACAAATCAAAGATAAATGAAAAACACTCATCATATGTAACAGGGTTCATTCTATGACTGAGAATGCTATCAGACATTTGGTTCCTGTTAAAACAAAACAAATCAAAGATAAATGAAAAACACTCATCATATGTAACAGGGTTCATTCTATGACTGAGAATGCTATCAGACATTTGGTTCCTGATAAAACAAAACAAATCAAAGATAAATGAAAAACACTCATCATATGTAACAGGGTTCATTCTATGACTGAGAATGCTATCAGGCATATGGTTCCTGATAAAACAAAACAAATCAAAGATAAATAAAAAACACTCATCATATGTAACAGGGTTCATTCTATGACTGAGAATGCTATCAGGCATATGGTTCCTGATAAAACAAAACAAATCAAAGATAAATGAAAAACACTCATCATATGTAACAGGGTTCATTCTATGACTGAGAATGCTATCAGGCATATGGTTCCTGATAAAACAAAACACATCAAAGATAAATGAAAACACTCATCATATGTAACAGGGTTTATTCTATGACTGAGAATGCTATCAGACATATGATTTCTGATAAAACAGAACAAATCAAAGATAAATGAAAAACACTTATCATAAGTAACAGGGTTTAGATATGACTGAGAATGCAATCAGATATATGACTCCTGATAAAACAGAACAAATCAAAGAAACGAAAAACACCCGTCATATGCAACAAGGTTCATTCTATGACTGAAAATGCTATCAGACATATGGTTCATGATAAAACAAAACAAATCAAAGATGAATGAAAAACACTCATCATATGTAACAGGGTTCATTCTATGACTGAGAATGCTATCAGACATATGGTTCCTGATAAAACAAAACACATCAAAAATAAATGAAAAACACTCATCATATGTAACAGGGTTCATTCTATGACTGAGAATGCTATCACACATATGGTTCCTGATAAAACAAAACACATCAAAGATAAATGAAAACACTCATCATATGTAACAATTCTATGACTGAGAATGCTATCAGACATATGGTTCCTGATAAAACAAAACACATCAAAGATAAATGAAAAACACTCATCATATGTAACAGGGTTCATTCTATGACTGAGAATGCTATCACACATATGGTTCCTCATAAAACAAAACACATCAAAGATAAATAAAAACACTCATCATATGTAACAGGGTTCATTCTATGACTGAGAATGCTATCAGACATTTGGTTCCTGATAAAACAAAACAAATCAAAGATAAATGAAAAACACTCATCATATGTAACAGGGTTCATTCTATGACTGAGAATGCTATCAGACATATGGTTCCTGATAAAACAAAACAAATCAAAGATAAATAAAAAACACTCATCATATGTAACAGGGTTCATTCTATGACTGAGAATGCTATCAGGCATATGGTTCCTGATAAAACAAAACAAATCAAAGATAAATGAAAAACACTCATCATATGTAACAGGGTTCATTCTATGACTGAGAATGCTATCAGGCATATGGTTCCTGATAAAACAAAACACATCAAAGATAAATGAAAACACTCATCATATGTAACAGGGTTTATTCTATGACTGAGAATGCTATCAGACATATGATTTCTGATAAAACAGAACAAATCAAAGATAAATGAAAAACGCTTATCATAAGTAACAGGGTTTATTCTATGACTGAGAATGCAATCAGATATATGACTCCTGATAAAACAGAACAAATCAAAAAAACGAAAAACACCCGTCATATGCAACAAGGTTCATTCTATGACTGAAAATGCTATCAGACATATGGTTCATGATAAAACAAAACAAATCAAAGATGAATGAAAAACACTCATCATATGTAACAGGGTTCATTCTATGACTGAGAATGCTATCAGACATATGGTTCCTGATAAAACAAAACACATCAAAAATAAATGAAAAACACTCATCATATGTAACAGGGTTCATTCTATGACTGAGAATGCTATCAGACATAGGGTTCCTGATAAAACAAAACACATCAAAGATAAATGAAAACACTCATCATATGTAACAGGGTTCATTCTATGACTGAGAATGCTATCAGACATATGGTTCCTGATACAACAAAACACATCAAAGATAAATGAAAAACACTCATCATATGTAACAAGGTCCATTCTATGACTGAGAATGCTATCAGACATATGGTTCCTGATAAAACAAAACAAATCAAAGATAAATGAAAAACACTTATCATAAGTAACAGGGTTTATTCTATGACTGAGAATGCAATCAGATATATGACTCCTGATAAAACAGAACAAATCAAAGAAACGAAAAACACCCGTCATATGCAACAAGGTTCATTCTATGACTGAAAATGCTATCAGACATATGGTTCATGATAAAACAAAACAAATCAAAGATGAATGAAAAACACTCATCATATGTAACAGGGTTCATTCTATGACTGAGAATGCTATCAGACATATGGTTCCTGATAAAACAAAACACATCAAAAATAAATGAAAAACACTCATCATATGTAACAGGGTTCATTCTATGACTGAGAATGCTATCAGACATATGGTTCCTTATAAAACAAAACACATCAAAGATAAATGAAAACACTCATCATATGTAACAATTCTATGACTGAGAATGCTATCAGACATATGGTTCCTGATAAAACAAAACACATCAAAGATAAATGAAAAACACTCATCATATGTAACAGGGTTCATTCTATGACTGAGAATGCTATCACACATATGGTTCCTCATAAAACAAATCACATCAAAGATAAATAAAAACACTCATCATATGTAACAGGGTTCATTCTATGACTGAGAATGCTATCAGGCATATGGTTCCTGATAAAACAAAACACATCAAAGATAAATGAAAAACACTCATCATATGTAACAGGGTTCATTCTATGACTGAGAATGCTATCAGACATATGGTTCCTGATAAAACAAAACACATCAAAGATAAATGAAAAACACTCATCATATGTAACAGGGTCCATTCTATGACTGAGAATGCTATCAGACATATGGTTCCTGATAAAACAAAACAAATCAAAGATAAATGAAAAACACTCATCATATGTAACAGGGTTCATTCTATGACTGAGAATGCTATCAGACATTTGGTTCCTGTTAAAACAAAACAAATCAAAGATAAATGAAAAACACTCATCATATGTAACAGGGTTCATTCTATGACTGAGAATGCTATCAGACATTTGGTTCCTGTTAAAACAAAACAAATCAAAGATAAATGAAAAACACTCATCATATGTAACAGGGTTCATTCTATGACTGAGAATGCTATCACACATATGGTTCCTCATAAAACAAATCACATCAAAGATAAATAAAAACACTCATCATATGTAACAGGGTTCATTCTATGACTGAGAATGCTATCAGGCATATGGTTCCTGATAAAACAAAACACATCTAAGATAAATGAAAAACACTCATCATATGTAACAGGGTTCATTCTATGACTGAGAATGCTATCAGACATATGGTTCCTGATAAAACAAAACACATCAAAGATAAATGAAAAACACTCATCATATGTAACAGGGTCCATTCTATGACTGAGAATGCTATCAGACATATGGTTCCTGATAAAACAAAACAAATCAAAGATAAATGAAAAACACTCATCATATGTAACAGGGTTCATTCTATGACTGAGAATGCTATCAGACATTTGGTTCCTGTTAAAACAAAACAAATCAAAGATAAATGAAAAACACTCATCATATGTAACAGGGTTCATTCTATGACTGAGAATGCTATCAGACATTTGGTTCCTGTTAAAACAAAACAAATCAAAGATAAATGAAAAACACTCATCATATGTAACAGGGTTCATTCTATGACTGAGAATGCTATCAGACATTTGGTACCTGATAAAACAAAACAAATCAAAGATAAATGAAAAACACTCATCATATGTAACAGGGTTCATTCTATGACTGAGAATGCTATCAGGCATATGGTTCCTGATAAAACAAAACAAATCAAAGATAAATAAAAAACACTCATCATATGTAACAGGGTTCATTCTATGACTGAGAATGCTATCAGGCATATGGTTCCTGATAAAACAAAACAAATCAAAGATAAATGAAAAACACTCATCATATGTAACAGGGTTCATTCTATGACTGAGAATGCTATCAGGCATATGGTTCCTGATAAAACAAAACACATCAAAGATAAATGAAAACACTCATCATATGTAACAGGGTTTATTCTATGACTGAGAATGCTATCAGACATATGATTTCTGATAAAACAGAACAAATCAAAGATAAATGAAAAACACTTATCATAAGTAACAGGGTTTATTCTATGACTGAGAATGCAATCAGATATATGACTCCTGATAAAACAGAACAAATCAAAGAAACGAAAAACACCCGTCATATGCAACAAGGTTCATTCTATGACTGAAAATGCTATCAGACATATGGTTCATGATAAAACAAAACAAATCAAAGATGAATGAAAAACACTCATCATATGTAACAGGGTTCATTCTATGACTGAGAATGCTATCAGACATATGGTTCCTGATAAAACAAAACACATCAAAAATAAATGAAAAACACTCATCATATGTAACAGGGTTCATTCTATGACTGAGAATGCTATCACACATATGGTTCCTGATAAAACAAAACACATCAAAGATAAATGAAAACACTCATCATATGTAACAGGATTCATTCTATGACTGAGAATGCTATCAGACATATGGTTCCTGATAAAACAAAACACATCAAAGATAAATGAAAAACACTCATCATATGTAACAGGGTTCATTCTATGACTGAGAATGCTATCACACATATGGTTCCTCATAAAACAAAACACATCAAAGATAAATAAAAACACTCATCATATGTAACAGGGTTCATTCTATGACTGAGAATGCTATCAGGCATATGGTTCCTGATAAAACAAAACACATCAAAGATAAATGAAAAACACTCATCATATGTAACAGGGTTCATTCTATGACTGAGAATGCTATCAGACATATGGTTCCTGATAAAACAAAACACATCAAAGATAAATGAAAAACACTCATCATATGTAACAGGGTTCATTCTATGACTGAGAATGCTATCAGACATATGGTTCCTGATACAACAAAACACATCAAAGATAAATGAAAAACACTCATCATATGTAACAAGGTCCATTCTATGACTGAGAATGCTATCAGACATATGGTTCCTGATAAAACAAAACAAATCAAAGATAAATGAAAAACACTTATCATAAGTAACAGGGTTTATTCTATGACTGAGAATGCAATCAGATATATGACTCCTGATAAAACAGAACAAATCAAAGAAACGAAAAACACCCGTCATATGCAACAAGGTTCATTCTATGACTGAAAATGCTATCAGACATATGGTTCATGATAAAACAAAACAAATCAAAGATGAATGAAAAACACTCATCATATGTAACAGGGTTCATTCTATGACTGAGAATGCTATCAGACATATGGTTCCTGATAAAACAAAACACATCAAAAATAAATGAAAAACACTCATCATATGTAACAGGGTTCATTCTATGACTGAGAATGCTATCAGACATATGGTTCCTTATAAAACAAAACACATCAAAGATAAATGAAAACACTCATCATATGTAACAATTCTATGACTGAGAATGCTATCAGACATATGGTTCCTGATAAAACAAAACACATCAAAGATAAATGAAAAACACTCATCATATGTAACAGGGTTCATTCTATGACTGAGAATGCTATCACACATATGGTTCCTCATAAAACAAATCACATCAAAGATAAATAAAAACACTCATCATATGTAACAGGGTTCATTCTATGACTGAGAATGCTATCAGGCATATGGTTCCTGATAAAACAAAACACATCAAAGATAAATGAAAAACACTCATCATATGTAACAGGGTTCATTCTATGACTGAGAATGCTATCAGACATATGGTTCCTGATAAAACAAAACACATCAAAGACAAATGAAAAACACTCATCATATGTAACAGGGTTCATTCTATGACTGAGAATGCTATCAGACATTTGGTTCCTGTTAAAACAAAACAAATCAAAGATAAATGAAAAACACTCATCATATGTAACAGGGTTCATTCTATGACTGAGAATGCTATCAGACATTTGGTTCCTGTTAAAACAAAACAAATCAAAGATAAATGAAAAACACTCATCATATGTAACAGGATTCATTCTATGACTGAGAATGCTATCAGACATTTGGTTCCTGATAAAACAAAACAAATCAAAGATAAATGAAAAACACTCATGATATGTAACAGGGTTCATTCTATGACTGAGAATGCTATCAGACATATGGTTCCTTATAAAACAAAACACATCAAAGATAAATGAAAAACACTCATCATATGTAACAGGGTTCATTCTATGACTGAGAATGCTATCAGACATATGGTTCCTTATAAAACAAAACAAATCAAAGATAAATGAAAAACACTCATCATATGTAACAGGGTTCATTCTATGACTGAGAATGCTATCAGACATATGGTTCATGATAAAACAAAACAAATACAAGATAAATGAAAAACACTCATCATATGTAACAGGGTTCATTCTATGACTGAGAATGCTATCAGACATATGGTTCCTGATAAAACAAAACAAATCAAAGATAAATGAAAAACACTCATCATATGTAACAGGGTTCATTCTATGACTGAGAATGCTATCAGACATATGGTTCCTGATAAAACAAAACAAATCAAAGATAAATGAAAAACACTCATGATATGTAACAGGGTTCATTCTATGACTGAGAATGCTATCAGGCATATGGTTCCTGATAAAACAAAACAAATCAAAGATAAATGAAAAACACTCATCATATGTAACAGGGTTCATTCTATGACTGAGAATGCTATCAGACATATGGTTCCTGATAAAACAAAACAAATCAAAGATAAATGAAAAACACTCATCATATGTAACAGGGTTCATTCTATGACTGAGAATGCTATCAGACATATGGTTCCTGATAAAACAAAACACATCAAAGATAAATGAAAACACTCATCATATGTAACAATTCTATGACTGAGAATGCTATCAGACATATGGTTCCTGATAAAACAAAACAAATCAAAGATAAATGAAAAACACTCATTATATGTAACAGGGTTCATTCTATGACCGAGAATGCTATCAGACATATGGTTCCTGATAAAACAAAACAAATCAAAGATAAATGAAAACACTCATCATATGTAACAGGGTCCATTCTATGACTGAGAATGCTATCAGGCATATGGTTCCTGATAAAACAAAACACATCAAAGATAAATGAAAACACTCATCATATGTAACAGGGTCCATTCTATGACTGAGAATGCTATCAGACATTTGGTTCCTGTTAAAACAAAACAAATCAAAGATAAATGAAAAACACTAATCATATGTCACAGGGTTCATTCTATGACTGAGAATGCTATCAGACATTTGGTTCCTGTTAAAACAAAACAAATCAAAGATAAATGAAAAACACTCATCATATGTAACAGGGTTCATTCTATGACTGAGAATGTTATCAGACATTTGGTTCCTGATAAAACAAAACAAATCAAAGATAAATGAAAAACACTCATCATATGTAACAGGGTTCATTCTATGACTGAGAATGCTATCAGGCATATGGTTTCTGATAAAACAAAACAAATCAAAGATAAATAAAAAACACTCATCATATGTAACAGGGTTCATTCTATGACTGAGAATGCTATCAGGCATATGGTTCCTGATAAAACAAAACACATCAAAGATAAATAAAAAAGCACTCATCAAATGTAACAGGGTTCATTCTATGACTGAGAATGCTATCAGACATATGGTTCCTGATAAAACAAAACACATCAAAGATAAATGAAAAACACTCATCATATGTAACAGGGTCCATTCTATGACTGAGAATGCTATCAGACATATGGTTCCTGATAAAACAAAACAAATCAAAGATAAATGAAAAACACTCATCATATGTAACAGGGTCCATTCTATGACTGAGAATGCTATCAGACATTTGGTTCCTGATAAAACAAAACAAATCAAAGATATATGAAAAACACTCATCATATGTAACAGGGTCCATTCTATGACTGAGAATGCTATCAGACATTTGGTTCCTGATAAAACAAAACAAATCAAAGATAAATGAAAACACTCATCATATGTAACAGGGTCCATTCTATGACTGAGAATGCTATCAGACATTTGGTTCCTGATAAAACAAAACAAATCAAAGATATATGAAAAACACTCATCATATGTAACAGGGTTCATTCTATGACTGAGAATGCTATCAGGCATATGGTTCCTGATAAAACAAAACAAATCAAAGATAAATAAAAAACACTCATCATATGTAACAGGGTTCATTCTATGACTGAGAATGCTATCAGGCATATGGTTCCTGATAAAACAAAACACATCAAAGATAAATAAAAAAACATTCATCAAATGTAACAGGGTTCATTCTATGACTGAGAATGCTATCATACATATGGTTCCTCATAAAACAAAACAAATCAAAGATAAATGAAAAACACTCATCATATGTAACAGGGTCCATTCTATGACTGAGAATGCTATCAGGCATATGGTTCCTCATAAAACAAAACAAATCAAAGATAAATGAAAAACACTCATCATATGTAACAGGATTCATTCTATGACTGAGAATGCTATCAGGCATATGGTTCCTGATAAAACAAAACACATCAAAGATAAATGAAAACACTCATCATATGTAACAGGGTTTATTCTATGACTGAGAATGCTATCAGACATATGATTTCTGATAAAACAGAACAAATCAAAGATAAATGAAAAACACTTATCATAAGTAACAGGGTTTATTCTATGACTGAGAATGCAATCAGATATATGACTCCTGATAAAACAGAACAAATCAAAGAAACGAAAAACACCCGTCATATGCAACAAGGTTCATTCTATGACTGAAAATGCTATCAGACATATGGTTCATGATAAAACAAAACAAATCAAAGATGAATGAAAAACACTCATCATATGTAACAGGGTTCATTCTATGACTGAGAATGCTATCAGGCATATGGTTCCTGATAAAACAAAACAAATACAAGATAAATGAAAAACACACATCATATGTAACAGGGTCCATTCTATGACTGAGAATGCTATCAGACACAGGATTCCTGATAAAACAAAACACATCAAAGATAAATAAAAACACTCATCATATGTAACAGGGTTCATTCTATGACTGAAAATGCTATCAGACATATGGTACATGATAAAACAAAACAAATCAAAGATGAATGAAAAACACTCATCATATGTAACAGGGTTCATTCTATGACTGAGAATGCTATCAGACATATGGTTCCTGATAAAACAAAACAAATCAAAGATAAATGAAAAACACTCATCATATGTAACAGGGTTCATTCTATGACTGAGAATGCTATCAGACATATGGTTCATGGTAAAACAAAACACATCAAAGATAAATAAAAAAAACACTCATCAAATGTAACAGGGTTCATTCTATGACTGAGAATGCTATCATACATATGGTTCCTCATAAAACAAAACAAATCAAAGATAAATGAAAAACACTCATCATATGTAACAGGGTTCATTCTATGACTGAGAATGCTATCATACATATGGTTCCTCATAAAACAAAACACATCAAAGATAAATAAAAAAACACTCATCAAATGTAACAGGGTTCATTCTATGACTGAGAATGCTATCAGGCATATGGTTCCTCATAAAACAAAACAAATCAAAGATAAATGAAAAACACTCATCATATGTAACAGGGTTCATTCTATGACTGAGAATGCTATCAGGCATATGGTTCCTCATAAAACAAAACAAATCAAAGATAAATGAAAAACACTCATCATATGTAACAGGGTTCATTCTATGACTGAGAATGCTATCAGGCATATGGTTCCTGATAAAACAAAACACATCAAAGATAAATGAAAACACTCATCATATGTAACAGGGTTTATTCTATGACTGAGAATGCTATCAGACATATGATTTCTGATAAAACAGAACAAATCAAAGATAAATGAAAAACACTTATCATAAGTAACAGGGTTTATTCTATGACTGAGAATGCAATCAGATATATGACTCCTGATAAAACAGAACAAATCAAAGAAACGAAAAACACCCGTCATATGCAACAAGGTTCATTCTATGACTGAAAATGCTATCAGACATATGGTTCATGATAAAACAAAACAAATCAAAGATGAATGAAAAACACTCATCATATGTAACAGGGTCCATTCTATGACTGAGAATGCTATCAGACACAGGATTCCTGATAAAACAAAACACATCAAAGATAAATAAAAACACTCATCATATGTAACAGGGTTCATTCTATGACTGAAAATGCTATCAGACATATGGTACATGATAAAACAAAACAAATCAAAGATGAATGAAAAACACTCATCATATGTAACAGGGTTCATTCTATGACTGAGAATGCTATCAGACATATGGTTCCTGATAAAACAAAACAAATCAAAGATAAATGAAAAACACTCATCATATGTAACAGGGTTCATTCTATGACTGAGAATGCTATCAGGCATATGGTTCCTGATAAAACAAAACACATCAAAGATAAATAAAAAAACACTCATCAAATGTAACAGGGTTCATTCTATGACTGAGAATGCTATCATACATATGGTTCCTCATAAAACAAAACAAATCAAAGATAAATGAAAAACACTCATCATATGTAACAGGGTCCATTCTATGACTGAGAATGCTATCAGGCATATGGTTCCTCATAAAACAAAACAAATCAAAGATAAATGAAAAACACTCATCATATGTAACAGGGTTCATTCTATGACTGAGAATGCTATCAGGCATATGGTTCCTGATAAAACAAAACACATCAAAGATAAATGAAAACACTCATCATATGTAACAGGGTTTATTCTATGACTGAGAATGCTATCAGACATATGATTTCTGATAAAACAGAACAAATCAAAGATAAATGAAAAACACTTATCATAATAACAGGGTTTATTCTATGACTGAGAATGCAATCAGATATATGACTCCTGATAAAACAGAACAAATCAAAGAAACGAAAAACACCCGTCATATGCAACAAGGTTCATTCTATGACTGAAAATGCTATCAGACATATGGTTCATGATAAAACAAAACAAATCAAAGATGAATGAAAAACACTCATCATATGTAACAGGGTTCATTCTATGACTGAGAATGCTATCAGGCATATGGTTCCTGATAAAACAAAACAAATACAAGATAAATGAAAAACACACATCATATGTAACAGGGTCCATTCTATGACTGAGAATGCTATCAGACACAGGATTCCTGATAAAACAAAACACATCAAAGATAAATAAAAACACTCATCATATGTAACAGGGTTCATTCTATGACTGAAAATGCTATCAGACATATGGTACATGATAAAACAAAACAAATCAAAGATGAATGAAAAACACTCATCATATGTAACAGGGTTCATTCTATGACTGAGAATGCTATCAGACATATGGTTCCTGATAAAACAAAACAAATCAAAGATAAATGAAAAACACTCATCATATGTAACAGGGTTCATTCTATGACTGAGAATGCTATCAGACATATGGTTCCTGTTAAAAAAAAACAAATCAAAGATAAATGAAAAACACTCATCATATGTAACAGGGTCCATTCTATGACTGAGAATGCTATCAGACATCTGGTTCCTGATAAAACAAAACAAATCAAAGATAAATGAAAAACACTCATCATATGTAACAGGGTTCATTCTATGACTGAGAATGCTATCAGATATATGATTCCTGATAAAACAAAACACAAATCAAAGAAACGAAAAACACCCGTCGTATGCAACAGGGTTCATTCTATGACTGAGAATGCTATCAGACATATGGTTCCTGATAAAACAAAACAATTCAAAGATGAATGAAAAACACTCATCATATGTAACAGGGTTTATTCTATGACTGAGAATGCTATCAGACATATGGTTCCTGATAAAACAAAACACATCAAAGATAAATGAAAAACACTCATCATATGTAACAGGGTTCATTCTATGACTGAGAATGCTATCAGGCATATGGTTCCTGATAAAACAAAACACATCAAAAATAAATGAAAACACTCATCATATGTAACAGTGTTCATTCTATGACTGAGAATGCTATCAGGCATATGGTTCCTGATAAATCAAAACACATCAAAGATAAATAAAAACACTCTCATCATATATAACAGGGTTCATTCTATGACTGAGAATGCTATCAGGCATATGGTTCCTGATAAAACAAAACAAATCAAAGATAAATGAAAAACACTCATCATATGTAACAGGGTTTATTCTATGACTGAGAATGCTATCAGACATATGATTTCTGATAAAACAGAACAAATCAAAGATAAATGAAAAACACTTATCATAAGTAACAGGGTTTATTCTATGACTGAGAATGCAATCAGATATATGACTCCTGATAAAACAGAACAAATCAAAGAAACGAAAAACACCCGTCATATGCAACAAGGTTCATTCTATGACTGAAAATGCTATCAGACATATGGTTCCTGATAAAACAAAACAAATACAAGATAAATGAAAAACACACATCATATGTAACAGGGTCCATTCTATGACTGAGAATGCTATCAGACACAGGATTCCTGATAAAACAAAACACATCAAAGATAAATAAAAACACTCATCATATGTAACAGGGTTCATTCTATGACTGAAAATGCTATCAGACATATGGTACATGATAAAACAAAACAAATCAAAGATGAATGAAAAACACTCATCATATGTAACAGGGTTCATTCTATGACTGAGAATGCTATCAGACATATGGTTCCTGATAAAACAAAACAAATCAAAGATAAATGAAAAACACTCATCATATGTAACAGGGTTCATTTTATGACTGAGAATGCTATCAGATATATGACTCCTGATAAAACAGAACAAATCAAAGAAACGAAAAACACCCGTCATATGCAACAGGGTTCATTCTATTACTGAAAATGCTATCAGACATATGGTTCATGATAAAACAAAACAAATCAAAGATGAATGAAAAACACTCATCATATGTAACAGGGTTCATTCTATGACTGAGAATGCTATCAGACATATATATGGTTCATGATAAAACAAAACAAATCAAAGATAAATAAAAACACTCATCATATGTAACAGGGTTCATTCTATGACTGAGAATGCTATCAGGCATATGGTTCCTGATAAAACAAAACACATCAAAGATAAATAAAAACACTCATCATATATATGTAACAGGGTTCATTCTATGACTGAGAATGCTATCAGGCATATGGTTCCTGATAAAACAAAACAAATCAAAGATAAATAAAAACACTCATCATATGTAACAGGGTTCATTCTATGACTGAAAATGCTATCAGACATATGGTACATGATAAAACAAAACAAATCAAAGATGAATGAAAAACACTCATCATATGTAACAGGGTTCATTCTATGACTGAGAATGCTATCAGGCATATGGTTCCTGATAAAACAAAACACATCAAAGATAAATGAAAACACTCATCATATGTAACAGGGTTTATTCTATGACTGAGAATGCTATCAGACATATGATTTCTGATAAAACAGAACAAATCAAAGATAAATGAAAAACACTCATCATATGTAACAGGGTTCATTCTATGACTGAGAATGCTATCAGGCATATGGTTCCTGATAAATCAAAACACATCAAAGATAAATAAAAACACTCATCATATATAACAGGGTTCATTCTATGACTGAGAATGCTGTCAGGCATATGGTTCCTGATAAAACAAAACAAATCAAAGATAAATGAAAAACACTCATCATATGTAACAGGGTTCATTCTATGACTGAGAATGCTATCAGGCATATGGTTCCTGATAAAACAAAACACATCAAAGATAAATGAAAACACTCATCATATGTAACAGGGTTCATTCTATGACTGAGAATGCTATCAGACATATGATTTCTGATAAAACAGAACAAATCAAAGATAAATGAAAAACACTTATCATATGTAACAGGGTTTATTCTATGACTGAGAATGCTATCAGATATATGACTCCTGATAAAACAGAACAAATCAAAGAAACGAAAAACACCCGTCATATGCAACAGGGTTCATTCTATTACTGAAAATGCTATCAGACATATGGTTCATGATAAAACAAAACAAATCAAAGATGAATGAAAAACACTCATCATATGTAACAGGGTTCATTCTATGACTGAGAATGCTATCAGACATATGTTTCATGATAAAACAAAACAAATCAAAGATAAATAAAAACACTCATCATATGTAACAGGGTTCATTTTATGACTGAGAATGCTATCAGATATATGACTCCTGATAAAACAAAACAAATCAAAGATAAATGAAAAACACTCATCATATGTAACAGGGTTCATTCTATGACTGAGAATGCTATCAGACATATGGTTCATGATAAAACAAAACAAATCAAAGATAAAAAAAACACTCATCATATGTAACAGGGTTCATTCTATGACTGAGAATGCTATCAGACATATGGTTCCTGATAAAACAAAACAAATCAAAGATAAATGAAAAACACTCATCATATGTAACAGGGTTCATTCTATGACTGAGAATGCTATCAGACATCTGGTTCCTGATAAAACAAAACAAATCAAAGATAAATGAAAAACACTCATCATATGTAACAGGGTTCATTTTATGACTGAGAATGCTATCAGATATATGACTCCTGATAAAACAGAACAAATCAAAGAAACGAAAAACACCCGTCATATGCAACAGGGTTCATTCTATTACTGAAAATGCTATCAGACATATGGTTCATGATAAAACAAAACAAATCAAAGATGAATGAAAAACACTCATCATATGTAACAGGGTTCATTCTATGACTGAGAATGCTATCAGACATATATATGGTTCATGATAAAACAAAACAAATCAAAGATAAATAAAAACACTCATCATATGTAACAGGGTTCATTCTATGACTGAGAATGCTATCAGGCATATGGTTCCTGATAAAACAAAACACATCAAAGATAAATAAAAACACTCATCATATGTAACAGGGTTCATTCTATGACTGAGAATGCTATCAGGCATATGGTTCCTGATAAAACAAAACAAATCAAAGATAAATGAAAAACACTCATCATATGTAACAGGGTTCATTCTATGACTGAGAATGCTATCAGGCATATGGTTCCTGATAAAACAAAACACATCAAAGATAAATGAAAACACTCATCATATGTAACAGGGTTTATTCTATGACTGAGAATGCTATCAGACATATGATTTCTGATAAAACAGAACAAATCAAAGATAAATGAAAAACACTTATCATATGTAACAGGGTTTATTCTATGACTGAGAATGCTATCAGATATATGACTCCTGATAAAACAGAACAAATCAAAGAAACGAAAAACACCCGTCATATGCAACAGGGTTCATTCTATTACTGAAAATGCTATCAGACATATGGTTCATGATAAAACAAAACAAATCAAAGATGAATGAAAAACACTCATCATATGTAACAGGGTTCATTCTATGACTGAGAATGCTATCAGACATATGGTTCCTGATAAAACAAAACAAATCAAAGATAAATAAAAACACTCATCATATGTAACAGGGTCCATTCTATGACTGAGAATGCTAACAGACATATGGTTCCTGATAAAACAAAACAAATCAAAGATAAATAAAAACACTCATCATATGTAACAGGGTTCATTCTATGACTGAGAATGCTATCAGACATATGGTTCATGATAAAACAAAACAAATCAAAGATAAAAAAAACACTCATCATATGTAACAGGGTTCATTCTATGACTGAGAATGCTATCAGACATATGGTTCCTGATAAAACAAATCAAAGATAAATGAAAAACACTCATCATATGTAACAGGGTTCATTCTATGACTGAGAATGCTATCAGACATCTGGTTCCTGATAAAACAAAACAAATTAAAGATAAATGAAAAACACTCATCATATGTAACAGGGTTCATTCTATGACTGAGAATGCTATCAGATATATGATTCCTGATAAAACAAAACACAAATCAAAGAAACGAAAAACACCCGTCGTATGCAACAGGGTTCATTCTATGACTGAGAATGCTATCAGACATATGGTTCCTGATAAAACAAAACAATTCAAAGATGAATGAAAAACACTCATCATATGTAACAGGGTTCAAGCTTTGAGTAGTCCACGATGATGCATCAAACACAACAGAAATATCCGTAGGACAAAAAGAGATATATCAACTCTTTTACTCCTTTTATCCCTTCAATGACCTGTTGATAATTTTTATTTAACCAACGTGTGTTTTGTTTAAACTGAGTCCTTCATTTGTCAAATTCGATTATGAATTCAAAGTAATAAACTTTTTTATGTACATAATTGAGATTGTCTACATATCGTCTAAAAACCATTAGAGAAACTCACCACTCAATATCTTATCACACTCGATGCAGTAGTAGATATATATGTAGACAGATGTGGTATAAGTGGCAATGAGACAGCTCTCCATAAAAAAACACAATTTATAAAAGTAAACCTTCATAGTTCAAGGTACAGCCGTCAACATGGAGCCGTGGCTCACACCGAACAGTAAGCCATAAAGGGCCCCAACAATTAGTCATTTAAAACCATTTCAACGGGAAAACTAACTGTATAATCTATATAAAACAAGAAACGAGTAACATGGTACCAAACCTTCTACTTTTTTCTGAAAAAAATAGTATAACACCACAACATAGAAAAACACACTATAAAATATCAACTGGAAGGCTTAACTCAATCAAAAAACGCAAATTAACACACAATGAACGAATAAATATGATCTTCGATACCTGAATGCATGTTTATAGTTAATAGAATTGCAGAGTTCAGTATGTTTGTTGGTTTACTTTTTTTATGTAAGGGAGTATTCTTTATTTTTGAGGCCATCTGTAGCCCGTCATCGGCCAGTGTCAGAACTTTCTGATTGTGAACTGGCGCTTTTTTGTTGTTCATTACTTTTGTTCATTACTGTTGTTTCTTTGACACACTTATTATCTTTCACTTCAAAGCAATAAAATTCTGAAATGGCCTATATCTGTACTCGACTCTACTGATTTGAAACCCGACCAGTCTGAATTGGTCTTAATTTGGCTGAATTTCACTCGATATTATTCTATCAAAATCTTAACCATGCTCGAATTTATTGATTTGTACTGAACTTTTATCAACGATTTTGAAAATATTCTGTACTGTACTTCTACATATCAAGTTCTCGACCTTTATTTCAAGTCGGGACCATTCTCGATCAACAGCCTGAACAATTCTTTACTAAATAACCTCTCTTTTTTTAATTTAAAATGTTTAGGCAATTTTCTTTTAAAACAACATGACAACGTTCACAATAATAATACAATAACGATATGAACATTTAGATTTGTGCATATATACATGATCATCAGATTTTTCGAATCGAGATATATAAGTTATCTAATTGTTTCACAAATGATATCGGATATGTTCCTTACGTCGTAACTACAATCCCCTTCCCTTTCATGAATTTGACCTACCGAATTAGACTATTTACCGGATTTGTAATCACATAAGCAACACGACGGGTGCCGCATGTGGAGCAGGATCTGCTTACCCTTCCGGAGCACCTGAGATCACCCCTAGTTTTTGGTGGGGTTCGTGTTGTTTATTCTTTAGTTTTCTATTTTGTGTCATGTGTACTATTGTTTTTCTGTTTGTCTTTTTCATTTTTAGCCATGGCGTTGTCAGTTTGTTTTGGATTTACGAGTTTGACTGTCCCTTTGGTATCTTTCGTCTCTCTTTTAAACAAATTTTTGTTTTAGATATAAAAGACTTTCTTTTTCATAAAACAACACCTGCATTGATGGTGAAAAAGATTATTTAGGTTCTTCTTGTTTAGCTTTTTATTGTTTTTTTTATCGTTTCTAAAAAAAACTTATTTTACAAAGTCCTTAAATATGAACTACTTAGGTTAAATACAATAGCTATATTATATACCTATCTTTTTAAATTAAGTAACAGCAGCAAACAAAATTACTGCAATTGTTATCCTTGCATCAGAATTATTGATACTAAAAAGGGATAAAACAAAAAGCCAAGAAACGATTAGAGAAAAACTATAAAGAAATACCTCCTGCTTGGAGCACAATCATAAAAATGATCACATCTGGTCAAAGGGTGATAAATTGTATATAATATCAATAGAAAAGTGAACTATATACTGTAAAACTTAAATCACAAGGACTTTTCAGTTCACTAGATAAGTAAAATCGAATTTACTTTTTATCTGTAAAACACACATGCACTGAAGGTCATTAAACCTTGTCAGATAAACTCATCATAGATACAAGGATTCAACTTTGTCTTTACGCCAGACACGCATGTCGTCTACAAAGACTCACCAATGAAGCTCGAATTCAAAAAAGTTAAAAAGGCAAATTAAAGTACGAAGTTTAAGATTATTGAGAACCAATATTCCTAAACGTTTTGCCAAATTCACCTTAGGTAATCTATTCCTGAGGTAGATAAACCTTAGTATTTAAAAAATCAAGTTTTGTAAACAGTTAAATCATCAATATGACCATATCAATGATAATTCTTTTCAGAATAGAAGTGCTAATTACTGGACTGTTGATATCCTCGGGGAATTTAAACTCAACCAGCAGTAACAACGACTAACTTATCATAGGTACTAGAGTAACGTTTGTATTTACGCCAGACGCGCGTTACGTCTACTTAAAATAGTTAAACAGGCTAAAAAAAGTACGAAGTATAAGAACATTGATGACCAAAATTCCTAAATGTTTTGCCAAGTTCACCTAAGGTTATCTATTCCTGAAGTAACAAAAGTGTTTCTTATAAACTACATCTTTAATTTTGACATAACTCAATTAATCCACCTTAATGATTACTGCAACTTTGGAACATTCATCCTTTTGTAAAGGTTAGCTAGGATTGATATTATATTAAATTACTAGTTTTACAAAAATGGTGTCATCATTATTTTAATTTATATTTAGCATATAGAAAATACCCATATACGAACCAAATTAAGACCTTTTTTGGTGTTTTATGATAAAGTTGATATTTTAGGCCATTTTGTGCCATAAGTGAACCTGGTCGAGTATAAGTCAAGTAAAAATGATAACTACTAAAAATACAGATATAGGTCATTTCAGACTTTTACTGTTAAAAATAATAATTTATGACTAGTCATATAAATTTGAAAACGTTTACCTGCATAAAAACCCGAATTAATCCAAGTGAATACCATCATCAATAAGTAGGTAACACAATAGATATGATGACCTGATATATCGTGCTAAATGACAAAGACAAGAATTCACTATTTATATATGATATATATACTGATAATAATAAATCTTAAGATAATCTCCAAATTCCTCGTTAGTCAAAATATTAAAATCCAGGAGTGTTCGCCTTCATCATTGACCTAATATTACGAATTAGATTCCTACGTATGCTTTTAAGATAACAACCTATATATTTGGAAAGTATTTCGTTTTGTATGACAAATATTTCGCAATGTTACGACACTAAGTAAAGATATGAGAGTACTCATATACAAGTGTGATATCCAACATGAACATTTTTATTGACAATCACAACTTGAGACTTTTTTTATCAGAATCAACTTAACACCTATTATAAATTCAAACATTTGAACAGAACACAATACCACTTTGAATTAGTTGTATTCGTATGGTTTCAATTTATACATTGTTATAACAATTCTGAACAGCAAAACCTTGTATTTTACTTTTTTAAACCAGTGTTGTTTTAACTGTGTTGAAAATGTATTTTTAATAATATTATTCCGAAATGAAAAATAAAACTTATTTGTTATAATTTTATAACTTGATCTTTATTTAAAAAGACATTCTGTTTTCTTTCCAAAAAATCTGGGTCTGATGAAAATCATATAATTAACAGCGCAGTGCTAAAAGAGATGTAATCAACAAAGATTTTAAGATCCCAAAACAGATTTTGAAATTACAAGTAGAAAAAAACAGACTCAATAAATTAATGTCGAAAGAAAAAAGACGAAACATATAAATACACCCAAGTTACTTTTGAGAAACAGAACCCGCTACATTCGAACATCTATACAGATGTTTCGGGCGAATTAATAATTCCTGTTTCACTTGTTACATCCATCAAACGTGTTACAATCCAGTATAGAAAAAAATCCGGCGAATGGTCAAAGATCGTCACTCTATACCAGTTAGTTAATGAAATGACTTTTCTGTTATATTCGTGTGTTATGGTAAATATTATTGAAAGCCCAGTTCATTTATTACATTTTAGTTTGGGTCAACGAAATTTATACGATATATTTGGTTTACAGCTTGCTTCAGAAGAAACACCGACGTAGCTAGATAATACAATTGATTATCTACTTACTACCACAATTTGATATTAAATAGTAATATATATTTTCATTGTTATTAATAAATGTTATATCAGTATTACAAATTTAATCTTGAATTGTATATAAATCCTACTTCTTTCTTATTTTGGGGATATTTTTTAAAAATTCAAATGTGACGTCACTTTATGCGTTAAAGTCTTTGGCTCACACGGCTGTGTATTTGTTTGTGCTGTTTTATGTTGTTTAATGTTATGTATCCGTTTAAATTCTGTTGTTAGTCACCACTTCGGTTTAATAATGTTTATGTATTATATAGTCAGTCTATAAAATTTACTGTTTGCAAAAATATAAATTATTCCAAATAATAAGGATGACTTTTTGTTATTATCCCAGGCAGAAAACCCTAGCCGTATTGGGCACTATATTTTTGAACTTTTGGCCCTCAGTGCTCTCCGACGTTGTACTGGTTAGTCTTGTTCATATTATTCGTGTGTTTCTCTGTTCTATGTGATCTCCCTTCTATTTGCATTGTAATATTGTCATGTAATCTTGTCATTTTAATGTTATATTTAACATTGCCATAAAAGCGGAAGTTTTGGCATGACACAAAACCAGGTTCAGCCCACCATTTTTTTCTTAAAATGTTCTACACCAAGTTTAGAAAATTGCCATTGTTATATTAAAGTTCATTTCTGTGTGTGTAACATTTCAATGTTGTGTTTCTGTTGTGTCGTACTTCTCCTCTTATATTTGATGTGTTTCCCTCCGATTTAGTTTGTAACCCGGATTCATTTTTTCTCAATCGATTTATGAATTTCGAACAGCAGTATATTACTGTTGTCTTTACTTATCCTCCATAAAAATATTATCATTATATGTTCAAATTCTTTGTTCATATTACCAGATTCGTCAACATTTGGTACAAGTATTTTGTTTTTCTACATAGTGCCTTTATTGGTCTATTGGTGGTAAGGGTATCATACTATCCTTTCATTTCTTTAACTATGATATAGAAATTGGAAGAATAGCCCTCGCATTTACATTACGAAACAAAGCGAGGGTAAATCTTGTTTGATTTATTAATTTAGATTTTATAAACAATGAATTGTCATAATTAGCACACCATATGGATTTAAGACAAAAACTTATCCTGCTTCAAAAAACTTAACTAACACTATTTACTATGAAGACATGTGAATTCTTGTAGATATGTATAGTGTTTAATATTGCATTTAAACGAGAGAAAAAATAACGAGTGAATAGTCGAATATCTCTGAGAAAAAGACGAATAAGATTTTACAAAACGGATTAACATTATCGCCAATGAATCAATGTCTCTTGTTGTGAGAACTCTGATATTCAATGATATACAAAACAACAAAACAACAAAATTGTAAAAGATTGAATAGTCATTTAATAAATTTACTGTTTGCAAAAGTATAGATAATTCTAAATAATAGGGATGTTCTGGTACCTAACAGGAATCCCTGGCCGTTTTTTGCACAACTTTTTTTGAACTTTTGGTCCTCGATGCTGTTCAACTTTGTACTTGTTTCGGCTTTCAAACTTTTGTATTTAGGCGTCAATAGTAAGTCTTATGTGAACAAAATGCACTTCTGGCGTATTGAAATTTTAAACTTGTTGCCTTTTGTTAGCTAATATTCGTGTGTTTCTTTGTCAATCATGTTCTCCTTTTTATTTATATTGCAGTCCTATAATGTTGTGTTGTTATTTCAATATTATAGTTCACATGGCCATAAAAGAAGGAGGTTTGGCATGCCACAAAATCAGGTCAACCCACCATTTTTTTCTTTAAAAATGTCCTGTACCAAGTCAGGAATTTGGCCATTGTTATATCATAGTTCGTTTCTGTGTGTGTTACATTTTAACGTTGTGTTTCCGTTGTGTCGTTTGTTTTCTCTTAATTTTAAGTGTGAATTCACATTACTATAAGACGTGTCACGGTACTTATCTATCCCAAATTCATGTATTTCGTTTTTATGTTATATTTGTTATTCTCTTAGAATTTGGTCTAATGCTTAGTCCGTTTCTGTGTGTGTAACATTTTAATGTTGTGTCGTTGTTCTCCTCTAATATTTGATGCGTTTCCCTTAGCTTTAGTTTGTTATCCCGATTTTGTTTTTTGTCCATGGATTTTATGAGTTTTGAAAAGCGGTATACTACTGTTGCCTTTTTTTAGAAAGATAGAAGTAATTAATTAAACAGAAAGGGTTCGAGGGTTTACCAAAAAAATGACAAACTGACAGACAGGATACAGAGAATAATTATTTAGGAGAAAATTTAAAAGCAATTACCCAAAATAATGTAATTTGGAAACTATCTAGCTAGGGTTTGAAATTATGGACAGATGGATGACAACACTATTTTTAAGTAAATGCCTTTAAAATTGCCTCTATACAAATGACTACCGCAATGAACTGGTGTGAATGAATGAGGCAAAACAAAAATAAAAATCGACAGGAAAACGGAAACCAAATGATTGACAATAACAAGAAACTGAACAAACAAATCACATAAAAGAAATTACAAATAAAAGCAACCAAAATTATGACACAACAGCCGAATACACAGATTCCTCTTAACAACAAATAGTCATTATAGAATAAAACACGTAACTACAAAATATCAGGCCTAAGAATAGAAAAAGAAGAAAAATATATGGCAGAAAACAAAATAAAAGAATTTAGTAGACTCAGAAACTAACCATACTGATAACTAAGCTCAGGGAAATACAAGTCAGAAAAAAACTGTACATAAATATATTCACACACACAAAAAAGTAGATCTGAAAGTACGAACACCACCAACATCACCAGACCAAGATTGGAAAAACAAGGCTTCAAAATACGTGGACATATAGTTGTTAATTTCTGTGTCAGATTGGTCTACTGTGGAGATTAGTCTTATTGGCAATCATACTACGCCATCTTTTATATATAAAAAAAAATAATCAATTAATTAGCATGTATCTTTCATCTTAAAATAAAAGTGAAGAACAAGAAAACAGTGGTATTGTATATAATCTTTATAATCTTTTTGATAATCAATTTATCAAGTTTACAAAAACATAATAACACAAAAGCAATTTAAAGGGAAACTTCGCAAACAAATGAAAATTTTATATTATGTTTATTCGATATAAATAATCATAGATTTGTTAAAATCATTGTTCAATTCTTCTAGATGAGTGATTAAAATCAAAATCAAAATCCCACTATCACTTCTCGACTTATCGCCATTTTGACGGCATCTCCGATACAAATTGTCACGTGGTGAGTATATTTGAATAAAATATCTGAATACCACAAAGCGAAAAAACAAGCATGGCATATCGTATATTCAGTATCAAAATGACTTGTCAAGCGTACGGATGTTCAACTCGGATGTAGTTCAGTGTTTCGACATTCATGATTTTGACAGATTTTGTTGTTTACAAGTAGTATTTTAGTAAACGGGTAAAAAGGTCACAGACAAAAAGTCACAATAAATTTGTTGATAATTTTTGAATATATACAAGAAAAAAATCTTCAAATATTATATTATTTATTATATTTATTCAATTTAAGTTTATGAACTTGTTTATAAGCCTTAAAATAATAGATATTTGATTTCAATCATGCAAGGGGGGTTATATTTCTTGGCACAATGAAGCCATAAAAGGTACATAGCCACTTCGGCATTTTGATTTTATAACAATCATGTGATGTCATTTATATCAATTTAATAAATTCTGTTTAAAACTTGCTTTAAAAATAATATTTCAGAACAAACCAAAAAAAAGAATTAATTAATTTATACGTTTACTCGTTTAAAGAAAAATAAACTCGAAACTGAATTATATATGACGTTTTGTTTTGTGACTTTCTGTAGTATCACAAGTTCAATGAAGTATAATTTTTTATTAGGTGCAAAAAAAACGTATGTGTACCAGGGACGTATATAGAGGGATAGGTAACTTCTTAACAGTCCTTGTGATAAAAAAAATATGCGGAGAATCATTGGAGAAACCACACTGTACACCTTAAAACTTTAAAAGTTGATGATGGATTTTAATGAAATAATGATTTTCTTAAACTTAAATGATTCCTACATTGATAGAATTAACTATATGAGTCCTTGTGTGTACATATAAAAATAAGAATTACGTAATACATTTAAAGGTTCATTTGCTTAAAATAAGAATGGTTTAAAAATAAGACTTTATTTACATGTAGTATAATTACAGATGCTGTTTAACCCCCCTCCCCCCCCTTTCCCGCCTTTTCCATATTGCCCCATAGAAAAGGTTGAAAGGGTGATGGGTATATGGGAGCGTATGTCTTCCCCGATTCGTGTGGAAACGGAAACTTAATAGATCTTACCACCCCCTTGTTATGCTTTTTATTTGTCTACTAGGTCAACCCAGTTGCGTGGTCCTACAAGTAAGGCTAAGCAGTTTCGGGATATAAAATGACGACAGCTAGGCTAACGAAATTTGTAATGATTTATTGTCAATTGTATGAGTAATTTGTCTTACTATATTTATGATAGGAATACATCTAGTGGGTGGACACTAATTTGGAAGTTGTTAAAGCATATAATTATTATAATGATTTTTTCGAAAATAATATGCAAAAAAAGTCTTTTATCTGTTATAAATTTTATTCATTTCGGGTACTTTACTCTAATATGAAAACCGACGATCTTTCGAATTATTGCCAGAGGTCGTGTAATAGTGTCACATTCAGGTATTCTAGATACTTCCTGCAGGCTAATAAACTGGTGACATTACACAATTCCGGACCCAGCTGTTTTACCCAGGTGTGCACAGGTAAAAGTGCCATCAAAAATATAGTCAGGTGTATTATACATCCTGTTAACAATGTATGCCCCTAATATGAATACACAAATCCGTCCAAATATGAAATTAAGAGTTTGAAATTTATATCCACAGGCTGAATAATTCTGACATGTGCAAAGACAGAAACAATAACACCGTAAATGAATAATTTTGACTTCGGCTTCAAAATTAATGTGTAGAAGATTATCTAGTACTGTACACGTACCATGTAAAATGATTTCTTTTTGAATTTTCAATTGTACAAGAGATTTACTTTTCGGGATGGATCCAGTCACATTAAAAAGGAGGGTTCCAACTACATGTCTCACTTCAAATGCATTGATCGGCCTAAAAACAAGGGGGGGGGTCCAACCCCGAAACCATTCCCTCTGGATCCACCAATGCTTTTGTACACAATAACTTTCATTATGTTTTGTCAGATTGTTTTATTTGCTTATCAAATGTTTAATTTAAGTTATGGTCTTGATTTGTAATGAATAATTTAAGAAAAAGAAAACTTCATCATTTTACAACATTGTTGGGAGTAAATCCTAGAGAATTTAACCGAGAATTATGGATGACTATCTTATACTTTCTTGTCCTATTTCCGATATAAGCGGGCGCATTTACGAAATATTTTGCACTTAGGAAATTTGCGTTTACTTGTATGTGAAGAGACAAGCATGCGCAATTATGACACGGAGATGATACTTAGTTTGTGGTTGTCTCTAGATACGGTATTCGTTTGTCTTTCTGTACATGTACATTCAATAATTCAAATGAGTTGTCATTTTTTCAATATAAGGTTTTCTTACAAACTTGTTGCATTGTGTAGTAGCATGATACATTTCCAATGTTCAGTTTTAATGTCTTGTTTGTAAAAAGGCAGAAGGTACCAAAACGGGAAGCCATATTTAGTATTAAAAAACACACTGACAACGTCATAATAAAACATAACCAATAAACGATCAAAAGACAAAAAAAAACAAAAAAACAGATAAAAAACAGATCATCGGAAACTGGTTTAGGTTGCCCAACAAGAACCCCACCAACATCTCGGGAGGATCTCGTGTCAAATGATATCAACGCTCCGTGGTACTGTGGTATACTAAACCTTCATGTTAATATATACAACAAGCAACTCTATAAAATTAGACCTCAAAATTAAATAGTACATTATTAATACACAAATAATGAAATGAATCTGAAACATTCTGTGAAAAATTGTATTGGTTAATCGTGAAAATGATTTTATAACTATTCAGAGTCTGAATTGTCACTTTCACATTCTTTGAATCCTTCGTATACCCCATCCAACGATGGAAACTATTTTCTAATGACATTAACTACACAAGCCGGTAGGGTTATTCTGTGTTTCTTGCCAAGTGGTTGACCTTTCCTGACCCAACACAAAAACTGACGATAAGCCATAAGCCTGCTTTGTCTGTTAGTATATATAAGTACGTCTGGAGCTCTCCCTCTATGGCGCTTGTATCTCAGGAAACTTATGTAGCTTGTTTCAAGAACAACGGGGTTTAGACAAACTATTCTAAAATCTGTATTTTCAGTGACACATTCACCCAAATTCATTTTTTCTTCTAATAGCGTAAATTCGTGGCAGCAGAAACACTCCGCCGGCAATGGCATGACTATACAGTTTTTTACATGAACACCAATTGGTGTCAAACTTGCAAGGATTATTTATAATATCCTGTTGTCTAGAAGTTTCTTCAGCTTCAACTTGTTGGAGTTCTTCTTCAGTGTACTCCGGTTCTAATATGTATCCAAATTGACCACACTCGTCAAAATTTGTCTCACTTTGGGAGCTGGATACATAAGAACTTTCACTCTCTGAACTAGACATTTTAGCTTATAGTATAGATTTATTAAAAAGGCTTATATATCAAACTTTTTTTCTTTTTACAAAAACAACCACGCTCCAATCATTAGAAAACAAGGAATTGAGAAAAAGTTAATTGATAAAGTTAATTTGACGTCTTTTAATCTTGGCTAAATATTAGGTAGAAGTTAAAAGTTACATTAGCTTGTGTATTTATAACAATGGTGATTCCATTATTTGAATTCAAGGTTATCCAAACAAATCTCTGGGTATTCATGTTAGATTTTGAAGGCCTCGGGGTTGAAACCATACACTGATTGAAATAAAATAGAAAGCTCATTGCAAGATTTAATGGTTCATTCTGGCTATTCCTACATTTTGAATTTTATAGGTAAAATAGTAAAATTTTATGTAGGAGTTCCCAGATTTTTTCTGTAAACAATGGGATTAGTTAGGATTATGTTGTAACAACATTAAACTAATGAGATCTAATGAATCAAGGTAAATGCAGATAATTCTTGTAGAAAATAAAGAAAAAAAATAATTTATATTACAATCTTTCATAAATAATATCATTTGAAATATGTTCCAATAAGACAAAGTTGACCTTTCAATTTTCTGTCAATATTTTTGATATTCTCGTTCAAATAGCTGAAGAATTAGTACGCGGAATTAATCAAATTATTTTGATAAGGACGTTTCTTCCTGAATATTTCGCTTTGAACGACCCAATTATATAACTGCAGTTGGTAATTATTATCTATTTCAAAAATTCAAGGTCGCCGATTCTTATTTTTTTTATTAATTCATTTACTCGTGTTTATAAGGACATCATTATTTATAACTTTATTCAATTAAATTAATTAAGTATTTCTTATTTTTTAACAAGAAATATTCAGCGTTAATAATATATTTAATTAAACTGAGCTCATGGAAAATATTAAGATTCCCTCGTTTATCATTCATACAAAATGTTGTTCACACCTAGAAAAGTGAACCGTGACGGCTTAAATTCACCGAGTAAAGATCAAAAGATACAAAATGTTAATCTTTTAATTAACTTGAATTTACCCACGCATTCAACAGGTAGTAACTTTATGTAAGTGTCAAAGTACAATACACATTGTATTTGCAGGCCGTATTTGCACACTATGTAAATGTACTAGCAGCACATATTCACTAGACTGACGTAAAAGGTAAAAAGTACAAACATGCATTTTTAAAATACTTTCAGTTATAAATGTTTGTTCAAAATATTCGTCGGAAAAAAAATCATAAAAAAATATTTTATACGATTCACTTGTATCACTTTAATCATTACAGAAAATATTAAAATATAAATCGTACATTCTAATTTCGAGATGAGCGCTGTTCCATCTTTATTATTAGTTGGTTAATAGCTACACCAAACGTCGTCGATGCGCTTTAAATAGAGTTATAAGATGATTAACGATTAAGATTTAAAATGAGATTATTTTCACTCCCGGCATGCTTAAAGACTTAAACTACGTCACATAAGTCAGGAAGTTTGAAGAAATGAAATTAATAATTCTTAATTTTCTCCTTTATTAGATTTCATATCAAAATAAAACTTGGTGAATATGTTTTTTATGGTAGTTTGAACATAATAAGATGAAAAGTGAAAAATCGCGAATTATCCCTTTAAATGTTATAAATGCAAATACTATCTTTATTAATTAACTAAACAAATATTAGAATTGATGATACATTTTAGCACTTCCATTACAATAGCAACATGTGTACTGTGTAATTCCTTCCCGTTGCTGGAGATATTAAAATCATCATTGTTTTACAACTCGAAAATTCCTATATATAAACCATTATGTATTGGTGTCCTAAAAAAGCACTCAAAATAGAGATAGGAAGATGTGGTGTGAGTGCCAATGAGACAACTCTCCATCCAAATAACAATTTAAAAAGTAAACCATTATAGGTTAAAGTACGGCCTTCAACACGGAGCCTTGGCTCACATCGAACAACAAGCTATAAAGGGCCCCAAAATTACTAGTGTAAAACCATTCAAACGGGAAAACCAACGGTCTAATCTATAAACAAAACGAGAAACGAGAAACACGTATATATTACATAAACAAACGACAACTACTGTACATCAGATTCCTGACTTAGGACAGGTGCAAACATTTGCAGCGGGATTTAACGTTTTAATGGATCCAAACCTTCTCCCTTTTTCTGAAACAATAGCATAACATCACAACGAAGAAATACATACGATAAAATATCAATTGGCAGACTTAACTCAATCAAAAAAAGTAAAAACACGCTTATAACAGCACAATCAAAACAAATAAACGACACTTTTTGGAAGATATGATTTACACAGCATTACAGAACTCGTTGAAAGTACTTGTTGTGTTTGAGGATATAATAAGTAAAATGTGTTTGTCTTTTTAATCAATGTGGTCAAATCTATAACAACAAAAAATATAGCGAAAACTGCCTTGCTTTAAATTTATTGTAGTTATTGTCATATTTTTTTCATAGCTATTTTATTCCAGATGAACATTAAACTGATTATGATAAGGTACATTTCTTTACACATTTGAGCCGATGCATTTGTGCAAAATGGATTTTCCTCTAGTTGTAATTTCATTGATTTTTCATAGTTCATACTTATAGTACCACTGCAGTTCGAAATCTGAATCAGCGATAACATACATCGAGACATTGTAGTTGATGTTCTGTAAGAATAAAAAAAGTAATAAGATTACAAAAAACTGACATTTATATGTTTGTAATTTCATAGATATGCAATAACTATTTTAGTATGGAGGTCCAGCAAACTGTTTTATTTGCTCATATTTTTTTTGTCCTAGGTGTGTTTTTGCATCCGATTGGAACCTGATTGTTTGTTTTTGTTTAGCTGATACTTAATATAATACCAGCTGTTTGTACATGTATTAATTCCAACGAGCAAACAGTCCATCATGGTATTTGTCAACACTCAAATAGAAAAACGATTGAAAGGTTTGTTCATGTTCCTTCAGTTGAAACATATGTGCAGCTACATATACAAGACATCAATCGCTCAATACCTTCTGACCACTTCTGTATTAATAACTACGAGTAACGTGTTTGTTCACTTGTAATGACTGACAGATTCACTCTTAACATGTGTGAAGCTAAATATATACGACGTATATCTGTTAATGTATAAAACGTGTATTTTCTGCCATTCATTTTGTACCTTGGAAATCTTAATTCGAACAATCAAAATTTCTAAGGTCATTTCTTTTACGGTTACGTAATTACCAGTTAAATAAAGCAGTGTTGAAAATTAGTGATGTCTAAGCTCTTCTAAAAAAGAAATAGTGTAGCTATTTCGAAATGATAAAGTAACACTGTTGCATCTAAAACTCTTTCTTGTAATGCAAAATTTTTATTACGGGTGTCGACTTTGGTCAAGCATGACTGACAACTGACAACTTTCTATACAAAATTAAGACGTACTTATTCAATCGATAATTTGTAGGTAGGCTGGTACATGTATGTGGTATGTATCAAAGGTAGCAAGATAGATATTTTGAATTTTCACAAGACGTGCGTTTCATCTACAAAAGGGTCATTCGTGACGCTAAAGCAAATTAGGCAAATAAAAGAGATAAAAAATTCCTAAAGTTTTGCTAAATACAGCTAAGGTTATCTATTTATTTCAAGTGAATACCAAAACTTACTAACGTTTTGCTAAATACAGCTAAGGTAATCTATTAATGGCATAAAAAACCTTAGTGTTTCAAAATTTTAAAGTTTTATAAACAGTTGATAGATGTACTTACTCGCAGATGTCACTATCTTTATCCTTTAAACCATTTATATAAGGTGTACTACATCTATCTATAGCATCTGGTTCCATACTACTGTTTATCAAACAAGACTGTAAATCTTGCATTTCTGTTATGATAAATGATAAACAAGTAAAATCACAAAAGTACTGAACTTGGCGGAAATCAATTCGGAAAATCCATAATCACATGACAAAATCAAATAACGAAACGCATCAAAAACAAATTGACAAGAACTGTCATTTTCCTGACTTGGAACAGGCATTTTCAAATGTAGAAAATGGTGGATTAAACCTGGTTCTATAGCGCTAACCCTCTCACTTTAATGACAGTGTCATCAAATTCCGTTATATTTACATTGATCCGTTAAATAAATAGACACAATAAAAAAAATAGTCAAAATATTGGTACACCGGTCATCATCGTATAACAATTTTAAAAGGAACAATTTAACAGAACACAAAAACATCTACTATTTACATACACATTGATTGATTTGAGTGTCTGACGTGGATAAATGTGTTTCCCTTGGTTTTAGTTTGTATCCCAGATTTTTTTTCTCTCAATCGATGTTTGACTTTTGAACAGTGGTATAATACTGTTGCCATTTTCTACGTTGAAATCCTTCAAATCGTCAGAAATATTTGGGAATAATCTGACAAAAAATACGATGAATGTAGTATAGATAAAAAACACTAAAAACTTCGTAAAAGATACAACAAAAATATATTTTAAATCGTCGGAATAATCCGGGAATAATTTGACAAAAATATAACAAATGTAGTATAGATATGAAATCACAAATAACTGCGAAAAAAGTATAACACACATACTCAACTCAGTGCAACTAAAAACGCCCATTAAACAGAAAAAATATAACACTTACAATCAACGGATCAGGTGAGAGAAAAAACTGCAATAATCCTGACTTGATATGTGTATTTTCAATAAAGAATGGGTCGTTTAATCTGTTTTCATAGGTATCTAAATCTATGACGTGTATGACAGTTGTGAAAATGTTAAAAAAAAAAAAAAAAAAGTCTACAGCTGATAATGTCCTTTATTATAGAATACATCCTTTATCTTTAATCGTATTTTTCCCACAATACACATGTACATCTCTTGGTTTTCTTTTACCGATTTCGTATGGTACATTTTTCCTCGATATTCTCATTTCCTTGTGTTATGTCGTAAAAACATTTAGTAAGCATGTTAATATTCTTATTATTTTACATACAGTGTATCACCCCCACTCTTGTATCTTCATTTTATAAGAATATAGAAATCAAGTATTTTACACAAACAAGAAGATATATAGCATGCTAATAATTCATATGCTTACCCTCCTTTTGTTTACAGAATTTTTTAAAGTCTTCTGCAATATTATCAGGAGATGGAATTTTGGAGACAAGTTTTCCCATATAAGAACAATGGTTCAAGTTATGCTTCGTAAAGCAGGTTGGTAAAGTAGCGATGCTTGTCTTGCTGAAACAAATCAAAGTGTTATTGATGTTACTTTGCTTTCCTCTTATAGTTAATATGTTTTCCTTGGTTTTGGATTGTGACCCGGATTTTTTTTCTCAACCGATTAATAAATGTTGAACACCGGTACACTACTGTTGACCTGATGTACAGAGGAATACTATGTCATTGGTATCTTCGTTGAATGTTTTATTCGTTATTTTAAAAGCACGAAAACAGAAAAACTTATTTTGTTAAAATTTTAATTTTAATCTGATTTGTCGAAGAATTGTTTATTTGCCAAAAACCTTATTGTATATTTAATAAAATTGCAACTGACGAACAAGTAATTGTATTTCTAATGTTTTATAAGAATCGAAACTAAGAACTGACATTACCTGCACAACAATTCAAAGATGTCGCCTGGAATCGTTTTACCAAGTCCCATGCAGGTTAGAAGATCACAACAGTCTGTACAAGTATAGTTATCTGGATATGGTATGGCATATAACGTCGTTGGCAATGAATGCGTTTTGTCTATGGCTAAGAATACTATCAGACATATGCTTCCTAATCAATATAAAACAACAAACTCATTATAATTAACATGATTCAAATTTTGAGTAGTTCACGATCAAAGAGCAAATATACACAACAGATATATCAGTAGGGCATAAAAGTATATATTAAATACTGTTTAAAAAATGTCTCTTTCCTGACCTGAAGATAATTCTTATTCAACCAACGTTTGCTTCATCTAAATTTGTATTTGTCAAAACTCGATATTGAAGTCAAACTTTCTTGTTTTCCTGTGAAATTCTGTTTGTGCCGTCATGTAAGGTACACCAAGGACAACATTCGTTTTTCCATAGAAGGCATGGCGCATGCACATTAACATGCGGCGATGATAACCAAGACTTCCTCGTTTGTTATCAGTAGAATAACTTAGGGCAATGGCAACCAGTTCAAGAATCATTTAACCCTCTATCATCAGTAGTATCAATACTAAGACAACCAATAGTTTAATTAAAACATACCATAGAATTCATTTTATAAGAATGTCCTGTACCTAGTCAAAAATATCGCAGTTTTTATCTTTTAGTTAGCTTTTATGTATTTTGCATTGTCGTTTATTTTTTGTTGCACTTGTTGTTCTTTCGTTAATTTCCTCTTGTTGTGTTTTATTTGGTTTTAGTTGTAAACCAGATTTTGTTTTCTCTCAATCGATTTATGACTTTTGAACAGCGGTATACTAATGTTGGCTTTATTTTTAGAATGTTTGAATTTTGTCCTGAAGATTTATTTTGCCTTGTCATTTTTTTTAATTTTGAATAATTTTGTAAGCCTTGGCCAAATAACCGAATAAAACATCGCTCAACGTGATAGTTTAGCAAATTTTCAGATCTAACATTGTTGGGTTGATGTTCAAACGAGTTGTATATATTCATGTATATATGTTATATTAAATACGAGCAACAGCTTAAAATAGAAATTAATTACTTAGTCACATAAATTTTAAAAAGTTTACCTGCATGAAGAACATTATTAGCCTTGGAAAATGCCATCATTATAAGGAAGTTGTGAAAATAAATATGATGACCTGATATAAACTTATCAAATGATGGACACAAACTATCACTATAGTTTCTAAGTACAATGTTTATATAAAGTTGAACTGATAATAATGTGTTAGGTCATCACCAAATTCCTCGTGAGTCTGGATATTTGAAATCAGTGCGTGTGACCTTTTCGATGCCTACTTAAAGATAACAAACTACTTATTTGGAAAGTATTTCGTTTTGTATGACAAATATTTCGCAATGTTAAGACACTAAATACAGATCTGAGAGTACTCATATATTAGTGTGATATCCCACGTCAACACTCTTATTGACTTTGAGATAATGAACTTGTGTATTTTTTATCAGAATTATCTTAACACTTTAGGTGGATTCAAATATTTGAATAGTAACACGGTCGCATCAAATCATCTTGTTATTGGTCTTATACATTGTTATTACAATTATGAACAGCAAACAACGTTCATCTTCTATTTTAACCCAGTGTTGTTTTCAATTTTTTGACTTTTTTTTAATGCTATTATTTTCGAAATAAGAAATGAATCTTATATGTTATAATTTCATTATCTTGATTTTAATTAAAAAAAGAAATAATGTGTTCGAAACATTATCAAGATACTACAGAAGGAAAAAAAATGCTAGTTTAAATTCTGTATTGCGTAAGGTACCAGATTGATCAACTTACGGAACTAAATTCTTTACCCGTAATTCAAGATCAATTATAAAAGTTTAAAATGCAAATCAGTGCAGTATTTGTACACTAGATAGATAAGATACCACAGACACATCACACCCATATCAATGTGGAAACGTTTCACTGAATATTTAGTTTTCTGTGTGTGTGTGTGTATGTGTCACTTTGTTGATTTACTGATGTTTAGTGAACCTTGTTGTTCCTCCTTTTGAATTCAATGATATAGAACCCGGAAGTAAAATCACGCATTCACATTACACAACTTAAATTTTGACAAAATACTCGAGTTTGTATTCTATAAATTGATGTTAATAGCAAGCCGAGATTCTTTAAATCACACGTAATTAATTAGTACGCCATTTTAACGTCATAGCTTCAAATCCTAACATTTTAAACACATGTAGACTAAATAGTAGATATTGCATGTAAAAAACGAACGAAAAATCGAAGGAATAGTCAAATATCATGCCTACAGGTAGAAATAAGTTTATGTAAACATGTATAAAGAAAAAATATAAACAACGAGGGAAAAAAAAGTTGAAATTGTTACGTTAATCGGAAAATGCCAGTGGTTTAAACCAGGATTATGATAGTTGATTTTCTTTATAGTTGTTCTGTAAGTTCATGTAATCCAGTCATCAAGTTTGGCTAAATTTATATACTGATTGTTCAATACAGAATTTTACAAACCTACAAAATATAACATTATACTAGTCGATATTCAATGTTTACAACTCCCAATACCTATGTATAATGACAAACTGAACTCGAGGTCTCAATATTTGTTTTGTTTTTATAAAAGATGATTAAAATCTTTTGCCTTTTTCAAGAATGTGTAAAAATCAATTACTTTTGTAATGATATACCCCTTTTAAATTGTACAATATTATTTTTCAGATAGACTAATGAATATTTCATTCTTCTTATATGAATAAATAATCAATGAACGATGTATTTTTCACACAAGTTTACTGTATGTCTATATGCAGCGTGTTTGACATAAACGTATTATGTTTTTTAGAGAACTTATTTGGTAGCATACCGTATATTTTACAATTCCGTATGTAAAGACTAACAACAAATAAATAAATCAGTCGGCTCTGATTAACTTCTGATCAATTCAGACGGCGTCATCATTTTGCCTTATCAACTGTCAAACGAGTTTGCCACTGTTTCGGAGTATTCTACAGAAAAGTAAGTACAAAAAAGTCAAAAAGATTTTCAATCATTTTATCATTGATATTAGTTTTTCATTCATTTGGTGTAAAATTTCTGATTAATTGTGTTTTAGACAACTACTTAAACAATGGATAAAACCAAAATTGCAATATAAGCTATAAAAGGCCACGAAATGACAGTTGTAAATACAGTACATACAGTTTAAACTGACAGCCTTGTGTCTGTGCAAAACCAAAATTGGGAAATACAGCAATAAAAACAACTACTGTATTACATTCTCCTCAATAAAGACAGGGTTGAACATGCTTGCTAGTGCAACAACATGATATGTACCGTACAGTAGGTACGTGAATAGGACAACTATCAACACACCAAAGGACAACAATGAACATGATTAATGCCTTCAACAATGATCAAAATCAACACAGCATCAAACAAAAAACACTAAGCTTTATATTTTACATTTAATAGCTGACTATACAGTATGATATTTTTTTCATTGAGATGGATGCCATACAACCACTTCATTCGAACTTTGGTGGATAGTTTGCAATCATATCACATCTCCTTATAATACACCGATTAGATTAAATGAAATTCATATTTAACAACAAAACAAAACTATATATGCTGAAATCATGTAGATCTGACTTACTAAAGATTTCAAATAGTCATTTTACCTTTCGTTTTGCCTTGTTTCTGATATAAGCACTTGTAAATTTTATCGAATTCAAGGCGACTTTCAATATAGTGGGAGCTTTAGCTAGATATCAAACCAGCTTTAATCCACCATTTTCTACACATGAACATTCTTGTACGAAGTCACGAATATGACAGTTGTTATCCATCTGTTTGACGTGTTTGAACTTTAGAGTTTTGCTTTTTGATAACGGACATTCCGTTTTTAATTTTTCTTGGAGTTCAATATTTGTGTTATTTAATTTTCAGTATATATAAAAAAAAAAAAAAAAAAAAGGGATGAAAAAGACAAGAAATGATAAGGGGTGAACTATAAAAGAGGGACGAAAGATACCAAAGGTACAGTCAAACTCATAAATCGAAAATAAACCGACAATGCCAAGGCAAAAAATGAAAAAGACACTTAGACAAATAATAGTACATACAACATAGAAAATTAAAAAATAAGCAACACGAACCACATTAAAAAAACTAGGGGTGATCTCAGGTAATAAAGGTATAAAGTAATACTTCATGCTTCGGGTTTTTGTATTGTTCATCTGCAAGATTCAAACTAAAGCTATGGAAACATTAGCAAAACAGTCTGTGACTATAGCTAGCACCTAAGAAACTAAGACTATACTTGGTCAGTTTTACTATGTTAAATATAGCTCTAGTTAGAACATAAATGGTGACTTCATTTGACGGTTTAAATTAATACTAGAATATACAGTACATTGTAGTTCATCGTTATCAAAATATATAAAACACAAACTTATTTACGTTAATGTAAACAATTATTTTTCTGTGATGATATGTTTTAATGGCGAATTAGTATTTTCAAACCAACAGCATAATATCTAATTCTATTTTAATTTGTTTTCAAAGGCAATGAAATGGAGAATGATCTTAGCCATATTGTATCAGTTGCAATATTTAGCATACTCACATTACAATGGAGTTTCGACCTCTGTCTGTGAAAGTATGACACCAAATCACTCATATTTACCACAAGAGACGGGAAATCCTTACACGCTTTCTGTAAATACCACAACTTATACCAACGGTTCAGTTATTTCAGGTGAGATTTTATATCTTTAATTACAGAAACAAGTTAAAAAATGTCTATGCGGTTTTCATGTCATTTTGTCTGCTTAGCTTAAACAACAAAGGTGACTTGAATACTGGTATATTGCAATGTACAGCTAAAACAATCCTCCTCTTTTAGATTATAATTATGACAAATATGTATACTCGGTAACTTTACCAAGAGGAGGTATGGTATTTTAAATCTTTTGGGTCCAGCCAAACAACAATAATACTTCATAATCTTTTGAAACTGTTATATAGGAAACACGCTGTACTTGCATTGCTATTTCTATAAAACAACTACTCGAAACTTGAAGACCGTACCTACAATAGTTTACTTCTATTATCAGTTTATAGTATCAAATGTACCAGGATTATAATTTAGAACGCCAGACGCGCGTTTCGTCTACATAAGACTCATCAGTGACGTTCATATAAAAATATTTGTAAACCCAAAACAGTACAAAGTTGAAGAGCATTGATATAAATTGTGATGAAGAATTGTCTCATTGGAACTCATATCACATCTATCTTTTATCTGTGATTATTTTTCTTATTTATCTTAATGATCTAACATAAACTATTTAAACACCAGTTGAATATTGAGTCGTTATAAGTAAAGCAAGTTATCCGAATGAAAGTAATTACCGTTAAGGCTGCTGACTTTGTAGTATAAGCCATTCATCACATACATTTATCAAAAAAAAATTGTTTCGATAAAAGAAAACTTCAATATCTGTGCAATAGAGAACATGTAGCAAGATCAAATAAACTTTTTAAGGAATATATGGTAAAAATAAAACTATACAAAACTACAGTCACTCCGAGAAGTCAGGACAAAACCACGTTAAAGGAACATCTGATACAAATAAGATAACTAACCGTTACAGTCACTCTAAGTAGCCGAGACAGTGCATTGTTTACAAACATATGACGTTTATAAGATCATAAAACATTAGAGTCACTCTTAGTAGCCAGAACAATACCACGTTTAAGACATTATGATACAAATAAGATTATAAATACTGCAGTTACTCTTTTTAACCAAAACAATACAACGTTTAAAGAATATAGGATACAAATAAGATCATTTAACATTACAGTCACTCTAAGTAGCCAAGACAATACAACGTTTAAGGGATATATGATACAGATGAGAAGGACAGATAACGACAAAATTGTTGGTAGATTTTCTGAAGTAAACAATGGCAAGTTGATGACATGTGGTAATATGGTAGGTTCGAAAGCAGTCATCAAATATATAAGCTTTACAATTCAGTATAGTATACGTGTACATAGTTCTCGTCGTAGGAGCTGGAACTTGTTATTATAATGAACAGGTTAATGATCTTAAAGGGCGCTAAAACAAAAAAATAAAAACAAACAAACAAAACAAAATCTGCATTATGCCACTATGCCAGGGGATAGAACCCATTATATATTTCAAGTTATTTTTAAAACAAAAATACACGAAATAATAGAATCCATACTTTTGACTATAGATTCGTTCCTCAGGTGAATTTACAAGATAAATACAATTCGGTTAAACCAATAACGCACTCATATGTCGAATAACCTAGCAACGCACCCATATTTCAACCATCAAAAGCCACGGTTGATCATAATGTGGTCATTTGAGCGATATGTTTAAAGATTGCCATATAAGCTGGAGGTTTGGCTAGTCAAAAAACCATGTCTTCTTCAAATGTCCTGTACCGTATAATTCGATTTCCTCTATCGACTTTTGAACATCGGTATACTACTATTGCCTTTACTTAAGCTCTTTGGTTGAGTTATTGCCTCTTTGACACATTCCCTTTGTTAATTCTTTAGTCTATATTAAGTTGTATATTAAGTTGTAATATAATAAAATGGAAAAGAATGTAGAATGAAAGTTCATTTATTACCAACTGATGTGTTCATGAATCATTTATATTGTTATAGCATCTATCGTCATGAACACGAACTTATCAATTTCATATACTTTCAAAATATATATCATGTAACTCAAAGTAGTAAATGATTTTTCAGATCAACTCAACTGTTACCCATTCAGAAAATTCTGACAAGCAGTCAGCGACATTCAACTGGATATCTCTGTCGACAACTGTAGGACAAATACGTATCGTGTAGGTACATTAATAAAGATAATTTAGGTAAAACAAACTGGGTTGAAATATTAAATCACCTGAAAAATAAGAGATTTGGTTTGATGGCAAATGAGACAAATATTTACCAGATTATATGGGGAAAATAAAAAAGAAAGTGGGCGCCATTGCTTTCATGCTTTATGCCATTCCTGGAGATATCATGAACTACCAACAATCGGCAATCTGCGGATGAATCCGCTACTTTCCTTCAATGAAGGAACGGAATTGGCCGAGTTGTGACGGATGGAAATACAAAATGACATCTACAGGTCAACATTAAATATTTAACAAAAGGTGCGTGTACCCTCTCACTTTTCCGGAATATGATATAAATAGATTATTCAATCAATGATATGCAATCGACTTAAAAAAAATTAAAATCAAAACACGTTTTAGGATAAAGCTGTACTACTTTGTTGCAAATGTTAGTAATTCTATATGCCCTAACAAGAAAGACAAACATTATTATTCACGTCAAGACAAAACGAATCGCATAGACCTTCATGAAATAAAATTTAAATTGTCATTATGTTTTACAACCGTTAACCGTATCAACTAAACTAATATACAACTGAGTGCAGGGCGATAACCTATTCTGAAATAGATTGATTCTCATAATTGGCCAGATTAACATTAGTTATTTTAAAATTTGTTATATTAGTTAAGATATCGTGAATCCAAAGGGATCCTTCAACGCAATTTGGAAACATTGTCAGAAGTAAATTCAAACCAAAATAAAACTGATAAAGTTAATAGAATGCGAAAAGACGACAATCGAAAAATATTTGCAAACCGAAAGAGTTTGTATAATCTATATTTGATTCATGTTACCCCATGCGTTGGTGGTGGTTCGGGAACTGCTGTCGTACAAATACATTTTTGCATCTGTATATGTATTCATATATGATAACAAAATTTAAATTGTGTTTATATTTATGTTTATTTAAAATAACATTATATATATTATACATTAGATCCACTGTTGTTCAGCGGTACGATGTGTATTGGACAAATATACAATCAGCACCACTCAGTTAACAAATGGAATCACACACAGCAGAATAATAAAGAACTGAGCTGGAACTGCAACAGACCCAACATACTAACAATTTATGTATTTATTTTTTATTTCGAAAATATTATGAAATTCAATTTTTTTCTCCAAACAGTGTCATTTTTTTTTCTCCAATTTGTTCAATTGTATTAAAACGATAAAACATTTTATAATGTATTTTTGTTTTGGCCAAATATAAGAAAAAAGATTGCAAAGGAGCAACCGATAATCATAAGTGTAATAAAACTGACAATACCCTGGCAAAACAAACCGAAAAAAAATCAACCATAAATGCATATGGAAAGTAAAATCACAAAAATACTGAACTTTGAGGCAAATTATAGATTGATTAAAACAGACGTTTGAAATCATTTGAAGAACTAAATCCTGAGATGTCAATGCTTCGATGCTTAAATTTATTCTTGAACAGGATAGGTGTCTCAAAACGCAAAAGATAGTATGTATGTCCATGTAGACACACTGAATAAAGTAAAATCACAAAAATACTGAACTCCGAGGGAAACTCAAAACGGAAAGTCCCTAATCAAATGTCAAAATCAAATAAAAGAACACAACAAACGAATAAACAACAACTGTACAGGCCTTTTTAAATGTAGAAAATGGTGGATTAATCCTGGTTTTGCATTTAAACATATTCATACGCACTATATTCCTGATCTAAACGCGTACAACGTTTTCTAAAATAATGTGATTCGATATTTACGCGATAGGATCTTAAGTTTTTAGGAAATTAAGGCACTTATCGTTCGTTTTGTTAATTCATTAGTTGTTTGTTGTTTGAAATGAATTATATCCGTTTTCACCTAACACATCTCTAGTGTTAAACTCCATAATAACATGAACCCATAGAAATGTCCTAGATGTTTTAGACTTGCTCAACATATGAATCATAGCAAATGCCTTCATATTACGTGATGAATTAAACAATAAATTAAAAAAGAGGTACCCTGCAAGAGTTACCGGATTAACAATTGGTTACTATTATATCATTGACATTTGATGTGATATTCTGTATCTTTTTAGAAGAGTCGGTCTAAGTTTCGTATCAATAATATCATGAATATAAGGGGATGGGAAAAGATAGTTTGGAAAAACGTGAATTAGACAAAAACTACATGACAGAAACAGAGATCTAGGTACAAAGTATCTGTTCTGCATTAGACAGAAGTAATCAATGAAATACTTAACAAATTTGCAACATCAACACTTAAGAATTTCAGTTTTATTTGTATTTTCAAATGTTATAACCGTCTATCCGATCAACGACTGCACGTATTTCAACATTTCACATGTCTGCGTTAGTCCCTTTTCCTGCATAGAGCGATACGTATTTACATATATTGGGTTGCAGTTGGTCCTGGTCAGTAAGGAAATAGTACAATTCACCTGGACCTTGTATACCCTGTAGAAAGTGTATAAACCGAGATGTTATTTTTATATTTGTTTATTAAACATAGGAAAATATAAGCACATCAAAACTAAAACTATATTAAAACCACGTGCTAAGAATAACATCTTACAAAGATCTGTATGTGTTGTACACGAATCATTGACATGAATGCGTCGTATTAAGGTACCGATTATGATTCCTACTTTGAACCGATATCAAGCTACATGTATAAAAGATAGCTTTAAGCATATTGACTATTTGTGAATGCTTATATGTAGAGCTATGCTAGACACCTAAATTGTTGTTCATTGAACTATGGCTTAAATGTTGTTGATTTCAAAAATAAATAAAACGAACTAAACAACATATGTTTTCTAACTGTATGATTGTTAGGTTTCGATTTCGTGTTGATTAGTCTTGTTTTGAATTTAATGTAAAGAGGACGCTTTGTCTTTTCGTCCTCTTTTGTTTGCTGTTCTTTCCATGGCGTTGTCAATTTCTCTTCATAGAATAATCGTTTTGAGTGTCTCCTAGGTCTGTTTTAAACATGATAGATAAAAAAAAAGATATCACACCACTCAACTTACTGACATAAATCAGCTGTCTTATCACTCAACGCAGCTATATATGGAGCCGTACAGATAGTATAGCTGTCCACAAACGATTTGGCTGCTATGCATGATTCAAGTCCAAGGAAATCTGCAAACCAAAACATGAAATAACAAACTGTTATCGAATTTTGACCCATCATTGTTAGGTCTGCAAATATTTGATTCGTGTTTATAATAAAACAGAGTTCGTACTACTTTCTTAAAGATAACGCGCGTACGGTGAACTATTGTGTCTTGTGTTAATTCCCTACGGTCTTTTTTGATAGATATCTAATTGCCATATACCACATCTCTGTTTTTAATATTCGTTTATGTTTATGAAACCATACTTGGATATAAAGCATTGTTAGATGATTGGTACAGGTTGTTTGACATATCGCAACATGATTACAATAGATTGGGTTTAAATCACACCGAGGGAAGATATGAATTTTCTGCGTCCAATTTAAAGATCTAAATTTGCATTTGCTAATAATGATATGCGGACCTCCTGAACTCTATAGTATATCCGAATGAAAATATTTGAGGTGTATTATATTATCACCTAGTATATATTAATCAGAAAGAAATACTAAGAATCAAACCAATCAAGTTTAGGAGGACTGGGTACTTACACCATCGTGTATGAACAAGACGTCAAAAATAGGTCCACAAGAAACTTCGGTTCATATTATGATCAACACGATCCACCCTTATAGCCACAAAATCCATCCCAAATTAAGCATAGTTTTGACCCATTTACCTTCTTTGTGTGCACACATTTCCGTCAATTGCTGCTTCATGGTCTGTTGCCCAGGAAGATAGGAAGACATGCGTTTTAGGTAGGAACAGCTTTGGAGTTTCTCTGGAGAATAACAGGACAACATTTGCTGATTCCCCATGTCACTGAAAAAATAAAATGAAAACAAAATTGAAAATTAAATGGTTTTGATAATAAGGTATTATATAAAACGAAAACAACACTTGATAAATAGTGTGCGTCCGGAACGCTTTACTAGATTGTATTTCATTCGGAACACTCAAAACCGGAGTATCCAACGAAGTTATGTAATATATACACAGGTGAAAAGTTATAAGACCCAAAATTTAGCCATATCTATTTAAGGTAATATTTGCTGGGGAAGATTTAATATTTTGATAAACCCTGTCTAATTTGGTTTCCTTTGATTTTGTGTTGTTCCTTTGCATTTATCGTCTAGCTACACAAAGTGCATGCTTATCAAGGAGAGAAAATTGTAAATGTGATATGCATATGCACCCCAGAACAACAATCTGAACCAGATTTTAAACGTGCTTCTTAACAAAGTTACAGGAATGTATCTCCCTCATGCAAAGCTCTGATTCCTTTCACGGATTTGGCTAAATTTTTTGGACCTTTTGGATTATAGCTCTTCATCTTTTATATAAGCTTTGGATTTCAAATATTTTGGCCACGAGCATCACTGAAGAGACATGTATTGTCGAAATGCGCATCTGGTGCAAGAAAATTGGTATCGTTAATTTTATTTCTACCACTGGGTCGATGCCTCTGCTGGTGGACTATTAGTCCCCGAGGGTATCACCAGCCCAGTAGCCAGTACTTCGGTACTGGCATGAAAATACGGATTTATTGTGTTATTAAATTTACTGTTACAAACTATTATAAATTTTATAAATTAAGGAATGTATCTTCCTCATGCAAAGCTCTGATTCCTTTCACGGATTTGGCTAAACTTTTTGGACCTTTTGGATTATAGCTCTTCATCTTTTATATAAGCTTTGGATTTCAAATATTTTGGCCACGAGCATCACTGAAGAGACATGTATTGTCGAAATGCGCATCTGGTGCAAGAAAATTGGTATCGTTAATTTTATTACAGCCCATCGGGAAACATGCTGTTCTACCTGGGTACACTATTTAAACCCCAAAACAAGTAGTTGTAATTTGATTTTACTCGTAAATGACGTGTGCTTACCGGAGAAACAATTTGCTATTCTGATGCATTTTTTTTAGTTAACCAGGCGATGTCGGATTTATTAATTGTTGAGATTGAAAAGTGGACTTCAGGTGGAATTATTCAATATCTTTTTTATTACATATAGGAAACGGATATGGTAATCCAAAAGGTGTTTTAATAACATTCAACTTACTTGCAAGCTGCTTCAATAAATTGAATTCCACCAGTAGATATGTTGATTTTGCCAGTAAATTTTTCAGTACACTGCAGAAATTCACAACAGTCAGTACAGTTCTGGTCAGTTAGATGTATGCTGGTCAGTAATGGCGATCTAGATGTTGGCAATGTATGTATGACCAGGAACAAACAGCACAAACACCCCAAAAACGCTGTAAACAGATGTGTAATCTTTTACATTCACGACTGATTGTCAGATATTGGTGATTTATACCCTGACTTAAACATATGAGAAATTGATCTTAAAAAGAATAACGGGTCTGATGCACACCGACATCTGAAGTGTATATGTGAAATGTGCAGATTATTGTTATAGGCCTATAAAACCATATTTATTTGTGAAATTATATTTGCTAATGTTAATTGTTGAAATTCATTAAATGATCGATACTGTATATTTTTTAAAAAGAAAAAAATCATGTTCCTTTTCACTTATAAAATATAATTGTGGTTTACCTGTTGTGTGATAACGACCCATCGCTTCCTCCGTTGTGTCTGTTTAGTCATCTTCTATTGCATAAGATATATAAGTATTTTATCCGCCTATGTTGACATTTCGCTGATTCAATGATTTAAATGTATATGTTGCTAAATAATGACGTTATGAGTGAATTTGCATAAAGAAGATATAAAATAGAATACCAATGTACAGATTCGCTCCTCAATAAAACTTTAGTTTGTCCTTTCTCAATTACCTGAAGTTGTATTTAAGATAAACGCCTATATCTCGAAAAAGTTTACGTTTGTATATAAAGCAGAAAAAATTAGTTGTAAGTAAAGGAAAGTCATTTTATTTAAATTCGGGTATTCATATATACATGTAGATGACGTAAAACATTATCCCTTTTAAAAATCATAGAGCTCTTTAACCGTCTGATGTTATAAGCACATAACAAATCAATCATACAACGAATTGAAGTGTTAAAAGCAGTATGTACCAGTAAATACAAATTACATGCAGTATAACAAGCTAGCAACACAAAAATACGACAACAAAAAAACTCGGACAAAGTAAAGCAGAAGATAGTTGTACGAACGACGAACATGCACTATACAAAGAAATCTAACAGCATGTACATATAGCAACAATAAAAGAGCAGAAGATACGACATTACAGACAGAGCATATGCATTGTAAGAAGCAGGCTGGTGATAGAAGATTGGAAAAAAACTCTTGTTGAAAAAATATATACTAATGAATCTATCAAAAGCCTTCGACTGTTTGCCCAAAGATTTACTTTTATTAATATTATAGGCTTATGACGTCTCTGAAAGCTCATTTAAATTATTCAAAAGTTACATTGAAATAGAAGCCAACGTATAAAGATCGGAAACACTTACAGTGACTGGGAAATACTGATAAAGGGGGTTGGTTCCCCAAGGGTCGATTCTTGGTCCAGTGTTGTTTAATGTCTTTTTTTTTATGATTCTTTTTACTGTGTTCAAGATAGTACAATGTATAATGTATAATTATGCAGGTGATAATACCCTGTCATACTGTGACAATAATGAAGATAATTTAGTAAAAATACAAAATGGTTTTCACAAAATTTAATGAAAGCTTATCCAGGCCATTAATATTGGAAAAAAGACAAAAAAAATAATTTAGGAGGCAATACTATTTCATGTGATGAAGATGTTAAACTCCTTGGTGTAACGATAGTTTTTGAACAAAAATTTGATAAACAAATCTCACAAATTTGTAAAAAAAAGTTCTAAACAACTAAAATTCTTAAACGTATTGGCAAATATGTAAACAGGTTGGGACGTCTTACATCTTACTACTCCTTCATTTTTTCAAATTTTAATTATTGTCCGGTAATTTGGCATTTCTGTATTGAAAAAAAATCTCAAAAAAATGAAAAAATACTGGAAAGAGCTCTCCGCTTCATATATTAAGACTATATAAACAGCTATGAAAATTAACTTTTGAATTGAAACATTTAAAATTGCACACAAGAAAAGTCCCAGTTATCATCATGACCTTATAAATATCAAAACTCAACGTTATAATTTAGATCTAAGGCTGACATACCTAGAGTTAAAACTACAAGATATGGATTAAAATCATTTCGTGTCAATGCTGCACAATAATGGAATGAACTGCCAAACCACATAAGACAGGAAAATTCTCTAACTCAATTTTCCAATCTAATACAGACCTGGAATGGCAGATCATGTCATTGTTATGCATACCATTAGTGCTTTGTTCATCTTATCTTATGGTGTTTGATTTGCTCAATCTTCAGTTTTCTATGTTGTGTCTGTTGTACCATTATTTGTCTATATGTCTTTTTATTCCGATCTGTGATATTATACTATTGTTTCAGGTAAAGGTGAAAGTTGGTACCTATATTAAAACGTACCAACTTTCACCTTTACCTGAAACAATAGTATAATATCACAATATAGTAAGAGACACTGTAAAATATTAACTGAAATGACTTAATTCAATCAATAGACATGTATATAAAATTGAGAATGGAAATGGAGAATGTGCCAAAGAGACAACAACCCGACCATAGAGTAGAAGGTCACCAATAGGTCTTCAATGTAACGAAAAATTCCTGCACCCGGAGACGTCCTTCAGTAGGACCCTAAACAAATATATACTAGTTCAGTGATAATGAACGCCATAATAAACTCCAAATTGTACACAAGAAACTAAAAGTTAAAATAATACAAGACTAACAAAGGCCAGAGGCTATTGACATGGGACAGGCGCAAAAATGCGGCGGGGTTAAACATGTTTGTGAGATCTCAACCCTCCCCCAATGCAGAAAAGTAAACGCATTACAATACGTACATTAAAATTCAGTTCAAGAGAAGTCCGAGTCTGTTGTCAGAAGTTGTAACCAAAGAAAATAAACAAAATGACATTAATGCATAAATAACATCAGACTACTAGCAGTTAACTGACATGCCAGCTCCAGACTTCAATTAAACTGATTGAAAAATTATGTGTTCATCATATGAACATCAGCCACAATCCTCCCCTGAGAGGTTTAGTATCATACCATCATAACATATATGAGAAGAACATAACCCGTGTCATGCCAACAACTGGTTTTTAAATAAATGCGTTTAGTTCCGATTTAAAGACCCTATAAGTGAATTAATATTAACGCCAAAATAAGCAAATTGAATCTTTAATGACCTGACAACAGTATCGTAACTTTATCCCTTCGTATTGCATATAAACACAAACAAGTGAACATACACTAAGCGTATAAATTTGATCTTTGACACACTACAAATCAATAAGATCAAATAAAATAAGGGATGAGATTTTTACAATTTCAGAAAGACAACCATAACCTTGGACTTAATATTGTTTTAGTTTACAGAAGATTATGATGTTTTCCTTGTTGTTGACGTTTATAATTGCTGACATCCACTTCATATGCACTTAGGTGGGTAGTTGCCTCGTACGCAATCATACCACATATCCTTATTTTCATATCTATGGCTTAATAATTGGCGCAAAAGTGAATTATAATTTAAAAAAATAAAATACTTATAGTTTCCATGTTTCCTAAATTTGTTATTACACTTTAAAAAAAAACGTAAAGAATCGTGTTATTGAAATATTAATGAAATTAGATAAAGTGTAAGCAGTTTCTGAATATTTCTCAAAAGTTAACTTGTACAAATCAATAATGAAGACATTTGAAACCGTTTAAATTATTTATAAGAAGTAACCCTTAATGACACAGCGTAGCATCTTATTTCATATCATAAAAATACTAACTTTGCCTGAAAACTTAGTAGATCAGAAAAATACTGTATAAAAGAAGAATTTAAGAACGGAAGGCTTCATTTCTTTACATTTATCTTTGGCAAGAGATAGGTAAGTTTGACAATAATAGAAAGAAAAATGAATTATAGAATGAATGGTGACTTTCTACATTATGATGACACGGTTAGATTGCCAAGATACAAGCTGAAAGAAGTTAGACTATTTCTAAATAATCTTTGGCAAGAGCAACATACTTAGATTGAAAACAGATATAAAATTGCTTTTTAATCTAAAATATATAAAACTGGTTTTAAATGTGGAAATATTATGAAGATTGATAAATTGGAAATAAGATCGTTAATATTTCTTTTGAACTGTATTACTTTTTCTATATATATATAACATATACTGCAAATGTCGCGATTATTTTCCTTTCTAGATCATATCCCATATAACGGTTGTTACCCAACGTTTGTCACTTATAGGAAAAATCTTTCGTAAATTAAATGTGTAAAGATTTAGTAGAAAATAAAAAATAAGGAGATGTAGTATGATTGCTAATGAGACAACTATCCACTAAAGTTCAAATGAAGTGGATGTAAGCAATCTTAGGCAACAGTGCAGCCTAAGGTTAAAATCCCATACCCGTACTATACTAGGCTATAGCTATAAACGACCATGCGAAATCTAACAGCCTAATTGATTACAAAACAATTCACAGAAATCAAATTACTAGTAATCAATAAACACCATTGAACTACAGGCTATTGACTTGGGACAGACACATAATGAGCGTGTGGCGATGTATTTCAAGGCGCCAACCCTTCTCCCTGATTGGAACAATGATTTGCGGTTTGAATGTTGTAGGAGCTTGTTGACCGTCATGGAAAATCTGTTTCACAGATGAAAATGAATATGTTCAAATTGACGGAATCATAATACTTTAATCTTTTTCTCGAATGCTTCTTACAGAGTAGTACTTATCACCGGTTTTGTGCAATACAACGGAAGACACACGTGGGGCTAGATCTGCATACACATCGGGTCTCATGAAACCAATTTTTGTTTGGGTTCTCGTGATGCTTTATGATTTCTATGTTTTGTTTTGTTAAAACGAAAACGGTATATATTTTTCGTAGCGCTTTCTGTTCGTTTAAATATCTATATTTTGCCTCTCTTATACTTCCTCTAATAATTATAAAGATAAAAAGTTGTGACATGGTTTTGACAGCTCTCCGCTTAAGACTAAATGGCATAGATGTAGGCAACACACTAAGTCACCATACGGCTTTCAAAAATTAGCAAAAACACCATACTGCATAGCAAGCTCATATCAATGCTCATGTTCCTAAATTATAACAGTAATATTCTCTGTCAGAATCTTGGAGTGACCCTTTCGAATACTAAAAATCAAATATTTGAATGGCATGATCCTTGATTTCTTTAACATGCTTATCTTATTTAACAAAAACAATAGTTTCAAATAACTTGTAAATCAGATGGTTTAAGTGTAGTTATTTTAAATAATTCTTTTTTTTTTCTTCAGGAATGAAAATGAACAAAAGAAAATTACTTGAAGTTGTTTTGGTCGTACATATTTGTCTGTGCTTGCAACATGTGACATACGGTAACCGTAATGGAGCACCATCCTCGGTCTGTGACAGCATGATCCCAAGTCATGGTCCTAATCCTCAACAGACACCAAATCCCTATACTGTCACTCTTAACACAACGTCATATACATTTGGAACTATTGTTAATGGTAAGAATATCAATTGTGACAATGCTAATCAAATACAACTGAGTAGGAGTATAGTGAGATTGCTTGAACGGCCGATCTAATGCGACTTATCTGCATATATGATAAATGCCAAATGATTCAAACGCACGCAAACATTATTGTAAGCTCACGATCTCGAATTTTGCACATACCGATTTCGACACATGTTCATTCACATGTTAAAAATCCAAGACCCTCCGGTGTTTTCATCATTTCTATCTGTGATCTATTCTGTTTGAAGGATGCTCTCTCCAAACCATTTTAGTATATGTATCGTAATTTCAGCATCATAATATAGGCCTAACGTCCACTCACTGAAATAACCAAAAATATAAGATACTAGTAGCACACCAAACAAATCCGACAGCTACATTCGACTTCCGAGGAATAAAACTTAGACATACAACGACGAGCACATATATATTTCAATTCTCAGACAGTATAAGTATTTTGTATATTTATTTGTTTTTAACATTTCAGTGACACTAAGCAGTCCTGTAGGTACATTGTTTAAAGGGTACATGATACAAATGAGACGAATTGAGGATGACGCAATGGTCAGTGGATTTTATATTGGCGATAGTAGACAGCTACTTGCATGTAATAATGTGGTCAGTATCATAGATATCACTTACTGTCATTCATACAATATATTTTATGGCCTTTTTCAATATCACATCTGTAAACCTAAACACCAATATAATCCAGACAGCTCAACTCAAGGATACGTGTTGAGAATTGATACCAAGTGTGGTTTGAAAAAGGTAATATCATATACACGTTTTCACACTTAAACCTATCGATTATGTTTGGTTAATATTTTACAAAGCCTATACAATAATGACTCATTCCGATAAAATGACTGTTAGAGAACTATTGCCATAAAATGTTGCTTGTTTTTACTGCGGAGCATTACTGCCTACGTGAAACTATAATTTCGTCCAGCAAATCAAGTTTTTTAAGCGATGCAAAGCATAATCAAGGAAATAATGACGATGTTTTATATCTGATCAAATTGTTTCTGTATTAAAGGGACCTTGATATTTAAATGGTCTAAATTTTTCATTTCATTTACTTTCCTGTCAACACTTTTAAGCTGTAAGTTGACAGGTTTTCCACACATTTTCTTGATAATTTGGATAGTCCGTGTACCTCCGAAGATCGACGGTTACCTCTACACACTCACCAGTGGCAGATCCAGAACTTTTCATAAAGGGTGGGGGCGCTGATCGACCGAAAGGGGGGCCGTTCCAGTCATGCTTCAGTTTTTCCCTATATAATCAACTAATTGTTTTTCTACGAAAGGGAAAGGGGAGGTCCAGCTTCCCCTCCTCTGGATCCATCTATGCTCACAAATAAAAACTGTCCCCTATTATATGACCAATAGTGCCGAAAACAAACAATCAATCAACCGAAATATATACTTTAACCTTCTTCTTTAATGACATAATAAGAAATGTACATTCCAAATTTTATTTGGCATGGTTTAAATTTATAATCTATTTCATGAATGTTCTTGAACAGTCAATTTAGGACACAGCAACTTAACATAAAAGTTCCATATAAATAAGCACAGAATAACTACTGTCTAGATATCACAAAGATATTAAAACAACCTTTATTAATTCAGGAATACAGTGCAGTAACACATACAGAAAATGGAGATAAAAATGCATCCAGTTTTCTGTGGATTGCTCCATCTGAAGCAGATGGACAGCTTAGAATCGTGTAAGTGATAAGAACAAATATATCGCACATTATCTAAATTATCATAGAATTTTAAAATAAATCTGGGGAATTACTTTGTTATTTGTTACCGTCCCAAATTTCAAGGCTCCGTGTTGAAGGCCGTACTTTAACCTATAATGGTTTAATTTTTAAATTGTTATTTGGATGGAGAGTTGTCTCATTGGCACTCACACCACATCTTCCTATATCTATGAACTATTTGCCACTGAACGTTATGTGAGCAGCAATCATTGATCAATAACGTCATAAACTATTCATTTATAGTTTTAGATACATATCTATTGGTCCAAGCTCTTCTTAAACAGATGTCACATATATATTGGTCCAAGCTTTTCTTACATATATGTCACATATCTATTGGTCCAATCTTTTCTTTAACATATACATATATCTATTGGTTCAAGCTTTTCTTTAACATATGCAAATATCTATTGGTCCAAGCTTTTCTTCAACATATGTCATATATCTATTGGTCCAAGCTTTTCTTTAACATATGACATATATCTATTGGTCCAAGCTTTTCTTTAACATATGACATATATCTATTGGTCCAAGCTTTTCTTTAACATATGACTATATCTATTGGTCCAAGCTTTTTTTTAACATATGACATATATCTATTGGTCCAAGCTTTTCTTTAACATATGACATATATCTATTGGTCTAAGCTTTTCTTTAACATATGACATATATCTATTGGTCCAAGCTTTTCTTTAACATATGACATATATCTATTGGTCCAAGCTTTTCTTTAACATATGACATATATCTATTGGTCCAAGCTTTTCTTTAGGGTTCATGTGGACCCTATGGCTAAAATGGACGTGTTTTCACCTCAAAATTTTCTCTGAGTACAGGCAAACCTGTGCATCTGGAAAAGTTTTAAGGCATAGCATGTCCTAGATAAATAGAATGCAAATGCATTATATGATTTAGAAAATCCATAAATTAACTGGATTTTGCCGTACACTTTTTTTCGTCCCTGCAGAAGATGATAAAATAAACAAACAGTTGAGTTTACCTTGATATGGTCCACTCAGGTACACAGTTTAAATAACCAATTATTGCCAGGTATCTATTGTCCATCTGAATTCCATGTCAATTAAAAATGCTCACTTTAATTTTTACCTGAGGGGAAGTTCTCAAACCTGTTTCCAACTTAGTTTATTTTGGCACCTTCTTAAGGAATAAAAAAAGTGCACAGCAAAATCCTGGTAAGTTTTTATTTTTCTAAAACATAAAAGATACTTACAATTCATTTATCTAGGGCATGCTATGCCTGAAAATTTTTACAGATGCGCAGGTTTGTCTGTACTCAGAGTAAATTTTGAGGTGAAAATCGGCCATTTTAGCCATAGGGTCCACATGAACCTTAATATATGACATATATCTATTGGTCTAAGCTTTTCTTTAACATATGACATATATATATATTGGTCCAAGCTTTTCTTTAACATATGACATATATCTATTGATCCAAGCTTTTCTTTAACATATGTCATATATCTATTGGTTCAAGATTTTCTTTCACAGATGTCACATATCTATTGGTCCAAGCTTTTCTTAAACAGATGTCATATATCTATTGGTCCAAGATTTTCTTAAACAGATGTCATATCTACAAAACGGTTAGACGTTTTTGTAAATGGTCAAGATTCATTACGTGATCGTGTAAACAGTAAATCAACGCACCGTTCGATTCAACAGATTACGATCCGTACTAAAATTATTACAATATTACCAACTTTTTATATCTATACAAGAAGATGCGCACAAGGTAGGTGCAGTTTATGAACTATCATTTATAGTTTTTAAAGGACTTTATTGATATTAAGGTTTAGATTAACATGAATAAAACGCGACTTGGTTGTGTGTGTCTGAAGCAACCATTCAACAACCAAAACAACTTCAAACCTTAGTGGGCTTTATGCGAGGTATGATGATGGACATGTGTCTATACAAAGAAACATTGCTTGTGTAAGAATACAAGTATAGGGCTTTCAACAAAGAGAGAAAAATAACTTAGCTACGTTGTTTAATCGAGTTAGCTAAGTTGTTTAAACGAGAAAGCCAAGTCGTTATAACGAGTTAGCTAAGTTGTTATAACGATTAAGCTTATTTTTTATTAGGACTTAAAAATAAAACACCAACCTGATATTTACCGGCTTCCCTATTTTGCTATTTACTTAAGTTCACCCTATCGTACGTGGCGGACAATGATTTGGGTTTTTTTTATAATGATGTCTAACAATGTCATGAATATACAACAATGTCAAGATGATATGGGTTTTTATAATTAAGTCTTACAATGTCAAGATGATGATACGGGCTTTTATAACGTCTTTCAATTTCATGCTGATATAGATTTTATGATGATGTCTGACAATGTCATGAATGATTTACTTTTGATTCTAAATATTTTGTATATAATTATCTGAAAATTGAAGATCCTTTGGTGGCCTTATGCTGTTGTCTGCACTTTAGTCGGGTTGTTGTCTCTTTGACATATTTCCTATTTCTGTTCTCAATTTTATATTTTTGTATATTGCTGTTTTAGAGCAACAGTTGTAGAAAGCCATGATGTTTTCTGGACAAACATACAGTCAACAACACTCAACAAACAGGAACAACATGATGAAACAACATGGTATCAGAGATCTTATGACAACATGACTACAGATCAACAACAAGAACAAGTTCGAGATCAACAGGGACAAACAACAACGCCTGGAAACATCGCCAGTAGTCCAAATTTATGTATTATTTCTGCCCTTGGAATTATTTTGAAACTTTTGGTGTAGTCACATATACAAGTTTATCACAAAAAACACATAGCTTTTCAGCATATCAGAGTTATCAGATCTTATATCGCTCAATAGCTGTTCATTTTACGCAACGTGTTAGTACTTAAATGTCATCATAGCTTTCGCTCTCAATTATTCTAATATATCAATCTATGATTGTCAGTACTACAATGATAACATGACTGTTTCTCTCTAATTTATATTTCTTTATGTGAATGTCATGTGTAAACATTAGCTTTAAAGTTCGTCGTTTTAATGGTCGCGATTTTTTTTTTGTTTCCTTCACGGAAGTTAACATCAATAGGAACACAAAACAATGTACGCATCTTTGAAAAATCATATAAGGGCGGAAAAACTTTTCATTGTAGTCTATTTTTGACGTTTTTGTATCTTTATATTTATCTCTTTGTTGTATAGAAAGAGAAAAAACAGTGGTCCTTTATACACCATTTCCGTGTAAAACGCATAGCATTTCCTTGTTTGACTATTAAGTTAAGAAGAGTCATCTAAATTTATTTCATCGATACATTTCATATCGGATAACCATTGGCAGGTAAGGAAATCGGTATATCACAGTTAGATATAAAAAAAAATTAAACAGAAACTAACACCATTTGGTTCTATAATGGAAGGGGGCAGAATTTTTATTTTGGTGGATGGATTTTCGACCGGTTTTTTTAATTGTTTTTGTACACAATTGTATTCTGCATTTTGTTAGGACAGAATATTCATTAGCACCATATATTCTTTGTACATTGTTTGTACATACCTTATCGAGACTCGCGTGGATAGTTGTCTGAATGGCAAACATACATGTAATTATCACTTCTTTTTATTTGTACATTGAACAAGGTTGTTTCTTTTCAGCTCTTACCAAGTCATTATATTGATATTCAAAATCCTCTTGTTAAAACGCTCACTCCCAACCGTAAATGATATCACCTTCCCTTAGAGTGATACAACAAAATGATGTCACCTTTAATTCCTTTGTTTTTACAGTAACTGTACTTTGTTTTACTGTTTTAAAGATTTTAATAAAAGTAACACTATACCATTTAGAAATATTTTATGACACAGTTGGATGGTCCGTCAAAAATTAATGTTTGTTTTAACTAGGGTTTCGAACTTTTGTAGCGTTGTCGTTTTTGAATGCATTCGTGTTTGTCGATGTGGTAGCGTAAATTACGTAAAATCCATGTTCAAATGGCACAAAGAAAACAAACCACAGCACTAAGTTTCAAATCAAATCACTTAGTAATCTGTTTAAATGTATATCAGTTGGACATAATAAAACAGTTGAACAATAATCCTAAGTCACTAACACCATATCAGTCTCAAGTCTTCTAGCTTACTATCTCCACTCTATCACTATCTGATCTCTCTCACACCCCCATATAATTCCAGGCGATACCCTGACGGTTCCAAAGATGGGATACCGAGCGGTTCTGTAGATACCGGGCGGTACCTTAACGGTTCTTAAGATAGGCTACCGGGCGGTACCCTGCCAGTTTCAAAGATTGGGTACCGTTCGGTACCCCGACGGATTCAAAGATGGGGTACCGGGCGGTTCTTAGGATACAGGGCGGTGAATTTAAGTAATATAGATACCGTTTAAATAAATAAAATACCAGGCTGTGTCCTATAGAAATGTGATTTAACCCTAATGTATTTATAATGAGACATGTTACTTAATAATAAGTATACTGTCAAACTAAAGATCGCTACACTATATTGTACATTACATCAATATAAGGGATTAAGCCTAGTGATTTTATTTTCTTAGTTGAACATGTTTGTCTGTATGTCTCTCTTTTTTTGTGTGTCTTTTGCCCCCTCTGTAAATCCAGAAATCGAGATTGTAAACTGGTTAACACATTCTAAAAAATATTTTTACCCTGATATATTTATCAAACCCAATACAAGAAATTCTGCAAGTTCTCTCGTGTTATTTCTGAATAACTTGTGGTTCTTTTTACATTTCTAGTATTTCAATTTAATTAATCCATAAAATTTCATACTTTGGGCGATTGTTTGCTTGACATAATGTATATTTACCCATTTGTATAGAAAAAAAAACCTCATCCCATATACCAGGATAATAAATTTGTAAGCCAGACGCGAGTTTCGTCTACAAAAGACTCAGCAGTGACGCTCGAATGAACAAAAAAGTAGAATTAAAAGTAAATGTGGTGCGCTCTAAGTGTCTCTTTGGTTCGATTGTTGTCTCATTGACGTCAACCTATTCATATCGAACTTATTTATAGAAATTAACGTTAAACCAAAATCGAAAGAAGAACGATATCATATATAGCGAATACTCAACACCCTCCATGAGACAATACAATACACAGTGACACGAACAAAATTTATAAACAGATATATACTTGTGACACACCGACATAAGTAAGGCTGATCTTTTTAATCATTTTCCGGACGTGTAACCCGGAAACTACCGAACATCCCCTAATTATATATATTTTGTTGTTAATTTGAGATTAAAGTGAAGTAAGTAAACACATTTTTTTACTTTCATTCTTCATTTCCTTAAATAGTCACATTTTGTCTATTTAATATATTTTATAATATTTCATTTCAAAATCAAAAGCTAGTTTGGTTTATTTGTTTGAGTTTTAAGGTATAGCAGATTTATGTTTTATTTTGTCTTCGACTTTGTACAGTTATAATTATTATCTGCACTTGAACCAATCTTTACTTTGTCGAGACGTAACCAGTAATCATATATATTTAACCTTAAATAATCAAACTTGATGGCAGATCTTTTAAATGTCTCTATTCAATTTATTCACACTTTTTTTCCAGGGGCGTAGCCCAAACTCTCGTACTCGCAGTGTGTATTAGTTGTTTTTTATTATTCATACAAAATAATTTGACATTTTTCCAATGTAAAGAGTGTATATAAAATGAAAAACGTATGAAATCATGCCTTTAGTTTTTAATTTTTAGAAACACTATCGATTTTTTTGAAAGTTTCTGGTTCACAAATGACCATGGGAATGTTCACCTTATTGTAGCTATAATCACATCCTTTTTTCCAAAATTGTGACATTACTAATGCAAATTTTCACCGAATTTTCAATTCCTAAAAGAGACATCAACTCAGGGTAAGTTCCACTTCCTTATCCCCCCAGTTTCTTTTGGCAGGTTCGCTTGCTATATCTTAGTTTTGTTTTTTAACTTTGTCGTCGTATTTATATCTTGTTGAAAAATCGTCACCTATAGTAGAATCGAGAGAAGACACAAATGTCCATTTAACCTAGTTATAACTGTAACAGAGAAGTTTTACTTTAAATACCAATAGACTGTGTAAAATAAACATTCCTTTTAATTTCAACAGAAATCTATAACATTGTTAATTATATACACCCTGACAATGCGTCAAACCAGTCGTCATTTTCTATTCTGAAGTAAGTATTCAATACCGAAAATATAGTTTAATTGTTAAATTGCCAAATAAAATAATTCTATTTAACAAAAAAATAATATTGATAGTTTTCACAATCCGAAGTGAACTTTGTGTACACTACTTTATATATTTTGAACTGTTAATGTGTAACGCTAGCTGAGTAGCTGCCATGAAGAAGGGAAGGTAATACTGCATTATTTACAAACTTTATCTTATTTGAATATTTACCAGAACCTTTGCACGGTCGGTATTATTTGTATTGCATCGTCCTAACAAAGATCATGGACGTAATATGTATGTAACATCAAGCAAAGCTCTTCAATGATTGTAACCCTGAATTCTCGACTATTAATCGAATGTCAAATAAGTTCAGCGACAAATATTTCATTGTTAGCAAAGTTTTCTCCTCGATATAATAGGAATAATTATAGTTAACATTCAATTGTTTCTAAATAAGCTTTATTTATAGTCAACAATAACAAATAGCATAAGGTCTATAAGATTTTATAACCGACAAATGTCACATGTTTTATATTTGTTTATGTTTCAGGCCGGCGTAAATAGAACTCTTGACTCAAGTAGTGCATGCGCACTATATATGGAACATCTTAAATATATCTTCTCACATCAATAGTGTCAAATGTACCGCACACAATGCTCACATACAAAGAATGAGTATATGAATAAGAAGATGTGGCACGATTGCCTATGAGACAACTCTCCAAATGACAAAGATGTTAACAACTAAAGGTCACTGTACGGCCTTCAACAATGAGTAAAGCGCATACCACATAGTCTGCTATTAAAGACCCCGAAATGACAAACGTAAAACAACTTAAACGAGAAAACTAACGGACTAATTTATGTACAAAAAAATAATTAAAAATATATATGTAACGCATCATCAAACAACAAGCACTGAATTACAGAATGTGGTGGGTTAAACATGTTAGCAAGACCCCGCCCCCATCCCAAACATCTACAGAAAAAATGGAATTTTATTTTTACATATTTACTTCTGGATACTATCTTATGAGTTTATGTCAAAGTTTGGTACATATCAAGGATAGTGTAACAAAGTTATCAAAACTGAATAAACTTTAACCACAGAGTGAGTGTAATGTCTCCTGGCAGAAAAAAAACTAAGTCCATTTATAGGTCAAAAACGGAAAAAAATGAAATTTTATTTTTACAAAATTTACTTCTGGATACTATATATCTTATGATCATAAACTAACTTCTGAATAAGTTCCGTAGAAATTTAGAATGGTTTAAGAAAGTTATTAAAATCTAAAAAAAAAATAACCTCAGCGTAAATATTTGTGGACGACGCCGACGGATTGTAGGATCGCTATGTCTCGCTTTTTCGACTAAAGTCGAATACTCGACAAAAATATCACATACTCATCCAATCATTTCGGCAACTATCCTCCTCAAAAGACAGTAACAAATGATAATTTTTTCCACAAACCATAATACAATGTTACCACAAGTTGTGGTAGCATGTAAAACAATTGAAACCTTAAGGGTTCAGTTGCCATAAACTTAATCAATACTAATGTGTGACACAACACAGGGTTATTAGGAAAAACAATTTATAGTAGCTGGTCTTGACCAGTGTGCATAAAGAACGGTCTCCCCTATAACAATGCAAGCAATAGTTTATATACAAATTCATTTGAATATAACAGATTATCAAAATTTCTTTTACTTTAATACTAGTTTTTTCACATAGTGTTTTATGGATTTCCTTTGTCATATCGTTCTCTTTTTCTTTGTAAACACGATAATTTTGTTTTCGGGATTACGAATTTTACAATTTTACAGGTAGAGATGAGCGGACTGGGGACCTCTTTGAAGATTGTAGGGCTGCTTTGTTGTCTTTGTTTTGTCCATGCTTATCCGGACGGAGCTCCCGCTGTTGCTTGTCAAAATAGGACTCCACAACATAACGGAGCAACCGCTTCAACTAGAGCCAAACGCTATACAGTGACTGCTAACTCAACATACTATACTGCTACAGAAAACGTTTTAGGTAAGGTGTATTAAATAGATTAAATGCAGTTACTCTGAATTATTGGTGTAAAACCCAAAAGTCTATAAATATAATGCAAAATGATATAATTTCTTGCTTTTAAGGGAAACCCATGGCACAACTGAAAGAGATATAGTTTTGATTGTACAAGCTTTTCTCTTGCACTTGAAAATTTACTCTTACAAGCATATATATATACCATCATTTATGGCGATTTGATGGATAAATCTGTTGTAGAGTTGTCACTGACTCAGACGTACTTATAAATATAATTATTTTCTGTGACTGTATCTTACATTAATTTGTTGTTGTAGAGTTGTCACTGACTCAGACGTACTTATAAATATAATTATTTTCTGTGACTGTATCTTACATTAATTTGTAGGATCATTTACTATAAATAATTTAGCTGATCTGTAACAATAACATCTCCATGCCTTATATATCATGTACTGTAGTACGCCGCTAGATTAAAACTGACGTGGAAAGGTAACACACGGCCACTGAAAGCTTTATTTTTGTAGAGCCCAGGTGGTCGTGTGGTCTAGCGGGACGGCTGAAGTGCAGGCGGTTTGTTGTCACGATATCACAGTAGCATGGGTTCGAATCCCGGCGAGGGGAGAACAACAAATGCGAAAGCAAATTTACAGATCTAACATTGTTGGGTTGATGTTTAGACGAGTTGTATATATATATAATCGCCTGCACTGCAGCCTTCCCGCTAGACCACGCGACCACCTAGGTAGAACTGCACTGCAGCCGTCCCGCTAGACCACACGACCACCTAGGTAGAGCCTAGGTGGTCGTGTGGTCTAGCGGGACGGCTGCAGTGCAGGCGATTTGGTGTCGGCGAGGGAAGAACAACAAAGGAGTAGGACCAGTAAGACCTTTTTTTGGCCCCAAAATATAGCACTTTTACAAAATTGTTAAAATGTAAACTTTTAGTTATTTATTGGACAGTAGAATGCTTCTGCAACATAATTTGGGCTGATTTTGACAATACAATGCACATTTATCGGGAACTAGCACCATTAAGTCATGCTAAATTACTGAAATCTTCACAATTCTAGCATTTGAGTTAAATTTTAGACGGTTTTCGTGTAAAACGAAAGTGGCCGCATTCGTGTTCATCCTTTATATTGAAATGTAAGTTGTATTTTATTATAATACATAACATATATATAAATGTTGAAGATGAACATGGATGCGGCCACTTTCATTTTTGACAAAATCCATCTGAAAAATGACACTTTTCGGCATATTTGGTAGATTTTTCATATTTCAGCTTGAATCGGTGCGTTTTTATATGACTAAATCAGTTAAAATCTTTCACATCAACTAATTGATTCAAATAAAATAGACACTTAAGTGTTAAAAAAGAGGTCAAAATCTTTCGTCAGATGAACATGAAATTTGAGGCCAAAATCGGTCCTTACCGGACCTACTCCTTTGCGAAAGCAAATTTACAGATCTAACATTGTTGGGTTGATGTTTAGACGAGTACTAAATACATTATGTACACAGCCATGTATCACCATCATTGATGGATAAATCTGTTGTAGAGTTGTCACCGACTCAGACGTACTTATATATATAAATATATATAAACGATCCTCGTGTAGTTTTGCAATAGATATCAGAAGATGTGGTATGAGTGTCAATGAGACAACTATTAATCCGTGTCACAAATTGTAAAAGTAAATCATTAAACTCAAGTCGGTAAACCAACGGTCTGATCTTTATAAAAATAACAAGAAACAAGAAACACTTATGAACCACACCAACAAACGGCAACCACTGAACACCAGGTTCCTGACTTAGGAAAGGTGCAAACAAATGCAGCGGATTTAAATGTTTTAATATGAACATGTACCAACCTTCATCCTTACCCGACAAAATACCCTTAAGTGTTACATAACAACATAGAAAGACACAATATAAAAAAAAAATTGAAATAATGGCTTACATGTAACTCAATCAAAGACATATTAAAACACAAGTAAACATACACTGAATCTATTGTGTATGTAATGAAATATGTTGGAATTGTGTGACTTTCAAGTTGCACACTACGAACTCAGATCAAACCACCACCCGACTTTTCTATGATAGAAAAAAAAAGAAAAAGTAAAAAGTAATGAACGAATTTAGTTTTGTGAATTTCCAATCTTTGTCAGCTTTTTCACTTTACACTTACCGGACTTCATAATCGGTTACCTATAGAAGTTGTCGTCTTCGTCGTTCAGTAATCAATTATTATTACTTATTCATTTTTATGAATTTGTTTTTCAATTACTGTCATGGTGTAGTTAAAACCGGGTTGTGTTATAATCTTGATGAATAGTTGTCTCAAAGTCTGCATATTGCATATCTTCGTTTGTTATTGATAGATTTTTTTTTTATTACAGTGACTTTGAAGGGTGTTAGTGGCACGACATTTAAAGGTTTCCTGATACAGATGTGGACTGAAAACCGTCAGCAAACAGTGGGAACTTTCACCGTCATTACAACTGCTGAAAGCCAACTTCTACAGTGTGGCAATGTGGCAAGTTAACTACTAGAGTGTAACCATGTATTTAGTTAACTTCTACAGTACAACCATATCAATTAAAACTGTCTAGATAAATTGAATTTATCGACGATTCTATGACACTTTGTTTGCTTGTACATGCGTTGCTTGTACATTTGTTTTTGTTAAGTATTATACCGTTTTAAATAGTATGAAATGCGCTTTTTCTATACTTTTTTAGCCCACCTGGCCCGAAGGGCCAAGTGAGCTTTTCCCATCACTTGGCGTCCGTCGTCCGTCGTCGTCGTCCGTCGTCCGTCGTCGTCGTCGTCCATCGTCGTTAGCTTTTAGAAAAATCTTCTCCTCTGAAACTACTGGGCCAAATTAAACCAAACTTGACCACAATCATAATTGGAGTATCTAGTTTAAAAAATGTGTGGCGTGACCCGGTCAACAAACCAAGATGGCCGCCACGGCTAAAAATAGAACATAGGGGTAAAATGCAGTTTTTGGCTTATAACTCAAAAACCAAAGCATTTAGAGCAAATCTGACATGGGGTTTAATTGTTTATCAGGTCAAGATCTATCTGCCCTGAAATTTTCAGACGAATCAGACAACCCTTTGTTGGGTTGCTGCCCCTGAATTGGTAATTTTAAGGAAATTTTGCTGTTTTTGGTTATTATCTTGAATATTATTATAGATAGAGATAAACTGTAAACAGCAATAATGTTCAGCAAAGTAAGATTAACAAATAAGTCAACATGACCGAAATGGTCAGTTGACCCCTTTAGGAGTTATTGCCCTTTATAGTCAATTTTTAAACATTTTTCGTAAATCTAAGTTATCTTTTACAAAAATCTTCTCCTCTGAAACTTTTGGGCCAAATTAATCCAAACTTGGCCACAATCATTATTGGGGTATCTAGTTTAAAAAATGTGTGGCGTGAATCGGTCAACCAACCAAGATGGCCTCCATGGCTAAAAATAGAACATAGGGGTAAAATGCAGTTTTTGGCTTATAACTCAAAAACCAAAACATTTAGAGCAAATCTGACGGGGTTTAATTGTTTATCAGGTCAAGATCTATCTGCCCTGATATTTTCGGACGAATCGGACAACCCTTTGTTGGGTTGCTGCCCCTGAATTGGTAATTTTAAGGAAATTTTGCTGTTTTTGGTTATTATCTTGAATATTATTATAGATAGAGATAAACTGTAAACATCAATAATGTTCAGCAAAGTAGGATTGACAAATAAGTCAACATAACCAAAATGGTCAATTGACCCCCTAAGGAGTAATTGTCCTTTATAGTCAATTTTTAACACTTTTCATAAAATTGGTAAATTTTTATTAACATTTTCCACTGAAACTACTGGGCCAAGTTCATTATAGATAGAGATAATTGTAAGCAGCAAGACAGTTTATTACAGTAAGATTTACAAACACATCACCATCACCAAAACACAATTTTGTCATGAATCCATCTGCTTCCTTTGTTTAATATTCACATAAACCAAGGTGAGCGACACAGGCTCTTAAGAGCCTCTAGTTCTGTTGTATGTTCTTTTTTGGTTTAAATATCAATTAGTAGTCACCCAATGGATTAAGTGTAAAAACGTCGTTAAAAATCAGAGAAAAACACTATCTGCTTCAATGCCAAAACCTTATTATCGATAGACCGTACATTTTGGTAAATAAAAAAGTGAAAATTTGGTGTGACTTGCAAGCCAATTATACATCAACAATGTGTTGGGGATTATTTGGGTTTATTTTATTATATCAAACAGATTACTATTAGCGAAACACCGTTTCTATAGTGAGCCTTTATAAACAAAACTTATTCGTAGCTAAATTAAATGTTCATTCAACTTGAATTTTGCTTGTTTTAACTAACACCATGAATGTGTTAACACGGTGCGATTCATATAATTTAATTGACTTACAGAATGGTGCTGCAATAACCCATACTAGTAATGATAGTAAGACAGATATACAAGCGATCTGGACTCCCCCGTCGCAACCTGTTGGAAACGTCATAATAACGTACGTATCTTTATGAGAATAGTCACCACAGACACTTCAGAAAAGAATTTCTATAAACCTTAATATTAAAAAAATCTATAAAAGAAGGGCGAAGCTACCGTAGGGAAACTCAAAGTCATAGCTCGAAAATTAACTGACGATGCCATGGCTAAACAAGAATGTGTCCATAGTACACGGATGCCCCACTCGCCCTATCATTTTCTATGTTTACTGGACCGTGAAATTGGAATAAATTCTCTAATTTGGCATTAAAATTAGAATGATCTTTTCAAAGGGAACATGTATACTAAGTTTCAAGTTGATTGAACTTCAACTTCATCAAAAACTACCTTGACCAAAAACTTTAAGCTGAAGTGTAACAGACGGACGAACGAACAGACGGACGGACGGACGAACGAACGGACGAACGGACACACAGACCAGAAAACATAATGCCCCTCTACTATCGTAGGTGGGGCATAGAAAGAAGACAGACAAAAAAAAAGTACACAAGACACAACATAGAAAAGGATCTGTTTTGCATAATCCCTGAATATAGATATAGGAAGATGGGGTGTGAGTGTCAATGAGACAACTCTCCATCCAAATACGATTTTTTAAAAAGTAAACCATTATAGGTCAATGTACGGCCTTCAACACGGAGCCTTGGCTCACACCGAACAACAAGCTATAAAGGGCCCCAAAATTACTAGTGTAAAACCATGTCTTTATTTAATCATTTGAAAAAGCTGATGACCACAACATACGATTTAAGTACACATAAAGAGAGTTTTAAAACACAATGTATTCAAAAGTAAAATCCCAAAAATACTAAAAAAAATTCAAACGGAAAGTCCTTAATCAAACGGCAAGTGATCCATATTTTCACACTTTTTGTATATGTACCTTCAGTTTGCATTAAGGAAAGAAATTTTGACAGAGAAAAATTGAATCGACATCAAAGTCCGACACGTGTTAGGGGTCAAAGATCAAATGATTTTCTGAAACCATGTGCCTTAAACTTCTTCTGTCATAGGGTTCATTCAAATAACACATGGATATTAAATATGAAATACCTCTATAAAAATCCCACAGAGTCCCTACCAAGGACTTAGAAACACGAATCACACCATAAACTTGGGCCGATCTCAGGTGATCAAAAGGGTAAGTAGATCCTGCTCGACATGTGACACCCGTCGTGTTGCTCATGTTATTATGGGAAAACCCGGTAGATATTCTAATTCGGTAGGTCACATTCGTGGAAAATGAACGGGGTTGTAGTTATGACATAAGGAACATATCTGATCTCGTGAAACGGATATTCCGTAATGATCAACCAACACGTGATGGCGTTTCAACTTCGATTCACCAATTGGAACCCTTTGTCTAACAGCTGTCTTGTGTTCAGCATCCCTCTACCGAGGAAATGATGATAACCTAGAGAATGCAAGCCCGGGAACATCATATTCGTTTAGAGATATGCACTCCGTATACAGGCGCTGCTGGAATGTTGCTACATAGAAATGTAAAGTTCACAATTGAGAAACTGAATCATCTTTTGTGTCGTATATTTTTTGTTTTCTACCTACCTTCATTGTCAATTTCTAGATGGATGTCAAGATATGAGGCAGACTTACTGTATATGTTGTATCCTTTGTCTCATCTTCGATTAGAAAGATGTGTTCAACAGAGTCACCAAATTTTGAATTATTAGTGAGAGAACATCATCTATTTAGCGGAATGTGTTCAACATAGTCACCAAATTTTGAATTACTAGTGAGAGAACATCATCTATTTAGCGGAAAGTAAAGTTAAAGGATATTGCTAACTTCTCTTCTTTCTTTCCTAGAAGTTCTTGTATGACGTCAACCTGATAAGAATAAAGGAACTATTCGGCAAGAAGAGGGGCACAGTTGCGTATGATGGGAATGTCGATTGTCTGTTGAAAAAAAACGTCCTCCAAACGTAACAAATATGTTGTCAATATTCAATTCAATTCTTTATTACTTTGAGCAAATGATGCTCATCAGTACAAATATAATATATATGCAAATACAATATATCATAAATAAATACACAAAACATATACATAACTAATAAATGAATACATCCGAGAAGAGTAATACTCTATATTAAGTATTGGTAACTTATAACATGTCTGTTCTACGTTTAAATGCATGGAAAAGATATTTACAAAGGTTACATATGTCTTTTACATTTTCTGTGCCCAACAACTGTATAAGCTTAAATGACGATGGACGCTTATAATAATATGGCTTAATATACTGCCTCCTAATTTCATTATAACAATCACACTGTAAAATAAAATGAAACTCGTCTTCTATCGTATTTAAAGTACAGAGAGTGCATTTTCTTTCTGATCTATTAACCCCGTGATATCGTCCTGTTTCAACAAGTAAGTTATGTGAAGACAATCTTATTCTAGTTAGATACACTCTAAAATTCACATGTTTAGTAAGGTAAAATTGTAAACGAACATTATTTACACAGTATTTATATAAAAAACACTTTGGCGAGCCATCCAATAATTGATTCAAATATTGATAAGCTTGATCAAATATTCTAGTTTTGACAAAATACTTAAGAGTGTCATTTACAACTAAATTATCTTGGTTATACCAGAAGTCATTCAGACCCAAATTAAACAATAAATACTTCAGTTGATAAATCCAACTATTTCTGTTATTACATTGATTCCGTACCTGCTCTTTGTAACAATTTTCAAGAATACAATTATTAGTTGATAAAAGTTTAAACCAGTATCTTATAATATTATACAATCTATAATATATCAAAGGATATCTACCAAGTTCATAATACACCATTACATTCGTTGTACATTGTTTGACACCTAAAATATTTTTGCAAAAATCTAACTGAACTTTTTCAATATTCGGAGCTTTATGAAAGCCCCATATCTCACTGCCATAGCATAACATACTACTTATATATGTATCAAACAAATTAAGGTACGTGAAAACATTCAAATATAAAGATGAAACTTTTGATTTCAAGGCAAATACAGCTTTCCTGCCTTGCTCAGCTAATTGTTTTTGAGTTTTCAAAAATTTTCCGTTATAATTCAACAGAATACCTAAATAACAAAATTCATCAACAATGTCAATAACACTACCATCAAAATACCACTTTTCTTCAACCCTCACATTACCACCATTTCTAAATACCATAATTTTTGTTTTAGCATTGTTCACAGTTAAACCCCATTTTTGGGTGTACAATAAAAGTGTGTCCAACATATCTTGTAAACATTTTACAGAATCAGAAAATAGTATCATATCATCGGCATACATAAGCAAAAATAGAGACAATTCTTGTACTTCATACGGTACATTACCGTTATTTAAAAATTCCATTTCAAAATCGTTCACGTACAATGAAAAAAGGATTGGAGAGAGTACTTCCCCTTGCATTAAGCCAACTGTACTCGTGAACTGCTCTGAATAAAAACCATCAATTCGTACACATGATTTTACATTTGAATACATTGATTTTAGTAATGATAAAAGTTTCCCTGTTATACCAATTTTTGACAATTTCAACCATAAATTCAGTTTACTTATTGTATCAAACGCCTGTTTGTAGTCTACAAAACAGCAATACAAACGATTCTTACTGGAGAGTGTTTTTTGAATGACAGTTAATAAACTAAACATCGCATCAACTGTACTGTTGCCCGGACGAAATCCAAACTGTGCATCAGTTATAATGTCATAGGTATCGGACCAAAGTAATAATCTCATATTCATAATGGATGTGAACAATTTGGCCAAATTACTAACCAAACTTATGCCGCGATAATTTACAGGATCAGACGGATCGCCTTTTTTAAAAACTGGAACAAGTATCGCAACTGTCCATGTTGTCGGAAAGTAACCAGAAGACAATACCCTGTTGAACATTTCCTCTAAGAACGGAATCAGCACATCCTTATATTCAATTAACATTTCGTTCAGAATTCCGTCAATTCCATGACTTTTCCCACGTTTCAATTTGGAAATACATTTCAAAATTTCGTCCTGCGTGATAACACGGTCAAGTTCTTCGTATGTAGTGTCTTGTATACTCTGTGTGTCATTGACTATTGGAGTGTTACTTGATAACTCTTTAAAATGAAGCATCGAAAAAAGAATTGTTAAAGATTGACGTAGCATAGATACTGATAGACCATTCAGTTTCTCAATTCTGATTTGAATCAACGATCTCACAGTCTTAATCCATTTAGATAAGAGTATCTACTATTTCGAATTCATTCTCGCGTCTATCCTTTAACATAACAGGTGTCGCATTATATTGGCTATTTATATAATTGTGTATGTCTTAAGAAATTGAATTCTTTCAATTATTATAGTTTTTTTATACAATGTCTAAAAGTTGTTTTACAAGGAACAATTTACTTGAATAAAAAACCTCATCTGATATTGATTTATTTGTAGAGCCACAGTGGTGCAGGACTTTCAGACTTTCTGGAACAACATTGTATCAACATCAATTCAACAATCTACACCGTCCACCACAACAACTGTTGCCACAACTAAGACTACAAGAGCGACAAGTGCGTCTTCAGCGCTGACTACAGGCTACGCAGGACTCATTGGGACAATGTTTGCGCTGTATATCATGCACATTCTAAATTAATATTTCCTTTTCAAGATAGATCGGGGTCCAAGTTAAAAAAAAAACAATTATTTTAAATGATATGGTGTACATTTTTTTCTGAAATTAACAAGTTTGATGCAGACATGAAAATTATTTGTAAGAATTATGATTTTTCCAAATTAACATTATATCTACTTTAATTCATTTATTGAAAAATATATATGAGGGGATATAATTCAAAATACATATTGTTTTCATGGAATTTCATTATGGAATGTACAATAATTTTTCATGATTTGTTATCTAGTTAGGAATCAAACCTGAAAATATTGATGACTTTTTTTTTATTAAATTCTATTCAAGCCAAATGTGATTTGCCATGTATAATCTATACAAAATCTGACAATTTTGCACACAACTTGTAGCTTGAGGGAAAGCTCGGTGGCCGATACTCTTTTATAAGATTTATATAAACTACATTTAAAAAAAACTATTGATATATATATATATATATATTGATATTGGTAATCAAGATCGAACATGTCCTTTAATTGTATTACTCAGATAATTGAAAAAGTACAAATGATATGATAATAAAATAAATGACATCATCGGGGGGATTTACAGTACAATGTTGAATCACACACAAATAAAGGTTCAAAGGATTTTTATGATACATTTGTACGTTTCTGAGTGAATTGGTCCAGTTTTAACGCCAATAATTTCCTATAAAATGATGTTTAATCCGTATACATCCTTAAAATTGGAGTAATGCATTTGATTTCTCCCCGTCCTATACCTCTTTTGCACGAAAGTTGTATATTTTTGTCATTGAATTGACAAAAAACTATAATAATATCTTACTATCATTCGAATGAATATTTTGTGTTTATTATTTAATTCAAAGGTGAATGCGAAGTGAAAATAAATATTTTAACGTTAGTGTATTCCTACTGTTTATGCCTAAGCGAGATGAATGGTGAGACTTCCATATTGATAAAAAATATTTTGTCCGATATACATTTGTACGTTTATAATATAAAGAAGAAGATGTGGTATGATTGCCAACGAGACAACTGTCCACAAGAGACCAAAATGACACACAAATTAAGAACTATAGGTCACCGTACGGCCTCCACCAATGAGCAAAGCCCATACCGCATAGTCAGCAAAAAAGTGGACAAGACTATTGTTTTCAATCCAGATACGGCCAAAACTTTTGTTTAAGGAAAGAATCAGAAAGTCATTTTTTTTTCTCTCAAATATCTCAGACTGCCTCCTCAAATCAAATGGTTCGTACCTGAGATTTGAAATCTTTCTAGAGCTTATACTGACTGGGGATCATTATTCAATTTGTTAAACATGTTTTCGTAGGTAAATAATATTGTGGAACTTTTTTTTCATGAGAGTGTAATAGTCTATAGAGTATTTACCATTACTTTCTGTTTAGTGGAATAATGAAATAGAAGTCAATACGTTCTTGTTCAATCCTGTGTCGCTTTGAAGGTTTCCTGATTGTCATGACAACCTCAGCCTAAGCAATGTGTATTACTGTAATTTGAATTTCAAAATGACTGAGTGCCGTTTTTTCAACGCACTGGTCAACTCCACCATAGCAAATCACATGACTTTGACAATCAGTAAATACCGGCCAGCGAAAAATGTCTTTATAAGTAAAGAATTGTCGTATAAAAATTAAATACTCGGGAAATGGCAAAGTTCACGAAGTCTAGTCTGATTAATCATTTTACAAAAAAAAAAAAAAAAAAGTCCGAGCAAAATGGGGGGGGGGGCGTACGCCCTCTACGCCCCCCTCTGAATCCGCCACTGAAAATCATTCAACAGTCTTCCTATTTTTATATTGTAAATAAAGATGTCTGTGAAATATTTGAATTTCTATTTTATTTTGGTACTGGCTATGGTTACATTGAAATGTAAAAGTCGTAAAAAAGTTATTGTTACAATGAAGTTTAGGCTATATCGCCGGAATGCAGACAAATGGTTGACTAAGGAACTACATAGAATACTTACGAGTGTAACAATGATATTTATGTCTACGGTTACATTGTGTTATTGTTACGTAAATGCACTCAAATGAAAAATTATTTTTTACAATATTTTATACATTATTTTAATTTTTATTTTAATTGTCAGTGTACACACAACCAGTATGTTGTTTCAGTCCGATGCATTTTTGGCCCGGTGTAACCACTCTCAGTGGCGGATCCAGAAATTTACATAAGTGGGGGGCCAATGACTGACCTAAGAGGGGGCCGGCTCCAGTCACGTTTCAATGATTCTCCTATATAAGCAACCAATTTTTTTCCAAAAAGGGGGGGGCGGGTCTCCAGCCCCCCCCCCCCCTAAATCCACCTCTGACTCTAGGCAGCCCTCACAAACGAGTAATTGGAGTGGATGGGTTGGGTGGCTCAGTGTTGTATTAATATATAAGAAGATGTGGTATAACTGTAAATGAGAAAAGTCTCCTGTTCATATAAGTCGTAATTTGTAGAAGTAAACCATTATAGGTCAAAGTACGGTCTTCAACACCGTGCCGGCATGAGCTCTCACCGAACATCAAGGTGTAAAGGGTCCCAAAAGTGACTAGTGTAAAACCATAACTTGAAAACCAACTACAGAATACCAAACTCCTGACCTAAGACAATAACCTCTTTTGTATTGTTACAATCTCAAAAACGTGTCCGATAATTTAAGAATGTGTCCAGTTAAAAACGCCAGAATATTTCAAAACTCATATACCCCCAATGATACTCTGTAAAGTAAAAACGCAATTCAATATTAATGGTGTGGGATACGATAGAACCCGTATTGTTCGGTTGGATTATAAATGATTAGAAAAAAAAGTCGAAGTAGGTGCCAAAAAAAAATCTGGAGGAAAGGTTTAGTAATCCGTACAGACAAATGTCCAAGGTATGCTACACTGTGCACGCTTTCTTCTGCTTGCAGACACAGACTACACTACCAACAATTTGACCAGCGTTTACATGTACATTAAATGCCGCTATAAAAGCAGTACTTTTAGGAAACAGTACTAATCAGTACATTAAATGCCGCTATATAAACAGTACTTTTAGGAAACATTACTAAACAGTACATTAAATGCCGCTATATAAACAGTACTTTAAGAAACATCACTATTCAGTACATTACCTTTTATATCATTTTCAGTAATGTTGGGAAAAAGTTGATTACAGTACTGAAAATTACAGTCATTTATCAGTACTGAAAATTTCAGCCATTTTTCAGTACTGAAAATTTCAGCCATTTTTCAGTACTGAAAATTTCAGTCATTTTCAGTACTGAAAATTTCAGTCATTTTTCAGTACTGAAAATTTCAGCCATTTTTCAGTACTGAAAATTTCAGCCATTTTTCAGTACTGAAAATTTCAGCCATTTTTCAGTACTGAAAATTTCAGTCATTTTTCAGTACTGAAAATTTCAGTCATTTTTAAGTACTGCAAATTCAATCATTTTTAAGTACAGAAAGTTGTAGTCAAATTCAAGACCTAATAAAAAACTCGGTTATGCTATCACAAGGGGACCTTTCACAAATATCATAAGCCCCAAGGGTGAGTTGGGAATAGAAATATGCTCACTTGGTCCTGTTCCGATCGGCAGTAAAAAGCTTGTTAAAGTGGGGTGTCCGTCTGGCTGTGAAAGATGTATCAAATGTGCAGCTACGTCCTGTCAGAATGCATATATCGAGGTTTAATCCAATGCCTCGAGTAAAGAGAGTGACAAGATCTCTGCACGCTAAGAACCCTTGCAACAACTCTTCTTGTTGCATGGCAAAATTTTTGTCCCTTACTTATATACCTTTATTTTCCAGTGGAAGTCGAAATTCCCCCTGATCATCATCGGGATGGCCCTCTATTATTAAAAGACCTACTAGTTCCTGTTGTATTTATTTTTAACTTGTTTTCGTCCAGAACCATCGTGAAATATTTGCCACTGGACATAAAGCAATCAACAATCAATAAAAATTAATCATCAACAAATATCATAAGTTGGTTTGGGATAAAAACAAGAATTTTATTTTAAAACTCCATGGCTATATTTATTCTTTCATTTCAACACATTAATACATTAAAGAGGATTCTTTTGATGGACTTTATGACCACATTCGTTATGTGCCTGTTTCAAGCCACGACTTTTTTTGATTGTTGTTATTTGTTGTATGTCATAACTGGTGTTATTCAATTTTTTTGGCGTAAACCAGTGCGGGTTTTTTCCTGACGATTAGTTTCGCTAGTTATCAAGATGACTTTTACAGCTTTCCATGAGCAATGATGTTTTCATTAATGATTTATGTGAAAGGCGTAAAAGGAGCTGTCATAAAAACAGTCAAATTCAATCACATTAGCAACAAAATTATACAAAACTATCAGACAGGGGTCACCAATACAGTTTTTCAATATTAGGAAGTCCGCACCATACAAGAAGTTCTGAATAGGTCCGAGAGAAAAAAATAGATGTCATCTAGATGTAAAGCACAATGTCAGAATATCGTTCATCAAACTAAATGTATAACTACACAAAGACATATCTATAACATGACTTTGTCCGACTTGGGACAGAGGTGCATATAAATATGGCGGGTTAAACCGATTTTGTCGACGTCTGACGTTGAACATTATGGTTATTTATATAGTATCCTTGTTCTGTTGTTGTTAGTTGGGAGGCATACCACATCTCCTTGTTTTATTAATAGAACTAAATATGTAGATTATATATATATGCAGTCGTCTATATTAAATATTTCATACTTTCTTGTAGCACTTGAAATGCAATGACGTCTTTAATATAGTTCACGTTTCTCTTATAGATAGAAAAGATTCTTTTGATACCATGACAGTTTGTTATCAGTAATAATTTAAAAGAATAAGCACATGTTTCAAGATATTTTTATAACATTAACCTTGGATCAAGTCAGGAACCTGTAGTCTAGTGGTTATGGTTGGTTCATTTCGGTAATATTTGTTGTTTGTAAATTGTTTTGTTATACATGTACATTAGGCAGTTAATATTCTGATATGAATTGTTTCATATTCATATTTCACATGTTTAAACCTTTTATAGCGACTTTTACTCACTCTATGAAGGTCGTACAGTCGACTATAATTGCGTATATCTACCTAAAACTTTGGTGAATTATTATAGTTGTATCATTGAAAATTATAACAACATTCCTTATTTTTACCAACACTGCTATTTTCTATTCAACGGCAAGAAAATAGAACTTTGCTTCGTATTGTTCTTTGTGTGGTTTTAATATAGCATAATAATTTTGACAGCAGTAGATTTTGATTTTTAGGGTAGTAAGGCAGAATCCAATTCAAATACTTAATTCTAGATATGAAAAGAAATGTTAGTTAAATCTCCACAAAACAGTAACACTTCATACAAAAGATATTTCAGTCTATTACTAATTGGAGTCTTATTCGGTTTTCTTCATCTTTTACGTTACAAGTAAAAGAGTGTTCAATTGCAAAAAAATGATTTTTTTTGTCCTTGACCTAAAGCACTTTCAAAAAACTACAGACAAATTTTCTACCTATGAACCCAAAGTGAATTGATCTAGCACATGATTTTTTTAATTGGAAATGAACACGAATCGAGTCTTCACAAGAATTTTTATATACTAGTATTGCTAAAAGAAAAAGACAAAAAAACTAAATTTAACATTGACTAATGACCTGTGCAAATTAGACAAATAATAGTTCACAAGACACATAGAAAACTAATGACTAAGCAACACGAATCCCACCATGGGTTTGATCTCGGGTGCTCCTGAAGGGTATGCTGATCCTGTTCCACATATAAATGTAGCACCCATCCTGTTGCTCATGTTATTACAAACCCGTTAAATAGTCCAATTCGGTAGTTCATTAATAGGTTAGTGAGGAAATAACATAATAAAAATAGAAATTTGTTTTCAAGCAGTTGCTTGACAATAAAAATGAGGTCAAGGCCAACAGACATAATACAGACTTTCGTTATACATGTATTAGCCACAAGGTATGAAGCCTCCAGTTAAAGTCAATTACCATATAAAATACCAAGCTCAATACAAATAGCTAACGCCGTAGGATTGTTATCTGTATCTTTCGCATGTCACAGGCACGACTATAAAGCAAGAAGACAAGCAAAGTCATGTACATCGATGACTCGCATCCTGGATTTTAGTTGTATTTGTTGATCAACTTTGAAACAAATTACTCAGGGGAAAGGGTCTTACTGGCAAAAGACAGAACGAAAGATTTTTTTCTAATCCATTTAACAACTTAATATTCTAAAAATAATTTATTCAAACGCCTGTACCAAGGTAGGAACCTTCTCATTGCTTGTCTCATGTCAAAAAAACATTAAAAAAATCTTTGTTGATTTAGTTTTCATTCACAATGCAGAGCATGCTACATGTATCAAGTGTCGATGGTATGTTTCCCTTTTGATTTTTGTTTGGTGTTTTTCATCGATTGATTGCTGTCGGATACGAATGCGTTTTTTTTGGGGGGAGGGGGACAGGGACATTTGGAGCTACATGAATGGTGAAAGCATAAAATTTCTACATGTCACACAACATGGAAAGGACTATTTCAATGTTTTGTACTTAAATGTTTCATTTAAAACTAAATTTTCTCTTTTGAGACTTTATCTGGAAAATATACACTCATGGCAAGTTATTATAGGTTCTTGTGGTCTCTTTAAAAATACACCACCACTGTATGTCTCTTACAGTTTTGTTTAAATGTTCTTCCCTGCACATAATTACTTATTTGTATGTTATCTTCTTGTAGGATGTTGATTCAATGATAAAATCCTGTTTAATAAACGTATTAGACTCTTGGAATTCTTCATTCTGTTGCTGAAATCTAAAAATAAAATTCAGGGTACAATTTTCTTAAATAATCATCAAATACTACGGTAACCTTACCAATCAGGGTTATTATTAAGGAATTTTAAGACGAGTCCATATATTTAGCATTTCTGACACGTGCAATGGTGAGATTAAGGATTTTTTGTGATTTATAATTTATCATTGCAGTCTCCATGATAAACTAGAACAAGAAAAACAAGAGTGCACACGCTGAAATGTCTCGCCTTCTTTACTTATCATTGATATTATGTTGATAGTCCTAAGTAAAAAGCTTTATTAAAGACTGTCACAAAAACCTTACATTAACCAAGATAACAAAAAAAAGACCAATGAACCATGAAAATGATGTCAAGGTCAGATGAACCATGTCAGGCAGACATGTACAGCTATGCTTCCATACAACAAATATAGTTGACCTATTACTTATAGTTTAAGAAAAACAGACCAAAACACAAAAACTTAACACTGGGCAATGAACCATGAAAATCAGGTCAAGGTCAAATTAAACCTGCACGACTGACATATAGATCATAAAATATTTCCATACACTAAATATAGTTGACCTATAGCATATAGTATTAGATAAAAAGACCAAAACTCAAAAACTTAACTTTGACCACTGAACCATGAAAATGAGGTCAAGGTCAGATGACATCTGCTCGCTAGACATGTACACCTTACAATCATTCCATACAACAAATATAGAAGATCTATTGCATAGATTATGAGAAAAACAGACCAAAACACAAAAATCTAACTATAACCACTGAACCATGAAAATGAGGTCAATGACATCGGCCAGTTGGACATGTACACCTTACAGTCCTTCCATACACCGAATATACTAGCCCTATTGATTATAGTATCTGAGATATGTACTTGACCACCAAAACTTAACCTTGTTCACTGATCCATGAAATGAGGTCGAGGTCGAGGTCAAGTGAAAACTGTCTGACGGGAATGAAGACCTTGCAAGGAATGCACATACCAAATATAGTTATCCAATTAAAAATTGAATGCTTCTTTTTGTAAATTTATTGGGGTGTAAAAGCGTTGACCGAAGTACATTTTGTATGAAGCGCGGAAGCGCTTTAAACTAAAAATGTGCGCACGGTCAACGCTTTTACAACCCTATAAAGTTACAAAAAGAAGCATTCAATACTTATAATTACATTTTTTAGTTATGATCATGAAAACACGAATTTTATACATTTTGTATTTTATTCACCTGTGCACTTTATTGTGGGACCACGTGCTATCATGAATGAAACGTTTTATTGAGTGATGCAATTGCTCACGGAATAACACGTAATGTGCAGTTAGTCAATCAAAATAAAGTATAATGATGAAACATACATCAAATGTAATTATTTAGTTATAATAAGAGAAAATTTAACATTACAAAAAATATTAACTTTTTTTCAAGTGTTCACTGAACCATGAAAATGAGGTCAAGGACATTGGACATGTTACTGACCGAAAGTTCGTAACATGAGGCATCTATATACAAAGTGTGAAGCATTCAGGTCTTCTACCTTCTAAAATATAAAGCTTTTAAGAAGTTAGCTAACGCCGCCGCCGTAGCAGCCGCCGCCGCCGGATCACTATCCCTATGTCGAGCTTTCTGCAACAAAAGTTGCAGGCTCGACAAAAATTTAATAAATACATTAACGGTACCATTTTTTCTGCACCAGATGCGCATTTCGACAATACTTGTCTCTTCAGTGATGCTCGTGGCCAAAATATTTAAAATCCAAAGCGTATATAAAAGATGAAGAGCTATAATAAGTTAACCCTTAAAATAAGATCTATGAATATTTTTCAGTCATTGATATAACATTGTTTTTATTATCCATAGTTCATGGATGGAGTATGATGCATGCACATATATTATTTTTTAAATTCTGTATTTTACTGATAAATATACTCACTTTTATAGTCAACATCACACTTTTACACTAACAGCAACAACTGCAGGTGAGACACAGAGTTCTGTGGATCCATTTAGAAAATGTTCAATCCATGTATCCCTATGAAGATTTCTTGTTCCCTAGTTTGGTAAAATAATTAAGCTCATTAGTATGCAGAGGAAACCAGTTTTTACAATTTTAGAAAAGTTAACGGACAATGATAACGGATAAAAATTTATGAATATAGCAAAGTGGGCTAAAACAAATATGACAACCAATTCTTTTAAATGGATTTTTTAAAACTTTGCTATAGGCTGATAAAACTTGAAAGAAATTATTTTGCCCAACATGCCCAGAGCATGAAGAAAATTAACTCTCTGCAACCTAAAATGCAGGAACTAAATTGTGTACAAATTAAAATAAACAGCTGCGCCATGAGCGCATGATACGCCTTGCGTCTTGTGTGATAGTTTAATGCAATAATCATAAATATTTTTTTAGAAAGTTTTAAGCAATAACCAAATATTGTTTTTGAGATACAGATGAACCCCAAAAAACTAAATATCACTAAAATAAAATTTTGAATTAAAACCAAAAAGTATATAGATCTTAAGATTAATGTTACAAAGTAGTATGTAAAGTTTTAAGCAATGATCATAAATTGATTTTGAGATACGGCGTGACATGCATGTAAAAATACCCTCCCCCTTTTTTACAAAATACTAAATAACTGAAAAATGAAATTTTAAATCATCACCAAAAAGTATACAGATCTTAAGATCAATATAACAAAGAAATGTGTAAAGTTTTAAGCAACAATCATAAATAGATTTTGAGATACGGCGTGACATGTAAAAATACCCTCCCCCTTTTTTACAAAATACTAAATAACTGAAAAACGAAATTTTAAATCATCACCAAAAAGTATACAGATCTTGAGCTTAATATAACAAAAAAAGTGTGTAAAGTTTTAAGCAATAATCATAAATCGTTTTTGAGATACGGCGCGACATGTAAAAATCCCCTCCCCTTTTTTACAAAATACTAAATAACTCCAAAAAAAAATGAAATTTTGAATCATCACCAAAAAGTATACAGATCTTAAAATTAATATAACTAAGAAGTGTGTAAAGTTTTAAGCAATAATCAAAAATTGTTTTTGATATACAGTGCGACATATGAAAAAAAAAACAACCCTATTTTAGTTACAAAGTGCCGTAACGCAAAAAGTTTTAATCTTATTTTGACCGAAAAGTATACAGAGCATTTGACTATCATAAGAAACAACTACAATAAGTTTCGTGAAATTTGGATAAGTTGTTCTCAAGTTACGGCGCGACATGTTTACGCCGAACAGACAGACAGACGGACGGACACCGGACATTTGTATAACATAATACGTCCCGTCAAAATTTTGACGGTCGTATAAAAAAGTAAAAATGAAGCTTTGCTGTAGTAAAATATAAACTTGCGTAGCAACAGATCAAAATGATTAGATCTATTCGTCAACTCCTCCCCCCCCCCCCCCCCCCAAAACCATCAAATTATTGTCCCCTTAAAACCAAACAACCCTTACCATGGCAACCATAAAAGAACCATTGTAGTAAAGTTACAGATTGCATAACAATATACACGGAGACAAATTATTTTAAGTGACACAGTTTTGATGGCAACATCCAGTGGCGGATCCAGTAATTTTCATAAGTGGGTGGGGGCCGCTAACTGCCTAAGAGGCGTCTCGCTCCAGTCAAGCTTCGGTGATTCCCTTTATAAGCTAGCAGGATTTTTTCCCATAAAGGGAGGCTGGACCCTCCCCCCCCCCTCCCCCCTTAATCCGCATCTGACATAATTTCGGCAATTCGCAAGAGATTCACTTTTTATCGAGTATTGAGTTGCGAGTTAAGAAAGTCGAGTTGCGAGTATTGAGTTGTGAGAAACGAAAGTCGAGTTGCAAGTTACAAAAGTCGAGTTGCGAGTTACAAAAGTCTTGTTGCGAGTTTTAAAAGTTGAGTTGCGAGTTATAATAATAATATAATAAAAACTCATTAGGATTAAACCAAAATTCAATAAGGCTCTCTACATACAATATCAACTACATAAATGAATAATTTACTAATATACAAATGTAAACAATAGATCTAAATAAACAAACTATAATTACAACAACAACCAGGTGCTCCGCAGGGCACATCTTTATACGACGCCAGTGGTGCAACCCTGAACGGTTGGAGCAAATTTGGTCACAATATTGAAGCTTCATACTGTCTGAATTTGGATTGTGATCGAATTTTTGTCATAATTAAGGTTTTTGTCACAAAATAAATGTGGCCAGAGATCTAACAAATCTACTATACAATACTGCGCAATTGAAGGCTTCTTCTTGAAATTTTTCAAAATTCGAATTTCGAAAATTTTGAAAAAAAGGAATCCCTTAAAAAAATTAACCCCCCCTAAAAAAAAACTTATTGAAACCCTCTTTTTAAGCAATAACCCTTCAACTCAATCCCATCATTTCCCTTGTAGTATGGAACCTTGTGTTACGATTTCAGAGAGATTCATTCACCTAAACAATTTTTGTTTGGAAACTAGAAACATGCTTCTTTTTTGCCCTTTTTTGGCCCCACTAATTCCTACATATTTTGGGCAATTATTCCATAACTTAATCCTAGCCTCCCCTTTGTTATGTAGAACATTGTGGTACAATTTTAGAGAAGTCAATACAATAACACAAAATTTATTGTCTTGGAACTAGAAAAATGCTGGCTTTTGGTCCCTTTTTGGTCCTTTATTCCTAAACTTTTGACCCATAACCCCGTAAACGAATCCAAACCTTCTACTTGTGGTTTTAAACATTGTGGTACAATTTCAGAGCAAATGAAATACTTATACACAAGTTATTATCCTTACTAGAAAAATCCTTGTTTTGGGCTTCTTATTCCAAAACGGTTGGACAACCATCCCCAAAATCGATCCCAACCTTCCTTTTGTGGTATTGACCCTTTAGAAAAAAAATCATTAAGATCTATTTTTTTTTAACTAAAGAAACTGTCCGGAAACCAATTGGGCTTCGGACGATGCAGACGAAAACGACATCATACCATTATCCGATCCAAAAAAATGTTTGAGGTCGTATAAAAAATACCTATAGTATAATTGGGCCACTAAAAGAACCAGATGCTCCGCAGGGCACAGCTTTATACGAAAACAAAAACTCCCAAAATCAATCACAACCTTCCTTTTGTCGTCATAAACCTTGTGTGAAAATTTCATAGATTTCTATTTTCTTATACTAAAGATATTGTGCAAAAACTAAGAAAAATGCTTGTTTTGGACCGTTTTTGGCCCCTAATTCCTAAACTGTTGGGACCAAAACTCTCAAAATCAATCCCAACCTTCTTTTTGTGGTCATAAACCTTATGTTAAAAGACGTAGGTTCGGTAAGAGCCGATCTTGGCCTCAATTTTCAAGTTCATCTGACGAAATATTTTAGACACTTTTTAAACACCTGAGTGTCTATTTCAATTGATTCAATTAGTTTTTGTGAAAGATTTCAACTGATTAAAAAAATCTATCAAATTCGCCAAAAAACGTCACTTTTCAGATGGTTTTGGTCAAAAATGAAAAATGCCGCATCCGTGTTCATCCTCAACCTTTATATTTATTATGTATTATCATCAAATACAACTTAAATTTCAATATTATGGATGAACACGAATCTGGCCACTTTCATTTTAGACCATCTTCGCTAGCCAAGGGTTACGATCCACTCCCGCTCTCTCGTAACCCTTGGCCAGCGAAGATGATTTTAGACAGAAACCGTCTAAAATTTGTCTAAAATGCTGAAATTGTGAAGATTTCAGTAATTTAGCGTGACTTTATGATGCTAGAACCCGATATATGTGCATTGTATTGTCAAAAACAGCCCATATTTATGTACCAGAATCATTCTACTTTCCAATAAATGGCTTAACGATTACATTATCACAATTTTGTAAAATTGCTATATTTTGGGGCCAAAAAGGAGTCTTACCGTACCTACTCCTTTAATAGAATTCTGTTTACTGAAAGTTCTTGTGCGAAACCAAGTAAAATACTAATTTGGGCCCTTTTTGTCCCTAATTCCTAAACTGTTGGGACCAGAACTCCCAAAATCAATCCCAACCTTCCTTTTATGGTCATAAACCTTGCGTTTAAATTTCACGTGTTTCCTTATACTTAAGTTAAAGTGCGAAAACACCAAATGTTTTCGGACGACGACGACGACGACGCCAACGTCATACCAATATACGACCGAGACCACAATTGTCTGTTCTTCTTCGCTTCGTTGTAGGTCGTGATAACGTCGATGTGAGATCGTAACGCAATCTCTCCGAATAGAAACACGCTTTCGCTACGCTCTCGCAACGATTGTACAGCGACCTTTGCGATCTTACTACGATCTTAATGCGCTTTCACTACGCTTCTACCACGACCTAATTTCGCCACGACCGCACCACGATTGTTTTGAACATGTTTAAAGATGGCCACGCTCTTCACGATCTTGAAGATCTCACCACAACCGTGGTACGACCTTACTGCGACCTACACGATCATCAAAATTTGCATTTTTTCCACAGATCGTAGTGCGATCGTGGCTTAGTGGGACTGGGGTATAAGAGAAAACTCAATTCGGAACATCCATAATCACATGGCTAAATCAAATAACAAAACGCATCAAAAAAAGGATAGACAAGAATAATCAATTCAGGTTTAGATTATCAGAACTTAACTCATTTGGCCTTTCATTGCTTATTTCATCTGGCTTATCAGAGCTTTGAAAATGCTGAATCAGATCTTCCTCGGTCTGCAAAGAACCAAGAATCTCTTGAGGTAGTGATGATGATGATAGTCCTATCTTAGCATCACAGCCAAACATTGCCTTGTATGGTGATCTGTTTTTACCAGAATGATGACTGTTGGTTTTTTCAAACTGAACAAATTTCAACCCTATATTCCACTTTTTACTGTTGTTCTCTCTCATTCAGATAACCAGCATGTCTTTGATATCTGTATTTCCTCTTTCAACACTTCCTTGTGACTGAGGATGTCGAGGTTTTCCATGAACTTTTGTACAATCTGCCCACATGTCTTTCAGTTCTTTTATAATATTGGCCGTAAATTCACGTCCGTTATCCGACTGCAGGATATGTGGGGCACCAAAAAGTAAAAATATATCTAGTAGCTGATAGGCGACTTCTGATGCGTGCTTTGATGTAAGTGCTCGCAATATAGCAAACTTGGTCAGATGATCTTGATAATGCATGATAAATCTGAAATCACCATCTCTCATAGACTGCATGTCTACTAGATCAACCTGAGCTCTACTGTTAAAGTCCTTACTTATCAATGGCTTAACAACTAGACCTTAACTGGCAATTTTCCTTTTTTTGAGTTGACATTCTTCGCACATTTCTTTAAACAAATTCAGAGCATGCCTTGTCACATTCGCGTACTTCTTGTTGACATCTTTTAACATTTTATCTTTTCCACCATGTCCACTAGTCAAATGTGCTCTCATTATAATGCTGTATATTTCCTCTGCATATGCATAATTTAGGATAGGATCTGTCAATGACAGTCGCTTTTTAATCAATTTTTCGACATCACCACAGTGTAACACATCAAATCTGCAATTTCAAAGTATATAAATTTGTTAATTTGTAATTTTTCAACGGTTGCCTTATACAATTAGATTAAAAAAACAATTTAGTAGCAGAAAAAAAGAAAAAAAAACAAAAAGTCTCAATGTTTTGTCAATGAATTGGTGCATGCTAAATTTCCAGTGGCAAATATTTCATTCATATTCAAGAGGTCTGTGAGGTAACTTAATGAGAGTTGTCTCATTGGCAATCATATCACATCTTCTTATTTATAATTAACGTTATTACAAGTTGTCAACTTAATTTTTATATGTGATCATGTACTTTTTCACTTGTCCATTTGTTAGAATGAGTGCATCATATTTTTATTTTCAATATTTTGCAAGATGAGCATAGGAGCCTATAGCTTTTCTTATTAACGCTTTTATGAACACTTTAAAATAAATTACAGCTCAACAGTAGAAATGCACCTACCTTTGCATATGATAATAATCCGATGAATGTCCTTTTAATCCAATCTTAATTTTGTTCAAAATAGTTTCATATTATTCTCTGTTCCATAATATACTTTTCTGATTAGAATCAGAATTTTCAATTAATTGGTTTGTAAATCTTTGTTCTGGTGTTAGAACATCATAACATTCTGCCATGATGAAAAGAAGATCATTAATGAAATACAGAGTGAGTACTTACTCAAATTTGTTGGAGTTTCTAATTATAGACACTAAAACTAGTAAAACATAAAAACTTAACCTGCAGGCTAGATTTATAAAGAATAATCTTAAATATATTTAAATCAATACTTTTTTGTAGTTTTACAATATATTTCTATCATCTAATTCATGTATTGCATATTTACACAATTTGCCTGAAATAGACCAGGCATTTTGTGTAATTTTCATTAAAAATTTCAGGCATTTTACAAAATGACTAGGGTTTTTTAGGCATTTTACAAAATGCCTGTCAACTTTAGGCATTTTAGAAAATGCCTAAAAATTCAGTCATTTTACAAAATGCCTAAATTCAGAAAATGCCTGTAACATATACAAAGAGGTAACCAAAGATTTTGCGACGATGCAAATATTAAACTTTACAATATAAATAAATATCTTTAACCAACGAATTCAAATAGCAAAAGCTATGCAATTAACAAATATATACTCATATGCTTCATGTAAATTATTTAACAATGAAATACATTAATTATGAAACTTGAAGTTTTACCAAGGGCGCTAATATTTAATTAATAACACTGTCTACCACACAGCATTTCGGGGACACTCCCTCTGGTATCTTTCCCCCTCTTTTATAGCTGACTATGCGGGGGCTTTTTCTAACTATTGGGGGCATTATGATGACCTATAGTTGTTAATGTTTGTGTCATATAGTCACAGAGTCATCCTCATTGCTTCCCTCAATCTTTATTCTATCACCAATAGTTTCAACACCTAGTCTGGTCAAGTCTTGATCAGTAAGGTACTGAAAAGTGTCATCTTCTATCCTATCATCTTTAAAAAATTTAATTTGAAAGATTTGCAGATTAAGCTCTACAAGAGCACGTTGTATAGCAGACGACATGTTGCCAGTATGAAAATAAACCCGAAAAAAATATACATGTTTTCGGTTATTTTCGGAAGTCTACCACCACCACATAATGAAAAAAGGCACTGAAAGTAATTGATTAACCACCTAGTATAATATTTGTTGAACCAAACATAAAACATTTTGACCACTGATCATAAAGTTGTTTGAACTGAACATAATATTTATTTTACTGAACATAATGATCAGTCTACAGAACATAATATTTATTTCACTCAACATAATTATAACAGTTCTGATAATAAAATGCTGCACTTTAGCGCATGATACGCCCGTTGCTCTTTTAACTTGTTTTTAAAAGTGTTAGTTATTGTCCCAAAATTGGAAAATCCCCCCTTTTTTAAGCATAAAAATTCATAACACGGAAATGTAAAATCTTAAATTTATAAAAATTGAAAGGGAGCTTACATCAATAGATATAAACAATTCACCAAAGTGTCATGGACATTGGTGAAAGCCTTTTTGAGTTATTGTCCGAAGTGTTAAAAATCTCCCTTTTTTTATGAATAAAGCCCCATAAATCCAAAACTTAAAATCTGAAATTTATAAAAATTGAAAGGGAGCTTGCTTACATCAATAGATATAAACAATTCACCAAAGTTTCATGGACATTGGTGAAAGCGTTTTAGAGTTATTGTCCGAAGTGTTAAAAATCTCCCTTTTTTATGAATAAAGCCCCATAAATCCAAAACTTAAAATCTGAAATTTATAAAAATTGAAAGGGAGCTTGCTTACATCAATAGATATAAACAATTCACCAAAGTTTCATGGACATTGGTGAAAGCGTTTTAGAGTTATTATCCGAAGTGTGGACAACGGACCCCCTTTTTTATAAATAAAGCCCCATAAATCCAAAACTTAAAATTTGAAATTAAAAAAAAACGAAAGGGAGCTTACGTCAATAGATATAAACAATTCACTTAAGTTTCATGGAAATTGGTGAAAGCGTTTTTGAGTTATTGTCCGAAGTGTGGACGACGGACGGACAGACGGACGGACAACGGTATACCATAATACGTCCCGTCTAAAGACGACGGGCGTATAAAAAGTGTGACCACTGAATATTTCGGTTTCTGTAATCAACATAATGAGAAATTTACATAATATATTAATATGTTGACAGAAGATATTTTTAAAAGTACTGAATATAAAGACAAAAGTATATTGATTAAAGTGCTGAATATAATACCAGATCTGCACAATTTAATAATAATTAAACTGATCATTATGATGTTATTGCACAACATAATTGTTAACTACTGAACCATGTGAACATAATAAAAGGGCACTCATAATCGAGAAAAAACGCTAAAAATAATTAAATTTTCACAGCATATACTAAATATGAACAACGAAAGACAGCTATCACAAATAGATTATGGGTGTATCTGTGACTGGGAAATGTGTTGGTCTGGAACCACACACACACAATAAACAGTACGGACTCTGACTCTGGGACTAGCTCTTGTAACAAAAGACGACTCTGGTTAGCGCGATGTGTAATTTAATAAGTTCAGCATGGAATACAATTGTACAGAGTTTAGACTGCTCAGTGTAATACTAAATCCAATTTGCCACATCAAAATAACAACATAGTTTATATAACAAACCAAAACTACTTGTACTTGACAAATATTTCTCTAAATGAGTGAGAAAATTCAAATAAGGGATAACAGAAAAATTAACACATACATGTAGATAATAATTATCAATTATAGAACATACAGACTTATTTATGTGATTAAAGCCTTGGCTTGTCAAATACGAATAATCTGAGACTACTATAACATGTGTTATAGTAGTCTCAGGAATAATAGATCATTTTGAAGTAAAATGTCGCCATTTAAAAAAAAAAAATTAAAACATGAAATTATAATAGCTTAATCTTCTAAACTTGACTTAAATCTTGCACAATAAAAATATCAAAATCCCTAGTGAAATATTGCAAATATAACAAAATCACTGGTTTTACAAAATCTTTAACAAAATGTCCAAAAAGTATCAAAATATATTTTTGTCCATTTTTCCACTGTGACACAACTATGGCGTTCCATATTCCTTGTCTGTCCTATTATATTCATACATGGTATTTGAAATGAAAATAAGCACAAAACCAGTCATTTTAACAATTAAGATCCTATCAAGGAACCCTTTTAAGGTGACTATATCAGAGACAAAAACAAAATGTATACAATAGATATAAAAAAAGAAGATGTGGTATCATTGCCAAATAGACAACTCTCCACAAGAGACCAAAATGACAGAAATTACCAACAATAGGTCATCGCACGACGGTCAACAATGAGCAAAGTCCATACCGCATAGTCAGCTATAAAACTTTAAAGGCCCCGAAATAACATTGTAAAACGAGAAAACTAACGGCTAACTCATGTACAAAAAATGAACGAAAAACAAATTGAACACATAAACAACCAACCACTGAATAAGTATACAAGACAAAAAGAAAAGGACAGTACAAATTATGTTAAGAATCTAATCTAAAATAAAAATGAAAATAATCCTCGTACAAAATAAATATTTATATATATAAAAAGGTGACTAGATGCTCTGCAAGGGTAATTAGCATATTTCGAATTTTACTTAATATGTTTTTGACCAGCAATTTAAAAAAAAATAATAAATACATATTTGAACAATAAAACAAAAAAAAAATTCATCATAGGATCGGGATATTGTAACTTGATAAAGGAATTCGAATGTGAAATGGTGGTAGCTAACCACGGATCCAAGAAAAGACACGTATTAGATGTCAATAAACACGATATTAAAATTAGAAGATGTGGTATAATTTCCAATGAGATTTCTGTTTACTACAAGCTATAACTACTGGAAGAAAAAGCTCAAGTAAAATTAAATGTTATCAAGGATTGGAGAGGCCTTGTTATCTGAAAGACAGAGAAAACAACATGTTTTTTTTTATATCGGGAACTTTTCAATATTCCTAACTATAGAATCCGAAAATTTTTTTTTTTAGTGAGAACAACATTTTATCAAACCATAATTATTTATATCTTCAATAAAAAAGGAGATGTGATAGGATTTTCAAAGTTAAAAAAATAAATGGATTTAAGCAATTATAGTCGGCAATAACAGGTTCCGACATGAAAAATAAGAATTAATACACAAACTGACGGCCTAATTCAAAATAAAAAAAAAATTACGAAAAACATATATGACATACACGAAAACACGACAAACACTGAACTACGGGCTTTTGACTTAAAACAGGTACATACAGAATTTGGCGGGGTTAGAAATGTCTGTGTGCGCTCATTTCTAAAAAAATAAAAAACCCTATCACAACACATACTATAAAAAAAAATCAGTTGAATGATCGGATCATCATTTAATACTATCAATGACGATATCAGATCAGGTGCGGGATCCAAACCACGGAACACCCTGAAATTCCACAAAATAAAAAAAAAGCGAAAAACTTGAATGGGGTTTCAATCATCAACACTCCCTCTCCCCTCATGCCGGGTCCGCTAAATCAGACTCAACTTTTGAGTGTGCAATTTAGGTATAAAAAATTGATTACAAAACAAAATAACTATCTGATATCAAATTGTAACAGAAAAAGGAGAGATAATCATTCCAGACATGTGTTGCAGCATTGGATTACAGTAGTTTTAATAAATATTTATATGACAGAAGTGTCATGGAAAACATAAACTAATCATGAATGTGGCAGAAGAGATAGTACACGGTTTATGTTCTTCTCATTGATATTGTTCAGAAAGGCTCAGAGTGATTGTACAGTAAACTTGCAAGCGATTGTACAGTCAATAAAAATATCCGACATGGAGAAAATGAATATATTTGGATTTTTACTGGAACACTGACTTCAAAACTTTCAGACAGGTACGACTATATATCAGAAAAGGTACATGTGGAAATTCAGGTAGCAAACATTGATTTTTCGATTTTTTTTTAGACATTTTTCGTCGTTTTTTTAATACATTTTTGATCCCTGTTGTGTGGCAAATTTGACCGTTTCACACATCATGGAGCTCCATCATTCTAAGGAAAACGTTTGGATGCACATAGCTTTCTTATTATTTTATTGGTTCTTTATGAGAATATTTAAGCTACCAAAACCTGAAGCAGAAACGTTACATAGCTATATATAGTAACATAAGAGTTCATCAAATTATCTTCAAGCAACTTGTTATTTTGCAAATGTCGGGGCCCCTTTTGACAGTCTCCCGAATGAACAAATTATTAGAAAACCGTACAGTTCCGTTTCCACACTATGGTACTGGTCTCTCCGAATAGAATCACGCTTTCACTACGCTCTCGCTATAATGATACAGCGACCTTTGCGATCTTACCACGACCTTAGTGCGAACTCACTAATACCTGATTCCACCACGATTGCTTTGAACATGTTCATATTTGTATACGCTCATCACGAACTTGAAGACCTCACCACGACCGTGATACGACCTTACTGTGATCTTCAAGATCGCGCTTCGATCGTCAACATTTGCATTTTTTTACAGATCGTAGTGCGATCGTTGCCTAGTGTGACCGCAGAATTACATTTTATTAGTTGAATAGAGCCACATGAGCTTAACAAAGTTTATAAATTAGCCAAATTATGTTTAATAAAAAGAAATAATATAGATATTCAGACATTTAAAACTTTTTTCAGTTTAAAAAAAACAAATAAAAATAGTGTTCAAAAGTAAACTTTCGTTAAAAAAATATGGATTATTTGGAGAAAAAAAAACAACAAATTGCACACATTTAAAGAACATTTTATATATAAAACAGAATTTACAAATAATTTAACATAAAACAGATAATGTTTATCTGTTTATCTTTTAATACAAAAGTTATGTATTCCTGTCGACAGGAAAAATATGTCCACAAATCCGAATTTTGAGCGTCCGTCGTCGATTACTTATAAACAAATTTTCTCCTCTGAAACTACTGGACCAAATTTTACCAAACTTAGCCACAACCATCATTGGGGTATCTAGTTTAAAATTTGTGTCCGGTGACCCGACAAACTAACAAACTAACAAAGATGGCCTCCATGGCTAAAAATAGAACATAGGGGTTAAATGTATATTTTGGCTTATCACTCTGAAACCAAAGCATTCAGCAAATCTGACAAGGGATAAAATTGTTAACTAGGTCAAGATCTATCTGCCCTGAAATTTTCAGATGAATCGGACAATGGGTTGTTGGGTTACTGTCCCTGAATAATTTTAATGGTAATTTTAAGGAAATTTTGTCCGTTTTCTGTTATTATCTTGAAAATTATTATAGATAGAGATCAACTGTAAACAGCCATTATGTTCACCAAAGTAAGATCTACAAAAAAATTAACATGAATGAAATGGTAAGTTGATCCCTTACGGAGTTATTGCACTTTATAGTCATTTTTTTACCAATTTTTCGTAATTTTTTTACAAAAATCTTCTCCTCTGAAACTACTGGACCAAATTCAACCAAACTGAGCCAAAATCATTATTTAAAGAATATTTTTATATATCTGCTCTAAAAAAAATCATATGAATTGTACAACTGGTTGGTTGGTTGCTGTCCCCCAAAACGGTATTTTTTTAAAGACATTTAGCCGTTTTTGGTTATTTTCTTGAATGCTATCATATATAGAGATAAACTGCAATTAGCATTAATGTTCATCAAATTAAGATCTACATATAAGTCAACATGACCGAAATGGTCAATTGACCCCTTTAGGAGTTATTGCCCTTTATAGTCAATTTTTAACAATTTTCATTAATTTGGTAAATTTGGGTAAGTTTTTACAAAATGTGTTCCTCTGTAACTAAAGGGCTACAATGTAAGTTCCTTACAGATAGAGAAAATAGTAAGTAGCAAGAATGATGAGTAAAGTATGATCTACGAACAGATCACAATCACCAAAAACAATTTTGTCATGAATCCATCATTTTCCTTTGTTTAATACACTCATAAACCAAGGTGCGCAACACAGGCTCTTAAGAGCCTCTAGTTATACTTCATTGAACTTTTGATGTCGTCCCTTATGCCGTTAGTTTATTTCGTCTTAATTGTTTCACATTTTTTTTTGTCGTGGCCTTTTATAACTGATATACAGTATGGGTATTTGTCATTTTTTGTCAAAGGCCGTACGGTTGGTTATAATTGATAATACTACTTCATTGATCTCCAATTGATAGTTGCCAAATTGGCAGTCATACCACATCTCCTTACTTGTTATGATATTGTATACATTTTTCGTACATGACTTTAAATTTCGCGTCCTGTCTAAACTATATTTGAAATATTAGTCGCTTGACATTAAAAGCAAACAACTAACAATCAATCAATTTAAACTCGTGTTTAAGTAGAAAATCAATTAATTTTTGGGGTTAAAAGGGGGAGGTGGCAGGAGGTCTTTGAATGTAAATATTGTGGCCTGGAAAGAGCTGGAATCAATAGGCATGCTTAGCGACAAGTTAATACTTTAAAAATGATTAAACAAATCCGCAAAAAATCGTGCTGCCCCATTCCCATCTTAAAATAACAAAAGGTCGTACCCTTACTGTTATTGTCCGTGTGTTTTATTATTTATCCAGCTAGTTGTCCATATAGTGTCCTTCTAAGGAGGCAACTGTTTAATATAAAGAGGGGGGCCTTGATAATCACAAAAATAAATGGTTTGTTCTGTGGTAGTTTCAAAATACATAACCTGACTTACAATGCATTGAAAATAAACTCTGCAGGTCTATTCGAAAGTATTAGATGGCAACAGATTCTTCATAAAATTCATTTTTCCACAAAAAAAGTCGTGAAACACTTCCGAAAAGTTCATATAATAAAATTATTAATATTATTTAAAATATACTTGAAATGTCTGAAAAAGGGTTTCATTTACCTTGAGTTATATTGTGTCAGATACACATACCTCACTTTTATCACAGGGCAGTAACTACATTGAGGCAAATGTTATGCTTACGTTATAATTTTATATATACTCAAAATTGGAATAAAAAAGAAGTATCAATTTAGATATTTCTCATCAGACTCGTTATTTTTCCTTAAATCTTTTATTTATTTATTTATTTCAAAGTCTAATTTTCTGTCAACCAATGTATTCGCTGATACTGTTTTTCTCTTTAGCCCTTTCTAGCCTATTTTGCTGCAATATACTTGATACATAATTTTCTAAAGTTGTTATTTTACAATTTTTTATGCCTCAATTATGGGCATTATGTTTTCTGGTCTGTGCGTGCACTCCTCCATCTGTCTGTCCCACTTCAGGTAAACGTTTGTGGTCGAGGTAGTTTTTAATGAAGTTGAAGTCCAATCAACTTGAAACTTAGTAAACATGTTCCTTTTGTCTTTGTCTGAGTTGTCATTATAGATGGTCCTAGCTGTCTTTTTTAGACGGTCCGAGTTGTCCCAGGACGGACATGTTCTGCAACTAACTAAAATGCCCCAAGTTTGAACACGTTATTTGATTTCGTGATCACCATACTAACCAAATGAAATGTGAACTACATTGATATATTTCGTAACTTTTTACCTTAAAAAATCCTGGTCCCAAGTAGATTTGGAAGTTGTCGTCAGCAAAAGATTACACACCGTTCATTGCGGGCTTCCGTTGTCGTTGATTTCTATATTTTATGCAATGTCAATTTCATCATGAAAATACTTTCTCCGCAATCAGGGGTTCATTGAGGGATACACACAGTTTGATATTCATGCTAATAATATATAACAGTTACGATTTAAAAATCAATTTTAATTTAGATTGCAGTAAGAAAAAAAACAATATTAGGTCAATGTCATAAAGATATTAACTTTTTAGTATTCTGAACAAAACTGGGGAAAGGAAGGGCGCATTTAAATCTTGCTCTATCCCAGTTTCGCAGTCTCATACATATTTTTTGTATGAGTCTAAGAAACTGGGGAAGGACGAGGTTCTACCGAGCCCTCCCCCAGTTTTGCGCCAAGCACAAAAAAAGTTTATATTTTTCTGACATTGACCTAATATTGCTTTTATACTGCAACATAAATTAATAAATTGATAGCTATTCAAATCGTAACACATTCGAAAGACTTATTTTCATCCCTTCATGGACCCCTGATTGTGGAGAAAGTGTGCCATGATGAAATTGACATCGTACACAATAGAGCTTTGTTACAATATTTTATATAAAATAAACACAACTAGTTGCAGTATAAAAACATTTTATATTTTTCTGACATTGATCTTATATTGTATGTGTAGAAGTACTTAAAGATGAAAAAAATTTTCAGTACTGAAAAATGACTGAAATTTTCAGTACTGAAAATGACTGAAATTTTCAGTACTGAAAATGACTGAAATTTTCAGTACTGAAAAATGGCTGAAATTTTCAGTACTGAAAAATGGCTGAAATTTTCAGTACTGAAAAATGGCTGAAATTTTCAGTACTGATAAATGACTGAAATTTTCAGTACTGTAAACAACTTTTTCTCAACATTACTGAAAATGATATAAAAATTTATGTACTGAATAGTGATGTTTCCTAAAAGTACTGTTTATATAGCGGCATTTAATGTACTGTTTAGTGATGTTTTGTAAAAGTACTGTTTATATAGCGGCATTTAATGTACTGTTTAGTAATGTTTCCTAAAAGTACTGTTTATATAGCGGCATTTAATGTACTGATTAGTAATGTTTCCTAAAAGTACTGTTTTATATAGCGGCATTTAATGTACTGATTAGTAATGTTTCCTAAAAGTACTGTTTTTATAGCGGCATTTAATGTACATGTAAACGCTAGTCAAATTGTTGGTAGTGTATAGGTCTTGTTTTAAAAAAAAATTGCACTATAAAAAGTTATTTTTATTTGAAGCGCTTTAATTTATGATTTTCTTTATCAATATGATTATTATTATTATAAAGTTCAGACAGAGGTACTTCACAATTTAGAAAACTAATACATCATGTACATTTTATATTGTATTTTATTCCCGGTACTTGACCACGTTAACGGTATGTCATTGATAAACATTAGTTTGTTCAGCATAGGTAATTCATAACAAGCATAACTGCAGGCTAAGTTTACAACACATAATTAACTATTGATTACTTAATGTCCAGTGGCAAATATGTCATGCGTATTTAGAAAAAAACCCATTAACATTGCATTTAATAAGTTTTGTAAAGTTTAAATCATCGTTTATAAATAGTAAGTAAATTCTATTGTTTTAATATTATCCGGTGATGCCTATAAATGTCTTTTTACAAAATGTATGTCTATGAGGGTACTGCTCGACCGGCGTCCCGCAGAAGTGGTTTCGCCAGTGCAATTTGACATGTTTATCAAATCATTGACGTCACATTGACGCGTTTTTGAGGAATCGGACACGTTTCTGTGTGCTACCATAGATAGATGTATAACATATCTGGCTAGGTGCTACATATATGACTATGTACGATAAATTTTCAATTAAATTAAATTTCCACTTCAATCTATTAAACATTAATGTACTTTTGTATAAAGTAGTTAGTATATATTTTAATGTCTTTCGTCGTTGTTTCACGGATCTTATTATAAAGAACACATAAATAGACCGATGGTTAAAGCTACACGTGTATGAAATACTTGCCACTGGCAAACACCAATACTTTGATGATGATGAATTAAATTATCATATTTTCCTCTTTTTTCTTTATTTAGAAACAAATTTCAACTTTGATTGATTATAATATTATATATACATGTAGTATCAGAAGTCCAGTCCATTAGTGATTACTGGACTTATGGTAGTATATAAAGTAATAAGTAAATTTTGATGTCATACCATTCCCATCCATAATTGGGCATTCTTTTTATTTTTACATAACACAGAAATGAGGAAAGTTTTAACATAAGATAATGTATTGTAGCCTAGACCTGTTGGTGACCTTCTGCTGTTGTTTTTTATTTGGTCGGGTTGTTGTCTCTTTGACACATTCCCAATATCCATTCTCAATTTTATTATTTATAAATTCATTACATTTTTTTTCTTCAGAATGATTAACTGCAATGGAGACAGCAGCAGACATGGGAATGTTCGATGTGAAAATTGAAGACCTATAAACAAAATGATGTATCTAGACAATATAGCACTGATCAGAAAAAAAACCAACATTTGATCATGAACCATTGAATCCTGAGTTTCGTACAAGTACCAAAACATTAAAGGTGGATGCTTATAATGAGCTCATATTAGAACTAAAGTGTCCTCTTGGATTACCACTGTACATGTAAAAAGACACATTATATCCGGGACTGAATTGAGGAAAAGAGCCAGGAAACTGACATTCAACAAAGCATTCCAAAGAAAAGATGGCATAGGGGGAGAACAATGAAACATGATACATGCAAAATTAATTGTTTCTTTGATTGTTTTATTTATGAGCTTTAAAGGGTCATAAAATAACCAAGGGGCGTAAAAATGACAGAGATTTTTGCCACAAACTTCACATGTTGGTATGACATTGAATTTTTTATTATATATTAAAAAATGGTTATGATAAATAAAAGAAATTCCAGTTATGATTAAAAATAAGGTAATCGAGAGATTGTTTTGTGTTGATTATAATGCATTGCCTAACATAGTAACATATAACTGCATTAATTACAACATATTTTAAGCAATAGCAAAATACCAAAAAATGAACAGTATTGAAGATTCTAATCTTGTTTGATATATATATAAATTATGCGCTATTATACAATTGATACTGTAAAATATCAGCCTCGAACCACAGTGTGAATCTTCCTGATGTCGAGTGCGTATTTTTTTTATAAACACTGAAAGACAGTCACAATCAAAATCAAGAAGTAAGCAAAGAATCACAAAACGAAAGGGCATTTACAACAACACCTTGAAAATTACATATATAAAAACAACACGAACTCCATTAAAAACCGGGAGTGAATTCAGGTGCTCCTAAAGCGTATTATTTTTTTAAACACTGAAAGACAGTCACAACCAAAATCAAGAAGTAAGCAAAGAATCACAAAACAAAAGGGCATTTACAACAACACTTTGAAAAATACATAAAAGACAACACGAACTCCATTAAAAACCGGGAGTGAATTCAGGTGCTCCTAACGGGTAAAATCCGTTAAACTGCTTATCTTGCTTCATTTCTGTTGTTTTCTCCTTCGCTTCAATAGTATTTCGATAGACGAGAGTAAGCTTGATAATTTTCCTTGGTCATGTTCACGTCGCTAACAAAAAAACTGCGCAGCAGGGTGATATAGTCTAAGAGAAAAACGTAACCAGCTAAAAAAGGATAATAATAATATTGTCACAGAATTATCAAACCTATATTTGGATACCAATTATACTGAGATGCACATAGTAAAAACTTCTCTAATGATAAACACTTAATCAGAGATATCTACAAAAGATACAAAATATGCCACAAATTATTATATAGCATACTATACTTACCGAGTTAAAAGTTTTCAGTTCCAAATATTTTTTGAAACAATACACATTCAAGTTAAAAAGATTAACAACACCAAATCTACTGAAACAGTACTGAAAATAACAATACCGAAATAGTACTGTCAACATCAGTACTGAAACAGTACTGACAAAATCAGTACTGAAACAGTACTGACAAAATCAGTACTGAAACAGTACTGTCAAAATCAGTACTGAAACAGTACTGACAAAATCAGTACTGAAACAGTACTGTCAAAATCAGTACTGAAACAGTACTGTCAAAATCAGTACTAAAACAGTACTGTCAAAATCAGTACTGAAACAGTACTGTCAAAATCAGTACTAAAACAGTACTGTCAAAATCAGTACTGAAACAGTACTGACAAAATCAGTACTGATTTCATTGAAAGTATAACATTATAAGTTTTCAGTCTTTCCTAACAGTACTGATATGCACGAGGGTAGAAATGTACCAAAAAAGTATAGGTAAATTATTGGTAGTGTATAAAAGGCCCCTATATCACAATGTAGAACAATCAAAACGAGAAAACTAACGGCCTCATTTATAAACAAAAAATTAACGAAACATTTTGTTCATTTTAAAAAGTGGATCAACCAGAAATTTTAAATGGTCGCTGAAAAATATTAAATTAGGTGGAACATGAAAGAGTAGAAATATTCATGGCAACACATTAAAAAAACACACAATCATATATGTTGCAGTGATTATGGGCAAACTCTTGTTTAAGGTCTTCGCTTCTAGATTTTAATTCATCCTACAATAACCAGACGGACATACCTCATCCTTATATATAACTGTCGAAGTCAATGAACAATATTTCTAAACCCCAGCAATCATTTGGGAAGTATTTGTGTCGAGGTCAGGTCGTTTGTTAAGTTTGATTTGTATTACTTCCCTTAATTCGATATGATGTTGCCACTCGTCCACCAATGACTGATTGTAATATGATGTTGCCGCTCGTCCACAAAGACTGATTGTAATATGATGTTGCCACTCGTCCACCAATGACTGATTGTGATATGATGTTGCCACTTGTCCACAAATGACTGATTGTGATATGAAGTTGCCACTCGTCCACCAATGACTGATTGTGACAGAATGTTGCCACTCGTCCACCAATAACTGATTGTGATATGATGTTACCACTCGTCCACCAACGACTGATTGTGATATGATGTTGCCACTCGTCCACCAATGACTGATTGTGAGTTAACGTTGTTGAAGAACCAGTGGCAAATATTTCAAGCATATATAAGACGAAAACAATTTTAAAGCACTACATTTCAAACTGCTAAATAGGAGACCAAGATGAAGGCGGAAGACTACATCTGGTTAAGATTGATATGTTGGGTAGGTGTTTGAGGGACTGCGGCCATTCCCGAAGGAAATTACAGTTTCAGATCAACCCGGTAGCTTTCAACCATCGTAAAGACTTCTAAAAACCACAAGCTTTCAACTCAAACTAGGTTTACAAACTTCTTAATTCTAACTTCTATATTTGCTTGTATTTACAGCAAATTAACAAATGAGCGAGCTCGCAACATAAATCGGTGCCTTTACAAAGAGCGCAGACCTTGAAGAGAGCACCCTAGCAACAATTAACGCGTCTCATAATGTTCAACCAAGGATAAAGGATAATTTTCCATGTAGTGTTCGTTAACGCATCGTTCAAACGAGTAATTTATTATAGATTACAATTCAACAATAAACAACAAGTACTATAGGATACGAAATCCATTTTTGTCACAATATATTTTAATTTGCTGTAGAAATGTTCAATGAAATAATTGACCAGAACGTGTTTGCAATGCAAAAGTTATCATAAACGACAATATAAAATTGAGTTGTGATATGTCTGATATGATTTTCAATATTTTAAGACAACTATCAAGTCGAGCTAACGTGATACTAACCAATAATCAAAACCATTAGACCTTTGACACTGAGGAAAAACCTATACCGTATAGTAGTCTATAAAAGGTCCGGATATGAAAATGAGAGAGAAAGAAAAACTAACATACTGATTTATTACAAAACAATTTGCAAAAAAATAGATATGAAAGACACGAGCCAACGACAACAAGAACCACCGCACTGAATGAACCTGCCGTGGGACAGGCATATAAAGAATTTGGCGGGTTTATACCTGTTGTAACCTGGGACAGGTGTGACGGCACAATCTAAGGAACGCATGGTACAAATCAGTTGTAATCGGTATAAAACCAAAACATTGGCATGAGGCACAAAAATAACAAACATTTGAAAAGTCTAATATTTTAACCACACTTTCGTTACATATTACGTAAAACTTGTCTACATAACATGAACAAAAGTAGCTATTTCATTTTTTTTTAAAGCGATTGGTGATATACAAAGCAATACACGAAAAGAAGGAATATCGACTATAAAATCTGAAGAAAATGGTTAAAATTACATGTAAATTGCAACCTTCAACCTCGTTAAGTTTGTCTATATATGCAGTGTTTTATTTTTTGTTATCCCGGGATCTTTATAGTTTAATCTATTAGGTGTAGATTTAGCTTATTGTTTGAGGCTTGACCTACGGTGACCTGTAGCTATATACATTCTACATTCTTGTCCTAAGCCTTACGTCGTTGTTAAACAATTAATGTGCACGTTGTCAATCATAACACATCTATTTGTTTTAAAATATACTTTCATCATACAAAGAAGCATTAATGAAGGAAAAATTAAAAAAAAAAAAGTCATTTCAAAAGTATTGTCAAAGAATGAATATTTCTACTTTATCAATTTGCCAGTTTTGGATATTTGAAAAATGTTTGGCGGCTTTTCGTACGTCAGTAACCTTATTAGGACAAAATATTACAATTTAAAATACAACAAAAGAATAATACGATTTAAATTTTACACTTACTTAAGTTTGCTAAATTGAAATTATGCAGATTAATCCAAATTAAGCAGATTTAATGTAAACCCACTGCTCTATGTTTTAAACTCTTCGAAATCACTCGATATACATACACTACAGGGAGGGAGGAATAGGGGAGAAAAAACTTTTATATTATTCTCGATTGTGTTGGATGTCGTAATAAAGTAATGTAATACACAAACAAAAAATAAGTTTTCCTGAAGATATATGAGCGACGAGAGGGGATAATATTGACATCTATATAAGGACTTAGCAGTTGAATCCTATTACTGGCCTATTCTGAAGTATGACACTGTTGTAATGGAGAACAAAAACATGGAGACATAAAAAAAAATGTGAAAAAAATATTTTTTAATTAAATCAATTCGGAAAAGTTTATTTTAGAGTGCCATAATGACCTAGAAAAATGATGATTCTTGGATATTCTTTATGTTTGCTTGTGTTATTCTTGTCTTACGGTAAGTTAGAAAAAAGTATATATTGAATTTTGTCAAGTATCATGGACAATCTCTATAAAGTCCCTTCAATAAAACGTCTCTTAGGTTTTCGCAAAGTCATGATGTACCGATATAAGTTAATATGACTGTAATGTCCAAACATGGCTCGTCGTGAGAAATACACAACACATGATAGTTAGTTATGGGTAACTTTCCTCTTGTCTAGACCGTTCCATATATAACGGGGAAAACCAACGGTCTAATCTATATTGAAAAAAAACAAGAAACGAGAAACACTTATTAACCACCACATCAACAAACGACAACTACTGAACATCAGCATCCTGGCTTAGGACAGGTGCACCAACAAATGCAGTGGTTTTAAACGTTTTAATATGTACCAACTGTCACCGTTATCTGATACAATAGTGTTACACCACAACATAAAAATACATATTTTAAATTATCAATAGAAATGACTTAACTCGATCAAAAGACAAATTAACACTAGTGAACATACACTGAACGAATAAATTTGATCTATGATACAATGTAAATACAAAATGAATTGAGTCGGGATGATTTAGAGTTTGACGTGTTATGTACATGTATACCCTCTGTCTAATGTTCAAATTAAAAAAAAATCCACTCATATCTGACACAATGGATATCTGCCCAGAAATGCGTTTCATTACAAAAATACTAAAGACAAAAAATGATCGTAAGTCTTGCACGATTCAGTATAATAGATTTAAGATAACCAATAAAAGACCCTTTCAAATTTAGAAAGTAATTTGTATACATAAAAGTTGACATTTTGACATGTTCTATACTAGTATGCATAATGTTCGAAAATACAGATAACCTAAATCACCAACTACATGGATAGCAACCTCCCATCCACCTGCAACCAACTTCCCCAAGAAAGACAAAATACCGCCAGATTAAGAAGGTTTAATGAAAGCAAATGTGTTCCAGTACCTAAGCATGTATAAAATTTGATAGTGTTTGCAATACATACACTAACAGAGTATTGTAAAATATGTCCACTTCATTTATGTACTATCCAAACAACTTTCGGGAAGGTGATGTTCCAGTTACACCGAATGGTGTACTATCCAAACAACTTTCGGGAAGGTGATGTTCCAGTTACACCGAATGGTGTACTATCCAAACAACTTTCTGAAAAAAATGAGGTGTTTTTTGATTTTTAGTAACAGGTAGTGAAATTTCGCTGGTTTGAGAACCAGGTTTGAAATTGTTTTGTTTTTGATAGAGTGAAAACTCCGTCAATTTTGAAAGGAACCGGTTTCAGATTGAAAATTATTGCGTTATTGTAAGGGTGAAGGATTTTCGATTCTATCATCATTATAATGTCATTATATTATAGTTGCTGGATGTATAATCCCGACAGCGTTTATTGGAACGTGGACCAGTAGTAACTCTGGCAAAATAGAACTCAACTCAACCCATCTCATCATATCTTTATGTTATTATATTGTAGTTGCTGGATGTACAATCCCGACAGCATTAATTGGCACGTGGACCAGTAGTAACTCTGGCACTATAGAACTCAACTCCACCCATCTCATCAATTATTCTATATACAATAAAGGCGGACAAACATTCGAGTGTTTCGACCACACCGGCCGTTATTACTCGTTCAGGTAAGTTTATTTTGTTCAGCTATTGGATTTCAATTTGGGACATGGAAATGCGTTGTGAATTGCTGTTTTACTCTTCTTAATTCCTATTATTTCAGAGCGGATTTGTGTCTTCTTAAGGAAAAATTTAAAGAGAAAAGGCGAATATGATAACGTGAACAAAATGTCAAACTTTTCTTTTCTATGGCACATAATATTCATAGGAATCCACTTTTCAACAGCATCGTTTTCAGCGATTAAAAAAAATCAATTTATGGAATTTAACTCTTGCAGATTATACAGTTTATATTTATCTAATCAATCATGAATTGAGACCCCAATGGTAGCTTAATGACCATTCGGGGGATACCTCTCACAAGATTATGTAGATCTTTTGTTAGGTCTATATAGTTTTATGAGATGACTGAACGGTTCATAAACAGAAATATGGCCCACATCCAAATATGATGTTTTTGTTATATTGCACAGAACTGTGAAAGTGTTTAACAAAACAGATTGATTTCAATTTTATCGGAAATATATGAAATTGTACATAAAAAAGCAGCCCAATGAAAACGTTCTAAGTACTAAAATGCAATTGCTCTATTCAGGATTTCAAGAAGAGCAGTTTTTTTTTAATAATTCTGAAAGTTTTGTTTACGTTTCTTACTGAAACAATGGTTTTGAATCCATTATTATGGTCATAGTCCAATATGAGTATTGACTCAATGAGTTTTCATAGTTCATTGAGTTAAATTTAAGCCTACAATTATTGATTTCGTTATTGATTCTGTCAAATAAAGCAGCGTTTGTCACGTCACTTCCCGATACTTTAGCAAGGTATATAAACGAGAGGCAATTAGATACCAAAGGGGCCTTCAAACTTATAAGCCGAAAATGAACTGACAACGCAATAGCAAAACAAAGAACAAAACACAAACACAAACTCAAATAATGGAATACAAAACATAAAATTGAAAACTGAATACTGTGCAACACGATCCCAACAAAAAAGTGTGTGATCTTAGGTCCTCCGGAAAAGTAAGTAAATACTGCTCCACGTGCAACATCCGTCGTGTTTCTTATGCAAGTTCAATCCCGATGACCACAAAAATCAAGAACTACAGGAGATACATTAATGTAGTATCCTTTATTTTTTTAGATATATAAGGCCGTTAGTTTTCTCGTTTGAATTGCTTTACCTTGTCTTATCGGGGCCTTTTATAGCTGACTATGCGGCATGGGCTTTGCTCATTGTTGAAGGCCGTACGGTGACCTATAGTTGTTAATGTTTGTACCATTTTGGTCTTTTTTCATTGGCAATGATACCACATCTTCTTTTTATATTAGTGTGATTATATAAGAACACATTTTTCTATCATTTTTATTTTAATTCTATCTTACAGAACTGAAAGTATTCCTTTGTTCAATGCAATTGCAGTTGCTTCATTATGTATCGAGTTTACGGCAGTCAAAACGGGAATGTATAAATTTGTCATCAAAACAAGTAAGTTACATTTAAAAATGGCATGTACCAAGTCAGGAATATGACAGTTGTTTGATGTGTTTCATCATTTGATTTTGCCATTTGATTTAGGACTTTCTGGTCTGAATTTTCCTCGCAGTTCAGTATTTTTGAGATTTTAGTTTTTACAATGTAAACATCTATCATCAAGACAAGTTGCAATGTATAAATATGTCATAAGGTCATGTAAATAACAATGTATGGGGGCATCAAAGGCAAATAAGTAGCATTCCACTAAAAGTCTAAATACATACAATGCTTACCTTAGTTGAAACTGGGGAAACAAATATCAATAAAAAATTATTTGTCGTTTGATTACCATGGTCTTTGAGTTAAATTCATAAAAAAATCTATCTAGTGTATTATGTATACAAATCTCTGATAATTGATTGATGTTATATATCATAGAGGTTGTATAGAAACCGTTTCCTCCTAGTCTCATCTATCGGAATCTACATTTCCAAGAGTATCCCATACAGTAACGTTATGATCATGAAAATATGTCTGCAATTCCAACGTAGCTTTATACAGAATTTTAGTACATAAACATATTCAAACGAATTGTATCCTGTTTTTTTTTCAATTTGTTTAATTTTTTTTTTATCTTTTTTGCATGCAGAAGAATTTAAAATATCATGAAGAAAAAACAGTTGAATTAAACATTGTTGTTTTTATTTCTTCAAAGGTCAGTTGTCACAGGCAGATGATGAACGATTTATGTATACCTCTAGCTCGACATCGCTGTCTTCGTCCCTTGTATGTGATGACACGTCAAATACGGATTATCAATTATTGTTAGATCCAAGTAAGTATTGACGTATGATAACTTGTATGCGATGACACGTCAAACACGGATTATCAATTATTGTTAGATCCAAGTAAGTATTGACGTATGATACCTTGTATGTGATGACACGTCAAACATGGATCATTAATTATTTCTAGATCCAATTTCGTATGAAGGATAATAACTTGTTCGATTAAAAGAAGACGAAAATAGACATGAAACAAAGACAACAAACACGAAGAATGTGTACCGATTCTTAATGGTTCATCTTCTTATAATAGTTATAAAAAGTACCCGGATTATAATTTAATACGCCAGACGCGCGTTTCGTCTACAAAAGACGCATCAGTGACGCTCAAATCAAAATATTTATAAAGCCAAACAAGTACAAAGTTGAAGAGCATTGAGTATAACATGCATTCATGACACCGATTTTCTAATTGTTGGATGTTCTTATCGGATCCTTTTGACTATGGGCATATAAATTATGTCGCATTGGCAACAATTCCTCATCTCCTTTTTTTGCATATTGCATTGGATTGTTTAATCTATTGCTTTGTACGCATGAAATTGTTCATCACTTTTCAAGGATCAACAGCGGTCCAATTTCATATATTATTTTTTTTTTTCTAAATTAATCAAAGTTTTATTGCACTTTTGCTGTTAACAATTTACTCAATCTACAGCTTCAATTAAGTATCCCTTAAATTAGTCATTGAATATTTAGGGAAAAATATTCAATAAGTATATCTATAAAGTTAGTTGCATTTATTACATACATAATAGTCATAATACTAATAGCAGTTCTACAGAGTATAATTTCATACCGGAATACGGTACGTTTCTTAACCTAAACTGTATATGATTTATTTATTGAAGCTTCACAATTTCATATATTATAATATAAAAAAAGAAGATGTGGTATGATCGCCAATGAGACAACTGTCCACAAGACATTAACAACTATAGGTCATCGTACGGCCTTCAACATACGGCCATACTTTAAATCTCAAATATCACGAAAAGGAGCTCCATGACCTATCAATATTTTTAGCTTAATTTTATCCTTAAGGAGTGCTCTACCAACTTAAAGTATCAATTTTAACATCTTAATTTAATAATTTTCACCTAACCTCACCTAAGTACATCCTTAATAACCATTGTATCAATTAAAATTTAATTAGGTTACAGTAAAAACAATATATCGATTACATAATTGACCTTGTTTATGTTTCAGGCATTGATGCTGCAAATTTCGCTGAACAATGTCCAGATGCATTTCTCGGACTATTTGGGTATGTTTCTAACATAACAACAGAAGCAGAGTGTAACGGAACCGGAAGTCTTAATGTGTGTGATACAACTACAAAGATGTCCTTCAATTATACAGCATGTTCTACAGTTCAAGCATATTCCAGTAAGTAAAGTTTGCGAAACAAATTGTTTCAATTGATAGCTTAAGTGTACATTGATTGGAATAATGCTTACTTAGATATAGGACGTCACAGATTGGAAATCCTAGAGTTTTCGCGGTCAAAAGGTCAATGGTCAGGTCACTGCTACTTAAATGAAATATTTTCGGAATTGATTTCCGCATGGATTATTTCTGTTTCAATTGAAATGTAACTTTTTATAAAAGATAGAGGAAAAATAGAAAAACCTACCAAATTTGGGTTCAATAGGTCAATGGTCAAGGTCCCTAATACTTGAAATAAAAATAATGGTAAAATGTTTTGCGGATGATGGCTGGATTTTACCTTGCTCGATTGGAATAAAAAAAAATAACGACCGTGCAAAGGCTGCATAGCCAGTCAAGGTCGTTAAAACTTTCACCTGGAATCAGACGTATACAATTGGGCGGTATTTTGGTTTAAGGGTCAACAGGTATAAGATAAATGTCTCTGTTGTTAAAAAAAAATTATTTTTTTAAATTGTATACTGTTATGAAATGTAACACACATATACAGGTAAAAAGTTAGCAATAAAAGTACATGTTTGCTTTTCCTTGTAGAGATAATAGTATTTTGAACCCCTTTAATATATTTTCCCTAAAAAATTGTGCAGCTTGCGGGGCCTACTAACGTTTTAAATTTATGTTTTAACTGATTTCATTTTTATATTCTTCCAAAATAATATTTATAACTATAAGTCATTTTATGAATTATAGTTTTGTAAAAAAAACAACAAGAGATTTGTTGTGTACTGTACACTGATTTCATTATGATTCAGGTGGTGGCGAGTTGAACTGTATCACATCAACGACTGCCGGTACCAGTACCCAAGTAACCTTGTACAATCTGGATTCAACCACTGACGAATCAACGAATTACAGGATTGTGTGCTATGTATGTTATTTAGTTAATCAGATATTTACTATAATCTCCAATCAAATATTTAAATGGACGGTTAGTAAGTCATAAACAATCATTCAACCCAACCAATCAATTTATCAACCAAAGATTTCTCTTTGAAACTAAGTCAGATACAACCAGTCAATTAATCAACCAATGATTTTGCCCTTGTCTTTCGTTAGCAACAACCAATCAATCAAATAAAACTATTCAATTCTTTAATATTTTTAACAGTACGCTCCACAAACGTCAAAATCATTCAATCGCGTAGTGGAATTAACTATTTTTGGATTCTCATAAATTCTACCTATAACTTTTGGACTAGTTTAAATCTCGGTCTATTTCTGTAATTTGTTCTTACATACTTTTGATTTTTTAACTCTGTATGCTTACATTGACTATGTAAATTTTAAAACTGTTTGTATGCACATTGAACGACAAATGTATGTAACGTATACAAATTTTATGACGTCAGACACTCAAGTCAATCCATGTGTTCGTAGATAGATGTTTTTGTGTTCTGTTTAATTGTCCCTTTTAAAATTGTTATGCGATGATGACTAATGTACCCATATTTTGACTATTTTATTAATTGTGACTGTTTGTTTAACACATCATGTAAATATAACGGAATGTGATGAGACTGTTATTAAAGAGAGAGGGTTAGCGCTATAGACATGATAGAACCAGGTTTAATCCACCATTTTCTACATTTGAAAATGCCTGTACCAAGTCAGGAAAATGACAGTTCTTGTCTATTCGTTTTTGATGCGTTTTTTTATTTGATTTTGCCATGTGATTATGGACTTTCCGTATTGATTTTCCTCTGAGTTCAGTATTTTTGTGATTTTACTTTTTCATAAGACACTAAGTCATAATCAAAACAGAAAACCAGAGCTATTGTAACTTTACTTGATACACAAATTACACAAATGCGTCAACAACACTTTATTGCCCCCTTGTCAAATTCATTAACCTATTTCCGAGTTGTTGTGAGACTCTTCACACAAGTATTTGTCATTCTAGATATGAATGTTTTTATGGAGCATATAGTGAACTCTTCACATTGATGTTTATATGGTTGATATATATATTATGTATGTACTTTCTTACCAAAAATAAAGGCAACAGTAGCTGTTCAAAACTCATAAATCCATGGACCAAAAAAAATCGGGGTAACAAACTAAAACCGAGGGAAACGCATTATTTATAAGAGGAGAACAACGACACAATACTGAAATGTAACACACACAGAAACGGACCAAGCATCAGACAAAATCCCACGAGAATAACAAATATAACATCAAAACCAAATACATGAATTCGGGATAGACAAGTACAGTGCCACGTCTTATCTTAATATCTCAAAAATAAGAGAAAACAAACGACGCAATGTAAAATGTAACACACACAGAAACGAACAATAATATAACAATGGCCATCTTCCTGACTTGGTACATGACATTTTTAAAGTGGAAAAATGGTGGGTTTAACCTGGTTTTGTGGCATGCCAAACCTCGCACTTTAATGACAATGTTAAATATAACATTGAAATGACAACATAATATTACAGGATTACCAAGTAATAGTACAAAATAAAATTGAGAATGAAAATGGGGAATGTGCCAAAGAGACAACAACCCGACTATAGAGCAGACAACAGCAGAAGATCACCAACAGGTCTTCAAAGCAACGAAAAATTCCCGCACCCGGAGGCGTCCTTCAGCTGGACCCTAAACATATATATACTAGTCCAGTGATAATGAACGACATACTAAACTCGAAATTGTACACAAGAAACTAAAAGATAAAATATTACAAAACAAACAAAGGCCAGAGGCTCCTGACTTGGGACAGGCGCAAAAATGCAGCGGGGTTAAACTTGTTTGTGAAATCTCAACCCTCCCCCTATACCTCTAGCAAAAGACGGTTAGAATATACTATTATTTGTTCAGGTTGTTGAATCGTCGACAGATGGTAACGTGTATGCTTCACAGTATCCTCAGTTTTGTTCCACTGGACAAACACCAACCACTGTATCAAGTCCCGGGGGTTTAGTGGTATTGACAGCTAGTTGTAAGTATCTAGTAAAGGCAACAGTAGTATACAGCTGTTTGAAATTCATAAACCGATTGAGAAAAAAACAAATCCGGTTTACAACAGACTACATCATACATTCATCTAAACTTAACATTCAAATTAAAAGCTAAAAGTTTTTATTGTGGGCATTTGTTCTCTGTAACGAAAAATAGAAGTAGGTTCTTAAACATTTTAAGCCTCGGTCACACCTTACCGGATAGCTCGAACGGACGCCTAACGGATAAAAAAAAAGTTATCCGTTGACAAAATTTTTATCCGTTGGGAGTCCGTTGGTGTACTAACGGACATGTAACGAATGCCTAACGGACACACAACGGACATTGAACGTACGTGAAACGGATACATACCGGACAGAACGGACGTCGAACGTACATCCAACGGACGAATACCGGATAAAACGGACACCTAACGGAAGCGTAACGGATAAAACGGATGAACAAAATAATCTGAAAATTAAAGGCAATAAACCATCTAAATATTAAGCCTCGGTCACATCTTACCGGATAGCTCGAACGGACGCCTAACGGATAAAAAAAAAAGTTATCCGTTGACAAAATTTTTATCCGTTGGGAGTCCGTTGGTTTACTAACGGACATGTATCGAATGCCTAACGGACACACAACGGACATTGAACGTATGTGAAACGGATACATACCGGACAGAACGGACGTCGAACGTACATCCAACGGACGAGTACCGGATAAAACGGACACCTAACTGAAGCGTAACGGATAAAACGGATGAACAAAATAATCTGAAAATTAAAGGCAATAAACCATCTAAATATTAAAGAAACAAACCATCTGAAAATTAAAGGCGCGTCAGATGGACATGATATCTAGTATATATGTTATAATATTTGCTTCTGGGAAAGTCTGGTCAGTAGGACAGTTATCAAGGTCACACGTACCAAACAAATTGAACAATTTATCCGATTTTTTTTACGTTTCTTCACACGAGGGTCACTTTTTGAGTTAACTGGTTTAGTTGATTTTATTTTGTATTGCGTCTTGTTTAGCATAATATGTGTGCAAATATAGAGCTCCTCTGATTGAAAAAATCAAGGTAGAAGCAGTGTGGTAATTCAGTCTTATAGAGTTTAAGTTGTTTTTCTGAATTTGTTTATATTATGTACCTCTGGTATGAAAACGGATGTGGTGTTATGCGGAACTCTCCATCCGTACTGCATGCTACGATATTTTGCTCCAGAAGCAAGGTGTCTAAGTGTATTTGCTAACTTGAGTCCTGGTTCCAGCGGATTTCTGTAAAAGGTATTCTGCTTGGCTTTGCGAGGCCCAACCCGCTGCAATATCTCGTCGAACATCTCTGTGGGCATTTGAAGGAAGTGTACAAAGGAATGCCGATCCTCCCGCCTATTAAAGTTCGGTCATGAGTTGGTCATATAGACCAAAACTGCGTCGTCTTTCAGGACTAAGCCATGGTCGTGTCCACCATCTCCTTTGTCTTCTCCTTTCGACAGCTATACGGTTTATATTTGCTACATTTAAGTTGAGTCTGACCTGAATAAGAGCTGCTTGGTAGCGAAGACGTGCTCTTACTCCAAGACCCATCACGAATAATAAAAATAATAAATAGTCATGACACTCAAGAAAATCTAATATACCATATATTGGCATTTCTGACGCGAAATTTCAATTGGCATTTGTCCGTTTTACATCTAGTATTTTTGAATTTAATGAATTTTTAATGCATATTTTGTTTTTTATGTATATTATTTTTCAACTTCTCTGTAACCTTTGTACTTGCATGGTTTTATGAGAATAAACTATCAGTAGGCATCCGTTTTATCCATTATCCTTCCGTTAATGTCCGTTTCACATCTGTTTTATCCGTTAGGCGTCCGTTAACCGTCCGTTAGGCGTCCGGTAGACGTTTGTTGGTGAAATGGTCTACCGGATCTCCAACGGATGCATAACGGACACGTGACGGATACAAAACGGACGAGTACCGTACAAAACGGACGCCTAACGGACGTTCAACGGACATTTTATCCGTTGGACGTCCGTTCAAAGTTTTGAACATGCTCAAAATTTTCCACCGGACAGAACGGATTAAACGGACACTTAACAGACACGCAACGGATATGGACGGACGCCTAACGGATAAGAACGGACGTCTAACGGACATCAACGGATTGAAAAAAAGTTATCCGTTAGGCGTCCGTTCGAGCTATCCGGTAAGGTGTGACCGAGGCTTAACACTAAGTATTGAAGAATTTAGAATCACTTTGATAGGCCGATAGTTTAAAAACCAAATGTGAAAACAGTTGGTAAGATTAATTTGTAACACGGTGTGATAGTGACCTCATACGATATATATGAGGTCAGTACATTCCATATGGGGATTCGAACGTTGCTGTCACCCCATGTTGAATTAACTGACCCCATATATATAGATTTGAGTTTAGCTCTCACCCCATATGGACTTTATTGACCCCATATATATATCGTATTAGGTCACTTATATAGGGTCAGTAAATTCAATATGGGGATTCGAGATTCGCCTTCACGCCATATGGAATTTACTGACCACATATAAGACAAGATAAGATAATTTTATTAACCAAGCATGGTGCCCACAATTTGAGCTTTACAATCAATTGAATTACAAAATAAAGCACAGAAAATGATTACAATGATTAGAAAGATTAAAAGACAGTTATAAAATCTATAAAAAAAAACATGAAAACACCATATATATCGTAGTAGGCCACTAAATCACCATGTAACTAATAATATACTTTCGATATGTTCCTATTCGTGATGGACTAACTAACGTGGATTGATTAAATAATTAATAGTGTTCATTGCCACTTTCATCACTATTTGCCATATCGTGACAGTCAGTTTTTATTTGTTAAGAAGTTAGTTAAATAAAAGCAACATTAGTATACCGTTGTTCAAAAAATACAAATATAAGAAAATATATTTCCTTTTATTATAATCGCTTCTTTTCTTTCTTTTAGCTACCTGTGGTACGTATTTCTTTGTGTGTGTCTTTTACTTATTATAGATCTTCGTTTTATTAGAAAGATTATCCATGTAACATTTTTCTTTGGTCGGGCATTTGCCAAGACCATTTCAGACTATACTAATATTATCAAGAACTGAATCAGACTTACTAAGTATAGTCGAGACAAACATCGAGTACAGCTAAGTACAGTTAAATACTGTCGAGATTATGTGGAGTCGTTTCAAGTAAAATGTGTTCTCGACCTTACTGATCAGCACATGATATCATGGTCTTGTCAGAATCTGAACATTTTGTAGTGATTCTGCTCTTGACGAACGTTTGTTACCACAGTAATACATGTGAAGTTTACCTTGATTTGCATTCTGTAAGATCCATTTATTGGGGGGAGAGGGGGTATAAAAGAACACACACTGATTAGGCAATATGTATGTTTACTCTCAGGTCTCATTGGTTAAATTTTCAACAAAACTGTTACCCGGATTTGTTTAAATCCCCCCAAAAATATGTTAAAAATGTAACAAAACATACAAAGCTAGAGTAATATTCACATTTTCACAGACATGAAGAAGCGGCACAAATTACAGTGCACTGTTTAACTCTTGTGTTGGTGATGTGTTAACTGTCATTTATTCCATTTCTAGATAACTTTCATCATTTACATAATTTAAGAAACACATTTCCTTGAGTGTCTTTATTTGGATTGAAATCATATCTTGCTTCATTGTTAGTTTTCCGAAAACAATAATTTACCAGGACTAGGTATTGCAGGACATTCACAGCCATGAATAAGACAAGAAAATATGACGGTTGTATGCAATAGCTACAAGACTATACTTTGAATAACACAAGGTGGATATGACAACGATAAATGTCGCTGTTAGGTTTGGGGTTTTTTTTTTGTAGTTTGTTTTTAAACATTATGGCATTTATTTTATGATGGAAAAAGAAAACAACTTAAGGTGGTATGGTTGTCTTCCTCCATCTTGGATTGTAAAAAACAGAGAACCAAAGGTCCGTATTTTCTATCAAGTTAGCAAAATTTTATTCAGGAATGCAGATATTCAATGTGAATTTTCTTTTAAAAGAACCAATGTATTGGGATATACATTATAAAAATTTTTTTTTTTTTGCTAATGTTGATTTATTTTTTTTGGTTTAAAAAAAAAAAGGCATTTTAAGGGGAGGTAACTCTATAACTGCATTTTCTGAAGGATTCTGCTTGGAATTTTACTATTTTGTATTTTAGCCGGGGAAACGTATGGCGACCATATATTTTCTTTCGATATTCTTAAAGCATTGTCTGAAAGCTATCTTTTCCTTAAAGTATTTAACAATTCTATCATTTTGTTTAGTTTCTAATCACAAAATGGTGTTTTTTCCTGTATAATCCATAAAAATGTGTCGTTTTGTCATGTCCTGATGCTTGAGAAAATGCGCGGTGACCTATCATTTTTATTATATTTTTCCACATATACCAAAAGATACTACGTTTTGGCAAAGTATGAACAAATTCTATCATTTTTATTTAAGACTTCCATACCACCTAAAATAATTTAAAACAATTAAAGATACGAGATAAGAGATGTGAACCTCCATTCCCTAGTATTTGTTTCAATAACATCATATAGCAGACTATAGCTTTTGGTTGAAATATGCTGTTTCAAAAAGTGTGGGTTTTGAAAGCCGCATAGGTCAGTGCAGTTTATATGTAGTTGTAAACATTCTGGTCCTATTTTTTTCATGCGGCAGGTTTCCTCGTTAGCAATCATACCACGTATCTTTCTTTTGTAAATGTAGATGTGATGTGACACAGTTGATATTATTAAGGGTTGAAAATATTTCTACGATTAAAAATTAATTCAAACAAGGGGAATTCTAAAATGTTACTTGTTTATGTATATCTTGATATTTCAAAGCAATTAAGATGGCTCGGGACTATTCGACTGCGCATAATTTCAAAAGTATTTGTCGTTAATTCCATTTATCTTTTTTGTATATTTTGATTGATTAGAAATGTTACATCATTGTAGTTATGTCACTATGTCATTTCATCCATTTTCACCATTTTCCCGCCTCAATTTTGGTTTTAAGGCAAAATATTTTTTTTCCCTTATCGGTGACCTATGTTTTTTATTTGCTCATTCTTTGAAGCTATATTTCAGCTTTTTATAATACAGTTTTTGACCAAGTGTCATTGAACGTTTTTTTTTTTATATTCCGAAAAAATATGTCAACACCTCTTTTTTCCCTATCATTTCATTGAAAATGGTCCCTGTTACATACCTGTACCTGTTTAAAAGTACACTTTTGAGCTTAAATGGTCCGTGACCCCCTATTTTGTTCGACCTATTTGATTCACTTTCTGTGAAGAATAAAATAACAAGAAATACGGCACTTCTGATAGAAACTTTGAAAAGGCCCGAGCCACCTTAAGTTCAGATATATCCATTTTTAGAATTTGGTTTAATCTCCAATTTTCTACATAAGAAAATGCCTGTACCGAGTAAGGAATATAAAAGTTGTAATCCCTTTTTTTATGTGTTTTAGCTTCTGATTTTGCGATATGCTTTAAAACTTTCCGTTTAAAGTTTTCCTCGGATTTCGATATTTTTGTTATTTTTACTTTTTTGTATGTAACAAGTTTGCATTTTTGCCTCTGTTTCATATGCTATTTTGTAATATTTTAGTGCCTCCAGAGTCGTCCGGTTTGACCGCTGGCGCCAGTGCAGGAATAGCAATTGGTGTACTTCTAATATTATTAATTCTGTTGCTGCTTATTGGTTTCTGCATATACAAAAAGACCAGGAAAGTAGACCCAGGTCCAATACCACCTGATCAGGGTGTGGCACCAGCTGAAACAAAGATGCCGACTGAAGACAAATCAAGACCAGATATGATGAGAAATATTAGACCTTTCAACCATACAAACATGCACAGAAACCATGACATGGATATTGAGGATATTGAAGATAGGGATAAGGTTCCAAGACTGGAGAGAGATTTAACCCAACATTCTACACTCCGACAACAGATAATAACACCAAGTGTGGTCAACCCTATGGTCCGTGAATGGAGTGACATGGGTTACTCTGATGACTTGACATTAATAGACTCGGAGAATATGCGTGATCAGTTAGACCCACCATCACCTATACCGGAAGGATTAACACCAGTCGATGGGTATGGTCCAGCGTACGGATATTGGAATACTGTAGACGAAAGGCATGCTCCCGAAAATAAGAAAAAGAAAAAGAAAAAAGTTAAAAAGAAGAATAAAAAAAATGATTAGTGAAAAATAAATAATGAAGAACAATTTGGACGTGATAAAATATGAATTGATACTTGGGAGAGAGGGAAGAGCATGTTGTTAAGCAATGATAGATAAGTGCTTATGATATCAACAAATGCACAATAAAGTACTTTTTTACGTTTTTTATACAACATTATACAATGTTTGTCTATTATGAATTTATAGCAAAAACATGTTTATTATTTATTTGGTTTTTATGTGTCAATTTGTACAATTGAATATTTTTTTACATTTCGTAGAATTAATTATTATCATAGTTTTTATTACTAGAATTGTAAAAATTGTATGTGACACGAGCTAACTTGGTGTGATTTACGTTTTCATTTACTTTATAACAATTATTCATGATCAGTCACTTATTTCTGTCACCATACTTTTCAGCTATACACAGCTAATCAACATTCAGTATTTTTTGTTACAATTTTATTTCGGCTGTAGTTCTGGGAAGATATGTTTTATTTATGCCAATAAGTATAAATCGAAAATGTGATTTGGCTAGACAAATTGGATGTTAGGAAGCAGCCAAAATACATAACATGAAAATGAACAATAAAAATTTAGGTCTTACAGTGGGTAATCTGTGCTTGTATGGAATGCAAGCAAATTTCACGTTGCTTTCTAAACGGATTAAGTCTGCTTATTTTGAACATTTTGTTTATACTTGCGCTGTACTTATTAATTAAAGATACTATAAGTTTTTCCCGAAAGGGCAACAAAACCACAAAAACTATTTTTTTGTAAAACCCTGAACGACTAGATATTTATAAACTATTTGCATGACACACGTAAACTGTATCTAATATTGTTTGTTTCCTATGTGCTTAGTACTGTGTGATTTCCTGCTGATATTATTACAGAAACAGACGACACTGGGTTAACAGTAGTGGCAACTATTGGAATAGTATTCGTTGCCTTGTTTTTATTCTTACTACTAGTTTTCATATGTGGTTTTATTGCACACAAGAAATCTAAGAAGGATGAACCATTATTAAAAGAGGACTCCGAATCCGAAACGGAACTTCAGATAGAAAACCCTCCTGGAAATCGTCCTAGATCGATGAAAAGTACAGTAAATACAACAGCTATGCACGTGCCATCTAGTACACTACCATTCATTGAAGGCGGTGACAAAGTTCCAACATTATCACGTGACCTTACTCGCCAATCGATTCCAACAATTACAAGAGAAGCTACACAGCAGTCGATTATCACCCCACGTGCTATAAATCCATCTGTCCGAGAATGGTATGACCAAGAAATGCAAAATACTATATTCTTGGCAGCCGCAAAGTGAATAGAAAAAACATAGTGCTTCTTTAGTATTCTTCATTGTTTTATTCTGTTTTGGTTTTTATAGCAATATATTTTTTAGAAATGTTTTCAAATATTGACTTCGACAATATAAACATTAATGTATCTTGTACGAATATTAATAGTCTAAAGAAGATTTGTTACTTCTTCAACTCAAGTAAACAAGAAATATGGGAAACAGTCGAGTATGTCTTATACCTAGAAAATAATCAGACACTTTGACGAAACATTGAAATAAATGTAATATCACTAAATATTCTTCCAATAGCCGGAATTGCTTACCTGGTTGACGAGAACAACTTTTAAGTAATTAAGATAATTAGCTTCAAACGGCATCAGTTTTACCCACACAGTGTCCATTAACTGTATTCTATCTCTTAATTTTCTTGAATATATTGTCTGCCATGGCTTAAAATGTATTTGCTGCTTACAGTTTTTCTCCAAATACAACAGTTACTTAAACAAAGTCTTTACGAATGTACAGACACAATTCAAGCATGGTGACTTATTGTTTTTGCTGTTCCAATTTTCTTGATGAAAAGGAGACACTATGCTAAACCTGACATGTGACAAAAAAAACATTAAAGAAAACACTGAAGTTACACTGTACAATTAATAACTTCGAATTCTTTCAGATATTTTACCATATATAAAAAACCAACCATACATCTTGTTTGTCTGTTAGTTGGGCACAGTTCTCCACTGGGAAAAACAATTGTTTACGACATTCATCAAATGAAAAGGAAAAGGGAATGGAAACAACTGTTTTTGCTTTTCCAAAGAATTGTACATTTAAAAAAAATAGACAAGACGAACAACATGGATATAATCAACTATTGTAAAAATTACCATCAGCAATTTGAAAGATCCGCAACTGCATAGTAAGCTTCAAATAAGGCACCAACATGACAAAAAACTTAAGAGGTTTAGTTACAATACAAACCGATAAACAAATACTATATATAGTATGACAGACTACAACCAATAAAATACACTGATTTACAGGTTTGGCACACGTACTTTTTTCGTGGCAGGATTAAACATGTGAGCCGTCAAACATCCCAAGGGATGGAGAAGCAACAGTAAATCTCGTTTTTTTTTAAGGGAAATTGATTTCTTGTCGCCAATGATAAACGAAATCTTCATTCTATTCGCACATTCAATATTACAATGAATTGGTATAAAATAGCTCAATATTTTAACTGATAACATAATCAATAATATTGATTATTATTTTTAGTTTGATCTATAATTGATAAACTTGTCAAACTACAAAAATGATAAATTTTCATACGATAAGAAAGTTTTTGATAACACCATGTTACAAAATGTTTACTATAAATAGAAACTAAAGATCATATAAAAAATAGCCTTTCTGTGTAAATTACAATATCATTTTTTGTAATAAAAAACTCGAATAAAATGGAAAAAATAATAAAAGTTTTAGTAAGTCTCCTTCTATGACAGAAAACACAGTGGTTAAACACACTCAGGACAACAGTTGTTCACAATTCATTGACTTCTGCTTGTGTGGTTGTATGTTTCGGCTGATAGTTATCAAAATAAGCTGGATCTTTAGACAGAACATCCCATCCAGTTCTACGACGGTTTTCATTTTGAATGTTTTTGTCGTTATTTTCTACTGAATTTAATTCGATTTGGTCCGTTTTGATAGGAGATTCGATTTGGTCCGTTTTGACTGGAGATTTTAAGTTGGGTTGATGACTAGATGTTGTTGGTGTTTCCTGAAAAGAAAATCCGTTGTCAAAACTTATTTTCTTCGTACCTGCTGGCTTTGTTTGAGATTTATAATTTGTTTCTTCCTTATTATATTTGTTCTTTGGAAATTTCGGCACCTTTTCCGAAGGTTTGTCAACAAAACTAGACAAATATGCAATTCCAATGAGTACTAGACTACCAACGCAGATACTGGCGGACACTATACCATTCCTTCTCTGTTTCTCCTCTAATGACATAGGTTCACCTTTATTTTTACTTGGGCCATTTATGTTTTTGGTTGTACCAGTAGTTGTTTTGGTAGTTGTTTTGGTTGTAGTTGTTTTGGTTGTGGTTGATTGGTTTGTTGACGGCTCTGGACCAGTTGTTGTCGGACCTCCAGTGGATTTTGAATTAAAGGTACTTGGTGCTGCATTCGTAGAAGACGCGTTGATACCGTCTGTATTTACATCCGTTACCGCACCTGAAGTCGTGAAAGACGAATTGGTTGACGCTATTGATGAAGAGTAACTTCCTTCAAGGCTAGGTATAAAGTCTGAAGTTACTTTGGTACTTACGTTCTCGGTAGTTATAGAAACAGCACTTTGATTGGTAGATACTACTTTGGCATTTGTAGTAGTACTTGTATGTTCACTTCCGGAAGCAGTGTTACCATTTGTAGTAGACTCTTTGTTTGTACTTCCAGATTCATGTGGAGTTACAGTAGTTGTGCTCGATTGTTCTAAAGTTTGAGAACCCGCTGCCGTTGTACTGCAATAACACTGTATTCCAAAAGTTAATAAAATAGCGAGCACTAAATGAACCTTCTGTTTTAACATTTTCCTTTATATGAGTCAATCCTTCTTCTGTGAATCAAATCGATCTTTTATAGTGTTTTTAGCTTTTCACTTCATACATATTTTAATCATCACATTGAATGTGATTACAATGTTTGAACAATCTTTGATAATAATTACATGTGGGTAATATGAAATACTGATCTACTGAATTATGTTTTTCTTTGCTTTGTTTTCGGTCTGATTTCAATACGAACCGAAATATTTCTGAATGTTTTATTATCATTGCTAATGAAAATCTTTTAAATTTAAACAGTAAACTAATATTGAATATTGTGATAACACCTGATTGAGGCCTCATTAGATTACATTTGAAATTTGATAAAAATCCATACTTATTCGTTTATTCGAAGGAACGCGGAAGTAATATCGTTTGATTGATATCGCTGGGCATATTAAGATAACAATTCATTCTCACCTAGACAAAATGACAAATATCAATGCGTTAAGTTACTTGTAGAAACTTAACTGTTGACATAGTGTATTGGGTTATCTCGCTTATCATGCATGTTTTAAAGTACGGTGACCAGACCCAATATTTTTTAGATTCAATCGTCAAACATACTATATGGCTATAACATATATCGTTGGATTCGGAAAAATGAGTACTAATGAAATATCTATGTCGTCAAAGAGAAATGTGGTAACAGTTTTGCATGAAATGAGGTGAAAGATCCAATTCTGTTTTTATTTTTTTTCTTCTATACTTTCAAAATTTGAAGAAATATATAACAATTTAGATTAAATTCTAGATTTTCTTATATCAACTATCCATGAATTATCTCTAAAATGTTAAAAAAAATGAATAAGAAATTGATTTTTACTGGAATTTGGCGTTTTTCAAATACTTGTTCTATTACACAAGATCAACACATATTCTGTTAAAGTTACAATAGTTACCTTGCCGGCTGACATTCAACCTCATTAATAAATGATAAATACTATTATTACCTGCATCCTACTGTTATGAAGGCATATTTTGCATAAGATCATTCAGGAAATTTATAAAAACTAAAAAGCACTCAATACTTCGAAAATAGTTGCAATTCAACATTCCAATCAGAGTTATCCACACAACTGAATTATATCTTTTAGTTAATTGTAAAGTAACATGAATTAGAATTTTGTACATAATTCTGACCCTTTACATGATCAAAGCCCCGAACATGTAAGGTTTTGTAGTGAACAAACACATGACTCTTTCACATGGAGATTTTCCTTTCAATGTAGACACAAGATCCTGCAAGAATTCTGTTGAAACTCTAAAAACAACTGAAATAGTCGTGCGTGTCCTTTGAAGTCTTGTAGACAGTGTGTATACCTACTCCAATCAGAGACGAAGTTGCTTCGCATCCGGTTATTACATGTGCAGCAGGCAATAGTTTACAAATTGTTGGGGAAGACACATAATTATTGAATGGTTGGAAATATCCGCCCATCATTTACACTGCTAATGTTCCACATCTGTAACAGCAACTCGCTTGTATGTTACCTATTTTTTTATAGTAGCGAACACACAGAACAATTACAAATGTATAGGAGGTCCTTATGATTGTTCTTCCACTCTTTCACATTTCCCTAAACTCTATGTCAAAGTTGAAGGCATTGAGTATATGCCTTCTCTTGAGTGCTGAACAAGCTACGACAGCCATGAAGAGTTTTGGTATAAATAACTTTGACAATTTCGGAATTAACAAACGTTCTGACTATGTAAAGCTCACATCAGATGGAAGCTTATGGGATTTGTCAAAGTTTTACAGTCAGGAATGCTTCTCCGCTGTATAATCTGATACACTTTGATGGAAGCTGCATGTAGTCTATATGAGGCGTTCCCTTTCGGCAGACTTTATAGAGTTTTTCGTGTCGAAGCGGTCAAAAACATGTGCTACTATGTGCGCCATAGAAATTCGTTGTGACATATTTTTTAATAGTAAACTGCCAGTTCGCACTATGTTTAACTTTTTTAGCATTACTAACTTGAACCAATGCCATACCATCTCTTATGTAAGTTGTGAGTGATGGTATAAAAGACGGTAGGGAAAGTGCACAAGAGACATAAGATTCGAATTGCTTCACAAAATCCGACTTGCATGATTTTCTCATGGTGCCGTAATTTTGAAAAGGGGATGATGGAATGCACTAGGATGCGACAACACATGTTCTATGATAACATTATCTCTACATTCTGCCGAAATCAGTGCACGTGTTATCACAAGTTATGGATTTATGCGACCTGAAAGAATTTCCCCCGATTTATATTGAAGGTTTGTGTTTGACTTTGATATTGGACTATAAAAACTCCTTGTGATCTTAAGAAAGAGCACTAGTGATAAAATGTTTAGACATATGTTCAAGCCTTCCTCGAATATGTTTTGAAGCATTTATTTAAGAAGAGATATTGATAAGACATTAAGGACGGGATTCCACATCAAAATGATCAGTCTTGGATCATTCAGATGCTTTACAATGACAATAACATGTTCTTCATCTCTTTTCGTTGCTGTTGGCTTCGTTTCTTTTTGTGAATTTGCATAACTTGCAGCAACTCCATCCCTTTTCAGCATTACACGACTTATGGATTCTATGAAATGTCTAGTAAGGGTCCATCTAACAACGCAGAAATTGTGTATTCACTTACGTTTTTTGATTGAGTTAAGTCTGCCAAATGATATTTTATCGTGTGTTTTTCTATGTTGTGATGTTATGCTATTGTTTCAGAAAAAGGGAGAGGGTTTGGATCCATAAAAACGTTTAATCCCGCTGCAAATTTTTGCACCTGTCCTAAGTCAGGAATCTGGTGTACAGTAGTTGTCGTTTGTTTATGTAATATATCCGTGTTTCTCGATTCTCGTTTTTTATATAGATTAGACCGTTGGTTTTCCCGTTTGAATGGTTTTACACTAGTAATTTTGGGGCCCTTTATAGATTGTTGTTCGGTGTGAGCCAAGGCTCCGTATTGAAGACCGTACTTTGACCTATAATGGTTTACTTTTAAAATACTGTTATTTGGATGGAGAGTTGTATCATTGGCACTCACACCACATCTTTCTATATCTATTTTGATGTGTTAAGCCTACAGTGGCACATAATCACCTTAAGGCTTAAATAAAGGTCTTTTCTGTTGCCATGTCATAGTACTGTTAAAATGTCCAGGAATCTGTCTTAAAAGCAAAGTAGCCATCTATAAAAGGTGATCAAATGTTCTCAGAAAAATTGAAGCATATCGAGTATCAACCTTCGTGCGGTACGGTTGGTTACAAAAATATAATGTTTCATTTGAGATGACGATCTCAAGGAAGAGACCTATTTCCCTCTCATTCTGCTCTAACATTTAACAGCTAAATGTCTACTGCTTCAAGGAACATATCCCAGTATGTAAATGTAAGTAATACATCACGTCCCAATTGCGTATATGTATCTATAAGAGGCTGTATTGAGCTTCGAGTAGCTCCGTCATATGAGCGTTTAGAATTTTGTCTTGCTTGAATTGCTGAAAAGGTGCTTCTGAGACAAATGAATTTGATTTTATTGATTATTAAAGGTATACATGTATGAAATATCATATAAATAATAATTATTTTACATTTTGCGGTAAAAAAAATATGAAATTGAATTGGAACGAACTCTATTAAATGCAAAGTATTCGTAGTGTTAAACTTTTACAAATACTCTTTAATAACGAATTAACTGTGCTAAACTTTATTTGAAATTGTTAAAATAACATAAATAAGGTGTAACAACAATGTATATAATAACAAAAATTATATCACGGATATAATTTTACAATATTGACCTCAAAACTTTTCTTAGTCGATTTTTCGTTCAAGTAAACAAACGTACTTCAAAGCCAATTTTACGATTTTTTGACGACAAGTCAAAATGTTAAGTTTAACCTTTGAACTACCAATACTCTGATTTACAGCCGTATAGTCCGAATGACAATTAAACTCCTTAAATAAGCGACTTTTCCTTACTCGGTCACCGTACTATTATGTCTTCCCATAACTATCTCTCATCTGTTGTTGGATATTTAATGAAATACAAGTAATTATAAACTTTTTAAAGATTCAGCTTATTTTGATAACTATCAGCCAAAACAAACAACCACACAAGCAAAAGTCAATGAAATTTAAATAATAATGTTATTCTGTTTTGACACTAGACTATATATGAGTTTCTTCTTTCTTATATGTGAGTTGCAAGGCAAGTAACAGAAATGCATATGTTAATGTTTCGAGAAGGTTATCATAAAAAGAAACGCAACTCTGTGTTATACTACCAAATGAGAGAAATATACTCCATATATTCATCAGTTTAATCAATAGGATCAAATAAGACATCATTTTTTTTTTATCTTTTGTTTGTTTTTGATTTTAATTGTTGTTGGTTTTTTAGGGGGAGGGGGGTTGATGTTTGATGCATAAATTAAAATTTGCCTTCAAGAACTAGATTTCAGTAGCATCTAAATTCGGTCCATTTTTCTAATTTCTTTTATAATTACTTATTAAGTAATTGATGAACCTAATGTCATTCTGATAAATCAAGTCTTTTTCCCGCTAACATTTTCGGTGTGTTCCTATGATGTACACCACTGTTCCTGTTACATAGGAGAGGGGTTTCAGTGCTTACAGTAAAAAAATGTGATATGATTTCAAATGAGACAACTATTCACTAAAGTTCAAAGGAAGTGGGTGTTACATGTTAAACCCACATTTATGTTTGCAGCTGTCCCAAGTTAGGAGCTTGTGATTCGGTGGTTGTTGCTTTGAGCTGTCTGCTATTTATTTTCAAATTTTGTGGTTTTATTGTTTGAGCGTAATTCAGTGGTTGGTTTCCTCTTTGTGATTTCAGCTTCCTAATTTACGAACTTTACATTTCTATGTAGCAATACTCCAGCAGCGCCTACATACGAAGTATATATCTCCCAATTGATACGATATTCCGTATTTTCCTTTCATGATTTTCTTTTGATGTCGTACCTACAACCCCTTTCCTTTTCACTAAAGTGACCTACCGTTTTAGACTATTTACCAAGTTTGAAATAACATGAGAACCACGACGCTTGCCACATGTGGAGCATAATCTGCTTACCCTTCCTAAGCACCTAAGATCACCCTCAGTTTTAAGTGATGTTCGTGTTGCATAGTCTTTAGTTTTTTTAGGTTGTTTCTTGTGTACTATAATTATTTGTCTGATTGTCTTTTTCTTTTTTACCCCTGGCGTTGTCAGTTTATTTTCTATTTATGAGTTTGAAAGTCCTCCGGTATCTTTCTACCCTCTTTTGTTACTTTGGCAATCATACAAAATTTTCTTTTCAACTATTTGATATCCCTAATTTCAATTCTATATGTAAGGTACATTTGAATTACTCTAGAAGCATATTTACTCGTTACTTAATATCATATTTAGATAAAGCAAAGTTATGTGCAGATTACATTTTTAGCCATGTCCTTCTACTTTGATGCAGGTTTGTATTGTTTATTGCAAATACTTTTGGACCGGTTATTATAGAATAGACAGGAGATGCGACAATTTAAATCAGTAAATAAAATAAAAAACTAAATATATATGTGTGTGATTAGAATTTGATAACATATGTAATATGACTTAAGATAGATCATATTTTCGAAAATTATTAATTTATTTCTTGTACAATTTGATAAGAATATTCTTCTATAAATGCATAGGTGATAATTATTATCATGATTATACGGTGTATGAATGATCTTGAAAAATCTTGATGACAAAATACATAGGAGAATTTCAGTCTCGTATACAACTACAATGTACTATCAGGGTTAGCGCAAGCCATTTTGAAAATGGGTTCAAATCCCCAGAACTGATATGGACCGTTCCCTAGATCCACAATGTATATTATAGAAAAGCTTTTGAATAATATAATGCTTAACAGATTTTAGCTCGATTTAAAAGCCATATTTTGTATCCATATACATTGTTTTTGAAATATAATTCAAATGTAATTGCAAATATTACAATTTACATTTTGCATTGTTTTGTTGTCTGTCCATCGATGTTCACCTAGTGACTCATTAAATAATAAATTGCAATGTTTAGATTTATCGTTAAAAGTCAGAATCTTGAATTTGAAATTGTCTGTCTATTCAATAGTAAGATAATTACTGAAATTTGACAAACTATAACAAAATGTCAAGTTGTTGGTGAATAATAAGCTAAAAGGACAAATATATACACAGCGATGCTGTGTAGTTAAATAAAAATTGAAAGAAGTGGTGTACTTTATAAACAGATCTTGCTTATTGAATAAACCCAAAAAGGGGGGGGGGGGTACCTAAAAAAATCTTACAATGAATGTATTTCAGAATACAAATAAAAACACAATAGAAGCATCTCAGCGAATAGACTCGATCACGTATAAAAAAAATTAAGAATGCTGTTAACATATGACTTATAAATAGTTTTGACGTCAGGCAGAACAATGTGATGAGACAGTAGGCTATTATAAGCTGAGAATAAACTCTAAACAAGTAGGCATACATGTATGGCTATCAAGTCAAAATGAAATAAATGTACACCACCTACTTGTCCAAGAGGTGTAATGTATCTTTCAGATTCTTGTTTTCTGTTTTCCCAATTTTTTACGAATGAAATGATATCACTATATCACTACTGAATACATTGAAGTATTTTCATAAATAATCGATTGTGCAATTGATAATGTAAACATCGCATAACTATCCATATTTGCCCTTTCAAATAGTTGAATTACATGTGAAATTGTAAAAAAAACGAATATCAGTTCAATACAGAAACGTAATTATTTCCATGATGCCGCCACATGTATCCATTTATTAGAAAGCTGTAGCGCCTTCACGTATCAGAAGACTGTTATCCGATCTTCTGTTTACATCAAATATTGAAAGTTTTCTAGATTTTGCCGTTCCATTCAAATTATTTTCAATTCTAGCTAATAACACGATTAATATGATAATAACTAAGCAAACAGCTATAGCCATTACTGCTCCTATAGCTACATTGCCCTCTGAAGGACCGGCTCCTTGTTGTAAAGGACTTGCTGTAGATTTATCTGCAGTAATATTGGGAGGGGCGGGTGTCGTTGCAGGCGACGTCAACGTCTCATTCGATGTCATTGTTTCATTCGACGTCATAATTGTAGGCGACGTCTGCGTCGTAGCTTCGGTTGATTGTGTAGTATCCATCGTTGTCAATGTCGTGTCCGTCGTATTTATTTGCGGTGCCGTTTTAATACTTGTCTGATCAGTTAGAACTGTTGTTGGATCTGTTACTTTAATGTTTGTAGTTGTTTCTAATTGCTTTGTAGTTGTTGGTCCTTCTGATTCCGTTGTATTCGCTTTTGTTGTCGGTGTATCCGTTTCTGCAGTTGTCATTGATGTTGTTGTAGCCCCACATGAGCTGTGTAAACTATATGAAACCATTATAATCCAAACAAAAACAATCTTTCCGTTCATATGTTTTAAGAATTCCATTTTAAAGTTGTATTCATGCAGTCTTCCTTAATGTTAAAATTAAAAGGGAAGGTAATGTTACGGAATCTTTAAAATTTATGTTTAAAATTGTACATGACACAGGTTAAGAGTAAATAGACTACACAGACAGTAATATAATTTATGGCGCTGTGGGTGTATAGTTTATCAGACAAATTTATAATGTCTTTTCTAAAATATTTTGAATTAAATTTCAATATAAAAAAATTACTTGCACGTTTGAAAGACGGACTGAATATCAGTAAATTTTGGGGGAAATATTGTTATCATTATTTACGAATTTTATCAAATAAATAAAGCACTTGAAGTCTTTTAGGTTTGTGATTTTGTGAAAAATATTTATCATTTGAATAAAACTTGAACGTGAAGTGGCAATAAATGGCCCGTGTTTACTATGGCGTTATTTACTATCATATATATGTCATTATATGATAACGTCTTGGTTTTATCAAAATCAAATACGGGTGCAGCTTTACTTAAAGTTTCTTTAAATATTATTATCGTCTATTATTCAAGCATAATTATGGGAGGAAATGTTTCAATATAAACAAAGGACAATTTACATGTATAAATTATTAAAAAAATATATGCTTAAAATCACTCTTCTATTATAAAAGTCTAGTGGGGTAATCAGAAGTATGGAATAATACATATCCTGTATTAAGTTTAATTCAATTTAAAATAAAGGAGTTCAAATCAAATCCATAAGTAAATAAACACCATTGCTTGAAAAAAAGAAAAAAAAACAGACATAAACAGAAAAACAGCAGTAAACAAAACAAAATAGAACCCCAAAGACTGAGCAACATTAACTTTACCAAAAGCTGGAGCTGATCTCAGGTGCTCCGGAAAGGGTGTGCAGAATCGGCTATGTGGCACCCGTCGAGTTGCTCTTATACATTTATATATACAATGTATAAGGATTAGCGATAAAACGATGTTTGGTAAAGTCATTTCTGGGTATAGAACTGAATTTGTTCAGATATGCATGGGATATAGTTCTGCTAAGCGTTTTGCATGTCTACTGTTATTCCTTTTGCAGTGGTTATGGACTGTTTTGTGCTCTATTATTTTTACCATGGTGCCAGCTAAATTGACTTTGAAACATCAGTATTGTTCCGATCCGTTTTGCGTTTGGTTCAATCATATTATAGTTGCATCTCTCAAGTAAAGATACCAAAATCACTAGTCAAATAAACACAGACGACACCATTTCCAAAATATAAACGAAAAAGGACAAACAACAATGCCAAAATACTACATGGAATAAACTCACTATAGTAATTGACCCTCCAAGCAACAGTCACTAAATAGTCAAAAAGTTAGCAGTTTTCAAATTCACTTGAAGAAAGAATTCGTGTCAAACGAAATTTTCGTACATATAGTTTAATACAATAGTCATTCATTTTAAAAGGCTAAAAAGCTGGCAACCTCACATACTTTAGCCTGGGGTCTTGGCTAATCTTGTCAACCTAGATACCGGGCGGGATACCAGGCTACACATACTTTGGATTACTAAGTTATGTAATGTTAAATTCCTCTTGACCTTTCAGTTTACATTACATCATAATATAATATATCATGTTATTTGTGAAGTTCATCATAAAATGTATAAATTGAAATAATAAATCAAAACAATTGGTTCTCAACAAGATACCTGTGAAACAACTCTCAACATTGTATAACTTCCTTATTTTGATCAATTAAGGGGGTACCCAACACTATACCCCAAAAAATTCCTGTCGTTTAATTTTTCTTAATTTTTTTTATTGATAAACTAGGCCAACCTAAACATCTTGTAAAAATTTTAAAAGATTTGAACCATAGGTTTAAAAGATTTGGCAATTCAAATATGGCAACTTTTACATACTAGTATTGGCCAAAATTGGAAGTTTCTGAAATATGGGTATAGGGTTGAATTTGTAAAAAAAAATTAATTTAATCCTAAATTGACAATAGCATAGCTAAAATTGATAGCTGAGGAGAATATTAGTTCACTGATATCCCCTTCTTGTAAGTTTTTTATTCCGGTTAAAAACAATTGCCAGAACTTTAATAGGGGGTATCAGAATAAGCCCCGAAAAGTGAATGCTGTGGTTCTAGTATTTGAAGAAGAATTTTTTTTTGAAAAAAAATGTGTCGTTTAATTTTTTCATAAAACTAAGCATTTGGAGTGCTATACTAGTCGGTTGTTCTTGCAAAATTTTTTTTAAATTTAACCGTTAGATTTTTGGAATTTAAGTTTAAATTAGGCCCCACCCTCAAATTGGTTCATTAAATAAGAGCAAAATCTATTCAAAAAGTACATAATGACCATAATTTTGTTTGTCTTTTGAACTAGGCCTTAGCTATTTGGCATGTGGATGTATCATCACAGGGTTAAGGGTCTGGCATCATGATGACCTTTGAGTGACCTTCAAATGTGACCTCAAGGTCAACTTTATGGGTGTTTTTCCGTGAAAAACACAACCATGCAGGCCATAACTTCTTTGCCTTTTGACCTATGCCTTACATCTTTGGCATGTGGATGTATCACCATGAGGGGGTGTGCCTTCTTAAAATTTTGACCTTCATATGACCTTGAACTTTGACCTCAAGAACGATATATGTGTTATTTTGGTAAGAAACACTTGTACAGGCCATGACTTTCATGTAGTTATGAATTCATATTTATTTAAAAAATCATATAACAAAAGCTTTAATCGACCATACAACAACATAGACACATTTTATGACCTTTCAAGCCATTCAATGCACACGGAATACATAATGGACATGTAGTCACATAGAATTGTTTGAAAAGGGAATCGTTTCTATTGAAGCGCAGTGTGCGTACTTATATACTCAACAGACAGCGAAGTTAAAACTTTCTAGGAATCAAATAATAGGAGGAAGAATGCCAAATAACTATATATATACCAATAAAGGGACAGACGGACAGGGGTATACAAAATCCCCCCCCCCCCCAACCGACAATCAGTTGCAGGGGGAACAAAAGGATGTAATTGATTTTTGATTCGTGATACAAGCTGTTGAAATTAAAAGCATGACACACCAAAAGTACATATGATACATAGGCAAAAGCTTTAAAGTTGGCAGATGCTTTACATGATCAAGATTTCAATTTATTGGTTGTTTGGCCAGATTTAAAAAATATACGATTCAAAACATAACGTCAAAACCATTGGTGCAAAGAATTACGGCTTATGAGAGATGAAACAGAGCTGACTGTGCAAAATCCTTATACTGTTAAATCAAGTTCGTTAAACATAGACCATTTTTTAGTATTTCTGCAGAGGTTTATAAATATGACAATTAGATACAACTGATTTTTAGTTAAAAGCACGGCAGTTACAAGTTTCACATTATTTTTGGGCCCCTAATTATGATAGAGAGTGATTACTCTATTCGGAAATAATCTTGAATTGAGACTTGAAAATAAACATTTTCACTTGTCACTTGCAATAACATCACACTTTCTTTTTTATATTTATTTCAAAATTGCATTTAATAAAAAAATATCGGAAAGATATACAAACATGACAATGGAACAACAAAAGAAAATAACAAATTTTGCTATCCCTTCGAAATTGAAGTTTGATAAAGCGAAAATAACATGTTCTATTTATATAATACATGTGTAGTTTCAGTTTCAACTATGATTCTAAATATAAGACTTTACTTTCCCTAAAATTGCGGACGGAATAGAAGACACCCGTTAATTTTCTACACATGTCAAGATAAAGGTTGGAAAAAGATACTAGAAAGATAAAGTTTTTTTAGATGAATTAAGAAAGCAACAATATGTATCCCTCTGGGTATCTTCAAACTTTTTACATGAATATAAATCATTCAATAAAATATTCAATTGCACTTTAAATAATATGACAGCAATTATAAAATCATGAAGTATTCGTAATCTTTTTTTACATTACTACATGTATTACTAAGGCCATAGTGTGTTTTATTTAAAAATACTAGTTTCGTTTAACAAAAAAAAGTATGAGAATTCAATTCAGTTTTGATTTAATCAAGTTGATAAGAAGATCTACGAACATAAGCATTGTGTAATTGTCCAGGGATTCTCATTTATTTGGTTAAAATTTTATTGTCGGAGGGAGCTACCATTTGAGAGGAGGGTATGAGGGGTCATGATCCCGAAATCCCGAAATCCCGGCTTAAAAACATGAAATCCCGAGGTGCCGAATTTAGATAAATCTAAATCCCGATTATCCCATTGCCAAGTAAAAAACGAAAACAGTTATGGTCCCTTTTCTTTCTGTTTCCCTCCTTTTCAAACGTCCTTCTTTTCTTTTGGTAAATTTATTTCACTTTGAAATTTCCCTATTATGTCTCATTGAAGGTTCATGTATTGAAAATGATTAACTTTAAATGATTTTTAAGGATTAAATGAATAACAAAGGTTGTACAGCTGGTCTTAGCAATAATGTAAACATTCTGATCATGATCTTTTAAAAGCTTGCATATTGCACATAATTTAGAAACGCAGCAATGAATCAGACTATGAGTAAGAGTTATTTTTTCTTAGGTGTTCTGTACCCACTTAAATGTTATAATATTCTCTCAGTGGTGAAAATTGTCTTCAGGGTGAATTAACTGTAAATCCTTATGGTGGTTGTAAATCTTCTTTTTTTTTGAATTAATTAAAGCGGGAACAATGAAACGTCAACCCAACAAACACAAAAACGGCCAGACATATTGTTTTTTTCAACATTAGATAAGTGTTTTCTATCTGATTTTTTATAGAATAAGTTCAAATCTTATCAAATCTTATGTTTATATTTTAATGCTATGCTGAGTCCAATTATATTTTGGTTTTGTTAATATATATTTATGTCTGCAAATGGAATAAAATATCTCCCATTTAAAAAAATAACATATCAAAATTACTCAGATAATGTATACATTTTGACCAAATGATCATATAAAACAAGTGGTTCTATAGAGCCTGTGTCTCTCACCTTGGTGTAGTAATAATTAACAGTCTCTTGTCTTTCAATTTTTCTATTCTGGCAATGACAGTAGAAAACTTGAAATAACAATGTACTCTTCATTAACTATAGGAAACATATTTAAAAAAATGGGTAAACTTACATGGCAATGCTTATATACACTTCATCTGAACTATGGTGGATATATGTTTCATTTGTAATCTTTTCCACATCTCCTTATTTTTATTATATAACTTCAAAAAAACTCAACAAACCTGATCTAGTTGTGCACCCAAAATAACAGACATACAGACAGAATGTTTTATAATGGCATAACATACAAACATAAAACAATATCATACATCATAAGTTCATAACAAAAGTATAAAAATACTAACAAAGGTGTATATCTTAATTAAAATATAGTATTCTAACCCACAACTGACTTATGAGACTGTATGTAATGTTAACTGGAAGAAAAACTTAGTCAATTTATAAGTTGAATACAGATACATGGGTACAAAATTTAAAAAAAAAATCCTTCTAACTAGCTTTTGATCATAAACAAGCTTCTGTCAAGTTTGGTAGAAATCCATGATGGTTTAAGAAAGTTATTAAAATTTTAAAAACTGAAACCACAGAGTGAATAAATGTAAACTGGCAGAAAATCTAAGTACATTTAAAAGTAAAATACGGAAAAAATAGAATTTTATTTTTACAAAATTTACTTCTGGATACTAAGTTATGCTCATAAACAAGCTTCTTCCCAAGTTTTGCACAAACCCAGGATAGTTTAAGAAAGTTATTAAAATTTAAAAAAAAAACACAGAGTGAATGTAATGTTTCCCAGCAGAAAAACTAAGTCCATTTGTAACTAAAATACGGATAAAATAGAATTTTATTGTAACTTACTTTTTGGTACTATCTTATGATCATAAACAAGTTTCTGTCCAAGTTCGGTAGAAATCCAGTATAGTTGATGAAAGATATTACTCGCTTTTTCGACTAAAGTCGAAGGCTCTTCAAAGATCTCTCAATTTCTGAATATTAAAACATTATCAAAGTTTATTTGCTGTTTGTAAGTTTGATACGTTATACCGTTATTTATCGTTGGTAAAGCAGCAACCATTTGATTTTCTGGGGGTATGGATTTTTTAGGGGAAAAAAGTTTGTTTCCAGTATTTAGAGAAAAGAAAAATTAGGGTTTTTTTTACCATGAGATAAAAAAAAATTTTGATTTACCCTCAGCTGCCACTATATGTAATGCTTAAATTTAAAGAAAAAAAGTGTTTTCGACATGTCGCCAAAAATTAGATTGGTTTTCGCTGAAGGTTGGACGGGGGGGAAATCCATAGCCCCCACCACCTGAAAATCGAATAATTGCTGCCTAATCAGACGTCTTTCGTCCAGAAACCAAATGTTGTAGAAGTTAGTAACTATAGTTCACTGAACAACCTTCAACAATGAACAAATTTCATACCCAAATACAGCTGTAATAAACATAAAAATGACAAACCAAAACAATTCATGAGATCAAATGAGAAAATGAACAGCCTGATTTATTGACAAAATAACAATTTTCACCAGAAAATATAATGTTTAATCATCAGCTTTATTTGCTATATTCTGGGAATGGGTCTTGAACTTGGTTGTTTTGACTAAGCCCACTCAGATTTTTCTGTTGAAATTCCTTTTGTTACTCCTCTATCTTTTTGGTGAGTTGTCACATATGATGCTTCAATCTCAGTCACTATCTACGGCAGATGAATCCTTTCCTGAAACATACAAATAATTCATAAAGAAGAAACCAATACACATTTTTTTACGTATACCAGATATGTTTGATGTCCTCTCCCCTGGAATGGCAGCCTCAATGAATATTTTGTGATTATAGGAAAAATCAACAGATATTGAATTACATGCCATTGAAAACGAAATCAACAGAACATTGGTTAAAAAGTTTTGTTCTAAGACAGTATTATACATTGCTATTCATAATATTGTGACTGTAACTGATTAAGATTTAAATTACGTACATCAAACAAAAAACTAAATTTGAAAACAAACTCATCATAGATACCAGGACTAAATTTAGTATGTACGCCAGACGCGCGTTTCGTCTACAAAAGACTCATCAGTGACGCTCAAATTCAAAAAAGTTTAAAATGCCAAATGAAATGCATGTTACATATTGACAAACATATCAAATACAGCTTTAGAACATTTGAAAGCACATATGATTTGGGCAGTAAATGTACACTGTTTTTCACAGTGATCAATTAGAATATGATTGAAAAATAAATTTTCAAAACTAGAAGTAAACCAGAAGTTGACATTCTAGGTAAATCATGATGAGAACCAAAGAGGCTGGGGTTTAATTTATAGAATGAAAACAAAAGTTAGTCAATGAGGCAGATTTTGACAAAAATATTGCTAACAAAACATGACAAACAAGAATGTGTTCCCAGTACACAAATACTCCACTCACACAATCAATTTCTATGTTCAGTGGACCGTGACATTGGGGTAAAAACTCTAATTTGGCATTACAATTAGAAAGATCATATCATAGGGAACAAGTGTACTAAGTTTGATCTCGATTGGACTTCAACTTCATCAAAACTACCTTGACCAAAAACTTTCACCTGGAGCGGGACAGACGGACGGACAAACGAACGGACGCACAGACCAGAAATTAAATGCCCCTCTACTATCGAAGGTGGGGCATAAAAATATAAGGTTTAAATATTTATCATGCAAGAAGCATGTGACAAAAATATCTGAAAGTACTTGATAACCTTATTGTATATTAATTTAACATAGAGAAACCTAACATAGACAATTATTTAATGTATGTATATCCTACCTGATGCCTAATTCTAGGATTCCATCGACAGTAGTATGCTGTCCACAGCTCTATCCTCCTCATACTAGCTACAGGGAACAGTACATGTTTGTGTAGATAAGAGGCATACAATGGGTTGGTAAAATCCTCAAGCTGACAGTTCACAAACGACCATAATGACACAGTTTTTTCCATAACTTTCTATAACATTTAATAAAAGTAATATAATTATATATAATGCTCCTCAACTTCGTACTTTATTTGGCCTTTTTAACATTTTTTTATTCGAGCGTCACTGATGAGTCTTTTGTAGACGAAACGTGCGTCTTGTGTAAATATAAAATTTCAAACCTGGTATCTATGAAGAGTGTATTTGTTGAGTAAAAACATTTCATTACAACTTGGTAATTTTATAGGCTCCTTCTTTCATTGAAACTTGATGGAATTCATAGAATAACAAAGAGAACGCTTCCTTGGTTGTTCCATGTGACTTTTCTTATACTGTGGATTAATTTATTTTCGTGGGTACCAATTTTCATGGCTTAAAGAAAACTTACGTAATCGTGTATATTTAAATTCAAGGTTTAACCCTACAGGCTTATAAAAAAAAGTTGTTACTCGTTGAACATTTAATTTTGTGTTTCACCTGTACCCACGGAAATTGGTATCCAACAAATAATAATGACTCCACAGTAAGTAAGTTGAAGTTGAAACAGAAATTTTGAAGGAAAAAAGTTGACTGCTGACTTCATAAGAAAGATCACTTGTTAAACGAGTGAAGGTATATAGTAACCGCTGATCTGAGTGGACTAATATACAAATGGCCTAAACATACCTCTGTCATCCTGGCCTGTTCACAGTTACACAGAAAGGTTCCAAATAAACAGCTGTATAAATGGTCCAATATGGTGATCAACATGTGCTCATTAAACTCAAAGGCATTGGGAAACTGAAATAATCAAAATGTGCTCATTAAACTCTTTGGCCAAGTTCTGATGGAACTCGAGTTCCGACTAGAGTTCCATATGAACGGTAAATTATTTTGAAGAGTAAAGTCTATAGATTACCAGAAGTACAAGGCCCCTACTCTGAATATGTTTACATTCAAATTTGATTGGATTGACGTCATAACATCCGGGATATTGAGTCGATCTCTAGGAACCCTGCCAAAACCCAGGGTACCTCTAGTACTATTAGCAGGAAAGCTATATCCAATCATGACAGGGGTTATATATGACCATGTCAATCCCATCTACTCTAGATATCCATCCGAACTTGGCCTTTAAGGCATTGGGAAACTGAAATAAAATAAACCAAATGACCATCAGTGTTGATAGCTTCTTCTCATAATTATTATCTTTTATTTTTTAATAAAACTTCTGTAAATTTACTGGTTATCTGCTATACTCAGTCTATAAACTGTAGAAACACTGGAGATCTGGATGAAGGCATCAAAATGTTGATCTTATTTGTTTGTTTGTTTTGTTTTTTAGCCTGTTATTTGTCATACACTGTCTATAAACTGTAGAAACATCAGATATTTACCTGTTTAGTCATCTGCCAAATACAATCTATAAATTGGACAAATATTGGAGATCTGTCTCTATCTGAATAGTTATCTTCACCATGCCCATATCTCTATTTAATTAGAACAAATATGAAAATTAAAAGCTAGCTCTCATCTTGGTCAATTTGCATCTTCAACAACTGAAAATCTAAAAGGAGTGCATGGCTCTATCAGGCTTGAATGACTGTAACATGCTTTTGCAAATTTGGATGGACTGTAATCCTAAAAGCATTAACTATGGATTCCATATAAATCAACAACAATACATCAAGATAGAAACCTTGACAAAATATAAAGTATTAACATTGAGTGCTTTCCTTTAGACTGCTTATGTATATACATTTCAATTGAGACTCTTATATACATACATATATAAATACAACTCGTTTAAACATCAACCCAACAATCTTAGATCAGTAAATTTGCTTTTGGAATTTTTTTGTTCTTCCCTCGCCAGGATTCGAAACCATGCTACTGAGATATCGTGACACCAAAACGCCTGCACGGCCTTCTCGCTCGGTGGCCGGGTGTTATCTTTCCACGTGAGTTTCTTTGTTAAAAACTTTTACGATATTATATGAATGTGTTGTGAGCAATTTCTCAGCTGTGATACGACGAGAACAAGTTATATTTGATAAGATGAGATGGACCCTGCTTGGTACTATATAGACCGACACGCTGAACCTTTTATTTTGGCACACTTGACATTTCCTCCAAATCGAATTGAGTATACTAAATTAAAGCCATCTAGCCCATTTTGTTGACGTCACAATGTTACCATCGCACTTCAGCGTGTTAACGAAAGCACTTCAGGGTGACCATCGCGGTTGGGAGTACCACAGCGGTTCCCAGTCCTACAAATATACCTTGCAAATATAACAACAACTTGTATTGTTAAGGCAATGGAGCAATGATGGTTATTACAAGAGATAATTATCATCTATATTTTACAGATTGCACTATATTGAAAGATGAATAAACATGTGTATGTACAGCACGATTTTTAACATTACCGCTATATATATCATAATATATATATGTAGTAAGCACATTTTAAATGTTGATATATATATATAGTCTAAATTGAAACAACATTCAATCCTATGATTGCGTTGAATAAAAACCACAAATGTTTCCGTGCACAACACATTTCTTGACAGAGGGTCTAAATACAGCGCTGTAAACATTTTCCAAAAGACCAAAAAGGGAATAAGTATGTTTTAACAAAACGCATTTGACTAGTAGATTGAACAATTGAAATGGATGTTCTTTAAGATCCCTGCTGACCCCCATTGGTGATTGTGAAATAAAGGGATCACCAGATTTAATAAAATTGATCTTCATAAATATAATATATAATTTAATACCAAACAGAAAACAATGAACTTGGGGAAAAGATGGTATACTGTAAACAAAAGGTGCAAAAATATATCTATGCATGAATTTGTGAATTAATGACATGTTTGTAGTGGATATATAAGTTTTTAACTGGTGTGAGTGTATATTTGAATATAATGCGTTAGCCATTGTAGGTTACAATACACCATTAGATTTTATGGGCGCAGCCATTTTATGAGCATAAATTAAGAGTATGGCGAATCCTGATTGGTCGATATGTGCTCCCGTTATTTTTTATTTTTAGAGACTTCGTGCACTCTGCTTTATACAAAAAGCAAAATAAAAATTATTCCGTAGCCCTAAAGGCACTGAGATGACTTTTCAACGCTAGGACAAGACCCGTATTTTTAAGGGCAAAATTGATAGGCATGGGAGATAAGTACAAAATACGCTAAGAAAAGCAACGCGACCCTATATTTTTTAGACCAAAAAATACTGTCCTAATAACTTTTCTTTGATTCTAGCAAGGTTTCGTTAAGAAAATCAACTTTCTAAAGTCTGTATCTCGAAAAAGGCTGCCATTGTCGCCTATGGGGAAATTAATTGTTTATTTCAATCTATACAGCATCGACATTTCTTTATAATAGTGCTCAAAAAGTGTCAAAAACAGTAATTTTACTTGACATTTGATGTGAAACGGTATTTTTTGGTGACAAATGAAATATTGATTATCTAGTTTTTAAGCTATAGTCTGTTTCATATTGGTATTGCATTTTACCTTAGAAACAAGGGTGGGCTCGACTTTTGACTTACTGTGGAACGAATATGTCATTTTCTGAAGTTCTGCTGATTTGTTTGAATAGAGCAAGTACACGTCTAGAGTTTGTGAACATAAATCGATTTTTAAACATAACAATCTCGACCCAAGTGCTGTTATCGAAAATGTACGGAAATGATCTCCTTCGAACATTGAAATGTTCACACGAATATCAAACTAAAAGAATAAAATAAGCATGCCATTTTGTAGTTATCGAACAGTTATCGATGTCAAAACACAAATATTAACACATATTCCATATTTTGAAATGCTATAGTCTGTTTCAAAAATGTACTTTTTTACGAAAAACGGTTTCATTTAAAACTGTTGTTCAAAATTCACCGTAGTAGTTATATATTGGATTGGTTTTGTTATCAATATAATCAGTACTTGATGATATATAAAGAATCATTGGAGAAAGTGGGCATTATCTTCAGTCCCTTTTTAACAGAACCGCATTTACTCAAAAAAACTGATTTTTTTTCTTCACATTTTTCGACTGGGGTCACCTCCGATAAAAAATTCTGAAAATTCAGAGAGTAAAGCCAGAACGGTTTGAAGATAATTTATTTGTGGCATATATATTTGTGCATCTAACGCACTATGAATTGCACGATACAAGAAAGTATTAAATACCGTATGTAGAAGGGGGAATCATACCTGTGAAATGAGAATATCAAAGTTCACCATTGTGTGTCATATGATTTGTAATAGTGACAAACAACACCTGTAAAAATATACATAAATGTTAGTCATCTACACACAGATACGTTTTTGAAATGGTTGATACAAACATAGGGATGATTTTAAAAATTATTTCCCTCAATCTATAGGTATCTCCTTACGTTGTCACAAACATTCAAGTAATTTCAAAAGTGATCCTCTATTAATCATCTGGAAAACAAATGGACATGAGGAATCTTAAACTCCACACAGTGCATACATAATTCGGTGATGTCTTATTGACATATAAATCTTAATAATAAAATAGAATTCGAAATTTATTAAGGCATTTCAATAAGTATTTGTATTCAAGACAAAAGAGACAAATCTTTACACAAATTATACAATAACAAACCTGTGCAAACTTATGACCAAAACTCAACCACTCTTTTTCTATAAGAACTTCAAATCCTCTGATTGTTCTGTAGAAAGGATCCAACATCAACATGGCTAAACAGGTCAACTAAAATAAACAGTCAAACTCTAACATAAACATAGCTAAACAGGTCAACTAAAATAAACAGTCAAACTCTAACACCAACATGGCTAAACAGGTCAACTAAAACAAACAGTCAAACTCTAATATCAACATAGCTAAACAGGTCAACTGAAATAAACAATCAAACTCTAACACCAACATGGCTAAACAGGTCAACTGAAATAAACAATCAAACTCTAACATAAACATAGTTAAACAGGTCAACTGAAATAAACAATCAAACTCTAACCTGAACATAGCTAAACAAGTCAACTGAAATACACAATCAAACTCTAACATCAATATAGCTAAACAGGTCAAACTGAAATAAGCATAAAGCAATTATCAGTAAAATTTAAACATCATTATTATTTACCAGGACAGCTGAGATCAACAATTAAGATCTAACATTAACAGGACAAAACAGTCCACTGGTGTAAAAAGTCATAATCTAACCATCAACATGGTCAACTAAAATGAACAGTCACTTAAAACTGCTTGAATGTGTGACATTATATCAAATTTTCAAACACTCAATTTGTTAATTTTAAGTTGTTTTTTCTTTCTTTGCATAATTGTATATAATAAACACATACATAGCCTAAATACTCTTCTACTTCAAATGAAAAAAAGGTAAACAAAATTGTCTTTTCTTTATTATGATTAAAATAACTGAGTATTAACATTTGTGATGTAAATTTTTATGAGAATTGAGATATTACCTGAGATGTTCTGTCCCACCCATCACTACAATGAACTAATACTGAGGTCTTCTGACATTCAACTTTATCTGCAACTCTCAAAGCACCTGCTAGTACTTGCTGAAAACAGGCAATATAAGTTGTACTTAATTCCAATGTGAAATAGTGCATTCAAATATATTTTTAAAAGCTGAATAACTTAAATATTGAATATCATCAATTATATGTCAAGATAAATTCCTTTTCTTGATGTTGTATTGATTATATATACAAATATTTCTTTTAGCATATATCCAATTATTTTAATTATATAAAAAAAGAGTTATTTTTACAGAATTTATTGGCACATATATTTTTCCTTTTGCTCACATAATAGATAAATAAATGTATTATTATTACAGTGACCTATAGTTGTTAAATTCTGTGTCTTTTTGGTCTCTTGTGGAGAGTTTCCTCATTGGCAATCATACTAAATCTTCCTTTCTATATTAGGTACTTTGACCTATAATGGTTTTCTTTTTAACAAATTGTGTTTTGGATGAAAAATTGACTCACATTGGCACTCATTCCACATCTTCTTATACCTATTAAAATTTACATATACTGCAGTTGACAGAGATATGTCTACCCTGTGTTAATTGTCAAAACATTCAATATAGTCATAAAACCTTGAAGGTGCAAGGCAAAATCTCCATGTAAAATAGAAAAGCCAGTGCTGATATAACTGCATACCAAATACTCAATATAAGACGTTCATTTTAAACTGAACTGAACAAAAATTTTAACAATTGTAAACTATATGCAAAAGTCATTGAACCATGAAGAATAAGCCAGCTCCTATATTCTCAATGAGACGAGACATGCAGGTATTAATATAATTATATACCAAATATCATCTATCTAGATACCACTTGTGTTCCCTCTAAAATTGAACAAACAAAAACTGTTGTAGCTGTTTGACCTCTCTTCTGTTAATCTAAGGGAAAACATCATAGAGAGGGTGTACGAGGGTTTCTGATCCTGAAATCTAGGGCTTAAAAACATAAAATTCCTAGGGCCCAAATTTAAAGAAATTCAAATCCCAACAACCCGAAATTAAAAAAAGAAATCCTGGACCCTGAATGGTTAATTTCGAAATACCGAGAATAAAAACACCCAATCCAGATGTCTGTAAAAGGTCTTGTCTTTCCTTATATATATAATTATCATGTAAAAAGTACGCAATAGATAATCAAATCGATATATATAGGTTCTTGCTTAATGAGTATTCAAATCAACAGTACTCGATCAATTAAGATGAACCATGTTTTCGATTTTTATACCTTTATATGATCAAGCCAATGTGTTGACTCTATATCAGACAACCAATGAGCATCGTTTATAGTCGGGAATACCACATCACATAATTTTATTAAACTGAAATAAAATAAATAAAAATAAGAAAATCTTCAGTCATGATAATAAAAAAAAATTAGCATTCTCACCGGTCTTTTTAGTGACTAGGTTACAGGAATATATTGAAATGCTGTAAATCCAGTTATCAATTAAATAGCAAATATGTATGCAGTAAAGAAATAAATATTAATGAATTTATAGAGGGTTCTTTTAACAATTCTCTGTCACACAAAAAAACAACACTTCCTGCAAGTATTTACCCGTAAAATTCTGGTAGGACACAAGTTAGAAATGTAAGTAACTAATGAATTAGCAGACCAAGACAAACTGCAATTACTGGTATTTTCAATAAATATAATATAGACATGCAATAGCTGCAAGAAAGAATAAATAACATAATAGAGGCATAATAAATAAAACCAACTTAAATTCAGGAAAAGTCCAAACACCAGTATGCTTACCTATCGCTAACAACATGTATGTTCTGTATATCTAAAAATAGAATTTCTGCATTCTGGTAACATTCTTCTTTTTCAAAACCACCACCTTTTACCTGAAATTAATGAATTAAAATATCTGCATTCTAATTATTACAATCAAGTAAGGTTAAACTTTGGTTTTTTTTCTCTAAGTTGTCAGGAAAAACGAGAAAATCCTAGGTTTTTTACCTTTTTTGGATCCCTTTGTTTAGGGTCATATAGAATGCTTTAAAACAATCCTATCATTCTCAACATTAGCTAAAGTTTTTTTACCTTGTCCTGAGTAAATTAACCCGTACATTTCAACAATTTTTTACATTTTCAACGATATGGTTAATAAAGCAACATGTACCATATTAGCAAGGGCATTAACTCTTGGTCTAGTATCCATAAGATATAATTTGTAACTGAGTTGATCTGAGATAATCAACGTACAATATTACCAAGTGCCTTAAAAGATGGTCTTGCATCCATGATATAAATCTTGTTAGAGTGAACATTAGCGTCCAATATCATCTGTATATAGGCCTCGTCATCTTTGTTCCTTCTGTTAGCAACACCAACCAGAGGCTGACTTGATCTGGTTATTGTAGCTTTACTTTCTGGGTGAATCCAAGATAAAACCTACAAGAATTTTACAATATTACGATACATATACTATGAATCTTTATTTTGTTTTATGGGATACTAATTTACGTGGCTTTCATTGACATTGGTAAGCAATAAATTTAAATGTTAATTCAAAGTACAAATTTTCCATAGGCTTTTGTGCAGACTTTAGCATGACCACAAAAATTTAAAAAAAAATGCGCTGTGTGAAATTAACACTGAAGCTAGACATGCTTAATCAGAAAGAATATTTTGCAGTATTTCAAGAAACGATTTTCCTATAAATTTAAGTTTGTTTTCATTTAATATGTAGGTCAAAACTTGTTATGGTCAATTATTCATCCCAAATGGCCATAAAAACGTCCAAAGAATTTTACAATAAACTTTTGTTGTTGGGTTAATGTCCCATTGACAACAAATTAAAAAGTAATTTATTTGGTAAATAAATGTAATAAACACACTAACAGGTAATTTTCCTCTGCTTCTAAATGATGCCACCTGTTTGATGTCATCATCTGTGGCAGCCTGAGGTGTTACGATCTAAAAATTAAAAAAAAACATAAACATTATTTATACTTATTGGAAGATTTCTTAAATACTGATTTGACCATTGGTGTTATTCTTAACTTACACCAATTGTAATAATTGTCCTATCTCAGGCATAGATAACCTTAGCAGTATTTGGCACAACTTTCTGGAATTTTGAATATCCTCAATGCTTTTCAACTTCCTACTTGTTTGGCTTTATAAAATATTTGATATGAGCGTCACTGGTGAGTCTTATGTAGACGAAACGCACGTCTGGCGTGCTAAATTATAATCCTGGTACCTTTGATAACTATTTACACCACTGGGTCGATGCCACTGCTGGTGGACGTTTTTTCGCCAAGGGTATCACCAGTCCAGTAGTTAACACTTTGGTGTTAACATGAATATCATTAATGTGGTCATTTTTATAAATTTCCTGTTTACAAAACTTGGAATTTATCGAAAAACGAAGGATTTTCTTATCCCAGACATAGATAACCTTAGCTGTATTTATCACAATTTTTTGAAATTTTAGATTCTGAATGCTCTTCAACTTTGTACCTGTTTGGCTTTATAAATATTTTGATAAGAGCGTCACTGAAGAGTCTCATGTAGACGAAACGCACGTCTGGCGTACTAAATTATAATCCTAGTACCTTTGATAACTATTTGGTCCGAGACCACAATTGTCGTCCCTTGATTTTCGTTGTTCACGAATATAGTCCCTAGTGTTAACGGTGGGTTACTTGCCAATAATTTTTATACCCCTTCCAAATTTATTTCTCCATGTTTAATGCCTCAAATTGTAAGTAGGGGGTTAAAACTACACTGTAAAAAAATTTGGGTCCAGAATTTTACAGGAAAGTAGTGATTTGGTCCAGCTGAAAAAGGTTAAAAATTAGCACTTCGGAAGCTGTCAAAAGATTTCAAGACACTCTAAACACAAAATTGTCCATATTTTGAGTTAGAGGCGATGAAGTTTTCTATATTTTTGATATAATTTGTCCCAAAAGTAGTACAACACACTGTAAAAATTTCATTGAGAAAGCGCAGGTGGGATTTTTTTAATTTTCATTTATGTTCTAAAAGAAATGCACTACGAATTAATTGTGTTCTCGGACCTAAGAGGTGAAGTCTGTAAATATAGAATCTGTACTTTGGCAACTTCCCTAAATGATTTGATGGTTTCAATTTGTCAAATAGCATGAAACTAAAGGATTTAAACTTTTATTTTATAGAACTTCTGCAAAAATGACCAATTTTGGCATTTTATGGTCAAAATAGGCATTTTAAGGCTTTTTCAATAATGATGCATACATGGCATTCTGACTTGTTATCTGACAGGTTTTCATGTGTCAATACTTGTGTTTATATGCCTTTATCTAGTTCTTTTACTTGTTTATGAACTCAGAATCTACAGAAAAGAACATTATCTCAGACAATATGTACAAAATGTGTTGTATAAATGACCCTTGTTTAACGCCCTGTTTGGATGAAGTCAAAAGTGGGGTTCTTGGTACATAAAATTTGAAGTCCACAATAAAGACCTCACTAAATTTGTATCAAAAGCACTTTACAATGTCTATTGTACCTGTTCCATCTCACATAATATCTTTCTTTTCTTCTGTAGGATAGCAAGTGGTTTAGATATAAGCCTGTTGAGACTAAAATTGCATTCAAGTTTTTCATTAAAAAGGCAAAAATCTTTGTATCAGACCATACTGTCTGTAAGAAAAGTTAATTGCAAGAGCCTTTTTGGGCTCAGACTTGTTGTATCATGTCACATGAGTATAGAAATGATAAAAAGACACAATTTTTTATTTCTTATAGCCTCAATATGCATTTTTTAATGTAAATATGTGGCACGGCCAAAATTGACCCTTATTTCTTTCCAGTCTTACTTGGCTTAAGACCCTTTTTTAAATAATATGCTATGTTATTTGTGACTTTTCTTTCCATTTAAAGTACATTCAATACATATATAAGGATTATTTATAACCAAAAAGTTTCACAAATTTAAAATTGCTGGAAAATATTACATCTTCATGTAAGGCCCCCTTTCATTGAAAAACCTCAATTTTTAGGCCCAGGCTGATATAAATTTGACTTTTGAATAATTAAGCTAAGTCTGATAAATCAAATGAGTACTCTATTGCTTTTGGTACATAATAAATGATATATTAGGGCATCTAAAAAGTATTTTTTTGCAATATTTTAATTTTCAAAGCCCAAAATGTTGATAGTTGAAATTATTCAATTTTAACGTCAAAATTTAACACGCAAAGATGAGTATAGAATTTAGCATATTGTCTATAATATATATCCTATTGTTATGAAACTTTGCAAGCAGTGTTATAATTTATAAAGCTCTGGTCATACCAAGTTTTTTTAAGATTTGTCAACTCTTTCTATCCTATTAGGTCCGAGACCACAATTGTCGTCCCTTGATTTTCGTTGTTCACGAATATAGTCCCTAGTGTTAACGGTGGGTTACTTGCCAATAATTTTTATACCCCTTCCAAATTTATTTCTCCATGTTTAATGCCTCAAATTGTAAGTAGGGGGTTAAAACTACACTGTAAAAAAATTTGGGTCCAGAATTTTACAGGAAAGTAGTGATTTGGTCCAGCTGAAAAAGGTTAAAAATTAGCACTTCGGAAGCTGTCAAAAGATTTCAAGACACTCTAAACACAAAATTGTCCATATTTTGAGTTAGAGGCGATGAAGTTTTCTATATTTTTGATATAATTTGTCCCAAAAGTAGTACAACACACTGTAAAAATTTCATTGAGAAAGCGCAGGTGGGATTTTTTTAATTTTCATTTATGTTCTAAAAGAAATGCACTACGAATTAATTGTGTTCTCGGACCTAAGAGGTGAAGTCTGTAAATATAGAATCTGTACTTTGGCAACTTCCCTAAATGATTTGATGGTTTCAATTTGTCAAATAGCATGAAACTAAAGGATTTAAACTTTTATTTTATAGAACTTCTGCAAAAATGACCAATTTTGGCATTTTATGGTCAAAATAGGCATTTTAAGGCTTTTTCAATAATGATGCATACATGGCATTCTGACTTGTTATCTGACAGGTTTTCATGTGTCAATACTTGTGTTTATATGCCTTTATCTAGTTCTTTTACTTGTTTATGAACTCAGAATCTACAGAAAAGAACATTATCTCAGACAATATGTACAAAATGTGTTGTATAAATGACCCTTGTTTAACGCCCTGTTTGGATGAAGTCAAAAGTGGGGTTCTTGGTACATAAAATTTGAAGTCCACAATAAAGACCTCACTAAATTTGTATCAAAAGCACTTTACAATGTCTATTGTACCTGTTCCATCTCACATAATATCTTTCTTTTCTTCTGTAGGATAGCAAGTGGTTTAGATATAAGCCTGTTGAGACTAAAATTGCATTCAAGTTTTTCATTAAAAAGGCAAAAATCTTTGTATCAGACCATACTGTCTGTAAGAAAAGTTAATTGCAAGAGCCTTTTTGGGCTCAGACTTGTTGTATCATGTCACATGAGTATAGAAATGATAAAAAGACACAATTTTTTATTTCTTATAGCCTCAATATGCATTTTTTAATGTAAATATGTGGCACGGCCAAAATTGACCCTTATTTCTTTCCAGTCTTACTTGGCTTAAGACCCTTTTTTAAATAATATGCTATGTTATTTGTGACTTTTCTTTCCATTTAAAGTACATTCAATACATATATAAGGATTATTTATAACCAAAAAGTTTCACAAATTTAAAATTGCTGGAAAATATTACATCTTCATGTAAGGCCCCCTTTCATTGAAAAACCTCAATTTTTAGGCCCAGGCTGATATAAATTTGACTTTTGAATAATTAAGCTAAGTCTGATAAATCAAATGAGTACTCTATTGCTTTTGGTACATAATAAATGATATATTAGGGCATCTAAAAAGTATTTTTTTGCAATATTTTAATTTTCAAAGCCCAAAATGTTGATAGTTGAAATTATTCAATTTTAACGTCAAAATTTAACACGCAAAGATGAGTATAGAATTTAGCATATTGTCTATAATATATATCCTATTGTTATGAAACTTTGCAAGCAGTGTTATAATTTATAAAGCTCTGGTCATACCAAGTTTTTTTAAGATTTGTCAACTCTTTCTATCCTATTAGGTCCGAGACCACAATTGTCGTCCCTTGATTTTCGTTGTTCACGAATATAGTCCCTAGTGTTAACGGTGGGTTACTTGCCAATAATTTTTATACCCCTTCCAAATTTATTTCTCCATGTTTAATGCCTCAAATTGTAAGTAGGGGGTTAAAACTACACTGTAAAAAAATTTGGGTCCAGAATTTTACAGGAAAGTAGTGATTTGGTCCAGCTGAAAAAGGTTAAAAATTAGCACTTCGGAAGCTGTCAAAAGATTTCAAGACACTCTAAACACAAAATTGTCCATATTTTGAGTTAGAGGCGATGAAGTTTTCTATATTTTTGATATAATTTGTCCCAAAAGTAGTACAACACACTGTAAAAATTTCATTGAGAAAGCGCAGGTGGGATTTTTTTAATTTTCATTTATGTTCTAAAAGAAATGCACTACGAATTAATTGTGTTCTCGGACCTAAGAGGTGAAGTCTGTAAATATAGAATCTGTACTTTGGCAACTTCCCTAAATGATTTGATGGTTTCAATTTGTCAAATAGCATGAAACTAAAGGATTTAAACTTTTATTTTATAGAACTTCTGCAAAAATGACCAATTTTGGCATTTTATGGTCAAAATAGGCATTTTAAGGCTTTTTCAATAATGATGCATACATGGCATTCTGACTTGTTATCTGACAGGTTTTCATGTGTCAATACTTGTGTTTATATGCCTTTATCTAGTTCTTTTACTTGTTTATGAACTCAGAATCTACAGAAAAGAACATTATCTCAGACAATATGTACAAAATGTGTTGTATAAATGACCCTTGTTTAACGCCCTGTTTGGATGAAGTCAAAAGTGGGGTTCTTGGTACATAAAATTTGAAGTCCACAATAAAGACCTCACTAAATTTGTATCAAAAGCACTTTACAATGTCTATTGTACCTGTTCCATCTCACATAATATCTTTCTTTTCTTCTGTAGGATAGCAAGTGGTTTAGATATAAGCCTGTTGAGACTAAAATTGCATTCAAGTTTTTCATTAAAAAGGCAAAAATCTTTGTATCAGACCATACTGTCTGTAAGAAAAGTTAATTGCAAGAGCCTTTTTGGGCTCAGACTTGTTGTATCATGTCACATGAGTATAGAAATGATAAAAAGACACAATTTTTTATTTCTTATAGCCTCAATATGCATTTTTTAATGTAAATATGTGGCACGGCCAAAATTGACCCTTATTTCTTTCCAGTCTTACTTGGCTTAAGACCCTTTTTTAAATAATATGCTATGTTATTTGTGACTTTTCTTTCCATTTAAAGTACATTCAATACATATATAAGGATTATTTATAACCAAAAAGTTTCACAAATTTAAAATTGCTGGAAAATATTACATCTTCATGTAAGGCCCCCTTTCATTGAAAAACCTCAATTTTTAGGCCCAGGCTGATATAAATTTGACTTTTGAATAATTAAGCTAAGTCTGATAAATCAAATGAGTACTCTATTGCTTTTGGTACATAATAAATGATATATTAGGGCATCTAAAAAGTATTTTTTTGCAATATTTTAATTTTCAAAGCCCAAAATGTTGATAGTTGAAATTATTCAATTTTAACGTCAAAATTTAACACGCAAAGATGAGTATAGAATTTAGCATATTGTCTATAATATATATCCTATTGTTATGAAACTTTGCAAGCAGTGTTATAATTTATAAAGCTCTGGTCATACCAAGTTTTTTTAAGATTTGTCAACTCTTTCTATCCTATTAGGTCCGAGACCACAATTGTCGTCCCTTGATTTTCGTTGTTCACGAATATAGTCCCTAGTGTTAACGGTGGGTTACTTGCCAATAATTTTTATACCCCTTCCAAATTTATTTCTCCATGTTTAATGCCTCAAATTGTAAGTAGGGGGTTAAAACTACACTGTAAAAAAATTTGGGTCCAGAATTTTACAGGAAAGTAGTGATTTGGTCCAGCTGAAAAAGGTTAAAAATTAGCACTTCGGAAGCTGTCAAAAGATTTCAAGACACTCTAAACACAAAATTGTCCATATTTTGAGTTAGAGGCGATGAAGTTTTCTATATTTTTGATATAATTTGTCCCAAAAGTAGTACAACACACTGTAAAAATTTCATTGAGAAAGCGCAGGTGGGATTTTTTTAATTTTCATTTATGTTCTAAAAGAAATGCACTACGAATTAATTGTGTTCTCGGACCTAAGAGGTGAAGTCTGTAAATATAGAATCTGTACTTTGGCAACTTCCCTAAATGATTTGATGGTTTCAATTTGTCAAATAGCATGAAACTAAAGGATTTAAACTTTTATTTTATAGAACTTCTGCAAAAATGACCAATTTTGGCATTTTATGGTCAAAATAGGCATTTTAAGGCTTTTTCAATAATGATGCATACATGGCATTCTGACTTGTTATCTGACAGGTTTTCATGTGTCAATACTTGTGTTTATATGCCTTTATCTAGTTCTTTTACTTGTTTATGAACTCAGAATCTACAGAAAAGAACATTATCTCAGACAATATGTACAAAATGTGTTGTATAAATGACCCTTGTTTAACGCCCTGTTTGGATGAAGTCAAAAGTGGGGTTCTTGGTACATAAAATTTGAAGTCCACAATAAAGACCTCACTAAATTTGTATCAAAAGCACTTTACAATGTCTATTGTACCTGTTCCATCTCACATAATATCTTTCTTTTCTTCTGTAGGATAGCAAGTGGTTTAGATATAAGCCTGTTGAGACTAAAATTGCATTCAAGTTTTTCATTAAAAAGGCAAAAATCTTTGTATCAGACCATACTGTCTGTAAGAAAAGTTAATTGCAAGAGCCTTTTTGGGCTCAGACTTGTTGTATCATGTCACATGAGTATAGAAATGATAAAAAGACACAATTTTTTATTTCTTATAGCCTCAATATGCATTTTTTAATGTAAATATGTGGCACGGCCAAAATTGACCCTTATTTCTTTCCAGTCTTACTTGGCTTAAGACCCTTTTTTAAATAATATGCTATGTTATTTGTGACTTTTCTTTCCATTTAAAGTACATTCAATACATATATAAGGATTATTTATAACCAAAAAGTTTCACAAATTTAAAATTGCTGGAAAATATTACATCTTCATGTAAGGCCCCCTTTCATTGAAAAACCTCAATTTTTAGGCCCAGGCTGATATAAATTTGACTTTTGAATAATTAAGCTAAGTCTGATAAATCAAATGAGTACTCTATTGCTTTTGGTACATAATAAATGATATATTAGGGCATCTAAAAAGTATTTTTTTGCAATATTTTAATTTTCAAAGCCCAAAATGTTGATAGTTGAAATTATTCAATTTTAACGTCAAAATTTAACACGCAAAGATGAGTATAGAATTTAGCATATTGTCTATAATATATATCCTATTGTTATGAAACTTTGCAAGCAGTGTTATAATTTATAAAGCTCTGGTCATACCAAGTTTTTTTAAGATTTGTCAACTCTTTCTATCCTATTAGGTCCGAGACCACAATTGTCGTCCCTTGATTTTCGTTGTTCACGAATATAGTCCCTAGTGTTAACGGTGGGTTACTTGCCAATAATTTTTATACCCCTTCCAAATTTATTTCTCCATGTTTAATGCCTCAAATTGTAAGTAGGGGGTTAAAACTACACTGTAAAAAAATTTGGGTCCAGAATTTTACAGGAAAGTAGTGATTTGGTCCAGCTGAAAAAGGTTAAAAATTAGCACTTCGGAAGCTGTCAAAAGATTTCAAGACACTCTAAACACAAAATTGTCCATATTTTGAGTTAGAGGCGATGAAGTTTTCTATATTTTTGATATAATTTGTCCCAAAAGTAGTACAACACACTGTAAAAATTTCATTGAGAAAGCGCAGGTGGGATTTTTTTAATTTTCATTTATGTTCTAAAAGAAATGCACTACGAATTAATTGTGTTCTCGGACCTAAGAGGTGAAGTCTGTAAATATAGAATCTGTACTTTGGCAACTTCCCTAAATGATTTGATGGTTTCAATTTGTCAAATAGCATGAAACTAAAGGATTTAAACTTTTATTTTATAGAACTTCTGCAAAAATGACCAATTTTGGCATTTTATGGTCAAAATAGGCATTTTAAGGCTTTTTCAATAATGATGCATACATGGCATTCTGACTTGTTATCTGACAGGTTTTCATGTGTCAATACTTGTGTTTATATGCCTTTATCTAGTTCTTTTACTTGTTTATGAACTCAGAATCTACAGAAAAGAACATTATCTCAGACAATATGTACAAAATGTGTTGTATAAATGACCCTTGTTTAACGCCCTGTTTGGATGAAGTCAAAAGTGGGGTTCTTGGTACATAAAATTTGAAGTCCACAATAAAGACCTCACTAAATTTGTATCAAAAGCACTTTACAATGTCTATTGTACCTGTTCCATCTCACATAATATCTTTCTTTTCTTCTGTAGGATAGCAAGTGGTTTAGATATAAGCCTGTTGAGACTAAAATTGCATTCAAGTTTTTCATTAAAAAGGCAAAAATCTTTGTATCAGACCATACTGTCTGTAAGAAAAGTTAATTGCAAGAGCCTTTTTGGGCTCAGACTTGTTGTATCATGTCACATGAGTATAGAAATGATAAAAAGACACAATTTTTTATTTCTTATAGCCTCAATATGCATTTTTTAATGTAAATATGTGGCACGGCCAAAATTGACCCTTATTTCTTTCCAGTCTTACTTGGCTTAAGACCCTTTTTTAAATAATATGCTATGTTATTTGTGACTTTTCTTTCCATTTAAAGTACATTCAATACATATATAAGGATTATTTATAACCAAAAAGTTTCACAAATTTAAAATTGCTGGAAAATATTACATCTTCATGTAAGGCCCCCTTTCATTGAAAAACCTCAATTTTTAGGCCCAGGCTGATATAAATTTGACTTTTGAATAATTAAGCTAAGTCTGATAAATCAAATGAGTACTCTATTGCTTTTGGTACATAATAAATGATATATTAGGGCATCTAAAAAGTATTTTTTTGCAATATTTTAATTTTCAAAGCCCAAAATGTTGATAGTTGAAATTATTCAATTTTAACGTCAAAATTTAACACGCAAAGATGAGTATAGAATTTAGCATATTGTCTATAATATATATCCTATTGTTATGAAACTTTGCAAGCAGTGTTATAATTTATAAAGCTCTGGTCATACCAAGTTTTTTTAAGATTTGTCAACTCTTTCTATCCTATTAGGTCCGAGACCACAATTGTCGTCCCTTGATTTTCGTTGTTCACGAATATAGTCCCTAGTGTTAACGGTGGGTTACTTGCCAATAATTTTTATACCCCTTCCAAATTTATTTCTCCATGTTTAATGCCTCAAATTGTAAGTAGGGGGTTAAAACTACACTGTAAAAAAATTTGGGTCCAGAATTTTACAGGAAAGTAGTGATTTGGTCCAGCTGAAAAAGGTTAAAAATTAGCACTTCGGAAGCTGTCAAAAGATTTCAAGACACTCTAAACACAAAATTGTCCATATTTTGAGTTAGAGGCGATGAAGTTTTCTATATTTTTGATATAATTTGTCCCAAAAGTAGTACAACACACTGTAAAAATTTCATTGAGAAAGCGCAGGTGGGATTTTTTTAATTTTCATTTATGTTCTAAAAGAAATGCACTACGAATTAATTGTGTTCTCGGACCTAAGAGGTGAAGTCTGTAAATATAGAATCTGTACTTTGGCAACTTCCCTAAATGATTTGATGGTTTCAATTTGTCAAATAGCATGAAACTAAAGGATTTAAACTTTTATTTTATAGAACTTCTGCAAAAATGACCAATTTTGGCATTTTATGGTCAAAATAGGCATTTTAAGGCTTTTTCAATAATGATGCATACATGGCATTCTGACTTGTTATCTGACAGGTTTTCATGTGTCAATACTTGTGTTTATATGCCTTTATCTAGTTCTTTTACTTGTTTATGAACTCAGAATCTACAGAAAAGAACATTATCTCAGACAATATGTACAAAATGTGTTGTATAAATGACCCTTGTTTAACGCCCTGTTTGGATGAAGTCAAAAGTGGGGTTCTTGGTACATAAAATTTGAAGTCCACAATAAAGACCTCACTAAATTTGTATCAAAAGCACTTTACAATGTCTATTGTACCTGTTCCATCTCACATAATATCTTTCTTTTCTTCTGTAGGATAGCAAGTGGTTTAGATATAAGCCTGTTGAGACTAAAATTGCATTCAAGTTTTTCATTAAAAAGGCAAAAATCTTTGTATCAGACCATACTGTCTGTAAGAAAAGTTAATTGCAAGAGCCTTTTTGGGCTCAGACTTGTTGTATCATGTCACATGAGTATAGAAATGATAAAAAGACACAATTTTTTATTTCTTATAGCCTCAATATGCATTTTTTAATGTAAATATGTGGCACGGCCAAAATTGACCCTTATTTCTTTCCAGTCTTACTTGGCTTAAGACCCTTTTTTAAATAATATGCTATGTTATTTGTGACTTTTCTTTCCATTTAAAGTACATTCAATACATATATAAGGATTATTTATAACCAAAAAGTTTCACAAATTTAAAATTGCTGGAAAATATTACATCTTCATGTAAGGCCCCCTTTCATTGAAAAACCTCAATTTTTAGGCCCAGGCTGATATAAATTTGACTTTTGAATAATTAAGCTAAGTCTGATAAATCAAATGAGTACTCTATTGCTTTTGGTACATAATAAATGATATATTAGGGCATCTAAAAAGTATTTTTTTGCAATATTTTAATTTTCAAAGCCCAAAATGTTGATAGTTGAAATTATTCAATTTTAACGTCAAAATTTAACACGCAAAGATGAGTATAGAATTTAGCATATTGTCTATAATATATATCCTATTGTTATGAAACTTTGCAAGCAGTGTTATAATTTATAAAGCTCTGGTCATACCAAGTTTTTTTAAGATTTGTCAACTCTTTCTATCCTATTAGGTCCGAGACCACAATTGTCGTCCCTTGATTTTCGTTGTTCACGAATATAGTCCCTAGTGTTAACGGTGGGTTACTTGCCAATAATTTTTATACCCCTTCCAAATTTATTTCTCCATGTTTAATGCCTCAAATTGTAAGTAGGGGGTTAAAACTACACTGTAAAAAAATTTGGGTCCAGAATTTTACAGGAAAGTAGTGATTTGGTCCAGCTGAAAAAGGTTAAAAATTAGCACTTCGGAAGCTGTCAAAAGATTTCAAGACACTCTAAACACAAAATTGTCCATATTTTGAGTTAGAGGCGATGAAGTTTTCTATATTTTTGATATAATTTGTCCCAAAAGTAGTACAACACACTGTAAAAATTTCATTGAGAAAGCGCAGGTGGGATTTTTTTAATTTTCATTTATGTTCTAAAAGAAATGCACTACGAATTAATTGTGTTCTCGGACCTAAGAGGTGAAGTCTGTAAATATAGAATCTGTACTTTGGCAACTTCCCTAAATGATTTGATGGTTTCAATTTGTCAAATAGCATGAAACTAAAGGATTTAAACTTTTATTTTATAGAACTTCTGCAAAAATGACCAATTTTGGCATTTTATGGTCAAAATAGGCATTTTAAGGCTTTTTCAATAATGATGCATACATGGCATTCTGACTTGTTATCTGACAGGTTTTCATGTGTCAATACTTGTGTTTATATGCCTTTATCTAGTTCTTTTACTTGTTTATGAACTCAGAATCTACAGAAAAGAACATTATCTCAGACAATATGTACAAAATGTGTTGTATAAATGACCCTTGTTTAACGCCCTGTTTGGATGAAGTCAAAAGTGGGGTTCTTGGTACATAAAATTTGAAGTCCACAATAAAGACCTCACTAAATTTGTATCAAAAGCACTTTACAATGTCTATTGTACCTGTTCCATCTCACATAATATCTTCTTTTCTTCTGTAGGATAGCAAGTGGTTTAGATATAAGCCTGTTGAGACTAAAATTGCATTCAAGTTTTTCATTAAAAAGCAAAAATCTTTGTATCAGACCATACTGTCTGTAAGAAAAGTTAATTGCAAGAGCCTTTTTGGCTCAGACTTGTTGTATCATGTCACATGAGTATAGAAATGATAAAAAGACACAATTTTTTATTTCTTATAGCCTCAATATGCATTTTTTAATGTAAATATGTGGCACGGCCAAAATTGACCCTTATTTCTTTCCAGTCTTACTTGGCTTAAGACCCTTTTTTAAATATATGCTATGTTATTTGTGACTTTTCTTTCCATTTTAAAGTACATTCAATACATATATAAGGATTATTTATAACCAAAAAGTTTCACAAATTTAAAATTGCTGGAAAATATTACATCTTCATGTAAGGCCCCCTTTCATTGAAAAACCTCAATTTTAGGCCCAGGCTGATATAAATTTGACTTTTGAATAATTAAGCTAAGTCTGATAAATCAAATGAGTACTCTATTGCTTTTGGTACATAATAAATGATATATTAGGGCATCTAAAAAGTATTTTTTTGCAATATTTTAATTTTCAAAGCCCAAATGTTGATAGTTGAAATTATTCAATTTTAACGTCAAAATTTAACACGCAAAGATGAGTATAGAATTTAGCATATTGTCTATAATATATATCCTATTGTTATGAAACTTTGCAAGCAGTGTTATAATTATAAAGCTCTGTCATACCAAGTTTTTTTAAGATTTGTCAACTCTTTCTATCCTATTAGGTCCGAGACCACAATTGTCGTCCCTTGATTTTCGTTGTTCACGAATATAGTCCCTAGTGTTAACGGTGGGTTACTTGCCAATAATTTTTATACCCCTTCCAAATTTATTTCTCCATGTTTAATGCCTCAAATTGTAAGTAGGGGGTTAAAACTACACTGTAAAAAAATTTGGGTCCAGAATTTTACAGGAAAGTAGTGATTTGGTCCAGCTGAAAAAGGTTAAAAATTAGCACTTCGGAAGCTGTCAAAAGATTTCAAGACACTCTAAACACAAAATTGTCCATATTTTGAGTTAGAGGCGATGAAGTTTTCTATATTTTTGATATAATTTGTCCCAAAAGTAGTACAACACACTGTAAAAATTTCATTGAGAAAGCGCAGGTGGGATTTTTTTAATTTTCATTTATGTTCTAAAAGAAATGCACTACGAATTAATTGTGTTCTCGGACCTAAGAGGTGAAGTCTGTAAATATAGAATCTGTACTTTGGCAACTTCCCTAAATGATTTGATGGTTTCAATTTGTCAAATAGCATGAAACTAAAGGATTTAAACTTTTATTTTATAGAACTTCTGCAAAAATGACCAATTTTGGCATTTATGGTCAAAATAGGCATTTTAAGGCTTTTTCAATAATGATGCATACATGGCATTCTGACTTGTTATCTGACAGGTTTTCATGTGTCAATACTTGTGTTTATATGCCTTTATCTAGTTCTTTTACTTGTTTATGAACTCAGAATCTACAGAAAAGAACATTATCTCAGACAATATGTACAAAATGTGTTGTATAAATGACCCTTGTTTAACGCCCTGTTTGGATGAAGTCAAAAGTGGGGTTCTTGGTACATAAAATTTGAAGTCCACAATAAAGACCTCACTAAATTTGTATCAAAAGCACTTTACAATGTCTATTGTACCTGTTCCATCTCACATAATATCTTTCTTTTCTTCTGTAGGATAGCAAGTGGTTTAGATATAAGCCTGTTGAGACTAAAATTGCATTCAAGTTTTTCATTAAAAAGGCAAAAATCTTTGTATCAGACCATACTGTCTGTAAGAAAAGTTAATTGCAAGAGCCTTTTTGGGCTCAGACTTGTTGTATCATGTCACATGAGTATAGAAATGATAAAAAGACACAATTTTTTATTTCTTATAGCCTCAATATGCATTTTTTAATGTAAATATGTGGCACGGCCAAATTGACCCTTATTTCTTTCCAGTCTTACTTGGCTTAAGACCCTTTTTTAAATAATATGCTATGTTATTTGTGACTTTTCTTTCCATTTAAAGTACATTCAATACATATATAAGGATTATTTATAACCAAAAAGTTTCACAAATTTAAAATTGCTGGAAAATATTACATCTTCATGTAAGGCCCCCTTTCATTGAAAAACCTCAATTTTAGGCCCAGGCTGATATAAATTTGACTTTTGAATAATTAAGCTAAGTCTGATAAATCAAATGAGTACTCTATTGCTTTTGGTACATAATAAATGATATATTAGGGCATCTAAAAAGTATTTTTTTGCAATATTTTAATTTTCAAAGCCCAAAATGTTGATAGTTGAAATTATTCAATTTTAACGTCAAAATTTAACACGCAAAGATGAGTATAGAATTTAGCATATTGTCTATAATATATATCCTATTGTTATGAAACTTTGCAAGCAGTGTTATAATTTATAAAGCTCTGGTCATACCAAGTTTTTTTAAGATTTGTCAACTCTTTCTATCCTATTAGGTCCGAGACCACAATTGTCGTCCCTTGATTTTCGTTGTTCACGAATATAGTCCCTAGTGTTAACGGTGGGTTACTTGCCAATAATTTTTATACCCCTTCCAAATTTATTTCTCCATGTTTAATGCCTCAAATTGTAAGTAGGGGGTTAAAACTACACTGTAAAAAAATTTGGGTCCAGAATTTTACAGGAAAGTAGTGATTTGGTCCAGCTGAAAAAGGTTAAAAATTAGCACTTCGGAAGCTGTCAAAAGATTTCAAGACACTCTAAACACAAAATTGTCCATATTTTGAGTTAGAGGCGATGAAGTTTTCTATATTTTTGATATAATTTGTCCCAAAAGTAGTACAACACACTGTAAAAATTTCATTGAGAAAGCGCAGGTGGGATTTTTTTAATTTTCATTTATGTTCTAAAAGAAATGCACTACGAATTAATTGTGTTCTCGGACCTAAGAGGTGAAGTCTGTAAATATAGAATCTGTACTTTGGCAACTTCCCTAAATGATTTGATGGTTTCAATTTGTCAAATAGCATGAAACTAAAGGATTTAAACTTTTATTTTATAGAACTTCTGCAAAAATGACCAATTTTGGCATTTTATGGTCAAAATAGGCATTTTAAGGCTTTTTCAATAATGATGCATACATGGCATTCTGACTTGTTATCTGACAGGTTTTCATGTGTCAATACTTGTGTTTATATGCCTTATCTAGTTCTTTTACTTGTTTATGAACTCAGAATCTACAGAAAAGAACATTATCTCAGACAATATGTACAAAATGTGTTGTATAAATGACCCTTGTTTAACGCCCTGTTTGGATGAAGTCAAAAGTGGGGTTCTTGGTACATAAAATTTGAAGTCCACAATAAAGACCTCACTAAATTTGTATCAAAAGCACTTTACAATGTCTATTGTACCTGTTCCCATCTCACATAATATCTTTCTTTTTCTTCTGTTAGGATAGCAAGTGGTTTAGATATAAGCCTGTTGAGACTAAAATTGCATTCAAGTTTTTCATTAAAAAGGCAAAAATCTTTGTATCAGACCATACTGTCTGTAAGAAAAGTTAATTGCAAGAGCCTTTTTGGGCTCAGACTTGTTGTATCATGTCACATGAGTATAGAAATGATAAAAAGACACAATTTTTTATTTCTTATAGCCTCAATATGCATTTTTTAATGTAAATATGTGGCACGGCCAAAATTGACCCTTATTTCTTTCCAGTCTTACTTGGCTTAAGACCCTTTTTTAAATAATATGCTATGTTATTTGTGACTTTTCTTTCCATTTAAAGTACATTCAATACATATATAAGGATTATTTATAACCAAAAAGTTTCACAAATTTAAAATTGCTGGAAAATATTACATCTTCATGTAAGGCCCCCTTTCATTGAAAAACCTCAATTTTTAGGCCCAGGCTGATATAAATTTGACTTTTGAATAATTAAGCTAAGTCTGATAAATCAAATGAGTACTCTATTGCTTTTGGTACATAATAAATGATATATTAGGGCATCTAAAAAGTATTTTTTTGCAATATTTTAATTTTCAAAGCCCAAAATGTTGATAGTTGAAATTATTCAATTTTAACGTCAAAATTTAACACGCAAAGATGAGTATAGAATTTAGCATATTGTCTATAATATATATCCTATTGTTATGAAACTTTGCAAGCAGTGTTATAATTTATAAAGCTCTGGTCATACCAAGTTTTTTTAAGATTTGTCAACTCTTTCTATCCTATTAGGTCCGAGACCCACAATTGTCGTCCCTTGATTTTCGTTGTTCACGAATATAGTCCCCTAGTGTTAACGGTGGGTTACTTGCCAATAATTTTTATACCCCTTCCAAATTTATTTCTCCATGTTTAATGCCTCAAATTGTAAGTAGGGGGTTAAA